>NC_141024.2:18785000-20277500 GCF_052040795.2 Danio rerio
AGGTTTAGGAAAAATATCTTAATTTATGTTCCAATGATAAACAATTGAAAGGTTGCATTGAAACAACATGAGGGTGAGGGTAATAATTAATCCTAATAAAATGAGTATTATGACAATAATAAAGCATACTAGGTGCACTTGATGAAAATTTTAGGTCGATACACATCATTAATTACATTACTCATCTCAACTATTTCCTGTTGTCTCACTGTAAATAAATAATTACAGATCTTTTTGTGCCATTCAGAATGAACAGCTCTTAATATCTCATAGATACGATTACTGAACACACAATGAGGAATGTCCACATGATGAAAACATCATCAACTCCACATTTTTCCATGCAACACAATAAGCCTGGGAGCTACAAAAACACATGATTGTGAACACAGTCATGCAGGAAAGCAATGGATCACTAATGAGTGGAAGTGTGTGGCCTGACGCACAGGCTGTGGAACCAGACGGAGAAGCAGGACACGAGAGACAGCCAGTGGTCTAAAAATAGACAAATCCAAAACATCGAAACGCTGCATTTAAATTATGCATTGAATCCAAAATGTCAGCGCAACAATGCCTGCGGTAATGAATAGAAATCTCATTGAAATTCATTGGAATTTCCTACGGCAGAGGGCGGAAAGGAGACATCAAATGATATCTGAGCGGTGCAGTTCAGCATCCCAGAGGAGCCTATACTTCTCCGAATGCTTGTACTTTCTTTGGAGAAGCGTCAAGCTCTGAAACTGAGACTGCATTAACATCCTCACCTCCTCTGCCCAGAATAGAGAAAATAGTGCAGATGCTCATTCAGCAGAAGAGTTAAATAAGAGATATGAGATTGGGAGAGAATTTGAAGACAGGAACAGGGGACCGAGACGTACCTTACAAAAAAGTACTGATTAGCAAGTGATACTAATCAAGTACATACAATGATAATACATTATATTACAGCGGTATATATGCAGTTCTCTAAAGTACTTCAAGGAACGCTGTGATATAGGTCTAAAAACATGGTACCACGGTAGCACAGCAGCACAACCCTTTGATAGAAATTCACTAAATTTTATTTGTTGTTTATTTATGCATTTATAAATTTTATTAGCTTTTTTATAGTTATTAGTATACAATTACTACTAGTCTATAAATCCCTAAATGGCCTAGGAACTCAATACAGTCCAGATTACTGAATACTGTACAAACCTAACAGATCACTCAGATCATTAGGATCAAGTAAATGAGAAACTCCAAAAGTTCAATCAAAGCAGGGTGAATCCGCCTTTAGCTACTACACCTCCTGCTGCTGGAATCAGCTTCCAGAAATGATCAGATGTGCTCCAACATTAGGCACATTTAAATCAAGACTTAAAACACATCTGTTTAGCCGTGCCTTTACTGAATGAGCACTTTGTTTTGTCTGACAGTTCACAGTTCACACTATGTCTTTCTTTTTCATTCTTTTATAACCTGTTTTAACACATTTGAATCAGTTTTAATCATTTTAATATATGTCTATAACTTAATTATTTGGCCTTATAAATATATATCTAAATCTATCAAAGACAGATACTTAAGTACTGCATGAATGATCATTGTACTTTGAAGTTGAGTGTAAAGTTATAGGTAAATTTTCCCTTCTTTTTTATTATTTTTTTTTAATTTAATTTCAATACATATTTATTTTAAGGAATATTAAGAAAAGTTAAAACAAACTAAGTTTATTTATTAAATAAATAAATAAATAAAAAGACAAAAGTCAACAGACTTCCTAAACTTTAAATTAAAATAAAAAAATTAGAAAAATAGCTCAATGCTTTTGAGTAGAAGGTTAATATTGCTCAAATGGAAGGACACATTTCCTCCAACCTTTAAGCCAGGGTAGTCCAAACTCGGTCCTAGAGGAGCGGTGAACTGCAGTGTTTAGTTCCAACCCCAATCAGACACACCTGGGCTAGCTAATCAAGCTGCGGTCACACTAGAGTTTGTGTGTGCGAAATTCTGTAGTACGGCGCTGTGAAAAGATGCGGGATTAAACAAAATGATTGGACATTTAAAAAAGCGAGTGATTGGTCCATGTTTTAAATTTCTGTCCAGAGACGTCATGTTTGATCTTCGATTGGTCTCACACAATCATGTGATGCAATTTCGTTGGTTAGAGTTCACCAAGCTTGAACTTTCCAAGGCAGCGAACTGCGAAACTTGTCGCATGAACTTGTATATCCAGTCTGATGCATTCCCGTGCGTATGAACAGAAGACTATGGGAAGAAAAGTCCGGTGTGGCCGCAGCTTTACCAGGCTTTTTAGAATCATCCTTGCAGGTGTGTTGAGGCAAGTTGGAGCTAAAATCTGCAGGACACCGGCCCTCCAGGACCAAGTTTGGACAACCCTGCTTTAAGCAATGGCTAACAGAACTTTTACACCACTTGACCTAAGAAAAAATACATTATACTGTTAAAAGTTGTACTGATATGTTTTTCTTAATTGATTTCTCATCACATAAAGAAGATAGACCCTTCAGTTATTTTAGAACAGTAGAATTTTTTTATTTAATTAATTAATTTATTAGTATTTTATTTTTATAATATTAATATATTTTTATAAAACCAAAATGTATATGTGTGAGACAGGTTTTGTTTGTCTGTTGTCTAAAAAAAAGAAAAGCTATTTGTGCTGCATGTTTCATGTTTACATGTTCAATAAAACACCTTTGAGTAAAAAAAAAATAGCTCAAACTATGATTAAGAATCCAAGGAAAAGCAATCCATAAATGCATATGTATGTTTCTTCAAAATTCCAAAAGACATTAACCATCATTACAAATAGAAGAACTCATCCATTCACTGCAGTTTCTGATCTTCGTGATGAATTCTTTAACAGTAGTGAATAAAACAAGCAAACGCAGCACTTTCCCTCCCGAGTGGAGATACAGAAATACAGCAAAAAAAAAAAAAAAAAAACGCTGCAAGAGGAAAGTGAATGAATGAGAATAACTGGGAATAGAGACCATGGGAGCAGGTGAGAGAAAGATACAGAGAAACAGGCTGAAAAACAGAGGCCAGCAGAATCAGTCAAGAGAAACTGAGCATAGAAAAGCCTGAAGATTAATCCTTGGAGAGGGAAGAGGCAGGGCTCTGAAACAGCCCAGATAGATGAGAGTGTGTTTGTGTGTGTTTATGTGTGTACGAAGTCTCCTGAACCAGCAGTTCTGGTACTGCAGAACCCAGTGGTCTGTGACAGAAGAGAAACGACAACACAAAACCAGAGAGAGAGCGAGAGAAAAAGAGAGAGAGAGACAGAGAGAGAAAGAGAGAAACAGACAGACCAAAACAAAGAGATGCAAACAAAGAGCGAGAAAAGTGCTTCATTACAATTCACACAGCATCACACAAACCTACCATACTGCATCAAAAACTGAACAATTATAGAAACACAACTTCGCCGAAAGCTTCATGTAGCACTGAAAGCATGTTGTGTTTTAGCATATGGTTATATGTTTATTAAATATTAGGTAATTATATGAAAGTAGCTTAGTATTAGAAAATTACTAATTTAAAAGCAGGTCACTTGGTATTTTAAAGTTGCCTAATAATATGTTGAAAACTTACAATGGGTTTAAATACATCAAATATTGGAAAACAGTGTGATTTTCTCAGAATATGTACTCAATATTATAATCATTTTGCAATGATTTCGATAAGGTTCGTATAAATCAATTCAATGCTGTAAACTTCAAGTCTGTAAACCCCTCCCTCCAATAAGCTAGGTCTGCTCGGATTAGTCAGCTGGTCAAGTCTGTTTTGATATGTCTTTGTGTATCTATTCTGTGTCTGAAATAAGTGTGCCTGGTCTGAAATCAAGCACTCGTGTTTCATGCAAATAAGTAACTTTGATTATGTTGACTAACACCGGAAGCAAGCAAACGATTCAAATCTATAACGATTCATTAAGGTGATTCAGAGTTGACTCTTTCTTTTGGAGGATGATAACTATATTTATCATACACCTTTTGATAAATGACTCTGCAGACTGTTTCCACTGAAAACCTCTATGAACTGCCCTTTAAGCACTGCTAATAAGTCATCAAAACATTGGCTGAGTAACAAAATCCACCACTACCATAACTTTAAAGTAAAATTTGGGGGGATGACTGTTGGGTAGTATCAGGCCATCGGTGGGCTTCTGTCAGGCTAGTTTGTTTGGTGTGCTCCACACGTGGCTTGCCCACTTTTGCCCGATTCAGCATTTAGAACTGGCATTGGACATCAGTGAAAGAAAGTACTTTGATAGGCTGTTCAGCCATGAATCAGAGCGTAAGAACAAAAATTAAAGCAGCGAGCCAAAAGGGAATACAAAGAAGTCTGTCATTTCACCTTGATTTTTAAAAAATTGCAAACAATTTGGATTATTAGGTTATTAGACATATCTGCACAAGAACCCCTCTGTGTTAAGCAAGCATTACTGTAAAAATTACTACATAAACACTGCTTTGTGTTGTATGTGTGCAGCACTAGATCCAGTTTCCCTTTGTTTAATGACAATACAGACTACTGCCACCTACAGGTATGGAGAGAGACATGTAGACGTAGAACATACATTCTAGTTTTAGTCGGCTGGCATCTGTTTGGTGTGTTCACACACAACATGTGAGGCGACAAGTCAGCCAGTTCTTTGATGTTGAGTGTCCCAGACTTTAGGGAATTACTGTTAGAGCTAATACATTAATACTAATAGTGTTCACATTATTATAATTAATCAGTGAGGCTTTCTATTTGTAGACTATTAGCATCATTTCCCAATGGGAAGATAAGAATGACAGTATAAACCGCACTCTCTTCATGTAAACAAATAGAAGTCGTAAATGATGTCGGACATTAGGGAAAAATTAGGGAAAAAACTGACATTGCAATAATTTGTTTTTCTGCGTTACATATTGCGATATTAATATAATTTCATAAGATGATTTAAATAAACCTATAAGGAACACATTCATAATTTTACATTGTGATCATTTTTTCAGTGAGTGTTCATTATAAAAGTATATTAATGATAATAAATTACAGTCATATATGAACGTAATAAAACAAATATACAAATGAAATATGGTGCAAATATGATTTTCTGGAAAGTCAAACAGTATTGACTTCAAATGTAAAATAACAATGTAATCAAATGTAAAATAGCACTGCATAGTCTTTATTGCGATCAAAACACAATTCACCTTTGTTAAAGCTACAAATTGTATAACTTCTTGTGCACAAATAGTTTAAATTAGCTTGAAATGTATTAGTCACATGACTTAAAAATCTATTTGTTTACTGTAGTAGGATTAAACTTGGTTATTTTTATTGCTGTTAAACTATTTTTTGGGTAATTATAGTCACAACTTAAATTTACAGATTCTGCGTGATGAATATTGCATATTCGCAAATTGCAATAATGATGCCGAAACAATATATTGTGCAGCCCTACCGTACATCCCCCTCATAATGACTACAGACCAAAACTTTGCTACAAATGGCATAGCCATCATCCTTCCAAAAATGACAGTAACCAGGTTGAGATACCCTAGCTTTACTTTTCTAAAGCTTTTTTTTCTTATGTTTTAAACCAAAAGTGCACACAACACACACAACTCATGCAAACTCACAGACAGGGTCTGCACTCACAAACATGCGCACAAACACACACTATGCAAATATATGAAGATACACACTTAAAGTACCTTCACCACTCTGAGCGACTGATGCAGAAGACACTAAACCTGAAGAAACGCAAACAGTGAGTATTCATCAGGTGTAACGACGGCACACACTCAAACACACACAAACAAATGTGTCAATCTGTCTTACCCAGGCTCCGGTTGCTAAGATACTGCCGCAAACTGACATTTCCGAGCTGATTGGGTTGAACCCGTCCCACTTCCAGAGCTACAGCTGTATCATCGCCCTTTAGATCCAGAGAACAGCAGACTGAGTAAACCTTCATAACCAGCACCGACACCTGCAGACACACATAAATCTGGAATTAGAAACCAAAATGATCAAACAATCAACAACTTCCTAAATCTCAAGGTCACTGCTTAGTCAAATTGGTAGTTGATCACTAAAAAGTTGAAAAAAGAGGATTGAAAAGAGGTTATTACAAGGTCTTTCATGGGTTCGTCTATGCTCTGAGAGGCAGCGCTGATGGCGTCAGGTGACTGAGCTTCATCTGCCTCCTGAGCAAGAGTCACAGAGCCGTCTGTGGAAATACGTTCATTCAATGCCTCCTTAAAACCAGAGATCGATACATCATCTGTAACAAAATAATTGTGCATATTATCATGTTTGTTGTATTTAACAGCAAATACAGGGTCATATATAGCAAATCTCTTTCCCCTGACATAAATATAGCCTGTGATTAACGATATATAACGATAAAACTTAAAGATCCCATGAAGTGTTTTGAAATGTGCATTTCTGCTCAATGTATGAAATTATTTCAACTGAAACTTCAACTGAGCTCCTCAGGGAGTGAAAAAAAAAAAACAGCCAATAGCATTTCCTTTTTATCACAGCTCTGACAGCGAATGTGGTTGAGCGAGTAGGGTCTGTCTGTGGACTGCAAGACAGGGGCTTAACATGAAGAATCAAAGCTTGTACAGTAGTAGAGGCGTAGCTTGAAGTTATGGAGATCCACATGTCAAAACTATGTTGTTGGCAGGATGGCCCTGTACCCATCAGGTATGAACATCTACACCTACTCCACACCTAAACCCAACCATAACTGTTATTAACAACCCTAAACCCAAACATGATAGCTATTAGCATCTACTAAATCCAACCATCACAGTTATTAACATGTACTTACCCCAACCATTACAGTTATTAACATACAGCCACGAGTTGAGGATTTCATACTTAGCGTGATCGCCATTGTACTGTTATTTGCAACCACAGGGGGGCAATGCCGAGTAGGCTAACTGTTATGAAAAAACGGATAAAGTCGTTGCACGGTGGAGTTGCTAAATGAATGAATATAACAATATATCAAATGAATAGTTTGTGGATAAATTTGGAGAAAACTCCTGAAAACTTTTGATGACAATGTTCTCTGGTATGTCGTTGTGACATCTTGCATGGTTTAATTGGATCTTGATAACAGCAAGTTATACTTATAACTTACTACAAGTAAGGCCTCTTCATGTTACGCCACTCTCTTGGAGTCCGCAGATACACTTAGGTTGAGCTCAAGCACATCAAATGAAAAGCAAATGAGAAACATCTTGAAGTGATGGGACATCTCAGATACTATAGAACATGTGATTGGCCACAAGATTTGATGAGAAATTGAGTATGTGTAGGCCCACATGGAATCTGCAGGCGCAGATTTCCACAAAATTCCGCAGATTTTTAGCCCATCATTAATTTTGTTTATTTACTTGAGTAAATGTGTGTAAATCTAAATTTATTCAGATTTTACATTTATTTCAGTAATATTATTGACTAATGTGAAAATGTTCATTTGATTTATGTACAATGCAGTTTGTACAGTAATATTTTATTATTGTCTTATATATTTTAATATTATATTTATATGTCTTTTAGTAGATATATTATATGAAAGACTTGCTTTGTTTACCAAATAATCTAATTGGATTTGCATTTTAAACATTAAATAAAAAATATATAATTTTTTTATTTTACATATTAAGGTTTTAGTTGTGATACTCTTAAAATAATTCCGCAAAAATCCGCAGATTTTTACCAAAATTCTCAGTAGAAAAAACAAAAAACGTCCGCAGATTCCGTAAGTACGTGGTGACATCAAAATATAAATTATTCATTTATGCTGCTGAAGTGACAAACTGTAAGTTTTGGATGTTTATCTCATCTAAATGAAAATCTAGTAACAGTTTTGGAGAACATATTTTATAGATATCGTTAAGACTAACATACTGATACTAAGCTTTATTTTAAATTCAAAGGTACGTAAATTAACGCTTTTTTGGTTAAGAACAAAAAAAATTCCTACAGCTCCAGCAAAGGAACAAAAATGACACAAAAAGATTTATGCTGCAATACTGCCACCTTGTGGTGACAAACGTAAAATGAATCCACTGCCTGAGTGAAATGTGTTTGTGCATGTACCTCTGTCCAGCAGGCTGTAGCTGTCACAGTCCTCTAGTAGATAGCTGTCCATGGAGAGATCATCCAAAGACTGTAGTGAAGGACTTTTCTTCATATTCTTATAGGACACTGAGAAACTTGACTGCGACTTGCCCTGCATCAAACGACCACTGCAGAGTACAGGCACAAGAAATAGCAACGGTGAGTTCTAGCACAAGTGGATGAACCTATCTTTGCTAACATAAATAAAAAAAAGAATGAGACCAATACAACAACAACAACAAAAAGAGAGTTTGGGTGCAAGTACGAAACAATTCTTGCAAAATCAAAACACCAATCAGCAATCGAATCGGCAAACCCTGCAGACGTCCACAGTCCTACACACATCACTACAAGGGACAAGCTAGAGTGAAATGATTACAGTCACAACACCACAGTTTTGTCCACAAACATTCACGCATACACAGATGGCCACAGAGTCCTACAGAGGGTGTCTTACATGTTGGATATGGAATATAAGGAGGTAGACCTGCTGTGCGTGGAGGATAAGAGGTCAGAGACCACTGAAAAACTGCCTTTCCTTCAGAAGAGAGAGAGTGAACAAACACACATATGCCCAGAGGTCACATTCAGTCAAACAATACAGTTGTGCATTGTGTTTTACTCTCAAAACCACACAGACATCCTCTTATAACATTTAATGTTATTTATGTGCATGAATTACCTTTATATTTAGTTCTAAAACACAGCAACAAAACCACATTCCTGGAATGAAGACCACTTTAACGCAGTAAAAGGTGTATCTCTAAAATGTGACAATACCCTTGTTATACAAATTCTTAACCTCATGAAAGCTTGAAATCTAATCAACCTGTTGGACACAAAACGGGACACACTACATTCTATATTTTACAGGCTCCGCACCACTTACTTTAAAAACTTGCAACTCCTGTGGCCTTAAAGGGATAAATAAAATTCACTATTACAAAACTGGTTTCAAATCTTTGTTAGTTTCTTTTCTTCTGTTGAACACAAAAGAACGTTTTCTGAAGAAATGGCAATCATTGAATTTTATAGTAGAAAAAAATGCTCTGGAGGCGACAAGGTGGCTCAGGGGTTAGCACTGTCGCCTCACAGCAAGAAGGACACTTGCTTGTGGTGGTTTTGGAGTGTGAACGGAGTTAATGCGAATAATGGGAGATGGAAACATACTGGCCAAATAAACTCGCACGTAGCAAACATTACACCCAAATTACATGAACTAATCAGCTGTCTCTATTAAGCTTGCCTTGTTTACTGTTGGTTGATATGTTACCAATACTACAGTCAGTTGCTCTAACTCTGTCATAAATACTCTCATGTTGCATATTAAGGCAACACGGTGTCACAGTGGGTAGCACGTTCGCCTCACAGCGAGAAGGTTGCTGGTTCGAGCCTCGGCTGGGTCAGTTGGCATTTTTGTGTGGAGTTTGCATGTTCTTCCCCTGTTCGCTTTGATTTCCTCAGGGTGCTCCGGTTTCCCTTACAAGTCCAAAGACATGTGTTATAGGTGAATTGGGTGTGCTAAAATTGACCAAAGTGTATGAGTGTGTGCGTGTGAATGAGTGTGTGTGGATGTTTCCCAGTAATGGGTTGTGGCTGGAAGGGCATCTGCTGCGTAAAACATATACTGGATAAGTTGGCGGTTCATTCCCCTTTGGCGACCCCAGATTATTAATGGGACTAAGCTGAAAAGAAAATGAATGAATGAATGATGCATATTATTACGTGCAATTGTTAAGGGCAGGTATGTCCTGCTCCAGGGGCAGGTTGCACCAGAAGTGCGCAAGTTAAAATGTAGCCTAGTTGTGACTGAAAGGGACACTAAGTTACAACTTACGCACTACTAATAGTTTTTATGTTGCACCACTGAACTTAGTTTAAACGTAACGCTAAATTTCAACTAAAAATTTAAAGCAGCACTCCTCACCCCATGTATAATGCTGGAAAAGAGATGATGATCAGATCTCCCTCTAATCACAGCCTTATTTTCCTTCAGTTTGAGTTTCTTTCAATAAGGGTTTTGTGTTAATTTTATCCATCAATTAAAACGAGAATTTCTTCATGATGGAGTTCTTCTTCCTGTTCTTTTCTCTTTTATGTGTAGGATAAAAAAAAAAAAAGTTTAACGATTTGATAAATTAAAGTGTATTTTTGCGTGCATTAACGACTTGCGATGCAGGTATGTGCATTTTGTTACAGTGACTGACTGTTATGTAATGCACTGTGAAAATGTAATCTGTTGTTTCATTTTCATAGGACAGTTATTTGTAGATGCATTAGTTGCAGAATTTTAAATCAATTTAACAATTTAAATGCTTTTTATTGGGTATTACATCATTCAATGCGACTTTGCAGGACTTTACAAAGAGTTTTCGACCTACTAACTATGGTTTGCCTTAAGAACATGTGGTGCAACTGAAGTAAGAACTAGCTAACTAACTAACTAACTAGCTAACTAGCTTACTAACTAGCTAGTAAGTACTAAGCCTTTAGTGTGGACTTTACCTTCCAGTTTAAGAAATAAATTTCGAATAGCTAGTGCAACCCTACCCAGGAGATAACTAACTTGTTCCAACACAATTTTCTGGAATATTCCAGTAGGTCTGAAGATGTCAATTAGCTGATTGGGCAATGTTTAATTAGTTTTAGGGATAAAATTAGTATTAAGGTGCTGGGATTCTCCAAGAACAGAACTGGGCTGGGTTATATGGGTTATATATTCAAAGTGTATTTACTACTGTGGTCTTGTGTGGCTCATAAACATTCATTTTGCACACTTTAATGAAAGGTACACTTTGGTCAACTGTCCAGCAGTCCATGAAACTCTATGGAGAACACAAAAAGACCTATGGGGCAGGACGAAGTAGCTCTACTGCAAATTTGTAAATAAATAAAATAAAAACCAGGAGGAAGGAATTGGCAGTTGTGTTCTATATGCACAAACAACGCAATACCTGGACATGGACTGAGGCAATCTGGCTCCCTGACTCTTGTCATTCCATTCCCTTGAAGAAGTGTCAGAGATGGGATCTACCACAGCCATTCCACTTTGAGAGGTTTCATTCTGCTGTCCTTTGGCTTCAGATCTGCTAGTATCCCCATCGGGGGATCCTTCCCTCAAGTCCTTCTTCTCCTCGGATGGCACCCTCCCTCCAGAAGCCACGCTACTCCTCTCATCCATAGATGTTTTTCTCAGAGCAGAAGATGAGGAAGGAAG
Source organism: Danio rerio (assembly GCF_052040795.2). Lineage (NCBI taxonomy): Eukaryota > Metazoa > Chordata > Actinopteri > Cypriniformes > Danionidae > Danio > Danio rerio. Next base: position 18,796,363 of record NC_141024.2, read on the forward strand.
GAGCGGAGATGTGTCGATGGAATTTCTATCTGCACAGAGGAGCTGATCCACATTTCGAGTACCCTCTCCTGCAGCCGAGGGTCTCTCATGTCCCTCGCTCACCTCACTCCCAGCTTCAAGAGTGGCTCTGCTTTCTGAAGGCGAGACATCAGAGTTCAAGGGGCTGGTGCTTAAATCTGGTTGGGGAATAGGCTTTAGGAGAAGAGCAACTTCTGCACTTTTCATAAGCACACCCACACAGGCACTAAAGGGTTGTGTAGGACCCAAGCGCTTGGAGCCGTACTGCTCCAGATCTTGCTGAATAGTGCGCTGCAGAGTTTTCACAGCATGTTGCAGCCTGAGCAGGAACACATACTGCCCGTGGCTCACCTGAGCGCTCAGGTGTTTCTGAACATGCACTAGCACCTGCACATCTACTTCATTTGCTGAGCAAGCAAGGGGAAGAGATGAAGAGGAGTCACTGAATAGGCCATCTAGAGACTGTGGTTTGTGGAGGCCATTGCTTGGTGTGTCGCTGGGAGATGCATTAGTGCTGTAGTACTCTTTAAGAAGCTTCTTCCTCTGCAGACGATTGGCCATCTCTGCTGATTCACTGCGAGGCAACAGTCCTGACCCTACTCTGAGTCGCTCAAGGTGCTGCGTGTATCGGGCAGGGTGGCATACCCAAAGTGTCAGAGGAAAGGAGTCCACACAAGGTGTGGGACGACCTCGGCCACTGCGGGACCCCTCATAGTCCACCCAGAACTGAGAGAAATGCATGGCCCACAGGTCGGTGGCTGCTGGTGTTTTGAGGGCATTGGTGGAGAGAGATGGTGGAGCGAGGCCGCGGTACACATCATGAACGCGCGTGTCCTGTTCATGAGCGTGCCGCTGGAAGACAGAATGGAGCACAGAGAAGGAACTTGGGGCTCGAGGGAAGGTGGAAGAGAGGGAGGTGAAGAAGGGTTGCTCCTGGAAGGCCTGCAAGAGGGCTTCCAGACTTGATCGCGAGCATGCTGAAGAGTGACGCGTGTTAGTGGCTACCATCTCTGAGGTCTGAACTGACACAGAACGGGGCTGGTCAGGTTGAGTTTTCTCGTGGTCTGCAGGGATCACCAGCTACAAACATTAAAACACAAACAGTTTATTATCAAGTTTACATTATTAATATGCAAAAAAGATGCTGAAAGACATATTCAATAGAGTTCCTCAAATCCAGACATGCAGATTTAAGCACTAACTCCAAATAAACCTCTAAGCCATGTGGTATGATATGGTTTAGCATGGCTTGGCTCCAATTGCATTTCAACTGTAGTTTTGTACTGCTTAAAGTAGGAGGGATTATTGCTATAGTTGTGCCACCTTTAATAATGTCATTTGATTTTCATTCTAGGTCGTCCCATCTACTCTTTGGCTATCAACAAGAGGAACATCGAGACCTTATCTATTGATCCTACCATTACAGGTGTCTTTTTTGCAGCGATCTAAAATCAGTTTAGTTTTGGGAACCAACAATGCAGCAGTGGCAGCTTCTGACTATTTAAATATAGCAGGTTTGGTATCTCATGTGATGAATCCAATGACAATCGTAATGGTAGTGATGATTATCTAGAACCAATCGGTGATCAGCAGAGTGTTCATAGGACACATTTTGGTAATGTCATGACTGCTTGGAACCTGATCTGAGGTGGTGCAAAAAAATACCACTTACAAGTACAGTATGCAGAGGAAAAGTTCCCAAAAATTGAGTCATACCAAACTGAACCATGCCATGCCCTGCTGGTGAAAAGTGTCTACAATAACTCAGAAGACACGTTTATCTTTCTCTCTATATTCGAATTTAAGTTACATAGTGTACAACCTCAATTTCTGAACCAAAGTTAATTGCCTTACAATACAAAAACCTAAGCAGCTTGCTAACGCCCTAATGTCTACATCAACAGCTAGGAAAGGGGTTGCATCATAGTCAACATGAGGTACCTTAGATGCACATAATCTGAGAAACAGCTGTCAATCCAAAATTCACAGAAAGTTTACAACCTCAATTAAATGTCTACCTTAAGCATGAGTCCATCCACTTTGATATCTACATGTTCTTCAGGCTTCTGTGAGTCATTGAGTTTGTACAGATCCATGAATTGCTCCAAACTCTGCCGAAGGTCCAGTGCGAACAGATTAAGCCAAACCAGACTTCTCGAGTCAAGCACCAGTTGTAGTGCGTTCAACTGCACATAGAGGTTGGGACAAGGGACTGCAGGGAGAGAGTGTGTTCATTGTCAATTCAGAGAACGCTTGAGTAGAAGCAGAAAAAGCTGAACATTCTGATGGATGGGATCCCTTCTGTTTTACCTGGATAGTCCTTGCCATCTGGGAAGTAGTACTCTGTGAATTCGGCGTGAATAGCCGGCATCTCTTGGGGGAGATAGAGGGATTTCTTATTGCAGGATATCATGGTTTGAGGACTAGAGCGTGGCTGGTCTGCTGAAGACACCTTTAACATAGTCAAATATTTTTACTTTTAAATGGTTTCTCATCAATGCAAATTTCATCATTTACTTAGTAACAGAATGACTAGATCTGGAATACTGGATGACTGATCTAACATACTTTGTTATTTTATATCAAGCCTGGCACCACATTACATCGTATCTGCATGCGAGTCAAGTACACCTAAGAGGACTAAGGGCACTTTTACACCTGTAGATCAATTGGTTTGTTCCGAAACAGGGATTAAATTGTTACATTGTTGCACTTTGTTCTTGGTGTAGTTCGCTTTCACACGGCAAAGTTTCTAAACAGACCAAAACAGCTAAAACAAGTCACGTGCGAGTAAACTCTCCTAACATTGGTCAGAGTCCCGCTCAGCTGTCATGCGTCCTTATTTTAATTTATGACGATAAGCAATAAGACACTATATGCGAAAAGCTGCACTTTAATTTTGAATGGTGAAACCCACAGACATCGTCACCAAATACAAATCAGAGTAAAGATTATTCTTACACAGCCATTGGATACAATTATGCATTATAGGCCTTACATTATAGAAAGAAATAACAGATAAACCCAGACTGCTGTTTGGTAAATTTTCCTAATGGATAAGCAGCTCTTGTTAATAGTTCAGCTTGCTTTCACTTTCGTATTTGACATTAAACGCACATTTACCTACACTACTCATCATTCTCTCTTCATATAGCTGTATGCCTATCCATAATACACTGTGATATAGCCTAGTTCGTTAGATCGTATTGCTTTCTCACAACAATTGATCCGCTCCAGAGTTCGCTTCAATCGAGCAGAGATCACCTCATTCTGGTAATCTCAGACTGATTGTTTTGGTGTGGATCAGAGTGAGATTGCTGGAATAACATATGCACTACTGGGGGAAACATGCCAGGTTCCGAAACAAAAGTCTAGGTGTGAAAGCACCTTTAGACCATAGAATAAAACTCATATGGGCTTACTTTTTTCTTTTTTTATTAAAGCTCGTACTTTAAAACTGATTTCAAATATTTATTAATTTTAAAATATGTCCAGAGTGCCGTTTAAAATACATTTTATATTTAAACATTTAAGTTTTAATAACCAATAACTAATTTCTCTAGTCTTTGCCTTGAAAACAGTACATAATACTTTTCTAGATATATTTCAAGACACTAATATTGAGCTTAAATTGCAATTTAGGGACGTAACCAAGTTTATTAGGTTAACAAGGCAAGTTAGGTTGATTAAGCCAATTTGGCTAAAAATTATGACCTTCATTTTGTTTGTTTTTAATTAAAAATATGCTTTTATTCCAGCCAAAACAAAACAAATAAGACTTTCTTCAGAAGAAAAAATATTATAGGAAATACTGTGAAAATGTCCTTGCTCTGTTAAACATGACATGGACAATATATTTTAACAGAATAACAATTTCACAGGGGGGCTAATAATTTTGCCATTAAGGCCACATGTCCATCGAAGAGTTTTTTTTTTGCACTACAGAAACGCAAACACTGTTAAAGAGTGCCCAGCGCTGACAACAGAAAAAAAAAAGATTTGATAGACACTTGCCCTAACCATATATGTACATTTCCCCCAATACAAACCTGATAGATGCTAAAGTCTGCCATCCGCAGCACTATTGAGCTGGACATAAGTTGGGTTCTCGGTGGAGTAGGGGGTGAGAAGGAAGTGCTGGAGCTGGTGGAGATCTTTCCTGTAGGGAACACACACAAACTCAGACATCACAATCACAGTGGACCATCTGCACAAACCGCAGCCATGTGTTTGTGAGGCACCTCAAACGCACACCAGAGAGGTACCTGTCTCCAGACACCAGCAGCAGTTGGCCGTGGGAGAGAGTGGCCACAAGCCATCAGGGCCTGAGTCCAGCTCTCTAACCAATATCCCTCCACCCTGCGCCTCTAAGACAATGGACTGATGGACTGGGGACACAGAACCCATTACGCACAAAACCTCTCAAACTAGGACAGGTGTAAGCTGCTACCAGGGAACACTTAAATAATGACCAAATGTAAAAAATGCACACTATAGATTTCAAAATTAAAGCCATAATCACAAACAATAGCCATACTGCACTACTGAGCTAAGAAAAAGTAGCACTTCAGCTAAAGGCCCTTTTACAAAGACTCTGCTGCACTCTCAGTGGCCACATGGAAAACTTGTGCTAGCCATGAACACTTCTGCTACCCATAATTGTGTGTCTGAAAGTGCCCTACAGTCTTTGTGAAGAGCCCTTAAAATAAAGTGCCATAAATTCTTGTTATAGAAATAGCGCTTGGAAGGGAGAGATATCCAGATCTATGAATCTATGAATGACAGCAGTCAATCAAATAATCAGTGTCTAGATCACATTTCAACCAAAAATCCACTATAAAACAATAAATCAAATCATATTTTTGTAGTTTATTTGTATTATTTTCATGTCTAATATACATTTTGTGCCTAATTCTTGTGTCCACAAAGCATCTAGAAGTGTTTTATTTCTCATTTCCACAACAGTACTAATGCATTGATCCAAAAACATGACACTAGGTATGTTTCCATCCACAGACACAAATTAAATTTATGGGCAAAACAGGATTATTGCATAAAAGACGTGCAAGTAAGGCAGCGTTTCCATATACGTAGTCAAAGAGAACAAAATCGTCACTTTCTGATTAACGGGCGCCAAATATCAACAGTAAAAACTGAATCTGCTGTGGTAGGAGAAACTGCGTGAATCTTTTCTTTATTTAATGAATAATTTGCACCTCAAAAGACAAATTCCGTGCATGGTAATGTTTGAAGGTGTGAGACGCGGAGCACAGATGCTTTTGATAGTTCTGGAGTTAATTTATAATGTAATAACACTAATACTGATACGGTAAAGGCGTTTTCGAATGACCAAAAAAACATTTGAGATGTTTTACAGTGTGCTCAGCCTGCTGGGAGAGTATATTAAGCTTTTCCTTTTTATGCTGGCTCTCCTCATTTTCCAAAAGAGGCAAAAATCGCCTTCAAAACTTAGTCAAGACTTGCTCCAAGATTATTGGTTTCTAGCAGAGAAACAAACACAGCAGAGTTACATGAACAGCACATGATAAGGAAAATTCAAAGTGTGATAGGAGATGATTCATATCCTCTGAAGCCTTTTTTGTATTGTTGCCCTCTGGAAGAAGGTTTAGAAGCATTAAATGCTCTTCTAATACATATATATATATTCAACCTTTGTTCTTGAGGCAATAACACTTTATAACCTTAAGTTTTACATTTTTAATGTATGGGTCTGTTCTCATAGCTGTTTTTAGTACTATTTCTGAAGTTATTATGAAAGATGGATTGTGTTTTTTAATATTGTTTAATATTATGATTTGTCTCTTTACTGTGTTTGTTGTATCATGATGCTACTGCCCCTAATTTAATCGTCCATGGTGGGATTAAAGAGCCCATATTATGGGTTTTTGAAAATTCCCCTCCATGTAGTGTGTAACACAGCTCTAAGTGAAGTGAAGTATCCAGCTAAGGCTTAAATCTGTAAGAATACAGTGTTTAAAACTGTTGATTCATCTATAAAAGAGTCGAATCATAGTGCTTCAAACGAGTCGCTTTGATACCGACTCATTAGGTGTTTCGCCATGACGTACGAACGAAACAAAGTTTTTCACGTGCACGCGCAAACCCGGGAGATTTCAAACCTGAGGCCCCGCCCTCTGACGCAGTAACCCAGACACACACACACACACACCCACAAACACACGCACACCCACAAACACACGCACACAAACATGCCGGTCGATTGAAGTCACACAGCAGATGGATATATTGAGTCTCTACCCAAAGATGAAACCTCAGCATTATAACCAAGCAGTTGGAAACTTCTGGAAGCTACATGCTACAAAGAATACTTCATCTGAGTTTGTTAAAGGAAGGATCAGTAAAGAGTAACTGATGGACGTCAGGATGGGTTTCTTCCTACATTTCTCAAGTGTAAGTACGTGCGGTTAAAGTTGTTGCCTCGTTTACTCTAGCTTGCAAATGTATTTAGTTGTGATTTGTTACTTGTAACCGCGTGTACTGTATCAGGTTAACTGGATATATTATCTTATCGCGTGCAAAGTCACGTTAAAAACGCGACGCGTGCTGTTTGTTTATGGAGCTCCGTGCTAGAGTTCTGCTCCCGCGATTTATTCGGACATGTATTCCCGCGCCGCAGAAATCTGGCGCGGGGAGAGAGAGAGAGAGAGAGAGCGAGAGAGCGAGAGAGAAAGCGAACGAACGAACGAGCTTTGTGTACTTTGTGCTGTGTGTGTGTTTTTATCCAGACAGCTTGGCTGTCTGGACTGTATACTGGGTGATATTTGGTTGTGTTCTCCGCTCTAGCGGGACCGGGCGCGGCGGGCAGAAAACGGAGCGGGTTCTCAGGCTAAAACCTGGCGGGTGCGGGCTGAAGCGGGAGCGTTGTCATCCGGAGGTGTGTGTGTGTTTTTGTGTGTGTGTGGTATGGCGAGTACACGACTGTCTCCTTCGTTCGGTTATCCGTGGCACTATCCACTGGCCATAGTGTGGCAGCTAAAGTCCACGCCTACACTATCGAGCGTGTATGAACTGTGATTACTTTTTAAATTGCTGATTAGCTATTGGCCATTTCCCTCTCTGACTGAAGGCAGTCGACCAATCGCGACAGACTGTCATCGGTCCAATCAGCGCAGATTAGCTCCGCGCTAAGGAGGGGTTTGGGAACAAATGAATCACTGGACGATTCATACAGGAGTCGCTGGGATAATTAGGTAAAAATAAATGCAGATTATAAGACCATGAAAGTGTTTTTTGACCTTGCATGCATATTAGACTGTTGTTGGAGACCCTTACAACCAAGATATGACCTTATTTCATGTATAATATGGGCTCTTTAATAAAGTTGTTAAAACTAAAAACACTAAAACTGTTACACACATTTCTATCATCACAGGATCTCTTACAACAGAATCCCATGACTTTTTTAGTGCACATACTAGAATTTATTTGATAATAATATAATAATATTTGACTAGATATTTTTCAAGACACTTCTATACAGCTTAAAGTGACATTTAAATTGACTAGGTTAATTAGGTTAACTAGGCAGGTTAGGGTAATTAGGCAAGTTATTGTATAATGATGGTTTGTTCTGAAGACTATCAACAAAAAATATAGCTTAAAGGGGTTAATAATTTCGACAATTTTTTTTTATTTATTAAAAACTGCTTTTATTCTAGCCGAAATAAAACAAATAAGACTTTCGCCAGAAGAAAAAATCTTATCAGACACACCGTGAAAATGTCCTTCCTCTGTTAAACATAATTGGGAAATATTTAAAAAAGAAAATAAATTCAAAGGGAGGCTAATAATTAAATTAATATGGAAAATGAAAAGCAAAAAAAGCTTAATTGTTCTAAAAACACTTCCCTAACTGCAAAATATAAGACTTATGAGTGCACAAAATTGGTTCTTAATTATTTCTTGGATTTTTGGGTCAAATATAATCCAGACATTAGGAAAGGAGTAATGACATTCACCCATTTTTCAGCAACAGTGAGCCAATCGGAGTCTGCTAACAGGCATGCTGTTCTCACCGTGCTGAGGAGAGCCCTGGGACTGTCCGCTGACTGCGTTTTTCAGCATATCGACATTAGACTTAAACTCGTCCAGGAGAGAACGCGCCCAGGTTTCACGAGATTTTGTTGCTTCGCCATAGTGCATCCAATGCAAACAGCCCTCACCTGAGACACAAAAAGATCATCTTTTAATAATCATAACACTTTCCTCTTCAAAAGTATAGTACAAATAATGTATTTAATGTATTACCAGCTTTGTGGAAAGGGTAATAGTCTACGCTGATAGAACTAAAAGACAATTGCATTGCACCACCATCCAATCTCTTATTAATTCCTGCAGATTTCAAAGAAAAGACGTATTTTAGAATGACAACACCAAACGTAAATGTTAACTGTATTATGTGTGAACATGTGGTACCTCTATCCTTGGCATTGGTGTCATCGCAGATATGCAGGTCCAAGTGTGTGATCTGGAGGTGGTGTGACGTCTCACGAACATCATAGGCGGTGAAGAGCCGTGCCATGGAAGCGGTCTGATCTGCCGCGGCTGAAGCCTGCTGCGTGCGCATCTGCTGGGCTGTGGGGGGTGCCGGTGTCACCTGAAAACATCAATCAGCCGTGACTAAAGGTTTGATAATACTAAACATACAGACATCTGAAAGGGAACAATAAAAGATACAACCAGTAGGGAGCAGCAAAGCAGTATTTTAAGAATCGAAAGCATATATTAAAAAAAAGAGGTAGTTGGTGGTGGTGATTGGGGTAGGAGGCAGGGAAGAGTCCTCAAACTCGCACCTGTGTAGTGTCAGGGGCCATGCTCTTCCTTTGCGAAGCGGATTTCTCCATGGATTCACTAAGAGACTTAGCGTACTGCACCATGGCCTTGAGCTGAGAGTCCGTCAGCACCCAGAGCAGGTCATCCAGGATCAGAGTCAGCTTTGATGCAATCACATTACAGTCCTTCATCTGGAAAACACATACGTGTATAGAGCCAAGATGAACATTGTGTTATTTAAATCAATAGAGAAACACATATTTAAAATAGTATATAGTTGGAGGGAAAATTATTAGCCGTCCTGGGAAATGAGTTCTTCTCTAATATTTCCCAAGTGTTGTTTAATGAAGAGAAGTTGTTGTTTTTTTTTCTATAATTTTTTTAAACATAAGATTTTTAAAAACTAATGTATTTTGTCTTTGTCATGATGACAGTACAGAATGTTACTAGTCATTTTTAAAGATATTAGTATTGAGCTTAAAGTGCAATTAAAATGCTGAATTAGGTTAATTAGGGCAACTAGGCAGGTTAAACAAAATGTGTAAAACTAGTAACTAGGAACATAATTGGATAGCAGTGGTTTTTCTGTATCCAATCAAAAATAAATAAATGAATAAATAAATAAATAAATAAATAAATAAATAAATAAATAAATAAATAAATAAATAAATAAAAACCTCTTAAAGGGTTATAATATTTAGTATTTTATTCTAGCTAAACTAAAATAAACAAAACTGTCTTGAGAGGAACAAATAAAATAGGAAATACTGTGAAATTCAATATTAAAAACTGTGTGTACAAATGAAAATAATCTTGCAATTAAATGTGCTTGATGTCTTTTATAAAGAAATGCTTATAGTGAATATCACTTGAATTTTTGTTGGTTTTGCACTATTATTTTCCATTCCTAAAGAGATTCCTAAATATTTAAGAATTTGTTGTGGAGTAACTGTATGTAAAATACATGTTTATAAGGTTTGTAAATGTTTGTTTACATTAGCCAATGTCATATTCATTCTGAATAAAGTTACAAAATATTATTACATACTGAAGATTCTTATGAAAACTGCATTACATTATTAAATCAAATTTTAAATTTTTTTTTGTGTAGATATTTTTTAAAATGTGATTTGTATTTGACTTTAATGAAAGCAAAGTTCAAGTTTTATTTCACTTATTTCTTTCATTTTATTTTTATGTTATTTATTTTTCTACAAATAAAGTAGCCTTTTTTATTTTGAGTCATATTTTTATATATAAATACTTCATATGATTTTTTATTTTCAAACATATAAAGCAATTAATTTAAAACATTGTTTGAAATAAGCCAGATTTTAATGCTTTCTCAGACAACACCGTACAAAAATTGACTAAATCAATGAGTCTGTTTGTGTGTGATGCACAATGCGACTGAAACAAAGCCTTCTTCTAATCATCTGCCAATATTCAGACCACCGACAGAGAAACAAATCCCAGCTGCCTGCAGAGCTCAGAGCCAATCCACAGACAAACAACCACGACAAAAACCCAATGCGTAATGAACATATGTGTGTTTACCCTTCTTTTTAAAGTGACTCTGATCTTCGATTGGTTGGTGATGAGGCGGATTGGGGCACTGACGACCTCATGTTCGGTGTTCTGGATGGCGTCTGCTTCAATCCTGATCATCTGCCAGCTCACTTCCTTAAACGTTAGCAACTAAAGCATATCACAGTGTTACCACAACACATAATACACACCACAGTCCCTTAGTGAAAGTATAGGTATGTAAATAAAGTAACCTCTCCTCGTGTGGGGTCCAGGATTCTTGTGTATCGGAGGTCACCAGTGGTCCAGCTGGTGTTGACGCTGTAAACCTGAAGCTGTGAGAGCTCGAAGGATGCATTAAAGGCTTTGGCGCTGATGCGAATCACTATGGAGTTCACAGAGAGAGAGATGCCCTCCACCACTTTTTCTGCAAAACCATATTCACTGACGAAAGAGAAAGAGATTCCAAATAAATACAAGAGTGACAGAATCAAAGATTCTCGTGATATTTGCTGATCATGATATATGGTATTATCACAGTATTGACACAGGGACCATTCACACATGAACGCATCTTTTCATGATTTTTTTAGGGTTTTTTCACCTTTTCATGGAACAGTAGAGATTTGAGACAGGAATTTGTGAGGAGGAGAGAAGGATCGGCAAAGGACCTCGAGCCAGGAATCGAACTTGGGTCACTGTGAGCATGATGTGCTATATATCAATGCATTAACTACTAGGCTATTGATGCCAACTCAGGAATGTTTTTAAAAGCTTCTTCTTCACCATGTTGCCTTAAAATAGGGGTGCCCAAACTTTTTTTTATAAAAGGCCACAAACTAATCTTGATTGAGGGTGGTGGGCCAAAAGTATTACATTAAAATTGCTGAGCTAATTTACAAATTTATTTATATTTAAAAAAAATTGTTAAATTATATATATATATATATATATATATATATATATATATATATATATATATATATATATATATATATATATATATATATATATATATATATATATATATATATATATATATATATATATATATATATATATATATATATATATATATATATATATATATATATATATATATATATATATATATATATATATATATATATATATATATATATATATACATACATACATACATTTTGTTATGAACTTCCTACAATAAAAACAAACATCCCATTTATACCACAATGTAGTTCAATGCATTGTCTTCTATCAGTCAAGTAACAGTATTTATGTTTTAACTAGGATTGGGCTGATAAACAATATTTTATCGAATCATGATAAAATTTAAGTCAATAACAATAAAAAGCTGTGGACTTTTTTTTACTCTATATTGATCTAAAAGCCAATCACACAGCTGAAATTTGTAATAATAGGAATTTTAAAGGGTGTTGATTTTGACCATCGAGATGTAGAAATTCGAGATGAATCGAATTTAATACATTAGAGCTGTACTAAATTTTCAGCCACTGAAAATTTATAGGCAAATATGTTATGCCATATTATAGGAATATTATATTATAGGAAAAATATGTTATGCCATATAATAGAACATCTAATTTTTGTGGCTTCAGTCATTGTTAGGGTAGTCTTTTATACCTGGAAGCATTAACAACTTTGAAATATATATCGTTATCGTTCAGTATGGAAAATAATTATGGAGATATTGCCTAGTCCTAATTTTATTTACAAATTATGATTAATTTAATTGAAACATTTAATTTCAGTTAGCTTTTTTGTAGCTCAACAATTAAACAAACAAACAAAGAAATGGTTATGTGAAATTAGAACTGAAGATCTCTGTTAAATACAATTGACCAAACCTTTCCCATCAATTCCTATCCTCTTCTAAGATGGGACTAACAATGGCTAACATTGGGCCCTAGTTTGGGCATCTCTGCCTTAAAATAAAACATTAGTCATGAGAACTTGCTACTGTAAACAAAAACGTGCAATGTTTGCTCCGGCTCCATATTACTTTTCATTGGTCCACTGCTTTGGTAGTCACACTAATAAGTGGCACTGCATGTAAACTTTTAAATTTACATAATCTTAAAGATGTCCTTGTGTGAGGTGCTGCAAAAGAAACCATAATGATGGTAACGCAAGTCCATCAAGTGCGTTCACATAGAACAACTAAAGTAGCGCATTGGTTGAAAAAACATTTACTGTGTGAATGGCCCCTTAAGCTGCAGAAATGTGGTTGATTTAACAAGTACATAACATGAAAAAAGTGTTTATTGTGTATACACTTTCAGAAAAAAGAAATGTATTAAAGTGCAATAAATAGGAAACTGCACCTAAAATCTCATTAGTCTCAAAATCCTAAAAGGTCTCATTAGTAAACATTATTAATAGATTAACCAGAGCCTCCAAGATCTCTGAATTGAATGCAAAATCAAGCAAACGTTGCACAATTTTAAGGCATTTGCATTTGTTTTTTAATTGATTGTTTTTTACAAACCCGAAGGACTGATTAGCTGCCATCAACATGGAGAAATAGCTAAAGAATGTTTGTTACAGATATTATGCCAATGTTAATTAAATAAACTGAACTTTCTAAGTTAATAGCTCCATTAAATAAAACGTACAACTTCTGATTTCAATAAGTTTAATAATCTAAAGTTAACTAATGGAGCCTTATTGTTATAAAGATTCAGAATGCTTTCAATCAATATCTCAGGCATGTTGTAGGCCAGAGTCATGTAAATACATTTATGTTCGAAAACAGGTAGTTTACTAAGACTTAAAACATTCAGATCTGTGATGAACACTACTTTACAAATACAACAATCAAGAAAGTTCTTGGCAAGATTTTAAACATTTACATGATTAATAAATATTCACAGAATTTTTAAATGCTCACTTTGAAATGTTCGTTATCAACAAGTTTCATTATTGAAAATCAGCAGGTCTAATGTATTATGACCGTTGTGTGGATGTTTTCCACAACACGTACATAGAAACAATATCTAGTGCAGAAAATAAAAACAAACAAACAAACAAACAAATAAATAAACAAAAATAGAAAAAGAAAAAACTATTTTCCATGGTTCTTCAAAGCTCATTTATTTGTACAGGTTTACCCAGGTTTCTTATGAAAACAGGAAGCAGGCAGAGATATGGATCAAGGCGGATTGAGGACATCAGTAGAAACTGACCTTTGACCCGAGGCTGTTGCTATGGGTGATGGGCCGTTGGGAGGGCGGGGCTCATCACAGGTGCTCATCTCCATGACAACTTTATCCAGAGACTGAAAAATATGATTTATAGCGCCAATAATTAATATGCACAAACTACACCAGCCCTTACTGTAAGGAGAGTCTCGAAGAAGACGAAACCAAAAACAAACCACAACAACACAAAACAAGACCAAATAAAGTACAACAAAACAAAAGCAAATAAAATACAGAAAAACAAAACAAAATAAAATAAAGCTAAACAAAATAACATCAAACAATAGAAAACACAAATAAATTAGGATGAGAAAAGACATAACAAATAACAAGACAAATAAATGAAATGCAAAATAAACTAAATTACAAAAACAACAACAACAACAACAACAGTAATAATAACAATAATAATAATAATAATAATAATAATAATAATAATAATACACATTTAAACAATACATGCATGTACACATATTTATAGATATAAAACAATATTAAAGTCTTATTACCAGAGAGATTGGATGAGTCTTTAGCTTGGTCCATGGTATCTGCATAAAAAGATTAAACAGTAATTACATAAACACATACACACAATCGATTAAATAATTAAATTGCAAACTAACATATTACTTTTTACATATAATACATATAATACAAATCTGTTTATCACGGTGGGGTCATTGAAAATTTCATCTGAAATATGTTAATATAATTAAATTGTGATAATATTTTAGGTGGCCCTTTCTATCTGATTTGATCATATGCCATTTTTGTGTTTGTATTATAATAATTTCTATCTATCTATCTATCTATCTATCTATCTATCTGTCTGTCTGTCTGTCTGTCTGTCTGTCTGTCTGTCTGTCTGTCTGTCTGTCTGTCTGTCTGTCTGTCTGTCTGTCTATCTATCTATCTATCTATCTAATAGTAATTATCATAATCCATGTAAGTAAATCCATAGCATCTCTGAGAGCTCCTTACTAATATAACTTCTCTTACATATATATTATTAGGAATGTGTACAGCATGTCTGTCTGTGTGAAAGTCTGTGTACGTGTGTTCTTTTTTCTAGCGTGCATCAGGGAGCATTCAGAAACACCTGCAGCACAGCCAGAGGGTAAAAACAAAACTCTTGTGTTCCCCTTAAATAGAGTCAGATAGGCACAAGAAACATATGCACTCATCACTCATCTCTGAATGTCAAAGTGACGAGTTAAAAAATATGCGTGTGCTTCAAAAAGCTGCAGCGTAAATATCAGCTGATGAAATACACTGAAGCTCATGTTAAAAGAATTGTTCAGTCAAAAGTTTTCTGGTCCAGTTTTAGCGTCTTATAAAACTCAATACTATAATAAGTGTACAGATTTTCTAACTCGTAAACAGGGCAGAAAAAAAATTGAGAAAATGTTTAGCTATTTTTACACAGAAGTAAAAAAATTTCTGATAAAAAAAGTAAAAAAAAAAAACACACATTTTTTTAAGGTTTATATTATGGCTGGGTGAAACAACAAAAATGCCATTTCAATATTTCTTTTCCATATTAAACAATAACGATATATAGTTCGATATAAATTGTTTATAGGGTCAATGAAATGGCATTTTTGGCCAATACGTTTTTGTTGGCTGAAAATTTGGTACATCTCTAATATCAACTCACTTTTAGATTCCCATTGTTGCACATTTCTGCTGTGTGATTGGCTCTAAGATTAATATAAAAAAGATCAGTAAAAAAGTGCAGAGCTTATCAAATTTAGTAGTAATAGTAGTAGTAAACTTTATTGTCCTTGACAGGAAATTTGTTATGGGCATCGTCATATTGCTGCAGACCTTCACTAAAAAAAACAAGCAATAAAAACAATACAAAATAGAGCAGTTACAAAATTTATAATGCTAATTAAGATAGACTCTTGTTAAATAAACCCCCTGAAACAGGTACAAAGGATTTCTTATAACGGTTTAACCTACACTTTGGGACTCTATATCTCCTACCCTAGGGAAGCAGTACGTAATGTGGAAACAAAAAATAAGTTCACAATCCTTTCCACCTGATTGAGGACACAATTCTCATAAAAAACTTGAGGATTAAAATATTCATCATGCCCAACAATTTTCCATCATATCTTTAAGAGATGCATCGATTTAGATTTACACTGAACAGATAGGTTACCAAACCACACTGTGATACCATATCTAAGAATGCTTTCAAGTATTGCTTTATAAAACATCATCATTTTATTAAGACAAGTTTTATCACGATTCAAAATAACATCGCTTATCGACCCAGCCCTAGTTTATAATGCAAATCCAATTAGATTGTTTTGTAAACAAAGCAAATCTCTCATATAATATATTTAAAAGACAGAAAATATTACTTTAACTGTATTGTAAATAAATAATATAAACATTTGATATTATTCATAATATTACAGGATCTAATATAAAAACTGATTAAATATATATTTACAAACATTTAAATAAGTAAATAAATAGACTCTTTGTATTTGTGCACGGGCAGACTCCATGTAGGTCTACTCATTATAAATACTGACAAGTTTGATTGGCTATAAATCAGCATAATTAACAGTTTATGACAGGGCAGCTGAATGGCGATCAATCCCTACATCCATCATAGATGCCGCTTCTGTAAAATCGGTCAGTACATATCAAAAGATCTGGGTTTATATTCAGCAGAATTGAAAGATCTTTTAAAAATCCCAAATCCCTTAGTTTTAAATATGATTTCCATATGGTTTGACATAAAAAATTAAGTGCCTGCTATCCCTTATCTTGTTTTAATCCAATTTGGAGCAATGAAAATTTAAACCAAGTATGTTAGATGCAGGATTCAAGATATGGGCAGAGAAGGCAATTAGAAAGATAGCAGATTTATATGCTAACAATATTCTAGTGTCATTTCAGGAAATTGTTAGTACATACAATATTCTTGCAAAACATTCCTTTAAGTATTTACAAATAATAGATTTTGTCCTCAAATCACAAAATAATTATCTGGATATTCCATCATTGTCTGTTTTGGAAAAAGTAAAAACAAGTGTTTTAGCGAAGGTTTATTTCTGCATTATACAAGATGCTGGTGTCAGGATCAAAGGAATCTTCAAACAGTAAATTGGAAGCTTGGAGACGAGATCTTAAGAATAATAGGAAGCTCAATCACTAACAATGAACACTCGTCTGAAACTGTTGCAACGTAAGTGGTAAATGAGGATTTACATAATTCCATTTTTTTGCATAAAAATAATGAAAATATTCCAGTTACTTGCTTGAGATGCAGGGACCTTAAAAGAACGCTGCATCTCTGCATATGGGAATGTAAAGGGATACAGAACATCTGGAAAGGTGTGAAGGAAATGATAGAAAAGATTCTTGAGGTTTATATACCAATGTCTCTTTTATTTTTTTATTTCATTCATATCCCAAGGAGATCAAGTTAAAAAAGATGGAGCATATATTTATGAAATAATTCTGACTTCAGCTGTGTGTATTCTGTAAGTGGAACGGCTTATTTCTTTAAATTGGAAAAGTATATGGGCACCAAATACAGGCCGTTGGCTGAAAAAAATGGTAACAAGCGTGACAATGAAAAAAAATAACTTGGATGTTAAGAAATAAATACATAATTTTAGATAGAGTTTGAGGACCTCCTATGTTGTTTTTAAAGGGTGGTGGAGTCGGAACTGTTTTACTAGAAGGTTAGTAAAAGAGGTGAAATTATATTCTGATGTAAAATACTGAGGAGCCTTTTGTTTTGTTTGTGTATTTGTTTGCTTGTTGGTTTTTGTTATATCTGGCACATGGAAATGTGTATGTACATGGTAAAATATGCTAAAAAAGAATTTGAAAAAAAATTGAGGGGAACACTTAAAAATAATGGTCCATTAGTTAACGTACTTACTAAAATGAACAAACAATCAATACATTTATGATGGTATTTATTAATCGTAGTTAATATTACCTAAATTAAATGTTAGTTCATGTTAACCCACAGTGCATTAACTAATGTTAACAAGCACAACTTTAAATTTTAATAATGCATTAGCAAATGTTAAACTACAATTAATAAATGCTTTACAACATTATTCATACTTGGTTAATATAATTTTAAATATATTAACGAATGGACCACTATTCTAAAGTGTTACCAAGATCTGTAATGACAGACAAAACAAATAGTGGCCAAGTAATAAAATCCGTTTGTAATAAAGCTAGATGTGGACCCATCGGGAAGGAGGCGGTAGAGAACCAACCAATGTCTAACACATTTTAATAATGAAAATAAACCTCCTTGACCACTGCCGCACACACATAACAATGACTGGTTCTCTCTCCTCCCTTCTTACCCCTTTTGGAGCTTTTACACTGTAAAAAAATAAAACAGGGGCAACACAGTGGCGCAGTAGGTAGTACTGTCATCTCACAGCAAGGAGGTCGCTGGGTCGCTGGTTCGAACCTCGGCTCAGTTGGCGTTTCTGTGTGGAGTTTGCATGTTCTCCCTGCCTTCGCGTGGGTTTCCTCCGGGGTGCTCCGGTTTCCCCCACAGTCCAAAGACATGCGGTACAGGTGAATTGGGTAGGCTAAATTGTCCATAGTGTATGAGTGTGTGTGTGAATGTGTGAATGTGTGTGTGTGGATGTTTCCCAGAGATGGGTTGCGGCTGGAAGAGCATCCGCTGGGTAAAAACTTGCTGGATAAGTTGGCGGTTCATTCCGCTAAGGCGACCCCGGTTAATAAAGGGATTAAGCCGACAAGAAAATGAATGAATGAATGAAAAATAAAACAGTATATACTCATTAAAAAATTAGGTAACAGATTACAAGCAATATTATTAATTAAATTCAACAAATATGGTTGAGTAACAATTAATTAAATTGGCTTATTTAAAAGAAGCCATTTAAAATGAGTAACTGCAAACAGTACTTATAAAAATAACACATTTTAACCAAAATTATTGATCGCTGTAACAGAAACTGATTGAGAATTTGAAAATGCTCATTTTAATCAAGTTCGATTTAATTAATATTTTCTTTTTTTTTAATTATTCAAAATTAATAGATAAATTATTATAATAAAATAGATTAGATTTTGTTAGACATTAAGTAATTTCAAAACAAAACAAGCCCTAAAAACAGGAAGCTAATTTTATTAAATATAACATGTTAAATTAAATGAAATCTACAAGGCCAAAGAATGACTTTTTTCAGTGTAAGTGGGACTTGAGACCGGTTTGGAAAACAGGTGCATGGTGGCCAGCTCTAATAAAATTTTCAAGCTCAATGACAATTCAAAACTTTCCCAAGAAGACTGAAAAGCAGCTCTCTTTTTAATCTTTTTTTTTTCACATTAACCCTTTTTTCACAAGATATCTGGCGTTTCTATCACTCATTTCTCACGTGATACTTCAATTTGTGCATTAATGCAGGGTGAAGGAAACCCATTTAAATCTCCTGGACAGGAATGGAGAATCAGCCAATAATGCTTGTAGAAAACTGCACCTGACTAATAGATAATTGACTGCGGAATGAAGGATGAGGCCAGAAAGAGAAACAGGGAAGAAAAAGTACAAAGTCAGCCTGTCTTGGTTTGGTTTTATAGTTTGAAAGAATAGCACAAGGGAATGTGTGTTTTGTTTGTTCTTCTAAGTATCAATTATAATGTCAGATATTAATTACTGCAATGTTCTTCACAACTACAGAGTCATTGTTTTGACAGCACGGAGTTGCTCAAAGTAACACTGTGTCTGTGCTCTGAGGTTTGCGTGGTCAGCGTTGTTGGCTCAGATTGGCTGTTGTGATTACAGGGCACGGTCACTGTGTTTCTTCACCACACACACGCCTGTTCTCTGGTTTCCTTTGGCATAAACTAATGATATCAAATACAGTGCAAGGCCTAGATAAGGGTGTTTTCCAATGGTTATATAAAGAAATAATAATAAATGAATAAAAACATGATCATATTATTAAAAAAAAAGAAGAATGTGTATAAAATTGTCAGAAAAATTATAAAGGCATCAAAATAAACTATTACTTTAATTATATTAATTTAATTTATCTATCTAATTATATTTTTAATGACTTAAGTGTTGCTGCAGTATTATTATTGCTATATTTATAAATAATAAAGCAACATGTTCAAGTTATAGGCAATTTGAATAAAAAATATAGCTTTAATTTATGGTCAATAAAAAGGAAATTTTAATAAAAAGAAAAAGTCATAGTCACTTTTAAAATGTACATATTTTAAGCAGATTTCTAATTATATTTTAGCAAAGAACACTTAAAATTTTTTAGTTAGATTTAATATACAAAATCCTAATGTACACTATGGAAAGAATATTGTAAGATTACAATTAAATTGTATTTTGATCATGATAACTTTTAACATTAACATTATTTTTTATTAATTATTATAACATTTGGTTACACTATTTTAAGGAGATGTAGTTACAGCATACTCATTCATTTAACTACTGAGTAATGTTAATTCATTATGTGTACTTACTGTACTATAGGGCTGCACAGTATATCGGTTTAGCACTGCTATCACAATGTGCACATCCGCAATAGTCACATCGCAGGATCTGCAATGTTCAGTTATGATTATTGTTAACCAGGGAACCGTTAAGGACAGGGAAGAATAGTGAAGTTAAAGCAGAGTTTAACCAAAATGGAGTTTTTCATTTGCACATGTTTTTAAGGCCTGACAGCATTCAAAGTGTTCAAGCACAAGAAATTGTACCATTTGTAACTTTAATAAAGAATAATTTAGAAAAATTTATACAGTAAAGACTTTTGCAGTGTTATTTTACTTTTGATTATTCAAATTCTGCAGCTAAATACTATTGGATTCCCAAAAACCATAAAACACTGTTTATTTCACTGTTATTTTTGGCTTTAACTAGTTCATTTTCAACCTTTTTATGAACGATTCACTATCCTACGGAATCAGTACAATTGATCTAAATCACAGGTCTCAAACTCGATTCCTGTAAGGGCTTCTTGGAGGGCAGTTTTGCTCCAACCCTAATTAAACACAACTGATCCAAGTAATCAATGTGTTCAAGAGACTACTAGAGACTATTAAGCAGGTCTGAGTTTAAGGTGTTTGAAACTAAACTATGCAGAGCTGTAGCCCTCCAGGAATTGAGTTTGAGATCATTGATCTAAATGAACAAAAATTTTTTAAAAAGGACTAAGTCATGTGGGGAAATTGTTTATATATTGCAATATTTAGCACAGAAAAACAAAATATCGCAATGTTAGATTTTTCCAATATTGTGCAGCCCTAACTTACTACATGGATGAAGCTAGAATGTGGGTTAGGTTTAGCATTAGTTGTGCATAATTCAATGTAATAACTATAGTAAGTGTATGGAACATTATGTTACCTGTTACAGGAATACTAATATAGTACATTAAAGCAAATGTTGAATAAAACAAATACATTACAAAAACACTTTAGTTTTATTTAGACCACATTATGTACCTTAGGGACTTTTTTTACATTTGTTAAAGATGTTATCAAAAATAATTTATTTTAAAAACTAACTGACAAGTACTAGATCAAATTATTACTAGATTACAAGTGCGAAAATCTTAAATATTAATCAAATATACAACAGTGTCTGACATAACAAACAAATAACTGTCTAGTAACCAAGATTGTACGCATACACTGTGCTTCTGCATTAATTCCCATCTCAGGATAGTTATATTAAGTATATTTGGCTGCAGCCCAAGAGTGCAATTATCATCCCAGCATATCCTTCATTTACAGCATGAGAGGGACTCAAAGTGATGATGTCTTGAACGAGCAGACGTGTCTCTTACCCGGATGGCGGCTTTATTGCAGAAGACTTTATTAATGGCGAGCCAGGTGGGCAGATCCAGCATGTTCTGCAGCACCTCCTCATCCAGCTCCAGGTTGGTAAGCTGGCCCTCCCCTTTCAGAGTGCTCAGATTAATCTTATCTGGAGACAGGTTCTTAGCAAACCTGCAGACAGAGAGAAAAAGAAGGGGGGAAAAGTCAGTACAAATAAAAGTAACACATCATGAAAATGTGACTTTTCAGTGTTTAAACGCTGTGTAATTCTACCAACCTCAAAAAGCACAGAACCAAGAAAAACCCGATAATTTTATATTACTAAACTAAAAAGTGCCATTCAGATTTTACTTATTTACCACAATCCCCATTTACAATGTCGGTGCCTGATAAACACTCCAAATGTTCTAGTTGGATGAAGCAATGAACATGAAAGTCTCAGCAGACTCCTGACATCTGAGCCACTGAGAACATTGCAGCTGAGTATCATTTTTGGAGGAAAAATTCCAAAGACAGTAAACACATTTAGGTATTTTACATTTTCATTGTCAAGGGTCAGTTCAACATGGTTTATGAAGGAGGGGTCAATGCTTTGTGCACAACAAGTATGTCATGTTTTCAAATGGTCTTTATGAATGTGCTTGTTAGCTATATATACTTGAATTGTGTACAGTATATAGCCCAAAAAAGGCTACTGGAAGTGAAAAGACAGGGGACTGTAAAACCCATTCATTTCAATGGCTTGACCAAAGCGCATAGTATCAACTAGCTTAAATGCATTAGTCGGTTTAAATAAGTTTAAAGTTTAAATTGTCTCACAATTCAATTATTAAATTAGTTTTAAATTAGCTCAATATTCCGATCAAGAATCCATTAACATTTCTATGCATGTACTGTACCACTCGAGCTCACTGGAAAAGAAAGTCAAAAAGAGATTAGTGTGTTGTTGTTGTTTTTTTTAAATATATTTTAAGTTATAAGTTCAATTTAAAACATCTTACACAATTAGGCTACATTATAATATTTAAACAAGTACTAAATACTTATTGCAAACCATATTTGGTTTCATTTTTTATCAAGTGCATGCAGAAATTTCAGTTTCGACCCTAAATTTTTTTTATTTTGGTGCATACTGTACCTATTGTTAACATGCTGAACAGCTAATGGTAAAGCTACAATCGCCTCTGACTGCATTCAGCATACCATACCATACCACTCAGTGGAAATGGGTCATTAGTTTTAACCCAAAACGCTCCATGTAAGTGTTATAATTCATAAACACTTTTAATTATGCAAAGTAGTACAGTTTATGTTTTCTGTGAAGATTAGAGAAATATATTAATGTTATCATGTTTGTGTCGCTAATGTGTGATGTTTATTTACAAAGGACTGACAGAGAGATAGCATACTAGTTTAATTAATCAACTTTACTCCACAACAACTACAGTTACACAATTAAATGTATAATGCTAAAACGTCTTGGCGGCATCCTGAAGCTGACAGCTTTTTGTACGTGATTTAAACAGGTTTTAATTCGCCACTGGTCATCTCTGACATTTGAGTGAGATTTGTTGGTTTTATTGTTTCAGTCAAAATAGCATGTACAGGCCCCACCCTCTTCTGTAAAGCAGCAGCTCATTTGCATTTAAAGAGACACACACATAATACAGTTCTTTTTGTACATGCTCAAATAAGAGCAAATAGCTATAATAAATGATTCACAGACACATGCCTTGGGCACCAGTGATTTATTTTACATATTACGAAAAAGGGGATAATAAGTTCCCTTGGTTAAAATAAAATGAGTGGAAAAAACACACACACATACTGCAGTTTTCGATTATGGTTTAATGGCACTTTCTCTAGACTGTAATTACAGCTTTACAAGCAGACAGACCGGTGAGCTGTCCTGCTGCTGCCACCCACCATTAGAACTGCATGTGGGAGATCATATGTGCAAATGCTTACCTTCAATAAACTACTGTTCACTGGTTACATAAGCGTCAGTACACCAACTATACTGTATGTACTAGAAAAAAGTCGTCTTCACAGATGACATAAAAACACAACCACTCATTTTCAATGAAGAGTTGTTTTAAGTTTAGTTTAATGCACAATTAAAAGTTTTTTAACTCATCTAACATAAATACTATTATTAAAACAAGTATTGTAAGTATTGATTTTCAATTATTGCTTGGGCATCAGGATTACATAAAAGACTTAATTTAATTAAATAATTAATAACATAAAATTAGTACTGTATAATATAAAAAACTAATTAATCACTTAAATAATATACAAAAATTCTGTACACAGTTGCAAAATAATACAAAACTAATTTTTCCTTAATACCAAACATAACACAAATCATTTTCAATGAAGAGTTGCACTAAGTTCAAGATGATACTTACATTATAATAAATCAATAATCCAGTAAAACTATAACAAAAATGCATAAAATATTAAACTTTATATTTTGAAAGTGAAAAAAAAAAAGTAGAAAGGTCAACTTTAACATGTCAACTTTGACATGGTCAACTTTGCCACATGTGTACTCATTTCACCCTCAGCAAACCTGGAAACCATTCATCATAAATATTAAACAATGTAGCCTTGGGCTATATAAAGTATTTGCCCATTATTTGTTTTACATGGCAAGCTATTCACTCAGTATTCATCAGTCCACCTCATCATGATCATTAACATGAGTGTAAATGTTCCCAACATTGTGCTCTTTTACCTCAGACAAAAAGGCGGGAAAATGACAACACCAAATTATCAGCCATTAAAACGACTACATTTGCATTTAAAGGTCACAGACAAGCTTCCAATTTCCATCTGCTTACTCATAAAACACAATCCACAACAAAATGAAATGATTTTGGTGGAAAATTTTACCACATAGCCATACTTGAGCTTTGAATCTGCATTGGTTTCAGTGGCCATGACCTTCTATTTCAGCGCTGATTGATTTTTCAGTTAATGTTTAAGAGTGTTCCCGAAAGAGCAATTATCTCCGAATGGCTTGATAACACAACTCATTTGTTATCATCATTTCCTTCAGTTGTTTTAGCACTGCGGGCTAATGACACAAACAGGTCAGGGTGTGGAAAAACTGGTCACCGAAATCCAGGATGTCGTCAAGGTCAATGCTAGTCTGGGTGATGTGTGGTTTTTGTGTGTCATGAATAGCTTGAAGATGTCGAATGGCCTGTTTATTTGACTTTCAGTGCGGTTTCAACACCACATCGAATGACACAAGCTAGCTTAAAAAAATCAGTCCATCGAGAGTCAGAGTCAGCTGTGTAATTAGGTCTCAGACTAGGTGTAATCTGTGTTTGTGAATGACCAGTTAATCCTGTTTCACAACTATTTCATTCTGACAGGATCAAATAAAGTGCTCTGTATAAAAGAGCACAATGCGTTTATTATAAAGACTCATTAAGGAGTGACAATTGCTATTAACCACTTCAAAACATCTCACACTGAGTGTTTAAATGCTGCACTGAGATAAACACTGGCCTGGAAACCTAGAAACAACTGTACTTTCCTTTGTGTAGGTAGAGCGAGAAGAAATAAAGGTGGTTTACAGCTTCTGTGTTTCCAAGGACTGAATGAGGAGGATGAAAGTTTCTAAAGGTCGGAAAGCCATGGCAGTTTCAAAGGAAATGAAACAAAATAACAAAAGGATAAAAAACGTTAAACGAAAAAATTATTTAAATCCATAATAAATGTATTAAATATAAATAAAAAATAATAAACTAGAAAATTTAATTGTGTTAAAATAGTAACTCAATAATAAAAATATAAAAAAAATTAAATTATACATTACAATAATTATTATCAAATAACATATTATTATATTATATAGTACATTAAATGTTTAATTCCATAATGTAATGTAAAATTTTCTGCAATATCGATCCTAAGGTGCGAGTAAAAAAGGTTTTATTTACATTTTTTGTTTTTTAGGACAACAGTATCTCCAGCAGAAACATATCCAAAGATGTCGTTTTAAATTGTAAAAAAAATAAATAAAAAAATATCAGTGTTTTTGAAAAAAATGAAGACAGAAGTCAATAATTAATTTTAATTATTTAGCCTGACTTGTTTACTGTTAATTTGTTTTTAAATGTTTCCCAAGTTAAAATATATTGTGTACAAAGGTGTAAAAAGGTTTTGTTTTGTACCCAGACACTTAAAAATAATATATTTTAAAGCAGTAATTACAATACCGTGATACCGTCAAACCGTGATATTAATATCCAAGGTTATCATACCGTAAGAATCTTATCCCGGCCCATGCCTACACCTAAAGCGCTTCCAAATCATGAGGGGGGTCTCTCCACACCAACACCAGTGTGCAGCATCCACTTGGATGGGTCGATGGCAGCCAAAGGCCAGTGCGCTCACCACACACCAGCTAGGTGGAGTGGAGAGACAGCCAATTCAGTGGATGGGGATGATTAGTAGGCCATGATGGTTAAGAGCTTAAAGGGAAGTTAGCCAGGGCACCGGGGTTCTCTTTATAAGAAGTCCCATGTGATTTTTAATGACCACAGAGAGTCAGGACCTCGGTTTAACATCTCATCCGAAAGATGGCACCCACTGACAGTTTAGTGTTCCCTTCACTATACTGGGGCATTAAGATCACACAGACTGCAGGTTAAGTGCCCCCTGCGTGCCTCACCAACACCATTTCCAACAGCAACCTAGTTTTCCCATGTGGTTGCCCATCCAGGAACTGACCAGACTCAGCCCTGCTTAGCTTCAGTAAGTAACCAGTCTAAAAAAATACAAAAACATCAATGAAAAAAAAAAAGAATGAAAAGAAAAAAAAAAGAATGTAAATAAAAACAAAAACAAAAAAACCTTAACTTAAAAACTTAAATTAACAAAATAAAGATTATTGAAAATAAACAAAACATCTAAATATAGTTTCCCTAAGAAAAGTCTAAATCAAATAAAAAAAAGACTATTAAAGAAACAAATGACTTGCACTTAATCTTAAACTAAAACTTAAATACAAATGTAATTAACCTGAACAAAGACATTTATTGTAAACCAAGATAGACAAACTTAAATCACACAAAATGACCTAAATGAAATTCAAATAGATCAATAAAAATATATATTAAAACTAAAATTAAACAATAAATAAAAGCATGAGTTCTATAGAAAGATCAATGTATGGAGGCGAGAAATATAAAAAAAAAAAAAGGCCGAGGAATGTCTTTTTTCTTCATCTTCAGAGCCTTACGTTGTAAATTATTAAACCGCCGCAGTGCAATGAGCCCTGTGTGGGCTTGTTCATCACTATGTATGTGTGAAACAAACCCAACAAGAGGCAGAATGTGTGAAAACATGCAAACTTCCATTAATGTGCCTTTTGAAAATGAACCATGAATAGCCTGGCCTGCGCATTACGTAGCCGTGCTCGGCGAACGGTTAAATATTCATTCAGACACAGCCTACCTTCAGTGCTAGATATCGGGTATCAGGTCAGTCCTCCGAACGCTTCACCACTACAGTGAAGAGATGGGACTCCCGCCAGCCAGATGACATCAGGTGGGCTCAGATCAACTACACCACATCTATTAGCAAACTCAGGTAAACACATCTGTAGTCAGCTCTAATGGACTAGCGCTTAAAATAGCTCATCCAAAATGAAACCTTTCTAAATTACTCATTCCAAGACCATCTAAGATGTGCTGTATCATATTTAAGCTGAAACCATAGTCCTTGTTGATTCATTAAATGCAAGTCCAATAAAAAATAAAATCAATAAAAAAACAAACACACACAGCCAACGCAAACTTAATAAGTGTTTCTTTTGACAATGTACTGAGGACTTATGAAGCAAAATGGGATGTATGTTGAAGAAACTGAACATTAATAAAAACTTTATTACCTACAAGTTTAGCAAACAGTTTGATTGTACTGATATGTTTTTTTTTTACATCCCGTTACGTCTGGTGTAGACATGACTTCCACTATTGCTTGCACTACTGTTGGGCAACGTAAACAAAGTTTAATTAATAGCAAATATTGCATTGGACGATAACATCAGATCATTTTGCTTCATAAGACAAAAGGTACACTAATGTACAAAAGCTGTCAGTAGGACAACACCTTTTCAAAAGTTAGCCTACACTCTTGTACTTTTTACATATAGATTTTTAGGCTTGTCACAATAGTCAATATATCGACTTATCGCACAACACTTGGACATGACCTCAATCATTTTTGGTGATGCAATATACATGGATGCCTAGATCCGAAATTCTCAATATTTTTAACACATGTATTGTTATGCGGAGTTAGATCTCTTTCTTGACTTCACACAGAAATAGCAACGTGTGCGGCATGACATCACTTTGTAGCAGAGACGCTATTGGTTAAATGCACAGAAGCAACTTCAAGCAGAAAGCATCAGTATGTCTGCGGCAACAACATTCCCATAGCAAACCGAGTTATGTAAACTTGGAATTGCCTGCTGGGTATTTTAAGCTGAGGTGCTATTTGTTTTTTTGGTTTTATATATATTTATATTATATATATATATATATATATATTTGCTGTAGCACTAAAGTCCAAAAGTAAAGAATTTATGTTATTTATTTCTTGATTGTTCAAGCTACCTCACAGAAGCGCTCTGTTTGTTAACAAAGTCATCGAATGTTAAAATAAGGTGAATAAAAAAAAGGAACATCCTGGTATCCAGGTTTCAGTATCGGTAGATACTCAAAATCAAATGACTCAGTCTCAAGCGCAAAAAAACCTGATCGATGCATCCCTAGCAATATATAACGGCCATACATAAAAAACAATTCTATATGTTCTATATATATTCAACAATTCAGTATGGTTAAAAACACTATAGTATTTACTATAAATTACTATAGTATATTTTCATGTGGGTACCTGACAACTGACAATAGATCTGGTAGCAGATATCGCAGATTCGCAGCCTCTGTTACTTTTTACCTTGCCCTGTTTGTAAACATTTATTCCTATTTACTTGTTTAGGATATGCATTTTCACATTCAGATTCCAATGACTAATTATTAAATAGGTAAAATGACAATAATTAAATGAAATAATCTTAAAATATGATGTGTTCTTTAGAAGAGTGTACTGGCATTATGGTGCTATTATATTGTCATTTTGGCATTATATACTAAGTAGCATAAAATGGTCTTAAAATGACAATAATATCATTTATCGCAATAGATTTTGGTGCAATATATCGTACAACAAAAAAATTATATTGTGGCAGGCCTACAAATATAAACCCTTTAAGTGCTAAAATACAGCTTTGAGGTACCAATATGGATCTAGGCATGGGACGATAACCGTGATCGAGGTGTACCGCGGCTTGGAAACTTTTCTGTAACCGTAGTAGTGCTGTGCGCTGTTTGTTTAACTCTTTAAGGTTACGTGCCGACTGACTGACCTGCTGACTGACAGGTGCGTGATGCATGAGGCCAGCAAACACGACGTATAGCCGTTTCACTTTACTTCAGGACTCATTAATGTCGCTCTGTAGGTCTGTTAGAGACAGTCACAAATATTCCAAGCAAATCTAATAAATATTGGAGATATACTTTTTTTTAATAAACGCACTAAATCGCACTTCAGAAGCGTTTATTTGAGAGCGCGCAAGATCTGCGCTTGAGCAGCGTATATTTGAGGGGGCGTGCAAGAAGTTTTGTGCACGAGCAGAGGAAATCGGATGAGATTCGCATGCTCAGAGGCTATTACATGAATGTGATCCCGAATTGTAATACTGCGCTTACGACATTTGTCATTGAAATACACCACAGGTAGTTGGTAGATCTGAGTAAAAAAGGTCTGCCGCCACAGCTGGAAAAAATCCTAGAGGCAAAATGGCAAAAATGCCATTTTAAACTGTAAAGAAATCTGCGTTTTTGAAACAAATGAAGACAGCAGAAGTCCGTAAATCATTAGAATTATTTAGCCTGACATGTTTACTGCTCCAAAATATTTTAAATTTTTCCCAAATAAAAATATATTGTGTACAAAGGTGTAAAAAGGTTTTGTTTTTACCCAGATATTTAAAAATAATATATTTTAGAGCATTAATCTCAATACCGTGATACCGTGAAACCATGATGTTTATATCCAAGGTTATCGAACCGTCAGAATCTTTTACCAGCCCATGCCTATATGGATCCTCACTTACTAACTTACTCACTCACTATCCTTTGACTTAGTCTCTGATTTACCAGGGGATAGATTTTATAGATTTTGGTTGCACAATTATTGTCTGAGGAATAATCACGATAATTATGCACGATTATTTTTCATTAATTTCAAAACACTACTAATTAAAAATAAATCACATGAAAAATCCTTTATTTTAAAGTGTTATTTATTGCTGCTCAGTAACTAAATAATAATAATAACAGCACAAAATAATAATAATAAAAACAAACAATAGTTTAGACTTAAAATAAGTGAAAAACAGTTTTTGGCATTTAAATATAAGTAACATTTTTATACTGAAAATTAATGACAGAACAAAGAATAATCAAATAAAGAAATAAATATGCATAAGAACAAATAAAAACTATTTGATTTGTCTAATGTAAATCTAAGCTACATACTAGGTAGCTAGGTATTTCCCTTTTGAAGAGACCAAATGTAGTCAAAGGCTGCTGAAGTTCTGTCGTCTAAAGGCACATTTGATCAACTATATTATGAATTTGTTTGGTATTTTCCTTTTGTATTTCTTTCTCTTTGTTTTTTAGTAGAATTGTGTATAGTCCATAAAATATATGAAGCTGACCAGTCCAGT
The DNA here is from genome assembly GCF_052040795.2 of Danio rerio. Taxonomy (NCBI): domain Eukaryota; kingdom Metazoa; phylum Chordata; class Actinopteri; order Cypriniformes; family Danionidae; genus Danio; species Danio rerio. The sequence continues at coordinate 18,826,579 of NC_141024.2, forward strand.
TCTTGTCACGTGACTCGCTGTGCGCTCGCAGAATTCTTTCAACCAGGTGCGCCTGGAAAGTATGAGAGCATCATTGCCAATATGCGCAAGTTGCACACCGCAATTGTAAATAATGAATTTGCGCAGGCAAAAGATGGGATATATGAGCAGCCCTTAGTTAATGGCGTCAGTGATAGTTAAAATCAGCCTTTAATCCAGTGTACGCGCGTATTGTGTACAAGCTCAGAATTATAAACTTGCGCACAGTTGGCATTACTTTGCTGAGCTGCAGCAGTTTTGTTCTCTGCAGAAACACGGTGTTGACAAGCCTTTACGATAAATAATCTGTGACGAATTAAACCACGGATAATAATGAAATCAGTAAATTGTTGCATTCCTAGTAACCACAGCAGAATGAACTGCCAGTTCCACTATGGACCCTTAAGATACAAATGTGTATCTTCTGAAAAGATACAGTTTCAGTGTCAGCTTTTGTACCTATATTTCTGAGAATGTACTGTATTCAATTTTATTTAGCATGTTTTTGACTCTCAAAGACTAGAGTTCAGCAAAAATAACTAATTTAATGTTCCACTGGTGGAAAAAAGTCACCAACATCTTGCATGGATTGAAATTCAAAGTGTAACTTTTGAGTAAACTAACCATTAAAAATTCATTTTCTATGCTGAAAACACAAAGTTTAAATTAAGGGGAGTGATTGAACAACAAAGCCAGTTGGAAAGATATCACATATTTCTACCACTGCATACCACCATACTGGAAAATCCTAGACAACAAAAGGTCATTAGAGGCATATATCCTGCCTCCTACAAAAGGAACAGTGTTATAACAGTCAACACATTCTGCCCAGGCACCCAATCCCAGCACTATTGGTGATGGTTTTGGCTCTAAACAGCACAAGACCACACTGTCAGATGCACAGATACCCATTCATACCAACCATCACATCATATGCACAAAGCTCCATAGACCGAACTAAAGAATAGCAGAGCAGACTCACACAGAATTCGCAAAGGCAAGCGCTGAATTTATGGGCTTAATATTGCAGAACGCATTAAAATATGATCACAAGTGTTCGGTTTAGCTCATTTTTACATTACAATAATGTCTTGGAGGGGGTTCAACAACCAAAAAAACATTGAAACAGAACATTTGTGAATTTCAGAGCAAACACTTGAGCTCTTTTTGTTTCTTAATTTTTAAACAAATGAGCGATTTTCCTCTCCTCAAAAAAATTCTTTGCATTTCATCACCTGTAAAACAATAGCCGCTTAGAAACCAGCACTTATTGGAGGAATTACAAAGCATGGGGATCTACTGAATGAGATGCTTGAAGGAGATTATGCCCCAGTTTTGGTGACTTATTAATCTAATGCTTTACGCCAAGGACGCAGAAGGAGAGCTCTGAATAGCCTAAACACAGCGGTTATTGACAGGACAACAGACGCCCTCATAGACCCTCAGAGGATGACACGCACATAAACAAACACAAGGCCCGCGTGAGAGGATATCTGGCCTGATAAAGCTGTCCTGAAAATGTCCCAACGGGCGACTGCATCTCAGTGCAAGGTTTTAGACAAGCCCCAGTCTATAGAGGTGTGTGGCTGAATCCTGAGAGGTGTGTGGGTGAACCCTGAGCATTGTCCAATGGGAGTCATCAGAAAAGGAGCTGAGAGACTGAACCGGAGGAAGGTCGGCATGACAATAACAATCAACAGAAGAAAAGATGAACAGCGCAGTGTAAAAGAGAGCAGACTGAGTAAAGCTTACTTGGCTTTCCTTCTGCAAGCAGACATTATTGCTCGTTTTTATGACCTACAAACACTGATCAACCACAGCTATTAGTCCAGAACTAAACCTCTTGCTATTTAAACAGAGACCTGTTAGGCATATGCTCAGTAAACCATAAACGATAAAAGCATTTATTTTTCCGAAGAGCAGAGCACAGATGATGAAGCACTGATTTTGTGATTTAAAAAAAATGGAAACTTTCCTCTCTGCTATTGTTGAAGTACTGATTAAAAATTAAACATTCTTAAGAGTAAATTGATTCGTAAATCAGACTACACGATGATTGTGCTGTATATTATTCATTTAATAAAATGGAAAGAAATAATACAGTGCTCAGCATATATACACCCCTCACAAATCTATCTTTTAAATTCATGTTTTAAACAGGAAGCAAAACAATATTATATTTGCGCATTTACATTAGATTAGTCAGTACTGAAGCCAAATCTGGAACTTAACTAACAAAATAACTTATAATAACGGTCCAAAAACTAGTACAGCCAAACGTATATGCTTTAGAAAAATATTAAATACCAATTTAAAAATTAGGAAAAATCAAGAGAAGCAAAAAAAAATTAAAAAAATTTTGTGTGTTTGTGCTTGAATGTAATTGTATTATCCTTCAATATATGTTTGGTGACTAAAATATAATTTTAATAAATATTCCTGTTTAATAAATCTGTTTTGTTTAAATACACCAAAACACATTTCCTATATTCACTGAGAAATGGATACAAATATTATAAAATAGATATGCTGAGCACTGTATGTTCAATTTGTTGAACGATCAGACAAAACAGGTCACAGATTTGATTTTATTAATGTACTCATTTCAACAAACTATGACTTGTGGTGTACTAACTCTCTTTTAAGGGCACACAGCATAAAAAATTGAGATGTAATATTAGTATAATTAATATTAATATTACTAAAGTAATACTTTACTTCAGAAAACCTTACAGAACAGTTCTCGAGTTCTTTTCCTTGAAAAAAGTAAGCTTTAAAATAATGAAAAAAAGTTACTTTCATGATTTGTTGAGTCATTTTGAATGTAATCAGTATAGTGTGATTTATTTATTTTTTTACTCCGATGTGTTTTTTAAGACCCGTGATTGTAAGATTTAAAGCAAATTTAAAGCACTTGGGAACAAGAAATTATAAAGTTTGCCACTTTACCAAAGATTAGTTGAGCTTAATTACTTTTGAACTGTCCTGTGTTATTTTAGATTTCATCATTGAATTTCTTTACCTCAATATAGTAATACACCACCAAAAACCATAATTTTTTATTTTATTAAAATTTTTATGCATATTTTGGATATTTTATGCAGATGCACGCCCCAACAAAATCATCCCAATCAATGTAAAATTGTGAATACTTCCCAAGCTGTCTCTTAAGTCATACTGTGAAATTATATTCCTATCTCAGAAATACAAAATATCGCAATATCAGTTTTTTCCAATATCAAGCAGCCCTAATTTATAGTGATGTTCCTTCAAGACTAATGCCTAGTTTAGACTGCATGATTTTAGCCATGATTTAGACTCACCGACAGGTTCTGAGAAATCGCCAACAAATGCTTGAAATCACAGGCAAATATGTGCTCCATCAGGTGAGTAACAATCACACATATGAACGGTCAAAGATGCGATCTGAGAAAAATCGCAGATGAGTCGCTGACACCCGTGAGATATTTGGCATGCTGATTCAAATCATGCCGGGTGGCATGTGTTCTGATTAAAAATAACATCAGCGATTACCTACAGCCAACGAGAGAACAGCATCCACTAGTATGGGTATCTGCAGGCCAGCGAGAGGCTGAGGGAGAAGTTAAAAGCGCTTATTTTCTGTCTATTTGGACCCAAGAAATGGAGCAAAAACTAGTTTAAATTTGGCAGGAGCACCCGTGTCTGTTTGACATGTCATCTGAGCAATACCTCAACCAGGTCGAAAAAAAAATGAAGTTGAGGAGAAATTTCTACATTTTCTAGCCTTCTAAAGGCTTCTTTCTCATGTAGTTATTAACAAAAGACCTATACATGACCTCGTGTTGTTTCTATTTCACTTCTTGCGTGTGTTTGGTTGTGAGACGTAGTTTGTGGACCGAGACAACATTGTCAGCGATTCTTCTTACTTGCATTGTAGAACCCCCAGTGACTGATCCATCTTGCAGTGTGAACACAGCAGCCATGAAAACTACCCCACTACCCCAGATAGTCATGCAGTGTGGAAACAGCTGTGACAGGACTATTTTGAAAATCGTGCAGTCTGAACTCGGCATAAGTAGTCAGTTCTCTAACTCCAAAAATATCTAGGCCAAGATTTGCATTTCCTTATTTTTATGAAAGTCAAGTTAAAGCACTCGTCTAAATTGCCTAAAGGGCAAAATCAAGGGGAAAGTCCGTAAGCAGTCATCTGCAGTCTTTCTCTGAGGCTGCGTGAGCGCAGGTGAGATCAGCCAACTTCCTTTCGGCAAAATGATGAGAAAGGCTGAAAAAAAATAATTCAGTGAGGTGCATTAAGTTTCACTTCAGTTCACATTGCAGTCAAGTGAAAGCTCAGTCCTCAGTATGTGGAACAAACCCTACGTCCTGATTCTGTTTAAGTCCCAGACTAACAGGAAGGCGCTGTTATAACACAATTGACTGAGAGCCACATGTTGCTTTTCAAGAGTATTTCATAGCCGATCAATGCTAAAACAGAGTGACCGTGAATGACAGTTTGTGTTCAAGTGCTGTAGAAAATGCACCTGGGAATGCAACCATTCAATAGTGTCAGTCAGACCAATGCCTTTTTTTCCCTGTGTGTGGCTGTGTATTGATTTACTACACTTGTCAAAGAAACATTTAGAATGTGTTATGAGTGTTATTTTATTTTTTATTGAAAATATTCATCAGAATTAAGTCACAAAAAAGATTATTCATGTTGTTTACTCATCTTCAGGTATTTTGAACGATGACTTGCAATCCACCAATAACAGAAAGAGATGTTTAGAAGTATACTCAAGCTGCTCTTTTTCAGTCAGTAAAAGGTGAAAAGATTGGTTAACATCCACTTCCATAAAACAGACATGATAAGACTGGAATGATTTCCTCATTCTGGATCATTCCGAATGTGGAAATCCAGCATTATAAGAGCAAACATCTATCCACAGCTTTAACCCTGAGTCTACTGGTCAATATGATGAGCACACAGTACTGTAACAGACAGACAGGACTAGTATCAACTGTGATTGATCTATTAAAATGAGGGGCAAAACTGGAAATACAGGCTACGCATGATTCATTCCTCTGACAATTGCCTGCAGCTTCAATCAGAACTCTCTAAGGCCTCAAAAGCAAAGCAGACAACAAAGAAAATATATACTACATTTAAAACAATGTACATGTACAGAATCTAATTAGCTATTTTGACCAGGGTAACACTTTAGTTTAAGTACCAATTTCCACTAGCTTATTGCCTGCTTAATATTATGATATTTGGCTGTTTATGAACACTTATAAAGTATGATCTTATACTAGTCATTCTACAATCTTATTTAACCCAACTACTATGTTATTAACTATTAATAAGCAGAAAAATTGTAATTTATTGATGTAAAACCTTAGTTTGCTTTATTATAGGTAAAAATTGTACCTCAAATTAAAGTGTGACCCTAACCTGTTATATAATATAAAACCATAATTGGAGTAAGGGTGGCACGGTGGCTCAGTGGTTAGCACTCGCCTCACAGCAAGTAGGTAGCTGTAGTGCGGTCCCCCACAGTCCAAAGACATGCGTTAAGTGAATTGGATGAACTATATTGGCCATAGTGTACAAGTGTGTGTGTGTGAATGTGAGAGTGTAAGGGTGTTTCCCAGTGCTGTGTTGTGGCTGGAAGGGCAAACCATATCTCAGAATATTTGCCGGTTCCTCACTCTGATAAATAAGGGACTAAGCCGAAAGAAAATGAATGATTAATGAATAATTGTAGTGTATATTATAATTTATTATTAAAAAATGCTAACTATTTAGTTTCATGTTTATGTTATTAACTAAGACTATTGGCTCACTAAACTACTAATTTTCTTTTTTTATGAATAGTTTGTACACTTTCAGAAGAAATGGGGTACTCACTAGAATAGGACCTTTTTACAATGTACATTTTTGTTCCTAAGAGGTCCTTAAAGGTACATATTAATAGCAAAAAAGTACAAATGTGTATCTCATAGTACATTAAGGGTACAAAATTGAACCTTCAAATTTACAAAATTGAACCGTAAAAACAAGTCAGTCTCGCTGCTTTAAACCTGCTTGACTGCTTGAAATGACCGTGGCACTAATTTGCAGAAGGACTGCAGGGTAAATTTCCCTTCCCTCTTCCTCTGGTGACATAAACTGACCTGCTCCATGTTCTTTTAAACAGTACTAATCAAAATCATAGGCAAGATTGTCGCCTACCATGTGAAGTCCACTTCGTATCAGGCAACTGGAACTAACCCAAAGTCTTTGATGAGCTATAACAATAAATACATGGTTATTACAGCTTTAAAAAACTGCTGCCGCCATACTGGAAAACTTCATTTTGTGTAGGTCAAAGTCTCAAAATAAATTCAACACAACGTCATAAACATAAAGCCAAGTTCCACAGAGAACACTGTTCATTTTTAGGAGACCTTGAGTGCCACTATTCCTCCAGAAAATGCAGAGTGAGCAACCAAGTCCACCCTGAAGGGCATAGACCAAAGTTATAACCCTTTTGAGACACCATTGTTGCTTTATCACGCCGCCTGCTTGACATCATGGACCTGAGGTATTGCTTATCAAATGAGGAACACCATGAGAACACACTTTACCGTTTTACCAAAAGACCTCTTGTGTCATATTGAATGAATAGGTGTAGCATTTCATCTGGACGCGCTCCACTGAGGGGATGAATAATGCAGGGAAGGTTCGGTTGGACTCAAAAATTGACACAACAATGGCACACAACAGTGAAACCATTTGGCACAACGCGCACTCAGCCGCGACAGAAATGTTGTTCCTGTTGAACCCAGACCTTATCCTTGCAATAAACCCAGACTTGATTCAAGTTTCCACAACAAACTGAACATAACTTCTGAATGGGCTACATGCACAGCTAGGGTTTTTCAGCCAATGGTAAACTTCCAGAGACAGGTTAATGTGATCATTTTCAATTTTATTAGGTTCATTTTACAGCATAGACATTGTAATGTAATTCAAAAACATTAAGATAAAAAGACTTAAGCATTAATTTAATTGTTCAATCGTAAAACAAGTTGAAAGACAGTGTAAACACTAGCACCATCGATAGCAGCAGGTTAGCGCAGAAACGCCATTGAAAAAATGTTCATATTTTAAAGACATGGCGGTGAAAAATTTAATTTGATGCAGTGCTTCTTGTCCAATTTGAGGCCCACTTTATATCTCATATCTATCAAATAGTAAAGATCACTGATTTCTCAGGAAATCAGATCTTAAACATGGTGATTTTGTAGAGGAAAGACAGCGGGAGCGCTTAAGCTGGCTGACTGAAAATTAAAAGTCCCTGTACATATACCACATTGATGGAAACTCATCTGTTCAGCTCAATTGAAGGGTCATCTAAGTAAAGGACTACAATTTCCTCCTCCAACTCCCACATGTTCATGTCCACACTGTTTAAAAAAAACTCAAACATAAAGAAGAACCCTTAAGAAGGTTTGACTGCTGTAGCGATAACTATTAAAGCAAAATCCTCATTTTAATGCTTAGAGAATAGATAAGCTTACAACACAATAGGAAGATCAAAGAACAGTACTGTTAAAATACACTTTGAGTTAGAGATGTAGTATCTGTAGCATAGTCATATTGCAGCATCTGCAACCAATGTTGAGTCATGATTATGGTTGACAAGGCTGTAAAGTTTAGAACATGTCATCTGTGGAGTCATTGCAAAATTGAATCATAAAAGAGAGAATGTTTATATATATATATATATATATATATATATATATATATATATATATATATATATATATATATATATATATATATATATATATTTTTTTTTTTTTTTTTTTATATGGTGTTATTTTATTTATTTACCAGAAAACCCCAAAGCGATGGTTATTTCATTTTTGCTCTATTGCATTGAATATTTAATCTATTGTATTTATCCATGCTTACAATTTTATTAATATATTTTATGCAGATGTACTCTTATACAAAATTATCCTGATTGACCTAAAATTATAAATTCTTGTCAAATTGAGCTATTATAAACATATAATCGCTGTTAAAATTATCAATGTGTCAGCTTTTTATCAAATATCACGAATACGGGAGTTTGCAAACAGATACAGACAACAATGCAAGTTATGTGCATTATTAGTCAAAAACTAAATCAAGACTCCAATATTTCAATCCAAAATATTTAAAATCATGATAAAATGTACGATTTTACTTCCATATTTTGACCATTTTAAAGTGACAACACTCCCTATTATTCAGATGAGTCGCTGTTTAATTCTTTTCATTAACATTTGTAAAAAGATTATTTTTTTAGAAATATCAATGAGATTTATATTACAGAAACAGGAATCGAATCAGGAATTAAACTAAAACTAAATGTTTGTGAATCAGAATCAAACTGAATCATGACATTTGAATCAAGAGCTGCGAGGACGTATGATGGTTTTACTTATTTGTTGACCAAACATCACAGGTGAGAAGTGATTGTAGAAATCCAGCATAAATACCAGAAAACATCTTCTTTTTTCACTAGACAATACTATTATTTAATCTAAAAACATGTATATTAGGGCTTTGCAATATGACAATATAGATTGTTTGTACAAAATAAAAAAGATCTATCATTTTGTTTTATGTCATGTTGTTTATTTTGTGGTGATGGATGACCACAATCTTTACGCCACAGAGGGCTGCAGGGAGAACAGAAATAACAGCATGAAAATAAAATGTGAAACTACAGTCTGTACATTTTTATTTTTATTTAGCAAATACTTCATGTTGTACCATTAATCGTTAGTTTATAAAAGTGTTTTATATTTTATTTGTATTTATTTTCGATTTCAACATATTTAATTAAAAATTTGTCAAGATATTCTAAATATATTATGAAAAATAATCACATATGAACGAACACATTTTTAAGTATATACTTAAAAAATAATAATAATTTCCTTGTGGTCAGTTAATAGAATAATAATAGATTGAATGTATATAAAAGTTTCAATCTTGTGATAGATATCATCAGAATACGAGTTAACTTGTATTGAGATTTTTTTCAATTGTGGTAAAGTTGATTTTATATTTGCAGATTAATTTACTGACAACTTTTGATATGCTCCATATATTGTTCACCATGGTTCTTTGAATATTTGGCTTAAAATCACATATAAGCATGACGTTGAAACAACATTATCACTATTTATTTGATTGTGGACAATGTTGTAATATGATAGTAATTAGCTGATAATATGATTTTGCAATTTAGATGTGCAAAGAATGTTTTTCTGAAATTACATTATTAGGGAGAAAGTCTGAAAAAAAAAAAAAACTTTACCTAAATTTCTCCAAACTCTAATATGCATGGATGAATTATTCATAAGATTTTTTTAAATGCATTTGAAGGTTGACTTGCAGATTTATCTCATAAAACTGTAGCCTACTGTAAATATTTGAATAAATCCCTAGTCTGTGTACTATAAAATTTGATAACAAACTGACCTTTAAATGTCAATCAAATACAAGAAGACACAAGAAATGTGCTCAGACTTCACAAAGAATCAATCAAAAACATAACTTAAAAAGATGAGAGATAGTTTGCAAAGCAGTGGACATTTACAATACGATTTTAAGGCTGATGATCCCACAAAGACTGATAAAGCTTAGTTGTAAATATTTGAATAAAACACTGGATTATGATGTGGTGACATCCTACTAGACTTTTTGATAACAAACTGACCTTTAGTTGTCAATCAAACACAACATGATACTAAAATGGGGTCAGGCTCCAATAAGATCTTATCAAAGATCTAGCTAAAATATATGAAAGGTTATTTCCAAAACAGAGGAGCTTTAGAATAGGCGTTAAAGCACACAACACTTTCTTTACCACACTGACCCACAAAATACAGCACTGAGATGAGGGCAGACAGACTCGTTTGGCTGGAGACGTGACACCCAAGCGTGTTTTGACATCAACCCAGAGCAAAAGCATTTTCTCTGGCAACCTGTCAAAGCCCAGTTATGACCCATCAGCATGTGTCATCCAGCACAGCCACATCAGCAGGACTCAACTCAGCCTTCAACACACGAATAATGGTTATCAGGCGTCGATATGTGTGTAAAGGTGTCAGTAAAGGATCAGCTCTGACCTGGAGAGATGTTTCAGGATCTGTTTCTTGATCAATCCAGCCATGACCGGTATCTCTTTAATCACTTATCAAAGGACGACCGGCAGATATTGGAAGCTGTACATTTTAGGTATTCCTCCGGTCAGCCAGAGTGTTTTCTTGTGGACTGGAAAGCTTCATAAATGCAAAATATAAACATGACTGGCTGAGGCGTCCGCTGCTACCGCTTCACCGTCGGCTCCATGTTGAATGCGCAGTGACGCGTCGGTGGATGAGCGCGCATGCGCAAAAGCAGCATACGAAAATGAGGCTCGCCCAACTCGTTTCAGCCAATAGGAACCCGGCTGTTTGCGTCACAATATAATTTATTATAATACATATTTTATACTTAAATATATTATAAAAAATATAATTCATTTTTTTGCAAATATAACATGTATTACTATATATTTTTTTACAATTTACAAATAGATTTTATTGATGATAATAATAATATATAAAATTCAAATTTGAACCATTTTTGAAACAAATATATTTATGGAGGCAATTTCGTTTTTTATATCAAATAACTACATTAATAAATTATATTTAAATAATAAAATATTAATTTGATGAACAAAATTAATAAAAATTATTAATAAATTAATATATTATATTTTGTATTGCTTTAAAATTTAGATGATTATAATAATTATTATTGCTGTTGTATGTGTGTGCACACTTTAGTTTTGCTTTCTATTAATTGTGTGTATATGGATATGCAATATCTATGTACACAGTCAATGTCACAGAATATTCATTTATTCATTCATTTTCCTTTCAGCTTGGTCCCTTTGTCACTGTATATTTGCCATGCTTCCTACAATATTTTAAATAGGTCCTAGATATGCTTTGACCATCTTTAAAACAAAGATGCACATAAAATGTTTATTATATTTTACTGTATATTAGAACAGGAATAAACACTAATCAAAATGCTATAATAAATCTACTTATTATTATTAAGTATTATAATCAAATTAGTCATTTATTGAAGTAAAATGTTAGTTAATGCTTTATTAATGTTGAGAATTAATATGATACTTATTACTGACACAAAATAAAAAAAAATAAAAAAATATGCAATTATTTTACACAATTTAATATAGACACTACCGGTCCACATTTTGGGGCTTGAACGATTTTTAAATGTTTTAACATAAGTTTCTCCTGCTCACCAAGGCTGCATTTATTTATTTATCACCAAAAATACAGCGCAAATGTAAAATTGTGAAATATTTTTGCACTATAAAATAACTGTTCAAAAGTAGTTTATCATTTAATTTAATCATTTATTCCAGTGATTTTAATGATGAATTTTCAGCTTCGTAACTCCAGTCTTCAGAGTCACATGATCCTTCAGAAATCACTCTAATATCAATTATTATTATTATTAATAATAGTAATAGTAGTAAAAGCAACAACGACTGGAGTAATACATACAATACATACAACTACACACAATAAGAATATTTTTTTTAATTAATAAATATTTAACAATTTAACATTTTTGTTACATTTAATAAATTCCACCTTGATGAACAAAATAATTGTCTTCAAAAAACCTTGAATGTTATATAAATAAATTAGCCTGAATGACGTTTACAACCTGGCCTGCTGTCCCTAATTGGTTTCGATGTGATTTAATGTAAGTAGTTATAAATAAACCTCATTAGAATTTAAATTATTATTAGTGTAACCGTTAGAGGGCGACAAAGGAACATAAACTAACAGTAATCACACAGTCGTTCAATACATTACACAAACATTTTCACACAAAATCACACACATTTTATTAGTATAGTTCAGACTAGGACAGTTACAAAAGTAAGCAGTTTACAAAAATAACTATTTAGTCCATTTGCAAAAGATGTTTAACCTTAAGCAGAGTTATAAAATGATTGGAGGCAGCCCATGTTATTTTAACACATCATAAAAAATTGAAACAACTATTTGCATCACATTGCATACTTATAAATTTGTGACATTTAATAAACAGCTCAGTGTTAGTCTAAAATAAGTAGATGATGAGCTTCTTTCAAATTCTATAATTGACAGATATGCAGTACATTCGCATAGTCACGTACACCATCCAGCCAACATACAGAAGTGAACGTGTGTGTTCTCTCTGCTGGTGATGGCAGTCCCTAAAAAGACACGCTTCCAGTTCATTTCTGTTTATTGTGCATAAAAAGAAAACAGAGTGCAGTGTGAATACCCATTTGGATAACACAAAGAAGAAGTTCAGTTCCAGCCGCTTCGCTTCATGTTGTCAAAAAGCTCCTTGACTCTGTGCATGTTCTCTTTCAGATTAGATGGGGCATCTGTCTGCTCCAGCTTCTGAAAAATCTGCAGACAGCATTAAAAAAAAATCATTACACGACACTATAAATAATAAACGTTCTTCGTTGAAACAAGTAGGCCTGGTAACATTTGAAATGAGCTATATACAATTCTGAAACTCTCGTTATTAGTAACACATTTAAAGACATTTAGTTGCAAACAATAAAATTCCTCACCATTTCCTCACTAGTTTCTACAGTTTTAATGCACTATGCTAAACACAAAATAAGAGCCATTTATACATTCATTTTCCTTTGGCTTAGTTTCTATATTTAGAGGTCGCCACAGTGGAATGAACCGCCAACTATTCCAGCTGTTTTTTTACGCAGCAGATACCCTTCCAGTCGCGACCTAGTTCTGGAAAACACCCATTCACACTCATTCACACAACACGGACAATTTTGTTTATTCAATTCACCTACAGCGCATGTCTTTGGACAGTAGGGGAAACTGGTGAACCCGGGGGAAACCCACACCAACACAGGGAGAACATCCAAACTGCACACAAAAATGCCAACTGGCCCAGCTGGGACTCAAACCAGTGACCTTCCTGCTGTGAGGTGACAGTGCTAACCAATTAGCCACCATGCCGCCCCCAAAAAACAGCCATAGTAGAAAGAAAATAACTATGGAATGGCTGTTTTTTCAACTTTCTTCAGTATATTTTCCCTTATGTTAAACAGAAGAAAGAAACTCAAACTGGTTTGGAACAAGTGGAGGGTGAGTAAATGATGGTAGATTTTTCATTTTTGGGTGAACTATCCCTTTAAGTGAACAACGATATTGAGAGAGAAAACGTACATCTTTTATTAACCACATCATTTCAGTATATTGAATTCTAAGATGTGTTCCCATAAAATACCAATAGGCAATTATATTACAAGCACTGCTAAACTAAAATAATGGTGGATTCAAGCACTGCTAAACTAAAATAATAGTGGCCCTTATAGTCTAACATGATTATGGATTATTTAAATAACATAAATATTGAATTGTTTTATCTACTAAATGAGACATTCAAGTATAAAAAAGGGTTCTTTTTAAACCTGTTTGTCAGGTTATTAAAATTCTTACACAAAGAATAAAATATTTTAAAAAGTTTACTGGGGAACCAATAATGACTTTTATATCAAACTGTGAAAATATTTATACGTGTTTTCATAACTGTTAATAATTAAAGGTCTCATTTATTTCAGAGTGAAAAGTCACCAAACCTCATTGACATTCAGAACACAAATGAAGATATTTTAAAACCTGAAAGATGCAAATGAATCACTTTCTGTCCCACCATTGAAACTCTCTTCATCCAACACTCATTTGTAAATGCACCCCACCTGCGTAATGTCCAAGAACAAACCTCATTGGTTTTTATTACTCAAGCTCAAACATGCCGTGTGACATGCAAGAATGAATCTGGTAGAGGGAACTAATCCTTTAAAAAATTATTGTAATCTACAATTGCTTTTGGTATATCTAAAACCTCACCACGCAAGTTTCGAAAGATTTCTAGGCTAGTGTTTCTCAACCAGGTTGCCTTTGGGACCCAGATTGTCACTGGTCATTTAGAGTAATAGTTCACCCAAATATTCAATTTTATTCCCTATTTATTGACCCTCAATTGGTTCCACACCTTTATGAGTTTCTTTATTTTCATAAACACAAAAGAAGATATTTTTTAAAAAGCTGAAAACCAATGACCAATGGTTACAGGTTCTCAACTTTTTTTTTTAAATATTTTCTTTTTTATTAAACAGAAGAAAGAAAGACAAACAGGTTTTGAACAAATAACTGAATTTTGAGTTTTGGGTGATATGTATATATAAGAGCTGCACGATATTGGAAAAAATGACATTGCAATATTAAAGTTTTCTGTGATACATAATGTGTGACATCATGTATAATTTTACTGGAAGAAATAAATGGCCTAATATGGTAAGAATTCATAATTTTATATTAATTGAGATAATTTTGTAGGGAATTGCATCTGCACAAAATATACTAAACCAATCAAGTGTGTTGATAACAGCAGTACAGCAAATATACAAACTAAATACTAAAGTTACAATCATTATAATTTTGTGTGCCTGAATGCTTAACATTGCAGATCCTGTGATGTGACTAATACGGATGTGCATATTGCGATATCGATGCTGAAACAATATATTGTGCATCACTAATATATAATTATATATATATATATATATATATATATATATATATATATATATATATATATAAAAATTGTTGATACTAACAGTCGTTTAAAAAAATTTGTTAAAAAAATTTCATACTGATCATTTCTTTTGCAATTTGTTCACAATGTAATGATGTACCAGAGATATATACTGTACACTATACACTAGCGCCACCACATTTGTACAGTGCTCCCAGGACCAATGTCATTCAACTGCACTAGTCAAGACTAAAGCCAATGTAAATATGCTGGACTTTAGTGCTGTGTACGTTTGTAGTATTGAGCAAACAAAGAAAACAAAGAACATTTCATAGGTAAGATTAAGGTTTTTATGTTTTTGTTTGTTACAATTTCCCAGAAATGGGTTGCGGCTGGAAGGGCATCTGCTGCGTAAAAACTTGCTGGATAAGTTGGCGGTTCATTCCACTGTGGCGACCCCAAATTAATAAAGGGACTAAGCCGACAAGAAAATGAATGAATGAATGAATGTTTGTTACAAACTTTTGTGCTCAACAAGTATTGTTGATAATACAATCTCTTACAGCCCTGACCATAAGGCAAAGTAGCACCAATTCTCACTACATACTAGTTATGCTAGTTTTGTTGAATAAAATCAGCAAACAGTGTCACTGAAATATGACAACGAGATGCTGCGGTGCCAGAAACTTGTATTATTGTCGGCTAAGTGAACGAGTCGTTCATCACCAACGAATCACTCCCTCTGTTACAATTAGAAGTAAAAGCAGGAGAGGGGGTGTGTTTCAGCACATGGATTAGATAAAATTTAACAGGAAGGGAGGATAATAATAATTTCAATGCACACAAACACATGCTTTTGTCGGCAATGCCTGTGCGGTCACTTATCCATCCATGAAGAAAAGTGATGTAAGATTATAATTTTAGTAATTAAAAAAAATGTGCATACTGACCAGCTGGAAAACTCCCGATCGTAGATATATGCATGAATGTGTATATATCTCTGGCTCTGAATGGCCAGTCCACCACTGCACCCTGATCCCATATTCATTTCAAAGGATCACCGCCCACAACTAAAATGGCGGCTCTATTGACACATTCCTTCCAATAGACAACAATAGCGTAGGCCCATCTAATGTAAATATCTATAGTGATGTTCAGTTCGCTACTGCAATTGTGTGTGCTACTGACCTGCTGACAAGTTGGAAAATTTAATTCATCCATTTTCCAATAAATATTCCAAAGATATTGTGCTTGTGTTACTTTTATTAGCTATTTCACATAAACACATCTAACATGATATTCACATCAGAGCCAGTATTTTACACACATTATGCTTATAGATTCATATTTTTACCCAGCAAGCTGGCTCACAGCTTACACATGCTGGGCTTACTGCTGTTGAGAAACACCGGTTGAAAACACCATTCTGGTGGAATCTACAGTATCAAATCTCCTTTTAAAGCATGTTTTGAACTAAAACAGGATGTGAAAATGTTATCACGTTTCAAAAAATAGACTTCCTACTTTTATTTTCTGTGGCTTAAATGTACCTGATATCACAGTGAAAGTGTGCTGTGAAACTGGCACAAATGCACGAAAAAGTAGAAGAATAGTGTACCTCAGTGAAGTAGCGCTGCATGTATTTGTAGAGCTCACGGAGAGCCGCCGATTCATTGAACTCATTCTGATGTTTCTTAAGAAGAAGAGAGACGTTTAAATGAAGGTATTTCACATAATATTTCCATCACGATGATTCATTAAAGCTCCAGGTAGGGTTGGACCGATTGTACCTTTGACTCCTCTTGGAGGAACGTTTTCAACTCTTGGCTGCTGATAGACGTCTGGTCCTTTACTAATTTGTAGTATGACTTTACTTCCTGTTTGTACTGAGGAATGTCTTTCCCGTAGAGTAGCTTATTGGTTGGTGAATGCTGTCAGAGAAATGAAGACAGTCAATAATCTCTGTGATAGTTACAGTTTTTTAAAAGTAAGGTTTCAGTGTTTACCTTGTCCAGGTGTGTGTCTGTTAGAGAGAAGGAGTCCATGAAGGCCTGAGCTATGACAGACAGACAGCCATCCAGATGAGGCGACTTCTCCATGTCACTGAACACAAAGTCAGGGTTCTTCAGGATGTTTACCCAGAAACGAAGCGGAAGGCTGCGAGGAAGGTGTGAAATTGTTTTTTTTTTAGTTGTGCATGAATATTTTGATAACTGTATATGCTAGTCAGTGCAAAGCTGGGGAAGCTATGCACAGTGAGCTGCAGTGGAGGTGTGATCTCCAGCACCTGTTTGTTTTCCAGATGTGCAGGACGTCTGGATCTGTGATCTTTTTTCTCTCTGCTTGTTCATCAAGGAAGTCGAAAAAGTACTTGACAGCCAGTGGGGCTTTGTTATTAGGCAAACCCCAGATACTCTTGAACAGATTCTCCACAAAAGAATGAACTGCAACCTGGACAACATCAGTACATATGTGTTAAATATTATGTGTACACAAGACAATATAGAGACAGTCTATACACAGGCTGTCTGGTTATACATCCACTCATCCTTCTGTCACTCCATCTACCCATACATTCATCTGTAGTATCTGACAGTATATCCGGCTGTCTATCCATCCAATCTCCCATCTATCCATCCACTCTTCCATCCATCCATCCATCCATCCATCTACCCATTCTTTCATCTATCTGTAAGCCCATCCATCCATCCATCTTGAAATATACATCAATCCATCCATCTATCTTAAAATATTTATCAATCCATCCATACTTACATCTACTATCTGTCACTGCACCTGTTTATCTAACATTTATCTGTTTGTTCATCTATCTGTCCCTCCATCTATCCATCCATCCATCCATCCATCAGATCATTTTTCAGTCTAATATCCATCTGTCTTTCTGTCTCTGTTCATCAGATTGTTCATCCTTCTATCCATGCATCTGTCAGTTCATTTTCTATCCATTCATCCATCCATCCACCCAACCATCCATCCATCCATCCACCCAACCATCCATCCATCCATCCACCCATCCATCCATCAATCCATCCATCCATCCATCCATCCATCCATCCATCCATCCATCCATCCATCCACCCATCCATCCATCCACCCACCCATCCATCCATCCATCCATCCATTCATCCATCCATCCACCCACCCATCCATCTATCCACCCAACCATCCATCCACCCACCCATCCATCCATCCATCCATCCATCCATCCATCCATCCATCCATCCATCCATCCATCCATCCATCCATCCATCCATCCATCCATCCATCCATCCATCCATCTATCTATCTATCTATCTATCTATCTATCTATCTATCTATCTATCTATCTATCTATCTATCTATCTATCTATCTATCTGCCCATCCATCCTTCTTGAAATATCTATCAATCCATCCATACTTAAATCTACTATCTGTCACTGCACCTATTTATTTCACATTTATCGGTTTGTTCATCTATCTGTCCCTCCATCTATCCATTCATCCATCTATCTATCCATCAATCAATCAGTGCATCTGTCAGTCTAATATCCATGTCTTTCTGTCTGTTCATCCACTTGTTTACCCTTCTGTCCATGCATCTGTCAGTTTGCTTTCCATCCAACAATCCATCCATCCATCTTTCAATCAATCCATTTACCAGTCTATCCATTTATTCATCAGTCCCACTTTCTGTTTGTTCATCCATCTGTCCATACAACCATCAGTTCTTTTGTTCATCCATCCATCTACCAGTCCATCCATTTATTCATCAGTCCCACTTTCTGTTTGGTCATCCATCTGTCCATACAACCATCAATTCTTTTGTCTGTCCATCCATCCATCCATCCATCCATCCATCCATCCCTCCCTTCCTCCCTCCATCCATTTATCCATCTATCTATCGTATGCAGTAAAATACTTTTTATATCCATTATTCTCACTTTGGTGGAGAGCAGCTTGATGAGGTACATCTCTTTGATTTTTAAGGCTTTTTTCTCCGGGTGGTTGCTCAAGTCCGTGTCAATATCTGGATCAACCTAGAGCAAAAGGAAAAACCAGTTGAATCTGTTTTTTATATCCACTGTAATGCACAATTAAAGCTATATTACAATGTGTACCGCTGTATTTTTGATAAAAGCTTTTTATGCTGTTAAATCTTTTAGTATCAGAAAAGGCAACCTGCAAGACTCAACTGCAACGAGATTCATATAACAAACACTTCCTCTTTTTTGAACAGGAAGAGGGTAAAACTGAAAGCATCACACACCTACTCACACTTCACTAAAGTGCCAGTGCCATGAAACTAGATTTAACACATAAACTCAGCGATAACCCTGTGACCGAGGATGAAAACACAACACAATTGCTGTTTTCACAGATCATTTTAAATGAGTCCTTTCAACTTGTATAGACTTAAAACACTCTGCGTGATGACTCACCAGATGGAAGTACTTGATAGAGAAGTTCTTATCATCTGTGCAACAAAACACCATAAAAATGAGTAAACAAAATTTAAACTGGTACTGTTTAAATAATCATACATGACTGTGCTTTTTAAACAGCTGACAGGAAATGTCACTGTACATTGCAGAATCTCTGGTGTGGTTAATGAGTGGTTAACCAAACTAAACTAAACCTACCTTAACTGCAAAATGCAAATGCTCTAAATTCAATAAAACACGCATGCAAACAAAACCACATGGAATAAATGCCTGTGCTCATACACACATTTCAATATCTTGGACATTACAGCTTTTCAGTTGTTTTGGTACAGCTTGTGCATGTCATACACAATATACACTGTATATGTCATTCCAATGGTAGTAAAAAAGTATGTAAACTGTCAGTTTTGCAATATATTGAATTTCATATTGCATATGACATATTTTAAATATGCTAAATCTAATTATGAACTTGTTTGTGATCACATTTCCATGTATCAGATGTCTATGTGGGCCATTGCATTTGACAGTAACTGCACTTTCACAGTAACATTTGTGTATCACTCACAAAAATTGTGTAAAACTATAATGTGTCACCATTGTATTTGATCTGCCATACAAAAGAAAAAAGAAAACATATCTGACGTCAAAAGCAAAAGTGTACCAAATATTAAGAATGATTATAGAAATACTGTACAGCAAAGTCACTGACAAAAACCTTTAAAGCAAAATTAGAAGCTCTTGTTGCATGTGGTGAATGCACAGAAAAATAGATTACACTGTCATATGTAGGAAAGACACATACACACTGACACCACCACTTCCTTTACACAAGGCCGAACGTCCTTCTTGTTTCATGATAAGTGCAAGATAGAAACACTGTCTAACAATGTAAACTCTAACACTTCTATTTCAGTCAGAAACATTCTTTTGACATCTAAATACAAACAAAATGGAATATTTTCTCATTATTTTCTTTCATTTGTTTACCCATGTCAAACTAAAATATGGTATTTTTCATTATAATGAAAGTGGATGGGGACTTGAAGCTGTCAAGTGCCAAAAAGCACCATAAAGTCTCATAAAAGTATTCAATGGGATGCATGCATTACTGTATATTCATGCCTGTGTGAGGATACATTCAATTCGTATATCACTATGCAAATTATGGTTGTCTTTATAACTTAATAGTGGTCACTGTGTGAATCTAGTAAAACATTTCGTTTGAATAAAGAAAGAATAAAGAAAGAAATGCAAAAGTTTTTTAAATAGGGTTCCTGCAGGTTTCACCAAGTTAAATTGAAGACCTTTAAGACCTTTTTAAGACCATTACGAAGGAAATTTTAGAATTATACAAGGCTAAACGCTACGATTTTTTAAAAATATATCTTAGTTGCAAAAGATTTTCACTTACCCAATCAAAAAAATTATTATAATTTGATACTTTTAATAATACAAAAATAAAATAAAAATGTAATAATAACAAATATAGGACAAGCGACTTTTAAACAAACGTTACCATAAGGAAAAGTAATCATAACTTAATGGTAAGTAGAGTTAAAAATGCTATTTTTAAAAAAAATACTTTATTGAGATTGGGATTGTTGGTGATCGTATGAGCCAGATCGGGAAGCTACACATGAACAAAGGAAAATAAAACCTGTTAAAAAAATATTTAAAACCTACAACACAATATTAAGACTTTTTAAGGCCTAAAATTGAGCTTTTGAGATTTAAGACATTTTAAGACCCCGCAGATACCCTGTTTTAAAGATGAATACCAGAATTGCACAGTTGCTCACTGTAAAGAAATGTTTGTTCAATACTCGGCCTGCATTTTCACATGGTAATACTTCAAGTTTTATATAGAGGTGGTAGGATGTTGTGGTGAGCTAAAAGGTTGTGTCAGTTAAACATCTGAAAATGAAATGAGTTGTCAACCAGTTGAGTGTTGATATTAATAAACTGAATGCACAACCATTTAAAGCAAAATAACAACAAAGTAAAAATCATATATTTATTTGTTACTAGCAATGGTGTTGCTTCAGCTGAAACGGAGGTGGATGTGAAAAACATGTCTCACCTTTTACACTGTTTTGAGTCTTCAATGGGGCATGAATTTTTGGTGTAATAACTTTAATACATGCTCCATCTCCAACCTGGAAGGAAAAACATATTTAACAGCATGTTCACTCTGAAACTAAGTGAATATAAGTACTGTGCTGCTGTGTTATGGGTTTGCTCAACAGATTAGTATAATCTGGGTTTAAACGGCCTTGTGATATAAGCCTTGGAAGTGAAAGGTCAGTCTCAAAAACCTTGAATAAAGCCAAGAGATCATGGTAGTTTTGATTTCTAAACTTGTTTTGTTGCGATTTTTCTTTCACACTTTGCTTTCAGCTGGAAAGATGATGTAACTTTACACCTAAATGAACCACAATTTCACAGATAGCTGCATGGTTGTTCTTGGTGGTTACTTCAGTTTCGGCATGGTTGCTTAAATGAATTTTGAGTTATTTGTTCATCCACAGGTCATCCATGATGTATAGAACTTTTATCTTCAATTAAAGCATCTTTTAAAAGAGCTGAACATAAAGTTTAAAGGTCTAAAATGCATACTTTAAAGTAATCCACATGACACCAGTGGACAAATATACAAAATTAAATATATGTTAATCTTAATTGATGCTGCTTTGTGATGCACATGTACAACTCCGTCTCATTTGATGTACAGGTATGCAGTTTTTGGAAGGCAATGTATGTTGTAGTCATACTTTTGGAACGAGGCCTTGTGAAGTCTATGTGAAGTCTATGCTGAAACACTTTCACTTGCATTAGATTTTTAAAAAATCAACATTTTCTGTAACATCCAGAATTTCTTATTCTCTAAAGAAAGGATAACATTTTGGATGGCCTGAGAGTGAGTAAAAAATAAGTAAATTTTCATATTTGGATGACCTATTTCTTGAAAAGCCATGCTTATCCTTCAATAGCCATTCTTGTCCTTTGTCTGTGACTTTTCTCTCTAAAAGTTATGAGCAATAAAAATGTCTTTGGATTCATTTAAAATAAAGTTTAAGACATCTTTAATTCCTCTCAAACATGTCTATTATGTCAGCATTAAAAATGTACGTTGCATTGAATTACTCTCTGAACTGACTCTGTTCATGCTATAATGCATGTCCATGCACTGAAACACAGCTCCCAGTGAGTAAATGTCTCATCGGTGAGCACCAAATAGGAGGTGATCTCATGTGAATATTAAAGTGTGACCTGCATGTCAGAGTGTGATCGCATGTAGGACACGCACAGGAGATCTGAGAAGTGCCTCATCTGAACAACTGAATAAAATTCATGACACACAATTTACGTCTTGCTTCACAACAGTAAGAATCAGTCATGACATTCAATCAGTTATGACTTTAAATGTCAGCTGTGTCTTATAGTGAAAAACGTCTTATTCCTGCTCTCTGTGTTTTTAATTTTGATCAAACAACAAACATGTAACACTCATATAGCTCAGTAATGGTTAACCTTCATTTAATTTATACAGTGAAGGTTATTTACTGTACAGTATGCAGTATTATTTAAAGGTGCAGTAGGTGATCTGCTAAAATGCTATTAGCATATTAGCTTTGGACGGCTGTCATTGTTTAGAATGACCCAATGTGAAAATAAAAGCAGCTTCAGCTTAGTAAAGCAGGCTAGAAAGAACAGCGCTATTTACTGGTGTTTTGTTGTTAAACTAAATATAAATCTACATTATCGATGCTTTAAAGGCCCTCATGAAACTAAAAATAGTCACATTAATCTATCGCTGGAAGATTTCAGTGGCTGAACAACACTTCCGTGCATATAATCCATTTGTAACAACATCTGCACGAGCTCTGCGTAAAGCTAGAATAGTTTAGTCATGAACGCGCGGCGCTCATATAGGCGTACACACGCTAATGGCTGATATGCGTGAACAGAGATGCACAAAAGCCCAAGCTGCATTTGTTGACAGTTTCAGCTACTTATCGGAACTATGGGAAACGTCGACCCGACAATATTTAATTGGATGAACATTTTTTTCTTTTATGCCCAGAATATAAAAATATTTATAAACAAGTTTATATCATTTGCTGTAATCATTACTATTCGACTGTGACGAGACTTTCAACAGCACAACAAAAAAAAAATGTTTCTAAAGAGAATCACCTACTGCACCTTTAATTATATTTTATACTGAAAACCAAACATGTCTATTGTTTTTCCATCTCCAGTAGTTTGTTGTTAGTCCTGATCTCCTCTATTTCTTTTTTAAATTAGAAACAACAGTAAACAGTAAAATGAATACATTATTTATGGAAATAAAATATTAAATGTTTTAATAGAAAAGGGTCCATTAGATTGTTATTAATTGTTGTTTAGTTAAACTTTTTAAAACCACTAACAGTGAGGTGACAGATTGTCCATCATTTTGTGCTTTGCCTCAAGATACTAACCTCAAACCAGATACTAAATAGCATTTTATGTATTTTCATTATATTATTGTTTTTAAAATGTGAAGGAGAAATTCACTGAAATATTACTGTGTGTTGACAGATAATGAATCTACTACTGGTGTATCCTAAACATTTTGACCACATTCAGGGGAAAAAAATAATGATATGCTGCAGTACCTTCCAGAGTTTTCAACCAGAGTAAATAAAATCACATTACAAACTATTTCAATCAGCACTTTACAGATTGTTGTGGATTTTTATGACCAATTTATCAGAGTTGATCAGAATGTAAGAACAGATAAAAAAATGACCTAAAATTACAAATAATATAAAAAAATAAATGTTTCATGCAAATGTTTACAGTATTTAACTTAGTAAACACATAAAATAAAAAATCTGACTTAATTATTTCATAAAATTGAGGCTGAATGTAAAATTCAGGAGTCACCGTTTGAAGTGGATCAAAACCTTACATCAAAGCTGTTTTAAAGCTACTGAACAACACCCATTCTTGTCTTGGTAAAATTCTAAAAGAAAGTTTTTGACCATGTCAAAAGTTGACATATTCAGTTTTTAAGTTAGTATTTTGAGGATAAAATATCCCTAAATACACATACAACATTATTTTTTAAGATATAATTTGTGTTGTTATTTAAAACAGTTTTATCTTTTTGTCTTTTCAAAATAGTAGAAGGTTTATCTTAGTGACACAAAATAGACCCGCAATTCTAGAATACCTAACGTGAACCTTAAAGGTCCTGTGAATTTAAAATATCTTTTTAGATGTTAGTTTCAGTCTGTTAGTTTTAAGGATATCTATTAGCTAGTGTGCTCCAAAACAGTGACAAAATTCGGGTTTAGATGACATAAAACAAATATAAACATGTACAGTAAAGCTTGCAGTTAGTCACTTCTGCCTAAATCGATCAACGATTACATTAGCATTACATTTACATTACATTTTCTCATCAAATCTTCATCCTGCCCCCTTTAAGATACTTTTCGTTTGATGCGCTTGAGCTCAACCACTCCCATTGGCAGAGCTATGATAAAACAAAACACTATTGGCTGTTTTTTAAGGAGGGAGGAGCTACTTTTTGTCTCTTTCTCCCTACATTTTCAGTTAAGATTACGTCAAACATAGAAAACAAATGCACATTTCAAAGCACTTCATGAGTTTTACTGTGAGAATAAACACTGAGCAGGTCATATATCTGTCCACTTTATTCTTTGATTTAGTTTCTTATATTTTACTTCAGTCAATGAAACTTCATCATTGCATCTACAGTAGTAGACAAAAATAATTTAACCTAAATCTGTTAAAAATAAAGCAACGATTATGTTTCTATGCGCTTTAGACATTTGAAAACACAAAGTCACGGCCTTTAATACAAGTATGTGTTATTTTTTTTTATTTTTTTTGCCTTTTTTAACAGCTGTCTCACTGAAAAGTCTCAAACATGGTCATGTTTACACCATGTTTTGTTGTCATGGACTCACCTGATAATGTTTCAGAGTGTTTAACATGGTAACGTGCCCTCGAATTTCTGAGGTGTCATCAACTTCCTGTAGCATGACAAACTTTCCTTCCTTCTCATATTCTGTAATTGCAAAAGCAAACAGAGGCACCAAACAGGAATTAGCTCTTGTAAGTCTTTCAAACTTAAAGACGTATTATGAAATATTAGGATGAAGAGGGAACTGCTAACCGATTTCTATATCCCTGATCTGCTGTGTGTAGCGGAAACCAAACTTGCGCTGAAATGTCTGTAAGATTTTCTCCTTGACTTGCTGAATTGTGTCGCAGGTCAGTGCGATGACCTCTAAGGATTCGCTGATCTCTTCTCCAGTGCCCACGGCAAACACCACCTTCAGTTTCTACAGGTGGAGAAATTCATTTAATGACTTGAGATGTATTCGCAATTATAAATGTGACAAGTACAATTATTTATAAAACGGTTCTTCTTTTAATGAGCAGGAATAGAGAAGGAAACACTTTAGAGAACAAGCATCCTAATAGCTTAGAATAAAACATGTAAACTAGTATTTTTTTTGCTTTTTTCACAATGCATTCAAGGATGGATGAATGTTGAAAATTCAAACTTACATAGTGTGATTTTTTTAATAATCGTATGCAATAGATTGTCAGATAAGATCTGTTTTCATAATGTCAGTCTGTACAACACCCAAGAAGAGCCAAACATGAGCACACTATAAAAGACTCGTCAGCTCAACATCATCCATCCATCACACTCTCAGTAACCCACATTCCAAAATAGGACCTCTCAGCAAACATGTTGTTGCAACAATTGTATCATCAGGTTCTTGTGCACTACAATTAGTTCTTGGTTTGACAGTCTCGTACATGAAGTTAAAAGTAGTAAGAACAGAAAGCATCTGAAAGTGTCTGACACTTCCGGAATTTAATAAGAGGAAAAATCTGATCGCAACTGCCATTAATCTGCTGTCATTGAAGATGTCAAACCACTGATCAAAAACTACAGATTTTAGCCTAGGATAATAGAAGCAAGCAAGCAAGCATTTTTTGTTTTTAAAAGATGTCTAACAGATGTCTAATAGATGTTTAAACATAATAGACATCATCTTGGCTTAAACAAGGCTAAATTTGGGCTGTCAGTGTAGATCTAGTAGACTCCTAAGAATAGGCCAAAGCTAGACTAGTCCTCAAATAAACAGAAATAAATGACTACACATATAAAGTCTGTCTACTTGACGACTAGTCTAGTTTTGGACTATTCTTAGATGTCTATCAGATTTTCACTGACAGCCCAAGTTAGACATTTATTTAACACAAAATTGTTTGCTGGCTACCTGTTTAAAATAAGCTAAAACATCACAATTCTTGTAATTTCTTTGGCCAGTTTATTTGTTTTATGTTTAGTCTACTTAAATAATTAAACCATTAAGTTAACTTAAGCATTTTGTGTTGGGACATCATAAAAGAATTGTGTTGGTCCAACTACCTGGTAAGGGGATTTGTAGTTCTCGGGAAATGTTGACAATCAAAGTAATCTTAGGTGTTTAAACTTATTGGAAAGACTTGTTAAAGTTTAATCTTCATTTTAGTTTAAAGATTTAGAAGATTTTCATGTAACGCTTTGAGTTTTGAGATTACCACCTTGCAGAAGCACCCATGCTTTGGGTGTTGGCAGCTTAATGAAAGAAAATGCAGTTTGTTGCTTTGCTCTGTGATCAATAACTGTCCTAAAATGAGTTCTGAGATCAGTCTCAATCGACTTTATACACTCAAAAAATATTCAAAGATGATTCCTTGTAGTTAATTTAGGATAACTTCAAATACAACTAAGAGACTTTGAAATGTACAACCCACATTTTATGAGAGTTGTACATAAAAAATTAAATTGAGTTATTTTTTTTGAGTATGAGCTGGGCTTAAGATATTGATATTAAAATCAACTTAATTAAATTTTTGTTTAGATTATTTTAAAGAAAATTACATTGGATGTTTTGTTAATAATGTCAGCAACCACCAGAATCTTCCATAACCTACATGTTCAAATCCACAAAACAACAACAAAAATAAAGCACCATCAGTAAAATAAAACCTAGTTTACTCAGTGTCTCTCTCTTGGTGCAGACCTGTTGATAAGAATCAATCTGCACAAGCTCAAATCCGGAGTTTTACAGATTTGTTATTCCACGATTATGTAAATATTATGTAAATGTGTGTAAATAGATATTTATTCAGTTTTAAATACTAATTTCACTAATATTATTGAATAAAATGTAAATGTTTATATGATTTATGTAAAATAGTTTGTGAAGTAAAACTTTGTCTTTTAGTACAGTAGATATTTTATATGACTATATGACTTACTTTTTTACCAAACAAGTAAATATAATTAGATTTGTATTGTAAACCTTAAATTAAAGTTGGTATTATTTTTTATTTCATGTGTTAAGTTTTTAGTTTTCAAAATCATTTTGCAGAAGTCGCAGATTTCTTTTACAAATTTCTGCCTGGCCCTACTTATTAAGTCAACTTAATTTTGTTCACTGATAATATTCTCCCTTTTTATTATAATCTCAGTTGTAATGTGGCATAATTCAATATTATTAGATAAGTTAGATTGTCTTCTGCCACAAATCTGTGTTTTTTGTGGCAGTTATTTGCTTGTCAAAACAGGTACAGTCCGGTCTGGTTAGAGGAAGGCTTGTGCAAGCTGATTTCCTCTGCAGAACACAAAATACAGAAGTACAACATCACACCAGTCTGACCATGAATTGCTTCTGGTAATTTCTGGGAGGAAGATGGATTGAACACATGACTCCAAATACTGTCATTAACCTTTCCTCTTTCGCACAAGTGCTTTTAAGCAAAAAGAAAGACCAGCTAGACATAAATGGATCAGTATGACACAGCAGGTCAGGAAAAAAACCAGAAAGAGAAAACAAGAGGAACCAAATTAAAGCTGTAATAAAAGTCTTAATGGCTTTTGACTGAAAGAGCAACAGTGTACCTACATGTAAGAAAGCAACACATAATTCCTTGTGCAAGAAGTTTTGAGAAACACACGGAAGGAAGTTAGAAAAAGTTTTCTGTGGTTGAAGGACGGAGGTAAAGGTAACAGACAAAGCAGAAGCTCATGGGCAGTTAATGTGGGCAGCATTTTAAAGTCTAGCTTTAGTAATGGAATAGTAGCTTTGCTAATTCTTTAATTATTTTTAAGAGATATAACCACTTTAAAAAACAAATTTACACACTGTCACATTGTTCAGGCAAATTTTTATGAAGTAACTTTAGGTGTCATTAACACTTTAAGGGGCCCTATCATACACCCGGCTCAAGTTTTTTTTTTTTGTTTTAGCCCAGCGCTGGTTTCATAATCACATTTTGCACCATGTTGTTTTAATAGCAAATGCATCTGCACCACTTTGTAAGCATGCTGGTGTGAAAAGGAGTTGTGTTAAAGCTCATTGTTGATGTGTTGCTATATTAAGATGACTGAAAAAAACTGCGCCATTGACCAACTATATTCAAGCTGGTCCAAAGTCAATAACGAAGGGTTTCCTAATTAGTTAGTTATACGCATATGTGAGTCTAAAAAGGGCATAAACATTGCTTAATACACACCCAGGGATGTACAACAATACACAAATATATTTATATAAGATAAATTTAAGGATTCAAAAGTAAAGTAAATTCACTGTCTACATAAATATAAAAAACACAACTTCCTCTCAAACTTTCTTCACCTTGAGGAGCTTTGTTGGAATCCAGCTTTGTTGTAGTCAGTTTATTTATGGCATTTTACATTTGTTTAATGTTATTGTTATCAGTAGAATTTGTTTTATGCATTTTTATATATTTATTTTTTTAGATTTGTCCACCTGTTGAGTTTTAGAGACATATGCACACCATAAGGAGCATAGGGAGAGTAAGTTTGTTTGGATATAACTCAGTTTTTTGAGCACACATTATTTATTGTTCATTTATTAGTTTGCTGAAAATTAGAACTGAATTTAGAAATAGTTTTGAAACAAATCAGTGTGCTTAACAGACAAAATTACGAAATAGCATCCACCACTACTGTTCTTTAAATGATATCTAACCTCATGTAGACAATCTTTAACCATTTTCTCAATAGTAAATCTTTCTGTTTTTCTGCTTACAAAATTAGTCCTGTTAAAAGCGAGAACAACAATCGCCAATCTGATTTCACCAAGTGGGACATGTTCCTGGATCTATGTTGATCCATGAACAGCATTAAAATCAGCTAATCAGAATTAAAAGTTACATTTACCATTTATGTTAATTTAGGCTTAGGGTTAGGTTTATGCACTTATACATGATTGTTTTTCAAATGTTATTCCCCTCTGATTTTGGGAATAATTTACAGCTATGGTTGGGTTTAGGGGTAGAGAATACTGTAGGTATGGACTACATTTTCGAACAAAAATGATGTTCCAGAATCAACATAAAAGTTAATCCAGGATACCATCGTACTTGGCAAAATCATGATGTGCAATGCGCAATGGTACAAAATCCTGAATAGAAGATGAGAATCTGATTGGCTAAATGCACATAAGGATAACCCTTTTAGACAGACAGACATTTTTTTTCATCCTTAAAAAAGCAAAAGTTAAAGTTTTTGAAATTTCTGAGTATTCCTCAGTCGTTGAAATTAATAAAAAAAAGATACACACAATAATACTGTTGCTGATCAGTTTTTAAATGAAAAAATATAAGGTTATGGCTATAAAATGTAGATTCTTCAGATCTGGGAATGTCAAAATAATATAAAAATGAATAGTTCTGATTAATAGGCAATATGTATAATTGACAGAAGTGCAAATGTACACTGCTGTTCAAGTTAATGATCTATAAAATAATGAAATTAAGACTTATTGAGAAATTATACTACATTTCAAATAAATGCTGCTCTTCTGATTTTTAATAATGACGAACATTTACAACCAAATAAAAAGCTGCATGACTGTGTTTTTTTTAACAAAAAAAAACCAATAACATATAATCAATAACAATTACTTAACAGCAATAAAAAGTACTTAATGCAAAAAATCTGCAAATTTAA
Organism: Danio rerio; assembly: GCF_052040795.2. Lineage (NCBI taxonomy): Eukaryota > Metazoa > Chordata > Actinopteri > Cypriniformes > Danionidae > Danio > Danio rerio. The sequence continues at coordinate 18,856,794 of NC_141024.2, forward strand.
AATAATATGGGAAGCATCGCAGGACCCTGAACACCAGAGTAATTTAGCTTTGCTTTCACAAAAAAATAAATGCTTGTTAATATATTTAAAAAAGAACACAATCCTCTCACTGTAAATTGTGAAAAATATTTCCTACTAAAGCTATTTTTCCTGTATTTTTGCACAAACAAAATGCTACCTTTTGTGGCAAACCACACCAGGAAAATTAGATATTTTTTTATTTAAAATGGGAAATCTTAAAACATGAATGTGGTTTTCAAATTCTGAACTTCTGAAATTTGTACTTTCCAGAATTAACTTCACAAACACTTCCTCATTTGCATAAAAGAGGAAATACTGACCAGGGGCTCAAAGTCCTGCGCTTGGCAGAGAAGCCAATCTTCGCTGAGTGTATAAAGAGCCTTTTCTGTCACCGAATCCACCGGGCCTTTAGAGATCTGCTGAGTCAAAGCTGAAACCAGCAGGAACAACGGTTGTCCTACTGATTCCTAGACAGAAAACACACACAAGATGTCAATAATTTTGCAAGCACACAAGAGCAAAGTGAAAAAGAACCTGCAGTTTATACTGTAAGTGAATGAACAGACCCTGAGGAAGCCGTAAAGACAGATGGACATCCAATTGGTCAGGAGCTTCTCCACTATGGACTCTGTGCGGCGCAGGAGAAGTTTGGGATTTGCATTGCTGGATTGGTCCATCAGACTCTGCAGAAGATCCTCCATTATTTCTGTGAGATAAAGCAGGTCTCCGTGGAGAGCCAGAGTCAATAGAGATGCCACAGTGCATCTGAGAGAGAAGGGAAAAAACACAAACAAAAAAGAACAAAAAAGATGAGCAGACTAAAGGTCAGATAAAACCAGCGAGTGAATTAGATCTATTTATTTTTAAAACGCAAACCTAGAAACTAACCACTGTTGCATTTCCTGAACAATGAGACCTCGCCTGACACACAATTTGACATACACTTGTCAAGGACTAAAAAAACTAGAAGACGTATAGTTAAAATTATATACAGTATGCATGGAAGGAAAAGAACATAAAGTAAATATTGTACTGTATGTTGATTTGCTTATTTTGCAAGTGTGTGATGTTTTTAAGTCCATATGTCACATTTAGAGACAGTAAGAGAGAAACTAAGCTTCTAACCACAGATTTAAAAACACAAGTTTGTTTGTCAGCATTCGTTGGAACTGTGGATTCAGGAAACACTGATTCATAGAGTTTTGCTGATAACAGCACAACTTGTGACCATAGTTGGCTAACAAAGCTTTTGGGAAATGCTCGATTATCTTAACCTGTTTAAATCTACTGGACACAATTTCTGATTTCTTATAACTGGAAGCTCTGAAACATCCTGGTTATGAATGTAACTTGTGTTCTCCAAAAAAGACACAGGGAGACAGCATATCCGTTCCCTCCTTTGGGGAATGTGGGTTTTAACTGGGATGCTCCCCTTCAGACCAGGAACTCCAATGCTGTGTCGGTACAACACCTTGGAAAAGTGTGTAAGAAAAACCACTGTAGCAGGACTTCGCCACGCCTTGCAGCCTTCCAGTGGGCACATAGCTGGGCCAGGATCTCAAGATTACCTGAGAGTAGACCGGCCCGAATTTCTGGCACAATTCGCTGAGCAAAAATGCCTCTACCCTCTTGACTGATGTCAACGTGACCAGCAGCTGTCTTCATGGACAGAAATCTTAAAGATACTGAGTCAAGAGGCTCGAATAAACCTTGCAGCAGACCGCTGAGGCTACAGAAAGATTCCAAGAGAGCATAAGATGGATATAACCATCTTGAACCACTGTGAAAGATGATGAGGTGGTGCTTTCTCAGCGTGCTGCCATCCGCCACATCATGGTGAGCGGTGATGATAGCAACTTAAAATCTTCAGTGTGGAGGGTGATAGCCTCCGCTCTCGCTTATCCTGAAGGAAGAATAGCATAACACTGACCTGGCATGTCCAGGGTTCTTCTCAAAGAGAAGCGCACCACACAGCGAATAGATTCCACTTCAGGGCAAGGCATGCCCCTTAGAGGGTGCTCTAGCCTGAGTGATGATGCAGGTCAGCTAAGTCTAAGACGATTGAAACCTGTGGGAGCTGCGCTCACCCAATTCATCGGCAGTAGCTGGTGCTCTAGTGATTCCCCAAAGTGTTATACTGACATGGCATTGGAGTTCGCGATCTGAAGGGGAACTGTTGTTTTTGGCTTTGGGCAAGAAATTCATGCTTTATAAACATTTATAAATTAAAATGTCACATGACCAGGGTAGTTTATGTACTTCCTGCTTGCACTTCTAGAAAATGTAAATTTTAAATTGTTATTAGTGAGATTTGTGAAATATAATGCAATTCTCCCTATGATTCTTCACTTTTGTGACCAAAAATAAGGCCAAATTTATTCAGCATGATATCAAAGAAGGCATGAAATTTGTGTGTAAAATTACAAATTTTATTACAAATAACAAATATATATATAAATATATAATATTTTATTTATTTGTAATAAAATTTGTAATTTAGACCCAATGATGTACTGTACTCTTAATTTTCTGTATTTTATTCAATTATCAATAAATTATTTAATTCCCTTATCATTGAATCCCTAAGTGTAATAGTTTTATTTACTTTTTATCATTTGATAATATATTCTATACAAGTTACTGCTTAAAAATCTAAATAAACGTATGCTTTTTACTTTAGATTTCTTTCATTCTGTTACTTTTTTTAACGCTTGCTATAGTGTAATCTTTGTGGAGTTTCATGGAATATTTGTCTTAAGAGATAGGAGGGACTGTCTCTGTTTCAAGGTTTTATAATATGTTCTTCTAAAGCGGATTGATAAAATAACATTTTTGGAATTGCACTGGTCAGACACAAATAAGATTATTCAACAAACGTATTATCATCTGGTTTCCATTATATTAGGTTCAAGACAAAATACAGTGTGACTGATTTGGGATATCAGACAAAACTTGCTGCTAACTAGTTTTGGTAATCAGACAATTAATCATCTTTACAAAATCTAGTTAAGAGGTAGACTCCAATATTATTGGCATAAATGGAGATTCAGCCTAACACCAGGCAAATAAAGCACTTGAACTGAATCTGAATCTCAATAGATTGAATGAAATCAATCATGCTGATGTATATTGCAATTATGTGCATGAACAATTTTAGTTAAATTTTTAAACGCTGCTCAGGCAAGAGTTCAAGCAAAACTATTACGGCAATTAGGTATTTTTTAACTTAAAAACAAACTAAGCACATTGATGTTTCAGTGTGGTCAACATTTTCAGAATAGAAAACACACAGACATTATCTCTGTTGACAGCTAGACCGATCAAAATAGCCCCAACCATCACACAGAGGTAAGAATGTATTTAAAACATCTACAACAAGTTGTTTTTAACTCACTTGTCTTTAATGCTGAAGTTTTTCTGTTCCTCTAATGCATGCACAAAACAACTGAGAAACTGCTTATCTCTGATCAGCTCTGCAAAAGCCAGGCATTTCTCATCGACAGTTGTTTGCTCAGAGTCCTGGCCACAAGAAAAGACAGTAATAGAGTTAAAACTTTAAGCATGGTTTCACAGACATGGTTTATACTTAAGTTCAATATTTAAATTACTTTTTTTTTTTATAAATGTGGCTTACAAAAAACAAAAAGCACAACTGGCGTCCATTTTGAAACAAAACAAAACCCTGATATATTTAAAGACCAATGAGTGCAAGATACTTTCATTTGAAACAGCATTGAAGCCTCGTCTGTGAAAGCATGGTAAGATTCTTACCTCCCCAATATCTCTAATCATGACTGCTGTTAGAGTACCAGCCTAAAGAATATAAGAATATAAGAAAAAACATCTATAATTTAGAATAAATGCCTAAAAAGTCTATAATAGTCGATAAACATCAAATAGTAAACTTAAATAAATAAAACTCTTCAACCTCTGGAAAGAAGATTCTTGACGCAAAGTGTTTATAATCCAGGAAAGGTATGGCTCCAACGTTATCAATTAAGTCCGATTTTTCTGTTTGCAAGTCAACAAAGCCTGTCAAAACAAACATAAACAATTAAATATGCCACAGTTGCAAGAGTATGAAGTCCACATCACATAGCTGTCTTACGTTTATAGCCAATGAAAGTTTTTCCACCAACTGAACAATCAGTATGTTGTACACAAACAACAGTGCAATTCTAATGATATCTACTTCTATACACTATGGCCTCATTTCAATTCTTGTCAAGAATTGATTATGCCACAAACTTGACTAAGGCCTATGAGAAATGTAGGTCACAAGTTCCATGGTGCAGTACTTCAATAAGGTGGCAGCTGCCTCTTTCCTTTTGTAGTTTTGTTGTTTAATACACTAAAAACTTTTTATTAATGCCAAAGCAATAGGATGAAAGAGACATATGTTTAAAAGAGCCCTTGGTGCTAAGGGGGATTGCAATATCAAGAAAGACGAGAAAAATCAATACTGCTAACGGATGCTTGTTGCACTTGTGTTACGGCCAGCTCACACTGTGCAATTTTTTTCATCCTGAACGATTGTAGCATGTCAGACTGCACAAACATGGCTCCCATGTCACACTGTAAGATCTAAGGTGTCATAAAGTCAGATTGAACGACAATGAAGATGCGCCAAACATGAAAGAAAACGCCTCCGGAGTTTGACATCATCCACCGTGACACTTTCTCTCGCGTTCTGAAATGACTGAAATGTAAATCTGTAGCGCCAATTTTGCACACAGCGAGTCACAATAATTAAACCAGGAGGAAAAAAACTGTTTTGACATTTCCAGCGGTCATTTAAATTCTAATCAAATCAAATTTGCTGCTCCTATTCTCTTTTTGGATTGATGCACATTGCAGCTGTTGTCACACTTCAGTAAAATGTCTGAAATCTTTTTTACACTGCTAGAACTTCATCTGAGAAAAAATCTGATCTTAACGGGCACTAAGCGGCTGTCACTGAACATGTCAAACCAACGATCAAAGATCACAGATTTTAGCCTAGGACTTCTTTTAGGATTTTCCAAATTTGTCTCAGATGACAAAACAAAGGAGTAGTCTAAATGCTCAAAAGGGGGAATTTCATTCAAGCTCATTTCCGCCACAATGAGGAACAATTATCCCACAGGACGGAGCAGTGTACTGCTGAGTACTTGTTGGGTGAGCCATCTTACAATCATATTGTACAATTCAGTACAATTATATTGCATTGCATTTGAGGGCATCTAAATTTGTTTAGGACCAAGTAGCAGTATGTTTGGAAAGACTACAGTTTTGTTTTTTTTCTCTCAAAACTCGATAGGAAGAAAAAAAGAGCATGAAATGTTGAAGGGGATCAAAATGCTAGAGAGAAAAGTTTGGAAGAGAATAAAACCAGCTGTTGTCCACAGTTGCTCATTTTAGTGTAGCTGTTATGACTTGCTAGGATAGACAGATGAGTTTGCCGTGTCAGCTGGATCACAGAGGGATGATTGTCATCTACCAGGAGACAGAGTAGTCGCAATCATTCACTGGATGCCAAAGCCTGCAGCTATACACTGCCACAAGTAAGAGCTTGAAGGACTATTGGGGTTACTGCTGGATGCCCAAATTTGGGGGATACCTGACATTTGGTCTCCAATCACCAAGGGAAGATAAGATAGGAGATTCAATAAGGAATATTTTTTTCCTTTCCCTCTCTTTCCTTTTTCCTATGAGTTTCCTTTTTCTCACTCTCCTAGCTTTTACATTTTCTCTAGTTGATAGTGTTGTAAGGCTGAACATTATCAAAAGTATTTGTTTTTATTGCAAACCATATCTTTCTAACCAAAAGAGACTATTCAAATTTCAAAACAAAAAAAAAGTGCTGATAAAGATCATGGCCATGGCATGATAGGCCTTAAGCTAAGAAATCCTTTAGTTTGAAGGTTAAGGCTATAGTTAGCAAAACTCAACTTACAAGGCTCAACTAAAGGAATTTAAGGCTGGCATTAAGTATTCCCCTCTTAATGATCTAAGTGTTCCCTTAACCGTTGCTACAAAGTCCTTAGTAACCATTTCCTCTTAACAAATTTAAGGGACCAAAACAGCTCCCTTAAATGAGCAAATTGCATTCAAAATGCAAGCATCAAAACCCAACGTCAGGCTGACGTCAATGTCCAACCTAAAATCAACCAATTAGCAACGTCTAATCATGTTACAACTTGAGGTTGTGTGGACATCACCACTATGGTCACTTTCCTACACAACATAAAATCAACCAAATATCAATGTAATTTGATGTTGTTAACAAATGTAAACATAAGGTTGTCCTCAGACTCTGGCTAGACATTGACGTCATGATCTAAATCTAACCTAATATTAATGTCTTACAATGTTGTGTGCCTGCTGGGTAATATACAGAATGTGTCAATAGCAAGTCTGCGCAGGAGTGCATCTATATGAAATTGCAGTTTCAGTGCAGCTTCAAAAACCTGGCCGAGTTTTATAGGTCCTCCATACATAATGTCCAGATCGAAACGAAAAGGGAAAGTGTCAACACACTTAACAGAGGCTGATAACATTTCTTTACTGAACCACTGTAGTAGACAACACCTTACAAATGTCAGTGTTGTTTGAGTAGAGTAAAAATGGTTGAGGGAAGTTGGATGATGTGGGAATGCTGGATAATGAGAGACACCTGTGCAACACGCCTGTCTCGAGTCCCACAGAAGACTTCCAAAAAGACAAAGAGCAGCAACAATAGTAGAGGACTCTTTATGTTTATTAAAGTTTGTTTAAGCTGAGCAGGCCTCTTTTCTTCCCACACTATGAACAGTGCAACATTGAAGGCAAAACCCGAGAGGAAAAAAAGAGGTCTTTCTTGCTGCTGAAAACAGCTGCTCCCTACAGCTGCTCGGTGCAGTGGTGCAGGAGTGACCTGCCAGAGGACCTATCAATTTGTTGAGTAATGGTGGGGTGACTGTCAACAACCACCCCTTTCACACAGTAATACCAATAAATATTTCTATATTAAATTCTATAACAGCTTTACTGGTAAATTCAAAAACACTGCTGTTCATGCATGCAAGGGCATTACAAATGTGATCAAGAAAAGCACCACTCACACATCCATTTTAAATCACTGGACAATTCTGGCATCATTAAAGAAATAACTTCTCAATTCTCAATGGCTGCTCTTGTTTTTTGTTAAACACAATGAGAGTCTGTCTTTTTGTTGATGGTTTCATTTTTGGTTACAACTTTTTCATTCATGCAATTCATCCATTGCATGCCTGCCTGCCTGCCTGCCGTTCGTTCGTTCATTTGTTTGTTCGTTCGTTCGTTTGTTCATTCATTCATTCATTTTCTTTTTGGCTTAGTCAAATTATTAAACCGTTTTTGAACCAAGCTACTCGATCCCTTCGGTTCTCTAATCAGGATCTGTTGTGTATCAACAGATCAAGATTTAAATGTAGAGGAGATTGAGCTTATTGTATTGAGACCCCCAGGCTTTGGAAAGCCTTACCACTGCCAATAAGACAAGCACCTTTAATCATCATCTTTGAGTCTAAATTTAAGACTTTTTAGTTCTCAAGGGCATTTTGGCTGTTAGGAGGTGTAACTGTTCTTCTTAACCTGTTTGTTGATAATTGTTTCCTTTCTGTTTACTTGTTGGAAAGCACATTGCTCTTAGAAAGTTGATCAAATTGTGATATGTGAATAAAATTGTTATTGTGATAGTATTGTGAACAACGCAGATGAAGACATGTAGACAGAACACTTTTGCATATCAAAAGGTATGTCTGAGTATGAATCCGACTCATGCATTCTGTACTTTTATGTGCTCATACCGGCAATTTACACACAGCTGAATTCTGACAATTTACAGGTAATGTAATTTGCCCAAACTTTGACCAGTCTCCATTCACCAAGGCTAGACAAGTCTGAGGAGATTCACCAAGGAGCATCGAGTACCATCACACACAACACAACTCTATGATATTCTCGACCCCTGGGGCTCAGTGGTTAGCACTGTCACCTCACAGCAAGAAAGTCACTCATTCGAGTCCCAGCTGGGTCAGTAGGCATTTCGGTGTGGAGTTTGCATGTTCTGTCCATGTTGGCGTGGGTTTCCTCCAGCTGCTCCGGTTTCCCCCCAGTCCACATGCACTATAGGTGAATTGAATAAACTAAATTGGCCATAATGTTTGTGTGTGTGTGTGAATGAGAATGTATGGATGTTTCCCAGTACTGTGTTGCAGTTGGAATCCGCTCCGTAAAACATATGCTGGATAAGTAGGCAGTTCATTCTGCTGTGGTGACCCCTGATGAATAAAGGGACTAAGCCCAAGGAAGATGATTGAATGAATTCTCGACCCCATTGTTACTTGTTAGACAATCTTTCAATGTAAATCTTTGACAAACTTTTTGAGAAATACAAATAGTGATGGCTACCTGTGCAAATACCACACTATTAAGACCAGTTTTAAAGATGACTGACCTTGCCTTATGTCCCTTCTGATGTTGCTTTCCATCAGTTCCAGTTGATCGTTCATTTTCTTACTCATTTGTTTCTGGCTCTTTCGATGAACAATGACTCCAACTTCATGGATGAGCACAAACACACAGTATTAATCCATGTGGGACTAATGTTAAAATATGCAACATAAATCTGAAATCCACTTACCAACAGCACCCAGAATAATGATCACAATCAACACGACAAGGATGGAAAAATACTTCATACCACTTGGAGACTCAAAGGTTTGTTTAACATAAAAATGACCAATGCTTATCTGAAAAATATCACATGAAAAGAGAATGTTTTATTTAAAATATGCAATTATTACTGATCAATTATTTAATTAATTAAAAATTATTTTGCATAGAGAAATCTTTACACTCACATTGAGTGAATCCAATGCTCCTGGACCTGCTTTAATCTTACAGATAACAGCATTGGATTCAATCCTCTCCACAACACACTGATACCCTTTATCTCCATGTAAACCCGCCACCTTCACCTCACTTATATTTAAATTCAACTTATCTGCCTTTTTCTGAGAAAGAGAGAATGTGGGAATGTGTAAAGGTTAAGAGATTCACATGGTGACGTGCAGAAAAACTCACTGCTCATATGAGTAATGTTTACAGAGAGATTTTATTACTATACATTGATATTGTATGAAACTCACCTGAATGTTCACCTGTAGATCATTAGCCACCTGTAATGTAGTGAATCCAGTGAATACTGGATCAGGCTCATAGGAGAAATCATGATCACAGGCTTCAGTGGAGTTTCCAACCATCAGTGACAAGGTAAAGTGATCACTGCCTTCAATACGATGAGAATAAAACCACATATCCTGAAATAGACAATACACATATCCTGAGAGATAATAAAATGTGACATTTGACAATTAATAGAAAGATAAGCATATCTTAAAGTAAGAATATCTTAACACTTCAACAGATAAGCTGAACATTTTCATGATATGGGTGGTAACTGGCAATCAACTAGTTCCTTTATCTAAAAAAAAAAACAACTAATCACTCAAATAACACTGTTTTCAAATATTCTAGTCATCAAAACTGTTTGGAGATCAGTGAGATGCTAAAGTAAAGGAACTTTTTAAAGTAATTCCATTTAACGATTCTTTTAAAATTAACGGCCACAGCCATGTCACCCTGCAGCCCAAGACCGGTTACTCACTGAAGCTAAGCAGGGCTGAGCCTGGTCAGTACCTGGATGGGAGACCACTAGGGAACACTAGGTTGCTGTTGGAAGTGGTGTTAGTGAGGCCAGCAGGGGGCGCTCAACCTGTGGTCTGTGTGAGTCCTAATGCCCCAGTAAAAGTGAAGGGGACACTATACTGTTAGCGGGCGCCGTCTTTCGGATGAGACGTTAAACCGAGGTCCTGACTCTCTGTGGTCATTAAAAATCCCAAGGCACTTCTCGTGAAAGAGCAGGGGTGTAACCCCGGTGTCCTATCCAAAGTCCCTCTATCGGCCCTTACGATCATGGCCTCCCAATCATCCCCTCTCCACCGAATTGGCTCTATCACTGTCCCTCCACTCCACCAATAGCTGGTGTGTGTGGTGAGCGCACTGGCGCCGTTGTCCTGTGGCAGCCGTCGCATCATCCAAGTGGATGCCGCACTCTGGTGGTGGTGTGGAGAGACCCCCCCTCATGATTGTAAAGCGCTTTGGGTGTATGGCCATACACAATAAATGCGCTATATAAATACACATTACATTTTACATTTACATTACATAATGATAAACTGTGCCAAATGACACTGCATATACTACATGCGTGAGCTGCTTTAGCAGACTTTGTTTGTCAGATGAAGTGCTGTGTGTTCCTATAGAAGAAATAAACTCATGTCTTACCCTTGAGCTTGCATCATACTGGCTTTTCAGGAATATATTAGAAGGTTGAACAATAACTGACTCCACATATTCCATATTGGTCCCCTGAACATGAATCTTCCTTCCACCGCTGAATGAAGAGATATTACAAAGAACTTCTGTCAATGATATATATATATATATATATATATATATATATATATAAAATTATCAAAGACTAGCACTCACATTTTTAATACTTCCCACCTCCCAGTTTTTATGTATGTGGGTCTAGCACAGGGGTTTTCAAACTGTGGGTCTCGACCCACTAGTGGGTCGCACAGTGAACAAAGGTGGGTCGTGCAACGTCACATAGCTGCAGCTATATTTACATTGCGGTAAATCAAAACCAGTACGATTGACAGCAATAACTCAAAAACCTCTTACCCAAAAAAAATCTAAAGTGTGTTTTTTATAAAAAGACAAATCTTGTTATGTTTCACAGTTGTCTTTTTCTTTTTTTTTCGCTCGACATTACCAGCACTGCTCTGTTTGAGCCCTCACGCTGAGCGGAGCTCTCAGTAAGGGACTGTCGTATAACAGCTTTTTTTTCTGGGTTTTTTTGCTCTGTCCTGCGTGTTTTATTTTAAACACTACTCATTTTCTCTTAAATGAGCACAAACAGTTACTAAAGTAGTCGAATGCTTCATTGTAGATCTGTGCATTCTTACATTAACACCTCTGTTATCAAACAAAACACAATGAGAGATTCACTATAGCTGCTCTTCACTAAATAACTATAGTAACTTTAATCAATATGCAAATAAAATTAAAAGTGAAATAGATTTTATAGCTTTATTTCATTTCTGTATAGGCCATTGATTTTAATAGGCTAAACCTTTTATTTTATTGTCAATATTTTCTAATGTTTGCTATGTATTCTATCATTTGAAGCTATTTGTTGTCCCATATTTTTTAGATCCCAACGTTGACAGATTGCTAATCAATAAATAGCTATAGTGCTATCTGTTAGTTTTAATGTCAGCTAATGTTATGGATGGGCATAGATGTTATGGAAAATCGTAATAGTAATGTAACTACCCCCATCATTCCTTCCTCCAGCAAATGTGTAAATATTAGATCTATTCAGCAATAACGTTAATTGCATTGGCATATTTATCTGACGTTTTCCCAGCTTCTAGTAGTCGATCAAAAAGCTATTTAGTTTCTTATGACTATACACTAGCAGTGGAATTTACTGCAATGTGACGGGGCTTGATCAAAGGTTGATCATATTCTTCTAAAAAAAGAAGAGTATCTTTTTCAACAAAAAATGATCAGTTACAGCCAGCATCCCACAAAAAGCACTTCAAGCCTCATTTTGTGCATATCAAATTGCAAAATCCAAGAAGCCGTACACCATATATTTTTGACTGCTTTGAATGAATACATTTTTTTACCCATTTTTCCATATTAAAATATTATGAAGGGTCTTGAGATTGAAGTACTTGCCTAGGTGGGTCCAGGAATAAAAAAGTTTGGGAATCCCTGGTCTAGCATATGCAAACCCATAGAGACATGGAAGTTAAACTGTTAAAAGTTACAAACTAGCTTTCATAGAGCAGGTTGCTTGGAGAAAATGACCAATGACTTTTACTTCTGCTTTCATTCTGTGCTGTCTTGCATATATGTGTAGACCATTAATTTACAAATCTGACATTTTCTATATAAACATCATTCTTGTAAATTTGTTGATTAAAATGGACTGTATGCTATTAGATCCCCCAATTTAAATATATGTAATGTTAAGGCACAGATGTGACGTAGAAGGTGATCGAAGAAATGGTCTTACCTTCTCCAGCTGTTTCTAGGCTGTACTCCTGTGCATCTGGGCTGGGAACTGTAAGTGATGATGCTGTTGCCATGACAGCGGTTGTCAGGAGTAACAACACACATTTTCACTGTTCCTTTAGATTCACTGGGAGGAATGTTGAACACTAAAGTGTCACTGGAGGGATCAAACACTGGAGATCTGGAGGAAAACATTCATGCACATTTATAAGGTCTGAGTCTACACAGATTCATTTTCAGTACATCACTGAACACAGACACACAGTCTCACTCTTTAGCAATACAGCCCAGATCCCCCTGAATACGGATTTTGGTGACAGAGTCCAGGTTCCTTCCTCTTAGTAAAACATTGTTTCTGCCATTAAAAGAAACTTTGTGGGGCTCTAAAGAGAGAATCTCTGGCTCCTACAAAACACAATAGCATGTAGTTCTTGTAAATATTTTAGAAAATTAAATACACATACATACATAAGCATTTATAATGATGATCGTGACAAATCATTTGCTAATAATATTAAAAGCAATTGCTTTATATTAGAAAATTGTTCTTAAAAGTGTAACAAATGTCAAATTCTCATAAAGTTACCTTAATTTTTAAAACATACTAAAAAAATAGCATTCTTATTAAGTGAAGCTGGCCTTAAATATTCATAATGAAACTTACTTTGTACTCAGAGAGTAGATCCTTACATGCATCCTAAAAAGTAGAAAAAAAGAGTCTGTTCATTTACTTTCCAAGTTTTCTTTAGTTAGTGCAATGAAATTTCTGTATCAATAGTGGTTTTACTGCTAACAGATTTAATTCCAATCTAGTTCCCAATCTGCACTGTTACGACCCCCTCATTTGAGTCGCAACATAAAAGAGTTCGGACAACAAAAGAATGTATATGCAACTTATTTATTATACATAAAACTAAATAGAACAACAAATCAACAAACAAACGTCTAGGGGAAAAATAAAGAAAATAACTACTTTAACTACACAAATAAATAATGCTAAACAAAACCATAAGGTTGCAGAAATGAAGAGATGATCTTAACACGAAGACGGCCCGTAGCCACACCGTCCTCCAGAAGCTAGCACTCAAAACCCTTTTATATGGTTTGAGCCAATTGGTGACAACCAGGCACCCAATCAGGATCTGCCACATCCATACTGAAGTCCTGGGGTCGTCACAGCACAAAATAAAGCATTGGATTGAATGAAACGCATTGCCTAACCTGAATGTTTAACTGTGGTTCCCTTCCTTGTGTCCAACCACAGCGCTTAGATGAAGAAGACCAGTGACATCCAGATGAGATACACTGCACACACCTGTGAAAATGCACACAACAAGTGTTAATACATAAATATACACAAATCTCTGTTAATATTAAGCAGTACATTTCATTTTCTTACTGTGTATAAGAAACATTTGGTGAATTATCTGTGATACTGGAGCAGTTTGTCAGAATCAGCATCTTTGTGATCTTCTGATCCTCAACAGTAACAGTAGCAGACACTTTATATAAATAAAAACAGATTTTTTAAGTAGGTTCATGATTACAAAAATAATAACTTGACAACATAAATGCTCACTATAATATCATATATACAGATTATTTGATGTAGCACTGACCTCCAGTATTTGGTAGCTGATTAGAAAAAGTACAGGAGCAATTTGGAAAAACTGCAGTCAGATCAGACCCGTTACAAAGGTTCACACTTCCACTGCTGAAGACACATGAGAAGGCAGGATTTCCTGTACTCTCCAGACTCAAAGCAAGATGGAGAGTAATCTGAGGAGGAAAGGGCAATATATGAATAAATTTAAAAAAAGTAAATGTTTTCTATCTGATAATAAGCAAAGATAATAATGTCAACCTGTGTAGAAGGTTTCTGTGCCACTTGAAATGAAAGCAGCTCTGTCTGAAGAGAGTCTTTTGGAATGGACACCCATGAGGAATTTGAGCATTCATCATGTGTGGAACATCTAGATAAAAACAGCAACAGCACTTACAGAAACTTTCACACGCACCATATCATGTCTACTGTATATTGGTGATAAATGACAAGATATAAACTGCTGAAAAAAAGGGAACACTTTATGTACAACACAATGTAACTCAAGTATTCCCTTTATTTTTTTCCAGCAGTATATAAGTGCAAATGCATCCTAGAGCAGATAAAATGTGTTACAGACTGGCTGACTGACCTCTGTGTGTTCACACACCAACCACAGAGAGGATCAAGAGCCGATCTGCAGTCCTTTAGAGTGTTGTATTTAGCACAGCGAACCACAGACACTCTTCTTATCTACAATAAAAAAAATTACCAAATTTAATTAGGAATGATGTTTCAAGCACAACAGCAAGGAATTTAGTCTTGTACTACAAAGCTTAACTCAGTAGATAATTTTTCTGCAACTTTTGTGTATACAAAATTTATGTCACCTGTTTCCTCAGAGCGATGTAGATGTATTTGGAATCTACAGGGTCAAAGTGCATTCTGGGAAACACTGCTCGTTCATCATCTGATTTATACAGCACTGTTGGACAGCTTGGTGTGTAATTCTCATCCAAGACCAGCTGCAGAAAACAAACACAGTAAACGCAATAAATTGTTCTTTAATAATAGATTTTGTACATTCAATGCAGAGCTACAGTTAGTTATAGGCCTAAATAATAAGCAGGAATTTCGACATCTCACTGAGGCTGGTGAGAAAATAATAACGATAGAGAGGTGAAGCAGACCTTTATCAGTTGACCATCACTGTTTCCCATGAACAGCACAATCCAGGATCCATTTCTAACTGCAGCTACTGATGACATTGAGCTGGACTTGAACACCACAGAGAGCGGCTGAAGATCACTCTGAAACACAAATCAGCCAACTAATCATAGAATGTAATTAATCTTAGCTAAATGAATTTCAGGGTGACAGTTGGTAGTGATGTCGCCTCACAGCAAGAAGGTCGCTGGTTTAAGCCACGACAGGGTCAGTTGGCATTTCTGTGTGTGGAGTTTGCATGTTCTCCCCATGTTCACGTGGGTTTCCACCGAGTGCTCCGATTACCCCCACAAGTCCAAAAACATAGCCTACACTATAGATGAACTGGGTGGGCTAAACTGTCTGTAGTGTGTAAATGAGAGTGTATGGGTGTTTCCCAGTGATAGGTTGCAGCTGCAAAAGCATCAGCTGTGTAAAACATGTGCTGGATAAGTTGGCGGTTCATTTTGCTTTGGCGACCCCAGATTAATAAATTGACAAAGCCGAAAAGAAAATAAATAAATTAATGGATGCATTTCACACACTACAAACCAACTCAATAATTTTAAAAATGCAGTTATCTTGATAGTAGCTAAATTTTTGTTTTATACTATGTAAATGCGTGAAATGTGCATACAAATGATTTGAAAACATTGTTTGACTGCTTCCAACCTCAGAACCGCATGTCTATTCTGTAGAAGAATATTAGTTCTAAACATTAGTTCTAATAAGAAAAATATTAGTTTTATTCTAGGTAAAAGTATGTAAAATGGACATACAAATAATTTAAAAAGCATTGTTTATGCTGATTGTTTCCAACCTCAGAACTGCATGTCTTTTCTCCCTGAGTGCAGAACTCTTTGACTCTGCCTTGAATGCGGCTGATGTCGTAGAGAGCCAGCGCGGTGTTCTCCGGGTCCTGCTGATCCTGTGCACTGAACACTCCTGCCCAAATAACAGTCTTCTCTGAGGGAATAACAGCGGAGGAGACCAGCACTGGACGAGCTTTATCACTGCAGCACTTTATCACTGCAGACTTAAGAGATCTAAAGATTTCACTCTTTTTACTTTTAGAGCCGTCCATCCTCAGAACATGAACTTTCCACTCAGAGTCAGTCTTTGTGTTGAGAAATAAGTACAAATCTAAAGATGAAGCTCTCTGAAATCCATCCACAAACTCCACATCTCTTGCAGTGGTCTGAATGGCAGGATCTGATCCTTCCTCAGAATAAGAGAATATACCACCAAATTGAGTCTGTACAGTGTTTCGCAATGTAACAACGGGACTTTGAGATGTTGATTGGTCGAGCTTTTTCCCAACCAAAAGGTATCTACTGCTGCTTGTACTCGCAATAAACGCTATAGATTTCTCAGTCTCTTTCGGTCCCATAAATAATTTACTTTCAAAGTAAATACTGTTTGTAATGTCATTTATATCAAGAACTTCGCAGTATCCATGTTCATAAGTCCCACATGTTATCAGGGTGCCGTTGTTGTCAAAAGGCACCAGAATGTTGATTGGATGAGTGCTGTTATTGATGTCCTTCTTCTTCTTCTCTTCAGAAAGATCGTGTCTCATCTGATACAGCCGATTCTCAGTAAGAACAAACAACTTACTGGTACCAACTACAAAGTCCTTGATATCTTCTCCAAAATCCACCACATCATCGCAAATGCAGTATTTTAAAAATACAATAACTCCAAGCAAGTATCCTCTCATCTTGCATATCTGAAGAGCAGCTGAAGTTTGCTGAACTGCTCTCAGATACGCTGCTGTTGCTGCTGCTGAAGTAAATGGAAGTGAAAGCAGCGGCTGATGATGCCAGAGAAACTTCCGCGCAACACGCCAACAAATCTGCCCTGATTGCGAGATGTAGATGTGTTGTACGTTTTAACATAGCTATGAATCATTTTTAATGATTAAGCACAAAAGAAAATGCGTGATAAAAACAAAGCTTGACTTTTTCATTGACTGCACACTTTATATTCAATAATTTTTTTTTTTTTTTTTGCGTAGTTTAGCAGTTTTTAGGTTTAATGCTGCACCCTTGTGGTATGAAACAGCTTCATATTGAGATTAGATTGTCATTTGGACAAAATTAACCATTTGTAACGAGCTCTGGTCAATTTCAGCATCTACACATTAAACTTTCAGATGGCAGTTTCTTGAAGTGAGCATATTATAATGATAAGCTCAATGTAATAATGGAATCAATCACTTGTATTAATAGACACTGTACAGAGTGCTGATAGGCTGAGGTTTGTCACCATCTACAGGCAAAATAACAGTACATAAATGGGCAGTGCAAACCATATCAATAGGCTGTTTAACATAGCTATTGGGGGAAAAAAAAGTTTTAACTTGCCTACCCTCAAACCTTTCTTTTCAAATAGGATATTGCAGAATATTTTCAACAGAAACCTTGGTTCTTGGTTATTCACAAAAATAAAAGTCAATGGTTACCAGCAGTTTAAGACTTTAAAAAAAGCTCTTGATTGTACGTTGATGTTTTATAAAGTAAAATGGCCTGTCTGAACATTATTAACCATGTTATTACTTTATTACAAGCCAAACATATACTCCTGAGTGTGTTCACAATAGTTTGGAGCATGTGTGCTATCTTATTTGAGAAATGTTCAGTCAACACAATTGAACACTGGTGAGTGAAATGCACAAACTAATAATAAACAAGATGTTTCTTATGCATATTTAAATTCAGCAACTGATGGCAAGCACACAGTGGACAAGATCATAAAGCTGGTGTTGTTTTCACAGCCTGACAAAATATTTTTTATGAAAGTTTATGCAAAACTATTGAAATTGCACTGAAACTGCTTCTTGTCATTTAACTTAAAATAAGCTTATTCACAATTGCATTTCATCACCTTTATTGTGTTCAATCCATTTAAAACTTCAAATGTGAATTTATACAAATCCATTTAAACCGATTTTCGTTGCATTTTTTACCCTACAGCTTGCTGCATATGTTGAAATTAAGTTTTATTTTAGCTATTTAAATAAAAGAAACACTAATCACTTTAGTATTAATTATTGAATAAACCAATGATAAACCCAATGCTTACCTCTGTGACAGATATGATTTTTCTCCTTTTTATTAATACAATTATAGTTTAAGAAGAGGCATTACATTTATTTACTTGGAAAATTTACTTGTAATAGGCTACTTGTAAAAAAATATATAAAGATACAAATACATGTGTGTGTGTGTGTGTATTGTTGTTGTTGTTGTTGTTTTCTACAAAATCGCTATATAAAAGAGCATGAAGACAATGGTGGAGATAACAGTTTGTTTTTTAGAATGGCCAGACAAGCAGGGATTAAAAAATGTAACAGGTGTAAATCCACAAAGAGTAAATCATAAAACAATCAAAAGGTCAAGGCAGGCATTAATCCCCAAACAGTCCAGGGCAAAAAGACAAGTGTCACAAAAGTGTCTAACGTTGAAGCTTTAGTGGTTACTACTAAGTGACTGAAATGATTCTGTTTTTCTGATTATTCCTCATTCATTACGATTGTTATTTACATTTTTATGAAAAAGATGTAGTTTTAAGTAGATTTATGGGTAACACTTTAGAAGAACGGTCCATTAGTAAATGGAATTGTATTTATTAACATTAAATAGGTATGAAAGCATCTATTAATCATAGTTCAACATTTTACTAATATCCACAGTTGTGCTTGTTGACATTAGTTAATGCACAGTAAGTTAACATGCACTAACATGAACTAATGCTATTTAACTTAAATAACGTTAAAGAAAGTAAACAAAGATGAATGAGTACCATAATGAATATATCACTAATAGTTTGTTCAAGTTAGTGAATACATTAACTAACATTAACAAGTGGACCATTATTTTATAGTGTTAACAAATTATTTATCATTTAAATACTTACAAACGTAAAATATATGAATGGGTAAAGTGTGGGTATTACTTTTACTTGTACTGAGAAAACAATTGCATTCATCTTTCACTTTCACCTACTTCACCAAACGCCTCTGAGCACAGTTCAACATTGATCTCGTCAGTTCAGCAGCAGCAGCAGTTCAACATGAGAGGATACTTACTTGGAGTACTTGTACTTCTGAAATACTGCAATTGCAGTGATGTGGTGGATTTTGATGGAGAAATCAAGGACCTTGTAGTTGGTAACGGTAAGTTGTTTGTTGTGACTGAACATCGACTGCATCAAATGAGACACGATCTTACTGAAGAGAAGAAGAAGGACATCAATAATAGCACCCATCTAAACAGAGTCAACATTCTGGTGCCTTTTGAAGACAACGGCACCCTGATAACATGCGGGACTATTAAAAATGGATATTGTGAAGTTCTTGATATAAATGACATTACAAACAGTATTTACTATGAAAGTCTTATAGGGATAGGACGACAGGAAAATGAGAAATCTGTAGCGTTCATAACAGGGTTAAACAGCAGTAGGTACCTTTTGGTTGGGAAACGGTGTGAACAAATAACACCTCAATATTCCCTGCATCCCATTGTTAAATTGTGGAACACTTTACATTCTCAATTTGCTGGTATTTTTATTGACGTTGAGGAAGGAGTAAGCCCCTTCCTTCAGACCACCGCAAGAGATGTGGAGTTTGTTGATGGATTTCAGAGAGATTCCTCCTCAGATTTGTACTTATTTCTCAACACAAAGACTGACTCTGAGAGGAAAGTTCATGTTCTGTGGATGGACAGCACTAAAAGAACAAAGAGTGAAATCTTCAGATCTCTTCAGTCTGCAGTGATAAAGTGCTGCAGTGATAAAGCTCGTCCAGTGCTGGTCTCCTCTGCTGTTGTTATTCCCTCAGAGAAGGCTGTTATTTGGGCAGGAGTGTTCAGTGCACAGGATCAGCAGGACCCAGAGAACACGGCGCTGGCTTTGTATGATATCAGCCGCATTCAAGGCAGAGTCAAAGAGTTCTGCGCTCTGGGAGGAAAAACTTGTGGTTCTGAGGTTGGTAACCATCAAACAATGTTTTCAAATCATTTGTATGCACATTTTACACACTTTTACATAGAATAAAACTAATATTTAACAACTACCATGAAGAAAATGGCCGTTTTTAATTATCAAGTGGGTTCCTATTATGTGAAATGCATTTAGCTAAGATTAATTAAATTCTATGATTAGCTGGCTAATTTGTGTTTCAGAGTGGCAGTGATCTTCAGCTGCTCTCTGTGGTCTTCAAGTCCAGCTCAATGTCATCAGTAGCAGCAGTTAGAAATGGATCCTGGATTGTGCTGTTCATGGGAACCAGTGATGGTCAACTGATAAAGGTCTCCTTTATCTCTATCTTACACACACGTCTCAGTTTTCAATAGTCTCACTGAGTAAAATTTTTTGTTGTTCCATCATCGTTAGCATTTTAACTATAAGATGATTATTTATGATTTGTATGTCTAGCTGGTGTTGGATGAGAATTACACACCAGGCTGTCCAACAATGCTGTATAAATCTGATGATGAATGAGCTATACTTCCCAGAATGCACTTTGATCCAGTAGATTTCAAACACATTTACATCGCTCTGAGGAAACAGGTGAGCATAATAAAATTTGATTCTTAATTTTAAAAATATGACATTAAATATTGTTGTACGTGTATATACTGTCAACCCTTTTCACAACTCATTAACTTTGTGATACTGACTGTAATGTAATGAGGTGCACCTTTTTGTGAAGCTGCATTGGTATGATAACCATTGGGAAAAGCACTATACAAGTAAACTTGGATTGAATTGAATTGAATTGAATTTATTTCAAACAACATGGAAAAGGCACTGACCTCGTAAATTAATTCATGGTCTGTTCACACCTGGTCAATTAATGTGATTTATCAGATATCTGATTTGTAAAAATGGTTTTATTTACATTTGATCATGTAAATACGTATCTGCTAAACATGTGCTTCTCAACCACGTTCCTGGAGGACCACCAACACTGCATGTTTTATGTCTCCTTTGTCACACCCATTACAAGTCTTTCTGTCTCTGCTAATAAGCTGATGATAAGGTGTGTTTGGTTAAGGAGACATGTAGAAAATGTGCAGAGATGGTGATCCTCCAAGAACGTGGTTGAGAAACACTACGCTAAACAGATGATCCAATCATCAAATCCTGCACTATATGCAAATTTAACTAGGTTACGTTGACTAAAGCATCCGATACACCTGCTAATTTTATTAATTACAGAAACATTAGCTACATTTCTTATTTGGCATGCAAATTATTGTGTATCAGTGGCAGATTTATGCGTGGGAAATGGGCGACATCTTGCAGAGGGTGGCACGGAAGTCGGTGGGGGCGGCTTCAACAACCCCTATTTTCTTTATTCTGTTTTTGTCATACAGATACGTGCAAGACATCATTTTTTTTCTCTTTTCACAGATCATACATGTGCGTTCTAAGTCTGTTGTTAATGCTGCCATTTGATATTAATTTAACATTTAAATTTTATTGTTTCACTGTCAAAATTAAAATAAAATGAAAAAAAATTTAAATAAAGCAAAACAAGACTCTCAAATTGTTATCTGCGGTGTTTCTGTTGCTTATTGCATTTGCTTTGTTATATCTGATGTCATATAGCCAGTATTTTACTAGGCTTTTTTTTTTTTTACAATTTGGGAGTAGTAAAATTTACATACGTGGTTTCAACAACCAGATGCATTTAGAGATTTCCGGTTTAGTCTATAATGCGTCCAAGGCCACCTCCTGAGGAGGTTTGAGCAATTGAATTCATTGCCACCTCAAATGGGTTTCTCCATTTCATGATCAGATAGCTGTCTGATGAGAAACACATGCAGTGACCAGGTTTAAACATCCCGTAAAATAGATGTGTTTCTGCTCATGTGTTTCATGTAGTTAAGAAGAGTGACTGTGGTTCAATGTGCTAAATATAGCACTCTGAAGGACTGCAGATCTGCTCTTGATCCTCTCTGCGGCTGGTGTGTGAAAACACAAAGGTCAGCTTCACTTGTGACAATTCACACATGATCTCTGCTCTTTGTTGCATCTGCACATTGTAGAGCAGAGTGCAGGTATTCCTGTAAGTCAGTGATGTCCAAACTTGGTCCTGGAGGGCCGGTGTCCTGCTGAGTTTAGCTCCAACTTGCTTCAACACACCTGCCTGGGAGTTTCTAGAATGTCTAGCTAGAGCTTGATTTGCCGGTTCAGGTGTGCTTGATTAGAGTTGGAGCTGAATTCTCTAGGACACTGGCCCTCCAGGACCGAGTTTGGACACCCCTGCTGTAAGTGAAAGTTTGTGGTATGTTTTTGTTTTCTAGATGTTCCACACATGATGAATGCTTAAATTCCTCATGGGTGTCCATTCCAAAAGACTCTCTTCAGACAGAGCTGCTTTCATTTCAAGTGGCACAGAAATCTTCTACAGAGGTTAATACTATTATCTAAAATATTTGTATGTTATCAAATCACATCACATCAAATCACTTTTATTGTCACATCAGCACATTTATTAAGAATTAATTTTTTTATCAATCAGCTATTTCACTCTCCTCCTCAGATTACTCTCCATCTTGCTTTGAGTCTGGAGAGTACAGAAAATCCTGCCTTCTCATGTGTCTTCAGCAGTGGAAGTGTGAACCTGTGTAACGGGTCTGCTCTGACTGCAGTTTTCCCAAAATGCTCCTGTAATTTTTCTGATCAGCTAATAAATACTAAAGGTCAGTGCTACCTAAGAGAAATTGTGTATATGCAATTATATGGAGCATTTATATTGGCAAGATTTTTATAATCATAAACATCTTTTTGAAAAAATCTATTTAGGTTTGAAAGTGTCTACTACTGTTACTGTTGAGGATCAGAAGATCACAAAGAATCTGACGCTGACAAACTGCTCCAGCATCACTGATAATTCACCAAATGTTTCTTATACACAGTAAGAAAAATAA
The DNA here is from genome assembly GCF_052040795.2 of Danio rerio. Taxonomy (NCBI): domain Eukaryota; kingdom Metazoa; phylum Chordata; class Actinopteri; order Cypriniformes; family Danionidae; genus Danio; species Danio rerio. Next base: position 18,879,666 of record NC_141024.2, read on the forward strand.
ATCCACTACCTGAATATTAACGCAGATTCTCAGGGTACTAACACTTGTGTGCATTTTCACAGGTGTGTGCAGTGTATCTCATCTGGATGTCACTGGTCTTCTTCATCTCAGCGCTGTGATTGGACACAAGGAAGTGAACCACAGTTAAACATTCAGGTAAGGCAAAGTGTTTCATTCAATCCATAGCTTTATCATATCCACAGTGGGAATAACTTGAAATAAAATTTGTTTTAATTTACTATTATATAGGAAATGTTGCACTGACTGAAGCGTTTACTCAAGAAATAATTTCTCTTTTTCTACTAAACTCTCGTTTCTACTTCTTAGGATGCATGTAAGGATCTACTATCTGAGTACAAAGTAAGTGTAATTATGCATGTTTATGGCCAGCTTCACATATTAGGAAGTGGAGTTTTTCTTTTTCCCATCAATGATTTGAAGATTTTCTTTCACTTTTGAGGACTAATTTAGTTACTTTTAGCATTATGATCATAACTCTTTTTAAAATGTGATTAAATTAATACATTTAATTTAAGGCTAATTTATATTCACATTATACATCTTCTTAAATAGAATTGTTCCCCTCTTTTTGCTTTGCTGTCTTTTATTCAGTGCAACATGTTGTGTTTTGTAGGAGCCAGAGATTCTCTCTTTAGAGCCCCACAAAGTTTCTTTTCATGGCAGAAACAGCGTTTTACTAAGAGGAAGGAACCTGGACTCTGTCACAAAAATCCGTATTCAGGGGGATCTGGACTGTATTGCTAAAGAGTGAGACTGTGTGTCTGTGTTCAGTGATGTGTTCTGTGTAGACTCAGACCTTATAAATGTGCATGAATGTTTTCCTCCAGATCTCCAGTGCTCAATCGCTCCAGTGACACTTTAGTGGTCAACATTCCTCCCAGTGAAACTAAAGGAAAAGTGAAAATGTGTGTTGTTACTCCTGACAACCGCTGTCATGGCAACAGCATCATCACTTACAGTTCCCAACCCAGATGCACAGGAGTACAGCCTAGAAACAGCTGGAGGAGGTAAGACCAATTCAGATCATTTTAACACAACATTTACAAGAATGTTCTTTATATAGAAAAAAAGATTAGCAAATGAATGACCTTTACAAGCAGAAATAAACGAAAGCAGAAGTGAGAGTTGCTGGTCATTTCCTTCAAGTGTTGTCTTATTTCTGAGAGCTGCAGTTTACACATTTGACCTTAAAAATAGCCTTTAGTTTATTAAAAAACAAAAAAGCAGCTTTTTGCCCTATAGGTTTTACTTCCGTTGTTTGCATAAATGTGCTGCATTGTGCGTAATTTGCTTTCTTTGTGTATAAGAAGTGTATACAAGTGGGCTGAATTCAGATATTAATACTCTATTTTAATCATGTTTATGAAGTTGTTTGTAATATCTCTATATTCAGTGGTGGAAGGAAGATTCATGTTCAGGGGACCAATATGGAATATGTGGAGTCAGTTATTGCTCAACCTTCTAATAAAGTGCTGGAAAGTCTGTATGACGCAAGCTCAGGGGTGAGACATGACACATCTGCATCTTCAAACAGTGTATATTCACTCATGTAGTGAGATTGTGTTTTGAAATATTTTTCATTCAGTGACTCTAAAACGGAGATGGATGTTTGTTATTTTCCTTTAGTTTTACTTATAAAAAGTTAGAATTAGTCATGCTTTAGATTTATTGATGTCCATCACAGTTTGACAACACACTAGCTGCTTGTCCACTATCGTGCCGAACCGTTCTAAGAACACTTCAATACGGTTACGGTTGTTTTTCCACTGAGCCTGGAATGGTGCGGCACGATTACAAACTGTTCTCTGCCGGGAATTGAATTGGTATTTTACTTTTGGTTCACTTATAAAATGTTAGATTGAGTCATGCTTTAGATTTACCAGATAGGCATGACAGTTTGACATCACATTTATGAAGAAGAAGAAAATATTAGCAATCAATCTTACAGTGAGAAGGAATTTGAGTTCATAAATTTGCAAAATTGTGACTTAAAAAACATCAGCAAGATAATCATGGAGAACAATTCTTTACTGAATTCAATCCTTCACATTTTTAGCGCTATTCATCATCTCTTTTTCTTACAGGGCATGTGGTTTTATTCCCCCCGTTATGAAGGCAGTGGTCAGTTAAGTTTCTCACTGAATGTTGGAAACTCCACTGTAGACTGTGTGCATGATTTCTCCTACAAGCCTGATCCAGTATTCACTGAATTCACAACATTACAGGTGGCTAATGATCTACAGGTGAACATTCAGGTAAAGAATGAAAAAATCACTGTTATTATTATTAATATTATTATTTTTGCTCATTTTTGATGTCTCTTACTCAGAAAAAGGCAGATATGTTGAATTTGAGCATGAGCGAGGTCAATGTAATGGGAGATCAGATTTATCAGTGTGTTTTGGAGAGGATTGAGTTCAATGCCATCATCTGTATTATTAAAGGACAGTCTGGAGTGGACTCCATCACTGTAAGTTTGTTTTAGATCATTTTAATTCTTAGGTAAACCTATGGATATAAGACTATAATTTGACTCGATAGTTTCTTTAGCGACTTTTCAGACATATAACTTTTACTCGTCTTTTGTGATTTCAGATTACGATTGGGAGTTATGCTGTCATGATGGGGAGGGCAAAATTCTGCCTTAATCCACATAATACATTAGGCTAAGTAGGAAGGAGCAATTAAAACATTTACTCAGTATTGAGTAAATGTTTTCATGTGCCTAGCAAAAAAAAAAAAAAAAAAGAAAAAGAAAAAAATATTTAAAATATATTCCTTTCTTTGAAGACAGATTTGTGCATTGTAGATGTCCATTTTTTTTTTCATTAATGTTTTAGTTTTAATTACCACACTTATGTTTTTTTATTAAGTTTTAATTACTGAGGAGCCAATGTATACAAGTATTGTGTTCTTGGAAAACATTATTATTATTTTTAATGGATTTGTCTCATCAAACTGTAAAACTATGTGTGTATGCATGTACTCATATTTTCTAATAAATGTATAATAATATTTTCATTCATCATATTGCTTTACTTTATAGCCACAAGGCTTACCAACAACATTATAGGGCTATTTTCTAGATAAACTGTATGCCTGTCAAGTAAATTAATTAAAAATAAGTAAATATTATGTCAGATCAAGCCAGCAGGTGGCGTAATATACCTTTTTTAATATCGACTGTATAAACAATCAATCAAGACTACTGTTCTGCTTTTAGTACCACAGTACAATTATTTTGGAGAAGAATCATAGGCAGTTAAATTCCATTATCTGAATATCTGCTATTAACCAAATGTTAGCACTGCGTAATGCATAGGCTTACTAAAATCATGGCATATAAATGAAATCCACTTGAAAGCGTTTGGTGTGATTTAAACTATAGGCACACATTTTGTAAACACAGATACATAAATAAAAACAGAAACATTCCACCGCCAAATCCATATTTTAAAATTTTAATTGCTGTTCTTCCAACTTTTATGTTTGTTTTTTTTTGTGTTCATTGTGTTATTGAAAGGAAAGATTGCAGCACAGATTAACTTATTCATCTAAACAAAGCTTCATGAACATTTTTTGGATGTTTGCTAATAGGAAAGCATTGCTTGGGTGTATCGAACTTCTTTTCACCCATAAGCAATGACAAAGAAGCTAGCTGTGATAATATTGTGGCTTTTACACACATTACAGCACTTTAAGATTGTAGCTCTAAAACAGTCCTTCACTACAGTGCTTAAAGCTTTATTTGCACTCAGGCCTATCCTAATAACCTACACTTACAGTCTCGGCACCTGACAACATGTTTACTGACACAGTATATGTCCTTTTTGGGCTGTAGAAAGTGTGACTGCATGAGTGTGAGCAGCTTTAAAATAAACCTCACATCTTTTGCACAATTGGCCTATTTCACAAATATGGTTATCTAGAGCAAAATAGGGAAGTGTTGTTTCCTGTTTCCCAGCCGCTGCTATTATTGTAATTCATTCTAATAGACATTAGAATAAACAGTTTAGTTTCCTATCAGTCACTATTTCATTATTATATTGTAACAGTAACCTTAACCTCTACCCAGTAAACATACTGTGTGCTTTGGTCATCAAATAACGTAAATAAATATTAGTTACACACTTGACTTTATCAACGCATGCACACACACAAAGAAAGCATAAATTAGACCATCAAATTGTTGGATTGAGTGTAATAAACTAATTCAGCATTATAATGTCCTCTTATTTAGTTTATTTAGTTAAATAAAATCGTATTTCAGTAGATGGCAGCATTTTCCTACTAAATTACTGCACACTGTTATCTTTTTAAATTAAGATATTCTTTAAAATTACCAAATTTCACAATTTTGTAATAAAATATAAAAACTAAAACAATAATGTAAATAATATTAAAATACATTTGACTAGATTTACTCTTTTAAACCCATGTGAAACAATAAACAGCAAAAATACGTCTAAGGCACTCGAAAAATGTAAAAAATATATTTAAAAGCCTTTATTGACGTGGCTATTCGTCTACTCATTTTGGCAAACACTTGCTTTCACCAGGGTAACAGTGATCAAGTGTATCTGTATTTCTTTTCATTAGAATATCTAAACAATACTGAAATAATATATTGAACATAAGGCCAACGCAATTTGTACTATACTTGTTTATTTGCTTATACAATTTTTGTGGTTTCATTCTATATACATTCACATTGTTGTATAACACTCATTATCTTTTTGATTATCATTATTATAATTTTTTTCCTTAATGCTGAATTAATAATAATTCTTGAGTAGACCTTGTGTTTAATATATTGTTTTACTGTATTCTGTTAGAAACACACACACACACACACACACACACACACACAGCTCTACAATAAGACATATCGTGCAGATACAACAAAGAGCAGAGATCGTGTGTGAAATGTCACAAGTGTGGTGTAATTCTGTGTGTTCAAGCTCATGCCGCAAAGAGGATCCAGAGCAGATCTGCAGTCCTTCAGAGGCTTGTATTCAGCACAGGGAACCACAGACACTCTTCTTAACTACATGAAACACATGAGCAGAAACACATCTATTTTAGAGTCAGTGTATGAGATCAGTGCTATTTCCATTTTGTTTGACATAAATATTTCAACAATATTCTAAAGTTTTTTTTTTTTGTGGTTTCATTCTATATACATTCACATTGTTGTATAACACTCATTATCTTTTTGATTATTACTATTATAATTCTTTCCTCAATGCTGAATTAATAAAGATTCTTGAGTTGACCTTGTGTTTAATATATTATTTTAGTATTGTGATATTCATGAGACTTTAGTATACCAAAGAACTCCAGACGCACTGTATCTCTGTTACCCTGATGAAGGCAAGTGTTTGCTGAAACGTGTAGGTGCAGTTTTGAGGAATAGCCATTCCAATAAAGGCTTTTTATAATTTTTTCCACATATTTCTAGTGCCTTGGGCTTACTTTTATTGTTTATTCTGATGAATCCTTTACCCAAAGAGCACCAACACATTATTTAAGCTACCTTTGAGCACTTTTTGTTTGATTTGGGGTTTTTATACCATGTGAAAAAAAGGTTTCAAACTCTTTGTTAATGAATGATACTGTATTCTGTATCTCAAACTTATAAAGTAATAATTATTTCTAAACTCTAGCAACTGTAAATAATAGATTTTTTAAAAAACAGTTCATTTGTTTTTATTACTTTACTTGTTGCAACTTTAATAACTACAAATTAATTCAAGCACTTTAATATGGTTCAAAAACAATATAGTTCATACTATAAATTACTATGTGGCTGGTTGACTGAAAAAAACACTCTTTTATTCCAGTCTTGATCAGCATATTTGGGAAATAATAATAATAGTCCCTGAATGACATTTTCATTGTGGTGTCTCTTATTCAAAGGTGGTTGCAAATGTTTCCCAAAATACTCTAATTCATGATTGCACCACTAAAATGTCCATCACTGCATTATCTGTAATATTAAACATTAAATCACCCTGCACAGCTTTCCTTGACCCTCAGTTTTGTGGTAATCTCATCAGTAAATTTCTAAAGCAATTTATGTTTGCGGTTTTGACTTCTAATAGTTTGACTTATTAATAAATATATTAGAGAATACAATTTCTCTGCAGGTTTTAAACCACCGCCCTCATCCTACTTGTGCTGTTTTCACTTCCATCACTTCATTTGCAGAAGCATTTGAGAAACGTTGATCACTGAGATCTCATCCATTACAGCAGACCAATCTATCTGCATGTTCAGACATTTAGCAAGATGAGAGGATACTTACTTGGAGTACTTGTACTTCTGAAATACTGCATTTGTGGTGATGTGGTGGATTTTGATGGAGACATCAAAGACTTTGTAGTTGGTAACGGTAAGCTGTTTGTTCTTACTGAAAATCGACTGCATCAGATGAGACACGATCTTTCTGAAGAGAAGAAGAAGGACATCAATAATAGCACTCATCCAGTCAACATTCTGGTGCCTTTTGACGACAACGGCACCCTGATTACATGTGGGACTTATGAAGATGGATACTGTGAAGTTCTTGATATAAATGACATTACAAACAGTATTTACTATGAAAGTAAATTATTTTTGGGACCGAAAGAGACTGAGAAATCTGTAGCGTTTATTGCAGGTGCAAGCAGCAGTAAATACCTTTTGATTGGGAAAAAGCTCGACCAATCAACATCTCAAAGTCCCGTTGTTACATTGCGAAACACTGTACAGACTCAATTTGGTGGTATATTATCTTATTCTGAGGAAGGATCAGATCCTGCCATTCAGAGCACTGCAAGAGATGTGGAGTTTGTTGATGGATTCCAGAGAGATTCATCCTCAGATTTGTACTTATTTCTCAACACAGAGACTGACTCTGAGAGGAAAGTTCACGTTCTGTGGATGGACGGCTCTAAAAGTAAAAAGAGTGAAATCTTCAAATCTCTTCAGTCTGCAGTGATAAAGTGCTGCAGTGATAAAGCTCGTCCAGTGCTGGTCTCCTCTGCTGTTATTCCCTCAGAGAAGGCTGTTATTTGGGCAGGAGTGTTCAGTGCACAGGATCAGCAGGACCCGGAGAACACTGCACTGGCTCTCTACAACATCAGCAGCATTCAAGGCAGAGTCAAAGAGTTCTGCACTCTGGGAGAAAAGATGTGTGGTTCTGAGGTTAGAAATGGAGTTATAGCCATTTCTTTTTGGAATTTTATTTAATATAATGATGATTTCAGTGTTCAATAAGGTCATATAAAGAGTATTTTTCTTTGTTGTGTTTCAGAGTGCTAGTGATCTTCAGCTGCTCTCTGTGGTGTTCAAGTCCAGCTCATTGTCATCAGTAGCTGCAGTTAGAAATGGATCCTGGATTGTGCTGTTCATGGGAACCAGTGATGGTCAACTGATAAAGGTCCCTTTCACTTCTATCTTACACACATGTCTTTATTTTCAGTAGTCTCTGAGTTTTTAGCATTTGTTTAGCATTGCATTTGAACTATAAGATGATTATTTATGATTTGTTTATCTAGCTGATTTTGGATGAAAATTACACACCAGGCTGTCCATCAGTGCTGTACAAATCAGATGATGAGCGAGCAGTGTTTCCCAGAATGCACTTTGATCCAGTAGATTTCAAACACATCTACATCGCTCTGAGGAATCAGGTGAGCATACTAAGCAGCAAAATACAACATAAAAAGCAAATATGATACTTTAATATATATGTTTGAAAAAGTGGGCAGCGCAGTGGCGCAGAAGGTAGTGTTGTCGACTCACTGGTCGCTGGTTTGAGCCTCGGCTGGGTCAGTTGGCGTTTGTGTGTGGAGTTTGCATGTTCTCTTTGTGTTCGCGAGGGTTTCCTCCGGGTGCTCCGGTTTCCCTCACAGTCCAAAGACATGCAGTACAGGTGAATTGGGTAGGCTAAATTGTCCGTAGTGTATGAGTGTGTATGAATGTTTCCCAGAGATGGGTTGCAGCTGGAAGGGCATCTGCTGCATAAAACATATGCTGGATAAGTTGGCTGTTTATTCCTCTGTGGCGACCCCTGATTAATAAAGGGACTAAGCCGAAAAGAAAATGAATGAATAAAAAAGTTTGAAAGCAAACTTTAGAATATTGTTGAAATATTTATGTCAAACAAAACGGAAATAGCACTGGTCTCATACACTGACTCTAAAATAGATGTGTTTCTGCTTATGTGTTTCATGTAGTTAAGAAGAGTGTCTGTGGTTCCCTGTGCTGAATACAAGCCTCTGAAGGACTGCAGATCTGCTCTGGATCCTCTTTGCGGCAAGAGTTCGAACACACAGAATTACGCCACACTTGTGACATTTCACACACGATCTCTGCTCTTTGTTGTATCTGCACGATATGTCTTATTGTAGAGCTGTGTGTGTGTGTGTGTGTGTGTGTGTGTGTGTTTCTTCTAGACATTCTAGCTCTCAAGGTAAATGTTCAAATTAAATAAATATCATGTGTGATCAACCAGCAGGTGGTGTTAAACACCTTTTTAATATAGACTGTATAAACAACAATCCACTTAGTTCTAACAGCTGACTGATTTTCTATTTGGTACAACAGCACAATTATTCGTAGGAGCATGCTTCTAATGTATCATGGCTAATTCCATTTTATTACTTGATTATCTGCTATGCTGATTATCTACTATACATGCTATCACTGTTTATGCTTACTAGAATCATGGCAAATAAATGAAATCCACAAAAAAAAAAGTCTCGTCTGGTTTAAATGAATAGGCACACATACTGTAAGCACACAGATACATAAAAACAGAAGCATCCCACAGCCAAATACATACATTTAAATTCAATAGCAATAAAATTCAATGCCTAAGATGAAACTGGTATGGCCCAAAACTGATTTCTGCAAATGTAAGTGTACTGCATATTTCACCATGTATACTTTATGAAATGTTGTCGAAGCTGCAGCTACATTTTATTTCTATAATGTATTCAGTTGATTTAACAACTACGAAGATAAGTAATTGACTAATTGTTGATTATTCTACTTATTAACCAATTATTCAGCTTTTTGGAATTGGTTAATATTTTTAGTTGTGTAATACTTTAAAGCTGCTTAAAGCAGTCAATTGTGTACCATAAAATTTTATTGATATTCTTTTGATGTAATGTTTTTTTTTGTTTTTGTTGTTGTTATTTTGTCATTGACAGGAAATATTGAAGCACATATCAACATATTCATCTAATAATCGCCTTCATAACACTGTGAACATTATCTGGATGTTTCCTAATAGGAAACCATTGGATGTATCAAACTTCTTTTCACCCATTTGCAATGACAAAAACTGTGATGTGGGCCTTTATACTCCTTTTTGCACTCAGGCTTATTCTAATAATTACACTTGCAGTCTCTGCACCTGACAGCTTGTTTACTGACACAGTATATTTCCTGTTTTGGGCTGTAGTAAGTGTGGAGAATGCATGTGTGTGTGTGCAACTTTTGATTAACCAATTGGATATACAACAGTGTTTTATCTGAGCTTTAATTACACATTTTGTACATTTAATACTTCACACTTTAAAATAAACCTCACTTTTTTTTTTTGCACAATAGGTCTATTTCACAAATATGGCAATTGAGACCGGAATAGGGAAGTGTTGTTTCCTGTTGCCCAGCCACTGCTATGACTGCCATTTATTACAATAGACTGAACATTTTAGTTTCTTATCAGTCACTATTTCATTATTATATTGTAACGGTCATTTTAACCTCTATCCAGTGAACATACTGTGTGTTTTGGTCATCAAGTTACGCAAATAAAAATAATTAAACACCTGATTGTTCTTTTTTTATTTATTTTATTTATTTATACAGGGACAATGTACAAGATGACATGTTGTGTCAGAGTTATAAAAATAATACACTATACACTTACAATCCAATACATGCAATACGTCATTATCAATGAAATGAAATAATATCAGTGGCTGCATATTTGATAGCCAAATTTTAAGAACAGTTTAAAAATGATTAAAAGTGCTACTCTCCTGATATGCACTTGTATTTTATTCCATCTTTCAGAAAAAAAACTGATTGTCCAAAAGCAGTTCTCTCGAGTTTAACAAAACAATCACCTCTAACCGACAACCTAGTCTGTCTTATATTGTCCTTGCAGTCAACCACGCATTGTTTGAGGGGTGGTGGTGCAAGATCATTAATTATTTTTTTTTACATTAAACACACATCAGCATAAAATAAGAAACAGTCGAATGTTAGTAATTTATGTTGTGCAATACAGTTATAATGATGATTGCTTCTTGGCTTTTTAGCTAACATTTTTACAGTTTGTTTATAGATAATATACAATGGTTTTAATCTTGTAATGTTCGTGTGGGACCGACTTGTAGCACAATAAGATAAGTGAGGGAAAATCATTGTATTTATAAAAAGTTTACCAGCAGCCATAAGTAACTGATGCCTAATGATTCTATAAATTCTCAGGCTTGCTCTAGCACTTTTGGAAACCTTCTTAATGTGTGTTTTTTATTTATTTTTTTTATTTAAAGTAGAATCAACTCAATAATTATACCTAAATATTTTAAATTATCAACTATATTTATTACTTCTCCATTAACTAAAATGATTGAGCAATGCTCCTCATTTTTGTTGTCTGAAATTTTCTTAAGTGCAGCAGTAAAGTTTGTTCTTTGGTTTTTGCGTGAGTATATACTACTGATGACTTTATCCACATATCTAAATACACAAAGAAAACAAACTAGACCATTTAATTGTTGGATTGAGTGCAATAAACTAATTCAGAATCTTAATGTTCTCTTTTTTAGTTTACTAAGCTAAATACAATAGTTTTTCAGTAGATGGCAGTATCTTCCTACCACGGCACACTGTTTTCTATTTAATTTGAAATATTCTTTAAAGTTACTTAATTTTTACATGATCATTTTGTAATAAAATTTAAAAACTAAAACAACAATGTGAGTAATATTACAATACATTTTAGTAGATTTACACTTTTAAACCCAAGTGAATTTTTTTTCACTAAACACTTTAACTTTTTTTTAATAAATGATACTAAATTCTGTATCTTAAACTGATAAACAAATAATTACTACTGTATTTTTACTAAACTGTAGCAAGTGTTAGTATTTTTTTTAATAAAACAGTACAGTTTATTTGTTTGTGTTACTGTATTTGATGCTACTTTAATGACCACAAATAAATTCAAGCACTTTAATATGGTTCAAAAACAATTTAGTATTTACTATAAATTACTATGCGGCTTACTGACCAGAAAAAAACGATTCCCTATTCCAGTCTTGATCAGCATATTACTGAAATAGGCCTATAATGCCTGAATGACATTTCAATTGTGGTGTCTTTAATTAAGTGATAAAAAATGGTTGCAAATGTTTCCCAAAATACATAAATTCATCTTCGCGCCACTAAAATGTGCAGCACTGCATTATTTGTTATATTATACATTAAATCACCCTACACAGCTTTTCTTGACTTTTAGATTTGTGGTAAGCTCATCAGTAAATTTCTAAATCAATTTATTTTTTAGATTTTGACTTCAGTTATAATTTACATTTAGTTTTGCAAAAAAATTGACATTATTTGGATAGTTCAACTTATTATTCAATATTTTAAAGAATACAATTTCTTATCAGCTTTTAAACCCCCTCCCTCATCCTACTAGTGTTGCTTTCACTTCCATCACTTCATTTGCAGAAGCATTTGAGAAACGTTGATCACTGAGACAAGATCTCATCCATTACAGCAGACCAATCTATCTGCATGTTCAGACATTTAGCAAGATGAGAGGATACTTACTTGGAGTACTTGTACTTCTGAAATACTGCATTTGTGGTGATGTGGTGGATTTTGATGGAGACATCAAAGACTTTGTAGTTGGTAACGGTAAGCTGTTTGTTCTTACTGAAAATCGACTGTATCAGATGAGACACGATCTTTCTGAAGAGAAGAAGAAGAATGACATTAATAATAGCACTCATCCAGTCAACATTCTGGTGCCTTTTGACGACAACGGCACCCTGATAACATGTGGGACTTATGAAGATGGATACTGTGAAGTTCTTGATATAAATGACATTAAAAACAGTATTTACTATGAAAGTAATTTATTTATAGGACCGAAAGAGACTGAGAAATCTGTAGCGTTTATTGCGGGTACAAGCAGCAGTAGATACCTTTTGATTGGGAAAAAGCTCGACCAATCAACATCTCAAAGTCCCGTTGTTAGATTGTGGAACACTCTACAGACTCAATTTGGTGGTATATTATCTTATGCCGAGCAAGGATCAGAGCCTGCCATTCAAAGCACCGCGAATGATGTGAAGTTTGTTGATGGATTCCAGAGAGCTTCATCCTCAGATTTGTACTTATTTCTTAACACAAAGACTGACTCTGAGAGGAAAGTTCATGTTCTGTGGATGAACAGCTCTAAAAGCACAAAGAGTGAAATCTTCAAGTCTCTTCAGTCTGCAGTGATAAAGTGCTGCAGTGATAAAGCTCGTCCAGTGCTGGTCTCCTCTGCTGTTATTCCCTCAGAGAAGGCTGTTATTTGGGCAGGAGTGTTCAGTGCACAGGATCAGCAGGACCCGGAGAACACTGCGCTGGCTCTCTACAACATCAGCCGCATTCAAGGCAGAGTCAAAGAGTTCTGCGCTGCCGGTGAAAGGATGTGTGGTTCTGAGGTTGGATGCGAAGTGATGGGCATCTTTAAAAAAAAAAAAAAAAACTGTAAAAGAATGTGTATTTGATGATTTCAGTGTTGAATTAGGTTATATAAAGTGTATTTTTCTCTGTGTTTCAGAGTGGCAGTAATCTTCAGCCGCTCTCTGTGATCATCAAGTCCAGCTCAATGTCATCAGTAGCTGCAGTTAGAAATGGATCCTGGATTGTGCTGTTCATGGGAACCAGTGATGGTCAACTGATAAAGGTCTGCTTTAATTCCCTATCTTAGATACATTACTTTATTTGTTTTATTTTTTGTTGTTCCATCATGTTTAGCATTGCATTTAACTACTTAGGTCGTTAATTATGATTTGTATATCTAGCTGGTTTTGGATGAGAATTACACACCAGGCTGTCCAACAGTGCTGTACAAGTCTGATGATGAACGAGCTGTGCTTCCCAGATTGCACTTTGATCCAGTAGATTTTAAACACATTTACATTGCTCTGGGGAAAAAGGTGAGCATGATTAAAAACAAAACAAAAAAACTAATATGATACCTAATTTTGCAAAAAAAAAAAACAAATTTTGTCAAACTAAATTAAGAAGGCATTGACCTCATACACTGACTCTAAAATAGATGTGTTTCCACTCATATGTTTAATGTAGATACGAAGAGTGTCTGTGGTTCACTGTGCTAAATACAACACTCTGATGGACTGCAGATCTGCTCTTGATCCTCTCTGCGGCTGGTGTGTGAACACATTAAGGTCAGCCACATTTGTGACAATTCACATTGTTCCTTTTGGTTGCATCTGCACGATATGTCTTATTGTAGAGCCGTGTATTGTTACTGTAAATGAGTGTTTTTGTTTTCTAGATGTTCCACTCAAGATAAATGTTCAAATTCTTCATGGGTGTCCATTCCAAAAAACTCTCTTCAGACAGAGTTGCTTTCATTTCAAGTGGCACAGAAATCTTCTACAGAGGTTGATATTATTATCTTTGCTTATTATCTGGAAGAAAATAATAACTTTTTTTATTTATTAGCCATTTCCCTCTGCTGCACAGTTTACTCTCCATCTTGCTTTGAGTCTGGAGAGCACAGGAAATCCTGCCTTCTCATGTGTCTTCAGCCATGGAAATGTGAACCTTTGTGACGAGTCTGATCTGACTGCAGTTTTCCCAAAATGCTCGTGTAGGTTTTCTGATCAGCTAGTTAATACTGAAGGTCAGTGCCAGAAATTGTATAAATTATATTAAACAGAGTATTTAAGTTGTCAAGTTATGATAATATATATTCATATACCTTTCTTTGAAAAAAAAATTAGATTTAAAAGTGTCTGCTACTGTTACTGTTGAGGATCAGAAGATCACAAAGATGCTGATTCTGTCAAACTGCTCCAGTATCACTGATAATTCACCAAATGTTTCTTATACACAGTAAGAAAATTAAATCCATTACCTGAATATTAACGCAGATTCTCTTTTTAAGGTATTAACACTTGTTGTGTGCATTTTCACAGGTGTGTGCAGTGTATCTCATCTGGGTGTCACTGGTCTTCTTCATCCCAGCGCTGTTATTGGTCACATGAAAGTGGATTACAGTTAAACATTCAGGTGAAGCAATGTGTTTCATTCAATCCAATGCTTTATTATATGCATATTGGGAAACAGATTAAAATTTATATTATATCGTTGTTGATCATTGCACTGACTGAAGTGCACTGAATGAATGGCTCAGAGTTCTCTTTCTTTTCCTAATATTTAGGATGCATGTAAGGATGTACTCTCTGGGTACAAAGTAAGTGTACTACTGAATATTTATGGCCAAATTTACAGAATAGAAATAAAAGTTTTCCTTTTTATTTAAAGAATTTGTTTCACTTTTAAGGATTTTATTTAAACAAACAGTTGCTTTTAGTACATTATTAACAAATGATTTGTCACAATTTTAAATTTTTAAATATAAAAAAAATACATTATGTACATTTATATTTACCTATTTACTTAAATAGATTGTGTGTTTGTGTGCCTTGGACGTTTACTGGTGCATCCTATTGTTGTTTTGTAGGAGCCAGAGATTCTCTCTTTAGAGCCTTACAAGGTTTCTTTCCATGGCAAAAACAACGTTTTACTAAAAGGAAGGAACCTGGACTCTGTCACCAAAATCCGTATTAGAGGGGATCTAGACTGTGTTGCTAAAGAGTGAGACTACCTGAATATGTCTATGTTCTGCGTTGTAAAGTAACAAATTACAAATACTCAAATAACTGTAACTGAGTGTTATTTCTCAGGTATCGTACTTTAGAAAGTAGTTTTAATGTTTAAATGTTCATTTTACCTTTACTTGAGCACATGTTAGTACTCTATCTGCACTTTTTTTCTTCAAACCGGCAGTCACTATATGGTTTTTATCTATTTTTTTATTTTTTATTTTTTTGCTTTGATTGTCTAAGTGAAATAATCAGTCCCATGATTCCCATCCTATTAAATCACGCATAGAAAAAAATTGCATCAGACAGACTGACCTCAAGACATGGACACTTTATGAATGCAGCAAACATGTACAGTTTACAAGCATTAAAAGTGTCCAATAAGACAAAAATTCCAACAATTAAGAGCTACTGTGAATGGCTACTGTATGATGACTGAAATCAAATTTCAAATACACTGAGAAAATTGCATGTTTTCCATCAGTGCTGCACAAACTTGGTTTGCGGCAACAACTGCTGGACACTAGCAGCTAGATTTTTGCCCCTAAGGTTACACTGGATGTACAGTAAACCAGCCTGCAATCTGTCAGCTTATTATAGGTGCACATGTTAATGAAATGTGCTCACTAATTAAAGTAACCTAACATTTTAAATTTACACTTCATAAAGGAAAAATTATTTAACTTATTAAACTTATTTAACACCATTAATATGCATGAATGTTTTCCTCCAGATCTCCAGTGTTTGATGGCTCAAGTGACACTCTAAGGTTCAACATTCCTCCCAGTGAAACTAAAGGAACAGTAAAACTGTGTGTTGTTACTCCTGACAACCTTTGTCATGGTAACAGCAACATCATTTACAGTTCTCAGCCTAAATGCACAGGAGTACAGCCTAGAAGCAGCTGGAGAAGGTAAGACCATTTCAGATTATTTTGACACAAATTTTACAAGAATGCTTTTTATAAGGAAAAAGTGAAGATTTGCAAATTAACGATCTTTACATTTGCAAGTAACAATAAATGAAAAGTGAGATTTCAGGTTGTTTACACATTTGACCTTAAAAATATTTTTAAAATCAACCTGCTTTTTGCCATCTGGGTTTAAATTACAATGTTTGTGTAGCCTAGAAACGCAAACACACACCTGTTGGTGTGTGTTTCCTCAGGGTGCTCCAGTTTCTTTCA
The DNA here is from genome assembly GCF_052040795.2 of Danio rerio. NCBI lineage: Eukaryota > Metazoa > Chordata > Actinopteri > Cypriniformes > Danionidae > Danio > Danio rerio. The sequence continues at coordinate 18,895,797 of NC_141024.2, forward strand.
TTTTAACTCGATTGCGATTAATGGTCAATTATTTTATTTATTTAATTATTTTACTCTCATAGTTCACTGACAAGTTTAATATGCCATCTAAAGGCATCTCTGGCGCATCATCGCCAATGTAGTGCAAATAAGGCTCAACAATGAGTTCATCGTCTTACTTGCCTGGAGATCAGACGTGGCTGCAAAGTGGCCGCAAAAGTAAAAATCAGCCACAGTCTTAAACAGAGTGGAGTTATGTGAAACGTAGGGAATTCATTTAAAAAATTATTTTGGAAAAATTAGATCGATTATAGGTTCAGAATGTTGATTTCGATTACTTTTCGATTAACCGCCCAGCCTTAGTCCAAAGACATGCGTTAGGTGAACCGGATTAACTAAACTGGCTATATAGCGTATGAGTGTGTGTGTGAATGTGAGAGTGTATGGGTGTTTCCCTGTACTGGGTTGCGGCAGGAAGGCCATCTGCTTCCTAAAACATATGCTGAAATAGTTGGTGATTCATTCCACTGTGAAGACCTTTAATAAATAAGAGACGAAGTAGAAGGAAAATGAATGAATGAATCAATCAATCAATGAACTTCTATATCTGTCTATCAGTGGTGGAAGGAAGATTCATGTTCAGGGGACCAATATGGAATATGTGGAGTCAGTTAACGTTTGCCATTCTAATAAAGTGGTGGAAACCAAATACAACACAAACGCAGAGGTAAGATGTTTATTATTTGTGCAGTAGGTGGAGAAATTTGTGTTAACCTCAAACAGGAAATTGCCCACTAGTAGTGCATGAGTTTTCATTTAGCAGATGCATCCTGATATGCTCATATAACTGGTAAATGCTAACTGTGCTATTTAATAAACCACAACATACTTTATCGTATTAAGGGCTAGCATGTTTTTTGCTTCTTGCATAAGTCACAAGTTCCCTTTTGGTTTTGACACTTTTATTTTGAAGCTAGCTCTGTTCCTTTTGAGCTTAAATAGTTTTATATCTTGTTTTACTTTGCTTTGCCTGCAAGTGTGTTCAAATACATTTGGTCAAAACAAGTTGTCAATGTACCTTTTCCGCATAAAATTTAAAGAGCATTTAAATCCTCAATTAAAATGTATAATAATCAGGTGTATCTTTGTTTTGTTTTTTGTGTGTTTTTGAAGATGTTGTTGATCAAACCATTACTGTACATATCATTATAATTATTCCATGATACACACACCTTTACACCTTTTATTGTTAAATGGAAAAATGTAAATATTTTTAATCAAATTGACCACATACACTTTTCTCACTATTACACTATAAAAAATGTTGAGTTCCACACAATTTGTGTTGGGACAACATTATGAAATTAAGTTAACTTATTAGCTTTTGCTCATTTAAATGGATTAAAAATGAAACAATTAGGTTGTACTCCACAAAAAAACTAAGAAATAATGTTGTTTTAGCTCATTTTAAATAAGTAGTTTAAACAAACAACACGTTTTAGAGTGTGGTTTGTCATTTGTTACCATAGTAACAGATTAAAATTTCTTCTTCATTCCACTTTGTTTTTGGTTGTTGTGTTTATGTATACTCTTTGTAAAACTGCGGTGTTTTGTGTCTCTTTTCATATTAGTTCCCTAAATTCTGAATTGTTTTCATCGTGTAAAATAAATGTTACATTTACCTAATTAACATTCATGCCCATTAATGACATTGTGAGCATTGCATTTATTGAAGTATTTTTATTATCTCAGGAAATGTGGATTCATTCCCCCCGTTATGATGGCAGTGGACAATTAAGCTTATCGCTAAATGTTGGAAACTCCACAGTGGACTGTGTGCATTATATCTCATACCATCCTGATCCAAAGTTCACTCAATTTTCCACATTTCAGGTGGCTGACGACCTGCTAGTGTACATTCAGGTAAAGAGTGATCAGACTGACTGAATAAACTGTTGTGTACTAAAAGATGCAGTGCTAGAATATAATCTGGCAGCTGTGCAGAGATGATTGATAACTGTCTCTTCTACTTTCTCAGAAAAAGACAGATGAGTTGAATTTGAGTATGAGTGAGGTGAACGTGACGGGTCAACAGGGAGATCGGGAGTATGAGTGTGTTTTGGAGAGGATTAAATCCAATGCTATTATTTGCTAAATTAAAGGAGAAAGAGGAGCCGCCCCAGCAGTGGATTCACTCCATGTAAGCATGTTTTAACTGTTTTCTTACATACAGTAACTATAATCTGATAACTTAATAGATTATATTATTGGTTATTGGATAGGTCACAGTTGGGACTGTCACTAGTTTGGAGTCACAGTTCTAATTGCATGTTTAAGATATTTATATAATAGATATTTTATTTTCCATATGTGAAGCTGCCACTTGACAATAAACGTCACATTATGACAAAAATTATGTCACAGTATGACAATTAATGTCCTATAAAATAGAATTCAATGAATACTGGTAACATTTAACACCAATAATCACATTTGTATGAGCCTCTGATGTACTCACTGTCAGACTGTAGTAGTTTAAGCAGTTTTATTCAGCCACAACGTTGCAGGAAAAAAAATGCTTCAATTTCTAAAATAAATAAATAGATGTAGTTGCCATTGCAGATGGTTTTATCACAGTTTTGTACAGTTATGTACAGTTTTATGTTGGTAACTACAATGTGGAAGCTTTGTATGTGAACAGCTCTGAGTACAATGTGACATTTTGTCCATTCAAAATTTCAATAAACATGAGGCTTAGCTTGCATTGCCAAACTGAACTCAAACATTTTTGTTTGTATAAAAGTATAAACAACCCCATCACCCCCTCCTTCTCCTAAAACAAAATACAGTTGGAAAGAATGTAATCAGTGTAATGCCAAAGAACATGTATCATGCAGGTAACATGGACTACAAAACTACTGTATATTGGAAAATAGCAATACTACAATGCATTGCTTATTTTGTTTTGCTGTTCCAATCAACATGGAGATTTACAAGTAAATACATCTGCTCTCATAGATTCTGACAATGTTACCCAACAAAACAGTTGGACTAAAATTCAAATGCTCTTAGGTTAATGCAAATTGTCAACTTTGAGAGTTTGAGTTACCTGATGAATAGAACATATCTTTTTTTTTCAGATCAGTGTTGGAAATTCTTTTGTTCTCAGGATGGGAGAAGGTACAAAACATTTCTGCCTCAGACATCAAAACCCATCTGATCAAGTTTAAAGAAGCAAAAGAAAACACTCTGACGAAACTCCCACAGCAGAAATTAAAAGAAAAAAGGCTTGAAAATCATGCTTGGCGTATATAATACAGTAGGCTTTTATATGTAGATGTATTGTCATACCACTGTGCAAGTGTTATTCTAAGATGTTGAATTTGTTATTAACTGTATAAATAATTTGTCATATATAATGTTTTTATATTACTAATGTTCAGCTTTAACAAAATTAAGACAATTTTATGCACTCTGTTTTTCCTTACTTATAAATAACCATTAAAATGTCAAATTATTTGCAAACACTCTGGTCTTTACTTAAACGAGCACAGAAAAAACACACTATTTCAGTGCACACACTTGCAGTCTCTTGAAACCGACAGTAATCATTTTAAAATCCAACTCCAGTCTCATTTAGATTTTAATAAGCTGCAGTTATACAGCCTAATTCTTTTCCACAAATTATCAGTTCAATAAATATTACACCATTGGAGGAAACCGATTGCAACAAACAATTTAAGTTCAAACACGAATCCAAATGAGTACTGTGAGTGTAAACTTAATCCATTTGAGTAAAAGAAGCTATTTGAGCAAAGTAAAACCCAATAAATGAAGAAAACTCAAACCAGCTGATTACTGTATAACCCATTGAGTTAAGTCACCTTAAAGCTTTTGAGGAAACTGATTGCAACAAACCATTTGAGTTAAAAACTAATCTATACGAGGACTGTAAACTTGCTTCATTTAAGTTGACATAATAAGGTATTTAATAATTGAGGTAATTAATTACATCAATGCCTTCAACACTGACTTCAAAACTCTCTTCAAATGAGTTGATTTAACTACACTCATTTCATTTGATAAAGCTGACTGTTGGGTTTTACAGTGTATGTATTGACTAATAAATTACGGCTATTAAAAAAAGCTAAAAAAAACAAAAAAACAAACTAAGATTTAAGCTAGGGCTGAAGGGGCCAATTTTGTTTATTTAGGTCTTTTTATTTGCTTACGTTAGAGTAAAGAATTATACTGTATATGTATGTTTTGACCATTTAACAGAATAAATACATATATTTTGGGTTAAATAAATACATTACCTCTGGTATATATACAGTTTAAGTCAGAATTATTAGCCCCCCTGTTTATTTTTCGCCCAATTTCTGTTTAACGGAGAGAAGATTTTTTCAACAGATTTCTCAACATAATAGTTATAATAACTCATCTCTAATAACTGATTTATTTTATCTTTGCCTTGATGACAGTAAATAATGTTTGACTAGATATTTTTCAATACACTTCTATACAGCTTAAAGTGACATTTAAAGGCTAAACTAAGTTAATGAGGGTAACTAGGCAGGTTAGGATAAATAGGCAAGTTATTGTATAGCAATGGTTTGTTCTGTAGACTATCGAAAAAAATAGAGCTTAAAGGGGCTAATAATATTGTCCTTAAAATGTTGTTAAAAAACTGCCTTTATTCTAATTAAAATAAAACAAATTAGACTTTCTCCAGAAGAAAAAACATTATCAGACCTACTGTGAAAATGTTCTTGCTCTGATAAACATCATTTTGGGAAGTACTTAAAAAAGAAAAAAAAAAAATCAAAGGGGGGGGGGGGGTGGGTAATATTTCTGACTTCAAATGTACTTCACTATCTGTAAGAAAAAGGCTTTCAAATATCCAAAGCTATTTACATATCACATATAACACCAAGGGAAATAATTTTATCAAACACAACATGCTTACCACTTTTTTTTTTTTTTTTGCTATATGCATATGGTATTTCCTGTGCAAGCTGTGGTTAAAACATTCTCACCTACCAATTTGTGCAGCTGTTGCTGTGCAGACTTGTAATATTTACTGTGACCATTATTTTGGATATATTTAATACTATAATATACAGAAATGTGCAAAGACCAAATCAGCTGAAAAAATGACTAAAAAGCCTTGCACCAAAATATGTTGTTTGCTACTTTTCAATTAAATTTAATACTATTTCAATTAAATAACTTTTTCAGTTTCAACTAAAAATACACATACACTTGATATATAATGAAAGAAAACAAATGATGACTGACATGCCAAAACTCTAAAGGTTTCCCATAGTTTACCTATTGTTAAGTTTTAATTATCAATTTCCTTTTATGAAAAAATAACTTTTTTTAAGAACAACTCATAAACTCATCAAAGTCATAATTATTGCACTGATAAGCCCAGAAATAAATAAATATTTACAAAATTATTACTTATTATTTGAGACAATCCATCAGACTGAAATAAAGAAAATTACAGTACAATTTATTTAACAATTTAAAGTATTTATACATGAACTATGATGTATGGATAAAATATATAATTATGTTATTAATTTAGCTAGTTTAACCTAAGCATTAGAAACTACAATTTATCTGTAGGTTTAAATCCTCCGCCCTCATCTCACCACATAGATTTCACCTGCATCACTTCATTTGCAGAGGCATTTGAGAGAATTTGATCACTGTGACAAGATCTCATCAATTACTCCGACAGACCGAACAAGCTGCATGTTCAGATATTTAAAATGAGAGGATATTTACTCGGAATACTTTTACTTCTTAAGCACTGCATCTGCAATGATGTGCATGACTTTAATGAAGATATCAATGACTTTAAAATCAGTAACGATAAGTTGTTTGTTCTTACCGGCCGTCATTTGCAACAGATGAGACACGATCTTGTTTTAGAGGAACGCAAGGAAGTCCCGAATACTAATCCAAACAGAGTCAACATTCTGGTGCCTTTTGACTACAACGACACCCTGATTACATGCGGGACTTTTAATAACGGATACTGTGAAATTCTTGATATAAATGATATCACAAAGAGTATTTACTATGAAAGTGTCAAATCAATAGGACTTCCACAGAATGAGAAATCTGTTGCATTCATAGTAAATACAGGCAGCAGTAGTTACCTTTTGGTTGGGAAAAACAACAACATTGCAAGACCTCAAGATTTCCCATATCCTGTTGCTACCTTGTGGAACACTTTACAGACTCAGGCTGGTGGAATTTTCTCTAATAATGAGGAAGGATTGACACCCTCCATTCAAACCACCGCAAGAGAAGTGGAGTTTGTTGATGGATTCCAAGAAGATTCGTCCTTAGATTTGTACTTATTTCTCAACACAAAGACTGACTCTGAGAGGAAAGTTCATGTTCTGTGGATGGACAGCTTTAAAAGAAAAAAGAGTGAAATCTTCAGATCTCTTCAGTCTGCAGTGATAAAGTGCTGCAGTGATAAAGCTCGTCCAGTACTGGTCTCCTCTGCTGTTGTTCCCTCAGAGAAGGCTGTTATTTGGGCAGGAGTGTTCAGTGCACAGGATCAGCAGGACCCGGAGAACACCGCGCTGGCTTTGTATGATATCAGCCGCATTCAAGGCAGAGTCAAAGAGTTCTGCGCTCAAGGAGAACAAACGTGCAGTTCTGAGGTTGGAAATTGAGTCACCGATACCTTTTTCATGACAAAACTTATTTTCACTGTTCACTAAAGTCCCAAAATTTGTGTTTTAGAGTGGCAGTGAACTAGAGCCACTCTCTGTGGTCATCAAGTCAAGCTCAATGTCATCAGTAGCTGCAGTTAGAAGTGGATCCTGGATTGTGCTGTTCATGGGAACTAGTGATGGTCAACTAATAAAGGTCAGTCTCATGTTTTATTTTCTCTACTTTCTTAAAAAAACAATCCTTCCTTTTGAAAAGGCTGGAGCACTGCTGCAGTTACACTGTGGTAAGACACAAGTTTCATCATTAGAAAGATTTGGTTCAGTAATTTGGTGTTTCCCTATTCCATCATTCCAAAGAACATCCGCAAACTGCATTGCAAACTTATGCGTTAGCAAGTACTCCTCTAGAGCTGTAGTTAGAAGCATAGTTATTCCCCATCTCCTTGCACTTTGAATGATAATAAAAGCTTATATCTCTCCTGTGTCATTTGTATTCAAAGATTTTTTTTCTTGCAACTAAGCCGAAAAGAAAATAAGAATCAGTTAATATATGTTTCAATTAATATATTATTAATGTATTAATGTTATTTATTATATTTTAATGCAATATTAACGTTTTATCAAAAGTAATACTGCATTAAAATAATTTAAAAAAGCGTGTGCTTGTAAACAATATAAACAGTACAAAAAAAAAAAAGTTGTTACTCCATGCCTATTAGAGCATTACATACAGTATTTTAAATTATAACTAATGTGGTTCAAATGATGGATCTGCAACAGAGTAGCTAAAATTTTGGGTCACAACATCATTTATTTACCAAATAATGTCTCATAGGGTAGTTCAGCCACGAGTTAAGTCATTTGGAATTCCTGGTAACCAGATTTCCTACAAATAAGAAATTAGACTGTGCAAAGAATCATTTATTTTATTTTTTTAGCAGCACTCACATCTCATTGACTGATTTTTTTTTTTTTTTTGCAATTAATTTATTTAGGATGGTATTAGTCAAATATAAAGCACATTGCTCAAATAATACTGCAAATAAAGAACAACCCATGAGTATGCATTTTGCTTTCTGAATGAATGATGTGAGGAAAGACTTTAGTTTATAAGAAAAGCATTTATCTAAATGAATTAGAGTGACAGAAAGAAGGATTTTGGGTGTAAATAGGACCGATGCTAGGCTTGCTGGACTGAGGACATCTTTCTAGGGTAACATCTTTGTAATTTACTTTGTTCTACAGTTTTTAAACTTGCCATTTCATTCAGTGTGAGTGTGATGTTTATTTGCTGAGTGTGATGTTTATTTGTTGAACTGTTTGGCTGTTCTTAGATATTCAAATCTGATTCGGCGACATGATGAATAAAACACTACAAAAATGGTTTGAATAATGATGCTATTTGTGTTTGTAGCTTATGTTGGATGAGAATTACAGACCAGGCTGTCCGATAGTGTTGTATAAATCTGACGATGAACTAGCAGTGTTTTCCAGAATGCACTTTGATCCAGTAGATTTCAAACACATCTACATCGCGCTGAGGAAACAGGTGAGATTTAATTTACGATTACAATATAAACCCAATGGAAATTGGAAATAATATAACTTTTAAAATTTGTAGTTTGACTTTGACTGTGTAAATCTATTTACATTACGGTAACACTGTAGGTTTGAAACTATTCTTTAGATTGTTATCAAGCTCTCTCTCTTTTTTATCTGAATTTTAAAATCATGTGACCGAAAAAGTGGATGTTTTTCTGCTCATGTTTATGATATAGATCAGAAGAGTGCCCGTGGTTAACTGTGCTAAATATAGAATACTGAAAGACTGCAGATCTGCTCTTGATCCTCTCTGCGGCTGGTGTGTGAAAACACTGAGGTAAAATCTATATCTGTTAATGTGCAGAAATTAATGTGCTAACATTTTTTTACTATCTACCCAATATGTTATACCAGGTTCCATCCTATTTTTATTAAGAATTTATTTATTGTAAAAATTAGTTCTAAACACTAAATGATATACTGCATTTCTGCTTGTCTAGATGCTCCACCCTAGATGAATGCTCAAAATCTTTATGGATGTCCAGCCCAAAGGACTCTTTCAAGGAATTACTAGTTTCTTTTCAGCTTTTTGCACAGAAATCTTCCAGAAAGGTGTTATATTTGTTTGAAGTGTAGCTCATTTTAATTGTTGCATTTGCAAACATTTAAAAGATATCAATAATGTATTTTGACCTGCTATTGCCCTCTCCTCTACAGATTACTCTCCATCTTGCTTTGAGTCTGGAGAGCACAGGAAATCCTGCCTTCTCATGTGTCTTCAGCAGTGGAAGTGTGAACCTGTGTGATGAGTCTGACCTGACTGCAGTTTTCCCAAAATGCTCTTGTACATTTTCTGACCAGCTACTGCATAGCGGAGGTTGGTTCTCTGACAGATAATTTCATTGGTGTAGCTTTTGCTTAATTGCATTGAATGTGTACACGTAGAAATCACACTAAAAGTTCAGAAGTATATATTTTAAAATACATATATTGCATATTACATACACATTACATATACAATAGTGCTTGTTATAAACAATGTACATGTGCGCTTCAATAATCATCATTTGGTATTTGCCCTCATAATTTTGAATCAAATACCACAACCTCCCCCCACCAAAACGACTTTTCCGTACACAGTAATGCCTTTAGTGTGGGGCTATAATCATTTAGGGTGGGCCTATGAGGGCGTGTGGCAGTAATCCTCCAAATCTGAATGCAAACTGGTATTTAAATCTTTCTTAATTTTGTTAGCAATGCCCATTTTTTCCAACGATCCAATCAGTTTCTAAAGGATTAAATCATGCATCGCACCTAGATTTTTTCTCATTTTAAAACCGTTTCAAATGTATTTACATCACAATAGGTGAAAAAAAGAACAAGCTAAACTTCCATTTAATGCCAACTTTTAAAAGTGCAATTTATAATAATGAAAACATAGTTTGTTTTATATAAGCACATTTTAAATCATTGTATTACTAATCTTCATTCAGGTACACTTATTTTGATGTGTTGACCAAAATACTAAAGTGATTGATTCAAGTAAAATATTCTGTACAAAATATAGGCCAAATATCCTAAAGGCTATAATGGTATGCATTTTTTACCCTTGATGTTTTTGACTATACCATGTGTGTATTTGTATGTCTGTAGCGAGGAAATGAAGTTGTTCTTAACTCAGTAACCACAGAGCTGATCAATTGCGCAGTCTATTTTAGTTTCTCAAAATAGCAACTCACCAACAATGCGCCTTAACAAAAAGTGAAAACTAGGGTTGCACTGGGCTGAAAATAGCTACAAATCTTTCCAAACAAGTCTTGCATCTCATTGCGCCGGGTGTATGATAGGGCCCTAAGGACATACTCACACTATGCTTTCCGAACCATGCCCAGGACCCTTTCCCGGATCGTTTGAGAAGTGTGAGTGCTCTGAATCGGGCTCACCCACAGTGCGCGGTTCACTTGGGCTTTGGTGCGGTACGCTTGTGTGTGAGTGCAAAATGTGCCCGAAACTGAAAGCGAGACGTGACTTTTAAGGGACTGTTTGATATGGTTTATTAATCATCTTTACTGTTCAATGAACACAAACTGTCATAGATTATTAAAGACGCAAACCCCTCACTGCACAACAGCTGCACCTTCAGCAAACCTCCTAATAGCTGCAGCATGAGGACTTTATGATTGTTTATGAGCGTTAAAAGTGGCTGATCTGTTCGACGAAATATTAGACTGTGTGTCACTGCATAGCAAACGACTTAAAAGATATAACTGAAGAAATCTCCACTCTGATGCGCTTACTGAACAGCGCATCATCAATGACGTAAGCATGCCCAGGCCCGAATGTAATGTGAGTGCGGGCCGTCGGGGGAGACGGGAGGGGTGACAATTGTGCTTTTGCCCGGTTCAAGGCAACTGTACATATTGTGGGTACGCCCTAAGTCTCTTAACTAGCTGAAACTGCAAATACATTTAATAATAAAGCATCTCAAATGCACAGAATGACTTACTTTCAAATACTTCCTAAAAAATACATTCTTAAATAAACCTGGTTACTTTAATCCAAATATAATCTATATAAATTATAAGAAACATTTGCCGCTTTTTTATAAAATTGTCTTCCAAATGTATTTTTTTTAAATAGTCTTTCTGATTACTTTTTTATTATCTATCCAGAATTAAACGTCTCAGCTTTAATTAATATTGAAGATCAGAAAATCACGGAGATGCTGACACTGACAAACTGTTTGAACATCACGGATAATTCACCAAGTCCTCCTGTTACACAGTAAGAACAATAAAAAGTGTCTTAAAAAGTTGCATAATATATTTAATGTATTTCAGGTATACGAGTTTTAAAAGACGCATTGTAACATTAAATAAACACAGGTGTGTGCAGTGTATCTCATCTGGGTGTCACTGGTCCTCTACAACCCAAAGATGTGATTGGTCAGATGGATTTGGACCACAATTACACATCCGGGTAAGAAAATGTCAAATGTAAAATATATAGTTATCTGAAAAAACGCTTGATATTCATGCAGAGTCAAGATCTAATTTATTGTTGAAAGCTGAAATATGAATGCACAGCCTGAAGCAAATCTAAAAAAGACATTAAATGCTTCTGTTCTTTAGGATGCATGTAAGGATCTACTCTCCAAGTATGAAGTAAGTGTCAGGCTCAAAGAGAAAGTAAAATATCTTGTAGAAGAGCTCAATAAAATGTTCAAACACCTTGCATATCATGAAACCTGTTTTTGTTATCTTGTAGGAGCCAGAGATTCTCTCTTTAGAGCCACACAAAGTTTCTTTTCATGGTAGAAACAATGTTTTACTAAGAGGAAGAAACCTGGACTCTGTCACCAAAATCCGTATTCAGGGAGATCTGGACTGTATTGCTAAAGAGTGAGACTGTGTGTCTGTGTTCAGTGATGTTCAGTAAATGAATGTGTGTAGGTTCAGAAAAATTACAGGACATTTGTGCATGTGTGGGTGTGTCATCCGTTGAGTAAATTAGTAAAAGCCAATATTGATTCTTTTTGCCACGGTGTAATAGAGGGTTAATGTACTTTTAGTTCTGTTGTATCCTACTGTTCATGGGCATGAATGTTTTCCTCCAGATCTCCAGTTTTTGATGGCTCCAGTGACACTTTAGTGTTCCACATTCCTCCCAGTGAAACTAAAGGAAAAGTGAAAATGTGTGTTGTTACTGAAGATGACCGTTGTCATGGTAACAGCATCATCACTTACAGTTCCCTGCCAAGCTGCACAGAAATACAGCCAAAATACACCTGGTACAGGTAAGATCATTTCAGACCACAGGCAAAGCCTTTTATACAAAACAGCAAACATATTCTGAACTATTTGTGTAGAGGTGAAAATAAAATTATAAAAACAAAAAAGAAAGGAAACAGCAACTGAATCTGCATCTGATCTGCTCATGGACGTAGGTGCATGCACAAGCTCAGCTATTTGTCATATCAAGTTTATTGTATAGTACTTTACAAAATAAAATTATTCTTTATTCTATTCATAAGCAATTAGCTTTGCAGTATTAAAGCTGAAAGATACAAACAGGAGATCAACTACAGCTTTGATTATCCACCGTTTTCCTATGCCCCATGATGCTTTTTGTGAATGAGGAGAGTCACTTCTGATAAACTGGGAACAATCAGTGAAGCTATTAAAATGTGTGAGTCCAACCCATAATGTAAAATACAGTGCTCACATGTGGAAAAAACTGCAGTATTCAGTATTGCAATAAAGACATTGCAGTTCTCTAGTTTGTTGCAGTACATTCAGTTATGTAATTAGCAAGCAAAACTTGTCATAATGTGCAATATTTCATGCATGTAAGTATCGCTGGTCTTACTCTCTCTTACGCTTTGTCTCAAATCGAATCTGGTATATGCTTAGGGGTTGGCCAGCATCATGTAGGAATTACACTTATTACTAAGCCATACTTACATGGTCTTTCGACCCTATATTCAAAGTAGCATGGTAAACAATATAGGGAGCACATCACAGGTTGTCTTTGTTCAAAAACAAACCAATGTGAATATAAAACCAACTTCAGCTCAGTAAAGCAGGCGGAACAGCGCTATTTACTTATTTACTCTACTAAACATCTACATTATCAATGCTGTAAAAGCTATCTTATGAAACAAAAAAGTCAAATCAATCTTTCACTAGACGATTTCATTTGTCCCCTGTATAGTGTACTTTGTGCCATTAAACAAATGACAATAATTTAAAATAGAATACAAAAACTGTGTGTAACAGATTTTATGTTGGATGCTATATATACAGTCAACATCTGAAGTGGATCAAAAATTCTTCTAAGTTGTCCTAAAACTATTAAACAAAATCCATCCTTGTCTAAAGATTTATTTTTCTGATCAAATAACCTAAGGATCATTTTGAAACCAATTTTTGAAATTCCTTTTATTCACATGTTGACTACTATAGTATACTATGCTGAAAATATTATACCATGTGTTTCTTAGTCTTGCCTTGCCTGATTCTGGTGTGCTATTTTTTTTATATCATTACACTATTTTGTAATATTTTTTAATGCAGCGGTGGAAGAAAAATATATGTTCATGGAAGTAATATGGAACTTGTGGAATCAATTAATTTTGAATACCCTCTTCAAGCACAATACGACCCAAACACAGGGGTGAGATTTGATTTGAATAAATCCTAGCTAACTGGGCTTGATATGACCTATTGTGTTATGTGCACATGTAGTGCATAAGTTCTCATTCTTGTTAATTTGCTACTTTAATTGTTTAATAAACTGACTGTTGATATGTATTATTAATTCAAACTGAACTGTATTTATTCACAGAAAAAAGTATTATGCTCACATTTTCTTTCTGTCTAATTTTCAGAATGTGTGGTTTCTCTCCCCCCAGTTTTTCAGTTCATATAGCTTAAAGGTAGGGCTGTTCAATTAATTAACATTCATTTTGAATTTGGATTTTGGCATCTACACATGTGACGTCATAGCTTAAAGGAACACTCCGCTGTTTTTGAAAACATGTTTACAAGTCTCTGAGAATTAGACTGTTGGCTCAAACCATTTTTGAATTCATTCAGATGATATCTTGTTCTGGCGAGGTCACTTATAACTTAGCTTTGCTTAGCTTAGCATAATTAATTGAATCAGATTAAACATTAGCATTTCCTTAAAAAAAAAGAATTTTAAAGAGCTGTAAAATGTGCTCTATAAATTGCTTAGCAAGTGTGCCAGCATAGTGGCAGATTCAAAAACAATTGTCCTGTGCTAATAAGGGAGATATTGTCACTAATGGTTGAGATTTTCCCCCTCTGATGACATGTACAAAGGGAGAATGTCAATCAAAGTGTTTCTGCAGGCATTTTTTTTTAAGTAAGATTATAAAAATAAACTCAATACATTTTTACCATTAGAAGCTGGTTATAGTCACAGTCACTGTCGCCACACAATTGTCTTTAAACCCCTCATAAAAGTCAATTGTGCATAATAGATATCATTTAAAGCACAGTTTGTTTTATTCATCCACTTTCCTTTGACTTTGTCCCTTTATTTATCAGGGGTCACCACAGTAGAATGAACCACTAACTTATTCAGCATATGTTTTACACAGCGCTTCCAGCTGCAACCCAGTACTCGTACACACTCATTCACACACATACACTACAGCCAATTTAGTTTATTCAATTCACCTATAGCGCATACCTTTGGACTGCGGGGGAAATCGGAACACACAGAGGAAACATGCAAACTCCACAGAAACGCCAACTGACCCAGCCGGAAACCAGCAACCTTCTTGCTGTGAGGGGACAGTGCTATGCACTGAGCCACCATGTCGCCCTTGTTTCATTTGTACATTTAATTTTTTTCTATGATTTAGAGGACTCTTTGTTAGTTTGCTTCGCATTAAATTATTGTTAAAATTGTCACCAAAATAATGATGATTATGATTTTTTCTTAATCCAGCGGTTCTCCTTGAAGGTTGGAAACTCTACTTTGTCCTGTGGACAGTTGTCTTTGGACAGTCCAACATTCACCGCATTCACCTCATTCCAGGTGGCCAATGATCTCCAAGTGAACATTAAGGTGAGTTTAGTGATACAGCGAGAGTAACATCAGTATAAAGTCTACACAATTTTAGCATGTGTGTTGGATTTATGCATGTCTCTACAGAGCTCTGGTTACTTCTTAGGAAACACTATAATGACAAGCCATCAACATGAGAAATTCACAACAACCTTCACATAATCTCACATTCTCTCTTTCTCAGAAAAAGGCAGATGAGTTGAATCTGAGAATAAGTGAGGTGAATGTGGAAGTTCTACATGGAGATCTCAAGTATCACTGTATTGTAGAGAGAATTGAGTCCCGTTCTGTTATCTGCACGATTAAAGGAGAATCGGGAACAGTCCCAGGAGTGGATTCACTCCAGGTAAGTCTGTTTTTAAAAGATATATACAGTTGAAGTCAGGATTATTTGCCCCCCTTTGATTTTTTTCCCTTTTTAAATATTTCATAAATAATGTTTAACAAAGCAAGGAAATTTTCAAAGTATATATGATATTTTTTTTCATCTGGAGAAAGTCTTAATCGATTTATTTCGGCTAGAATGAAAGCAGTTTTTCTTTTATTAAAACCATGTTAAGGTCAAAATTATTAGCTCCTTTATGCTTTTTTTCAATAGTCTACAGAAAAACTATCATTATACAATAATTTGCCTAATTACCCTAACCTGCCTAATTAACCAAATAACCTAGTTAAGCCTTTAAATGTCACTTTAAGCTGTATAGAAGTGTCTAGAAAAATATCTAGTCAAATATTATTTACTGTCATCATGGCAAAGATAAAATAAATCAGTTATTAGAAATGAGTTAATAAAACTGGGGGCTTATAATTCTGACTTTAACTGTAAAGTATATGCTAAGTTTAATATCTTTAATAAGCCAAATTTCTGAATAGGACAATTTCTTTATTGTCATTTCAGATCACAGTTGGGAATTATGAAACTTCTCTCAGAGGACAGGGCCCAGCGTATTTGGTGCTTTTTTCTATAGCATTTCCTTTCATATTCTCGTTGTTTATTCTTATCTTTTGTATATTGTTGTTCATTTTCCGAAATTAACACAGTATCTTAATTGTTTAAACTATTCGGTAAACACAAACATCACGAAGTAATACATTGAATTATGCTGTAAAGTCCTGCTAAACATCATCTCTCAGACTCTCACCACCTACACAGTGGAGCTGTTCTCCAGACAGCAGGTGACGCTTTATACTCATTTATAATGATTCACTGTAAAAACAAAGCTCTTCCAGAAGTCTGTTATTTAGTAGTGTAATACAATTCCTTTGTAGACTTTATTGTAACTTTTCATTTTTTTAACCTTGCTAATCTTACTTTTTACTCTAACTGTGTTATCATATTATATACTGTAATAAACTGAAAAATCAATTTCAAATAAACATTTTATAATACTAATTTCAATTTAAAGTTATTTTTGCTTATAAGTTTTGTATGACTAATATTTTTCTTGACAATGATACAATAAGGATTAATCTTATATAAAAATGCTATTTATAAAACATAAATATGCTTTCTTGGCACAGTGATCCGAATAAATGCATCAACTTATTTAAAAACTAACATAAAGATCCCTTACAATTGTGCCACTAATGTAATAAACTTTTCATACTGCGACATGTTACCTTGAGTATTCAAAAGATTCTTACTGGGAAGTTTATAAAAAAAACATAATGAAACAATGAAAAACCCAATGCCTGCTCTGAGCCTAACAATGGCGCATTTGATGTTAGACGTAGTTTCCCTATTATTCTGCTAATAGAGTCACTGTAAATTACCTCTGAAAGGATGGTACAGCTTCAAAGAACTCAATTTACTCCAATTATTCTGGGAGAAAAACATCACTAGAGCACTGATGATAGAGCCCACAAATACACAGAGATAGGCACTTACACAATTACAGCTCATGCTTTGAGACACAATCCATCAGACAGTGATAAAAATAAAGGTATGGGGAGACTGCTATCGCTATAGCAACAAGATGGACCGCATTCCAGAGTTCTTTGCTCTTGGAAAGATCAATAGAACATCCAAGTTCTAGGAAAACGGAAGCATTTTCCAATACACTGTAGGTAAGCCACTTTTTTTTGTTTGTCATTGTTTTGCAGATTATTTGGAGTCTTGGATTTGAGTTTTACACATCATATGGATGATGTCGGGAGTATTGGGGTACATTGTTTTGTATATTGAGTACTTTAAGTTAGGTCTGGGCTATATGACAAAAATCCCATATTGCAATGTAAGTCATCTCATATCCCGAAAACGATATACATCACGATACAGCCCTTCTTTCTATAAATTCAATCAATTAATTATTCAAATATAAATATTTACTCAAAAATCTACTCATTCATATGTGTTCATATTTCTCACTTTAATTAGATCTTAAGACATGTGATGTAGTTAAGTAATGTAGACATATAAAATACATATGAATATAATATACTTTTAAAAACTAATGATTACAGGCCCAGCATAAAATATTGCTCTGTATTTTCAGGATTGCAACTTTCTCATGATGCTGTTATTGATGTTTCTCTCTGAATCCCTATAATGGCATGATACTTTGAGCTCATATAAATGATAAAAAAGTATTACTGTAAACAATGTATACTTTACGGTTACACAATATAAACTATAAAGCATAATATGAAATGATAGACTACTTATTTTATCCATTTGATTTTTCGCCACATTCCATACACTGTAAAAAATGCAGTGAAATTTTATAATCTGAAATTTTGGTTGCCAGTAATACTGTAGTTTTACAGCATAGTTGTAATTGTTTATTTATAGTGCACTTTTTTTACAGTATTATTGGCAATTTTTACAGTATTACATTTTAAATTAACAATTACAACTGTGCTGTATTTTTTTATAATACAATTGTAATTGTTAATTTAAGGTGCACTTGTAAATTTTGCCAGTAATACTTTGAAATTGCCAATAATACTGTTAATTTAAGATGCACTTGTAAATTTTACAGTATTTCTGGCAATCAAAATTGCCACTAATGCCGTAAATTTTACAGCATTTTGTACAGTGCAGCTCTACTTTCAACACAAGCAGTACTCATATAAGCAGAGTACAAACAAAATAAATATTGCAACCAGCTTAAATCCCCTAAAATGGGTTTAATTTGAGATAACAGCCAGCTGAATATGCATTATCCCACTTATTACATGGCTTCTTTACATATATAAACACACAAATATTGACTCAAGTTCAGATATTGTATTAGCACAGTTTCATGAAGAAAGCTGTTGCTAGCTAGTGGCAAGTTCAAGCTAAAAGTTAATTTAGGTATACAATACAGTTATAATACTTATTACAAGAAATATGGGGACCAGAGATACTGATGTATGATGAAACTGTTTTACAAACTTTACAATCCATAACAGTGTACAAAAACGATTGTTATGACTAGACATGTGATGATATTCTATAATACAATATGATGATACTGTTATTCATTCAATCATTTTCTTTCAGCTTAGTCTCTTTATTCATCAGAAGTCACCACAGTGGAATGAACCACCAACTTATCCAGCATATGTTTTATGCAGTGGATGCCCTTCCAGCTGCAACCCAGTACTGGGAAACATCCATACACACTCATTCACACTCATACACTACGGCCAATTTAGTTTATTCAATTCACCTATAGAGCATGTATTTGGACTGTGGGGGAAACCGGAGCACCCAGAGCAAACCCACGCCAACACGGGGAGAACATGATACTGTTATATTTATATTAAAAATAACAATTATTATTCAAACTAAATTTAGTATGTTTTAAGTAAATTCAAATTTGCAGTATTTAGTAATCATCATCATAGTACTAACTACTTGAAGAATTAGTAGGATATAATTGATTAAATATTGATTGAAAATGTTGTTATTGTTTATAGGCCTGTGGTTCTATAACAAGATTCTTTTCTTTTTGTTAACATTACGGTTAGCTAATTTAAACTTATGATGCAAATGAAAGCATTCATTAAACGCAAAATTGAACATGAAAAAGGTTTTTTTCACACCTTTGAGTGGTTCTAAAATTTTAAAATTCTGTTAAACACTAAAGAAGATATTTTGATGAAAGCTGAAATTCAGTAACCATTGACTTGTCTAGGAAAGGTTCATGGTTTTTCAACATTATTCAAAATATCTTCTTTTTGTGTTCAACAGAAGAAAGAAAGTCAAACCCATTTGAAACAAGTGAAGAGTGAATAAATGATGACAATCTTCAGTATTGGGTTAAATATCCCTAATGATGTTTATTTCTAAGTTAATGTTTAATAAGCTGTTACAATTAAAAGTTGTCTAAAACAACATGCATAAATTTCTCACTGTTGATATTGATAAATTACCTATGATACATTATTGTAAAGTGTAGATCTGAACTTTATAATCCTTTTACAATTTAACATTTATGTGCAATAAAGCGAAACCAGCTATATCAGCATATATTAATATGCAGTATATATTAACACTGTGATAATACCATGTATCGTGATTAAAGCTTAATTAATTATCACAAAAAAAAAAAAATTAAGTCATAAGCCTGACAAGATGATTAAGGCAGCAGCTGTGCTTGTATATGAAACGAGAGAGCATGATGCTTGAGTTACATAATTAAATAACATTACACAAAAATACTGTGTTAAACGCAAACGCAAGCTTACAGTTCCTACTAGCAAGCACACAAAGCTGTGTTATTCTAACAGGTGTCTTACATGTATTACAGTTATTATCTAACATTGTGTTAAAATAATAATAATAATAATAATAAAGCATTATGTTTGAAAGCCCCTTCATGCATGATTTTACTCATTTAGTTTTTAGTCACCTATAAGCAAAAGAAACACATCAACTGGCAAGTCTTTCAAGGAACTGAAGCATCATTCACAGAACTGTGCTCACACTCACACACGCATAACACATGAATGCTCCACTCGATCGCAGCAGTAAAACACGCAGTCCTGAACTCTCAGAAATTAACCCTGCTGAGGCTTTTGGGAAAAGGGCATCTGCTTCCAATAAGCCCCAGTTAATACTTGTTATCTGCACATTCAGGGGTGTGGAGATTTCCCAGAATACTCGTCTGAACGACCCCGTGCAGATCCGGCTCACAGACACTGTCACCACGTCCCCAAGGAGACCCAACGAGATTTATGTGCAGGAATGAATTTTTAAAAATACTAATATTTATAAAGCTGAACAAAATTATGGATTGAACGTAAGTGTTTTAGAAGGCCAACCAAACGGCTTAATGATGGCAGGTGTTTAGTTGTTGGGAAGAGTGTGTTGCACTTAAATGAGCTTGTTCACCAAGATCTAAAGTCATATATTTTCATTTTTTTTTATAAGGAGCAAATTATTTTTTATTCCTAAAGTGTCATATTTGTAAGGAGATTTAAAAACAAATCACACAAACACATATCTCACTTGTCATTTCACCTCGTCTGTTTGTGTGTGTGTGTTAGAGAGAAAGAGACGGATCATAAAACCTAACAGCCTTAACAGTTCACACAGGTGGCCTATTCACCCTCTGGCTAACATGGCAAGTGACATTTCTGTGCAAAGCTATTCTGTTCAACTGTTTATAGCGCACTTAAACAATCCGTGAGCAAACATTCTTGGAATTGCTATTAGATATAAAAAACTATTTGTGAAGCAGCTCCCACAAATTAGATTCCACCTTATTGGAGTGATTCGTTTAAGTCCAGTTCAATGTTTAGAGTCAATTCTCTCTGCCTGACTAAATAAAAGTGGCAAAAAAAGCATGTGAAGACGGTAATCAGAGAGAGAACTAAAACTGCAAGGCAAACAAACCGGCTTCCCCGACACTAATTTACACTCAATAAATCTCATGTGACGAGGTGAGCTGAAGGAAAAGGCTGGACAAGAAGAGGCAAAATAGGGCTAAAAAAGAAAAGCAAACATATAACAACAAACTAATAAAAATACTGTAAAATATGCTGCATACATATAAAAGAAACTAAATGCTTCAAAATAAAAATCACCTTGTATTAGTTAAAAAACTGAGAAATACATTCTCATTTCATAAATATAAACATAAAATTTGTCAGTCATGGCCATGGTCATGAATGACAAAAATAAAATGCTTCTGATACAGATGATCAAATGATAGCTTCATAATTACTGCATAATTACTTTTTATTGATAAAATAAAATGGAAAATGCTGGAAATAATATGAGGATATTACCAGTTTCTAAATAATGTTTACTTACAAACGTAACTAGGGCTGCACAATATATTGTTTTAGCAATGATATCGCAATGTCCGAGTCCGCACATTGCAGGGATCTTGAGATAATAGTTGACCAGACAAATACAGTTAACAACATAGTGGAGTAATTTCAGATTTTAACATTAGAGTGAAATCATAAAAAATCATAAAATCAAATCATAAAAACTTGACTGTAAGAATTTAAAGCAAATTGTAGCCATTTTAATTGTCATTCATTTTCTTTTTTCGGCTGAGTCCCTTTGTTAATCCGGGGTCGCCATTGCGGAATGAACCGCCAACTTATCCAGCACATATTTCACGCAGCGGATGCCCTTCGAGCTGCAACCCATCTCCGGGAAACATCCATACTCATTCACACTCATACACTATAATTTAGCCTACCCAATTCACCTGTACTGCATGTCTTTGGAATGTGGAGGAAAGCCACGTGAACGCAGGGAGAACATGCAAACTCCACACAGAAATGCCAACTGACCCAGTCAAGGCTCGAACCAGCGACCTTCTTGCTGTGAGGCGGCAGAACTACCTACTGCACCACTGCGTCACCTAAAGATTAATTGTTCATTATATAATTATTTAATCAAGTAAAACTATAATGTGTTATTATTATTATTATTACTATTATACAATGATTATTTAATTTCTGTTTCTAAATACCGTTTGACTCCCCAGAAAATCATAAATCCTTGTTTATTTGCATCTTTTCTCTGTTGCATTTAACTTTGCTTGACATTTTTTGATATATTTTATGTTGATACGCTCTCCTACAGAATCATCCCAATCAATCAAAAATTATGAATTCTTTCCAAGCTATTCAAGTCATCTGCTGAAATTGCATTTATATCACAATGTACAGTTAAAGTCAGAATTATTATCACAATTGTTTCTTTTTTTCCTCATTTCTAAACATAATAGTTTTAATAACTCATTTCCAATAACTGATTTATTTTATCTTTGCCATGATGACAGTAACTAATATTTTACTTGATATTTTTCAAGACACTTCTATACAGTTTAAAGAGACATTTAAAGGCTTAACTAGGTTAAATAGGCAGGTTAGGGTAATTAGGCAAGTTATTGTATAACAATGGTTTGTTCTGTAAGCCATCGACAAAAAATATTGCTTAAACGTGGTAATAATTTTGACCTTAAAATTTTTATAAAAAATTAAAAACTGCTTTTGTTCTAGCTGAAATAAAACAAATAAGACTTTCTCCAGAAGAAAAAATATTATCAGACATACTGTGAAAATTTCCTTGCTCTGTTAAACATCATTTGGGAAATATTTAAAAAAGAAAAATAAAATCAAAGGGGGGCTAATAATTCTGAATTCAACTGTATATCGCAGTGAATAAAAATATTGCAATGTCAGTTTTTTCAATATCGTACAGCCCTAAATGTAACCATATTTCATATAATATCTAAAATCTCTGTCAGTCATAAATGCTTCACAAAAAATCTGACAATTACTGCATTATTTTTCACAAAATAAAATAAACAAAATTGCTGATTAGACAAATCAAAAAGCACAACTGTTTGCTTATCTGAAAGTTTGAAGATTTGAAACTGTCAGCCACTTATTTCAACCATTAAAACACATTATTTCACAGCAATGCATCAACAAACCTTGTGCTATTTAAATCTAATTAGTCCATTTGTTGTGATTTGGAGCACGCTGATCTGGGGCTTTTCTCAGAGACAAGCGTTATCTGTATTCAACCATTATCTGCAATGCAAGTTGGAACAATACTAACAGGATGATATTGATAATAATACAATGACATGATAGTTGTTTTAATATAATCCTAAGGCCATTTTAATAGAGAGCGAGCGAGCAAGAGTGAAAGAGAGACAGAGAGAAAGAGAGAGACAGAGAGAAAGAGAGACAGAGAGAGTGACTGTATGCATCAGAAGGGGAGGAGCTACTGACGGGTGATTCTACTTGTCTGGCATTCTGCCACATCGTTCTAATCACCACTTCCTAGAAATCCATTTCCTGGTGTGTGGAATTCTGGGAAGTCTGCTGTACTGTAGGTAATCCCAGTGAAATTCCTCTCATCTCTCATCTCCTTAGACCATGAAAGGAGACACTCTCCTGCCCTCTTTCACTGTGCACATCAAGGTTATGTGTGTGCGTGTGTGTAAGGACTGCTACCAGGAAGGCAGATGCCCTTCTGGGAACACATCTTTTGTTGCTGGTGGCCAAAAAAATAAAGGTTTCAGGAGGGAAAAGAAAAAAAAAACTGTTTTTATGCATTATGTTCCACCTACGTACATGGATCCAGTTAAACACAGCAATGCTGATTCAGGAACAGAAAGAGGGAGAGAGGCAATTGAGAAAAACGAAAGCCAAATGTAGCCACATGACAACTAAACATATTAGTGTGATGGAAACTCACGGACAGGCAGATTTTAAAAATGCCGTTCATGCAAAAAAAATCTAGATATGGTCATCATTTGCTCATTGGCATGTTGTTCCAAATCTGTTTGCTATTTTCCCATGAAGCACAACATTTGAAACTCTGAATAATGTGCTTTATATTCCATTAGAATAATATAGGCATCGTTTAAAACTTTGAAAAAAACATTTCATAAATATGATTTAAAGATGTACTGCAAGATGTCTGAGAGAGTTTATTTAACAAAACAATGTAAAGTTTTGAGTAAACTGATTCATTTTATAATGCAATAGAATTGATGCTATTTTTAATGATGCTAGCTTTTTTTTCACTTTTTGAAAGTTTTTTAAAAAGAGTGACTGTTTGTTTTAGGCAGTGTGTGTTTTAATTTCAGTTGAAGTAAATAATCATATATAGTAGATAACGTGTGTTTCCTTTAATTATTTTAAAATCAAGTACTCTTCATTCAAAAATCTCATTCATTCATTCATTTTCTTGTCGGCTTAGTCCCTTTATTAATCCGGGGTTGCCACAGCGGTATGAGCGGCTAACTTATCCAGCACGTTTTTACGCAGCGAATGCCCTTCCAGCCACAACCCATCTCTCGGAAACATCCACACACACACACACACACACACACACACACACACACACACACACACACACACACACACACACACACACACACACACACACAAATCTCTCACTTGTATTATGTCAGCAGATTTACTGTACTAAGAAATTTAATAAACAAAAAAAATAATGGTTCAATAATCGTAATTGAGTTAAAATGTTTAATAAATCAAGATTTTGATTTTAGGCCAAATCGCCAAGCCCTAATTTACTGAGATTATAACAGCACCATTATCAGAAACATGCCCTTTTAAAAAGTCTAGATTTTCAGGTCCCCAAAGAAGATGCTGCCGTGTAAATAAATGTCTAAAACGAATATTTTTCAGCATTGGTGTCATTTTTGAAGCTCCGTTTGGTGCTTCAATGAATACAGAAAATCATAAGGGGTTGGAATGAGTAAACGTGCTGTCAAATTTACAATTGCTATGCAATATTCTCCAAATGAAATTTACTTGGCCCAGCAGGAATTTGAACAATTGTGAAAACAATTTGACCACGGAGATTTTGCTTATGTTCTTTAGCTGTACTTTTAAACTGTATATTTAAACTGGGGTGCTGAGCAACAAAAAAGCTGCTTGGTTTGAAATTAACTTCTCAACGTCACTACCTATAACTAACGTTTTTGATGAACAAAATGTTTTGTTTTTTTCTTTTTAGTTGTCTTTAATAAGTGTTTGTGTGAAAGAGAGGGAAAGTGAGTGACAGACAGTGTGATGCTTGTTAGCCATAAGGCGAGCCGTTATATAAGCCTGTCTTGCACACACTTCAACCTCCACTCTGACTGCACTCTCCACACTTTTTTTTTCTCCTCCTGTTAAAAATAGCTGCTAAAGGTTAACCAATAGGCATTATCATATATCCCAGCTCTGACCCATTGGCCTGCAGAATTACAAAAGTATTGTTGCCTTCATCTCCATTTCCAAAAGCCATGCAATCTGCTCGCATAGGCATAAATGTGGCTCAGGCAAGGCTCAAATCTGTCTCTGGACATATGGTGCTTTATTATCAGCTTGTATTTGTGTGTTGCATGTCTGATCAGATGAGTGTGAGAACACAGTGTCCTGTAGTGCTGCACTTAGTGTACGGAGATCAAAAAAGTCTTATAACCAAACTGCCAATGACGAAACACACACAGATTAAAACACACTATTGCAGCATATGATACTTGGGCAGCTTTATTATCTAGTTTCTTTTAACCAACCAACCAACCAACCAACCAACCAACCAACCAACCAACTAACTAACTAACTAACTAACTAACTAACTAACATTGTATCTATCATCACGTTTGTCTGTCTGTCTATCTTTCTTTTGCAAACAAATAGTCTATTTCCCACATATGTGTAAACATTTTCTGCCAAAATGAATATGTCATACATAAAAAAAAAAAGCGTTTGTGTTTTCAGTTTTTGTGATTAGGGCTGTGGAATTTGGGGAAAATATTGAATTGCGATTTTTTTATTATTTTTTTTATGGATATTGTAGTTTGATTTACAATTTAATGCAAACTTCAAGGTAATTTCCCATAGTACAAATGCTTTGATATTCATAAATGCCATTATCCCACTTATCTGCTCTTTCCTGTTTGTTTTCTTTTTTTTATTGTGAGCATAGCTCAGTTGCGCAATTGTGATTGGGCAGACTGAAAGTGTGCTTACTCAACTGTCTAGTTATAAAGCCCCTGTGAGATCACATGATTTCGGCACGATTTCCTTATCGTGACACAAGATTCAACCGTTTCTTTTCATGTATTGACACAGTTCACAACAACCGATACCATGTCTGCAAATGCCTCAAGACACCATCGCAGAAAGTCTAGCATGTTTCATTTTCTGAAGCATAGCAGACTGGTTTTGAAGCACTTCACCTCAAATATTACATATTTCGTTACATACATATACATATATGTTATTAGCCCCCTTTAGATTTTTTTTTCTTTTTTAAAGATTTCCCAAATGATTTTTAACAGAGCAAGGAAATTTTCACAGCATGTCTAATAATATTTTTTCTTTTGGAGAAATTCTTATTTGTTTTATTTCAGCAAGAATAAAAGCATTTTTAATTTTTTAAAAACCATTTTTAGGACAAAATTATTAGCCTTTTTAAGCTAATTTTTTTCCGACAGTCTACAGAAAAAACCATTGATATAGAATAACTTGCCTAATTACCCTAACCTGCCTAGTTAACCTAATTAACCTAGTTAAGCCTTTAAATGTCTCTTAAGCTGTATAGAAGTGTCTTGAAAAATATCTAGAAAAATATTATTTACTGTCATCATGGCAAAGATAAAATAAATCAGTTATTAGCAATGAGTTTTTAAAACTATTATGCTTAGAAATCTGTTGAAACAATCTTCCCTCCGTTAAACAGAAATTGGGGAAAAAAATAAACAGGGGCGTTAATAATTCTGACTTTAACTGTATATATTGTATAGCCGTATCTTGGGGTTAACTAATCGCAACATTTTAAATTGTGATTGTGATTCGAGTTTGATTAATCGCTCAGCCGTGATTGTGTCTACTTGGTTATAGGTGCTTTTATTTACAACAAGGCTAAGCATTTCTTTTGATCAACGACACATGTACTTGTTATTCATTCATAAACATAAATTCTCACTTTTGAGAGATGAACCTATGATTTTGAACACATTGTTTTAGTAAATTATTACAAGAAAAGCACTTGCTGCTCTGCAAAAAT
Source organism: Danio rerio (assembly GCF_052040795.2). Taxonomy (NCBI): domain Eukaryota; kingdom Metazoa; phylum Chordata; class Actinopteri; order Cypriniformes; family Danionidae; genus Danio; species Danio rerio. The sequence continues at coordinate 18,922,617 of NC_141024.2, forward strand.
TAAAATATGTTCACACTTGCAGTTCTGTTCAATTGATATTTTTGCTCTGGATACCAAAAAATGTGTGTATATATGTTTCTGGTTCACTGGGACTTTTGGAGCTGCACATCTATCGATTTGCTCTTCAGTGTTTGGACTTTCAGCAGTGAAATTTAAACCACACTGAACTGAACTAAATTGAACTCCACCTCTGAAAACTGGATTGACACTTTCAATTTACTAGAACTTTTATGTTAAGCTGCTTTGACACAATCTATATTGTAAATGCGATATATAAATAAACATGAATTAAATTGAACTAATCATTCACATGTTCAGTCATTGAGCCAAACTATAGCATTCCAATAGTTCAACTAAACTACAGCATACAAAAACCTGGATAAGTAAGACTGGGACTTCTGTAAAACATGATTTAATGTAGGCTGAATTACAATAATCCACAACCATAATTGTAGACCCCTCTAAACAGACAAAGAACCAGGCAGGATAAGGAAAAAACACCTCTCAACAATGTCATTTGAGGGCGAGCTAGTGGCCAAACAGACACAACATCCACACAATAATCCAAGATACTGTGGTTCTCTGGGACACCGTCTCGGAGGAAAACATACCGTCCCTTTACACACAAACACCCAGAGCTCATAGTAGCCGCATTGACCCCTAGCGTAAATGCTAAGTGTCTGTCTCACACATACGCAAAGGATATGAGCGGCGAGACCCCACCCGCTTATTACTGTGCAAAAACAACCACAGCTTAAGAATAACAGGACATGAATTGAAGGGAGGAATCAGAAACTCTGAATACAACTGTAAGGAAACAAGGGAGGTTCTGCAGTCTGAATGGCTTTTTTTTCTCATCATCCACAATAGATTTTTTTTCTCAAAATTTCTCATAAGTGTCATCATTCCTCACAGGTACGAGATTCATACTGTAAAAATGATGCATTTTTACCACTAAAAACTGTACAAACACTGTTACACAAAACTGTTAATTGGTTAAAGGGATAGTTAACACAAAATAATAGCTCATCACTTGCTTTCCCTCATGTGGTTTGGTTTTAAACCTTTTTAAATAATAAGATATTTTGAAAAATAAGATATTTCGAATTATGCCCATTGAATTCCATAAAAAGGAAAAAATGCTATAAAACAAGCAAAATTATCTGCCAATGGGGTGAGAAAATTGTCTTGTTTTTGCTTTGAAATTTATATAATTAGATTAGAAACAAGACAGAAATTCAAAGTAAGAAAAACTTATTTTTTGTGTTGCATAAATCACATACATTCTGTATAAATGCAGTAATGAAATACAATTCTATGGCTTTTGGTCAACTATAATTCAGACTCAACATGGCATATGTTGCGATGTGACTACTGCAGATGCGCACATTGCAATATCAATGCTGAAACGATGTATTGTGCAGCCCTATATTTAATTATTAAAAACATTATTTATATTTATATATATTTATTTGTCTGGAAAAGGCTTCATGACTTAAGAATTTTTAGATATTTAAACTAGAAACGTGACAAAAACAAGTAAGAAAAGCATTTTTGCAGTGGGTATATACTGAATACATTTACATTCCCAGAATTCCCTGTGACATTTCACATTTGATGTTTGTTCTTTATAGTTTTTCTTTTTACTTTTATTTTTGTACACTGCTTGAAATTATTGCTTTTCTTGGTCCCTTGTGCACTACAACTTTAATTATGTTTGAGAGCATGTGTGTGTGTGCAAATAATTACTGTGGGGGTTTCAATTCTTCCACAAAACACTCAAACAATATGTGCCTGACCGCGATATAAAGACTTGTGCTCATGTTTCAGGATGGTCAACAGAAATGTTACTTGTCAGATCTGGCTTTTGTTGCATCATCTCTAGTATTTATGCAAGCTATCATATAGCGTGAGCATTCAAGCACCACTTAAAATGTAACCAACCAATGTCCCTTACCATACTCGCTGTAATGTGGTCATTCTCACCACATACACCTAGCTAAATACATGGGGAAGGATACTGCAGAGATCACTGCTACCTAGAAAGGGAGACCTGTAACAGAGGGAGTTCTCATAAAAGACATATAGGACCACATACGTATGAGATGGTTCACTGGTAGGGAAGACACAGGCCCACCGTGTCGGGTGATTCACAGTGGCAGACACTGCGTATGGGGTCACCTGAAGTGGGGACCCCACATACCTGGCATCATACCCTAGAATGCATGTTTACCTACAACAAAACGTGCCTCCACCTGGTCCCTCTGCTGAGTCATGTGAACGGGGCTTGGAGAAACACTCTGGCAGCAATGTAGACCTTCAGTGTGGATGGCAACATCCCACTCTCCAGCTTGAACTGAAGAAAAGAAAGGTCTTAGATGAAAATGTCAGGGAGGATCTGATAAGAGGAGTGTGAGTACCTGCCTCGGACAGCAGCGAGTCCTGACGAAGAGCATGTAAGGGCAAACTCCACCAGCCTCCACCAGGGCTGGAGCAGCTCCTCTCACCTCCAGGTGATCCCCTTCAGGGACCTTTGTGACCTGTTTTAGCGAACTGTACATTGCCTTCATGTGCTGATCTCAACACAACTGGTGAGTCACAAAGGGTCACGTGGCGGAGCACAAGATGCAGGTGGACAGCCTCGAAAGGAAGCAATTGATGTGGAGGTGACATGTGGCTAAGCAGTTCTCTTTGGCCACTGGCACATGCTCACTGCACTTGGCTGCTCCTTAACTGTCAAGAACTCCTGGGCAGAGTCCCTGAGATTGTTACTGAGGTGCTGTTCCTGAATCACCAGAGTGGTCATCACTCCAAGAGCATTAACAGCTTTTGTCTATGCTCTCACCATCAAGTCAGCCATCTGTATCATGTGGAAAGCGACCGCTCATGTGCAGATCAGCCAGGACTCCTGGGGCATAGAGGCTGAGCATGCAGAGCTAGAGCAGCCTGGCCAGCACAGTGTAGGCTCTGGCCAAAAGGGACAAAAAAAACCTACATGCTATAAGCAGAGGGTCATGGCCTATCCAACCAGGCAAGATTTACCACAATCGCCTCCCACCTAAGAATGGACATGTACCCTCTGGCTGCTCTGCCATCACACTCTATGCCTGAAGATCCTCTGAAAAGAAGGGGATGACAAGCATGCAGCTGCCCCAAAGAACGTCCCACACACTCGTCTAAAGCCTGGACGGGTTGTGCTGACGAGAAGCGGGAGAGCCAGAGGGTTACCTGGTGGCTTCATCACACTGAAATCCAGAGCGCCCTAAGTGCTCACCACAGTCTGGGGAACAACAAAGGTGCTCACACTTGTAACAGTGTAGGCATGTGCTTTTTGTGAGCACTGCATCACATGCTAAAGCTAGACATGTAATACAGCGATTAGGACTGTCCAGAAACACATAGATGTAACTATGTCTTTAGAAAAAAACGTAATGCTAGCCATGTTGCTCTTTTAAGACTACTCTTTTTGTGGCAATCTCTTGCAGAAGTTTGCAGAAGAATTCCAGCAAAGTGCCCAGGGACAGGAAAAGAAGCCCAGTTTAATGCACCATTCTTACTCTGTAATCCAGCTAGCACTTGAACTTGAAGTTGCTTGCTGTACAAGAGGCGAGTTAATTCTGAAGCTAAAGTCTAATGAGCTTCCGCTCAAGGCAGCCTTTTATACTCCTGATTGCAGAATGGCTACACATTTCATATGCATTCATTGGCCCGTTTTTTATATAACGTCGACATAACTGTAAGTGGGGAACTACTATTAGTACTGCCTGGGAAAACGAGTAATAAATGCAGACCTCAATTCAAATTATAAAATTTCACAATAGGAGTAACTAAAGTTACGAATCATGTCATGTGCAAAAATTATAGACATGGTACTATCTAAACTTGCAGGATGTGTGAAGCCCTATGATGTAGTGGTTTTTCAATTGAAGAAACCAACAAATTCAGTGGGTGCTCATAACTTTCTAATCAATTTACCCCATTATGCCAAAATGTTACTTTTTCATTACAATGTATTTAAGCAATATTCCAGCATTATGGATGTGACATTTGCAGTAAAATCTCAAAACAAATTCACAGAGAAAGCTATAATGTAAATAAATTACATTGAAACATTTGTGGGCAAAGCAGTAGGTGGTCTCACAGCAAGAAGGTGACTGGTCCAAGCCTCAGCTGGTCCAGTTGGCATTTCTGTGTGGAGTTTGCATGTTCTCCCCACGTTCGTGTGGGTTTCCTCTGGGTGCTCCGGTTTTCCACACAAGTTCAAAGACATGTGGTACGGGTGAATGGGGTAAGCTAAATTGTCCGTAGTGTATGTGTGTGAATGAGCGTGTATGGATGTTTCCCAGTGATGGGTTGCAGCTGGAAGGGCATCCGCTGCGTAAATCATATGCTGGTTAAGTTGATGGTTGATTCCGCTATGGTGACTCCAGATTAATGGGACTACGCGGGAAAGAAAATGAATGTATGAAATGAATCTGTTTATATTTTTCAAAACAACTAACCACAGAGTTATGGGATCAGAAAATATCAATCTGTAAACATTTTTTAGATTTAAATTAAGAAAAATATTCATGCGTTATAGATGTGATGAAAAAAGTTAGCGAGTTTAAAGAATACAACATACTTTGTAGTAATGCTGTGAATTAAACTGCACAACCCCCAAAAAATAACGATTATCAAAAGGATAAGGCTCACTACAGAACAAAAACTATTTATTTTATTTTATTTTATTTTTTATGAGGAAAAAGCTTCGATATGGATGTGAAAACTCTGTTATGGATGTGACAGATTTGAAATTGGCACTTGTGTGATTTTGGTACATCAAATATAATAGTTTAAAAACATTAACAGAGACATTTCTTAATTATTTTTAAGAGTTTATCTTTATCTTAGAGTATTTTTAAAGCACTGTAAAAAACTTGCTTACACAAATAGCACAATATTTAATAATAATAATTTTATTTTGCATTGTACTCATTGCTTTCTTTTAAAAAAAAGTTAATAAGAAACAAACAATAATAATTTAAACATAAAAATCTAATTCAGAAGCATAATTTGATGCTTAAATATGAAATCTCTCTAAGGTTATACATTTTTACGCTATCCAAGTAAATTTCTATAGGAATTTTCCATTTATATTTATTTTCATTAATGTCTATAAAAAAGTAAACATCATTAATCCACAAAAATTTTAAATGATATGCAGAATTTATGCACACAGTATGATGTACAGCTGAGGGATTAAGAAGACAAGGTCACTGATTAATAACATGCTTACTAAATGCATAGTCTATCTACTGTATATACATTATAGCGCAGTATGCATTTCTGAGAAACATGCCGACAATGTTCATAGCTTATGTACAAATCTCAAGCGGATTATTCCCATTGTTTTCCACATTACACTGAAGCATACATTCAAATAGCAGTGACTGTTTATGACTTTATTTAATGTACAGCCTACTTTATATGCATATGTACAGTATCTTAGAGTATTGGCTTGCTTCATGATGGCTGTTTTTGAAAGCATGTTTTGGCTCTGGTGAGGCTTAACTATTTTTCAAAATGAGAAAATAGATTAGACATGACCCAAATGACCCTTTAAGTCAATCCTAGAAAAAAAAATCCTTTTTTCTAACTAAAATCAACCCCCTTTCACTACACATTGCCTTGAATTACAACCCAATCTCACACACCGGAGCATCATATCATTGAAACTGACATCTGTGTGCAAACACTGTGTGGCCTGAAATGGTATACACTTCCTAACAGAGGGGTGAGCTCATTTCCACGGTAATGCACAGAGTCAGATGACTGCAGTAGGCCAGGCTAAATCTAAAGCTCAGACACAGCTCTTTGTTCTTACATTCATTCACTGCAGCTGTTAGTCTGGCTTTAAGGTTAGGGTGTAACAGAGCAGCATAATGTTGGACAAGCTGTGTCTGATCTCACTGGCAGCCAGGAAGATTACAAGTAGCAGTGACGTACTTTCTGTTGTTCTATTAAAAATCTGTGGTGGATTCAGATTTGAATGCCATTGGACTTCAATATAAGCTTACAGAAGAAGATATTAGTGTGGTGTTTGGATACTTCTTTTAAATCTGCTCTGAAGTGCCTTGAACCATAATTCAGTATGATGATGTAATTTCAGCTGAAACAGGAAGCAAGTGTGAAACACAGCTTCTCCTTTTTTCAAATAGACAATAGCATTTTGTTTAGATCACAACTTGGCCAGAGTTAAAGTCACATATTCATCCATATGGCTTTAAAAATACAGCATTTTATAAATATTCAAATGACTCCAGTATGTTTTGCGGAGCCCTGCATATAATGATCTGCTTTGTGTCAATGCCAGAGCTTACTGTATGTGTGATGCAGCTGTTCATTAAACACCGCAGATAATAGAAAGCATTTGATAGGTCAAACAAATCTTGTGAATAGCTGAAGTGCAGAATGGTGTCACCAAAATCATGTATGCATATTGGCTGGAGGGAGAGACAGCAACTTTTAAAAGCTCTTTTTCTAAAATTGAATGTTGTCATTGTCTTGGAGTACACTTGCTTGTACATAAAACAAACAAACTGATTCATTCATTCATTCATTTCTTTTTGGCTAGTTCCTTTATTGATCAGGGGTCAACCGCCAACTTATCCAGCATATGTTTTACGCAATGGATGCCCTTCCAGCTGCAACCCATCAATGGGAAACACCAAAAAATAAATTACTATACTACTATAATAAAGTACTATTTCTATTTAAATTGCAAATAATGCTTAGATTATGCTTAGAAATATACTTTTATTGACTAAAAAGAGTTTATTTAGTCCCAGCGCATTGAAAATTTGACGTAAACTGTCAACTCTCTTGTGTGTTTCATGTTTGTCATAGATGTTTACATTAGATGTTGCCTACCCTGTTGTTGTCTATTGGATGGACTGCATCAATAGAGCCGCCATTTTCGTACAGGGTAGTGCTCCATTGAAATGAATGCGAGAGCAAAGTGCTGTGGAGGACTGTGGCCATCCAGAGCCAGAGAAATACACAAATATGCATATATCTATGATCGGGAGTTTTCCCGGTGGTCATTATGCAAATACCTTTTTAAATTACGAAAATTATAATTTTACATCACTTTTCTATATTGATGGATAAGTGAGCGCACGGGCATTCCTGACAAAGAACGAATGTTTGTGTGCATGGAAATGTACTATCCACCCTCCTTGTTAAATCTGATCTAATCCGTGTCCTGAAACACACCTCTCCGGCTTTCACTTCCCATACTGATGGAGGGAGTGATTTATTTGTAAATGAATCTCCATTACAAATGACTCCTTCACTTCACTGTTTCACTGTTTTTGGCACAGCAGCGTCTCCTTGTCATATTTCATTTACATTGTTTGCTTATTTTATTTTTTAAAAACTACCATAATCTTAGTATTTAGTGCAAGTTTGAGATATTTTGCCTTATGGTGAATCCAATAAGTGACTTTATTATCATCAATAACGCTACTTGTTTTGCACAAAAGTTCATTTTCTTTGTTTGCTCATTACTACACCCGTACACAGCGCTAAAGTACAGCATATTCACATTGGCACACTGCCTTGACTAGTGCTGTTGAATGACACTTGTCCTGGAAGCACTGTACAAATGTGGTGGCGCTATTGACGCATGCTCACAGAAACTTGTATTATGGTCGGCTAAGTGAAGGAGTCATTCATAACGGAGATTTATTTACAAACAAATCGCAGAGGTTCCTTAAAAAAAATCCAATCTTTATAAAGTTCTGAGATTAATTGAAAATAAGAAATGTGCTTCTTTCTTGAGCAAATATGATGGGATCTTTCATGCTACTTGAGTATTTATCTCTTTTTTTATTGCATTATTTCTTTTAACCTTTAAAAAAAATGTATGTATTGTATTTTGGTTTTGCTTTTTATCTTGTGTATCTAAAGTGATTATTAAGTAAAAGAACTGTTGTCTTTTACTGTTTTCTAAATTGTATTATGCAGTTTCTTACAGTTAATAAAAAATGTATTTAATATAGACTATAACAAATAATAACAAATATAACATGTTTTTAAACAAAATCAATACATAAACTAGCTTTAATGTTTTAGAAGGTTAAATTTTCAGCTCAAATCCTCTTGGCTTTACTGTCTTCATGGCAAAGATAAAATAAATCAGTTATTAGAAATGAGTTATTAAAACTATTATGTTGCTATACTATATGAAATGTGCTTGTTGGACATCTTTTGGACTATCTATCTATCTATCTTTTTGGACATCTTTTATCCTTATGCTGAAGCACAAGGATAAAAGAAAAATAATAAAATAATTTTATTCATTTCAATTTTACCACAAATGCTGCATCCATCCACTCTATTGAGTATGTTTTCTCAATAGCTCGGTTACTCTCCTCAAGTTAAAACCTCTGGGCTCCAAAATCAAATTATAATCATAATAATTTTATAATAATTTCATAATAATTTTATAATCAAATAGAAAATTAAAACGATTTACTTCATTAGTGCACGCTACTCCAACAAGCCTATTTTTGAGATCCTAAATGGATATGTAAAAAAAATAATAATAAAATGAATTCCACAGTGGTTTTGTGCCAGATGATAAGCTCTTCTGGCACAAGCTTTCTCCCCTTTATGACAGAAACCTGAAAACCTAATTTGCAAAGGACATATAATGTTATAAGATTAGACTGTGGTATTTCAAAAAGGAAAACATTACAAAACCTTTTACACTGATTCCCCCGGGAGAAAAAAAAAAGTTTTGATGCTGGTTTAAGCTGTTCTTGCTCCTTTGATGGCCATGCTGATCCTGAGCAAGAACCACCACATGACCAGCAAGAACCAGCTTTATCCAGCATATAAAATGTGTAATATATTCAACATGTATTTTAAAATATTGCAAAAGTGATTTACAAATATTTTCAACTGTTAGAAATAAGTACAAATTCGTATAAGCTATAATTTTATATAATGTCCACATATAGCCATATATCAGATTTATGATTGGGCCAGCAAAAGACTGTAAGCTTAAATCAGCTCATGACCAGAACCAGCTTAAACCAGCAAAACAGTTTAAATCCCATACCATTGTTTCAGCATTCTTACAGTATGTTATGGGTACACATTTTTTAATCCAAAATAATGCCTTGTAAGACTTCTTTAGAAGGTCATTTGAGGAGGCTGACTGTGATCCAGTCAACAGCAGAGAGACTGTGACCCCTCACCCATCTTTATGCTTTATGAATAGAACAATTAAGCCATACAAACACAGGATCAGGAAACGATAAGAGAGATATCCGGATTTGAAGGTGTGTAGCTGAGATGGTTTGCTCTGATAAAGTTTCCCTATGTGCATTACTGTACACAGTTGACTGATGAAAGACTACATACATGTCAAAATCTTTTTCTTGATCCCTTCATTTACCTTGTACATTCATATACAGTTGATGTCAAAATTATTAGCCCCCCCTAAATTGTTTGACCCCCTTTTTATTTTTCCCCATTTTCTGTTTAATGGAGAGAGGGTTGTTTTTAACACATTTTTAAACAATAGTTTTTATAACTCATTTCTAATAACTGATTTATTTTATTTATTTATTTATTTATTAATATTTGACTAGATATTTTTCAAGCCACTTTTATACAGCCTCAAGTGACATTTAAAGGCTTAACTAGGTTAATTAGTTTAACAGGTTGGGGTATTTAGGCAAGGTATTGTATAACGATGGTTTGTTCTGTAGACCAAAAAAACAACAACAAGAAAGCTTAAAGGGGCTAATCATTTCATTCCCCTAATATGGCTGATAAAAAATTAAAAACTGTTTTTATTCTAGCCGAAATAAAACATATAAGACTTTTTCCTGAAGAAAAAATATTATCAGACATACTGTGAAAATTTCCTTGCTCTGTTAATCATCATTTGGCAAACATTTAAAAAAGAAAAAAACAATTCATAGGGGGCTAATAATTCTGACTTCAACTGTACATTTAATTTACTGCTGAACTCAAGTGTCTGACCTTCAACACCTTCGCTAAGTGCTTAGATTCTTTTCTTTATGTATTACCTTCTGCACTTCCACTTATTCAGTATTAAACATTCAAGTGAAAAGCTTTTTAAATGACTAAATGCCAAGCAGAATATTAGAAACTGTTATACTGCGTTGATGCATTTTCTATTTCAATTTTATTATGCAGTCAATAACAGTTTACATTAATTAGCTATTAGCAATTGGCATTAGTGGGAAGGATATTCTGATTTCAAAGAGTATTTCAATGGACAAAAGTTTATGTATGCATGCTATGCACCATCATCGATATTATAAATGTTTGGTTGACTTTTCTTCTTATTTCTGTAACGAAGCCTGTTTCCACGCAGAGAATATACTGTAATGATTACAGCTTAAAAGTCAACTCCTCAAATATTTGCAACTTGACTCCAAAATTTTTACTTTGTATCTCACCATATGATTTTATATCACACAGTATTTTTTCTCACAAACAGGCTATTAGTTTACCTCACATTGTGACTACATTTAAATGCACCCATTTCAACTTGCATCTAACAAATTTGAGTTTATATTTATCAAATACAAGTAGAAAAAGAAATTATTAAGTAATGACGGGAACAATTGAGAGAACATAAAAATCTGTGGAAATGTATTTATTTTCCTTTACTCATGTATTTGTTTGTTTTATTTATAGTCAATGATTTAAACTTTAGTTTTTAGCTTTCTTATTTATTTAACTTTTTTTTTTACATTGAGGCAGAAACAGACATCCACATGCTTGATATCAAAAATATGTTACCACTGACTAGAACTAATAAATTAAGTTGCAAACATCATTTGAGCTCAAACTGAAGAATGAGAAAACTAATTGCATGTCATGTCCTAACATGAACTCCAGCACAGCATCAGAAAAGCACCATTCCTCTGTCAGCCTTCCTGTCCATATCCTATTCATCTGCTAAAACCAAAAGGGAAGCAGAACGCAGACCAACCCATCATGAACCCACAGGGTATAGAATGCCACACCATCCAAAAACCAGTCTCCATGGAAAAGCGGCCACAGCATTTACAGCAACCCTCAAGTATAGATTTCCTCTGTAGTCCAGGGGAAGCCGGTGACCACCGCTATAATTCAAGGCAGTGCAACACATCGTTTATTTCCGAGCTGCTTTGACTCTTTAAATCTAATGCAAACACCCTGCGAGCCCGATGAGGCATTTTTATCTGCGGACGAGATGCTTTTACGGGCGCTGATGCGTTTCTGGCACCACACGTGAATTTTCTGAGCCACTGGACCGCACACACATCAGTTTGTAGGTATGAATTCAACCGTCCTAACTGAAGGCTGCGATTACATTACCCTGCGCATTTCTGAGAAACACCGGAACAAAAAAAGTTGCCTTCACTAAGCTGAATTTCAAACGATTCCCTGGAATTAGGGAACTCAGAGGACAGAGGCCTGTGTGAGTCTCGCGCTTGTCACACAGCTCCGTGTTTATGGCAAGCCATTTCAACATTTACATAAAGGCTAAACCAAGGGTTCTCGGTATTAATGGGTCATTCCTTCATTTTGAGTGAATCTTTAATCTGTCACAAGTGAGGAGTCCTCTAAGAGAGGGATTCATTCATTTACGCATGCGCATATTGTGCAAGTTGGGTAGTGTTCCTTTTTCGAGTCTTCTATTGGGTTTGAGTCATTTGTTCATCATATGAAAGACATAAGACAATCATATGCAGTCAGAGCCAAAAAAAGATTTGATCCGTTAATCTCCGACGTCCTCAGGTTTGAGTTGTTCGAGCATCATGTGAAAGATATAAGCCAATCAAACAGTATGGTTGGGTATGAGTGATTCGTCTCTTACATGAAGTAAAATGATGTACGAACAACTCAAAACCCAAAGACTCCAAAGGTGAACTAATTATGGGTTCTTCCGGCTCAGACCTCCCATTGACATTAGACTAATTTATACTTCTGTATCGAGTGATTGCTGTGACTCGTGGTGCAAGCCTTGCGCGTAGTCGTGCATTCTTATTTCTGCATGCTGTTTGTGTTACTCTGCAATAGCACTTCTGAAACGCTAGCTGGCAGGTTTTATGTTCCTCTGTGTCGAATTTCTTTATGGGTGATTTATTTCCTGAACGCTACCTTAATGTACAAGTAGCTAAAACTCACTCATTCAGAGACAGGAACCGGCGAACATGAAACCCCTTTAATAATAAGGTAATCACAAAACAAATGTTTCCATCTGCTCCTTCAAGGGACTCAACACTTGTAAACACTCACTCCATTGGGCTCATGGTTTTCAACACTCTCTACACTCGTCACTGCAATCCAACTAATCACAGAGCTTGCACTAAGCTTCATTGTGACGAGTAGGTAAATATTTTGAGAACTGTGCATCAGCGTCGACATTAGCCACACCGAGGGCTATGTGACTGCGCAAAGGCTGCACCGGACCGTGCGCTTACCGCAGAAGTATAAATCAGCCTATAGGGGTTAAAAATGACCCAGACATAATTTTATTAGCATAACAAAAACCCAAAACAATGGGTTTTTATTTACTGCTTTTTTTAGAGGTTTAGTGAAGGCGGGACATTTTTTATCTGAATGGCCATGTACAGAAGTCTAGTACAACAGGAGGGTTAAGCTTACAGTATATGGGACTGATGTGTCACGTGAATGATCGACTCAACTTGTCGGAACGCCCATCATGGAGCATTTAAAAAATATATATTTTTTAAAATTTTAACTGAAAGAGTGGGGGTTTATGGCTCTTTAACATTAAGCACTTTGGTCAAGGATCAATATATGAAATGAGAATTGAGTTTTACATAATAAAAGCAGGGCTTAATTCGTGCCCTCCTTCTCTGTCCGCTGTCCACTTTCACTTTCTTATGCGACTCCTCAACACTCCTCACTTTCGTCCGCGACACCCCTCCACCATTCAACACCCCGCCATCCTGCTCTTCACTTTCGTCCGCGACAATACACCCCCAGCTGTCCACTTTTGTACGCGACACCTCTACATCTCGGGTAACATGCCAGATTCGTTACACTGATCTGTTCCGGGACCTTGAAATTCACAAATTAAGCACTGAAAGAAGAGTGTCTATTTCATTCATATATGAAAATGTAGATTTTTAAAAGGAGGCACTGCGTAAAACATTTACTGGTTAAGTTGGCGGTTTATTCCGCTATGGTGAACCCAGAAAAGGGGACTAAGCCAAAAAGAAAATGAATGAATGAATGAATGAATGAATGAATGAATGAATGAATGAATGAATGAATGAATGAATGAATGAATGAATGAATGAATGGCTTGCCATATCATGTTTCTGCATGTTTGGAAAAAGTTATGAGAACTAGTGTAGGCTGGTGTACGGATGATCCTCAGCAGCAAGATGATGCACATTCATAAACGTTCAGTTATCAGCTTACAGAGGCTAAACAAGTTCCATGATTCATAAACATGACATTATTGGATCACCTCAGGGACAATGAGACTGTTGATAGTCATTTATATTTAACTAAGTAAGTCAATTATACATCAGTGTAAACTTTCACGCTCAGATTCTAGGAAAGTCTCATATCGCAGCACTTTTGGTAGACAAAGCAGAAAACAAACGCGTGACACAAGCAAACCCGTTTGGAAGAAGCGCACAATGTTTACGAGTGATGCCATATGCGATCACGCGCACACACAAACACTCTCTGATTAATAAGTGAGAGATTAGGAAATGACCTGTGTCATATTACAAACACCCGATCGCCAAATATTGATTACTCTCTGAGTAAACAGCACTGGATAAAAACAGCAAGTGGCAGATGGAGAGGAAAAACAATGAAGTGCAGAGTAGATGTAGCATATTGAAAACAACATTTCAGCAAACAGTAACGCCATATTTGAGGTTAATAGAGACTTATTTGAATGTTTTTATTAGTCAAACGTAAATATCTGTGTTGTGCTTTTAACCACATTTCTAGCTGCTTTAACATTGAAATGTTAGATTACACGTCTTTGAAGGTGTCCTTATTTTAGTGTCACTTTTTTGAATAATTACTGAGTAATATCAATTAACTACCATATGGTTAGGCTTAGAATGCAGGTTAGGTTAGTGATATTTACAAGTAATTATGCATAATTAATTGTATGTACAATAATCATGTAACAAGGACACCTTAAAGTAAAATGTTACCAAATTTTGGCATCAAAGCCGTTTTGTGCATACAATAATAAAAAAATGCTATCTTTTAGAAATGTTTGTATCCATTTTCAAACACCAAAATCACAGCGTTTTAATCTCATAAGAGTTAGGAAATCATTTGGTGATGTTAAATCCCCCAAAAATATATGTTTTTCTGACCAATTTCATATATATATATATATATATATATATATATATATATATATATATATATATATATATATATATATATATATATATATATATATATATATATATGTGCTTATCTCCTTTTTACATTGAGCTAAGGGTAAAAACATATTTCCTTTCATTAAAAAATCAAAGCATCGTTTTCCACGTGGATGTTTCAAATTGTTATTACTGGGTGGAAGCAGTGGGCAGATCTGTCTCTGAAGGAGAAATAAAAACATACGACCCCACTGAGAACGTCACATCATGGATCAGCAAACAGCTGGTAAATAGTTTCAAACAAAGATTGCATAAAGTGTCTTAACTCATCTTACATCATCAAGGACAGATGTTATCTGGGACAGGAAACAGTGTTTACCAAAACATTATAAAACTGTGTTTTTCTCCATGAAGAACAACCACAGCAGAATTTACTCTTAATTTATTTTTAAGAAGCAAGGCAACATTTGCATGTAATCATATGGTGAAAAACATAATAACACATTTATTTTTATGTAGTGCCACATCAAATAAAACTGGATAAACATTAGAAAGCATTTGTTTGAATTTAGAACTGGCTCATTTTTTGGTAAATAATTGACGTTTGTGGTATTTGGTTATTTAACATCTCTTATTACATTGTTTATTCTGGTTGCACACAACTGGCATACAGCATGACCAGTGTAGTCCAGCTCACAAACAAATGAATCATATTTGTTTTGTGTGTGTGACTGTATGTTTGTTTGAGACTTAAATCAGTTTAATCAGTTCATATCTGCTGCTCATATGACAACTTGTTAAATAGTTGATCTAAGTTAAAAACACACACAAATACAAATAAAAAAAAATATATATATATATCTCAAATACACTTAAGGTGAATTATGCAGAGTTTAAAATTTTATATCTATAAGCATGTGTTTCCTTATGTATTATGAGTATATGTTTATACAAGCTTTATAAAATAAATGAATATATAAACTAAACATATACGCTGTGAATATATTAAATATATCATAATAAAAGTATTAATCTATTCAAATATAAAACATATTGATTAAATTATTTATTTATAAAGTTGTAATATTAGGTCAAAAGGGTTCTGCTTAATTCTGTCTTATAAAACAGTTTTTTTGTGTCTATGTACAGTACATAAATATATACAGTATTTTTATATATATTGTTATTTTTAAAATATATTTTATATATAACTTAATAAGAAAATTTAATAATATAAAAAATTAACTATTATTTTAAACCATATATGGAATACTTGTTCTGAAAAGTTCTGCTTGTTTTTAATATTAAACAAATGCACACACAATATTAGCAATAAAAAAATAAATAAAATGTTAATGTAGTTATAAATATTGTAGCGAGCAATTATATGCCACGTCGCCCTGGTCGCTAATTTCACCCAGCTGGACCTTCATCAAGCCAGGATCGCACACAGCTGGAGGACATCAAGCGGAGAGACATATAAGCCCAACCTACACCAGGAGAAGATGAGCTTCATTCATTCTATGACTCCCTGTGCTAATGCTTGTCTCTCTGTCTCTCCTTAGCGGACTCCAGCTCGTGACGATCCTTCACCCGACTACTCACTGTCCTTCACCTACTTCCCGGAGCACCAGAGCACCTCACCCTAAAGAAGAGCACCTTTTACAACACCTTCACTTTGTAAATAAAGCACCCTCCGGGGACTTGTCTGTAAACTCATCCTGTTGTGCCGCTGTTTTCCCTCTGCCTCGCTACAATATTTAATATTTATTATAAAAATGTCATTATTAATAACAATAACTATTTAAGAAACAATTGAAAAATTTTACTTTTTTAATTCATGAATTTATTTTTTTTCAACTGATTTACATTTTGTTTAAAATTTAGGTTGGAATAAATACACTACACCTATATATGATGTTTACAGGGACCCTTCCTGCCATTATTCACATCTGTGTCCTCATAAATCATATTGAAGAGAAATTACGCTCGGGTTTAACATTTCTTAATAATAAAATGGTAATAAAATGACAATATTTTGGAAGCCTATTTGAAAAAGCCTTTATTATAATTTAAATAAAAAAAACATGTGCATTAAGCACTATAACATGATCAATTTCATATGCACTCAAATATTAAAGTCTTCCTTAATGTTATATGATATGTTTTTAACAGTGGTATTGTGTAGTTGAAAACATGCCTCATGGTGTCACTTAAACACCTGTTGGAGCACAGATGGCGGGACATCTGCAGCCTGCAGGCTCTGGATCAGCCGCTGCACCGTGGCCCCTCTTCCGTTCCTCTGCGTCCACATCACCAGCCCAGCGAGCACCTGACTCTGAACAGCAAGCGGGTGGTCAGAGCAGCACCGGTACAGATCCGCACAGGACAGGCCCAGATCCAGCAGCACAGACTTCCACTCTGAGCCCAGACGGGATGCCAGCTGATTCAGATGCAGGGTGGTTGGTACGGTCAGAAGGATGTGGTCAGGAACACCACACTGAACTGAAAACAAGGACACAACGTGTAATTTTAAAAATACGGTAAGTCAGATTGTGTTGTAAGCTGTGAAGCACAGCTACAACAAAACGCCAAATACTGTAATGATTTAACTGCAAGTAGGCGCATCCCAATTTGTGAACCATTGTATGCTATTTTTAGTTTACTAGTGCAAGTATGATGCACTTATTTAATAATAATAATTCATTTTTTCATCAGCTTAGTCTCTTTATTCATCAGGGTTTGCAACAACAGAATGAACCGCCAACATATCCAGCATATGTTTCACAGAGCGGATGCCCTTACAGCTGCAACCTAGTACTGGGAAACATCCATACACTCTCATTCACACTCATACAATACAGCCAATTTAGTTTATTTAGTTCACCTACATAGCACATGTCTTTGGACTGTGCTGAAAACCGGAGCACCAAGAGGACCCACGCGAACAAGGGGAGAATAGGCAAACTCCATACACAGTAATGTCAACTGACCCAGCCGGGACTTGAATCAGTAACCTTCTTGCTCTGAGGTGACAGTGCTATCCACTGAGCCACTGTGTCGCCAATAATAACAATAATTACTAATAAAGTCTGAACACTTCATTATCTCAGCTTTGAAGAAATATTTTCTCACAAAAATTACAATTTAGTAATCTTTCATACTGAGTTAATACCAATTGTGAAGCACTGCATCACTTGCTCTAGTTTACTCACAGGATGTTTTTTAACTTAAGCATATTTTCCACTTGAGCAGAATTATTTAAGCTTTCGCAGAAGACACAACTGAGGCGAAACCATGCATTTGCAGTAAACACATCATGCATTTCACACCATCAATGCACTAGTTTGCATTGACATTCATTCATTCATTCATTCATTTTCAGCTTAGTCCCTTTATTAATTCAAGGTCGCCACAGCAGAGTGAACTGCCACCCTATCCAATAAGTTTTTACGCAGCGGATGCCCTTCCAGCTGCAACCCATCTCTGGAAAAGTTTGCATTGACATTAAAAGTAATTATTTGCCTGAATACTTGATTTAGGCTTAATTTTAATTTTGAAAATTTATTTTGGTGTGAACCAAGCATAATTCCCCATTTGCACTATATACTGTTTGCACTATAGACCATTTTGAGGAATGTAAACAATAACAATGGTTCTGACGTTTTTCCTGTTTTACATTGTAAATATCCATAGCTTCTGAGGGTCCAAAAAGTTCTACATATTGATAAATAATGTCACGATAACTGTTATAACATCTAACTCTGATTAAATCGCCTCTTGTTACAGATGTGAAATAGTTTGACAACCGAAATGACAATGACATCATCACATTGAAATGGTCTATATACTGTTCTACATTATACTGTATTTTTTGCACTATACTGTTTTACATCTGCACAACTCCTTGCCATATGCCCTTAAGTATAATTGTATTGTTTACAATTTTTTTTTACTTATATTTTTACATTAAATTATATGTATATTTGTAATTATTTGAATTTCTTTTTAAAATTCTACTTTTTGTAATACTATTATATGTTAGGCACCTAGGGTCTGAGAGTAACACAATTTCGATTCTCTGTATGTCCTGTACATGTGGTTGAATAGACAATAAAACTGATTTTGACTTGATTGTTTCATCTCAAAGTTTCTTTCTTCAGCAGAACACTATAGCAGATTTGCTTTCACAATGCTAAAAACCAATAGCTATTGGCTCCGTTCTTTATTATTCTATAAAACATCTTTTTTTACGATCAACAGAAAACCCACAAAGAATTGAAACCATTCCAGGGTAAGTTCTTTTAAATTTTTTGGGCTGAACTAATAATCTAACATAATTTACATGATCTATCCCCAATTACGTACTGAAGTGTGCGGCTTTCAGACTCTAGTGTTGAATGACAAAATAACTGCATAAGGTACAAGACGCTTCATGTTGTGGTGAGATTACCACCTCAGGTGTGCATTCATTTGTAATAACTCAATGGCTTGACGCCAATGATTCTGCTTATACAGTTGCCACACCTAAAACTCAGTTCAGATGTTGTATTTAAGACATCTGTCAGGTTTTTGTCTTAAGTGTAGTACTAGAACTGTATCTTATATCTTTTATCCCAAGCCTTGTGTAATCTTTGATTTGATTTTTGACGTGTATGCTGTAAAATAAATAAAATCCTTCAGCATAGTGATATAGAACTGTAATGCTGCATGGAATTACTTTATCTGTGTGCTTATCTGAAAATAACTGCAGACTTTAGGGTCAATTTACACAGAATGCATTTTTCCATAATTTACTTTTCCATTGTTTTGTTTTTTTAAATGTGCTTGACAGTCTTTTGCATTGCTACTACTACAATTACAAAACTACAAAATGACTCTTACACAACAACTACATTATTTTGCTTGGTACTTACATATTTTGTCAGCATCATTTAAAAAAACTTTATTAAAACTTTGATTTGAAAAAGTAACTTTACAAAAAATTTGACATAACCAGTTTGACATGCACTGATGTCAATCCTATTTATAGACATGGTGGTATTTTATGCATAATGTAGATCCACTACATTAAGTTTTGGACCATATTTGTTTATATTCCTTACACTTCCATAAAAACAAGCAATAAGCACTGAAAGCAAAAGAATGTAAGAAAGTGAAGTATGTTTTATTCATGCATGCTTCCATGTGTTAATGCACTCAGCTTGAGGTGACAAGCCATGCATGCGTAATGGTGACCTCAGTAACATGAGGTTGAGGGGTGAAGGGACAGAAAAACAACATTTCTTATACAATATGAGCTTATTTATTCCTATAACTCCCCATGACCCTCAGAGGAGCAACTCAACTTGCTGAATAAAACATGATATTGACAATAATCCAGCGGCAATACATCTGTCCATCTATAAGAAGCATCAGTAAGCCAAAACCATTTACTGCACTGACTGTGTTTCATAGAAGCATACACGCAGAAGTCTGCTAAATAATACTGGAGATGTTTAACCCATCAAAAGATGGCAATATTTACATTCAGTTTTTTGTATTTTGACCCTACGCAATAAAGACACGTCATTGTTTTTGCGGGATGAGAATAGAGATGTGTTTTATTTGAGCAGCGGGGATGAATGGAGCAAAGGTCGCTTTGAGAGTTTGTTTTTGAGTGTTCCCGAATTCTTCACAAAATCAAGGACATCCATTGATTTCTGTCGTCAAGAGGCAATAGTAGCCACACCAGGCCAGGGGAATAACAACCCTCCCTATCTCTATGGCAGGACATCCACATTTTTAGTATCTTCTGAGTGAAATTTAACACTCATCTGATCAAATTTTCAAGATTTTTTCTAGAATTTGTTTTGTTTGTTTCTCAGAGACTATGCTATGCTGTTAGTGTTTGAGACTTACAATTGAATTGGCTTGAAATGAGGACTTGACAATTTAAATGTCGTGTATGATAAAGACTTGAATGAATACTGTTTGTATGAATGTGCAACAAGTCAAGTGGATATACAGTGCACTTTTTCAGCAGTACCAGTTTCCACATTTATATTTTAGGATTTTTAAAGACGTGTAAAATACGGAGGATGATTAGGGCCTTAAAGCAATAAGAATAATACTAAAACATCTCCATATGAAAGTCATAATAGTCCAAGAACAAAAAGGCTCTATCATACACCCAGCGCAATAAGGAGCAAGATGTGTTTGCCCCGATATGTTGCTATTTTCAGACCAGTGCATCTAATTTTCCCGTTTTCTGCCACATCGTTTAAATAGCAAATCCATTTGCGCCACTTTGTGGACCCACAGGGGTTTCGGTCTATAAAAGAGATGTGTTAAGGCGCATTGTTTGTGCGTTGCTATTTTTAGGAACTTCCTTACTTTCTTTATCGCTGGGAGGCTTTTTTCAGTTTATTAATGACAATTTGTTTTTGAATAATGTTATTATTATCAGCAGTGTAATTTATTAGAGGTTCTGGAACATATGGAGAATAAGACGTGTGTTTGGATAATTTTTTGAGCACATTTCGTTATTATTGTTCATTTATTTGTAAACTGGAAATTAGAATTGAATTCAGAAATAGTTTTGAAACAAATCTTGTGCTTAACAAACAAAATGAATTATGTAGACTAATGGGAGTGTACAACACCATTTCCTTATCGATGAAAGAGAGAAAAAGAAAGTAAAGAGAGCCCTCTGGGGAGGCTCATTCTTTATCCCCACGCTACAGATGGATAAACTCATTAAATTTCAATAATAAATTCAATGTATTTTTTTAAACAAGAGTTTGACAAGTTAATTCTCAACATTTTATGGGTTTTTTTCTCGAATCACAATGGCTTTATTTTCAAAATTGAATGAGTTTATTCTCAACATTTCAATTCAGGCTTTTTTCAATTCAAGCTCTTGAAACAAGAAACTCATTCTCAACAATTGATTGAATATTTTTTCTTGAAATGTAAAAACTTTAATCTCACAATAATGACTTTAATAACAAGATATTTTTTTCATAATTGGTCCTAATCATCTTCCTTAATTAAGTATTTAGAGCCAAAGCCAATCAGCTACAAAGCTAAATCACAGAATTACAAAATTTGATTGTTGAATGAAAATTTGGTTTGTAGCAGAACTTCACCACACAACTTTGGTTAAACCATTACAAGTCACTTTACAGTTAGGGCTATTATCAGAATACATTTATTGTCCAACAATAAATATTTTATAATGAAATGTATATTTGTACACTTCACTAAGTTCTAAAAGTTTACTGGAAGGCTCATCCACACCTGAAAGCAAATGGTTGTATTTTAACAACTTTCTTATGTCTATAGATTCGGAATAGTCAGTTTAGGCTACCTGTGAAGTTACACGCACTGAGGAAACTTTAAAACTATACGTGTTAGCTACTTACGACTTAAGCTGTACACTTTACAGCATCTCATTCTGTGTCATTTGCTATTGTTCAAATGCACTCACATACACATTTTTGTATATGGCATTGTATATAAACAGCATTTTCTTATCCCATATTGTTTCTAAAAAATATTTCATACAAAATCAATATACCGCGCAGCCCTATTGAAAACACAGCACTCTTCTAACACTATATAACAGGCCATAGTTGTATGTTTCAACTCACAAACCCTGGCTTCACTCGAAAAATGGTTTTAACCACTGAGTGTGTCAAAAACTACTCTGTGTGTCCAAAAAACGGTGTTAAAATGCAGATGGATGCAAACATATACTAGATTGTCGACCATACTTCTGTTCTCTGAATGTGACCTGAATAACATAAGGGTCCAGACTAGAAAACGTGTGAGATAAGTCATTATTTTGCAATAACACTAGCTGGCATTGTTATAAATGGTCAAAGGTCCAAGTGCAGTAATGAATGGATTTAGACACTTTTCAGTAGTTCTTCACAGCTTTAAAAGCTTCCAGACCTCAGAGACAAAGAAGATTAGTGTGTTGAGGTGCCCAAACCACCAGCTATAAACACCACAAAGAGGATTTCACAGCAAATACTATGCTGATTTAGGAAGCGGGGAGGGGGGTGGTTGAGGGGTGAGCTGGTACAGATCCAACAGAGCCATAACATGTCTGGGGCAAGACTTTATCTGATTAATAGGGGTGGAGGTATAGAAACAAAAGGAAAGGAAAAACAAGACAGACAGAGACAACGAGATTAAAGAAGTAAACAGAGAAAAGGGCAGACAAAAGAGAAGCTTGTAACAGTGATTAATATGTTTTAGTGGTTTTATCTCAATATGTTTTGATATTAACAGTGTTTTTTTCTTCAAACTAATATAATAAATATATTAGACAGTAAAGTTATTAGGATAGCCTGCTGCTAGCATGAATTAACATTGTCTAAATGTTTCTGACACTTTTTTTTTTTTTATCTTTTAAAATATAAAATGTCTAATCTGAAGAGGTCAGTCCAGACTTTCTCATTGATCCCCGAGGCTGGTTTTGGAATTCTGAAAATAAAAGCAATAAAACAAAAATTGGCTAAGCTGGTTGAAAGTGTGTTTCTACTGACTTTGCATGAGCTTCTATCTATAAGTACAGTATATCATTGATAACATTTAGGAGGTATCGAATTTAGAAATTCCAGTATCTTGACAACACTACACCTCAGTTAATCACTCTGTCCAAATAAACATGTGTGTAGCTTTGTATCACATTAGATAACAACTTGATCTATAAAATAAATCATATTTTCAGATTTGAAGACATGCAGAAATTATTATTTTCAAAAAACAAACAGAAACTACAAATCAGGAGAGGAGATAGGAGGCTCAAAGGGCATGATATGGCTCATAACAGAATAGTAAATAAGAAGTGGGTAATTTATAATTTTTTTTCCTTTTTGGTGTTACAAGTCACAAAGCTTCACAATTTATTGTTATAGACTGTTAACTCAAAAAGCATTTATTTATCATTAAACCATCTCTAATCCTATTATTAAGATTAGAGTAAATCAACTTATGAAAGTGGGTTATTTTATTTTATTTTTTTTTGAAGGGGGGGGGGGGGGGGGTCTTTGGGGCTAAGCCCCTTATACCTTTCGACCCTAGCAACGCCCCTGGTATATACAAAATATTTAAAAAATTATGGATAAAAATATTAGGTAATATATTACCTTTTTAAGCCTAAGCTAGCAAAAAAAACAAAAAAAAACACCTATTTTCACATTTCTTTACTTAAAAGGTAACACATTTAGCTACTTTTTCTAAGGAACGTTAGATTCATTCATTTATTTTTCTTCAGCTTAGTGCCTTTATTCTTCAGGAGTCAGCACAGCAGAATGAACCGGCAACTTATCCAGCATATTTCCACCTAGGGATACCCATCCCGAGGTCCTCAGACTATGCACTGCCACTGATTTGATCCAAGACCAGTGACGAGATGATCCCAAGGTTTCCATATCCTGGACCAGGCGTACCCTGAGCAGCTACTGTGGTGGTCATGGAGGAGTGGAGAGCATGAGACTAATTCCTGCGACACTCCAGGGACAGACGAGTCTTGGCTGACATCCAGATTCCTGTCTCCGGCGCCTTGACTGCAGCTCTGCACAAGACGTTTGGCCAATGGAGAAATGGTCATGCCCAACTGAGCCTGGTTTCTCTCTAGGTTTTTTAATGGTTCACTTTTGTCATTGAAGTTTTTTCCTCGGCGCTGTCACCACTAGCTTGCATGGTTCGGGATTTGTAGAGCTGCGCTCAATGGATTTCTCTTCAGTGTTTGGACTCTCAGTAGTGATTATTAACCACACTGAACTGAGCTAAACTAAACTGAACTTAAACTATGAAAACTGAACTACACTGTTCAATTTACTATGATCTTTTATGTGAAGCTGCTCTGACACAATCTACATTGTAAAAGCGCTATACAAATAAAGGTGAATTGAATTGAATATGTTTTACACAGCCAATGCCCTTCCAGCTGCAACCCAGTACTGGGAGTCACCCATACACTCTCACATACACACACATACACTACAGTATAGCCAATTTAGTTTATCCAGTTCACCTATATGGCATGTCTTTGGACTGTGGGGGAAACCGGAGCACCCGCAGAAGAACTTGCATGTCTTTGGATTGTGGGGGAAACCCGAGCATCAGCAGAAGAACTTGCAAACTCCACACAGAAATGCCAACTGATCAAGCTGGGACTCGAACCAGCGACCTTCTTGCTGTAAGGTGACAGTGCTACCTACTGAGCCACCATGTCACCTCTGGGCTTTAGATAATGTATTATTTTCCAAACACTGTTCACAACATAGAGTATATTTTTGCTCTTGTTGACTTTATTCTGGACAAAAAATAATATAGAAAAATAACACAAACACAGTATAAATATTTTGTTAGGTTGTTGTTGCATTGTAAAAATAAAATAGTTGAGAATAATTTACATGAAAAATACAAATTCTTTCAACTTGGAACTTCTGTGTAATTATTTAAAAACACAATATCCTATTTTTAAAGGGTCACGAAACACCAAAACACATTTTTTGAGCTGTTGACAGTCGTATATGTGTCCCACACTGCTAAAAACACTATTAGGACACCTATATTTCACTAAAAAGTGTAAATTGGTTGTTTTTGCGTTATTTCAAGGAAATTTGTACTTCCGGTTTGAAACGAATTTTTGAAGCTGCGTCACGGTCATGACATAATAGCGTTGTATTCCAGCGTGCAGACTGGGTGTCTGTGCCAGAGTGTGTCTTATTACGTCTTACAGTGTGATGCATTAATGCATGAGTAAGGCTTGGTTCAAACCAATCAGCGCGCTCTATTGTGCAACATCATTAATATTCATTACTATCACCGTGTTTACACGACAGAGACGCCACGTTGTATTGGCAAAACAAGCGTGAAGTGTTGATTTTATAGTTTGCTGCAGTTAAGTTTCGTTTTCATTTTCTCTCTGTGAGAGCTCATCTGGAGTAACGTGTGGATTAACAGTGTACGCGACGCTCGACAACAATAACTTACGTGTCTAAGGAGGAACATTGTTTACCTGAGAGCTGTTCTCATCTGCAAACGCTGAGATCCGGATTCGCTTGTAGTATTCTCTTCATAAAGATGCGGCTCTAGTAGTTGCTGGTGATTGTCCTGTCTCTAGAGATTGGGTAAGTGAGCGACCAGTGCTCTTTGTTTATTGAGTTTGTTCGTATCTAACAAACTATTGCACCGAGTGTAAACACGTTAGCACCACAACCAAACTTTAACCTCGTGTAGGGTTTTTACCGCATTTAGTGACCGGAATAACACACGCGGCTTTCTGATGCTACCTGCCGTGTGCATCTAACTTTCTGGGAAATGCTGAGTTTTTTTTTCTCTCATTCGCCGTGCGGTATCAAACATTGCATGAAAAATACACGCTTAGAGCAGATCCTCGAATCAAATATCTCGTTTGTTGCGAGGGGCATGAATGAATTCCCTGAATGAAAGAGCCAAACTGCAGTTAAAGTCCACCATTTAATCATTTGGCAAATAATTCGACTACAGATGTCCATGTAGGTTAAACACCATCACTTTCTACTGTGTGTGTGAATTTTGACTCTGAAAACACCCTGCTGAAACGAGGGGGTTTCATGGCCCTTTACAGTAAAATATAAAGCCTGTGAAAAGGAATGTAGAAAAATATATTTTGGACAACTTTATTTTGATTATTAGTCTCTGTTCCACACACCAAACATTATTTAAAAAGTAAAAAACACAATTTAACAGATTAACAAACAAAAGTACAAAATTATTAAGCCACTCATGCCAAAAAGCTAATGAAAAGAGAAAAAGTAAATGCAAACAAAAGGCAAAAAAGCCTCAACAGTAAACTAAATTAAAAAGAAAATACTTTTTAATATGTGCTATAAACCCAAAATTAAAAATATATATGAACAAAAATGCAATCATTATTTTAGAAAGAAAGAACACAGGAAAAAAACAGGGACAAAAAGGCTGCTCTGCAAAAAACATTGCCTGGATTTCTGCGAAATGCTTAAGTTTTCTCAGAATTGTTTCTCTTTTATAGGATAAGGCATTCCAGCTTCAATTTCCATGCGCGCATGTAGACACTCCAGACTGCTGGAGGGAACAGATCGTACACTTGAAGAATGATTGAAAAGCCCTGATCCGAGAAGACGTTACAGTACATTAGTCTGAAAAACATGTGTAGCTCTGATGTACACATATAACCTGCCTATCAAGCTTTCGTTTTACAAAGTGTCTGTGAGTGCATGCTTAACAACTGCAAGTGCTTACAAAATGAATTAAACATCCTTGTGAGAGCATTCTTTACATTTGAAGGATCAGGAATATGTTGTTTTTTCACAAGTATAGAAATTTGTGGTTCTATGGATTTACAAGATTTATGAGATTTGAGATATGTATTTGTATTTTATTTCATAAATATCTGATAAATAATTTCTAAATAAAGATATTGTCATTTAGATGTTGTTGTTGTTGTTTTCTTTTGCACCATATAAACATTGGTACTGCGTTGTCTAAAATTAAATATAAATGTCAGCAAACACCACAAATTAACTATTTTATTAATTATATTTCTGTTTATTTTATCTTAAGGAATCAATCTTTGGTGGAATAACCCATATTTTAAATCACTTTTACTTAAAGTCTTCAATAATTAATCCAGTAAATTCAGACCATTGACAAGTAGTCGCATTTGTGTCTATATAGTTTCTATGGAATAACAGGATTTATGAGATTTAAGATATGTATTTATATAATATTCTATATGTGATAAATAAATCAATTCTAAATAAATATAATGTGGCGACGCAGTGGTGGTAGTGCTGTTGATATACGCTACCATCGCCATGATGTTCTTCCTAACCAGCACGTGTTGCCCCTCCAGCACCGGTGAAAAGCGGCGCAGAGCGAGAAACACTGCTAACAGCTCCAGGCAATTGATATGCCAATGCACTATTTTCTTGTCGAACTCTCTCAGACAGCTCAGCATCAGCTAGGCGTGCTCTCTGGAGAGGCGCGCTGTCATGGCGACTGAGTCCAGCTCCAACCCGAGAAAAGAGATGCTCTGGAAGGAGTTGAGCTTGCTCTTCTCTCGGTTGACTTGAAGCCACAACAGGTTGAGATGCCGAAGCACCCTGTCTCTTTGCGGTTTCTGGGCTAAAATCAGCCAGTCGTTGAGATAACTGAATCTGTGGAGCCGAAGGGGCGCTAGGGCACCCTCCGCGAGCTTGGTGGAAACCCGCGGAGACAGAGAGAGCCCAAAGGGGAGGACTTTGTACTGCCTGGCTCGTTCTTCGAATGCAAACCGCAAAAAATTACGGGTGGGGGTGGAAGTATGGAGATGTGAAAGTACGCGTCATTCAGGTCTATTGCTACAAACCAAGCCCGAGGAAGAATGCATCAGATGATGCGCTTCTGTTTAAGCATTCTGAACGGCAGCCTGTGAAGGTGGCGGTTAAAAACTCACAGATCTAGAATTGGCCGTAGCCCACTGCTTTTTTTGGGTACGATGAAGTACAGGCTGTAAAACCCGCTCCTGATCTCGGCTGGAGGGACCAGCTCAATTGCATCCTTTGCCAGGAGGACAGCAATCTCCTCTCGCAAGACAGGGGCGGACAAAGGTCTGTCCTTGGTGAAATACACACCTGTGAACTTGAGAGGCCGTTTCATGAATTGAATCACACAGCCGAGTCTGATCGTGCGAATGAGCCATTGCGATGGGCAAGCCCGCATTAACCAGGCAGGCAGAGCCCTTGCAAGTGGCTTCATTTGCACGATTGTTGATGTAGCAGCGGTGGGGCAGAGCAGAGAGGGTGGGCTCAACAGGGGACCGCTGCGGTCCCACAGGAGAGCAGTAGGCGAGAGATTCACTCTTGTCTTGCACCAAGTCTCCAAAGAGCAAAAAGCTCTTTCTCACACTGACGGCATGCACCGCCCGCTAGCACCGCATTAACATGCTGGACCCCCAGACATGGAACTCAGTGCTCGTACCCATCATCCGGGGACAGGGAACCACCACATCCAGAAATGCACAGTCGGAACGACATCTTGAAAAAGACACACCGCACGAATGTGTTGCTCTTTTAGGAAACTGGCTAAATACACATTTCTCTGGAGGACCAAACCCAAAGAACACCAGACAAGGGAGAAAACCTAGCTCGACCATCTGCCACTGCATGTCACACACTCTGGACCGGGAGAAGCCAGCTGCTTCCTCGTTCTTTCTCTCTCTCTCTCTGTCGATCACAGTTGGAAAAACCCTCATAAGACTCTTTCAGAAGCTTCGTGAAAGGCCCTGAAAGTGAAAAGAATGCCTCGGCTTGGCACAAGCGGTGGTTTTATACAAGATTAATTGTAATTGATGCCAGTTGTGCACACTAACGCCGCCAACTTACTGGCATTTCATTGCCCCATTTTTATACTCTTTCAGATGATTGGATTCTGACAAAATCCCCATAGTGGAAGTTTCTTCATAGCATTGAAGTTCCTCTTCCAAAAAGGAACCCAGATTTTTAATCACTTTTACTCGACTACTTACATAATTAATTTTATAGTAAGTAAATTCAGAGAATTGTCAAGTAGTCGGATTTGATTCCATTTGTTTTATTTATTTATTTATTTATTTATTTATTTATTGTTTTTGGAATAACAGAATTCGTGAGATGAAAAATTTATTTTTATTTTGCTCTATAAAATGTCTGATATCATCTCTTCAAAATTCTGAATGAAAACTAACATTTCACTCAAAGCCATCTATAATAAATCCAGTAAATCCAGAGCATTTTCAAGTAGTCGTATTTATCTCATAGCCATATGTATGTAAATGTGTGTTCAGTTAAAGTATTCTCATCCTCAATGAGTTGCAAAAAAGATATTTTGAGGAATGCTTAAAGCCAGCAACCACTGACTGCCATAGTAGAAAAACCAAATACAACGGAAATTCATAGTTACAGGTTTCCACAGCTTTCTTCAAAATATCTTCTTTTGTGGAGCAAAATAGGAAGAGTAAATGATGACAATAATGAGAGTAAAAAAATGTAAATGATGAGAATAAAAATATTCTTTCTCTCCAGGAAAAGCATATTGGTTAATTTTGGGCAGGGTGATTGTGAATCACCCACATACAGCCTCTAGAGAACAGTAAGCTGTGCTGTATCTCTGGAAAATTCCACGAAATCTCACTATAAACCCTGCTTTTCAACAAGCGCGACGTCAGAGGAAAAGCTTATAAATCAGAAAAATATACGGCATAAACCACAGAACTTAACAAAAACCTGCAGGATACAACCAAAATGTGACCTGTTTCCTATTAAAGAAATTCAGCGCGAGGTACACTAAGGACATTCAGGTGCTACATCTTTTAACCGAATAATTTTACTCACTATAATAAGCATAGTGTAGGCTAAATGTTGGCTGATTTTGAAATGAAAACAACCTAACTTTGGTCGTTTGCAAATTGGCTCCTTCTATACATTCGCATTTGACTTCAGAGCATTCCAGCTTTTATCAGGCTTCAAATGTCCTCATTCCTGCACTTATGATCACAGTTTTGCTGCCCAAAATGGAATTCCACTTGGATAATGTGTCTAAAGTGAAAACTTAGTTCAGACCCAAAGATAAGATTACACCTCTTTCCAAAGGAAATTTCCGGTCAGAAATATGCGGTTTATGTGTGTACTCAACCGAAAAGAATGTAATAAAAGAGTCACTTAAAAATGGCAAACATATTATGCTTGCACAAGAAAATGTGTGTTTTTCAGAATGAATACGTAAAAACAAGATTAATTATCAGCTGTTTAAATATAAAAATATCAATTATGTATTTATTGAGAAGTGTTCAATATAAATATATCTTTAAGATTATTGGATTTTTTTTATTAAAACACAATTTTACAAAACAAATTGCAGATAGAAACATGTATTATTTATTTAATTATTTATTTTAATTTAAATTCAAAATAATACTATTTTAATACTATAATACTAATATTTTAATACTAGTATTTATTGTGTTGTTGTTTAAATATTGTAATTATATATGCAATAATAAAACAATATTTATTTTATTATTTACATAACATAATCATGACAATATAGGATATTGTGAAAAAAATATATAATACAATAATATTATTACAATATAATACATTTATTAATGTTATATAATAATACATTTATATTTTAGTAAGCTTGTGTTAGTTTACAGTATATTTTTCACAAAGACGACTGATTTTTCTGAGTAACTGTATATAATTGTATACAGTTGAAGTCAGAATTATTAGCTCCACTATTTATTTTTTCCCTCAATTTCTGTTTAACGGAGAGAAGATTTAAAAACAACAGTTTTATTAACTCATTTCTAATAACTGATTTATTTTACCTTTGCCATGATGACAGTAAATCCTATTTTATTAGTTATTTTTAGACACTTCTATACAGCTTAAAGTGACATTTAAGGCTTAACTAGGTTAATAAGGTTAACAGGTTAGGGTAATTTGGCAAGTTTTTGTATAACAATAGTTTGTTCTGTAAACTAGAAATATATATATATATATATATATAGATTAAAGAGGCTAATAATTTTGACCATAATTTTTTTTTATCAAAAATGCTTTTATTGTGGACGAAATAAAACAAATAAGACTTTCTCTAGAAGAAAAAAATATTATCAGACATACTGTGAAAATTTCCTTATTTAAAAAAGGAAATATTTAAAAAAGGAAAAAAATCCAAGGTGGGTTAATAACTCTGACTTCAACTTTATATATAGGTAGATATATATGGATATCACATTTTGTGGTTCGGTCAGAGCAAATATACGCAGTGAAAGTACAAATCTGGACTGACGCAGCCAGTAAGAAGCACTTGTGGTTTATTATTCTTCATATGACTGGCACAATAAATCTTAAGAACCACTAATTGTACTTAACGGACCCCATCTGTAAGCCTTGGCTTTGGGGCACAGGAACAGTCAGATAAAGCGCTCTTGTTTGGCTAAATTTTTTTATGCTATAAATCTGATCTGGAAAAACCTCCCAATCATTTGATTAAGACAACAAACTCATTGAATTTCATATATTATAATATATATATAAATTTAAACATATTAAAATTACTAACTTTTTTTCATCCTTTCCTTTAGTCAACAAGGTTACACTATAAATAATCCATAATGACAACTGAAGGGTTGGTACATTTACTTGGTGATTTATTCAGTTCTGTCATAAAAATAACATCACACTTAGTATTTTAACATGAAATTAATATCTGTAGAATGTTTTTCTTTGTAGTAATAAATAAAATTCTTTCTTAGTAATATCGCTGTGGAAAATATTTTAAAGTATTTGGGGTTTTATACTGTATGTCATGCTAAAAGTAATTTGTTAATTCTAAAAAAAAAAGGTCTTTTAGCTTTGGATCTGTTTCGGATCACATCATTAATTTTTTTAAGTCATTCACAATAATTATAAAGAGAACCAAGAAGAAAACAAATTCTAAAAATCTTTATGAATGTAAAGCAATGTAAAGTTGTAGAGAAACAATCAAGTTTGGATCACTTATAGAACAATTTTTGTGAGTTAATAACAGTGAATAAAACACTGACAGCCAGCCAGAATCCATTGAAGTATAAAGGGCGTGTGCTATTTAAAGCAACAGAAGATGTTGTGGAAAAGCATTGATGTTAAGAAATTCTTCTTGAGATAATCTTTAGAGATTATAGATGATTACTCTCTAGAAATAAATTATACCATGGGAGAGATTCAATAATATACACAGAAGTTATGAAAGCCAAAACTAAAAGTACCTCAGGTACCCAGTGCTAGTTTTAGCGTCTTTCTGTTGCCTCATATGATGTGGAAAATAATTTGTGTAACTTTTATTCCTCTACGCTGATTATGGTCACTAAATTTGTTTAAATAGATATTCATTTATTCATTTTCTTTTCAGCATAGTCCCTATATTAATCATGGGTCACTACAGCGGAATGAACCGCCAACTTATCCAGCAAATGTTTCTTCCAGCTGCAACCCATCACTGGGAAACACTTATACACTTCCATTCACACTCATACACTATGGATAATTTAGCTTACCCAATTCACCTATACAGCAGTGCACTTCTTTAAAACCGGAGCACCTGGAGGAAACCCATGCCAATACGGGGACAGCATGCAAACTCCACACAGAAATGCCAACTGACCCAGCCGAGGCTCGAACCATCGACCGATTGCACCACCGTGCTGCCTCCTAATTAGATTAATATATTATATTTTAAATAAAAATTACACAAGCTGGATTCACTGGTAGATTCGCTAGTAATGCAGAATCAAAACCATAGACTAAAAATAAACAGACCTTTTACAGTTTGTCAGCATGGACGCAAAGATATTTATCATTATGTTTATATTTATAGTTGTTGTGCTTGGTGTGAAAGGGCCTTTACTCCCCTTCATGCAAAACTCCATATAGAATAATGGTGAATATGTTGGAGTTCACATATACGCTATAATGCATAAGAATCTGTTCCTTATGTAAGAATCGTTCAGTAACGTTTATTTTCTGTATTTGTAACAACATTTTTTTTAAAGAAAAAAGCCCAAATGCCCAATCATATCCCACCTGCACCAATAAAAAACATTCCTAAAAGAGGCAGCGCATCCAGGATCTGAGTCCAGCTGGAACGGACTTTACGCTTCCACATTATGACAGGAAGACTCTCCTCAAGCCAATATTCCTGGAAATCAGACTGTACTAGAGAAGGGTGGAGGGAATGGAGGAGGAGAGTCAGTGTGACGCTCCAACAAAAACAAGCAAGCAGCACTGCGCTGGCTCTGTTCAAAAGCAAATTAATGCAAGTGCCTTCCTCAGGCTTAGCGGACAGTAATGTGATTGTTACCAGGAATGCAAATGAGCTGTACTGCATGCTATTGTTAATTAACTTATTAAAGGACATCTCAAGCCTTCAGTTAAGCATGTCTTCCTGAAATTATGACCTGGTCATAAAGTCTTTGTTGGACTATGGTGACCGTATCAATTCAGCATGCTCACTCTAATTATATTACAGGAAAAAATTAACATCCAAGAAAAATCTTACACGTGGTGTTTTCAGTTTCACTGCTACATTTCAATAGATACGATGATTTGAAACTTGTGTATATAAATAAATAACTAAACTTAAAAAGATAGAATGTCCCCTGCAAAAATATTCAGGCACCCTTCATATTTTTTACATTTTATTATGCTGTAAATTACTTTAAAGCACTGTAACAACCAATCCTAAACCTCTTTACAGTTATCAATGAGTCCATGAAGAATGTTTAACCTCAGTGGGTTGTTATTATTATTCCATAAAAGTTGGAAGCAATAGTGGAAAAAGATTTATTCAATTATGAAATTGTTCTTCACACTATGAAAAAAAATCTTCTTCCTGTTACCTTTATTAGATTGTATTAAACTAGATTGTCTAATAATCTGATTAACTTCAAATCTAAGTATAATGTCTAGAAGAAACCATGAAGCACTCATCACCTGCACAATATCAGCAAAATTATCAGTAGCTGTGCTTCCATAAAAAGATGTACATTTATACTGGGAGTTTCCTAGAGTCTAGACAAGTTAATAGTATATATATTTTAGTAATAACAATGTTAGGTGCGTTGAAGTCATGTTCATCAGTTTAAGACTGTATTGTCCCTATTTTTGATGAATTAAAAAAATACAGAAGATACAGTTACTGACAACCCACAACAATTGACTTTGAATTCATGAATTCTGCTTGCTGATCTTTTTATAATAGGATATAATGGTACAGTATATAACTCTTTATTATAGACTAGTGAGTCTGATATGTTTCCCATTCATAATAACAACCTTTCTATGGCATTCATGTGTTCACCAACTCTTAAGTACGATTTATCTAACTTAAATGACTATTTCGTAACTTGTTTCCATCATAGTTTATGTGCATTTTTTCTTTTCTGGAAAAGATTTATCCTACCCAGATGTGCGCAATATGTTTTTTATGAACAATTTCTAAATGTCTGTGCAAGTTTTTTTATGTAATCTTTTAAAATGCACCTAAAAAATATAAGTGGATGGAAAGTTATCAGAGCTTAGTCTAGGACCAAAACAAACAACAGTGGAAAAAATGAGAAAATTTTCCTGAGGTAAAAAAAAAGTCTTGTGAAGTGGATTGATGTGTTTTGTTGCAAAAGTATTGAAAAACTATAAAGACCAATCACTGACCTCTGGGCAACGGTCGAATGCTTACCTTATTCACAACTGATGTATGTGACATACTGTATGATGCATTATGTAAGAAACATGAGTTAACTGTAAAAAATTAATGACAAATCCTCAAGGCAACAAATTTTTATGTTGCTTTAACTTAATCAGTTTTCAAGTTTAACATAATATTTTTATTCAGTTTGATTAATGCAAGTTGAGATGACTAGAAAAGTTCAATTGATGGATCTAAAAATATTTAAGGCATCAATAATTTTTTTTTACATTGTAGTGAAAGCTCTGGGAATAAATGCATCTCACGGAAATCAGAAGATAACCATGAACAAGAAAACTTGTTGGCTTGGTGTTACATTATTATCCAGCATGGAAAAGCCAGGATAAAATGTAGAACTCTATTTTAACGATCTAGGTGCAAAGTCTAAAGCGCATTGCGCAAAAGCATTAAGGGCGTGTCCGAATACACTTTTGCTATTTTAAGGATGGAAAAATATGCTCTGCGCCAAAGCGCATGGTCTAACAGGGTTGTGCTTAGTCTCTTAATGAGTTCAGGGTGTGTTTTGAGCATAATGTGCAATAAACCAATGAGAGTCTCATCTCCCATTCCCTTTAAGAGTCATTTGAGTCACTATTTACATTGCAGACTTTGTAAATAGAAAAACTGAACGCTTCACTAGTGAGAAAACAGAACAAACCATCTGCAGCGCACGAATAAAAAACGAGCTTCATCCATTCAGCCTCTTTACTTTCTCTTTACTTTTTACTTTACTCCTTTACTTTCGTGGATAAGAAAACAGTGTTGTACGCACTCAACTGAAGACATCTATTAGACTACATATTTCATTTCGCTTGTTAAGCGCAAAATATTTGTTTCAAAACTTTTTCTAAATTCAGTTCTAATTTGCAGCAAATGCATAAATGAGCAATAATAATAAAGTGTGGTCAAAAAACTGAGTTACATCCGAAAACAAGTCATATTCTTATGCCCCGTTTGGTGATGCATACATCTTCAAACCCCACAGGTTAACAAATATATGCTTGATTTTATAAAAACAAATTTAAATATGCATATAATAAATAATACTGATGATAATAATAACATTATAAAAATGCAAACTGTCATAGATAAACTGAACAGATCAACTTTTGCAGATCACCTCCACATCACCAGGAAGCATCCCTGTTATAACATTACAGCGCCTCTGGCCACGCCCCTTCACTGCACGGGGTGTATGTGCTTAACCTGAAAGGTTTATGACATCATTAACTCGGATGTATTTTTTTGTTGCTCCCAAGCTTCGTTTGCCATGAGCTTCGCTAAGCTAACTCTGTAGAAGCCAATGTCTCCCTTTGCATTGAACTTTGAGCGTCTTACATTCAGAGATGTTGTTTATGTTCATTCAGCTACATTACAAATCAACTAAAGTTTAAAACATGATATCGTAGTTGACCACCCCTTTAATTTTACATTTTTTTAAATATGTAAAGATATCTGTGTATTGCTGTACATTCTGTGTGTATTAAGCAATGTGTAAGTGTTTGGACCTGCATAGGGGTATAACTAATGCACTCTGAGCTGAATTTAGACCAGATTTTAATTGGTCAATGGCTCGGTCTATTTCAGTTCCTCAAAATAGCAACATGCCAACAATGTACCTGAACACACCACCTTTTTAAACTGGAACACTCATGTGTGCCATGTGTGCCCCAAGTGGTGCAAATGGATTAGAAACAAGTCTCGCCCTACACGTCTTGTGCCCTATTGCGCCTGGTGTCTGATAGGGACCTCAGACTGTCTTTGTGTGGCAAAAAAATCATATCTTGAGGGTGAGTAAGTTATAGGGATTTCTTTTTCTGGGTGAACTATTCCTTTAATAGAATTGTTCAACATGTCACCAAATGCCTCTTGTTCTAATTACACTAGACTTTCTGAGGGTGCCTTCTTTAATGCTGAAAAATGCATCTGACATTATTTTTTTTCTAAATAATACTAAAAAAAAACATAAATAAATATAAACAGCACACATGATTCCAATGTACGGAAAACCTAAATATAAACATCTCTATGAACTAACTAAATTACAAGCTGCTCAGAAGCTTAACTGCATGTGATTGTTTTCTCATATGTGCACCATATGCTGTCATATAATATAATGTTGTGGATTTCTGTTTTAGTCCTCAAGCTTTTATTTAATAGTCTTTGTGGGCAGCACTGGCATACACTGTAAACACACAGCAAATGGTGCAAAATCTCTTGAGAGGAATGGGCAGCTGCTGAGTATTACAGGGGATGAACAACAGCACACAGGGAATTAACCTGAAAAATATAAGACATACACAAACACAGCTGTGCAAATAACTAAAATCATCTTGATCTGATGTGGTGGACAGATGTTACTGATCAGACAGGTTGATTGTCACTCAAAAAGTTCTGTTCTGTAGATCTGTTATGATCGAAAATACAAGACAATGTTAAATGAAAATAGGAAAAAGCAACTGAAATGTTAATATTTAGGGTTGCATTCACCTTGTTTAAAAGGATTGATAACAAGGATATATGACACTTTGTCTAGCAATTGCACTTCTGCTTGGTTAGGACTTAAGGATGTTTAGGAGACGGATATTGATCAAACTATTAAAGAAAATGATTGGCAAATTGTATGTGATAATATATACCCGAAGTGTACCTCTCTTAGGATCCATGAGCTTAATTTTACATTTTTTAATAGAATCTACATTACACCAATACATATTAAGAATTTTTTTGCCAATTTGCCAATTTTTTTGCCAATGCCACAGCCTTGTGTTTCAAATGTAAAAAAAGATAAAGGTACATTCATTCATAGATTTTGAGACTGTGACAAAATTTTACCATTTTGAAAGAAAATACATAAGGTACTAGAAAATATTCTTAAAGGGTCACGAAACACCAAAACACATTTTTTGAGCTGTTGACAGTCGTATATGTGTCCCACACTGCTAAAAACACTATTAGGACACATATAATTCACTAAAAAGTGTAAATTGGTTGTTTTTGCGTTATTTCAAGGAAATTTGTACTTCCGGTTTGAAACAAATTTTTGAAGCTGCGTCACAGTCATGACATAATAGCGTTGTATTCTAGTGTGCAGACTGGGCGTCTGTGCCAGAGTGAGTCTTATTACGTCTTACAGTGTGTTGCATTAATGCATGAGTAAGGCTTGGTTCAAACCAATCAGCGCGCTCTATTGTGCAACTTCATTAATATTCATTGCTGTCAGAGTGTAGACAGCAGAGACGCCACGTTGTATTGGCAAAACAAGCGTGAAGTGTTGCTTTTATTGTTTGCTGCCGTTAAGTTTTGTTTTCATTTTCTCTCTGTGAGAGCTCAGACTCACGCGTGGATTAACAGTGTACACGACGCTCGACAACAATAACTTACGTGTCTAAGGAGGAACATTGTTTACCTGAGAGCTGTTCTCATCTGCAAACGCTGAGATCCGGATTCGCTTGTAGTCTCCTCTAAATAAAGACGCGGCTCTAGTTGCTGGTGATTGTCCTGTCTCTACAGATTTGGTAATTGAGCGACCAGTGCTCTTTGTTTATTCAGTTCGTATTTTATTCGTATCAAACAAACTATTGCACCCAGTGTAAACAAGTTAGCACTAACAGTTACAACCAAACTATAACCTCGTGTTGGATTTTGTGAACGGAATAACACACGGCTTTCTGACGCTTTCTGACGCTACCTGCCGTGTGCATCTAAGTTTCCGGGAAATGCTGAGTTTTTTTTCT
Organism: Danio rerio; assembly: GCF_052040795.2. NCBI lineage: Eukaryota > Metazoa > Chordata > Actinopteri > Cypriniformes > Danionidae > Danio > Danio rerio. The sequence continues at coordinate 18,961,030 of NC_141024.2, forward strand.
CTCATTCGCCGTGCGGTATCAAACATTGTATGAAAAATACACGCTTAGAGCAGATCCTCGAATCAAATATCTCGTTTGTCGGGAGGGACATGAATGAATTCCCTGAATGAAAGAGCCAAACTGCAGTTAAAGTCCACCAATTAATAATTTAGCAAATAATTCGACAACAGATGTCCATGTAAACACAGTCACATTGTCCGCTGTGGTTGTGTGTTTTGACTCTGAAATTCAGCGCGCCCAAATAGACACTCCCATACCAAGCCTCTTTTCTTCCTCCGACACTCCCCCCTAAACAGAGCTGGACACGCCCACTTTTCTGTCTTTTTCCAAAGTAGAGGTGTGAAAACACCCTGCTGAAACGAGGGGGTTTCATGGCCCTTTAAGCTAAATTTTGACATGACCCCAGCATTGTATTTATTGAATCTTAATGAAAACAATCTGTTTGAAAGAAAAAAGATGCATTCCAGTTATTTATTGTCTTGGTATATTTAGCTAAAAAAGGTATTTTGCTACTTTGGTCTGCATCACAGGCTCCATATTTGAAAATGTGGATATCACAGATTGCTACATGGCTACCATTAGAAAAACTTACCTATGACAAACATAAAAAATCTGACAGATTTTGGTCAATTTGGTCTCCCCTTTGGGAGTACATAAAAGAGCTCTCTTAAATTAACACAGCATCCTTGTCATTCACTTACACTTTTTGTTATAACCTACACTCAAAGACTACTCTAAGATGATGTAATTGTACTTTTAATTATTCTTTATTGTTTAATTATTTATTTGTTGTTGTTTTTTTACATTGATTTCTCTGTTACTTTTTACTCTCAAGACTGTACACTCTCTGTAATATGTTAATACATTTTGATGTTAATGTTTTGTGGATATAGGCATACAATAAAATAAAAAAATGTAAAAATTTTGAAAAAAATATTTAGGGTTGCAGATACTGTAGGTGGATCAACCTACAATACTAGTCAGAGTATTATTTGTTTAATATTTACAAAACCTATTGAACTATGTGTATTTTTATACTTCTAAGCCAAAGTAATCATACATTTTATACCATAATTTACAGAAAATGCACATTAAATGAATTTTCTAAATCATGTACGACAGAATGGGACATTTTGTCTTTATCCAAATTTTTAAATGATATTTTATTTAATTAAAAGTCAAACATTATGCGATCAAAAGCACTTTAATATAAATATAAAACACTATATAAATATAAATGTAAAACACACAGTGGGTATGGAAAGTATTCAATGACGCCAAGCACACAGCTGACATAACGAAGGAGTGGCTTCAAAACAACTCTGGGACTGTTTTTGAATGGCCCAGCCAGAGCCCTGACTTAAACCCAATTGCGCATCTCTGGAGAGACCTAAAAATGGCTGTCCACCAATGTTTACCATCCAACCTGACAGAACTGGAGAGGATCTGCAAGGAGTTATGGCAGAGGATCCCCAAATCCAGGTGTGAAAAACTTGTTGCATCTTTTCCAAAAATCAAAAGTGCATCTATTAAATACTGAGCAAAGGGTCTGAATACTTAGGACATTAGAACGTGATATTTTTTCTTTCGTTTTATTTTTAAATAAATCTGCAAAAATACCAACAATTCTGTGTTCTTCTGTTAATTTGGGGTGCTGTGTGTACACTAATGAGGAAAAAATGAACTTAGCAAATGGCTTCAATATAACAAAGAGTGAAAAATTAAAGGGGGTCTGAATACACATTTCCGTACACATTGTATTTCAAAAAAAGTGCTTTCCAGAATTTCTTTTTTATAATATTTATTCCTGTGCTGGCAAAGCATCATTACTATGCAATCTAATATGATACTTGTTTGTCAGTAATTATCAGTTATTACTGGTGCTCAGTTATCATAAATAGCTATTATTATTATTACGAAAGTGGAAAACAGTTTTGCTGCTTATGAATTATGTGAAAATATTTGTCAGGGTTCATTTTTGAATCTATATATTCGTACATAAAAAATCTATGTAACATTCTAAATGTTTTTATCTTCATAAATTAATTTAATAATTTAAAATACATTTAAATTTAAATAAAACTATAATAAAAGTGTATAAAAAAACATGATGGTGTGTTGCAAAGATGAATTAATATTAATGAATTATGAAACCTAATAAAAGCCAACTAAGCTGTGAACATTCTCAATCTTAACCCTTAATTGTAAATCCAACACAAAAAAAGTAGGAAGCAAGAAAAAGAGATGTAACAATACTAAAATTTGCCATTTTCTTTGAGAGGATACAAGTCTGCATGGTCTGCAGAGAAAATCTTCCACAGTGATTCACACAACTGTGCTAACAAGCAGTCGGAACATGCTAACTTGCTCTATAATAGAAGACAGTTGGGTTAAATTTGTCTAGAGGCCTGCCGCAGAACATTTTGCCTCGTAAACAACTTAAAATTCAGAAGCGTAATGCTTCAGGTACAACGATTCCCAGAACCCATAAGCCAAGGCTTAAGCAACCATTTGCATCGTTTTCCTTAAATCAAGCATTTTGTTAATAAACATGCAAATTGTGTGACCTGCAGGTGTGAGGAAAATGAGCATTTCGTGTCCCCACTTGACTGATCTCCATTGGAAAGTAGGTAATAAGGACTGTGTTTATTATTTAAACTGAACCAGAACATGCGTCTCCTTTATTAATGCGTCCGTGACACTGCAGATTCAGGAGTCGGATGAAAAAAAAAAAACATGTTCCCATGCCAACCGAATGACATCACCGCTGTCAGGATCCAAATTCATAGCGACATGAATATTCAACAGTTGAGAAGTGGATGAAAATAAAAGCGGGAAAGGAAAGAACAAAGCGGCGCAATCAATTGTGCTCCTTTAATGCAAGACACTGCAGGTGAACTAATGGTTATCTCTATATTTGCACAGCGGATTAATTACATTAAGAATTGCAAAGCTTTTTTTTGGTAATATAATAATGTAATAATATAAAAATAATGTATTTATATAATAATGTAATAATATAAAAAATTGTTTAAATACGCAAACTGGGGATTCAATATGGGGATTATAATATGTGCTCAAATATGAACATTGTATAAAACTGGGTTTAAAAGTCTTGCTTATTTTTTTATTTATATATGCATAGATCAAGATATAATGAAATATTTGAGTCACATATACAGTGCATATATATATATATATATATATATATATATATATATATATATATATATATATATATATATATATATATATATATATATATATATATATATATATATCATTAATTCATTTTCTTTACGCAGCAGAGGCCCTTCCAGCTGCAACCCATCACTGGGAAACACCCATACATTCTCATTCTCACAATTTCGTTTACCCAATTCACCTATAGCAGATGTCTTTTTTTAGACTTATAGGGGAAACCGAATACCCGGAGGAAATACAAAAATGCCAACTGACCTAGCCGGGGCTTGAACCAGCGACCTTCTTGCCGTGAGGCGATTGTGCTACCCACTGCACCACCGTGACGCACCATATCTAAATCTTAGAATTAAAGGTTGTTGTTTTTTTACATAAGGGGTTTTGGGAATCTCTTCATCACAATTCAAAAAATACTCCAAACATCCACAAAAAATAAATTAATTTTCACAAATTGTTTATAATCAGGGACAATATGCAAGGACAAAACCCTTCAGAAAATAGAAAAAAAAACTGCAGTATGAAGTGCTTCTGACATAAAGATCACTTCATTTCAGTGCAGGAGAAAAAAAAGCATATTTTGAAGAAAAAAAACAGCCTTTAAATATGTATTGTAATTGAAATCTACACAAACTGACATAAATTGATACGGTGCGACAAAGAATATAAATGAAGGTGTATTTTGGATCATTTTAATTAGACTGAAATAAACACAAAAGCTAAACCGTCCAAAATGTCAAAATTCTGACAGGTTTTCTAAAATATTACGTTTAAAACAGCAAAATGTGACATTTTACTGAAAGATGCACTAATCTGCATACATTTCTAGCACAAAATGTTAAAATTGGATGCTATCAGGTACAAAACTCTTGTTTCAGGAATTTTTAACACATTATGGGTTTTTACAGAGGAGATTCAGGGTAATTTTTTAATTACTTTATAATTCAGAAAACATTGTGAACATCCAAAAAAACAAAAATGCTGAAAACTTTAGATTACAGCACTCAAAAATGGCTTTTTAAAAGCATCTCCTCCACCATGTTGCAGTCAAACAAAACAGTTGTCATGCCAAATTGCTACTGTAAACAGAAGCTTGACCCGTATTCAAGTAATTTTGAGTTATTCTGATTGGTCCACTTTTTTTTTGCATCTGACCTTGATGCGCATTGCACCATGTAAAAGTTTAAATTATTTTTTTCTTGGCATGGCATTTAAAAAATGCAGCTCATTTGTGTGATGGGCTGCAAGAGAGGAAAGTGTATAATGGTCACGCATGTGCATCAAGAGCTTGTTTAAATATAAGACACTGTCTCATCTCGTGCACACAACAAGAGCAGTGATTGAACAGGAGTTCTCCACTGCACCCACTAAGCGTAAGAAAGGATGGATGGACCTTCCGTTTTAGCATTTGAGCAATTCCAAGAAAATGTCAACCCTGCCATAAGATTCAACTAAATGTTTCTGTATTTTTTAAGTAAGCAATAATTTTACAGTACTCAAAAATGTCTCTGTCAATGTGTTCAAACTATTATATTTGATTTAGCAAAGTCACAAAAGTGTCACATCCATAATGAAGCTGTTTTCTCATGAATGCAAAAATGTCAAATAAGATAAAATTATTCATTTTTGTTCTGCCAGCTGATTAGTGATTAGCATTGTTTTTATTGGGTTGTGCAGTTTAATTCACAAAGGTTCTACATAGTATCTTGTAAACTGTAAACTCGCAAACGTTTTTGGTTTTTGGTCACATCCATAATGCATGTTTATTTTCCTCATTTAAAATGTAAAAAATGTTTATAGATTGATATTTTTTTATCCCATATACATTTGGATTGGCCCATGCCCCGGAAGGGGTGGAGGGCATAAGTAAGTACATTTGGATAGTTGTTTTGGAAAACATAATATAATGTTAACATGTACTTTCTCTGTGACTTTATGTTTTAAATCTTTACTGCAAATGTCACATCCATAACACTGGAATTGCTAATTTTCATTAAATGAGATTTCAGTTTTGAAGTTTACTGAATCGTAAATACAATGCACAATTAATTGATTTGTCTGACAGTGCTTATATGTTTGAGTGAGATGAGTGGTTACTTTTTCCAGTTGTACCAAATCCATATCAAAGAGTGACCCCAAAACAGGTACATACCTAACTTTGACTTCTTGTTTAGATGCAAAAATCTCTAAATGCCCTTTAATATTTTCTTCCAAAATTAGCATTTTTCTCTGACTCCTGTGTGTGGACACAGTAATTTTATTTTTATAGTGATAAATAAGTTTTTCATTGCCTTTAAAGTGAAATAACTGAATATAAATATAGGGGACTGAGCAAAATGCTTATTTTAGGAGGACATTTTAGATGGCATTTAAAGTTTCATTTTACATCTGAACTCTTTATATACACTCTTTATATAAAAATCCTTTGCTGCTTACTACTTATATAAAATGAATAAAAACATAACAAATTTTTAATTTTTTGGGGGGACAACTTAATTCTTTCATGTTCAATCCATTTGCATTTGTTAAGTTAACTTAATCGATTTATGTTGGAACAACATGAATACATTGCATGAAACCTTTTGTTTTTCACATTTTACCATTAAACCTCTAACAATATACGCTGTAAAAATGCTGGGTTCCACACAACTACTTCATGTTTTCCCAACACAAACAGATTAAGTTAACAATTTTACAAATTTAAGTGAATTGAGCATAAAACAATTAAGTTGTCCCCTAAAATACCTTAACAATTGTGTTGTTTCAACTTATTTTTAAACCTGTATTTTGAACAAGCAGCAACATGCAAGTATCCAATCGCTCATGCATGAATTGAACAAATCAAAACATAAATATAAATACAGCTGCAGTTTAATGTACGTTAGTGGAGATTTATGAATCAGTGCATGAGAAAAAAAGTCATTTTGAGAAAACAGGCCAAAAAAATATGTACTGTGGGGCTGCACGATATTGGAAAAATCTGACACTGCAATATTTTGTTTTTCTTCAATAAATAACATGATATGAATACAATGCACCAGATGAGTTAAATAGTTCTATTTGGACTAACTCATTTATTTAGATAGATTGAAATGATTAAGTCTTCTTCTATGCAATACAATGCATTTGCATAAATCATAATAAATTACAAGCATACAAAAGTGAAATAAACAGCACTTTACTGTATTCTAACAGTATCCAGATACAGAAAATAAATAATCAAACATAAAATAACATGATCATCATTGTATAAATTATTTTAAATAACAATATCTTTATCCTTTAATCTTCAATAAATAATCTAATCCTTGTGGATACTAAATCATCAGGCATAAAAAAAATTACTGTTCGTAACTTTGAAAAATTAAAAATTAATTTGATTTGATTGTTCAATCACTGTATACCTGAATACATTTCAACGCTTCAGAAAACAATAAAGCGCTGTTTATTTATTTGGCATATTTTTCTTTATTGAATTTATCTATGGTTGTAGATCGTTTAATATATTTTGTGCACCCCGTACAAAATCTTCCCAATCAATCTAAATCTCAATCTAAAATCATAGAGTCTTTACAAACATTTATTCAACTCATCTATTGAAATTGTATTCATATCGCAATAAATATAGCAGAATTAAAAGATTGCAATGTGCCCTTGCATTTTTTTGCATTTGTTAACAAGACATTGTATTCTTCTGTTATGGAAACAAAGTTTTACCCCTGAATATTGACAACTGGTTGCGAGATGCAATAAGCTAATATCCATTTGGAAAAAATCTGATTTACAATAAATGTCAATGCTAGGGCTTTTTCTGAAACATGGGACCCATTTAGAATGTTCTTTTCTAAGCATGTCAGTATCTCTACAAACCGTCAATCTAAATCTTAGGGCCATTTAAATGCAATGCAAATATAATTAGGTACTTTAAAAATACCTGAGGATTCATTTTTTGTAATATTGGGTTATCAAAGTACTGTATATGTGTATTCTATACGGATGTTTTATTTCTTAATCAATGTATTTTTATTTTGTAATTTATTTATTTTATTTACTTATTTGATTCATTTATTTATTTATTTTAATTATCATTAGGATTATTTTTTTATTGTTTTCTCTGTTAGATATATGTAATTTCAACTTGTGTAGAGGGTAGGGGTAGGAATAATATTTGTTTAAATTTCTCTGTAAATATACTTTGTTATATTTGTAAAAATTAAATAAACAAATCAAGAAAAAAATTACAATGTGTAATTTTCCCAATCTCGTGCAGCCCTAGCGGATACACACATTGTGATACTGATGCTCTAATGATATATTGTGCAGCCCTAATGTACTGTAAATACAATCTACAAACACAAATTTTTAAAGTGTGACAAGAAAACGTATTTTCAATGTGATCTTTCTATTAGACTGAATGTACACCTTTCACCTATTCAAAAAGTCCAAAATCTCAATACTGACAGGTGCACAAAAAAGCAGTACTTTTGCCTGGAAGCTAGAAATTAAAGAGAGTGCTTAAGTGTAAAGAATGTTTGCTCAAAGTATAGCGCTCGTCCTCGACTTCCTAGAAATCTGCAAGCACGCTTCTTTCTTTTTTTTTTTTTGACCCCTCCCCGTTTCTTTTATGCCTTCTTCCTAGCCCCCACCCCCCATCCTCCCCAATTTATTACCATCTGAACCACAGTAAGTCAATAAAATCTTCAGCTCAGTAACTGGAGACGGGAGGGAGAGGGAGAGCAGCCAACAAACGGCTTTGATTATATTTTTCCTAGAAAGGAGGATGCTCGGCGAGAGTGCTGGGCCGCAGCGCTAGTGCCAGGAATTAATGCAGCTTTCATGGAAAAGCAGGGCAGCGCACCAAGTCGGCCTGGCCTTGAGAGACTCAAAACACTACTTCAGCTCTTTTTTATACCTCGCTCTCCCTCTGCTTTCCTTTTCACGTCTTGTTTTTCTCGGAGGCAAGGGGCTGCTTATTATTTTTTCAGAGGTGTTCTGGGGCTTGCCTGACTGTGTGATTGAAAAGAGGTGATGCAAAAACAACAGAAAGCGCTAATAAGCCGTATTTTTCCCTGCATAGTTCAAGCAGAGAGGTCTATTGTTTGTCTAGAGTAGGTGATGCAAATAAGGCATTTTACAGACCATGTTTCATTTAAAATAAAACATTGATTTTCAAATCATATGCAAATTAGCTATGCTTCAAATGCACAGGTTATGGGTTCATTGTTAGACAATTGTCATTGTATTGGCAATTAAATTGAACCAAATGTTATTTAATACTCTGGTCAGATATACGAGACATGCAATGGTTTGACCTCTTACTTTATTAGTGCAACTGATTAATAAGATTACAATTGTTTTGAGAGAGAGAGAGAGAGAGAGAGAGAGAGTTAAATCAGGTGAAACTGGGAGGGAATATTAGGGAGCATCTGACTAAAATGTGACTGAATAACAATTTACACTCCAACTAGCTTTATGTTATATTCCTAATGCTACAAAAGTCCAGCCTTACTCCAGTCATGAATTGTCTTCCTTTTATATGTTACATTTTTTTTCTAAATTATTTCTTGTATTATGTATTTGTTTGTTTATTTAACAGGAACAATACATGTGACATGGTTATACAAAGACAACCTATGCTGTACATAGGGCATATAGCATGAAGCTAATTTGCAGCCCTCATCCATTGTGTACATAACAAAATAAACAAATAAACAAACAAACAAACAAACAAAAAACACAATACAACAAATATGTACAGTTTATACAGAGCCACAAACATAAAAATGTAAGTCAATCTGCATACTAAATAAACCTGACCAATCTGAAAGAATAATACTTTATAATACTAATACCCGATGTTCACATAGCTGTAATGATTTCAACCATTGTTTCAGCTTTACAGAAAAAAAAACTGGGAGTAAACTGTATGAAATAAATATATAATTGTATTTAAAAATAAATTAATAATTATTTATTATTAATTAATATTAAAAACTGTATTTATTAATTTGTCCTATCATTAATTTTCTTTTCAGCTTAGTGCTTTTTGAATTTATTAATTAATCAATACATTTTTTGGAAGAAAAAATGACGACTAACATATATTATTAACATAAATTAGAGAAAACGCCTACTAAAAATGTCATTCAGTGATCAATAGTTTCAATACAAAAAAGCTATCTTGCCTTAAATCAAGAATCACCTGATGATATATTTAAATTGTATATTCATTGATTACAGTGCAAACTGTTAAAGCTCAAATTCATTGTTCATTAAAAAACAAATTATACCTTGCCACTATTTGTCCAACCACTTTTGTCCCACAATTTTAATGTCATTTTATGATCAGTATTTTATTTTTGCAAGACATCACTGAAATACAAAGACTCAATAATGCCTGATAAAGCTTACATGACTTTAAATCAGTTTTGAATTTGTTTGTTTAACACGGACTTGCACAACAATACATTGACCTCAAAAGGAAATATGCTTTGTGCCAGGCTTTAGCAAAGATGCCATTTACACCTGCAGTTCTTATAGTGTATAGTGTTATCTGGTAACTTATTTTCAGTTAAATAACATCAAATGTAAAGGTTAATTATTGTTTGCATGCATATTAATGATGACTGTTAGGAAAACTAAGGACAGCTATAGTCACAAAACGTTCAGCATGTTTCACTTTGATTTCATTTTGTGGAGATATAACCCACATATGAGGACATTTAGGACAAAAAATACTGCCTATCTATCCATTCATCATTTGCAGCATTGTTTGCATAAAATAATGCAAAAGGTTCCCTGTTTTCAGACATCTTTATATTTATCACTGTAGTAGTTTTAACTTCAGATGAGTCTAAAATATTGAGAAATGAATATTTGGTGGAGTAATACTGAGTTTCAGTCACAACAACTGAAAATATATGTTATTCTCACAAATAGTCATGTTTCTGGGAATGCTCTAAATGCAAAACTTTTACTTAATATTTGAAACAGATGTTTTATAAAAATACTATAGTATTTTATACTGTATGGTGTATTCTGTTTATGATTTTAAAAAAATCTACAATATATTATAAAATGTTGATAATGAATACTACATAATACTTTAGATATAATGATCTGATAAAGTGCAATCAATTCTGTAGTATATTTCAGTTTATACATCATGTAAAGATGAAGTGTAATAGTTATTGTACAGTATTCAGTAATTATTTGATTATATTACTATAGCACAATATTAAAACTATAGATAACAACTATAGAAATACCACAACAGATTAATTTGAGTACTTTACTATAGTATGTGGCCTCATAGAATAAAATAAATAAGAATGTTTGACTAAAACTTCAAACAAATCTAGCCACACAGATTTTTTAAGGGGTATCTTAATAATTGAATTTAAATCTTTGTGTATATTTAAAATATGAGAGAAAATGTAGGATATTTGATGATATATTTCTTTCCATATATTATACAGTAAATACTAATATATTTATATGACTATTGTACAGTATACAGTATTTACTAATATAGTTATTATATGACTATTATACAGTATATTATAAATATGAGAGAAAATGTGGGATATTTGATGCCATATTTCTGTCCCATTTATATTTTACAGTATACAGCATACACTAATATAGTTATTATATGACTATTATACAGTATATTATAAAGATGACAGAACATGTAGGATATTTGAAGATATATTTCTGTCTCATTTATATTGTACAGAATACAGTATATTATAAATATGGTTATTATATGACTAGTATACAGTATATTATAAATATGAGAGAAAATGTTGGATTTTTGACTATATATTTCTGTCCCATTTATATTGTACAGTATACAGTATATTATAAATATGGTTATTATATGACTATTATAAAGTTTGATATAAAGTTGAGAAAACATGTGGGATATTTAATGACATATTTCTGTCCTCTGGATGTTCAGTCAGTTTCAGCTCTTAGGACTCACCTGTGAAGGGCGGAGGAGGAGACTCTTCTTCCTCGTTTAGTTGCAGCAGTTTGTCTCTGATCCAGGGAAAGTCTTTCTCCAGTGACTTTATGAAGTGATGGAAGGCTGTCGCTCCGCGGCTCGGTAAAATATCCAGCAGCTTTAACGTTTTATTTCTGCTTGACGACTCAGACTGAATCTCCTCTAAATGGCTCTCCGTCAGTATCTCCTCTTGATATAAATACTGAATGATTAAATCGTCCACTAAAAGCTCCTCGGACAGAAAAAGCCGCTGTGTTCGGAGCAGTTTTTTGTGTTTTGGGTCCATACTTGAACCCGGTGACCGAGTTAAAAAGCCGTTGTGTGCTGAATGTTAACCACAACAACAGCGGCGAATTTCTTCTCTAAGCAAACAATAGCTGTTGTAAAAACGCATAGAGTAATGTTTATGAATATACATGTTACAGAAATATTACAATGTACATTGTTGTTATGCTTTTCACATGATTTTTCCTTGTCATGTCGCATTAATTTTTTACCGGCTGGAAACGAGTCTCTCAGGAGGAACTACTTTTTTTGGCAGGCTTCATTGCTGCATTTGACCACAAAAACTACTCCTAATTGTGCGAATTATTGTGTAGAATTGTAACCGAACATAATCCATAGTTGTATTTTTTATTATAGCCTAATTATTTGATCACTTTATACACCCTTAGAATTAATTACGTTTTTGCGGGTTATTGATTAAAACATTAACAGGCGTCATCAAACGTTATTCAATTATTAATGCACCACAAATCTAAACGTTTGCTGCCTATTTTTTACAGTTATCATGATTATTATTTATTATTTGTTTATTATTTAATATTACAACAATGCAGATTCTACAGTTTATTTATTTTATATTACTTTACGGCAATCCATTTAAAATAGAAGCAAGAATAGATGGAAATCATATTATAATCATATCATATTTTTACCATTAGGGGAGAGTGTGGACAGTTGCAACACTTTTTGCATTTCCTTCAGTTTCTCGGAGACAGTTGTTTGTGGACATCCTTGCTACTTTTGACATTTTTATTTAATATTTTTCCCTGACACATAAATTTGGGCTACTAATTTTTGAACCGTTATTGTAAGTTAATTTGTTAGATAAGCTCTATATTTGGCTTTAATACAGACTAATCTAATGTATATGCACAAATATAATATTGTAAAGCATCCTATAAAAAATATTAATTTAAATGAGAGATTTGTGGGGGGTGTACTCGTATATGCTGAGCACTGTATGCAGAATTTAATCTTGAACAGACAAATCTATACAATGCAACTGACCCCAAGCAGGCGGACGTTTGCAACAACCCACAGGGACAGTTGTAATAATAAAAAAATTCTAAAGCATCAGGTTGGATTTTTTTAGTATTTTTTTGGAAAACAGACTAAATGCAAATTGGTTAAATTGTTAAATATGTTAATATAAATACATATAAATACAGACTATTAAAACAGCAAGCAACAACCAAGTATCAGGCCTAAAAAAAGTGAACAAAAATATTTTATTACTGAAAATCTTTACTACACTACTTCTTTGAGCTTCGAAATGAATTAGTTAATCAAAAAATTCATTTTTTCGAATTAAATTACATTGAAACTATGATAAAATTAAAACTGTACATTGTTAATATGACAAGCTTTTAAATGAATTTTATAATTGGTGACAGTTGCAACTTCAACTCTGTCAACCCTGATTAAACTGTCTATGCTAGGGAGATACAATAGCTTTAATGCTTGATAGCTATACCTATTTAAAGCTAAAAACAGTGATTTAAATTATACAAACGAATCATGTTTCACAAAAACAGATTAGATAGTATGAGACATTTTCTAAAATGTACCTTTTACAATACACTCATAATACTATTAAAAATCAAGATCATAATTGCAGCCATTCATCTTTTCGTCATTCATTTTTGTTATTAATGTCTAAAATATTGCTGTTTGAGTAGTGACAGTGATTTTGTAACAGATTGATTTTAATGTGTGATGTGATTCAACAGTGGTCAAAAATGGCTATTAAGCATTCTCAGTTCGAGGATGAGTGTAAACTATACATCACAACTTAGACTATAGTCCACTGAATTGTTTTCTGTGCATGTGATATTGATGTGAGAGTTAAGTAGCAAACCTAAAAATTAGTTTTATACTGAAGGAATGGTCACATATGGCTGATTTCTCTCAGATTGAAAGAGGGTCTAACTGAGAATATGTAGTATGAATATCTTCACTCTACCTCATTCATGAATGGAGGAATACATCTTGTTGCAACTGCCGTATGTTGCAACCGTTTCCACTCTCCCCCTACTAATATGAATAGAAAATCAATATGTTTATGTTTTTGCTTTTGCCTTCACAGAGATCTATTTAAAATCTAAGACAAAATAAACGGAAATGTGTAAGGTGTGACAAAGTATTTACATTATATATACAGTGCTCAGCATATATGAGTACACCCCTCACAAATCTATCTTTTAAATACTTATAACAGGAGGCTATGCATGCTTATATCTGTGCATATACATTAGACTAGTCAGTACTGAAGCCAAATCTGGAGCTTATCTCACAATAACGGTTCAAAAATTAGTAGCCTAAGTTTATAGGTTAGAGGAAAATATTAAATACAAATTTAAAAAGAGAAAACAATTTAGAGAAACAAAAGAATTTGTTGACATTTTGTAGATTGTAATTATTATATATATTTTTTTGCAATATTGTGCTTGAATTTATTTGTATTATCTTTCAATTTGTAAATATGTTTGGAGACTAAAATATTATTTTAATAAATATATCTGTTTAATTAGTCTGTTTTGTTTAAATGCACCAAAATACATTGCCTATATAATATTCACTAAGAAATTCATAAACAAAAAAATTAATTTTCAAAATGGTGTGTGCATAATTATGGTGAGCACTGTATATATATTTTTCCAGTTAGATGTGTTTACCCATTTTAATGAAATAAGATTCATGTCATGACCATAAAAATATATATATTTATGGCCAGTATGATTCTCTTAAGCCAGCCACAGGTAATTATAGCCAAGTTGTAGTCACAATAACTAAAGCAGCTCTGTTATTTTGGCTTAAACTATCTTTACCACTGTAAACTCTTGGGAGGGATTATAATTATAATGCCTTATTTTTCAACAGTCCCATAATTTCTTCTCTTTTTTTCTTCCCTCATGGCTGTGTAAATGGAGTGGAGTGTTGCTATTGTGTTTGTGCTCCAGTTTTCCTGCGATTATTCTCAGAAAGCTTGAGGTAACACTATTAAACAATATCCTTGTTGTACTTCAGGATATATTAATAACATTGCATAATTACATCCAGATAACCCTAAACCATATTTTCAGCCCTGACCCTACACGTTGCTGCTAATTATTATTTGTCAGTACCCCATAAAAATATAACAAGGCAAGTTCTGTTGTATACATTTCTTGTCCTCGTGACATTTTGCTAAACCACTTGTCTGAAACACTAATCTTTCTTTAGCCCATAAAGTGGCTTTAGCCTTTCAAACACTGTTATGATTTTTTTATTTTCAGCGCAACAGTTGTTCCAGGAAGAGCGGATTATTTGAATATCATGGCATTTATGAGCTGCAAGAAGCTGATGTATCTATGTAAATCCTTTTGGTGTTATTTTGCATGTCTAATCCTGCAGCTCTGTGCCATCTTCCGCAGCATTCAATGCAAATGATGTCCTATTTTTCAGTTCACTGCAATTATGGTATAGTTCCTCATATCGACATAAGGGCCACTTTATCATCAAGCACATTTGTCTCTAATCCGTTTACAATCTGTTAGGAAGGATTTTCTCTTCAGAGAATCCATTATTTTACAGGCTTATGGAATTCAAGCTAAATTGGAAACATCCACAGCGGAGAAAAAAGAGATCTAAATGTGACCCAACATAGGCCCAAATATTTATGAAAATATTTTTATTTATTTTATTATCTTCAAGTGGATGCAAACCTTTTTGATTTTTTTCTCAGAAAATATTTTTTCAGCCATTGATTTCCATACAGGGAAGAAAATATATACTATGGATTTCTATGGCCTCCCGACATTTTTCAAAATATCTTCTTTTGTGTTTAACAGAAGAAAGAAACAACCCGGGCTCATTCTGATTATGTACCCCTATGTACATTTCTGGAGAGA
Source organism: Danio rerio (assembly GCF_052040795.2). Lineage (NCBI taxonomy): Eukaryota > Metazoa > Chordata > Actinopteri > Cypriniformes > Danionidae > Danio > Danio rerio. The sequence goes on from NC_141024.2 coordinate 18,976,411, forward strand.
GCAAAATACATCCTAGGAGCTACGTTTTTTGCAGTTTTTGTTTTCGCGAATCCATCAGAGGCCGCTGTGTACACTTTTTCAGATCTCAAATTTCTCTCGCGAGTGGCAAGAAGGGTCTGGCTGCAGACTAGGTGCAGATGCAATCTGAGCTGCATCCGATGCTTTTTAATACACTCACCCAACAACACCTTTAACCCTACCCCTCAGAGTGACATCACTAGGTCTATTGAATGCGTTGTGTCTGACATTGCATCTCTGAGCGATGCAATCTCAGCTTGCATCATAAAGGATGCATACACATAGTATTGCGAGTGCCATTCGCACCTGCTCTTCTAGTGTTAATGCACCAGAGGCCACTGTCGACTGACTGACATACTGACAAACCAACCGATAACCCCACCCTCCCCCTTTCCTAAACCCAATGTTTTAAAAAGCAATCCAGAAATAAGAAAAGTCCCCTGATTTATACCATAGTTTCAGATTTTACCTTGTTTACATTGTTATTTACTTGTTTTTTTTATTTTTTTTGTATTTTGTTTTTGTTTTTTGTATTTTTGTTTTGTCTGACCTGCTTTTTGGAACTGTTTTTCACAGGACAGGACCCATTTGTCGCGGTCAACTCTGCTCTGTGTCTCAAGTCCACCGACATACAAGACGTGCTGACGGACAAGCTGGTAACAGCGGGAAAGCCATCCATACAGAGGTAAGTGGGCAGCTGGTAAGCGAGAAAAGGAACAGTGTCACACGGCCACGTAGTGTTCATTTTAAAGCTGAAATGCTAACATACAGAGCTCTGGCTACATAATTCGTGATTTGCAGAAATGTATATACAGTAAGGCTGCGTTTTCAGAATGAGCCTATGTTGGAAACAAACCAGATTTGAAATAAGTAGACAAAAAAGAAACGATGATAGATTTTTGAGTGAACTATCCCTTTAATTACAGAAAATGAGCTGTTCAGTCATTTTATGTTTTAGTTTAGAATTGATATAATGTTATGTTACCTATCTTTAATATATGCTTTATAACACAGACATGTAAAATATTAAAAAAACAACACAATGCTAAGAGAAAATATTGTCTGTGAGTTCAAACTAAAACTAAACCACCTAACCCCATGTGAGGAATAAGACGAATCTGAAAAATCTATAAAGTCACTGTTAATGATGAACAGAATAATCAATGAAATTATAGTATATAATCATATAAGTATAAAATAATAACTAAATAAATGATTTTATTAACCCTTGTGTGCTGTTGGGGATGTTTTCAAGCACTCTGGGGTGATTTTGAGTCTTAATTTGGCCTCAACTTTCTTTGCTTTAGCAAATTTTTAGTGACAAATTTTATTTTGACACATATTTGAATAAAATGGTTTAAACATTTTTTTAAAAATCCTAAAACTTTTGACTCTTCACAACAGGGAAAAGCACCAACAATCAAAATGCATGGTTACAAGCTGTCATGGCTTTACAATTAAAAAAATATCATTATAGTGGAAGTCAATGGGGCAAAAACAGCCACAAACATAACAAAAGGGTTTTAAATTTGAACAATACACAAGGGTTAATAAGCAAAAGGTTAAGGTACAGGTCTGAATCATACCTTTTATATTGTGTTTTTGCAGGCGTCCACTTACCTGTGACTAATTTGAATGAACAGTTGAGATATTATCATTATTATTATTAACAATGAATAGCACCAGTACACTCACAATACTATTAAAAATCCAGATCATATCAATCGCAGGTGCTCAGACAGCCATTCATCTTTTATAAGTGCTTACAATATTGCTGTTTGGGTAGTGACAGTGATTTAGTAACAGATTGATTTCAATGTGTGATGTGATTCAACAGTGGTCATTAACAGCTTTTAGGCATTCTTAGTTAAAGGACGAGTATATAATGTACATCACAACATAACAAATCACATGGCATCTTTTTTTAAATGGTAAATTATGTCTTGGTAAATGGTTTTTATGTCTTAAGACTAGTCCATTGAATTGTTTTCTGTGCATGTGATATTGAGGTAAGAGTTCAGTAGCACTCGCCCCTGAACTGACCTTTTAAATCCTGTTTACTTGACCGCATGAGCTGCTCAGATCTTCACTGTCAGGCTCTGGTCATGTGAGCTCCAGAATACTCTTCATCGGGTCAGTTCAGGTCCTCTTACCCTCAGCCATTGACATTAAGTTCAATATATTTGTTTATTTGTTTATTAAGTTTTAATATTCTATGTAATTAAACATCACACTTTACAATAAGGTTTCATTAGTTCATGTATTTACTAACATCAACTATAAACATTTACTAATGAACAACTTTAATAATGATTAATAACAAACAACGTATTTATTTAACATTTATTAATGCCTTATTAAATCTTAATTCATCCTTGTTAACAAAAGATAATGGACTGAGATAATGTTAACTAACAATGAAGAACTTTATTAACTAATGTTAACAAAGATTATAAAATACTGTTATAAATGTATTGTTTATTGTTTGTTTATGTTAGTAAATGCATTAACTAACATTAACTAGTGATTTCTTTTGAAATTGCACCCAATCCAATTACGTTATTGCTATAATATTGAAATACGAATATTAAAATTAATTCATAATCTATTACTTTTTTACATTTGTTAAAATTAATAATTCATTCAACTTACCCTGTGTTTTTCAATCATTTTTAAAATATTAAATCATATTAGGAATGCAAATTTTTGCCATTTTGGGGAATTTTTAGAGTTTATTCTGAAATGGGGTACATGCACACAGAATTTTAATTTACCCGTCCAGCCTCAGCGCTTGCGTTAAACTGTCTTTGCATTTTAAAATTTCAATTTTTAGAGTCTGATTTCTTTAAAAATCAGTAATCATCACTGCCTGAGATATGAAGTGGCTATTAATATATGGCTATTAATGCTTAACCAGTATTTTCAATGGAGTTTCTGTGCTCGTCTGCTGATCCTGATGGTGCTAGCCCATTATTCATTTTGCTTTACGCTTGAACAACTAAATGAATGCTTAAGTCTATTTAACTGAATGTATTGTAATTACATTACAGCATTGATGCTGTGAAAGGAACCTTATGAAATTAAACATGTGGTCACATTAAGCTTTCACCAGAAGTTAATCATTGGCTGAAAAACACTAGCTGTGCATAAAGCCCATTGCATTTACCTAAAAAAAAAAAAACAAGTATTTACCTTTTTTACCTATTTACCTATTTAACTATGATATCATATTAATGTAAAAATGTGTCATTTAACTGACCAGATGCCATCAGATCATAAAAATTACCTATAAATACATAAATATTAAAGTATATGGTAATCATTAAATTGGCCCTATGTGTCATTTAATAGATATAAATCAGAAATTCAGAATGCACAAAAAATGATCGTAAACAAATTTATATTATTTTGTCCTAAGATACTTATAGATTATTTTGTTGCTTAGAAAAGTAAATACCATAGGACCCAAACTGAAAATATCAAAAATAAATAAATAAAGACTTAAAACAAGTATTGGTACAATTAATATATATTTTGATTTATTTAACCAGGAAGTCTCATTGAGATTAAAAATCTCCTTTGCAAGAGAAACCTGACCAAGGTAACTGCAATACAGTAAAACAATTGTAATAACGAATGACATTAAATCGCTATTATTAGTTATATAATTATCAATAATAAAAGTGTAGAAAATAAATCTCTTTATATAGAATTTTTACAGAATATAATTCCAGATTCTTACAATATTGATTATATAATATGAAATATAATTATGTAGTCATCACATTATAGCGTATTTTAGCATTAGATTAGAACTTACTTTAATATATGTAGGGTTCAGATACAAAAACCTTATGTGCCATCTAAAACTGTCTCCTAAAATCAGCATTTGTCTCAAGCTCCTATGTATGGGTACAGTTATTCTATTGTTATGGCAAAGAATGGGTCATTTTATTGCCTTTAATGTGAAATAACTGAAAATAAATATTGAAGCTTGAGAAAAATGTGTATTATAGAAGATTTCACACTTCATAGAGTCCTGTCTCACATTTTCTTTACATGTTAAAAACTATACTTTTTGTGTGTGTGTGCGTGCGTGCGTGCACAGTAGTTGGTGTAATTTAAAACATAAGTTGACAATATTCTCATGTGCACAGCCAGTGATTTCAATAGAAGCAGATACTTTTCAGTTTCCTCCATGAATGAATGCATGCTTTAGGGGGAAATAAGAGAGAACTTGTATAGATTTACACTGATGTAATTCTGATGTAACTCTAACACTCAAAATGTGTTTGTGACTGCAGAAACTGTGACGGTGCACTCGTGGGGTCAATTACATTCAATTTCCATGTAAAATCCAATGAAGTTCAGATTACCAGGAAAGCGGTGATATCTCCACGTTATCTGTGACTAAACAGCTCTTTTGTGCTGCGACAAGGAAAACTCCAGTATTTAGCAGTCCTTTCTTGGGAATGGTGTCAATATTTAACAGAGAAATCGTCGCTTTCTTGCGCTGATCGGCTGGCCGTTGCCTCTCGAGGAAACGTCCGTGAAAACACAGCCTTTGTACACACAATTTATTCTAGAAATCCCTGGAAAATCCAGAGTGACTCAAAATGTTACTCAGAATTTCCATGCTTTAAAAAAAAAACATGGAGGGGACAAGAAGAGCTGTGGCAAATGGAAAACAGACTGGCCAAATTAGGAGTACAGTTTCTAAATCAAGTGGCTCAACACTTGAGAAATGTTCAAGACTAAAATACTATGAATTATTGTGAAGCATGTAATGTCGTATACAAAAACAAATAATGTATTTAAGCAAGGCACTGCATTTGGATATAAAGAAAAAAAATCATTATTTTTAAATGATTATCACTATACACTTTCCCAGTTGACTGATTACTGCACATTACTTCAGTTTTATAAAATGTTACGTTTAATTATTCAAATAATGCATTGTTTTTTATTAAATTAGCTCATTTGCTTACAAAAGCAAACAATGAATACACCAGTACACTCATAATACTATTAAAAATCAAGATCATATAATCGCAGATGCTCAGACAGCCATTCATCTTTTATAAGTGCTTACTATATTGCTGTTTGAGTAGTGACAGTGATTTTGTAACAGATTGATTTTAATGTGTGATGTGATTTAACAGTGGTGATAAACAGCTATTAAAAGTGCTCAGTTGGAGGACGAGAGTATACTGTACACAACTTAACAGTTCACTTGGCATTTTTTTCAAATGGTAAATGAAATATTGTGAAGCATGTAATGTCGTATACAAAAACAAATAATGTATTTATGCTAGGCACTGCATTTGGATATATATATATATATATATATATATATATATATATATATATATATATATATATATATATATATATATATATATATATATATATATATATATATATATATATATATATATATATATATATATATAAACTTTATTTTTAAATGATTATCAATGTACACTTCCCCAGTTGACTGATTACTATACATTACTCAAGTTTTATACAATGTTATGTTTAATTATTCAAAAAGGCATAATTTATTATTGAATTAGCTCATTTGCATACATTTTAGAACACTCTTGTTACTATATTATCTCTTGTCACTATATTCTATATTACTCCTGATTATATTATCATCACACTTCCCGAGTTGACTAATTACTGTCCATTACTCGAGTTTTAGAAAATGTTATGCTTAATTAAGGCATCAAAAAGGCATCATTCATTATTAAATTGGCTCATTTGCATACATTTTATCAAATCATTTTATATTTTAGCACATAAAACTGTAACACTCTTGTCTATATTACTCTTGTTACTATATTATTATCACTATACACTTGCCCAATTGACTGATTACTGTACATTACTCAAGTTAAATAATATTTTATTTAATTATTCAAACAAGGCATCATTTATTACTAAATTAGCTCAATTGCATGCTTTTTTAGAACAAAAATTGGAGCACTCTTGTCACTGTATTATCTCTTGTTGCTATAATATTCTTGTTTATATTACTCTTGTCACTATATTCTGTTACTCTTGTCACTATAGTTTTATCACTACTCTTCCCTAGTTTACTGATCACTGTATTCAAGTTTTTTAAAATGTTATGTTTATTTATTCAAATAGGTCATCATTTATTATTGAATTAGCTCATTTGCATACATTTTAGCACATAAAATTGGAACACTCTTGTTACCATATTAATCTATATAACTCTCACTATATTATTCTTGTCTATCTCACTATATTATTCTTGTCACCATATTCTATGTTACACTTGTCGCTATAATATCATTATACACTTTCCCAGTTGACTGATTACTGCACATTACTTTAGTTTTATAAAATGTTATGTTTAATTATTCAAATAAGGCATCGTTTATTATTAAATTACCTCATTTGCATACTTTTTAGCACAAAAATTGGAACACTCTTGTCACTATATTATCTGTTGTAACTGTATTATTCTTGTACTCTCTTGTCACTATGTTATTATCACTATACTCGTCTCCAGTTGACTGATTACTATACATTACTCAAGTTTTATCAAATCGTACGTTTAATTATTAAAATAAGGCATCATTTATTATTAAATTAGCTAATTTGCATACATTTTAAACACACATATTAGAACACTCTTGTCACCATATTCTCTTGTCACTACTCTCTTTTCACTATATTATTATCACTATACACTTCCCCAATTGACTTATTTCTGTACTTTACTCAAGTTTAATCAAATGTTATGTTTAATTATTCAAATAAGCCTTCATTTATTATCAAATTAGCTCATTTGCATACATTTATAGCACAACAATTGGAACGTTATTGTTCATTTCCTCAATACATTTCAGAGGAGGTTTTTACAAAGTATTGGGGAAGTCCCTTTTAATCACTTCATATATATATACCCCCCAAAAATGTCATTTGACATTTGCTACTTGTTTAAAATGAGATGCAACAACAAAAATCTTTTTTTAGACAACTTACGGTGATTGTTTTATGTTTAATCTACTTAAATTAGTAACAATTAATAAGTTAACTTAATTCCTTCATGTTGTCACAACACAAATCAGTTTTTTTATAGGGCAGTTAAAATTCACTCTTCTAACATCCAGAAGCAAAACACTCAATTTTTTTGTGTATATGTAAATGTGGCTAAAGTGGATATTTATCATGAGAAAGCAAAGAAACAATCAGGTAAAACAAAACAGTTAAAGGTGTGATTCAGATGTTTCTCTTAAAATAATTGGAGTAAATACTTTTTAAAAAGGCAAAGAGCATAAGATCTGAAAACTGAAATGTGACTACCATGTGTGATTGAGTAAGTCTTTAATTAATTCAACCTCTAAACAGAGAAGAGATGTATGCTTATTACATTTTCAGCACATTATGAACCAGAAGTCCATGTACTGAATGTTTGAGAGGTTGCCAGGTTGTGGGTGTGTGACCTTGATGATGGGTGTTATTATCAGTTCTGCACATGATTGGCTCATTCAGGGGCAAAAATAAAGGAGTGAATTTGTTGAGGAAAACAAACTACTGTGTTTGTTTAAAGATGTTTTTTTCTTCACTTATTTTTCACTCATTTAACAAGCAAAGCATTAACAAAAGAGACAGAGTCACAGAACAAGGAATTAAAGCTATGCTTGCTTTTTATTTCTCACTTTTTTGGGAAACAATCGCTCCTGATGCAACACAATGTTGTAGAATGATAAAGTAGAATTTAGTAGTGGCAAAGAGAGAGAGACCTGTGCATTTTTTCCACCCATTATATACCATGTCTTGAAGGAAGACGACGAATAAAAATGACATAAGTATACTGGAGTTGAAAGATGTTGGCAGAAAGACATTTTTAAAATTATTTTTCTAACTATTTACACTACAGTTCAAAAGTTTGGAACATTTGAGATGTGTCAGCAAGGCTTCAGATTGTATATATATTTTTAAAAAAATTATTTCTTCCTGTGAATCAAAGCTTATTTTTCTAGCAACATTTCCCCAGGCTTCAATATCACATGATCCTTCAGAAATCCTTTTATTATTATAATTTATTATGATCAATTATTGTTGGTGATAAGTCATTGGCAATGGTTCTTATTATTCATTTTCTGCTTTATGTTTTTGTGAAAGCTGTAGTAGGTTTTACTTTTTAGGATGATTTAATGAATGAACGGTGCAGAATAAGAGCGTTTAGTTGAAATTAATTATTTTCTGAGATTACTAATGTCTTGTGATGCCTTTTTTGTTCAATTTAAGGTGTCTGAATAAAAGTATTCTTTAGAATTAAAATAAAAAGAAACATACGAATGATAAAACATCACAATTTCTACAAAAATATAAACATGTGAAAAAAGATGGAATAAAGATGATTGAAATCCACTGAAATCACAGATAGAGTTTATATTGTAAAATATATAACCGTTGTTTTAATGTGTAATAACATTTAAGGGATTTCACTGTATTTTTGATTAAATAAATGAAGCCTCATTGAAAAGAAGACATTTTGTTCAACAATATTAACAAATCCTTGTTTCCACATTTTGGACTGGTAGTGTATTTCAATAGAAAACAAACAATAGTTTTAAATAAAGGCTAAGTCAAGCCAACATTTGGTAATACTATCAGATTGCTTTCTTTCAAAGACTGTAATGGAGAGGGGAAAAAATATGACAGTGATGAATAGGACATTGAGCGGCCCATTCTTCAAGGGATAGAGTTATGCATGTTTCATTAAACCAATACAGAAAATAGGTCAGATTAGTCAGGAACTTGACCGGAGAATCCAATTTTTCTTATAATCTCTCCACAAATAGCAGTGTGGAGAAAAGAAAAAAGACCTATAGTATGTACTTTTCTTTTGGTCTTTGTCAAAAATGACGATTCAGTATAGAATCAAATATATTCACCAAATACGACCAATCAGCATGCAGGTTTATCAAGACGCCCTCCTGAGGTAGGGTTAACACAGGCCAATACTTGTTGACCATATGCAACAAAAGCAGAAACAAACCATGCTGCTAAATTACCTCTTGGTTTAGAATGTGCAATAAAATACTAAGCCGGTGGTATATTTCATTTGCAAAAGAGTACACACCCTTTAAACCTGGAGAATGGCAAGGACCTGCCTTAGCAAGTTTGAGCTTTTAAATTAAACCTTGATGTATTTTACCGCTCAAAAGTTTGGGGTCAGTACGATTTTGAAAGTTTATCAAACAAAGCTATATTATTCTTGAGATTTAAAGCTTTACTTTTAGCACCAATACTCCAGTGTTCAGCGCCCATGATCCTTCAGAAACAATTTAACATGCAGATTACTATTTTGGCGAGCATTTTCTATTATCACTGTTGAAACCAGTTCTTTAAATTTTTTAACATGTAAAAATGTCTATAGAGTCAAACTTTTAATAAAGCATAACATGTCTTTGGTGAATAAAAGCAGTAATTTCTTTAAAAATGTCATTACAGGCCCCAAAATTTTGAATTGTAGCGTATGTCTTGTATAACTGTTTTAACAAAGGGCTATTCGTAATGTACTCTTTCAGTAGGTATTACAATATAATGTTGACACATATCAAGATATACAGTATATCATATCGCAAGGTACTTGCTAATTCCCAGCAGTTCCTTGGGCAACCATGACATCAAATGATCATCTATGACTACAGTACAAAAATATAACATGAATAAAGAGCAAATAAAACATATTCAAAAAGCATACAGTTTCAAACTCCCATGTCTCAAACACAGGATGCAAAACATCTCAGACACCTGCTGCAATAAACGGAGAGTTCACCCAAAAAAATGAAAAGTTGTGTCATCCTTGACTCACTTTCACCTTGCAGCAAAATCATAAGGCTTTCTTTCTTTTGTGGAACACAAACATAACTTGATGTCCCAATTAGGTTGTGGCATGGAGGATTTTAAAAGTACGATTACAAGCCAGTTTAAGAACCTTTACTCTCCACTGAATATTTCTGTTGTAAATAGGTTCTTTTAGTGCAATAAAAGATCTTGTAACATGCTCTTAATAAAATAATTTTCTTTCTTTTTCACTGCAGTGAAAACCTCCTCTTGGAACTATAGTTTTAGGGTTCATTGTGCTAAATGTGCTAAAAAATGTGCTAAAAAAGATAAATATAACACTCAAAATAATCCCATTTCATACACATATGCAAAAATGGCTAGAAATGCTGTATTATTCATGCCAGGTCACCAGTTGGCAAAGTCTCTCAGCATTTTAAGCAAAATGTTAAGTTGCAAAATGTTGTTAGGGCGGCTTATAAGATCTTATAAGCAACTGTAAACAAGGGAAGCATAATAAAGTCACCATGGTGTAATTTTCCCTACATCAGAATTTATTTGGCAAATGCGTTTCCATCTCCATTATTCACGTTAATAACTTGTCTCACAATTCCAAAATCCAATATAAGCTCATTCTGAAAACATAGCCTAATATACATTTCTGGAGATCATGAATTATGTAGCCAGATTTACGTATGGCTGCATTTAGTCTTTAAAACGAGCGTTATGGGGTGGTATGACACCATTTCTTTCCTCGCATGTACCACCGTATGAAGGGCTTTTCCACTGTTACCAGTTTGTCCAGTAGCTCGACATGTACGTCAGCGTACTTGAGTCGCAGAGCGTAGTTGACCGTGACAATGGCAATAGCAGAATCAAAGTCTGGTGAAGAACGGTTCCAGAAGCCCAGTAAGATGAAAACTAAATTTAAAAAAAAAAACAAGTAAGTAAGACGGTGAGAATGTGGTAAAACCTGAAAACGTGGTAAAAATCAGACTAGGACTTTTTTTCTGGATTTCTTTTTAAAACACTGCTCTTGGGTTCAGGGAAGGGGGTGGGCAGGTCAATCTGTGCTTTTTAAAACACTGTTGGTTGGGTTTAGGGAAGGGGGGGGATCGGTAGGTTTGTCAGTCAGTAAATCAGTCAGTCGACAGTGGCCTTTGGTGGATTTCTGAAAAAGCATACACAGCAGCCTCTGGTGGATTCACGAAAACAAAAACTGCAAAAAACATATCTGCTGGGACGTATTTTGCTCTCTACAGAAATGTATACAGGGGTAGGTAATCAGAATGAGCCTGGGTTGCCAAAACCATCTGAAGTGAGCATAATTTTGTTTGGCTGATTTTTATTTAAAATTTGGTATTTCTAAGACTGATTTCACACATGGTCCATCAAACTGCACATTAATACAGGGTGATGGAAACCCAACTGTTGTTACTTTTGCACTTAAACCTATTTTCCCAAGTTTGCATTTTCAGGCCCCCAAAGTGTGCAATAATGAATAATCAAAGCGCATACATTTTTTCTGGTTTCAGCCTGGCATGAATAGATAACAAGTGCACAGTATTAAGTGGATAGTAATACTGCATGGCATTATCCTACAATCATTAAACTTATCACTGATGTTAATGGAGAGTGCAGCTTATGGTTGCCAATGGGCAACGCAATTTAGTGGCTAATTTGTATGATCCCATTAGTACATTTTAATACAATTTGCATATCCCCATATATGATGGTTGGGTTTAGTGGTAGGATCTGGAGGCACTGCTCCTTTTAAAATCTATACTTTTCATAATAATGAAATCATATCTGACAATTTGTCAAATTGTTATGTTTCCTCATGAGATTGGACTGCAATGGCAGACACCACAGGAGCTCAAGATCTTGAGTGATTTGAAAAAAAAGGGAGAACTTGTATGAACATTGCTACCTTTTCGGGCATAAATATGTAAACGGCTCCTAAGACAGTCCCTTTCCATCCATTAATTTTAATAAATGAAGAAAAAAACACAGAAGAGTTTTTGTGCTCCACAGAAGAAAGAAAATTGAGTTTGGATTGACTTTTTCCTATTTGAGGGTGAACTCGTCCTGTAAAAGAGATGCATGGCCACACTTTGTTTATCTGGTGGCTGTAACCTACAGATTTCCCTAACCCACAGGTTTCAGTGTAGGCAGCGCCTAGCTTATACTGCTCACTCACTCGTTTAAAACTGACTGCAGAATACCTACAGGCCATAAACTTGTTAAGTGCTCAATAAAGAACACTTAACATTAGTTAGGATGTTCTGCGCACTAATGGGATAGTTCACCAGAAATACAACCTCTGTCATTATTTACTCGCCCTGTTGACATCCCAAACATGAGAAATTGGAAAAAATTTAGCAAATTCAATGAAAGTCAGAGCAATCTAGTGCTGTGTGTTTGATTCCATTGACTATCGTGGACATATAGTTTACCAGAAGAAAGAAGGTTTGGAATGACATGAGGGTAAACAATAATGACAGACCGCTCACTCTTAAGTACTTTAAAGTAGTCCTTGGGCACACGAAGAGGGATCGCAGGCAAATGATCCTAAACAAGACTTCAGCACCCCATTTACATTGGATCTATGATCAATAGAAGTTCAGCACTTGTGGTCACGGTTGTCCATCGGTTCTATACATTATAAGTGTAGTCTGTCAGGTAATCCTTCAGCCGGTTGGGCAAAGGAAGTTCTTGTACCCGTCGTGTGGTTTTATTGATGGCAATACGGCACAGGTGCTGCAGGGACGGCGTGGCCGTGTACACCGGAGTCGTGAGAAGCAGCTGCACGGTACCATTGGACGGGGCGATTTGGTTAGTCCTGCCTTTACAAGACGTCCGGGACAGCTGCACGTAATGCTCCACGAGATGCACCACGCTGTCGAACTGCTTGAGTTTGGGTTTGACCAGCACCACAGAGTCCAGCTTGAACTTGCCGTCCTTGTATTCGATCCGCAGGTTGGTCGGTCCCGCAGATGTCATGGCGGAGATGGTGAAGAGGTAGTCCCTCTGAGAGCTGTCCCGGACGAGAAACGTCCCCTCCGACGTGTCCTGCAGGATCTCCTTGGCTTCATTGGCTGTCAGGCTGCCCCAATACCAGCCTGCTTCCAAGAAAAGAAGACACAGAGATGGTCATGCATATCCGCTTCCACTGTATCTGTTTCAGTCGTTTGCTTGTGTAACATGAGACACATAACTCGTTCCTCTAAGGACACGCACACAAAAACCGACACAGCTACATAGTCATAAACTGGCTCTTCTGTGTTTTTTTTTGTCAGGCATTTTCTGAATAGATGAATAAGAAGTCTCAGCACGTCACGTTCAACCTCGCAGCTCTGTTTCCCCTGATGCACAGGGCTAAATCGCATCTGATAATGCAGCAAAAAGCAAGCACTTCCGAAATGAGCTGTTAAATAAACGTTAATTGAAAACATTATGGCAAATGTGGCACAGCAAGACTAAACAACGCTGCGAAAAATGTCAACAAAGATGACGTATCTTTCCTGAAATACTGAACTAGACCATCTGACTGTTTCGTCTTGGGAGTTTATGAAATTTTTTAAAGGCAGATGTTTGGCAGATGTTCCCAAAACGCCTCAGAATGTTTTGCTCCACAAGAAAACAAACATAAAGTGGACATTTTGTAGAATCATTATCACTGTATGTTGTTTTTTTCTCTTAATATAATGTGCAATGGAATAAATTAAAAACAGAAAGGCATGCGGTAGAGATGTGAGGACAAATGTTCCAGCCAGGACAGGAAACATAACAATGGCTTTATAGACATGATAATGTCACTCTTTTGTTGCAAAATAGCAAAACAATAAATGTAAACAGTAAAAGCTTTGTCAGGAAATTCACATGGCTCCTACTTGCATTCATTTACTCCATCTCAGGGTCAAAAAGGGGGCTTATGGGAAAAATGCCACGTAAAAGTTACTAAATGACCCTGGAATTCAGTTTGTGGGGGCGAACATTGTAAATACTTAGTATTACTTAGCAATAGCATTTGAATAATTTTTAATCTTCATATATAATAAACACAGATTATTTGGATCAGTGAATTCACTAAGTTCAACTACTCATGTAACAGAGTGAAAAACTCTCTCACCAAGAACATGCATTTTTTTTTCCAGAAACCCAAATTGGTTCAAATGGCCCCTTTTTATATTTTCATGATTATCTTCTGCTCAAACAAAAAAGCAAAAGTGTAATAATGTGTAATAATACATTAACAGCAGTCCTGAAACAACAAGTTCAACCAAATACCAAAACAAACCTGCTTTAAATATATTAACAAACTCATGCCATGAACACGTTTTAATGCAGACCTGCTGCCAGTTTAAATGACACTAAAGACGACCTTTAAACGTTTTATTAAAATTCCACATAATCGCTTAAACAGGTTTTTTTTTTACTACCAACATCAAATTTGATGCATTTAAAATTATTATTCCTTACATGAAGCTCTGCCCCGAGGCTGCGTGTCGACTACACAACATGAACTCAGAGAGTAATATAGGCCTACTGCAACAAATGCAGAGAATGTGGAAGTAAAAAAAGAGCAGTAAACGTTTACCAGTGTTTTTAAGGTCTCTCATGGCAGTGGCAATGCGACTCTGCTCGGTGTCGGCGACTTGGGTTTCGGATTGCGATCTCCTTTCATTCTCGATGCTTTCCGTGGAGTCGGATGAGTGACAGGTCATTGGAGAACCGCGTTCTGCATCCAGTCAATGTCTATAATTATCCCTCAGAGACGACTGACTCTTACAATCAACCAAAACATGTGAGAAGTCTTCCACAGCGTCCGTGGATTTTATTTGGCTGAGCCGATCTGAAAAAACAAAACAATAAATAAATAAATAAGAAATGTGTTTCAGACGACAGAATGCGTAACGTGGCTGCACGCCCCCGAAAACAAATAATTAAATAAATATTAGTGTTTTTGCAGCAATGCAATATAGAAGAACATTCAGAGTGCTTAAAATGACATGTTTTCTCTTAGTGTGAAGAACATTTAATACTAAAAATTATTTGCACTATAAATAAACTCAAAGATTTATGATTGTTAAATATTTTTTGAGGAACCATCGATGCCACTAATTACAGAACAACTTACATTTTTACGAGTGTATAAATGGCATTAGATAGGGCTGTCACATCATTTCTAACATAGTCAGCAAGTCATTTGGTTTTTCTATACTCACACAATAATTTCACTATTATCTGGTGCTAAATGAAGCTGTTTTACCAGTATCAATTAATTTCAAGCACATACAGTGTTGTTTTACAGTCTTTTTCCTGACTTTAACACTAACAGAAAATGCTGAGCATAATCAAAATAACTTCTTCCCCTCTCAATTCATTTTAAATATTTATCTTAACGTGGTAAACCAACGTATTAAGCTGGAAACAAACAGAAAATCACAAACACAGCCAAGCGTAATAGACAGCAGTGTGTGTTTGTCATTCACATTTGTGTTAAATTTAGCAGCAACGTCCTATTTCGCTTAATATTTGTGAGCCCAGCGGAATGTAAAACAATGTTACAAATACTCCACGTATATTTAAACATGATATTTATAGTTTTTAGGGTGATTTTAGTATGATTGTATATAGGCTTATATAGGCCAGTTCTGTCGTTTATATAAGTCGTTATGAAATCAAGGTATAAAACAGATAAGAAATCACACTTTGTTCCTACCTCAAATTTGTTCATGTCCCGTAAATCCTTTATAATTTACAGTCTGTCTGCTGTCACCTCGGGAGGGTGGTGCACGCATATGACAGTGATTCACCCCTGTAGCTCATTTATAATTGCTTATTTGGAAAAACTCATTAAATGGCAGTGCACATCTTCACTGAATAATCCAAAGGTCAGGGTTAAGCACTTATAATTAGTTTTCTGTTCTAGCTTTTAATATAATTAAGTAAACGTAATAACACGTCTCCACATCTTTTTAATCTTCAAAACATCACAGACGTCCCTCTACAGTGTGAGTAGCCGATTGCGCACGTGCATGAGGAATAAAAACAAAGGCAGCTTTTAAGACACGGCAAAATACGCAGAACTGCCTTTACTAGGAAACTGCATTGACAGCTCGTGATAAATGATAGTGTGACAAACGAGATAAACCACTGTATTTTCTACACACCGCCTATAGCGAAGACACCTCCACACGCGTAAATCCTTCAAATGGATCAAAAGAAATAAAAAAAACATGTTCTTAAGTATAAACCTGAGCCTGGCGGACGACAGTCAGAGAAAGCGCACATCACTTACCTTTTGTCTAGTGAAAGCAGTAAGCAATCAAGTCCAGCGCGGTTCGCGTTACAGACGCTCAATGGCACCATCATTTATTAATGGGAAGCACTGATCGGTTCTCTGTCAGTCGTCCGGTGCGTCCTGATGCGCAGCAGGTCGGGACCCGTTTTTCCTTGTATTTGCATCGATTCTTTGGGAGGCGACACTGCACTCCACAAACGGCGACACTGTCTGTCCAAAAGCGCACCGCACGCGCCGTGCGTCCAAACGCGTTATAGCGCGCACCAAAGCGAGGAGGACACATATAATTACTTACTCCAGCAGTTTAGTTATATTCCAGCGAACCTTTTTTTTTCAGCTTTGTGTGTATGTGTGAGCGCCCGTCCTTAACGACTTAATCCTCATTTAAAAAGACTGCTATACAAAAGACTAATTTCCAGGAACTTTCCAGGAATCATATCACGTGGTCACATGCGCGAGCGCTCTCTTAAGGTCGTGCCAAAGAGCTGTTTTGTTGTTGTTTGCTTGTTTGTTTATATTTATTATTGTGTGTATCTGGCAACCACGATGTTTTTATTCACAAATACACGCTGCATGAAACTTCTTTTGTTTAGATTTTTTAATATGTTGATTACAATTCTGAGTACGAATATCTATATACGAATATTTTATTTCATTTTATTTTAGATCTGTTACTGGAATTTTTTTTTAACAAATGCATATCACAAATGCAAAACAAAGACCATATTAAAACGTTCAGTAAAGCACAAATATATTTCATTGTTTATTCTGTCTTTCAGTATAGAACAGGCCTAAATGTATTTGCTACAGAATATTGTCTTTTTACGTTAAAAATAACTGCATTTTCAAAACAATGCAATAAAAAGAAATATACAAATTTAGATGTTCGTGATCTATGTTACAGGTCAGAGCCTGTGCTATTCTTATGAGCAACAGTAACAGTGTGACAAGTGCTACCTTAAACCAGTCATAGTGCCTGGGTTTATGACAGAACACGCATTAAGATATGATTTAAACTGTGTGGAAAACCCTTTAAAACATAACACAAACATCAGGATAGATAGATAGATAGATGTTGCTTTAATGGCAGTCAATTATATAAATTAATACTTTTCCCCCATTTAATTTATTGTTATTGCTGTGTATAATAACAGAGGAATGTGTCAAAAATTTCAACAACATTGATTTGAATGTCCACAAGAACTATGATTATTTTATTAAGCAACATTCTCTTTTTTTCAATAGTATTGCAAACATTTATAAGCAATAAGCAAGAAGTTAATGAGTTTAGTCATACATTTTAAAATAAGTTCCTATTCTATTTTGACAGCTAAAGAGGCACAGCAGAACTATTGTGCCTTTCTTAAAAACATACAGCACAAAGAATAATCTTAAATGTTAGAAATTCCAATGAGCTCAGCTCATTTTTATATAAGACATTCCTTAGATAGATAGATAGATAGATAGATAGATAGATAGATAGATAGATAGATAGATAGATAGATAGATAGATAGATAGATAGATAGATAGATAGATAGATAGATAGATAGATAGATAGATAGATAGATAGATAGATAGATAGATAGATAGATAGATAGATAGATGTTCATACAGATACACACAGAGCTACAGTAGACCCTGTACGTACAGTAGATACGTAATACACAGTTTTAAATTCATTACGTAATGAGAGTCTATAAATAATCCTGGCAAATGCTTCCCACATGTGTAACAAGCATGAAAATCCCTGTATAAAGACAAGTGTGGATTAGCACAGCGCTCAGCTGACTGCAGGACTGATGCCTTAGATGACCTTACTCGGGCTACTGAAGACTGTTTGTTTGCTTGTCAGTTATAGGCACAGGCTCATGTTGTTATGCTTATAAACTAATTAATTGCTCTTTTAAGATGAATCTTGTCTTCAATAGATGCAATCAGTAATTGGGAAGAAGGTATTGGAAAGCCAGTCTCTGAAGACACACGTGTCCTTAACCAGATTCATTCATCTTGTGTGTGTTTGTGCACAGGACTCGCTTAATTTAATTTACGTGCAGAGCATTTGTATGTCAAAGGTCAAATTAGCCCAAATCTAACCTGGAACTGACCCCATGTGTAAAAGAGGACTGTGTTAACTTCTCATCTCTATTTAAGGTCATCTGTATTTAAGATTCTTAAGAGTTATTCCAAGACAGATCCTCGATGGCATTATTTCAATTTGCCTCAGAAAAGCCATGGCCAGCATTAATGGAGAGCTCCACCTTTTATATATTTAGCATGCAGAAAAATCCTATTGAAGAGGAAGAAGGGACAGATCTAAGTACATTCAGTGGATCAGAGGTGGCGTGTCTTGCCTCCAACTTGAAATATGTGTTGGTTGTTTAATTTTCTATAAATATTACAACAATAACAATAGTAATAATAATAGTGCATGAGAGTGTGAATGTGAGTGTAATAAAGATAATAAAAAAGCATATATCCCTGATTAACTGTCACTAGATTCAATAGTACCTGGATACAGCCTTTATCATGCAGGCAGAGATTGCATCACTCAGTGAGATTTAGATGCAGCTCAGATTGCACTGCACCAGGTCTGCATCCAGACCACTCTCACTAGATTCAGGCTGTGTAAATCAGGGACTAAGCCACAGGAAAGTAAGTTGTTATTGTTATTTATTAATTAATTAATTAATTCATTCATTCATTCATTCATTTTCCTTCAGCATAGTCCCTTTAATCATCAGGGGTCGCTACAGCGGAATGAACCACCAACTTATCCAGCACATGTTTTACACAGCGGATGCCCTTCTAGTTGCAATTTAGGCTAATTTAGATAATCCAATTCACCTATAGCGTATGTCTTTGGACTGTGGGGCAAACTGGAGCAACCCACGCAAACAGGGGGAGAACATGCAAACTCCACATAAATGACAACTGATCCAGCCGGGACAAGAACCAGCGAACTTCTTGCTGTGAGGCGACAGTGCTAACCACTGAGCCACCGTGACGCCTTATTACTATTAATATTATTATTGTTGTTGTTGTTGTTATTATTATTTTATATCTATTAATTTATGTATTTATAGTGTAGGATGCAAATAAATGTACAAGTGTGTATGTGTGTATCCTTTTTTTCAATTGACAGTGGTCAACATGTCAACAAAACATTTGCCTTTTTTAAGTAGTTTGCTTATCACTTCTTATTTCTTGTGTTTTTTTTTTATCAGTCACTTCATTATTTAAGCCTGTACCCAGCCTGGTTAAAAGGGTGGTTCTTTTTTCTTTCTTTTTGCAGTTATTTGCCTTATGTTCTGTTTAATTATAAGGTCAAAATACAGCATTTTTTGTCACATTTTAAGCACCATTTTTAGTTGGATTAGCTTGTCAGGTAGTCATCATAACCACTCTTTTTAAGGTACCAAAAACATTTGCTAAATATTTAGAATAAAAAATATGAAAAAAATGCTTATTTGTAAAAACAAATGTATTGCATCGTGTACAGAATTATTAGAAAAAAGGAGTTAAAGTTACAGGTTTAAAGAAACAAAAATCAAAACTGTGGCCTATTGTCATTTATTAGGCAAACAACAAACTGGCCAGCACATTCAACTTTCCTCAGTCAGTATTTGGCCTTCTGAATAATAAAAAAATTAAAGTCTCTTTTCTCTTTTGTAAAAAAAAGTACAGTTTGTACATTCATGGGTAACAAATATGGCCTAATTAGTATAAAAATGAACTTTAACATGGGTCACATTTGGTCCTTCATGCCTTTTTATTGGTATTTTGTTTTTCTTTCAAGAATAAGGTCCAAGATTCAAGCTGGGCTACTTAGTAAAAATTTACTTTAGTCATAGTGTATGTTTTCTTGCATAGCTGCATTTTGGATTATAATAATTGTTTGGACTCATTGGAAGCCTTATTTTTACAATTTATGATGGCATAGCAGTCAAAATAAGACAAATGAGCTCATGTATTGGGGCCAATTCTTTCAAACTACCTCAAAGACAAACAAATTAAAAACCATTTTAAGGTCAAAATTATTAGCCTCTTTAAGCTAGGTTTTTCCCGATAGACTACAGAACAAACCATCGTTATACAATAACTTGCCTTATTACCCTAACCTGCCTAGTTAACCTAATTAACCTAGTTAAGCCTTTAAATGTCACTTTAAGCTGTATAGAAGTGCCTTGAGAAAAATCTAGTCAAATATTATTTACTGTCATCATGACAAAGATAAAAGAAATCAGTCATTAGAAATGAGTTATTAAAACTGTTATGTTCAGAAATGTGTTGGAATTTTTTTTATATCCATTAAATAGAAATGGGGGGAAAAAATAAACAGGGGCGTTATTAATTCTGACTTAACCTGTATGTATGTATGTATGTATGTATGTGTATTATTTAATTATAGACTGTATATGTATGTAGATGCAGTTTTTCAACTTAAAATTAAAGGATTTTATTAAAAATTAATTAATATTATACCACTATTACTATTGATATTATAATTATTTAATTATATTATTGAAATTGAATAAAAATAAATAATATAAATGAAGTCATAAATAAGGCGATGCAGTGGTGCATTAGGTAGAGCTGTCGCCTCACAGCAAGAAGGTCGCTGGTTCGAGCCTCAACTGGGTCAGTTGACATTTCTGTGTGGAGTTTGCATGTTCTCCTGGCGTTTGCGTGGATTCCCTCCGGGTGCTTCAGTTTCCCCATCAAGTCCTAAAACTTGCGGTACAGGTGAATTGGGTAGGCTAAATTGTTCGTAGTGCCTGAGTGCGAATGGGTGTATATGTTTCCCAGAGATGGGTTGCGGCTGGAAGGGCATCCCCTGTGTAAAAACTTGCTGGATAAGTTGGCGGTTCATTCCGCTGTGGCGACCCCAGATTAATAAAGGGACTAAGCTAAAAAAAAATGAATGAAAAAGTAATAAATAAATAACTCAAACCTATATAAAAATGTAATAGTTAATCAACAGGAAATGGTTGATGTGGTCTAAAGTACTGATTTGGTTTGAAAAAAAAGCTTCTATTCTTTTATAAAGAGGTTCTATGCAATCAAATTGATTTACTATAATTGTTCATTTTCTCTGGAGTTAATCTTATAACAAACAAAACGAATTATATCTGGCTGTGTTATAGCTACCTCTTCTGGTCACTGCAGATACTTACACTAGCCAATAAGACTTTTTTATACATATTTAAGCTACACTTTCATTAAATTGTCTGCTCATAGTTGTACAAAAAATGTCTTTGATGTAAGATAAACGTAATATATAATACGTTTTTTATCATTAGTTAAAAATGGCCTGTAAGTTATAGTGGACACAGACGATACACCTCCAAATCAATAGGGGGCGGCAGTTTTGCAGAAGTCTTGTCTGACGTCACGCACGCGGCAAAAACAAAAATGACGTACCCGCGGTATTTCCCTTAAATTTAGATTTTGATACTTTGCCTAATTTTATAGTATAAACTCTATATTTTTCGAAGTACGCACACAGAAGATCATTTCTAGCCAAGAGCCATTGCTTGTCCGCTTGTTAAAGGTGAGCATATTGATATTATTATCGCCTTGCTGGATCTTCAGTTATGTTACATTTCACTCTTACTAATGTGTAAAATACTGGAATTCAGTATAGCTTATAGTTTAACACAGATTCTGAATTGTTATCTTGAAATGCGTATTTTTATGTTCACATAATACAGATCGCTTTATTATGCGTGCGCATGTGTTTATAAGACAGTTAGCATTTAACGTTAGTGTTTAACGTTACACTTACTGTGATTCAGTAAATCGACATGGGTTCTTTCGATGTAAACAGATTTAAAATATGTCATTATTTGCTCTCTCTTCACGTGTTCCAAACTCGTTGAGTTTCTTTCTTCTGTTAAACACAAAAGAAGACGTTTTAAAGAAAGCTGGAAACCTGTAAATATTAACAACTATTAAACGTCAATTGACTTTTACAGTATTTGTGTTTCCTACTCTGGAAGTCAATGGTTACAGGGTTTCAGCGTTCAAAATCTTCATTTGTGTTCAGCAAAAGAAAGAAAATCATCAAGGTTTGTATACATGAATACTTGTTCATTTTTTTGGCAAACCATGCTTTTAATCATACTTTACTACTTATAAAGCAAATACATACAGTTGTAATTAAAATTTGATTATTGTAAATCCACAATGCTTTTTTCTAATCATAATTAAACCATGGTACTTGCAGCAAAATTATGGTTATACAAATGATAAGCCAAATTCCAAAAGTACCATGGTTATTACATTTTTACTATAATAAAACTTGTATTATTACAGCAGTCTAAAATCACACATTTTGTTAGATGTTAGTCACTTATGATTAAGTTTTATATACTTTAATTGAAAATGTCTGGTAAAAAATGTGTATTTCAGCGTATTTTGAAAGTACTTGGTCATGGACTCTGTGGAGACAAGATATGCCCATTTACTGCAACCCTTGCGGGACCTCACCAAGAACTGGGACATAGACTTGGCCAGCCAGCTTGGAGAATATCTCGAGGAGGTGAGAAAACATACAGTCTGATTGAGAATTACCTTAATGTTTTGAATGTGCAGATTTTCATATTATTGCTGTTGTTTTTGTTGTTGACAGCTGGACCAGATGACTATTTCATTTGATGGTGGAAAGACCATGATGAACTTTGCAGAGGCTGCACTTTTGATTCAAGGATCAACATGCATCTATGGCAGAAAGGTACAATGTTTGATCAATCAAAAGAGAAATGTACTAGAATTTCACATTTTCCAATTGTGATCATGTTATTAACAGGGAACCATTTCATTTTGCACATTTTAATCCTCAATATGTTTCAGAATCACATTTCTAAACAAATGCAACATGTTAACACGTGTAATTCATTTATTTTTATTTAATTTATTTATTTTTCTGTAGGTTCAATAAAATAAATAATAAAATAACACAAAATACAGTATTGCAATTTTAAGTGTTTTTGTTTATGTATGCAGTCAATGTGTTTCATAATCAAATGTGATTTTAAAATTGTTTGTAAAACTTAAATAAATCTGTCCCAAGATTAATGGTGAAATTTGCTGTGAACATTTAGGTGGAGCTCCTTCACACTCTGGTGTTCCAAACATTGGACTACATCTCTAATAAAAACAAAAAGTAGGTGATTGAAAAAAAAAAGATAATAATAATAATAATAATAATAATAATAATAATTGACCTCCAGTTTCTGTTTATTCTTTATGTGTAATGTTGCTTGTTTTTTCCTAACAGACGTGATAAACAAGGTTCTTCATCAGATGGAAACCAAGAACAAGCTCCTTCGGGAAGCGAAGGCGATGGTTGTGAGGTGTGTAAATGATCAACATTTGATAACTTTAAATATGTGGTTATATTGTGAGTAATTGTGTGTTTTTGTGCAGTTTGATGAGATTGAGCAGGATGAGAATGTCAACACTCACAATATTACAATGAAAGATCCAACAGAGGTAAGCATGGTTATATTGCTTTCTAGAACCTGTGTTTGTGTCCAGAAGCTTTGTCTGAATCTGTTCATGCTTGTAGTTTGGTTTATTTGGTTGATTTGTTTTGGGGGAAAAAGATAAAGAAAATGTAATATGTGAATTTTTTTTTTGTAGTCTTGGTTGGTTTAGGATGTATGCTGTCCTTTAGGATTCAGACTGAAAATGTTTTTATAATTTCTATTTTGTAAAAGAATTAAACAATATAATGTTGTTGCAAACCTCAAAGTTCAGATGGCAATATTCACATTTATTCAAATAAACTGCACTAACAAACAATCAAAACCGAGTTTGTTATAATCAAACCAAGTCTGCCTAGTATGAGTGAATTTTGACTGGACATAGTATTCTTTTTACTAGTGATTATATGCTCTTGATATAAAGCAATACCAGCAATTGTTTAGTATTCTCTGCACAGCAAATGGTTGTTTTGCGAAAACCTTTTATAAGAATTCAGGAAAGTTTTGATATATTTGTTTTTGTGGTACTAATTCTTTTTCACTCATTTGTTTTTAGCCAGTGAGAATTATCCGTCTTCCTCCTGAATCTCTCATTCCTGCTGAATCACACGAGAAGCAAAAATACCCCCTTCTAAGGTAAAGTCACTGTCATGTAGAGACAAATGAAAATGATGCATACATTTACACTGTAAAACAGCAAATAGGAGAATGTAAAGAATCTTCCATTGGGTTCACACCTGTAGATTAGTTGTCAGGGTTCTTTAGTCCAGACCAAAAAGGAGAATAATGAATGTGTGACGCTGGACAGAAAAAACAGTGATAAGTGTCAATTTGAGATCACATGAAAGCAGAATAAATAAGCTTCTGATGTATAGTCTGTTAGGATAGGACAGTATTTGGTTGGAGATACAACTATTTCATTGTCTGGAATATCAGTGTTTAAAAAAATCTTAATATTGAGAAAATCACCTTTTCAATACATTTAAAGTTCTTAGCAATGCACATGGCTAATTACAAATTAAGTTTTGATATATTTACAGTGAGAAATTGACCAAAAATATAATTGCAACACCATCTTTACCTAATATTCGAATGATCCTTGGCATACAATAAAAATCCACCTTTTTAACTCATGCTATGCATTTTTGGCTATTGGCACAATGAAACAAATGCAACATAAGACGTCACGTTTACCAGGGTCATGTTTACTCCTGTTTTGCTTGCATTCACACTCCCAATTAATTTACTAAACATCAAGAATATAGAAAATAGTTTATTATAATGTATCATTTTTCAACTGAACGTGCTCATTACATGTACGTACCTCTACATGTAATGGTATTTTTTATAAATTGAGAACACTTGAAAAGCTTAAATAGTGTAAAGGAGTTACACAAACAAGATCTGCTGTCAGGAGACTTATTTTCAACACTGGTATTGGGCAAAATAGCTCCTACGATGAGTGAAATATCAGATGTTTTTGTTTTATTTAAATGCCTTTGTGGTGCATTCGCTTTAATCAATTTGCACTAAGCTAATTTGGTTGGAGACCAAGAGCCATCTTCCAAACAGTCTACTTGTTTTATACACACCAAGATTTATATGCCAGCATTCAAACTTATTTAAATTGATCACACTAACAGAGCAATCAGAGTTCATTTTAATTGAACTAACCTAAAAGTGTGAACACTCTTAAATGTGCATACTTAAAAAGCTAAAATATTTCACCAAAATGTTTGTTTACTGTTATTTTGTAGTCTTAAAGGGGAGCTTCTTGGCAGCTGTAAGGATTTCCGCATTAATACTTTCACCATGGATGAAGCAGGATTGATGCGTCTGGGCTCCAACACTCACTTCCTTAAAGGTGTTGCAGAAGTCCAACGCGACTTCTCTGTTCATTTACCTGAACCCCTTCAGATCGGTGAGGATACAGACATCTTGATAATACATTATATTTGAACCTGTAGCAATATTCCACAGCATCACTGATCTTACCATATTTTTAGTCAAACAAATGCAGCTTTGCAAAGAATAAGTCTTTTTTTTATAACAACAGTGCACCGAAACCATTTTCAAAACATATTTCTTTTTTGTCAAACTGCCATGCGGTGATCAGAAGGTGAAGCAGCTGCGGCTAATGGTGGATATGATGAAGAAGTTGATGGTGGGGCAGAGGTTCTTCCTCCACTAGAGGATCATGGGATGGAGGTGGAGTCTGATGAGTGGGTGGAAAGGCACGAGGTACCCAACAGTTTGCATTGGTTTAATCTTTGACATTCAGTGAAAGATCTGTTGAATGTAATTCTAAAGTTTCCTCTTTTTAATTGTTCCAGGCCCCCAGTGAAGGGAGGATGTTGAGACCCAGACCTGCAGTACAGCCAGTCTCAGAGGAACCCAAGCAGCTTAAGGTATAGATTGGTGCATTGAGATGAAATAGCAACTGTGGCAACGTTTCTTCACACTTAAAAAGAGGGTTCACCAAAAATAAAAATGAGAAATGAAGATATACTTAAAATTCCTGGAAAATACAGCTATTGACTTCCATAGTGTTTGTTTTACTATGGATTTCAATGGCAGTTTTTTCCAACATTCTGGAAAAAATGGTAATTTAAAATCACTTGAATCTGAGTAAATGGTGACTTTTTTTTGTTTTGGTGAACTATCCTTCCAAATTTTCAATTTCCTTTGTAGTGTTTGTTAAATATCCCATAAGTTTTTGATGCATATTGTTTAGTCATTCTGTATTGCTTATTGCATTATCACATCCAGATCCTGATTAATATAAATAATTGACAATGACTACATATATTCCAGGAAACAGTAGATCCATGGAAGTTGCATGACCCATACGCTACATTTGGGGAGGACAAGCCTCTCAAAGCAGGTGTGTGTTTATCTGAATAATTCTCAATATGTTGAAAGGTAATTGATCCGTTATGGTGACTTGACATTATTATTACTTTTTTTTTTTTTGCTCGACTCTCTAGGAAAGTGCTATAAAGTGCCAGCAGGCCTTGATGAGTCTGGGAAGAGGAAAAGAAAGGGGCCTTCAAAACTGCAGGACTTTGGGACCTGGTTCAATAAAGCCTGTAAGCTGACTTTAATCAGGCTGTTATTTAAAAAGGGAGACATTTGTAAATCTTAAAACTTTTATTTTCTTTTGCAGTTGAGACTGCAGATCGCAAGCTCAAGAATGGACCTACTTTTCCTGGTAAGAATTTTAAAAACATTATGCCATAAAAAAATATTTTCTGCAAGATAAAATGGTAATTGATGATGTTTTCACTTATTTGCAGACCTTAATTACATATTTGTGAGCAAAATGGATCAGCGTTTGAAAGTACAAAGGCAGATGCTCAGGAAAAGGGTAAGTACAAGTTTGTGACTGTAAAGTGGATTTTCTTGAGACCAGAATTACATTTTTTTTTCATGAAAGATATATTTTATTAATCTAAGATATGATAAAATAAACGGAAATGATGCGTTATTGTTGTTGATCTCTTTTTAAAATATCCACTACAAATAAAATGCTGTTCTTTTGATTTATCTAAGATACCTGAAAAAATTATCAGTCATTGTTTTCATAATTTCATCAAATGTTTCACTGCATCAGCATATTAGGATGATTTACATAAATAAGTGGCTTTTATAAATATATTACTACAAAAAGTTATTTTTGTATAATGTTACAAATTAAATAAAAAATCCTTAAACAAAAAGAGGTTTAACAAAAACGTAACAAATAACAGGGATTAAAAATATAACCCCTGGTGCCCCGCTCTCTCTCTCCCCAAAATATGAACCAAAAACGCAACCACAGAGAATTAACAAGAAAATATGATTTATTTACAGAAATAAGGAGCAAAAATAACATCAGGAGGGGTTTAGCCAAAATAAATTACAATAAACCCAGCTAACTAAATTAGATCAAACTTCCCTAAAAATTAGATAATAAAATGAAACACAGAAAACTTACCTCCCTACTAACAAACACAGGAGGAAAGGAAAATGAGAAAAAAAACAAACCTCCCTACCATGCTCCTAGCCAGACAGGGAGACAGAAAACCGGCTTTCTCAAGTTAGAATTAACACATCGGCATCTCACAAAACGCCACAAAAGAGACATAAGCAACAAACACTCATTTGATCACTTGAGCCTTATCTCTACCAAGCATAAGTGGGGAATCAAGAGAGAGCAGGGAGCCATCAAATCCATGCTCTCTGCAGGTTTATATACAGCCGCCGCCAATCCAAGCGCCAATCATGATCCGACCCAGCGTAATCCACTGCACCTGCAAATACTGCAAATGAAAGTGAGAGAGAGAAAGAGAAAGAGGGAAAGAAACACCACACACACAAGCCTACACTACACTACTCGTAACAATAATGTTATAATATAATGTAATAATCTGTTTTATATATTTGTCTGCATGAAATAAATAAAAATATAATCTTGCCAACTCATCCAACCCCAGATTTGAACAGTTTTCTGTCTGTGACATCATGTGACTCAAGTGATTTTTTTATTTTAGGGTGTTTTTGTCTCTGATGAAGAGTTAAAGAAAACTTACTTGGAGCCAGAGAATGTGGAGGACCAGGTCGAGGTGATCCGGCATCCAGACGCAGATGGTGAGATGGTCATGCAAAAATATTCAAATCCTAGATTTTTCTTTTTCCCCTTCACTGTTATTTATTTCAAACACACCTTAGATCTGTTTTATACAATGCACCAAACGCTTTTACACTTTTTCTTAAGGAGACGACTATTCAGATGAGGAACATGATAACTTAGCTGATGATCTTGAACCTGCGGAGCACCTCGATGACCAGGAGCAGATTTTCCAGGACTTGCACATGAGCCGAATGAGTTATGAAGATCTGGTTAAGAAGAGTGTGGTATGAGAGCTTACCACTCAATTACACTAGAAAAATGTCATGATTTGGACAGTGCAAGTTTATTCACTGTGATTCCTCTCTATGTAGGATCTGTTTCTGGTGAACTCTCAGAAGTATGCTCAAGAGACGGCGCTGTCTCGAAGAGTCAAGGACTGGGAGGACAGCATTAACCCTCATCTTGCTGCTCAGGTAATAATGTGGCACGATGAGGCAACGATAAGCACACTTTAGCTCTATTAAGGGAGTCTGATTTGTTATATTTTTGCCTGCACAGGAGATTAGTCCAGCTTTTGACATCCATGAGTATGGAGACAGAATTGTCCACGCGCTCTCTAATGTTGGGGTGAAAAAATCATTTGCTTTTGTCGTGAGAGGAAAGGAGAACACCGAAGCCTGCAGATACATGCTGGCAGCTCTTCAGCTGGTAAGTACACAGGGAAATGACTGCTGGGGTCCGTTTTTTTATACTTCACTTAAAGGATTTAGGATGATTTGACGGATCCTGGATCTTTTATTCTTGATAACTGATCTCTGGCTAATTTGGTTCTTCAAACAAGTTCAGTGAATCAGATTAAAATGTCTGGATGAACTGATCTGAGCTCGCTGCGTGTGTTGTGAAGGACAGATCTATCAATCCTCCAAATTATGATCAGCAATGCAGTGACTGGCTGATGGCACAGCAGCACAATGACATCATCTAATTAATATTCAATTATCCATGTGAGCAAAGTTCTATCAAATTTGTAGTAAATGGTATGTTTCACATGATATGCAATAGCTTTCTACCTCTGTTGTGGGCTGCAGGCTTTACACTTTCATCTGTCAAGATTATTTAACAATTTATTTAGTTGTACTTTTGGAGCGGGTTTTCTTTTATAATCGGCATGTTTAAGTTTCTTAATAAATGGCTGCTTAAATTAAGTAAATTTTGCATGAAGAAAGCATTTTGATATTGGTAAAGGTGTCTGCAACTTTTGCGAAGCATCAAATTACTGGCATATAAGATCTCAAAATGTGTGCCTGACTGAATAAAATATTATTCCTTTCCTTTAAACATTATAATAAAATTATTAGTACAAATTGTACTAAAGCTTGGTCGGTAGTCGGTACCTTAAAATAATATGCGTTTGTATCTAAAAAGTCCATATTAATAAATGTTCTCTTTGAACCCCTTGGGGAGAATGACCCTGTGTCAGTTTTTGTACTTTTATTTAATAGTGTATATTGCATAACAGTTTTATTTATATTTTTTAAAAACTATTTGACTATTTTCCTCAGTGTATTTAATCTGTAGGTTACTGCTGTAAGAAAATATCAGCATTCAGTACATACTTTCAGTATTACCTTTGCTTGAAATGACCCTATCTAATCCTGTTTATATGAAATGAGTCTGCTTTTGAGCAGGCTTGAGTTTGGATGAACTAAACGATCCTGGATCATGTCAAATTGTAAATAACCAAGTCCAGCTAATTGAGTAATCCACGTACAAAAGAACGGACCCCTGATACTGTTAACTTGAGTCTGATGCTGCATCCGAAATCTCATTCTTGCCTACTATATAGTACGTTAATAACATTATGTGAGCTGATTATTCAATTCAATAAGTTTATTTGTATAGCACTTTTCACAATAATTATTGTTTCAAAGCAGTTTTACAGAAGGTGCGTATAAATTTCGGAAAATTAAGGTTACCATAACTTTAATAGTTACTAATAACTTTTACTAATTAATTATTAACTAATAGCTTTTAACAGTTAGTTATAATATACAAGCATAGTTAACCTGCAGTTATATAGTATATAGGTAATATCTATATGTACATGTTATCTATAGTATGCCCAAATTTATATTATTCGCAAAATGGTATACGAGAAGTACCCGGATGACCTTTTACTCCTGATCAGATTCTGAAGTTTGCATCCAATGGAAGCTTTGCTATTCCGTGATGCTATTCAAGAGAATTCATGAATGAAGTGAAGGGACACAACTGATGCAGGTAGGTCACATGATAATGGCAGATTTAGTATGTTCAAATTCCTTTCCTACTTTAAAGAATGTATTTTTCTAACAGTCGTGTAGTAAATTCAAATTCAAATGTAATTCCTACTTGAGTACTTTCGGACGCAGCCTGTGTGTTTTCTTATGTATCGCCAGTTAGGTTGTTTTGGCCTTTCTGTGGAACATGTGATGAGATTTGTGTAGTCATGTGCACTGGTCAAACATTTGGGGTCAGAGTTTTATCTATCTGTCTGTCTGTCTGGCTGTCTGTCTGTCTGGCTGTCTGTCTGTCTGTTTGACCGGGTCATTTTTTTACTTTTACATTTTTATTGTATTTTTTTTAAATGTTATATACACTCTTCACTTTATCCTTGATGAATTAAAGTAAAATTAATTTCTAAGGGTAATTTTTGAATAGTACTGTATCATAGTTTCTACAAAAAAACATGGCCAACTGTTTTCAACTCTGATAATAGTATGAATAATATATATATATATATATATATATATATATATATATATATATTAGCTGCAGATCACCATGTAAGAATGATTTCTGTAGGGTCATGTGACACTAATAATAATAATGACACTGAAAATTCTGCTTTAAATTAATTACTTACTAAAACTATTTTTATTAAGAAAACTATTTTAAAAACATACAAAAAAATTACTGATCCCAAAACTTTTTAAGCTGAAATATTATCTTTGAAAACAAAACAAATACAGTTTATGATCTGATGCTGTGCTTTTTGTTACAGGCCAACGATTATACAGTGGAGGTTGACAAAGTGGACGGTCTTGACTGCAGCGTGGACACAATGGAGCTCACTTTATTGACTACTCAGAGGGCTCACGAACGTCTCAAAACCTACAACGCAACCGCTGCTACAGATATTCCCTGAGCTTTTACTTGTTGTGCTTATCATGTCTTACCTTTGGAACAGAAGCTATTTATCATATATTTACAGATAAAAAGGCTTTGTGATTCTCTATCCTACAGCTTTTAGGTCATTCAGACTCATGTTCTGATTTCCAGCTTTGCACTTGCTTTTGAATTTGATGTTTTAACTTGCTGGATTGAATGCTGAAATGAAGAAATGACAGGTGTCTTCATACATTTTAATATCCAAACATCAAATTTCATGAGGAAAGTCTGTTAAATTGTTAAAACGGTCTGTTTCTATTCACTTTCTGAGATGTTCAAATTTCAACCTATTTACATTCAGTAAACTGCATGTCTGTACAGTCTCCTAAGCCTTTTTTATCAATTGTAGAAGATTCACACGTTAAATAAAAGAAAAACTGAAAGTGCTGCACAAAAATGTCTTATTGTGTCTGTTTGTGTTTGTGAAAGATCCAAGTGAACAGAAGATGTACTGGTATTGTTGAGATGTCTTTGTATTTTTGTGTTATAATTTGGATAAATAAAAATATGTTTAGTTTTAAATTGTGCCTGGGCGATACGACAAAAAATACAATCTCAATAATTATTTTCCTAATTGAACGATAATATATATATTTGATATAAGTTGTTCATGCTTCCTGGTTTAAAAGAGTACCCCAACAATGAGTGAAGCCACACAAATTAGAGCGCTCATTAAATGGCATAACATATTTTGGCAGCTGAAAATTTCGGTACATCTCTAATATCAACACACTTTTAGATTCGCATTGTTGCACATTTCTGTTGTGTGATTGGCTCTAAGATCAATATAGAGTGAAAATGTCAAGAGCTTATCATTGTTATTGACACAAATTTTATTGCGATTCATATTTCTATATAATATAGTTTATCGGCCGGGCCCCATTTTAAATGACTGCCTTTATATGAAACCTGAATTTATTTCAAAATCCCCAATGTTTTAATGATCGGGTTATCTAAAGAGTTATTTTAAGTACCTGAAGTACTTTGTTTAGTCAAATTTGGTCAAAAAACAATTAAAATATGAAATCAACTGTAAAAATAATCTGTAGATAGAAATACTGAATCAATAATCGATTAAAAACATTATCATAATTATAATATAGTGTTATAATAGTAGAAATCTATTACAACCCCTTTATTTACTATTGTAAGTATTGAATGTAATATTATGTATATTTTGTCTAATATTTTCATTTGTTTTTATTTCAGTAATTCAGTATTAAAGGGGGTTTGTTGCCTCCATAATTACCTGAAATGTGTTATTTTAGTGTCTTTTATATATAATAATATTAAATGTATTAACTTTTATGTAATATAATAAAAAAAAGTTTCATTTTAGTATGTCAATCTGAAAAAAGGCACAAGTCATTTTTATAATTTTATTATTAATAAATATAATTCATTCATTTTCCTTCTACTTAGTCCTTTTATTAATCGGGTCGCCACGAAATGAACCGACAATTTGTCCAGCATATGTTTTACACAGCGGATGCTCTTCCAGCTGCAACCCAGTACTGGGAAACATCCATACACACCCATTCACATACATACACTATGAACAATTTAGTTTATTCAATTCACCCCGCATCTCTAACTGTGGAGGAAACCGGAGCACCTGGAGGAAACCACACAAACATGAGAACATGCAAACTCCACACTGAAATGCCAACTGACCCAGATGGGGCTTAAACCAGTGACCTCGGAAGGTGAAGTACTAACCACTGAGCCACCATGTCACCTAAAAATAGAATTAATAATAATAATTACATGTACATTTCAGCTTTATTTAGATTACAAACTAAAAATTTTCAACAATTTATACCCCATATTAGCATAATGCACACAAAGACTCAGCTCATCATCATTTCAAAATTTACCTTTATTTACACTCACAACTCGTCTCGCTCAGATTAATCAGGAAACAATCTAACAAAGGTCTTCATGTGATTGCGAATACTCTCAGCAATCTGGGTGTCATTTTTCATCCTATTGTAATAGTCGATAAACAGTCCATCCGGGTTGACCAGGTAGATGACTATGCTGTGATCCACAATATAGTCCCCATCCTCATCTTTGGGCCCATTACTGGCGTAAACCCTAAAATCCCGTCCCGCCTGCTTCACTTCCTCCGCGCTCCCGGTCAGTCCAACCAAACGGGGATGAAAATCTTTCACATACCTGGCCATAGCAGAAACATCATCTCTCTCTGGGTCAACAGTGATGAAAAGAGGCTGAACAGAAGGCAAGCTTGGGTCTTTATCCAAAATATGCACCACGCTGGTCAACTTCTCCAGCTCATCAGGACAGATATCAGGACAGTGGGTAAAACCGAAATATAACAGCACCCAGTGTCCTAGAAAGTCTCGTTTGGTTCTGCGCTGTCCCGTATGATCAAGCAAATGGAAATCTCCCTGTCCGAGAGCCACTTTTCGCAACTGCTCCAGTCTTTGCATCTGAATCCTCTTTTCTTTCTCCTGATGCACGTACCACCAAGTGCCAATGATGCCACCTCCAAAAAGCAGCGTCACCACCAAGCGTGTGCGCAGTTTGATGCCTGCGGACGAGCCTGGATTTGGAGTTTTAGGGGAGTTTTGAGAGTAAAAGGCTCTTTGTCGTGCACATAAATGTGGTGGAGCTGAAGATCTGCATGTGGTGTTTGGGATGTGATTTGAAATGTTGTTTCCCCTTATTGTTGACTGCAGGACGCTCCATAACCTCTTATGTCTGTCGAATACCCTCAGTCTTAACATCCTCTGGAAAAAACAACAAAGACAGAGATAGAGAAAGTGAAATGGGGCAAACAGTTCAGTGAATATACCTTGAATAAGTTGATTAAGAAGTGTAAAACTTGCAGGAAAAAAACAGGATTAGCACCTTTTATAGAAATGATATACTGGAAATATGATTAGTTAAGTGCAAATGCAGCAATGGAAGAAATTAAAAGACCACTTGAAAATTCTAAAAATTCAGTAATTAGTGTGTCTTTGCTAGTAAAATGTTATTAAGGTGCTATAAAGGACTAATATTATTTTTCTAATAGAAATTTGCATTAAATTAAATTTTTTAATAATTTAAATAATTAAACATACTGTTGTTTTGAGGCTATTAATTTGCAGAAAATTATAATTAGTCATGATAACAAATGCTGTCGTGCTGAGAGGATTATTACACCAAATGCTGATAGACAGACAGACAGACAGATAGATAGATAGATAGATAGATAGATAGATAGATAGATAGATAGATAGATAGATAGATAGATAGACATGTAATAAAAGTTATTTTATTGCAGTAAATTTCAGACTGTTTTATACTTACTACTCAGAAATAAATAATAGGGATTTTAATCTAACATTGAAACAAATGTTTCATAATGAAGTGTAAAGTAAATAGAATTTTATGGCGTGTCAATGACAATATTAGCAAGCTAGCTTTGCAAGAAAAAAAAGAGTTCAAATCACTATCCCTGATTCTAAAATATACTATCCCTCAAATGCTATGTTATATAAATAAAATCATAGTTACATTGCGCATAAATGTCACTAACCTTGGGATTTCACTCGCCTGTCCTCAATGCAGGATGTAAACTCGATCTTCACATGTTACATGTACAACAGTGAGGCTGCGGAACACTTGCGATTCGTGTTAGCAGATTCCGTTACAGCTTAAATCGGCTTAAATGCACATGGTGTAGAATTATTATTTGTTCTTCATTTAAAAATTCCAAATAAATATTTCATATGTTCTAATTATATGCTACATAATGTGTATTTATGTATTAATTTGTTTATTTTATTCATTATTCATTAAACTAGATTCGTCATTTTTTATCTAATGGCGAATGATAGATATATGATGTCGAATAACCACTAGATGGCAGACTGTAAAAATATAAATATTCAAATTATTTGAAAGGTTTTATTTATTCACTTGTGGGAAAATGTTTTCGAAATTGCATTTCAAGTAAATTGTTAACGTCCAACACCCAAGAAAATCAATCTAAATTAATCCGGACATGACTTGACAAAAGCCCTGGTGAGGTATTTTTACGAATCAACTGTTGTAAATATTCAGGTTAAACTTAAAAGATTACATTATTATCGTACAATTTAATTAAATGTATCTATATATTATTATCTTTTAATTAACTTAATAGATTTAGACAGAAGATTGCAATCATCAGGACACACGCACGCGCCTGCTCGTGCTATGCCCAGACTGACTTGGGAGGGCTCAACATTACCATAACAACAGACTCAAACACATTACCAGCTCGCGCGCGTATGCTGAAACATGGAACCCGCACCAGCGTCCTACTACGGTCCCCTGGATAAACACAACCCTGTCCTCTCAGCTTTTCAAAGCGAATTAAAAGAGTTTAAAGCGCTTATAAAGAAACTTTCCGGCCCGCAGAGCGACGACTATCGATCCTACTCTAGAGGGTAAGAGATAAAGTTAAACAACTAAAAATAAGGGACTACAACTCTAAACAAAGTCTATTTTTGTGGACTACTATTATTATTATTATCATTAACGTTACTAGGTTAGATATCTAACCTAATATTTAATCTAATATTTCTTAATCATTAATCAAGTTTATTTTAAAATTCAGGCCTAATATAAGGCTATAAAATCTACACAAAGTTGTATGTGTAAAGTTGTAAATTGTATTTTTTTAAGATAATAGCTAACGTTATCTGTTTCATTTATTATTATTATTGTTTGTGTACTAGTTCTGATGTTTTATACTCATTGATAAGTTAATTGGCTTCACCTTTTTCCTTTCAGGCTAATATTGAAGTTAGTCTGTAGATTTATATATAGTTTTTATTATCTATTTATGATATGATTTTTCAAGAGCAATTTACTCACATGTGATGTAAATTATTGTTAACTTACAGGTCTCTAAAATTGTTTGAAACATGGAACAAGTATAAATCTCGACTTCCTCAATCTTATTTTGAAGAGCACCTGTTACTAACGGCAGATTTCCTCCTTGACAATAAGGTAATTTAATCTCACTATAACTTTTTTTCAGTTTACTACCAATTCTACTTTTTAAATGTGTTATCCCGTTATCACCTCTTTGCACATAGATAAATGTTTTCTTTATAATTTTCTTCAAGTTTTACAGGCTTGCTCTCTGGCAGGGCTACAGGCTGTATCTGCAGCAGTTTTGCACAGAAAGCCTGGAAAACATACAAGATTTGGATCACCTCCAACGGTTCTTCTTCTCAGATGGCTTTGATTCAGAGAGAGCCATATTTACGGTTAGAGATCCTTGTTGAAATATATTCATTCATTTATTTTCTTTTAGGCTTAGTCCCTTTATTAATCAGTGGTTGCCACAGCGGAATGACCCACCAACTTATCCAGCATATCTTTTATTCAGCGGATGCCCTTCACAGCTGCAACCCAACTCTGGGAAACACCCATACACTCCCGCATTCACACACATACACTACGGCCAATTTATCTTATTAAATTCACCTTTAGTGCATGCCTTTGGACCAGGGGTCACCAGTCTCGGTCCTGGAGGGCCGGTGTCCCTGCAGGGTTTAGCTCCAACTTGCCTCAACACACCTGCCTGGGTGTTTCAAGTATACCTTTTAAGACCTTGATTAACTTGTTCGGGTGTGTTTGATTAGGGTTGGAGCTACAATTTGCAGGACACCAGCCCTCCAGGAACAAGTTTGGTGACCCCTGCTTTGGACTCTGGGGAAAACCGGAGCACCCGGAGGAAACCCATGCCAACTGGGCTCGAACCAGCGACCTTTTTTTCCTGTGAGGCAATCGTGCTACCCACTGCGCCACCGTGAAGCCCTGAAATATATTACACTGTTTTAAATATAATTTTTGTTTGATTTGTGATAATGGCTTTTATCTTTGTGTCTGTTAGTTTCGTGCTCTTCAGGGAGAATGTCAGTGCGTCTTCTATTTGGAGAAAGAAAAAGGCGCACCTCTGGGTGAGAGCGGGGTTCAAAAGCTGCTGAGAATCCTGGGTTTTCTGCGCATTCTGATGCAGGCTGTTCTGCCTGATGAAGCTTTATGCTGGATCCTGTACAATGGTATCTTTAGCAACACTTCTGTGTTCTGTAGTATATCACATTGACATTAAATGATGACTGACTTGTTTTCCGCTTTCCCACAGGCTCATTACACATATACAATATATCCAGATTTCTGATGTCAGCAGGCCACACCTCACAGGTTCTCAATAACAAGCCTTTGTTGATGTATTTTGGGGTCTTTTGTTTTTCTTTTGAAAGAAATTAATACTTTTATTCTCTACTGCACGCATTATGATAGATCTATAAAAAATATTTAACTGTTTTTCTTTTCTTAGTATTTCTTAACTTGAGGTGAAAATTTCTTTAAGGTACTTTATTAATTATGTGGTGCCATCTGGCAACAACGTCCAACAGTGGATATTACCTAACCCTAACCCTTACTTAGAAATTTCAAATTTAGAACTTTCCGAATAATTAATAATTGTATTGTTTGAAATTATTTAATTGGTATTGCAGTATTATAAGCTTTAACACCGAACTTATAAATGACATACTTTCCAACAACCGATATTTCAACAGCTTTCATTTATTTAATTTTTTCCCTGAATATTATTGAAAAAAGCATAAGATTGTATTATCATATATACAGCATACAGTAAATATAAAGATTTTCTCCAGTAAATGTTATAACAAATAAATAACAAGCCTAATATATCCAGATGCATCAGAAAAATGTAGCTCTTATCTAACAATTGTTATATATTGTACTATATACTATACTGAACTGTCACCATCACTGCTCTTATTAAATGTCCATTCTGCATCACTCTCATGATCACCAAAATCCATCTCATCCTCACTTTCTTCTGCAAGAAGAGCCAGTTCTGTCCATTTCTTCTTTCACTCACCATAGAACTTGGTGGTGCTCACTAATACTCTGTTCCCTGTATTTATTTCTAATCAATAGTATTGCCATAATTGTCCATAATTCAAATTCCATTAACATATGACTAATCAATATTATATTGCTAGCATTCATGTTGTTATTGTTACAACAAAGATCACAGATGACCCTGCTAGCTAGCTAAGCTATTGCACATTCCACTATTGCACAGTGTTGCCATTTGGCAACATGCATTTTATTTATTTACAAAAAACTAATATGATAAAAATGTTTTTTGAGTTGTGAATATGTCAGCATAACTTACTGGAGGTGATGTCTCAGATGTTTTGTGGATTTGTTTTCATTGACGTTTACATTTGCATTCAGCAACTACTCACAATAAACGCCAGTCTGTCAGAAATCGCACCGCAGAAAAACACTGCACGTCATGTGACATAACCAAAGCACATCATTGACTAAACTAAGGTCTTCTCTTTCCAACAAAAAATTGGAATGTTGGTCTTAAAGAAACAGTGACAGGGAAATGAACATTTGCAACTATATTAGAACACCATGCGGTGGAGGGTTAAAGGATGTGCTAAATGCATTGAAAGTGACAATACAATTATTTATATATGTTAAATAATTTCAATTTGAATTAATTGCTTCTTAAAAAGCGTGTATTCCTTAACATATCCTGACAAATGATTTCCACAAAACAGATAAACAGCACAACTATTTCCAGGATGTGTTTTGAGCACCAAATCATCATATTAGAATGATTTCTGAAGGATTGTATAACAACGAAGAGTGTGTAATGATGCTAAGAATGCAAGTTTACCAGAAAAAACAGGAAAAACAGGAATATGTTTAGTTTTAAAATTACATTTAAATAGAAAACAGATTTAAAAATAGTGTATTAGTGTATTATAAATAGCGGCTTTAGTGAGCATAGAAAACCTTTAAAATCTTTCTCAAAAAAAATTTCTTTACAGCTTTCTTTTTTAAAAAATCTCACTACATTAGGTTACCTTATTTTTACACATCAACTTTTGTAATGCAGCAAAATACTTATTATAAATACTAAAATTAAAAAAAAAAAAAAAAGATATTTCTGTAAATTACATCTCTTATTTATATTTCAGAAAACATACTTTTTGTTTATTTTATTTTAGTTTATTTGATTTTTTATTTCTTTTGTAACTTCAGGTTTTACAGTACTTATTATGGGCTTGCACATGCCTAGAGACCTCTGTTCCTCTTCTGACTGCTAAATTCCTGCCATGGAGAGCCACACTTTACTGTGCTGTGTGTGAATGCTATTTTCATGACCGTGCTTCAGTTCAGGCAGAGGTGAGTTTCTAAAATGTCTAAATATTCTTGCTAAATCATATTAGATTACATGTCTAATATATCATTCTGTGTTTTTTTACTTTCTGTTGTAAAAAAGGTGTTCGCACGCCGAGCTCTAAGCAAGATTAATGAACTGGCCAAGCTGGAGGAGATGACTGGCTCCGA
Source organism: Danio rerio (assembly GCF_052040795.2). NCBI lineage: Eukaryota > Metazoa > Chordata > Actinopteri > Cypriniformes > Danionidae > Danio > Danio rerio. The sequence continues at coordinate 19,016,292 of NC_141024.2, forward strand.
AATGACACTTGAGACCCAGCAAGCTTATAAGGAGGCCACAATAAAAGTGTGATTTGTAACTTCAATTAAACATGCTGTTGTTTTTACGGTTCTTGTGTTATAACTATATATTTTCACGCTTGTCTTGAATCACTTTTATGCTCCATTAATGTTGAGAAGCTTGCAGTGATGGTGTTTAAGCGTTCAGTGTACGAGCCCCGAAGGAAACCCAAAGACCACTTTAGTCCCAAAAAGAAAAAGAATTTAAAACAGCTACAGCTTGTGAGTATTTACCTTAATATGGTGTACTGCAATGCATTTCCCCCCAATGCTACTCTAATATTGTCCTTCCCTCTATATTTGTTTATTATAGTCTCCATGGCCTCGCACACAAACTGAACGCATCCTAATGGAGATATTCGAGGGTAATGCTGCTCGGTTTTTGGCTGTTCTAGAGGCTCTACAAGACAAATCAGTCAGGCCTCTGCAGACTGGCTTGCCTGAGGAATTTGAGGTCCAGGTTGTGGTACTGGAGCTTGTTTCGGCTGGCATTAGCTTGTTGACTGGTAAACATTTTTTTGTGCTTTTTTTTTTGCTACTTAGTGTCACTTTTAGCATTTAAAAGCAAAATTTACAGATTTAAGCAGGTTAAAATGACATTGAATTCACATAAAAGCACAGATGGGTGTGGCAATTTATGCAGGTGACAATGTGCAAATTAAAGATCACATCAACTTATTTCCATAATGGGCAATCTACCGATAGATAAGCAAGTTAAAAATACTATGGCTTGATAATCTGTATGATTAGACTTCTTGTCTTCTGGCATTTTCTGTGCTGCAGCTTTCTTCCTAGCAGCAGCTGTCACAACGTGTAAAATGCAAAATGTGCTAGCTGTAGAAGATTTGTGAATTGTAAGTAGGCCCACACGGAATCTGCGCACAGAAATCCGCAGATTTCTGCATATTTTTAGCCTATCGTTGACTCTATGTATTAACTTGTGTAAATGTGTGCAAATTTATATTTATTCAGTTTTTAAATTCATTTCACTAATATTATTGTGATATAACAATAGTAATATAAAAATGTTCATATGATTTATTTACAATACAGTTTGTAAAGTAATATTTTCTGCCTTTTAGTAGAGATATTATATGAGAGACTTGCTTTGTTTACCAAATAAGTGGATCTACTTTTGATTTGCATTGTAAACATTAAATACAAGATTAAAAAAAAGTATTATTTTTTATTTCTTTTATTAAATTTTTAGTTATGATACTCCTAAAATTATTCTGCATAAATCCGCAGATTTTTTACAAACTTCTCAGCAGAAATAGCAAAAAAATGTCAGCAGATTCCGTCTGGCTCTAGTTATAAGCTTGTAATTGCTAATTATAAATTCAACTCTAAATTAACAAATGCAGATCTTTTTTTTTTTTCAAAATCGTGAGTGTAAATGTAAAATTCTGTGGAAGTAACAGTCAAGATTCTGAAACAAAAATGAAAAATTAAAATATACAAATGTCAAAAAAGCCTATTAACTTACAATTGTGAAATTCAAAATGTAAATTATGACCATTTTTCTCTTAGAATTTGTAATATTTTTTTATTTTTGAAGCGTATACTGTATCTAACCATTCTAATATTTGTTTAAAACAAAATTAAAAATTGTGAAAAATATGTCAACATTGTGAGAAAGGCTATGTATTTGTAATTTCCAGAAATTGTTGCAATTCTGGGGGTAAAAGGGTAATGTTGTCAGATGTAAACTCAGAATGGGAAGATTTTGATTTTTTACATTTTATTATTATCTCACTGTGACATTTGTTTTAGTATATATTTAAAAATTGTGAGATAAACATTGAAGAAATATATCTCTAAATACATTCTGACAGTAGTTTCTTAATGCAATATAAGGGTTTGTGCTTGTGCAAGTTGATAATAAAACTGACCCGAAATTTCTCTTATCTTGTAGGATTTGGTGATTCTGAGCACACTATTGAGGAGAGCATGCCTGCCTCTGTAAAAGCAGTCACTTCTGTTTCCTCTCTTTTTGAAGAGGCTGTCACTGGTGAGTATTGCATTTAATTTCCCTTTTATTCCTCGCCACTCTAATTTTTTATTGTGATATAAATTGCTCAGGGTCTCTCTTTTGTGTCTCTCAGGAACGAATAAGATTTCAGTAGATGCTGCAGTGAAGTTTGTGAAGCAGCTCTTCAGATATGAACAATGGAGCACATTCCGCTCCCTTTCCACTGCTCTTTTGTCTGTTTTACCTGTGAGTACATCTGTTACACTGCTTAAAAATTCAGCCTGAATCCTGTCTTAGTTCTCTTTTCTTGGCCTCTTCACAGAACATGGAGGGCCGCCCGATTCAGAAGTTTGAATTGGAACTCAGGCTTTTGGAAGCTGTGGAGCGTTTGATGGCCTCTCAGAGAGTTAAATTCATCATGAAAGATACTGATTTTGATGGTCAGCCTGGTACTAATCATTTGTCACATAGATTTGATAGATTAATTGAGGCAAATATTTAGAATAGTGTAAAAAAATATATAATTGTTTTTATGTACTGAATGTATGATTATTTTGAGTTTAAATCTTCTTTATATATGTATATATACTCAGAATAAATCTTCTCTTATGATTTTATTCCATTACAGACAAGAATATTGGGCCCGCCGTCATGACAGAAGAATTTTTTAGTCTAATTCAGAAACTTCATGATTGTGTGTGCAGAACAGACAAGGTCAGGTCTTTCTCTCACAATGTCTAAAGAGGTGTTGTTGGTAAACTGATGGTGTGCATGAACAATTTAAGACAAAATAATTATCCCTTATTGTGAAATGTTTATTATTTTTCAAATATTTCCCAGTGCATGGAAAGTTTTCATAGTATTTCCTTTTGTTTTTTGTTTTATTTGGCTGGAATAAACACACAAAAAATGCTATGTTCAATACTATTTGCCCCCTGGCTACAGAACAAACCACTGTTGTCCAATGACTTGCCTATTTAACCTAACTTGCCTAGGTAAACTAATTAGCCTAGTTAAGCCTTTGAATTGCACTGAAATACAAGTATCTTGCAAATTATCTAGTAAAATATGCACTGCTATTATGGCAATACAAAAGAATGTAGGTATTACAAATTAGTTATGAAACTATTATGTCAGAATACACTAATATTTATAAAATCTTCAGTCTATTTAACAGTCATTTGAAAAAGAATGAAAGTTTCACAGGAGGGCTAATACATTTTGTCTTTTGTGCAAGCAGGATATCCAGCCAGATACAGACTTGGTGCTGGATATTGTGCTGTTCTTTTGGGCGAAATGCAAATCTATTTTCCAGAGAGCACAGTTGAAGCATTATGAGCCTGTTCGCTACCGGGGTAGAATGGCAAACCAAGATCAGGTCAAAATTCAAAATAACAATGCATCTAGATATCATTCTTCTACTTTTTTTTTCTGAATCCAAAACATATGTTTTTGTTACGCTTTTGGTTCTGTAGTGGATAGAGACCTTGTTCTTGTTGTGTGAAGTGGCCCATGAGCACCCTGTGGCTGAAATGGACTTCATATTAATGGCTGAAATGACCTTGAGAATGGCAGTGGTGCTGGAAAGCAGTGCGGATGCTCCACCACAATCCGGGAGGAAAACAGGTACTGTGTATCACCAAAAAGTAGGATAATATACGTAACAGTGATAGTCAAAAATCATCTGACCTTGATTTTATAAATACTGTAAAGATGAGATGGGTGTATTAAATACTTTACTGTTTAAAAGTTTGTTTTATTTAGCAAAGCTGCAAGTAAATTCTAATTAAAACACAACAAACACAGGAAAAGTTATTTATAGAAATATTTTGCACTAGTATTGCTTAAAATGTTTTTAAAATGCAGCTTTTGTAAGCATGACAGAGGTCATGTCACTCATTTTTTTACCAATCTCAAACGTTTCATTTGTATTGCATTTTGCACTATTTATTTAGGTATTTTTTGGGTTTTTGTTTCTGTAGCCACTACTGAAGATAGCAGTGAAGAGTCTATCCCTGTTAGAAAATCTCCAAGCTCCATGTTTATGGTAAGTTGTCCTAGAAAATAAAAAACCTGTAATAGTTCATCATCACAATATTTTTCATTTAGATCAAACTAAACAAGTAAAATGACCTTAGTATCTAAGGGTCTCAATTTAAATCAGCAAAATTACTTACAGTTTTAGAAGATATATGAGTATCTTACCATAATAAAAATGTTTTAACATGTCTACAGAAGTCCAGAACTGAGCAGCTGCAGACTGCGTTGGATTTGGTGGAACGCTGTGTGGATTGTGTGTCTAGAGGCAGGGCCAGATCACTTTCTGGGCCTTCTGCTGTCTTTGATGAGGTGTTCATGCAGGCAGGTTCAAGATTGCAGTCCAAAATCATCAAAACATGTTAAAAGTTCACTTCAGCATTTCAACATAGAACACTAAATAATATATATATGTTTTTGGGTCGTTCAAACTGCTTATTTAAAATTTGCAGAAACAACATAATTCTTGAGATTTCATTGGGACAACTTTATTTTTTAATGTTCAATCCACATAAATTTGTTAAAAGTGTTTAGTTAACTTAATCAATTTGTGTTGGGACAACATGAATGAACTGTGTGGAACCCTGCATTTTTTACAGTGTAGCATTGATGAGTGAAGTGTATGGAAAAAAAAACAATCTACAGTATGGTGTATTATTACAGTTCACTGTATGAAATATATAGACATCAAACCACTGAAAGACAACATTAACAATACAAAATCTTTCAGTTAAGGGTGAAAATATTATGTACGTTCTCAACAGCATGGCATAAATATCATGTCGTTCAATACTGTAGCAAACAATGTGTGTGGCGCTCTATGACATGCTGGCGGGATTGTGATAAGCATTATGATTTGGAGCTGGTGCTATTAAAGGATGTCAACTGGTACTGCCAAAGTGCATTGACTAAAAGACTAGAGTTTGTTGACATTTTTATGGCACAATGAATGTTGCACTTCTAATTGTGTATGTTGTGTAATTCATTTTAATCACTGTAAAAATGCTGGGTTCCACACAATGTTGTCCCACCACAAATCAATTAAGTTAACTAATCTTTTTTACAAATTTAAGTAAAAAGTTGTCCCAAAAACTTGAGAATTTTGTTGTTCAACTCATTTAAACCAGTATTTTAAACAAACTGCAAAGGTCATTTTTGAGTAAGGGGATTGTTCACCCAAAAATGAAAATTGTCTCATTATTGACTCATCATTGACAATGTTTGAGTTTATTTCCTCTGTTGAACAAAAGACAATATTTTGAGTAGTGTTGGAAATCACTATTGACTTCCACAGTATGTTGTGTTCCAACTATTATTGCTGGTTTCAGAATATCTTGTTTTTGAGTTCAGCAGAAAAAAAAAAAAAATTATTGTCAGCACCAATATCCTTGAGGTTAAGTGCCGACATATTGCATCATGGTACTCACGACGACCCAAGTTTGATTTCCGGCTCGAGGTTCTATGCTGAACCTTTCCCTCTCTCTGCTACATATATATAAATATGTTTACAACCATTTGAGGGTGCGTTTCTATTTAATAGTAAGCATGCTTTATGAGATCTGATGTATCTTTTAACCATAGAAGTTTGGTGACAGCAAGAGCACCAAGAGCAGCAATACTTCTTACATCATTTCCATGGATTTACATCTAGAGCTGCTGGTCTTCAAGCACAGACTCGCTCTTAAACTCTCTGACTCCTGGACAGGTTAGAGAAACGTGCAATTCTTCATCATCAATGTGGAAGCATGCCGATGAACGTGTATATTTGTTTCTCTTTAGAAGAAATTAGTTTGTTGGAGTTTAAAAAGCCTCACACTAATCAAGCTCAGACTTCAGAAACACACAGACCTACAGGAGGTGAGTTTCAAATTTATGTAACATTAACACTAATACAGGTAGTGAATACTCTGATTTACTTCTTGACAGATGCTGCGCTGCTTGAAAAAATTAAGAAGAACAAGATCTCTAAGTGTGTTTTCCTGGTGCAGAAGGCTTTATTGTCATTCAGGAAGGACCAGACAAGCCGAGAGGCCAAGAAATTACTTGAGGTCAGTTTTTGAAGTCAACTCGAAACATTTAAATCATAATAATATAAAACAAACACACAATGAACCCTGTCCTTTCTCCAGGAGGCCGTAATGTTGGTAGAGAAAGCTGAGCTAGAAGAGAGAAGGCTGGTTAGTTGTTGGTTATCTTCAGAGAATAGTTCAAGACCGGCAGAGAAGAGACAGCCTCCACCAACACCAATACTTCTCTCACGCACCAATCGCTCTATGACCTTCAAGCCTGCACCATACACACTGGAGAAGGAGGTTGCATCCGTTTGAAATCAGTCATTTTTTTTGTTATTCATTCATTGGAATATTCAAGTATTCAAGTTCACTTTTATCCTGATGTAGGTTAGCTGGTACTGCATTTATGGAAGAGAATCTGAAGGTGTCAACCTTAAAGTACGTCTCAAAGACTGCTACCTGCCTGGGACTGGAGATATGGTAGAGTTGTGGGACAGTTTACCCGACAATGCAAATTATCTCATCATTTGCTACACCTTTATGAGTTTCTTTCGTCTGTTAAACACAAAAGAAGATATGATATGAAGAAAATGCTGGTTGCTAGTACCTATTGATCTCAATTATAGGATTTTTTTTTACTATAGGAGTTAATAGTTGTTTCCCAAATGACGCAATAAACACTATTCACTTATAAACTCAATAATGTAGTGTATAAGTTTAGTGCATTCCTAAATGGAACACTACCATTATTTACTAAACAGAAATTGAGGTATTATCCCATTTAACATTTAATAATTGGCAAATTAGTGAAATAGATGCCCAAACTACTAAATAGTACCTGTCATTTGTGCAACCACATTCACGATCAGGAGGCAGCATAATCACTTACATAGGTAAAGTTTGCTTGCACAATCCAAAATGAATGAATCCAACCTCAGCATTCAATAGCTCCTCCCCTTTCTCTATGTGAGCTAACCTGTGACAGGTAAGTGCATGCAGTGTCCAACATTCTACACTATTGGTTGAATAAGTGTGTATCAACTATTATTTTTAAGTGTGAATGCACTACTTCTTTATACTACAAAATGATGTAGAATAGTGCTGTGCATAAGTATTGGATTTGGGAAGCACCTAATGAAATTTTCAGAAAATCTTCTTTTGTGTTAAACAGAAGAAGGAAACTAAAGCAGGTTTTGAACAAGTGAAGGGAGAGTAAACAATAAGGTCATTTTCATTTGTTGGTGAACCATCCCTTTAACTTTTTAACATCAGTTTGTTTGTTTATATACTCAATACCTCAAAGTAAGTTTGTGTCTATCTAGATTCTTGCTAAAGGTGAATGCTTACTTCATGTAAGCGGCTTGGAGCCAGATAAGCAGTATATTTTTGCAGTAGCTGCTTTTGATGCCCAGGGAAAAATGGTAGGAAAGGCCATTGGAGAGACAACCAAGCCTCTTCTGGCCTCTCTGCCTCTACCTCTGCTGACAGCCTGGGCCCATATAGCTCAGGTACATGAATGGACTTTTTTGCACCAATTCAAATGGCCTTTCACGTGTCTTAATGTCCAATGTCATTTTGTTTAGGTGGCTTACCAAATAGGACTTCATTCTGTTAGCAAGAGAGCATGTAATGAGCTTTGGAGCCACTTTACCCTTCCCTTAAACTCAAATGCCGAAGGCCCAGAACTTGAGGAAAATAACTGTCTTGATAGACTGGCTCAAACAAGGTAAGGTTCTTAAATTTAAAATCATAAAAGGTCATTTCTGTTTTATATGTGTTGTTATATTTGTGTATATACAAATTTATATATTTATGCATTTTGAGGGTAATTTTGATTCTGAATAGACAATTTAATTCAAGGGATAGTTTACCCAAAAGTAAAGATTTACTCACTATTTATTCACACTTAAGTGGTTCCAAACACAAAAGAAGATGTTTTGAAGAAAGCAGAAAACCTGTAACCATTGACTTCCAAAGTATTTGTGTGGCCTATTTTGGAGCTTTCTTCGAAGCATCTTCTATGGGTCCAACAGAAAAATAGAAACTCCTAAAGGTTTGAAAGGTAACGGGTGAGTAAATGATGACAGAATTATCATTCTTGGGTGAAATCTCCCTTCAACGTTTATGCTGTCTTTAAACGAAATATCCTTTAAAATATTACAATTAATTTGCTAGCAATTTACCCACACTCATACAATTTTATATATATAGTTGAAATCAGAATTATTAGCCCTCTTTGATTTTTTTTCTTTTTTAAATATTTCCTAAATGATGTTTAACAGAGCAAGGACATTTTCACAGTATGTCTGATAATATTCTTTTCTTCTGGAGAAAGTCTTATTTGTTTTATTTCAGCTAGAATAAAAGCAATTTTGATTTTTTTTAAAAACATTTTAGGGACAAAATTATTAGCCCCTTTAAGCAATTTTTTTTCGATTGTCTACAGAACAAACCATCATTATACAATAACTTGCCTAATTACCCTAACCTGCCTATTTACCCTAACTAACCTAGTTAAGCTTTTAAATGTCACTTTAAGCTGTATAATATTTTCTTGAAAAATATCTATTAAAATATAATTTACTGTCATCATGGCAAAGATAAAATAAATCAGTTATTAGAAATGAGTTATTAAAATTATTATGAAGAAATGTGTTGAAAAAATCTTTGTCCATTAAACAGAAATTGGGGAAAGAAATAAAAAGGGGGGCTAATATTTCAGGGGCGCTAATAATTCTGACTTCAACTGTATATAAATATAAAAAATATAAACTTTTTATTTAGGATGTGTTATCAAAACATAGCATGCATTTTGATTCAAAATTTAGATTTTCAGTATACAAAAAAACTAATTTTAATATAAATGCAAATTCCTAGTGTAAAGGAATTTAAGATAAATAAAATAAAATACTTTGAAATGCTTAATTTATTTTGAGATTGGATGTATTTGTTTGGTGAGGACAAAATAAAATAAAATAAAATAAAGAAATTTGTCTTGTTATGAATCTTTTCCTTTTGTCTTCTATTTTGATTTCATGCAGACTCCGCCCAGAGACCCTACACCTTTCTTCTCCTCTCCTACAGCGGTTGTTTTTCTTCACTATTTTCATCCAGACAGATATTCACATCCAAGAGGAGGCACTATTCTGTGACAGTCTCTGTGATGGGGGCCCTTTGATCTGGGGCCAGGTTAGTCAAATTGCCCCTATGAAACATTTTTATTTTTAATCATAACTGATATAAAAGGCTAGTTTATGTTAAACAATTAACCCTAGTCCTGTCCTTATCCACTCTATCTGCACATTCATCACAGGAGGCCAGACTTGCAGAATGTGAACGGATGATGGTAGCCATTGATCTCGCTCTGCACCTCAATGACAGCTCTGACACCCTGCAGGCTGTAGTGAACTGTTATGGCCTTCTTGCTCCAATTATCTTTAACCAGATCCCGTCAGAACCTGTCATAGAGGTGACTGCTTTTATAGATATGCTTATTTTTGTTTTGAGTGCTGGTATTATTGCAAATTGGAACTAACTTTTGATTAAACCCTCTTCAAAATGATTGAATTTGATGTTCATTTTTATCAGAGTAAGCTAATCTGTTCTTGGTCTGTTATGTTAGTTAAAAAAAGCATCTGCTAATCAACTAACTTGATCCACGAGTTGTATGAATTCATGTGTGAATAAATACTACCTGAATTACATTTTGGTACGTGTTTGATAGTTCAAATGTATAGATAATTTTTCACTCATGGATTCATATGACACTTGTTGTAGTTATGGTTAGGGTTTTTAATACATCTTAGACACACATTAGTTCATATTGGTGTAATGTTTTTATTTAGGTAATAGTACATTATTATTTAACCGTTTTTTTTTTTTGTAAATTGTTGCTTGATATTTAAATGTATGTGAAGATTTGGCTGGATTTTGGAGAAACATTTGTCAGGAATTTTATCATTACATTATGGAGATCATGTTTATATGTCTGTTTTGCCAGAGCAATGGTAAATATATATGCTTTACTGGATCTGTGTGTTTCAGGTGTTACTGAAGTGCTTTACAGTGTTGTTGGAGATTCCAGACGTCCTCAAGCAGAAACACACTGCTTCCACCACAGAGTGCCTGCAGCACATGGTCGCCTCTATAACATATTACTTAGCAAAGGTAGTCATTCTAAGGTCAAATGAAAAATAAATATGAAACTTGAAATTGATTTTGTCAAAGATTTTAATTGCGTTTTCAAAGATCTATCGAGTGGAACAATGCTGCATTGTATTAATAAAAAATACAGTAACAACAGTTATACTGTAAATATTAATTTGAGTTTTCTATTTTAATATATTTAATGGAATATCAGAGTTTTCAGCAGCCATTATTTCAGACTGTAGTGTCACATGGTCCTTCAGAAATCATTCTAATATGCTAATTTTTTTTATTAATGTATGTTTTTGCAACAGTTGCTGCTTTTTTTTGGAAAATATCATACTTTTAATATACATTTGAAGTCAGAAGTATTAGCTCCCTGAATTATTAGACCCCGTTTGTTTTTTTCCTCAATTCTGTATAATGGCGGGAAGATTTTTTTTCAACACATTTCTAAACATAATAGTGTTAATAACTAATTTCTAATAACTGATTGATTTTATCTTTGTCATGAAGACAGTAAATAATATTTTTCTAGATATTTTTCAAGGCACTTTTATACAGCTTAAAGTGACATTTAAAGGTTAATTAGGTTAACTGGGCAGGATAGAATAATTAGGCAACTTATTGTATAATGATGGTTCTGTAGACTATAGAGAAAAAAAATAGCTTTAAGGTTCTAATAATTTTGTCTTTAAAATGTTTTTTAAAAAATTAATAACTGCTTTTATTATTGCTGAAATAAAACAAATAGGACTTTGTGCAGAAAAAAAAGTATTATCAGACTGTGAAAATGTCTACTGTATATTATAATAGTTTATTGTATTTATATAGTTTATATATATATATATATATATATATATATATATATATATATATATATATATATATATATATATATATATATATATATATATATATATATATATATATTTGATGAATGTATATTTTAAAACAACATCTTTTGTAAGCCGGTAAAATGTCTTTTAATTTAATAAATAAAAATAATAATTAATCAAAACCAATCCTACTTACCGTCTATATTTGAAAAGTAGGATATGTGTATTTCATCCAGCATCACCTTAGAAATGTACACATTTTAGTTAGTTGCATGTGTTAAAGGTGTTTGATGTGTTTGTCTGTGTTTTTAGAGCTTGGACTCGACTCATTTGGCATCATCTGTGTTAGAGTCAGGAAAGCAGCTGCTTCAGGAGATCACCGAATACTCCCAGCAATCCTTCAAAAAAACATTATCAGAGGAGCAAGATGGGGTCAGGATCATGTTTTTTAGTTATCCTAGAACTTTTGGGATAGTGTGTCACATAATCATAATACTTTTTTAATTTCCAGAAGAAAACAGCTCTCACCAATGAGGAGCCCAGTGAACAGCAAAAGGCTTTAGAGGCCATAATCATGAAAAACATGCGAGCTGAAGCTTTAGGAAATAATGATGTCACTTCCAGTATAAAAATAGGTACAGAATTTTTCAAGACCTCATAGCAGAAATCTCACAATAGCTGCATTATATGATATAGTCTAACTTAAAATGTTGTGAATCATTATTAGTGTTTGTTAATTGATATTTATAATGTAATTTATTCCCCTCCAGAGTTTATTTAAATATGCGGCTTTCTTTTTATCATCAAAGCTAAAGATATTCTGCTTAATATTTTGCAGGGCCTCATGGATGTGACCTGTCGGGACAGGAAGACCCTGTTGTACTTTACATGGTGATTGAAAACAGTCCTCTCCATCATGCCTTTAAAGAGGGTAATTAATACATAACATACTTGAGATAAAATCTGATCCACTGAATGACATATAATATACTAATGTACAGTATGTGTTTGTCTGTGTATGTTTGATTAAGTGATGAAGCTCAAGCAGAAGTCTCGTTTCCTGGAGTTTGTTGTGCACTTGCTTCAGAAAGCTTTGCTAGAAGATGAGCTGGATCTGGTTTTGGAGTGGAAGCAAAACATCTTGAACTGGCTTAGCAGGTGTGTATGACAGAGGTATTTAAGGAGAAAGTGACTTATGAGGACGTTGCCCATGTCCCGATTTTTCAAAAAGCTTTTAAATCACAGGAAATTAGTTTAAAGAAAAATTTCTTCCAGAAAGTAAAAGTAGTATAGTTTTCTGTGAGTGGTTACTAATAGGGTTTGGCCATATAACTTTTATTTTAAGTATTAAAACTGTGAAAACCTATGAAATGTCTTCTCATTTCATAAAAACAAATGTGTGTATGTAGGGCTTCGTTGCTCTGTTTAATGTAGATGTTTTGTATAACATGTCTTTGCTGTCTGTAATATTTGTAGACGCGACGATGCTCTGTTTGAGCTAAAGAAACACTCAGGTTTGCCAGTGGAGGAAACTAAAGACTTCACAGCCTCTGTGATAGAGTTTAACGCCAAGGTAAGCTTATGTTTCTGTTGATTTACTCAAATGCCAACTTTGCTTACATTTATTGCTTCATTCTTTTCTTTAGGTTTATAAATGTCATTAAAGTTTAATTCCACTTTATAGTAGTGGATTAACGAAGATTATTAAACTTTGGGTGTCATAAAATGCAAGTTAAAGGGTTCTGGCATATTGAAAGTCAAATAAAAATAAATAGGCACAACAAAATGAATAACCGTGGCTCTGAAGGGTACATTGAGGTCTTATGAACTGAAAATATCTGTCTCTGCAGGAATTATTACCTGTTATTACTTTAATCTACAGCAAACGGAGTATGAGTGTGTTTATGACAGTCTGAAGTATGAGCTTTTTTTACATTATGAAATATATCAAATGTCGAGAATCTGAAATCTTCCCAGATGTGATCATGTATGCATTCATAGGAGCTCAGTGTATTGTCAGGATCCAAGGCTTCAACTTAAAATTTACAAAAATGCACTGAAGAAAAAAATCACATTTCTCAGATTTCAGTTTTTTTTTGGGTGAACTTTGAAATTATGTTGCAGAAACAAAAAGGTGACAAGAGCGGCAGGAAGTTGCTACAGAAAAAACTACTCAACGCAATGAAGTGCCAAATTTCTGAAAGGTGAAGAAAAATCTGCCCGGATTTGAAAATACAGAAATATTTTATATTGTTTTTTAATGCATAATTGTGAACAATACTATCAAAAGTCTGTTGGTACGATTGATAAGCTTGTTTTAGTCTCTTATGCTCAGCAAGTCTGGTTTTGTATGAATGTATATCAAAATGTATTTCATGTCCTTGACAGCATAGTAAAATAATTATTACCCAAGTGTCACATAATACTTATATTATAAAATCTGCTAATATTTTTATGCTTTTTACAAATTTAATTTTGTTGAATTTTGTTGTCTTTTCTTTTCAGAATTATTATTTGATGAATAGAAAGTTTAAAAAAATACATTGCAGAAATCTTTAGTATTATTGTTATATCATTGTAGAAAATATTTTTATGAAAGTACAAATAGTCTTTCTTAAAGCCCATTTTGAAAGGTATCGCATAATGATTACTTTTTTAAACCTTATCTGTATTTACCATTGTGTCTCTCAGAGAGGTCAAAGCTGTGGACATCTTGCTAAATCAACTGGCAGCTTTTATCAAAAGACATCAACGGCGCCAGAAATTGAGGCAGATGCGCATTGAGGATTCTCTGTGGCGCTGTCATGTCAATCTGAGCCTGGCTCGTGCACACCTAGGCATGTTGAGAAGGAAATTGAGACCGCCTCCTCAGCTCTGGTATTTAAACGCAATAACAAAGTTAAAAACATCAATTTAGAGCTTTGTGTGAAAGCTTTAGTGAATATGCATTTTTCTCAAAAACTTTTTAGAAAGAATTTCTATACATTGTGCATAGTTAAACCCCCCCATAAGTTTATTGTTTTTGTATATAATTGACTGAAATTTTATTTTTTTTTGTCTTTCCAGTTTCAGTCGTCTCCCGCAGTCTTTCTTCTCTTTGGCTCACAGTGGAATGCTGGTTATGTGGAAGAATACTCCACAGCACATTAGACCACCTGAACTGACTCTTCCCAAAGCTCAACCTCATCAAGGACAACAGACTAAACAGAATAAAAGAAACCATCGAGCAAAACAGATCAATCAAGGTGGATCTCTTCTGCATTAAAGCAGAATCTACATTATTTCTCAATATTTTGGAATTGTAGGCCTGTCATGATATCTAATTTCTATCATATAATATTGTACATTGCACTAAAATGTATTGCGATAAACAATATTATTGACATTTTACGACCATTTAATGCCTCTCAATATACTACTCCAGTAAGACAATATAAAACACTGTTTTATACTTAATTCATTCATTCTTTTCTTTTTTGGCTAAGTCCCTTTATTAATCTGGGGTCACCACAGTGGAATGAAGCGCCAACTTATCCAGTATGTTTTATGCAGCGGATGCCCTTCCAGCTTCTACCCATCTCTGGAAAATATCCATACGCACTTATTCATACTCATACGCTACGGACAATTTAACCTACCCAATTCACCTGTACCATATGTTTTTGGACTTGTGGGAGAACCGGAGCACCCGGAGGAAACCCACGCGAACGCGGTGAGAACATGCAAACTCCACACAGAAACGGCAACTGACCCAGCCGAGGCTCGAACCTGCGACCTTCTTTCTGTGAGGCGAAAGTGCTAGCTACTGTGCCACCGTGTAGCCCCTTGTTTTATTCTCATGAATATTTTTTTATAATTATAGAAATTTTAACGATTGAATAATTATGTAATCAAAATATTGTGAATCCACATATCCTAAACAAATATATACAAATAATAATAATAATAAATGTTAACACCAACATAAACAAATACTATAGTCTTTTTAATCATACTATAGTAAAATGTATATAGTAAATATGTTATAGTATTTACAACTCTTGTTTAACAATTGCTAGAGCATACTGTGGTCTTAAATATAGGTTCATACTGTAATTACTGTAGTATACTTAAAGTTTTTACTACAGTAAAACAGTGTAGTTTAATACACCTAAAGTAATAAAAAAAACTGGGTCATCTGTTTTTATTATTACATGGATATTACCACCATAGCTGTAGAATAACCATAACAGATTCAAGTCATTTACTATAGTACGGTGCAAAAACAGTAGCTTGCCTTGTACTATTAATTGTTATCCTATTTTGTTGTATTATGGGCTAATTTTAAGAAATAAACACTAACATGTGTTTATTGACATTTTCAGTCCTTATTGTCACTTTTGAACAAAATAAATGCATCTTCGCTGAATTAAATGTACAATTCTTTTATAAAACTAAACTAAACTTATAAATAAAACGTATAAATAAAACCAGACTAAAGTTTTTAAAGTGTATATAGCACATAAAGAGCCAAAGCAAACCCTTTTGAGATGTTACATGCTTCTCTCTGGTTCCCGAAGAAGCTTCATGTCACTATGTTGCCTTTGGGCCTGTAATCCATCAAATCCCAAAGTGGGATTGAGTTCTGCTTTGTTTTCCTTTTCATTAGCCAGCTCGAAAGAATTTGAAGCTTGATTGATGATTGTCATACTTTTCAACAAATTCTCAGGAGAACCGAATGGCAGTGATGAGGAGCTGAATTCAGCAGAAAGTGTTGTTGGGGATGTGGACTCCACCTTTCAGCAAACTCATAATCCTGAAGCTGACGGTGCTTCTGCTGATCAAACTGCCTCTCAGTTACTGGACATACTTGATAAAGCCTCTACTCACATGCGCAGAGCTATAGTAAATGCAGTTCAATTTAATAAGCCTAATTTGACCTGCTTTTTATCTTGTGAATCAATCAATGACATTCCCATTTTTTACACTAGGTGCTATCACATCGCTGGGGCTACTGGACAACTCTACAGTGGGCATGTCGAATTCTATGGGATCAATGCTGCACACTGACTCTCATGTTGGAGCAATCCCAAGAACCTAACGCCAATGCCAGACAGCTGACGATACAGCAACTGTATACAGAGATCACTCCTTTACTGGTGCTGGCCTCAGATCTTCTCATGGACATGATGGAGAAGCTTAAGGTTTTAAAAACTAATGTTTATTTTTTTTAGCACACATTGTTATTTTAGGTAAACAATTAATCTGTGTAAGTTAATTCTCACACAACCTTCTTTTTTTTTTGGTAATCTTTAAGCAGATCGGAGCATTTGCTTCTGGTTTTAAAATGGTGGTCCTTATCTGTCGATGTCAGTTTAACGGCTTCAGTCCCAATATTTGTAATCACAGCACTCTTGCCGGTAGATTGCTACAAGTGAATGATACACCAAAAGATAGCCCTGCAACCTAATCTATATTCCATTTTAGTTGAAAGTATATCAACATACTGAAATAAAAGTCTCAGGAACTTGGGGTTTATCAGGTGTTTGCAGCATTGTGCAGTCATTTATATTTCAAACATGGATAAACTGAAAGATAAAGTTATCTGGCTTTAATATTTTCTTTTTTATTCCTAGCTGTGGAACGTTTACGATGATGAAGATGGGGAGCTTGAGGCAAGCCTGTACTTCTCTGCTCCAGTGGATGATAGGACAGTGATAGATCTGCGCTGGCTGAGGACTCTAGTTCTGCACACACTAGAACTTCTGTACTACCAGGCCAAGTGGGAGACTCTTGCTCATCTTGCTCTACTTTTCAACACCTACACTCGGTAGGTGGCTGAAAAATTCCAAAGCACAGTAATGTTCATGAATATAATTGTTCATTCAAAAGAGTATCTATTGAAATACAAGGTGCTTCATTGGTTTCAGGGAACGCTACTCACACATGGTAACCCCTGTGCTGGTGCATGCTCAGAGGAGACTTCTGGACAGGATCAGCTGTTTTGGGGGCCCTCCAGCACCACAACCTCACTTCACTTACACTGAGATCATCTCTGGAGAGAAGGTAGACAGAAATGATCACATACACATCATTTAGAATAATGTTAGAAGTTCATAATATATATTCCAGTTGTTTATACTTTAAATAAATAGTGTACCCTAAAATAAAAGATTCTTTCATCAATCACTCGCACTTGTTCAAAACCTCTGTGGTTTTCTTTCTTCCCAAAATAAGATATATTAAAATATGCTGGAAACCTGTAACAATTTACGTTCATAGTATGTGTTTTTTCTACTGTGAAAGTCAGTGGATAAAGGTTTCAAAGGTGAATAATTAGTGAGTGTTTTTGAATTTTTGGGTGAACTGACCCTTTGAGCCCAATTTACACCACACATACAGTGAAAAGCACAAATTATTACTACATAACTGGGAAAAGTCATTACTGAGACCTCTGTGAAAAAAAAAACGATAGGTATAACACATCGATAACACTGATCTCTAAGTTGGTTTTGTGACTAATGCTCATAGGTAACCTGCAAGAATTATGCAAGCCGGCAAGTACTGTTTCCAACAGGAAAAGGTCCCATTATAATTGCTCCCAGTGATGCTCCAGAGATCAAGGAACTTGCAGGTACATATAAGGGTCACCAATTCTCATTTATTTAAGATTTTTTGTGTGTGTTTCCATGTCTTAATTAATGTATAATGGTTTGTATATTGTATTTTTCCTCATTACTGCAGATGTACAGAGAGCCATGTGTTTGGTGCGTGTACCGCTTGATGTCGAGGAAACACTGCACTGTTTTAGAGAGACACTGATGAGGCAACATCACAAACTGCTGACTTTTCAGCACAGCAAAAAATTGCTCCTGCTGCTACTAGCTGACACACAGCAGAGTAAGTATGACATTGAGCACTTCATTTGGTAGGGCTCTAGAGTGATAGAAGTGAAGGGGTCCGACCAGCCTTTTGAGGTAAAAAATAAATACATTTTTAAAAAGTCTCCGACTGTGGTTCAATAGACACAAACTAGGGATGCTCATTTCTGTTTACTGGGTTATCATATATTAACTGTTAACTGATCAGAATAATATTAAATGATCATTTAATTACAAAAAAATGAATTGACATATGTATTTTGTGCTTGACACATAAAATTTTTTAAAATATTGATTTATTTTAAGATGTGCTAACAACAAAATTTTCACGCTCCTGCAGCATTTTCAACAACAAAAAAACTAAATATATGCCTACTAAATAAAAAGAATAAAATAAATAGGACTGGACTCAATATTTTTTTCGTAAATTACAAATTTAGATTAGGCTACAATACAAAAATACTGACTGAATCCATTTTTAATAATTGACACAGGCTGTTTTTTACAATAACACTAAAGTTTTTTTATTCTTCTGTGAAATAAAAAAGCAGGCCTACATCAAATTAATCATTCCACGTAATGTAAGCATTTAATTAATGCTCCACTGTATTTCTTGTATCACAAACGTCTGTCAAAATTTTCAATACAAGTTATAATTTTAAAGATTATGTCTTGATCGTCCTATTTTACTTGCGATTGTGTGCTTTCATTTACTCAGTCTCTCGCCTGGTGAGTTTAGTGTGAGAAGTTTTTCGAATTAGATAACGTGTCCTCAGTTTAGTGTGTCAATCGGGCACAGAAAATATTAGTATCATTATAGGCTTTGCTGAAAGACTTTATTACCGGCAATTAGGGGAAAATTATGGTAGGCTATAAGAGATTTTAAAGGAAATAAATATTAAGAAAAAAACATTCTTAAACACAGTGCCAAATTGGAGTTTTTTTTACCACATTTTAAAATTGATCACATGGGTTTCACATACTTCACATATGATTTTAGCATGTGATTGCCCATGTGAGGCTCATTTGGTTTTTGCACACTAAACTATCTGTCCATTTTTTAATACTTTCAATCACACCCTTTATATATCTGTGGCCTTAGCGTATGTCGAAGTGCCATTCTCTAAAGAGACCAGCAGCATTCTGCAGGGAAAGGTGGAACTCAGCTTGGCAGCCTGTACTCCTCCAGACATCAACCCTCCAGACCTGTCCAAAGAAGACTTCAGCTCTCTGGGCTCCATCTACAGCACTACGCTGCCTCACACACAGCTCCAGACGGTCTTCACCTCCTACAACAATTCTATTAGTGAGAACCAATCTGAACATATCACCAGCACATTTTGTTTATAAACAAGCTAATACAGTGCAAATAATAGAACAAATTGTAAAATACTTTTTTTTTTTTAATTTAATGTGTATTTCCTGTTGCTTTTTATTGTGTATTCTTCATTGCTAATTTTGTGTAAAACATAGTGAACAGCAACTCTTGTAGCACTAAGAAAGATTACAACTACAATTTCTAAAGGTTACAGCAGTACAAAATTATTAGGAAAATGTTTTCAATTAGGTGTAGGTCAGGGCTCTAGGCGGGCCATTTCATTATTTTAATGTGTTCAGCTTCAAGTAAGTACTTTTTCTGTTTTGCAGTGTGACAGATTGGTTTGAAGAAGTTTTAATCACTTTAGAGTGGGTTAACACCTTGCAAACTTGGTGAATACTCTAAAATTAGGTTGCCAGTTCAATAGGATTTGTAAGATAATTAAGGAAATTACAACAGTTGCAAGATTAACACTAATAACTGTGATGATTTGAAAGTGTTCGCTAATTTTGATCAGTAATGTTTTACAGATATCTCATTTAAGCTTTTATACTGTGCTTCAAAATATACGTAACTGCTTTTTTTACTCTGGTGAGCATAATATTCTCCTTTTTTTATCTCCGCCATTTTGTCATGTCATGAAGAATATCTCAAAGCAAATAAGTGCAACTCCTTCCTGGTGCAAGCTCACCATGACCTTGGAAACCTGCATTTCTACAATGGAAATCTAAAGTAAGATGTGTGCATTTAAATACTGACCCCAAACATTTGAACCTTAGTCTAATTCAGTGATTGCACAGTAAAAAAAAAAGGGAAAAAAGGCTTGTATTAGTGTCTTTATTTTTGTTTATGTATAGGTCTGCACACTCCTGCTGGACTAAAGCTCTAGACTGTGCTCTTCAAAGCTATGGAGTTCTGGAGTCTTGGGATGGAGACACCTGGGGCAGCAGTTCGTCTCAGGAAACACTGAGGCATGCTGGGATATGGGGCTGTCTCCAGGGAGCTGTGCTTTCAGCCAAGATCGCACAGTGAGTGAAAACCCAAAAGGTGTTTTTGAGACAGCTTTCCATTACAGCTGTATAATTTCTGTTTTTTCTCCTGACAGGCATATCCTTACCTTAAACATCCACCAGCGCACAAAGTGCTGCCTTCTCTCTGCCAAACTCTTCAAGGTAAGAATTGAGTCACTTTTTTATTCTTAACCCGATTATACTTCATGAGTTGGCAGCGCACGAGGTCATGTAAATGTATTAACTTGTTTTCCTTTATTGAAATAAGATCATAAATTGTTTAAGGATAAACAGATTGCCACAGATTGATTTTTCGCCAATAATTTCACGCATGTAAATGGATCAACTGTTTTGAGTCAGTTTATTGAAGTGTGCATGTGTGATATCTGACAGAAACACATCGCAGGAACAAATGTAAGCTCATTCAGAACAAACCAAAAGTTTAGCATTAAGGGAGGTGGAAACTCAGAAAGTTTATACTACCTAAATATTTATAAAACTCTATTCTCATCTTGTACAGCAGAAGTGCTGCAATGAAAATGATGCATCATGATAGGTCAATATTTGACCTAGAAGTTTGCACTGATGAAGAAATATTATTCTTTGGTTTTTAATGATTTATTCAACTAACATAAACTAAATACTCAGAGTTAGATGCACAAATGATTACATTTAGACATCAGTTCTGGGAGATAAACTGATTTATTAGTCTTGTAAATGCAGTTTAATTGCATTGTCTTGGTTTGCAACTTTGCATGTAAACTGTGACAAAAGCTTATTTTAAGAAGCTGATTTTTGTGATTTATCATCCTTTTGGTGTGCATGTATAGTGCCCAGCATAAATGAGTACACCCATAAATGTCTCCTTTAAAGGAAAACTGGGATGCTATTCAATAAGTTATATGTTTATATACATAAGAGTAGTCAGTAATCAAAGCCAAAACTGCAAAATCAAACACGATAACTTAAGGTCGTGATGCAAAAGTTAGTACATCCTATATGTTAGGGCACACTATAAAATAAATATCATAAAATGAGAGAACTATAAAATAAATTAAGTTGAGATTTTTTTAACCACCTTATTTTTTATTTATTTTGTTTATTTTTAAGCGTTTATTTATGTGCTTTTTGCATTTTATAAAACTACAACAAAATGCAGAAGAAAAAAATAGTACGATACAATAATACAATACATAAAAGACTAACCCATGGCAGAACAAGCAAACAACTGAAGAACACCTTATTTTAATTGAAATGTATTTTCTTTTTGTTCCTAAAGATGATAATCTATCACATTGTTATTGTAATGAATATAACTGTTTAATAAAATGGTTTTAGTTAAATGCACCAAAACGTATTATCTATATTCACCAGGTTTTTTTTTTTTTGTTCTTGAAAGTAGTTGATAATACTTACATTTCAGACATATGGATTCAAGGATTGGAAAGTACCTAAAAACAAACATAGCTGCATTTTTTGGGTGTTATTTCAACAATTATAATGTGAAAAAATCAGAATGAAAGAATGTGAATGAATTGTAATGTGAAAAAAATCAGAATGAAAGAATGAAATGAAATTCTCAATTTAAAAGTCTTACACTTAAATTTTGTACCATACCATGAATCTTTATTCATTCATTACCCTTCGGCCTAGTCTCTTTATTCATAAAGGGTCGCCACAGCTGACTTCCGTCAACTCTTCGAGGAAATGTTTTACACAGCGGATGCTTTTCCAGCTGCGACCCAGTACTGGGAAACATTCATATACATTCATTTACACTCATACACTACAGCCAGTTTAGTTTATTCAATTCACCTATAGCGCATGTCTTTGGACTGTGGGGGAAATTGAAGCAACCGGAGGAAACCCACGTGAACATGGGGAGAACATGCAAAATCCACTCTAGAGCTGCACGATTCTGGCTGAAATGAGAATCTCGATTTTTTTGCCTAAAGTAAAGATCACAATTTTCTCACGATTCTGTTGATGTAAAATAAAGGTTAATATAAGTGGGCTATTATTATTGTTATTCTCAAACATGTGGTAAAACAGCAATAGGCTTTGTGTAGCTGTACTGTGGGTTAAAAAGCTAAATTTTGTATAGACTTGGAATATTGGTCTTGAACAAACTTCAGATTTGTCCTGATCATTAATGCTGATGATAATTCTGATGTTGAATTATTGTGTTTGAGACATATGCGTACAATCTGTAATTTTCTGCTTAAAATCTGTCACTGACGGGATTTCCGTGAGTACAGAAGACTGGGTGGGTATTTTTGCATTTCAGCGGGTTTTGGATGGACTTTTTGGGCTGGAATTAGTCAGCTACATCTGGTAACACTGTGTGCGCTTTCGGTTTTATTTTCACTGCTAAGAGCGGTTCACTTCCCGCGCGGCTCACAAACAATCACTCTGTGCCACAAACTGAATGTTGCTAACAACTTTATTACCTGTTATTCACAGCCTATGCAGGTTCTGTTCACTAAAGTAGATTTCATTTAGAGGCGCACACCCGCCATCTCTGTGGTAACAGCTGACGGATTTTGCGGGTGCAAATACATCATTACATGATGACAGAAATTACAATTTTAGTGTGAATTATATCTTATTAATACAACATGTGACTCTTTCAACACCATTTGGAGGTGTCCACGTTGCTGAACACCGTATGTAAAACAACTAAACTTGAAAATATGATTGACAGAATCGTAGAAATGCTGGATTAACATCGTCTAGGGGGTCGAATCGAGATCGCGATCTTTTTACGATTATTTGTGCAGCTTTACTCCACACAGAAATGCCAACTGACCCAGCCAGGACTTGAACCAGCGAACTTCTTGCTGTGAGGCGACAGTGCTAACCACTGAGCCACCGTGTCATCCACCATAAATATTATTGGATCATAATATTTCAGAAACCGCGCTTGAATATTAATATTATTAGTATTGAATTCAACAAATTTTATTAAAGTGATTTAATAATGACCTACCTTCCTGCAGATTTAATTTGCTACTCTGACCAAACATACCTGTCTGTAATTATCAAGGGCTGCTCCAGGTCCTTATTAATTGCTTCAGGTGTGCTTGATAGAGGTTGGAGTTGAAATCTGCAGGAAGGTAGTTCTTCAGGAACAGGTTTGGTGACCCCAGCTCTAACATTTTTAATCTAAATATTAAGTGTAAGTGAAATGTTAAGTACAGTAAGTATTTTTATGGCACTATATATGCTGAGGTATTAATTATCATTTAAAATTAAGAGTGCTTTAAAAATTTCCTTGAATCTGGTGTCCATGAAAGAGCGGTAACCCTGATTTTTACTGTTTACTGTAATGTGCTCATTGAAATGTTGAAGTATTTTATTTTGTATCTCAGCTAATGATGAAATACCGGCCATTAAATAATATGAACAGTAATAATATCTTATATTCTACAGTGCCTATTGACGGCCTCTTTGCCACGTCCAATGATGGACCTGTCATACTCCACATACTCTCTGGAGACGGAGCTTATTCCAGGCATCGACCTCTTCTCTGAGCCAGATCGAGGGAATCTCGGGACCACCGTTGCCAGTTTGTCTTTTCTCAGCCACTGGCTGTACACTTCAGGACACTTTCTAAGGGTATTAGCGATACATTCGTTAATATACTCATATTAAGAGAAGCGTTTGTGCAATTAACAGTTGATATATGATACATATTATATTGAACATCCATTATTTCAGGTTCTTCCTGTGCTGGCTCTGTACCTGTATATTGCCAGAACTGTGTGTCGGGATCCACACCTCACTGTCTCATGCAGAATAATAAAGGTTTGGAGATATTGTGTAGTCAATGCAGTTTATTCTTGTATATCTTGTAAAATTGTGTTGCAGTGGGTGTAGAAGCATTGTTTACTTGTTTGTTTTTGTATACAGGTAAAGGTTTTGACAGAGTTGGGGTGCTTCACTCAAGCAATTAAAGAACTTGGCAGTCTCACATTTGGTGAAGGAATCCCTGTACCTAATGGAGGCCTCCACAGAGCAGAAAAGCCATCTTGGGTAATCCAATTTAAAATAAGATAAACTATTGCATCTGACAAAAACGAAATATGTAGTTATCTCCTGTATAATGAAGCAATTAGTTATCTTGATCTGAAAAAAAAAACATGAAACTAATCAGTTTAGAGGCAATTTTTTATTAAAGTTTATTAATATTTTATTCATATTATACTGTTTATAATCATTATATACTGCGATTCAAAAGGTTGATCTCAGTAAAAAAAATTAAAGAGCAAAATTACACTAATGTAATACTAAGGATGCATTAAACTGGTCAAAAATTACAGCAAAGTTCTCTAAAAAACTATATTAAAAAGATGTTCTGTTGAACCCGAAAGGTTTCGTTGAATATAAATGTATATACATCAATAGGAAAACAAAAGCAACGTGTTGAGATCATTACAGAGTAGGCCTTTTTCTCAAACAATTCTAAAAAAAGTCTAATAGTTTGCACAAAAATTTGAGACTGCACAGCTGCTTTCAGCATTTAAAAGTATTAACTGTTACTAAAAATCAGCACTTTAAAAGGATCATGTGACTATCACTAAAGATTAGAAAATGATTGCTGAAAATTTTACTTTTCTCTCAAAAATAATTACATATTAAAATATATATATTAAAATAGAAAATTGTAATATTCAGTGACAATAACATTATTATTATTAATTAGTATACAGTATACCATTTTTTGATTCAGCTTTGATGTATTAAGACTATTTCTTAATAGTTCTTCTGAATGATTTCAGATAAACAGTCTTAAAATGTAAACAGCTTATAAAAAAAACATCCCATAATGTAAATAAGTTGTCATTTAAAAAGAATATGTTAATAACTCAATTTTGACAAAAATGTCAGATAGAACCTTGAAATTCTAAGGTGACAACATCTTTAAACAGAATAAAAAATATAGTATTGTGATTCTTTTTATTTATTCATTCATTTGTAATTTTAAAAATCCCACAGGAAAAGAAAATATTTAATGAAGGGAAACCCCTGATGGATCCGTCCAACCTTCAAGTAAGTTTACTTGTTTTCACAGCTACATTCCAAATCATGTAGAGGATATATTATACTGATTATGATGATGATGATGATGATGATGATGATGATGATGATGATGATGATGATAATGATGATGATAAACGTGTGATCTTTTCCTTAGGTTCTAGAGGACACGGTCAATAAGAGACCAAGTACAGATATCATAGCTCTTTATGGCTCACGACTGACCAAGCAGCTTCTGATGGCCAAAGTTCATCTCATCTTAGCTATATGTAGTACTATACATGACCTGCCTAATTCACCACCATCAGGTATTTTTTCAGTACTAGTTTGTTAGGGATATTTGCGAATCCTAAATTTGCATAACCCAATAATACCAATTTAATATTAACGTCATATTATAATTATCCAATTATTACAATTATTTTATTTATTTATTTATTTATTTATTTATTTATTTATTTATTTATTTATTTATTTATTTATTTATTTATTTATTTATATTTTTTATTTTAGAACTGTTACATTTTACAAAATAGGAGAGTTGAACATTGAAAATAGAAACAAATATTGTTCCCAACCCTTCCTCTATTAACAAAATGAAGTTTTAATTGCACAAACAAATAAATCATTTAAAAGTCTGCCAAGGATGTAGATGGAGGGCCTAAATTCAAAATGGGGTATAGGGGTGGTTATCATTTATTTTTTTCATTTAGTTTTAAAACCAAACTAACTAAATAATAAAACTAAAATAATATCTCCTTAAAATGTTGAGAAAAGAATGAACAGAATGAACAAAAAACTAAAAGACCAGAATAGCTAAAAATCACTAGATATAAAAGAAATCAAACTTCACTTAAACAATAATTTGCTAATTAAAAACAAAACAAAGGGAATGAACACAAAACTAAATCTTTAAGAAAGGACAAATTGCAGAGAAGAATATTGGCACTCAGGCACAAATACAGAGTCCAAGATACAAACACAAACCAGTAAAGACATGAGCGTAGAGCGCACAATACAAAGGGGAGAAAGCACACAAGGACAAGGTGAAGACACTTACACTAACAAGGACTAGATAACAGTTAAACAAGGGGGTGTGGTAAAGGGAAACAAGAGGGCTGGAAAAGAAGAGCATGTGGCAGACAAGATTATTACAATTTTTAAGTAAATAATAATTATCAAGTAAGAAAAACATAAATGATGATCATGTGATAAACGGCAGAAGAACAAGTAATGTTGAAATTGAAGTTAATTTTGGTTCTTTGTATGAAAACAACATACTGCAACATTATGTGCACTATATTATTACTTATTTTCCCAGAGCTAGCCGAATCCGAGAAACAATCTAGCTTCAAACAATCATGTTTGCCTGATGCCTCCATCAGTGATGAATCCAAGGGTCTTCAAATCACTGCCAAGAAACACACACTGGGAGAAATCAAGGTGCTGGTTTACTTCCACATTATTGCAAGGCACTGTCCAGCTATCGTTGCTCTTTAATCGTCTTTCCAGTTCTTGGCCTTTTAGTCTGTAGCAATGATGGCCACAAATTCTGAATCTATAAACATAACTGTAAATGCATGCACCAAATGCCAAGAAATTTAAGGCCAAAGTGAACATTATGTGTCTCTATTGCCCCATTCAGGCCATGCTCCTAAAAGAAACACACGTTCTGCTTATTCCTGAGCTCTTCACCCCAGATCCTCTGAGCACTGATCCTGAAGAACTGGAGCTGGCGTTGGAGATCAGACTGTTATTGTCCAATATCAACATGCAGCAGGGCAGGATGGCAGCCAGGTAGTGCAGAAACGCAAATCATGTGGACGAGCGCATGTTGTAAACTATCATTACAAACTTTGGGCCTGGTTTAAGTTGTTTTTATAAGAAATGAATGCTTAAATTTAGAAAGGATTCATTGAACGGATCCAAAATGAGAATAAAACTATAAATAATGGCATTTATATTTCAAATATATCATGAGACTGGATTAATGGTTGCTAATAAATCAGCGTTGCCATTATTACATTTTAAAATGTTTTTAAATAGACAACAGTTCTTTTAAATGACCCATTTGTACTTAATTAGATCTAATTGTCCTTTGCTTCTTAGGATGTCACACTATTATATTTAATTTATTTAACTATAATGATATTTTCATTACTTCATTCAGGGGCAAATCTGAAGATTAAATAAATTAATGTAGTCTTAAATGGGAAATGTAGTTTGTTTTTCTTTGTCATAACAGCTTAGAACATACTTCTCTAAGAAGATTAGTCAATCTAAAACCATGACATTTAATATTTGTTTTTTATTCAGCACTATTTATATTTGTCATTCTTTAGAAAGAAATCAACCAGAGTCCAAATATCTTTCACATCTTTTTTCAGTGCAGATCTGTCAGTTTCTACGTTGAGGCTGATCCAGAGATCTCCTGTGTTTCAAAGTGATTATCGCCCTCTGCCTCCTCCTAGACCACCATCTTCTGCTCTCAGACGAGCCAGAGCCAAAGCACATCAGGTGATGTGAACCTCTGTTTAAATTGCATAAATACATTACTTGTGTCTTCCATGCTGTAAAAGTCATATTTATTCATTCATTCATTTATTTTCTTTTTTAGCTAAGTCCCTTTATTAATAAGGGGTCGCCACAGCGGAATGAACCGCCAAGTCATATTCAGTTCATTACAATACATAAGCAAAATCATGCACCTGACTTTTCATAAAGAACATCCAAATGCACTTTTGTATCACTTTTTATTTGTGTCTATAGATATAAATAATAATACACCTTTTAAAGGGGGATTTCTGAAAGTAAACAAATAGTGCCCATAAATATATAGTACACAGTATAAATGAGTACACCCCCGTTTAAGAATGAATATTTTTATTAATTTCTCAGTAAATATAGACAAAACATTATGATATCTTATTAATCAGTTGAACATAAAAGTTTGTTCATCCAATATCATTAGGAATAGAAAGGTAATACATTTAAATTCAAATAAACAATTGCAAAATCACTCATCCACTTAATTTTTAGACTTTTATACTTTTGATTTTTTCCTTTTTATTAAAAATATTTAATATTTTTCCCTCACATATTAATTTAAATGTACTATTAGCATATATAATATTTAATATAGAAATTTTACTGTAAATTTAAATGTATATTGTGACAAAGCAGCTTAACATAGAAGTTCATATAAATGTATGGTTTTTAAACATGACTTCATCCAATGTTCAGATTCATGTGCTAGAAAACGTGTATGCAAATTAGATCATGTGTAATTCAATAATGCCTAATGTGCATATTTAATGATAACATTTTATAAACTTGTAATATAAAAATTGCATTTCTTAAACAATGTCTTTTTTTCCCTACAGACAAACTCCAAGGAGCTGAAGACAGTTCTCGATCTCCACAGCGAAGATGTTCCAGCTACAGTGGAAGCAAGAGAACGAATGCATGTCCTTTTCTGGCTGCGCTGCAGGCTGGCGGTGGTTCGTTCTCTTGTAGGCCACATCCCTGGAACTGCGATCTGCTCTGGTTAGCAGCTTTGCATTTCCTAACGTAATGGTCAGAGCCAATTTTTGGTGTTGTTTGACATCTTGCCCATGTTTGTGAAGGTGCAGACAGCAGTTCGGAGGCTCTCCAGCTGCTGAAAGAGGGTCTGGCGGAGGCCGAGGCCTGGGGAGATCCTGACACTAAAGCCTTGCTGCTCTTACAAGGTGTCCAGCTTAACACACACTGTGGCAGACCCAGAGAAGACAATGCATCCATGCTTCAGGTCCGTTATGACAGTTCATTATGATTTAGTGCAATCTGACCCAAAATTGACTGTTTCTGTTGGCTTTCACATGTATGTCTGTTTAGGAGATTGTGAGCTTGTTATCTGGACGCAGTGCTCTGTCTCTGCGCTCTCAAATGACTTTAGCTGAGGCTGTGCTGCTTCTTAGTGAACTGAGAGGAGCGGGAAGTCAGACACTGCATCTGCTCACACAGAAACTGCTGCTGCAACAGGTATCGTACGCTTGTGCTGAAAATTATTGATAAAATAGGTGCAATGAAGACAGGGTGGGACATAGCGTAGTTTTTTCCCTTTTAAATAACAACCAATAGCAGGGGGTTTTATCACAGCTCAGCCAGTGAAAGTGCTTGAGATCAAGCGGATGTCCAGCAAATGAGTTAAAGGGGGCGGGACATGTAAGCTACTAGAGAACATCTGATTGGTCAGAAGATTTGATGAGAAACTGAGACATGAGGTGATGTCAAAAAAATTATTGACCCATGAAGGCGGAAGTGACAAACTGCAAGCTTTACTGTAGGTGTTTATGTCTTCTAATTGTTTATTTTGTCACTATTTTGGAGCACACTAGCTTGTAGAAACAATAATACTTAACTTAATACTGCCAGTATTTCCCAGAGATGGGTTTCGGCTGGAAGGGCATCCGCTGCGTAAAAACTTGCTGGATAACTTTGCGGTTCATTCCGCTGTGGCGACCCCAGATTAATAAAGGGACTAAGCCGACAAGAAAATGAATGAATGAATACTGCCAGTAATATCTGAAAAACCTTTATTTTGATTTCATGGGGACTTTAAAAGAGGAAGATTTGCTCAAAAGTTCACACAGAACACATTTTTTCTGTCCTGTGTGCTATTAACTGTTTTCTAAATTCGCTACAGTAGCAGTCGATTGTTGTGTTTGTATCACGCATCTTTTGCAGTGACTTGTGCATAACAGTGTGCTCTGCCAATATTGCCATGTTGCAGATCACACGGTTATATTGAAGAATACAAGAACAACTACTATAAACTGATGTTTTAAATGTGTTGTAGCAGTTATATTGTGTTTTGTTTTCAGCTCAATGCCACTGGAGAATCTGTAAATCTCAAAAACGGAGGTGTGGTGGAACTTCTAGCTGGTATGAAGAATATTTATCATCCGCAGCTCCCCCTGCTGAGCAAGACAACAATGCGAATTGGTATGTCAATATGACAGAAACTATAAAACAACACTTACATTCAGGTGTTAAACTTCTTGAATCAATTCAGCCAGAAATACTTGCAAAATATAGAAACACATTTTTGCAAATAACCTCACATGTGCTTTTTACTTTGTTTTTCTTTTTTCTTTTTTGTATGTATGCTTGATTAAATGTATTATATGTGTTTTTTGATTTAGATTAGTCATTGTTTTTGTCATTTTAGCTAGATTTTGCACAGTTCGCATGAGAGTTAATTGTGGTAATTACTAATTTCTTTAACGTTTAAGATAAGCAACAGGTTAACGATAAATAATTTGATGCTTCCACTAAATGTAACATCCAAAGAATTAGATAACACTGACGAATGTTCCATAAGCAAATTATCTTAATTTATCCACATCAAGGTATTACATATAACTGAACCAAAAATGTATGATTAATTATAACTAGTTAATTAAGTAAATTTTTGTTCTTTTTTTAAAATGTTTTTTAATTTGTCATTTTTGTTTTATGTTTTGTAAACCGATTAACATGTGCTTCAAAACCTAAATCTAAAACAATTCTTAACTAATTTTGAAAGCTCAAGCATATATTGTGATATTGTGTTATACTATGTATTGATCCTCTGTTCCAGGTCTTTCTTTAGCATCACAGGCTCTATCAGGTTCCTCTGAGGGAGATGACGATCTCTGGAAGCCTTTAATATCTGCTCAAGAAGTTCTGCAATCTGCACTTAGCATCTGTCAGGCCTCAGCAAGCAGAGACCGGCAGCTGGAAGCTGACATTCTCTTCTGCATAGGTGACCAATCAGGAGAATTCTTTATTATATGATGGCCTCTTATCTTGTGAAGTAGTATTAAATGAAAATGGTTTGTCATTTGTTTCTCCAGGAGTGGTGGGGAGACATCTAATTTCCATACAAAAATCAAATCCCCAGAAAGTCTTAGAGGCCCTCTTTGGATGTTTAACCACAACTGACCACACTAATAGGCAAAGTTTGCAGTAAGTATAACCCATAGTATTTAAGTGCACAGTCTTTCAAAGTACAGCACTATAAGGATTCATTACTATCCATTATCTGTCCTTTTTTCGTCAAAAGTTTTGAGCAATACATTTTGGCTTTGTATTTGCTTAAAATAAGGTTTCTGGTATCTTTTATTCCCCTCACACAAGCACATGATAACATGGCCGCCCATTGTTTTGTTTTTATTTCTTACATTTCTGTTTTCAGAAACAAATTCTCAGTGTTGAAATCTTGCAGTCAAACTCAGCAATATAAAAATAATTCAAAGTGAAAAAAAAACATAAAAATGTGCAGAAATACTCCTCTACTTCTATTCAAACAGAACATATTGGTGTGTGTTTATTTTAGATTGACTCGTAGGTGTTACCTGGAAATGGCATTAATATACTTGCAAGAATGTGAACAAACTCCATCCCCTGGAGGGACCAGCAAGGTGTTGTAAAATGTGACAGAAATTAAGAATAATGGCAGATTACTTCTATATTATTTATTTATTTATATGTATGTGTTCTTAGGAAACAGCCAAAGAGGCCTGCCTTCTGCTCTGCTGGGTTTGTTGTAGGATGGCTTTAAAGGTCTGTATTTTACATCATCTACACATCTGTACAGAATGGAGTGTGCCGAGTATAAATGATTTATCCTTCTTTATCCTTGTGCATTGTAGATGTCAGAAGTTATTGGGAAATGTGTCAGTTTGCATGGATTTACTGGAGAAACTGAAGGCTCTATACCACTTACTTCAATGAAAGCCCTGCCTGCATTTGCATTGAATGATCTCTTCCTCCCTTGTGGTAATCTTAAACCCCAAAACGTTGACCTAGTGACCCTAAACCACAAAATCATATATTGCACATGTAGGTTTTTGGCTATACCCCAAATATTCTTCTTTTATGCAAATAATTATTTGAATATTAGGTAAAGATCTTGTTCAATGAAGATGTTTTTTTATACATTTTTTATTGTAAATAGATTAACAGGTTACTGTTAGTAATTAGTAATATGCATTGGTAAAACCCTACTTTGGTCAACTTTTTCAGGATTTAGATTTTTCTGAACCCTCTTTTTTTTTTTTTTTTTTTTGGTCTAGACTGAGACAGTTTTATCCTAGAACAGTAATTGAACTGAGCAATCACTTTCCCTCTGGTGCCATGTGAATATTCAATTCATTTTTAATTAACATTTTAAAAATGGATTTAACATGTTTATTTATTTATCTGTTTAGTGTATTAGCGAATGTATTTGATTACTTCAATAATATGAGTGTGTGTGTGTGTGTGTGTGTGTGTGTGTGTGTGTGTGTGTGTGTGTGTGTGTGTGTGTGTGTGTGTGTGTGTGTGTGTGTGTGTGTGTGTGTGTGTGTGTGTGTGTGTGTGTGTGATTTTAGGTACTGCACAATAGAAATCTTTTATTACTGTACAGTGACAATAAACTTAAACTCAAACTTTTGATCACTCAGATTCTATATTTAAATAGTTGTATCTTGGCCAAATATTGATTTGTTAACAAATTAAGCTTATGTAAAAGCTTATTAGTTTATTAGCTATTAATTTTTAGATGATTTTCAAATTGACATTTGTGACTGGTATTATGGTCCAGGGTTAATATGCTTTGTTTCAATGTTTAATCCCTGATTAGCCACAAGCTAATGTATAGGCAAGGCAAGGCAAGTTTATTTATATAGCACATTTCATACACAATGGCAATTCAAAGTGCTTTACATAAACAAGAATAAAAGAAACAAGTAAAATAAAAATAAAAACAAATAATAAAAATGCGTAAAAACAAAACAAAACATAAAAACAGGTAAAATGTGATATAAAAGAATGAAGAAGAAGAGAAAAACATGATAGTGCAATCTGTCGGACGCAGCACAGTGCTCATTCAGTAAAGGCACAGCTAAACAGATGTGTTTTCAGTCTTGATTTGAATGAGCCTAATGTTGGAGCACATCTGATCATTTCTGGAAGCTGATTCCAGCAGCGGGGGGCATAGTGGCTAAAAGCCGATTCACCCTGCTTTGACTGAACTCTTGGAACTTCTAGTTTATATGATCCTAATGATCTGAGTGATCTGTTAGGTTTGTATTCAGTGAGCATATCTGTGATGTATTTAGGTCCTAGGCCATTTAGTGATTTATAGACCAGTAATAATACTTTAAAATCTATTCTGAATGTAACTGGCAGCCAGTGTAAAGACCTGAGGACAGGTGTGATGTGCTCTGATTTCCTGCTTCTGGTTAGAATTCTGGCTGCAGCGTTCTGGATGAGCTGCAACTGTCTGACTGTTTTTTTAGGAAGACCAGTGAGGAGTCCATTACAGTAATCCACCCTGCTGCTAATAAAAGCATGAACAAGTTTCTCTAAGTCTTCACTAGAAACAAAGCATCTGATTCTTGCTATGTTTTTGAGATGATAGTATGCTGATTTACTGACTTATAGTAAAACAATATAATGTTTTGTTTTTTTGAAAGTCACCTATAATTGTCAAAGTGAATAAATAGGGATCTACTGATGCCCTTTAGTTTTCAGAATGAATGAATATATGTACTTTGATTTTTGCTACTCAGCAATACCTGCATTTTCATTTAATTTGTGGATTGGAGAATCCAAGAAAATATGAAACATTTTAGTTAATTCATTTAGGAAATATATAATTTCAGTTTAATTATACCTGTTACAATTTATTGTTCAAGCTGCTATGACTAACACTGCTCTGTGGTATTGTTTTATGGTATCAAGAGTTTTCATAATTATGAATTTGAGTATTTGAGTGCAATAGTGTGCATCACTAATAATAAATATGTAATAATCTGCAGTTTACTTGAATGTATGAATCTAATTGGCAGGTGGGCTAGAACATGTTGAGACTGTCACCAGTCCTAAATCATTCATAGACACTGAGCGTGAGGTAAACAGCGGGAAATACACACAGCTGACCTGGGTTCATGTGTCCCGCTACTGCACGCACTTAAGCAACCTGCTACAGGTCTCCTCACAACCAGGTACATCACATTAAACTATGGCTCATTTAGTCAATTTATTACTCAATCAGTAAATCTACCATTTGTTGAGGGTATACAGTGCTCTCAATATTGCCACTCTTCATAAATATGAGCAAAGAAGTTGGCAGTATTAGTGTTTTTTTAGTTGATAGTGTAATTTGCTAATGTAATGTTATTCAGGTGTGATGCAGGATATCGATGGGCTTCTGTCTGCGTCTGGGGATCCCAAACTGGCTCTCAGACTGTCACAGTTGCACACTTTCTTCAGGCATCACCATCCATCTTACAGAGAGCAGTTAAATATTCCTCATCCTCCTACTGCTCTAATACTAGAGCCTCAGCGAATACAGGTTTCTCTTTACACATTTATTAAAATAAAAACAAAATTTCATCTCTACTAATAGTCTCCCTCGTGACTCTTTCAGCATGATCAGCCCTTGTCAGATCTGTGGCCATCAGCCAGCACTGAAGTCCAGGAGCTGAGCATCCTGTGGTACAGACCCTCCTCACAGCAAAACACGGTAGTCAGATACTCATCCATTTCCATACTCATCGTTTTTTTTTAGTTTTCTTTTATTTAGAAACTATGGACAATTAAATTGATCTGTCTGTTACAAACATTAGTTCCAAGAGACATTTAAACTCAGAAACACTGGAATTTTAATTATAATTGAGATTAGAGACTGTGACAGTACAAAAAGTTTCATGTGGTTTTAAAACTGGATATATACAGTATATATTTCTCCATGGATATGTTTGAAGAAAATGCATAAAAACTAAACAAAATTAAAAAATGAATAAATAATTTAATCTAAGGGCTATTCTTCAACTACGGGCACTTTTAGCCTTGTGAAGTTGAGTAAAAAAAACTTGTTCAAAATTAACGTAACATAGCCTCATAAGTTTAAACAATTTGTCTAGTTTTAGGATCTGTAAGAGGACAAACTTATAAGAAGAAGAAGATATAAGAAGAGAAACATTTTTCTATCGTGAACTGAACAAATGTCAATTCCACCACATCTCAGTATACAGCTTATTTCAAAATGAAATAAATTATTATGGCAGTCAAACATTGTCTAAGATCATTTTTGTATCTAGTTTAACCAATTGTTCCACAATGTATATAAAAATTATACATTTGTCACTGAAATTAGTTGTATGCTGAATTGTACAGCTGTCACACTCTAAAATTTAATATTAATTTGTTTAAGAGTTTATTAGAAAATAAATAAACTCAATTTGTATATTAAATAAAGCATGAACTTCTACATTGTGAATACACATTTAATGTGTAATAAGAACTTTTTAAATATTTTTTAAAATATGTGTGGTGATGGAAATGACAGTGGTGGAAATCACATTTCCACAGTTTATTGTGAAAAATGAAAAATAGCTTCACTGCTTTGAATTGATTCTAGCCTTTCATGTTGACAAAACACTCTTATTTACCTTAATTTTGTTTGGTTTTTAAAAACATTTTTGAAGGTACAACATATTTGGAAATAACATGGAATAAATGTATTTCCTTGTGAAACAATATTTACCTTGATTTTTCTTCAAGTGTTGTTAATAAAAATTTTTGATTCCCTCCACGTGAACATGTTCTCAGATGGCACTATTCATTTTCATAGAAACCACCTAAATAATCTTTCACAAACAGTGTTGTGGTGGAAATGACACTGACACTATGCGATACTGTGGTATAGAAAATAATATTGATAATAGTCTGACATTAATAACTATAAAATATTTGAATTATTTCACTAGTGCTTAATTAAGATACATTAATAGATACCAGATCAATAATATTTTAAAATGTTATTTTCATTGTTGAAGTTTAAAACACTAGGTGTGCGACAAGGTGAAAACAGTGATTTTGACACCAAAAAGGAGGTTGAATAACATGAAAAATATATAATAGAAAAGCTAGTAAAAAATTTAAAGTAGGTGTTATTGTTAGTTTGACAAAGAAAGAGGAATTTGAACAAAACTATAAATATTTTTATTTTTTCAAATGATACATTTTAGGATAAATTAATATACAATAATTAGTCCAAAAATTAAATAACAATTAATTAAATAAATAATACACTTTTATAAATACTCAAATAATTCAAATGAAAACATTTACTCATATAGTAGCAATATAATGTGTAGACTAATGCAGTAATGTAAACTAATAGCACATATTTTCCTAAAGATTTCAGGCCCATTTATAGTATTAGTTTTTAACCGTGTAAATTAGACCTGTATGCAAGAAGCTATATTGAATTTCTTTATATTTAAGATGGGGTCCTTACACAAGGATGATAATATTTTCATGTGTCCATGGCATCTTAATATTGAACAAATCTGTCATAGCCTTTTGAATTTCCTAACAAATTATATTGAGAAAAAGTACAATTTCAATGCAAGCTGTTTACACGTGGGCAAAGAAAAGTAGTGAAAACACAAAAGTTCTTACACATACCTTTGCAAAACGATAACTGGGAATTGTTTGAACCAAATGAGTTTTATAGTTGAGTTATAGGATGTAATTCTAGTTTTTGAGAAGGAAATGTGTTTGATTTCTTCAGGTTCTGCTTCTCTTCTCTGTAAATGATACTCCTATATCAGCAATAACCCCTATTGCAGACGCAATTGCTGCAATACAGGCTGGACAGAGGACAATCAGTTTAGAAAGGTAGGAACTGCGTTCATCTACCTAATGAAAAACATAAGATAATTGAGATAAACACAATATTGTTTCTTATTCAGCTTGTCTGTTTGTCAAGTAGGGGTAAAGTTTGTTTTATTCTGACCTTTGCATTTCTGTTTAATGTAAGCTGTAGTTATTTATCTTTTATGGCTTTGGCAGGCTGAGGGCTGTTCACACCCTACTGAGCTCAACATGTGTAGAGGTTGAAGGCCGTGTTTCACCCTCCACAAACTCTGTTTCCTCTACAAGTCAAAAAGAAGAAAACCAAAACACAAGAGCGTCACCCTCTAGCACTCCCCAACAGGTCTGTCTGGGCCTAGAATGTCCATAATGTACCTCCAGGCAGTATTGAATACACTGAGTTAACCTCTTGTTTTCTTTTCACCTGCAATGGTTTCTAATAGGACATGCTTCTGGAGATGGCCACACGCGTCTGCACTGAGATCAGGAATTTACTGAAGCCTGATTTCAGTTCGGCACCCCTCACAGAGGTGAAGTCTCAAACCTTTACTTTTAGGCTATATTTACATGACAACAATGTAGCCGAAATAGGAAATGTTTTTCTCTTGCATTTTAAAAAAAGTTTCACATTTACACAGCAAAGTTTTCAAAAAGATCTGCAATTACTCATCAGAGGAAACAGGCAAAAACGCTGTTTTACTAACACATTACATATGCAATCTGAAAAAAGTGAAACTACTGTGTCTTTTATTGTACATTTGTCAAATCCAGTTCCAGGAGGGCCACAGCCCTGTACAGTTTAGTTCCAACCCTGCTTCAACACACTTACCTGTAGGTTGACCTGAACCTGAAGACTTAACTCATGTGTATTCAATTAGGATTAAAGCTAAACTGTTCAGAGCTGCAGCCCTCCAGGAACTAGGTTCAACACCTGTGAAAATACGTTTTCGAGTTTTATTAAATTTGCTTCGAAACAAAATTAAAAGCATTAGTTTTTCTCAAAGTTGTATTTAAGTAATACTTTAAGCCGGCAGTTTTAATTTCGTGTAATCACATGAAAAAGGTACTGTTTATGTGCTATTCAGCTAAGGATTTTTAATGTGAGTTTGATTATCATCTTGTGTAACATTTCAGTGTAACACACTGAAAGCACCAGCAGATAGTTTACCTCAGATTTTTAAAACCAAATAACTAGCAATAGCATAGCCTAAAATCATATGAATTAATTATAGTTAAGTGCAACGTACAATTTTACTTTACTTTGGTTCAACTTCAAATCAAAATCAATTTAATTTATTCATGGTCTATAAAATATTTTACCTTGAGTGAATGAATGATTTTTTGCTAGGGCAGAATAAATATTCTAATTAATATTAAATTACGTTTTTCAGTTTCAACCAAGTCAAAACTATAATTTGAGGGAAATGTATAAATTTAGCTGAAATAAATACAGTCATTTTTTTAAGTTGGTTTAAAGTATAAATGTTTTCAGTGCATGACGTCTTCATTTTTTAAATCACCACTATCTTTTTTTCGGGTGTTGGACAAGACAGTGGTGAATATTTTTGAAAACTTCCACTTTGGTCACACTTTGTTTGTTGAATTTAGTTACATTGCACTTACATGCCAACTAATTCTTATTAGATTATAAGTAGACTGTTAGGTTGGGGTTGGGGTTAGGGTAAGTTGACATGTACTTGCAAAGTTTCTTATTGTCAGTTAAATGTCTGTTGAAGGAGTGACATCAACAGATATTAAGCAGACAGTCTACTAATACTCAAATGGACCATCAAAATAAAGTGTTACCTCTGATTTATCAATTTTCAGTCCCAAAATGCTGTTGTCGTGCAAATGAACGGGCAAAACCCATAAAAAGCTTTTGGCTGAAAATGTTGCCATGCCAATGCACCCTCATTCATTTAGGAGATGCTTTTATCTAATCTAAAGCAACACTTTTTTCTAATAACTTTTTAGATTTTTTAGAATTTGCTAAGAAATATGCAATGAAACATTAGAGGGGAACATGTGTGGGTGATTTTTAATGATTAATGATTTCATTGGTGATTGTATGCACCGCGTTGACTCTGAAAATGTGTGCAGTATCAGTATTTTATTATATTATAAAAAATCTAAAATGTTAATAAAATTTGTAAGAACTTGCAGTTTACATACATTTAATATGGTTTCTATGTATATAAAATAATTTAAAGAATACCTTATGTCTTTGACCCTTATATTATTATTAT
Organism: Danio rerio; assembly: GCF_052040795.2. Taxonomy (NCBI): domain Eukaryota; kingdom Metazoa; phylum Chordata; class Actinopteri; order Cypriniformes; family Danionidae; genus Danio; species Danio rerio. The sequence goes on from NC_141024.2 coordinate 19,055,481, forward strand.
AATGAGTACACCAAAAGACATATATCTGATTCTGTCTCTTTGTATTTCTACCCATGCAGATGCCCATTGGCCAAAGCACAAAGTATCTTGAGAATCTGGAGCGCTGCTTTAATCCTGCAACAGGCGGCACTCTACAAAATACAGCCCTCATCAGCTGGATTCTCTCTCTTCTGAATTAACCACAGCTTCATCTGTCCTGCATATGAGATAGACCAACATGCATGCAAATATTTAATATGCTATAATAATATTAATGCCTTTTTAACAGCAAATAAAGTATATATTAAAAAAAAAAAAAAAATATATATATATATATATATATATATATATATATATATATATATATATATATATATATATATATATATATATATATATATATTTATATTATAAATTTACATTTAGCTATATTTCCCCCTTTTATTGATAAAAACCCACAGCTTAATCTGCACTAGATGAATGAGATAAATCAGTATACCCCAACTATTTATATTTAATGTGCTATAAAATTATTGATTTAACACCAAATAAAGAAGAAAGCACTAAAACGTATTAATTTATTTGTTTGTTTTTGGTGGAAGGCAAAGCTTTTGTTCTCCTTTTTACATTTCTGTTTACATCTGAAATCATGAACTCTTCACATTTCCCTTCAGAGTTTCAGTTCATCTTAAATACTATTGAAACATTAGTGGACGTAGGATATTTTATTCAGTCACATGAGATGTGTTTTAGTGCTGGGTAAAGCGTCTATAATTCTGTGTTGTGTGATTATGGGATTGATGCAAGTTATGATTGATTGAGCCAGGCTGAGCGGAGGTTCAGGAGGATCTGCACGTCACTCGGGGCCAGTTTGTAGATTCCCAGCTCATTGAGTGCAGATTCTGGACTGGACTGTTGATGGTTGGGAAGACTATCTTCTTCTGACTGTTTCAAAACGTCTAATAGCAACAGCGCCGGACCCACTTTTAGAGTCAAGATGATGCAGGCCTCCTTCACACTAACATGAGGAAGAGAGAAATAACAATGAGGTTTTTCTATCCATTATTTCAGAAACAGATTATACTATGAACCTTTTCAATGCTAGATTCTGATTGGCTGATAAACATGATAAGATTTGCAATTATTTTAATTGTAAATCCAGAGATAAAGTCATTCCTTTACTGAATTAGAGTTCCATGATACCTAAAATAAAAAAAAAATATCTTTAAAAATACAGTCAAAACATAAATTTAAAAAATGCTATGGATGTGTAAGCATGTCCTTGACACAAAAGCCGTTTGAAGACAAAAAACCTAATAAATGTCTTGAAATATAACATCTGAACAATGTTTTTAGGTTTGTTAACCTTAGTATAGATGTAATAATGTACTTTGGTCAATTAAATTATTAGAAGATAATGCATATAAACACTTTTAACAGGCTTTTGCTTCACTTGCTCTAAAAGTCTGGAACTTACTCCTCTATAATACGAGACATGCAGAATATTTTAAGGTGTTTAAGTCATTCTTGAAAACACACTTTTTTGGCTTGCCTATCTGTAAGGTGTGCATTTTCAGAGAGTGTTTTAGTGTTTTAAATGTTTTGACTGGTTACACTTTTACTGTTACACAATATTGTTTTATCCATGTATGTTTTTAGAGTTTTAAAGCACTCTTAAGAATTTAGTTCTAAAGGCACTATATAAAAATACATTTATTATTATTGTTATTTGCAGTGTGGCCAAATCATCACCTTGGCTATTCATTATTTCTTAGTAATTATAAATGAATTATAATAGAACAGGCAGTTTTCAAGTATTTCTTTCTTCAACACACTTACTGTTTGAAGAAGTTTTCTGGTCTCTTGCAGTAGTGTCCAAACAGAGGAAAAAGGTTTCTGGTCATGTCGTATTGAAGCTGTGCAGCGCCGCCTTCATTGAAATGGTTATAAAGGATGAGCTGAGGGATGAGAAACAAACACAGATGAACAACTGATGCCAATAAACTACTGCCTGCAGAATTCAGGTACAGGAAATCCTAGCTATTATAAAGAGATTGTTATAAAAATCAATATGTTTTAATTGTCCTGCATTAGGAGTCATTTACACAACACCATTTTCAATTATAAATGAAAAATATTTGTTGTATATTGGCCATTAGTTTACACAACAGTGTTTTGGGGCCTGAAAATCCAAAGTTTTCAAAAATGGCTGGAATGCATATTGCAGCATTTTTTATTTGTTTTTATGAATCCATGTGAATAAGGATCATTTTAAGAACATTGTCTTCTCCATATGAAATTTTACAAAAGCACACATATTGTCTGTAAACATATCCATAGTTTGAAGCTAATAATTATACTATTATCCACACTCTGGAATCTGAAGTTGCTATTTTTAAATACTTGTTAATACTTTCCTAATGCTAGAAAAATGTGTTTTTCAGATAAACACTGTTCAAATAAACTTTCTGTTTATCATAAAAACTTGAAAAATGTATCATTATTTGTTGGCACAAAAGGTAACACTTTACAATAAGGTTCATTAGTTTATGCATTTACTAACATGAACTAATCATGAACAACACTTGTACAGCATTTATTAATCATATTTGAACATTTACTAATGCATTATTAACATTCAAGACTATGCTTGTTAACATTAGTTAATGCACCATGAGTTAACATGAACTAACTATGAACTACTGTATTTTCATTAACTAACGTTTGTTAACATGAATAAATACTGTAGTAAATGTATTGTTCAGTGTTTGTTCATGTTAGTAAATGCATTACTTAACGTTAACTAATGAACCTTATTGTAAAGTGTGACCGCACAAAAATATAAAGCAGCACAACTTGACTTTCAGTATTGATAACAATAAAATAAATTGTATAAAACCCATAAAACAGACTTTTCAATTATGGCTTAACAAGTAAAGAAAGAAGAAGACTGACATCCTCATAGATGAAGCAGTCGAGTCTCTCAGCGAGGCCCTGCCAAAACATCTGAAATAGAGGAAGACACAACATCTGCTGCAGTTGGAGCAGGTGATCCCGCAGGCAAAGCATCATGGGACATGCAGAACTGGATAACGACATAGTGGCCTGGTCGCTTTGCGATGGCAAGGAGATCCATCTGAAACACATTCAGTTTAAACAAGGACAAATGTCAAAACAAAAGGTAGAGAAAGCAACCCAAAGATCACTCCTTAGACTGAAACCTTCCCAATTTCACAGCTTCCTAATATAGTTGAAGTCAGAATTATTAGCCTCCCTGAAGTATTAGCCCCCCTGTTTATTTCCCCCCCATTTTCTGTTTAATAAAGAGATTTTGTCAACACATTTCTAAACATAATAGTTTTTATAACTTATTTCTAATGACTGATTTATTTTATCTTTGCCTTGATGACAGTAAATAATATTTTACAACATATTTTTCAAGACATTTCTATACAGTTTAAAGTGATGTTTAAAGGCTTAACTAGGTTAATTACGTTAACTAGGCAGGTTAGGGTAATTAGGCAAGTTATTGTATAATAATAGTTTATTCTCTAGATTATCAAAAAGAAAATTAGAGGAGCTTGCTTATAGGGACTAACAATATTGACCTTAAAATGGTTTTTTAAAAATTAAAAACTGCTTTTATTCTAGCCTAAATAAAACAAATAAGACTTTCTCCAAAAGAAAAATGATTATCAGACATGCTGTGAAAATTTCCTTGCTCTGTTAAACATCATTTGGGAAATATTTAATAAAGAAATAAAAATTTAACTGTATATAAATTTAAATATTCAATAATTTTCCAGTAAAAATCTACAGTGAAAAACAGCATGTTGAATCAATTAAATATATATTACTAGCACATCTGCTGGCTGTATTTTTTTTTACTTATACCTGTCTTTGCAGTATGGCTGTGCCTTCTCCTTGACGTCTCTCATGACTGCGTCTAGTAATCGGCCCAGCATGTCTCCTCGCAGCCTCTCCAACAGAGCCAACAGTTCCTCAAACAAAGATCCCTCCAGAGAGGCCAGTCTGCCGCTCTCTGTGGCCCCTAAAGGGCCCAGGATTTCCTCGCCCACTGAAACTGCAGCCTGCTGCAACTGCAAGAAGAACTGAGACAAAATACCATACAAGTAAGCATTTCTGATCTCCATCAGGATGTAGAAAAAGGTTCATATTATTTTTATTATTCTATTTAATATAATGTGTTAGTAAAGTGTAAGGAAGACTCTTTCGTTTTATCTTCATTTTTGTTAAATAAATAAAATAATATACGTTATATTTTGTATAATTGATATTGTTTTTTTTTATATGTGAACTTTTAGAAATGTTCAAATTTAAAGAGCCTAAAATATCAAATGGTAACCCTTATTTAAAAACCAAACGAATATTCCTTATACACCTGTTCTTTGATCACATACAAGATTAAAGATCCTAATTTATTAAAAAACTTTTTTAAAATGCATATTTTGTAAAATATTGATATATTTACTATTTTAATATATTTTTTAAAATGCATTTAATTGTCATATCTGAGTCATTACTCCAGTCGTATATATATATATATATATATATATATATATATAAATTTATTTGACAAATAATAATAAATATTACATGTTATTATTAGATATGTACAATTATTTCATATATTATTTTATTTTCATTTCAATTTCCTCTGATATGTTTTTTGTTTTACATTGTGTTGTACAGTCATTTGACTATAAAAACTTTTTCAAATATTAATAAGCATCTATTTTTATGGTAATTTTAAGAAACTGGTATATTAAGAAACATTTTGGAAATTGCTACAACAATAAATTTATTATGAACCTGAAAAATGACACATTAACTACTGTTAATCAAAGTGTGGCTCAAAAGCACTTACAACATTGTCACCCCAGTCACTGAGAACAGTGGAGATGTAGTTGGCAGCGTTGAGGATGGCGGAGTAACGGGAGCTCAGTGGCTGTCGGGACTCTTCTTTCATGACCTGCGTGAGGCGGATACGAAAATCATCCACCAGCTCCTTCTGCAATGCCAGGAAACTGAGCTGAGCCCGCTGACATGGCAGAGAGCGGTATCGTTCTAAGGAGGAGGACAGCACAGGCAATCATAAACAAGTATTTCAACTTTATGGAAAGACACTGCAGGCAAAAACATGTCAATTTTGAGATTTTGGGTGATGTTGGCTTTTTATCAAGTCTTTCTTTTTGTTTAATGTAAAGACCACATCCAAAATACATTTAAAATGTTTCTTTAGTCACACTTAATCAATTTATGTCTGTAGATTTGGATTATAATACATATATTTATGCCCGTTTTCTCAAAATGCGTTATATTTTCTTCTGCACTGTGCTACAATTGAGTCAGAATTATTAGCCCCCCTGAATTTTTAGACCGCTTCTTTATTTTTTCCCCAATTTCTGTTTTACGGAAAGAAAATATTTTTAACACATTTCTAAACATAATAGTTTTAATAACTCATCTCTAATAACGGATTTATTTTATCTTTGCCATGATGACTGTAAATAATATTTGACTAGATGCTTTTCAAGACACTTCTATACAGCTTAAAGTGACATTTAAAGGCTTAACTGGGTTAATTAGGTTACCTAGGCAGGTGAGGGTAATTAGGCAAGCTATTGTATAACAGTGGTTTGTTCTGTAGACTATCGAAAAAAATATAGCTTAAAGGGGCTAATAATTTTGTCCCTAAAATTGTGTTTAAAAAAATGTAAAAAATGATTTTATTCTAGCCTAAATAAAACAAATAAGACTTTCTCCAGAAGACAAAAATATTATCAGACATACTTTGAAAATTTCCTTGCTCTGTTAAACATCATTTGGAAAATATTTTAAAAAGAAGTAAAAACTTTGAAGGGGGCTAATAATTCTGACTTTAACTGTATATGTCTCCATAACAGTTTTATTTACATCTGTTTTATTTAATTTTTTAATTTAAATTTAGATTTTTACTGAGAGATTTGTTCATAAGTAATCGCCAAAAAATATAGAACAAAATATATTTTATTACAGATGAGGATAAGGATATTTAAAAAGGATGAGCTTTTATCAATACCTGTGATGACCAGTAGAAGGGTCATGAAGGTCTCTGCACAGTCTGGTGCTTTGAGCTCATCCATATCAGTAATGTCTTTATATTGAGAGCTCCAGGCTCCTTCTGCAGACAGCATGGCGTCCACTTTCTCAACAGCCACTGGAGGGCGACATGCACGGTTTATTTAATTGTCGAAACTGAAAATTTGACTCAAGCACGTAGCATTCAGACTCACTCTTTCTCTCCACACTGAGCCACTTTTGAAACACGCTCTCCTCTAGCAATATGTGGAGGACACCGGGGTAAGCACGCGGGTAACTGTGGGTGCTGCGCAACTCTTTTTCAAACTGCAACACCTCGTCCACTAGATGGCAGAAGAGAGCGTCATCGTAGAGCAATCGAGGAGCATCGTGGGCAAGCTTTTCCTGCGCCAGAGTGAGCAGACCTCTGCAGAGCTCCACCTGGAGGACAGATTGAGAGGACATTAATAGCTAAAATTATCGCAAGTTGCGATATAATCGAAGTAAGGACACAACAGAGTAGGAGATCTTGGCTCTATTGAGAATTTTTACAATGACGTCACTTCACTTCGGCCTTTCCGCGATGCAGTGTATTAGTAGTTCTGTTTTGCCCATAAATGAATGGAATACTTCTCTGGAAACTTTACAAATGAAAATATTAAACGCATTTTGGGATTTAAGACAACGTTTTAATAGCTAAATAACAAAATCATTGGGAATGTATTTAAGTGCTTCTCTTCCAAAAATGCTTTCTGAGTTTGAAAATAATTGCGTTTAAGTTATTAAGAGGTAAGAAAAGTAAGCTATTTTTTAATTAAGGAAACTATATATTTGCAACTTTCTTACTTATTAATTCAGGTTATTTCCTGAATAATAATAATTTTTTACTTGCTGACAAGTACATACCAACTTCATCTGCATTACAGACAACAACACAAATCAATACGCTCCGTTTTAAGTCCCATTTTCTCCCATAAATCTTGGTGATCTGCAAGTTTTGTTTTTAGATGACAGATGAGATTCTAGTAAATATACTGGTGACTGTTTGAATGCTCTATGGGAGCTTTGTAAAGGGTACACTGCATGGAGTCATGTGAAAAGGCTCTTTTCCCTCACTGTCAATTGGACAAAGGCAGATCTAAATGTGAAATTGCAGTTGATTGTAAAAAAAGAGGCAGGATTTAAATCTTTAGTCTGCAAGTTTTGTGTCTTTGTCTCCATCTATCAATCCAGAGAAAACCTACCACCCAGATTAGAAAACATTATTACAATCTTACCAATGTGAATTGGGCTACGTTAAGGAAAAAGTTTTGAACACTGCTTGCTCAAATATTCATTCTGAATAGATTTTACTTTTAACTCAAAAATGTTATACTATACTTTAAATATAAATGCTAAATGATACTACATGTGTAAACAGCATCTAAAATGGTTTAGTTTGTCCTCTTTCGACCTCTTTCAGAGAGAGTTGAAAATTAATTTGACTGGATTATTTTGTAGTGTAATCGCGCATGTGGTTGAATGTGTTTGAAATCCAACAAATAGGTAAATAATCTCATAAATTTGTCTTTAACCAAATCGATGATAAACTTACCCTTGCGTTAACATTGCCTCCAGCACGATCCAATATAGGCTGAACCTTCTCATCCATAAAGTTGGAGTTGTTTCCCATCCAAATGAGGATCTGAGTCAAATACCACTCTGGCTGTAGACAGACAATTTAACTTTATCTTATTGTATGCATGATTATTAATCAATAGTTTCCCTATTCACAAACTATTTTTTAAGATATATGTTTTGCCTTTATTATAGGACAGAATGTTGACAGAAAGCAACGTTGGATAGAAAGCGAGAGAAGGGGAGATAGAAACAGCACTGATATTGCAGTGTGCAAATCTGCAATAGTCTCATGGCAAGATGATCTGCAATGTCATGTTAGGATTAATGTAACATGACCAGATTCTAATAATGTGAATGATTTGAAATTGTATGTGTTTACTGTAAGATTTCAAGTAAACTTAAACCATTTGGGCACAAGAAATTGCAAAAGTTAACCACTTTGAGATAAATTAATTGCTTATTTACAGTATGAAGAATATACAGTGTTAATTCAATTAAATTAAATTCATCTTTATTTCTATAGCACTTTTACAATGTGGATTGTGTCAAAGCAGCTTAACACTGAAGTTCTGTTAAATTGATTGTTACATTTTACATTTAATCATTTTTTTTAGGAGCATCTGCTGTTAGACTGCATGGAAAACTTTGAAGCACTGTTTATATACTGTATATATATATATATATATATATATATATATATATATATATATATATATATATGTTTTCATCACTGCTTTATTTAATTTTTGTATATTTTTATATTATGCAGATGCCTACAAAATCATCCCAATCAATGTAAAATTATTATTCCCAAACAGAGTTACTCAAGTCATCTAGTGAAATTATATTAATATCACAATATATATGGCAGAAAAACTAAAATCACAGTATCAGTTTTTTTTCCAATATTGTGCAGCTCTAGTCCATAAGTCAGGACTGGAACTGGGATGCCCACAGTGTAATTGCACAATATGATCGTGCACTGCCCACTAAGCTGTCAGAGCAAATTTTTTAACAGAATGAAAAGGAGTTTTGCTTTTAGACTGAATAGACTTAAATAACAAACTGAGTAGTTAATGACCTTGCTTAAGCTGTTGGTCTGACGGTTTCCGGTGAAGTGATACCTGAACCTTTTGCTAAGGGGAAGCAGCATGATCTGAATGGGCAGCGAGAGTGGAGGAGTCTGGGACTGTCCAGGACGAGATGATGTTTCTTTATTCTCTGATATAAGGTCATCACTTCAGCAGCTGTTAGGGAAAATGATCACCTTTGCATCTTGAAAAATAAATTAATTAATAAATGCACAGTAACACTTTACAATATGGGACACTTGGTTAATGTACATCAAACAAAGCAAAAAAGGTTGGTCAGTATTTGATGTCTCACTTTAATTGTAAAAATGGTGATGAAAATTGTAATATTTGTATATTATAAAGTTTTAATATCTTTTAAAATACAAATAATAAAAAATAAAACAATATAAATGAAATAAAACAATATATACACAAGTTAAAAAAATACTAAAAATAGTAAATAAAAATACTTTAAAATAAAAAACTGACAGTCCTATTAACATCTCATATACTGTAGTTTATCTAAAATCTAGTTGAAAATTTAACAAGGAATATTAACTTTTGCATAATTCTTTGCGAGCCTGGATCAGTCTGACACTCCAGTGACATACACTGAGAAACTGCATCAGTACTGAAGTCTATTCAGCAGAATATTAAGGATACGAGGTCTGTAGAGACAGAAGCTGGGAGACGAGCAGCTCCAGCTGGCTGTTGAGCTCCTGTGCGTTTGCTGGAGGAGAGAGAGTCTGTGTCGGGGCTGAGATGAACGGCCAGTGTAACTGCGTCAGGACTTCCTCGAAATCACTGAAACACAACTAAACATTTAGCATCATCTCAGAAGCATTTATACTAACTCTAAACGTCCTGTGAGTTTCACACCTGGTCAGTTTGTCTTTAAGGATCTTGTGCCAAAACCGAAGTGTCTCTCTGAGGAAAGCCTGCAGGTGGAGACAGCCTGACTCCCTCAAATCCATATCCAGAGACGCCATACTGTCAATGGCTCTGACCGCATCCCACACACTATTGGTCATCAGATACTGCTGGATACTGTCACTGATGCAGCATAAAAGAAGCAAAGAAAAAAAATCTCTGTTACGTTATTATAATTTTTTAGGCAATACACTGTATGTGTCGAACTGAGTTCCTGGAGGGCCGCAGCTCTGCACACTTTAGTTCCAGCCATATTTAAACAAACCAGATCCAACTATTTGAGTTCTTCAGGCTGGTTTAAGACCTACAGGTAAGTGTGTTGAAGCAGGGTTGGAACTAAACAGTGCACTAAACCGGCCCTCCAGGAACTCAGTTTGACACCACTGCTGTATAGGTGTACAGGGAAAGAAATGAGGTAATAGTTACTGGATCACTATACTTGTGCAGTTGATTGATTATATTAAAATAGGCATTGTTTAATTAAATGTAGGCTAATTTGCATACAATTCTAGCAGAAAAATCTGAAGTAGTTTTTTTTACAGGGGAGATTCGGGGAACCTCTTTTATCACTCCATAATTCAGAAAAAAAAAACAGCAAACAGACAAGGAAATATACACATTTGCAGGTTTTTGTGGAATAAATTGTTGTTTATTAAAAATGAGGCAAATTATGTATGAGCAAATCCATCTGTGACTATATACAGTTGAATAATTAGCCCTCATGAATTATTAGTCCGTTTATAATATAATAATTTCTAATTGAAACTGAATTTTTTTATTTTTGCCATGATGTCAGAACATAATATATTGACTAGATATCTTTCAAGATACTAGTATTCAGCTTAAATTGACATTTAATGATTTGTTCTTTAGACAAATTGAAAAAATAGTTCTTAAGGGGGCTAATAATATTTACCTTAAACTGGTTTTTAGAAAATTTAAAACTGCTTTTGTTCTAGCCGAAATAAAACAAATAAGGCTTTCCCCAAATGAAAAAATATTATAGGAAATACTGTGAGAAAATCCCTGTTCTGTTTAACATAATTTAAGGAAATATTTGAAAAATAATTAAAAAAAGAAAAAAAAAAAATCACTGGAGGGCTTTATGAAAACAAGAGGACTTCAAGAAAACAGCTTTAAAAAATATGTATTGTAACAGAAAAGCACAAACATAAACGGACTAAGTACAATAAATGTAGCAGTTTATTGTATGCACATAACATATTGCTTATATTAAAAACCCTGTTACGAAATATAAAAATCGACAGCTTTTTTTGTTTGTAGAGTCTTGCCGTAACCCCCTGATATTTACCTGAGCTCTTCAATACGTGCCAGGCATTGCAGGTACTTCATATGTTTCTCTAATGTGTCCAGCTGCCCCAGGACCTGCCCGATGCTGTCAGTCCAGACCTGTGCACCCTGCAGATGCTGCTGCAGTTTGTTAGACAACAGCCTCTCGTTCTCCAGTAGAGACTCCAGCTTCTTCTGAGACTCCTCTGCTGCACGCAGAGCTGCAGACACACGCAGCGGCCCCGAAGACGACACTGTCTGCACCTGCATGTACGAATCACAACAGATAAGTCATCCTGTAGCAGTATAACTGATTTATATAATGATGCATGCTTATTGACATCATTTACTTACAATTCACTTGTCATCAACCCGTTTCTCTTCAATGCAAAAAAGATGTTTTTAAAAAATGTTGAAAACTGGTTACCATTGACTTCCATAGTATTTGTGCTACTATGGACGTCAATGGTTACCCATTTTCACCATTCTTCATAATAACTTGCTTTGTGTTCAACAGAAAAATGATGAAACTCATAAAGGATTGGAACCACTTGAGAGTGAGTAAATAGTTATAATTATAATAATTTTAATAGTTTTAATAGTTATAAAAATAAGTTATAATACTAATAATAATAATTCTTATATATTTATATATTTTATATATATTATAAATATTATATATTTATTTTATAAATGTTACACATTTATATACTATATAATTAATATAATTATTAAATTATTTATAACAATTAATAAGTACATTTTTATTTTTGGATGAACTATCCCTTTAACTTTGATTATCTAGGATTAATGCTTAAAAATAAAAATAAAGTTAAATAAACTAAAAATATTAAATAAAATTTTATTAATAAATAAAAATAATACATGAAACAACCGTTAAATACGTTGTTTATAATAAGTCAAAAAGACTTAAGTTGCAATAAATGCACACAAATGTTGCATTAATTTCCTTTTTTATTTCATTACTTTTTATTCTAAAGGGGATTTGGGGGAAATGATGGAAGCTAAACTGTTTTGGTTACATTTGAATTATTTAATAGACTAACTAACTAAATAACTAACTAACAACAAACATACAAATGTATATTTATCTATATTTAAAATTTTTAATAGGAAGCTATACAATATTATATTTGTGCATATACACCAAATATGGAGCTTATCTAACAAAAGAACTTATGATAATGGTCCAAAAACTAGTACACCCAAATTGATATGTTATAGAAAAATATTAAATACAAATTTAAAAAAAAGGAGGAAAAATCAAGAGAAGCAAAAAAATAATAATAATTTTTAGTTGAAATTTTGTAAGTTGTATTTTTTTCAATATTTTGCTTGAATTTATTCGTATTATCTTTCAATTTCTCAATATGTTTGATGATGAAAGTATTATTTTAATAAGTATATCTGTTGTATAAATTAGTTTAGTTTAAATGCACCAAAATACATTGCCTATATTTACTGCGAAATGGATAAAATTATTCATTTTCAAAACTCAATTATGCTGAGCACGGTACATACATACATTCATACATTCATACATGCAGTGAAAGTCACTGAGGACTAAATAACCAGCATTATGGACTATTTATTTTATCCTTTGCAACTTCCATGGAAAAAATTATGTAGAGCATTGTAACAAAATGAGGAGTAACAGATGACAGAATGATCTTTTCTATTCCTTGATCAGTATTGGGTGAATTTTGTCTTAAACTTTAACATATAAAACATTTCACTTGTAAGCTGCTTTGAATAAAAGCGTCTACTCTACGTTATATATATATATATATGAACTCGTAATAAATCCTTTGTACAGAGCATTTCTTTCTTTATTTACCTGCTCTTCTAGCTGCTTGTTCTCTAATGTCAGTTTCTCCAAAAGCCCAGACACCTTCTTTAGCGACTTCAGATCTCCACCGATCTCCTTCTGCACAAGAGCAACTATATCGTCTTCAGGGTTTCCATCTTCTGAAGGAGAGTCAGATTTAGTGCTGTCTACTAGTTTCAGATCAGAAAGAACCATGTTACTGTGGTTGTTGTGCTCCATCATAGGCGCTGCCATGTTGCTCGACACGTCATCAGTGGAGTTTGTTTTTGAGGCTCCCTCTAGTGGCAGAAAGGTGTAACACACAATTTTTTACTGTCGTATTTCTGCCACAATTATTGAAGGAATTGTTTACCCCAAAATCAGGGTCGGATGTAGTTATTTGGGTACCCTAACCATTCGAGCCACAGGACCTGGAAGTCCTATAGTAATATCCACACTTTTTAAAATTGTATTTACTTGTTCATTTAGGTGTTTTTTTATGTAACCCAGTCTTGCTGTCATATTTTTATCTTAACGCAATCTCTACATTTTAAAAGATTTGTTTACTTAAAACAAATTCCCAACTAAACAAAAAATCATTTAACTAATTTTTTTTTAAGAGTAAATTTTCATCTGATTTGACTGCTGGACTGGTCCATGGTTGGGGGTGGGGGTGACACATTTGCACAGATGTACTAATTAAGGTAAATTTGTGTTTATAAAATATAGAAAATGTCATTATATAATTTATAGAAATGTCTGGGTATTTGGGGCCCTAAGCCACTGCTTACCTTACTTGTTTGTTAAATCCACAGCAACCCAAAATTAATTTTTCCTTATAATATACTCACACTCAAGTGGTTTTAAAATGTTAAACAGAAAACAAGATATTCTGACGAATGCAGGGGAAAAAGCAGACATTTGACTTTCAAAGTACGAACAAAAATACTATGGAAGTAAATGACATTGTTCATTATATGTTCCTTTGTGTTCAACAGAAAACAGAAACAAACCGGTTTTAAACATGATGATGAGTAAAAGGATTTTCATTTCTGGGTAAACTAACTTAACATTACCTCTTTAATAATCGAGATAAAATAGTAAGCATTGGTTAGAATCGCGATTAATGTTAATTAAATGGATAATTGATAATTATGAATATAAATTAATCAAACATTAAAACAAAATATAATATATAAATATTAATAGTGTTAGCATAAAATGTACAGTTCACAAATGTGAACATTTTATTAATATTTTATTGGTTATTGATTAATTAACAATTATCAATAGGAAACAACAGTTATTTAGATTATAATAAACAATGCAAACAGTAAAAATATTATATATACATTTACAGTGCTCAGCATATATAAGTACACCCATCACAAATCTCTCTTTTAAATTCATATTTTTATAGGAAGCTAGACAATATTATATTTGTGCATATACATCAGATTAGACAATGCTGAAGCCAAATCTGAAGTTTATCTAACAGAATAACTTATGATAACGGTCTAAAAACTAGCACACCCAAATTTATATGTTATAGAAAAAATATTAAATACAAATAAAAAAGGAAAAATCAAGAGAAGGACAAATAAAAAAAACTTAGTTGACATTTTGTAGGTTGTAATTTTTTTGCAATATTTTGCTTGAATGTAATTGTATGTCTTTCAATTTCCAAAAACGCTTGGCGACTAGAATAGTATTTTAATAAATATATGTGTTTAATAAATTTGTTTCGTTTAACTGCACCAATATACTGCACTTGCTTCACCTGAGGCTCATCAAGGGAGCTATGATTGCAGCGTTTGGCGTGCTGCTTGCTTTTCCTTTTGTTTTGATGTTAATGTTTTTGTTTCCTTTAGCGCTTATAGTCCACTGCCATGGATACTTTCACTACTGACTTTCACCAATAAAGATCCTACGATGCTATGCGTATTTTTGAAAAGTGTGTTTGTTTGTTTTTGTTATTAAATTATTTATTTTTGTTATTGACTGCTCTGTTTTGTCTCTGATTAATATGACTATTAACTAGTGTATTATATTTATTAAATCAAACAAAATGTATCGCGATTTATTTTTAATAATTATGAAAATGTTAACTCATGAATATTAATACACGTAATTGCGTAACGGCTGTGCTGAACACGAAAAATCATAACCGTTGACGTAATCTCATTAACATTCATGAGCTGAGGCTGCGTCCGAAATGAATTCGCAATCGCAAACTGCTCGATTTAGGCTTTGGTGGTCATTTCTGTGCGACTGGCAAGGGGGACGAAGACATTTATTTCCACAACAAAGCGGCACGTCTTTGTTTATCAACATTCGCACGCTTTTTTTTTTTTGTTATGAAAATGTAAGTTCAACTAGTTGCTGACAACGACGTAACGGTAGTTTTAAGGCGGCCATCTTAAATAACGAAACCAAGCCACAAATAACGCAAAATAAGATGTAAACGAAGTTAATACGACGACCAATTTACGCGTAAAAAGATATATCACCAAAAAGTTGCCTTTGTATTTACACTTTATTCGAAAAATGTGTGGATATTTGACAAACATTTGCTTTATTTGTGCGTGGCAATGATAACATTGTGTTTGGCGTACATTTGACACCGCTGTCACCACGGTTAGTGCTGTAAAAGCAGTTATACAGTATTTCATGTCTTATCCCGGTATTGTGGTCGTGCACAAGACATAAATCGGCCAAACTGTTATTTCTTGGCTCATTTAGTCGCAGGAGTCTCTGGCGCAAGTGTCTGTAGGCCTCCTTGATACACTTCTCTGGTTTGAGGTTTCCTGACAAGACTTTGACAGCGCTCTGCTTGCCTTGGATGGCTGAAAGGACATAAGTTGTTAAGGATCTTGAGGTTTCAGAGTGTTTGCCAAAGTCAATTCTGGCCTGAGCAACGGCTGTATGATGTTTCTTAAACTGGCACATTATACCAGTCCAGCTGAGCATGGCAGTCAGCATCAAAACACAGTGCCTTCAGGTTTATGTACAGCATCCTGAAAACTGGGGCGCCTTCTGCTGTACAACAGAGCCAAGATAAAGAAGAAGACTGGTGAGTCTGATTGTGTTTTGTTCGTGGGTTGTTAGAATAAGTAAAAAAAATAATACATATATCAATTCACATTATGATCTATTGATATGTGGATAATGTTTGGCTGGCTAGTGTAAAATATACTGTATATAATAATGTGGATATGAATTTACTTTTATTCTTTAAGCAGATACATTTTCTTCTCCAAAAAAAACTTACCGATGAAGAATACAATGTATTTAGGGTCCCAACAAGTAGTAGTATTAATATGTATATTTTAAGACAATTTATTTGCCCTCCTGTAAAAATATTCTTGTTTTTCAGATATTTCCCAAGTGCTGTTTAAAGGAGATTTTTTTTTACATTTTGTAATTGGTCTTGTAAAAGTACTTTTGTGTTTGTCATTATGACTGTACATACTATTGTCTTATAATTTTGAAATATACTAGTATTCAGGGCTGTGCGATATGTCAATTCAGCATTGATTTTTCAGTATGCGCATTTGCAATAGTCCCATCGCAGAATGTGCAATGCTGAGTCTGGATTATAGTTGACCAGGATCCACAGTTTAGAATAGGGCTGCACGTTTCTGGATAAACATGCGGTATTGTTAAGTATTGCGATTAACAATATTTTTTACAATATATATTTTCCAAAGAAAAATGTTTTTTTTTTTTTTTTTATTAGCTATGTTTTTAAATAATTTATTTATTTATTAACCATATGTATTTATGTATGTTTTTGGTAAGTTTATATGTTCAAATTGATTAAACTAATACTTTTTAAATAAAAATCTCGAAAGTCTCCCTTTTCATTAAGGATGTTCCGATCAGGATTTTTGCAGCTACCGAGTACCAATTCCTTGTCAAGGGGATCAGCCGATATCAAGTACCGATTCTAATGCTTCAAGTTTTATAATGCACAAAGCACATTTTTCCTCCAAGTATGATACTTCAGTGGAGATCTCTCCTTACCTAAGAGAATAAATTAAAGATGTTGTATTCCTTAAACTTGTCTCTTGTAACCATTTAGTGTGGGCATTTAATGGTCAGAAGCGGATTTACAGAAAATAATCGATAAAACATCAAAACAAATGTTAAAAAAAATCTTTAACAAAGCAATTTTAAACATTGCAAATGATGAAAGAAAAATTCAACATGTCTCAATGAAGTTTGAAGTGCAAATTTGATGCATAAGAAGTTGAAATGCACACCTATAAATCCAATATAGGTCCGAAATAGGTCCGTAAACTACTGTTTGTGTTATGGATGTGACAAAAAAAGTCTGTGAGTTTACAGTATACAAAATACTTGGTAGAAATTCTGTGAATTAAACTGCACAACCCCAAAGAAATAATGTTAATCAAAAAGATATGAGTCAGCTCACTATAGAACAAACATGATTGATTTTATTTGATTTTACATTTTTGCATTTATGAGGAAAAAGTGTCGTTATGGATGCAACACTTTTCTGTTATGGATGTGACGAATGTGAAATTGCCACTTGTGTGATTTTAGTAAATCAAATATAATATTTTGAAACATTGACATTATTGTTGAAAACACTGAAACTGTTCTCTTATGCAAAAAGATTTCAGTTCTTATATGTTCTCTGCTTATAAACTCGTAAACAATCAATTATGATCAGATTATGATTAGAGAGTATCGGCCAGATTAGAGAGTGCAGATTTATCGGAGCATCCCTACTATTCATATCTTATCACTATATTAATTATCACATTTATATGTTATTCAGTAATGCTTTTATTAAATAAAATGTTTTTGGTAAAATGGAAAAAAATACTGTATTACGTATTTCTGTGTTATAAATATATTTTGTATGTGGTATGTTAAACGTATAATTTAAAATAATACTAAAATAACATTCGTCTGTAACAGAATATTACTAATGTGCATTCACACATATTATAAAGCAATTGATGTTAATACACTTACACAAATGTAATCAACTATAATCGCGTGTGTGTGTGTGTGTGTGTGTGTGTGTGTGTGTGTGTGTGTGTGTGTGTGTGTGTGTGTGTGTGTGTGTGTGTGTGTGTGTGTGTGTGTGTGTGCACATGTGTGTATTTTCCCATGTTGTAACTTAGCATTTTAATATCTCAAGTTTATCTCAATTATTATTATAATAAAAAAGCAAAAATGGTAATGAAATACATTTTCACAGCAAGAATAACATTTTTAAATAGAAAATATTTAGTTAAATATATCTCCAATTGTTGTGTGCCAGAAAACACATTGCATATGTTTAATATATTTTTTCATAGTATTATAATAATAATAAAAAATGAGTGAAACTACAATAAAAGACAGTGAATTTATTTTGCAGTTTCATCTATGTATCAAATATATGCATCATTTAACAGTTGTCTTTGTTGTTGTTTTTCTTACTAGATCGTGACCTACCAGTCAGAACAGTTGTTCCCCAAAGGCATTTGCAGCCTTTTCAAGCTGTCAGACGACAATGAAAAATGAGCCAGTCAAGTGTACTACATCCATGCAGGGCTATCGGCAGAGCAGGGGGGCAATCAAGAAAACGTCCCAGGACCACTGATGAGCACAGCTTACACATTCGCCTACCCCTGGGGAGAAGCAGCCCAACCATTAAAAATCTGCTCTGTTTCAGTGATGGCATGGCAGATTGACAGTGTGACCCTCCCAGTCTGAGTCAGGCAGTGAAACCAACAGTGCTGTCAGCCCAGGAAAATATGAATCCACCACAGAAATGGTACTGTTTATAGGAAAACCTTTGCACCATCTGAACCAGCTCTGCACCTTTTGTAGAGTTCATACCAAAAACTTGTATGTTTACCTCTAAGCAACTAATCTTAAAAAAAGAAATCTGTAGTTGTGACTGAGATGCTATCAGCAGTATTTAGTGAAGAATGTGGGTGGCCACCAATCTGTCTGTCACCATCTTTGTTGGAGAAACAAGATGATTAATCTGCCAGATACAGTAAAACCAAACAGTATTTAAGGAAAGACATATCTGCAGATAAATATAGGATTTAAGAAATAGTTATCATCTTACATTAATATTTAATACTTAAAATATGCTTAAAAGACATTATTTAATTACATATGTTCTAATTTGCTCACATTTCTTGTATGGATAGAGACGGGTAAGATTTTTTGTATGGTAGAAAAGGTTTTTACTGATCTTTTCTATTTTTTTATCACTAGTTCAGAAAGTACTGTAACCTGACAGAAGTAATTAGGCAACTTTCAAGTTTTTTTTTTTTGCAGAATAAAATGTTATGTAAATAAATATACCCCTTTGTAAAGCCTTTTAAATACAGATAAGAGTAAAACTTTGGTTTGATGTATGTAAGTGTGACTAAAGATGATATTTATGATTCAGTGCTGGAGAAAATAATAAAAATATGTTAAAAATTACATTTGTATAATTTGAATATTTTTTTAAATATAAAAATATGCCTAAGAATTGTTTAAAAATACATTATACTGAAAAAAAGCTAAAAACCACTAAATATATGTTGTCTTGCTGTATCTGTTATGCTTTTGTCATTGGTAATGAAATTTTTGCCCTTATTTATCCAGGCTGGAACCATATGTTCATTAGGTGTACAGCTGAGCCAAATTCATCATAGTAAGGTACAGTAATCTCTTTCACCACTGAATGAAGGTCATAGCAATGCAAACATACAGCAGCACTCCATAATCCCACTTTACAGTCTATCTGTGCAGTTATCAGTAGTGTGATCAAGTGGCAGTGGGTGACCAGGG
This sequence comes from Danio rerio, assembly GCF_052040795.2. NCBI lineage: Eukaryota > Metazoa > Chordata > Actinopteri > Cypriniformes > Danionidae > Danio > Danio rerio. Next base: position 19,075,098 of record NC_141024.2, read on the forward strand.
GAGTCAGTGCTGTTCAAAACACAACTGGCAGCATGTTTTCCCCACATTCCTCACCCAGCTGTTTGCGTGTGAATAGAGGGGCTGCAAAAGATTGCGTGAGAGAGAGGGAGTGTGTGTGTGTGTGTGTGTGTGTGTGTGTGTGTGTCTGTCCTTGTGTGTCTGTTTTCCTGTGGTGTAGCTTGGCATGTTAATATCGCTGATTTAAGTATCAAGCAGAATTAAGTATTATGGAGTTGAATCAGGTTTTGACCCACATAGAAACATCACTACATTACTTTACAAAGATATTATGTCTATTTTTAATGAATCTGGTAAATGTACAAACAGCATACATTCTAATATTATAATTAACATTAATATTATTATTGTACTGGTGTTGTTTTAATTATTTATTGAAAAGAAATATATGTTATATTTAGGGCAATTAAATTTCATTAAATATGGGTTAAATATAAAGAGTTCAGATGCAAAACCCTGTAAGTATCATCTGAAATTTTCTTTTAAAATTAGCATTTGTCTCAGTCTCATGTCGTGATTTAGTAATTTCCTCTGTAAGGCAAAGAGTAGGTTATTTTCAGCAATTTTAACATGAAATAACTGAACATAAACATAAGAGGCAGTGAAAAATGCTCATTGTAGAAGAAAATTCTAGATGGAACTCTATATAAAAAAACAAATGACACTGAAATGTATTATACACACAATAAAAATATTGTTAAATATAAAAAATTAGTTTTAACATTTATATTGAGTTTGTTGCGAGGGGGTTGGTAATGTTGCAAAATAAAAATGACATTAATGATAATATTTATATTAATGTATGCACATTTTGAGTTGTGCTTAAAAAAAATAAAAATGCTAAATGTTGGTTAAAAGAATTGAATTGAAATGTTAAGTATGTGCAATTAAATAATAATAAAATTATAAAATAATAATAATAATTTTTGGTTTGCTGCCGAGTTTGACATGGCTGGGATGAGAATCAGCACCTCCAAGTCCAAGGGCAAGGTGCTCCACCGGGAAAAGGTGGTTTGCCATCTCCAGGTTGGAGGAAAGTCCTTACCCCAGGTGGAGGAGTTAATGTATCTTAGGGTTTTGTTCACGAGTGAGGGAAGGATGGAACGTGAGATTGACTGGCGGATTGGTGCAGCAGTACTGCAGTCGATGTACTGACCCGTTGTGGTAAAGAAGGAGCTGAGACGAAAGGCAAAGCTCTTGATTTACCGGTCAATCTACGTTCTTACTCTTACCTATGGCCATGAGCTTAGAGTCATGACCGAAAGGACAAGATCTCAGATACAAGCAGCTGAAATGAGTTTACTTCGAAGGGTGGCAGGACGCACTCTTATGGATAGGGTGAGGAGCTCTGACACCCGAGAGGAGCTCGGAGTAGAGCTGCTGCTTCTCCAAATCGAGAGAAGTCAGCTGAGGTGGCTCGGGCATCTGTTTCAGATGCCTCCTGGACGCCTACCTAGGGAGGTGTTCCAGGCATGTCCCACCGGGAGGAGGCTTCGGGGAAGACCCAGGACACGCTGGAGGGACTATGTCTCTCGGCTGCCCTGGGAACGCCTTGGGATTTCCCTGGAGGTGCTGGAGGAACTGTCTGGGGAAAGGGAAGTCTGGGGTTCTCTCCTAAGACTGCTGCCCTCACAACATGGCCCCAAAAAACCGGCAGAAAATGAATGAATGAATGATTAATAATAATAATAATATTAATTATAAACTACAACAATATTTTTATTATATTGATATTAATGTTGTTGTTGTTGTAATAAAAATATTCAAATGTTTTAAAATGCACATAATTAATAGCAATTATTTTAACCAATATTTATTATTTTTGTTTTTATTAAGTATAATTTAGAATTGCATACGTTGGTAACACATTATTTATTTATTTAAATGTTAAGTTATAATCCTTTTTGCTGCATTTTTAAAATGTAAATGATAAAAGAATGTATTTCTTATGTATTTAATTTTTTGGCTCAAATATTTTGTCACTTAACACAAGAGGAAACATGAGGCTTCTAAAGAGTCAAAGAATATGTTCTTGTGTTCTTCATTTGCCATATTTTGCAACATTGTGTAAATTTTCTTCTTAAATTTAGTTAGAAACTAAAGCTGCTGATTTTGCCGTACACTATTAATCTCGATGCTTGAGTCTCTGAGGATTAAGAAATGATGGGATCATTATTCGTGGTATGTTTGTGCATGTGCAGGGCTCTGGTGTGGAATGTCTGCATGTGCGTGTGGCTGTGGAGAATTCGCTTATGGGGCCAGTGGTCCCACGGGACGCTGTTATGAGTTACAGGCTCTCCTGTGGACCAGGCAACAAAAAAAAAAGACAGTAAAGAACTCTATTAGAGTGGTCTTTTGATCTAGTGCTGCTTTGACATTCCAGTTGAGTTAATAAACAGTGTAACAAGTCACCATAAAAGCTGAAACATTACTAAAGTCAACAGTAAATCAGTTCTTAAAATAAAATAAAAAATTATTGTTGAGAGAAGTCACGCTTCTGACTGGCTTGATTCACTAAGGTGATGCTTGTTTACATCTGTTTTAATTACATTTCTGTTAATTAAGGTTAAATATTTAAATAAAATGATTAACTAGTTGATTGATTGAATTAAGAATTACAAATATTTTTATTACAAGTTTTTAAAAAATGTTTTGTTTGAATATCTAAAGGAATTGTTACAATAAATAAGCACTAATTTGCATACATTTCTAGCACAAAATCAGAGTATTGGATCAGGTTCATAATTCTTGTTTTATTTATTGACGTATTAAAGTCAAAGTTTTTTATAGGGGATATAAACATGCAACAATTTTATGCAATCACTTAAAATTATTTTATTTCATCTGTAAAAGTTTATACAGCATTTTTGATCCATTTCATATGTTGAATACTGCATATACATGAATAAAAAGGAAAAGTTTGGTGTGTTGGTGCTGCCGAAGAGATTAAAACTAATTTTGATAAAACAGTTTTTAAAAATTTGTGTAGAAATCTACAAATGGATGAAGTGAGATAAACGAAAAACCCAAATGTATATTTAAGATGTTTGTTTTTTTTCACATTAGACTGAAAAACACTCTGAAAAGCCAAGATCTCAAAACTGACAGGTGCATGAATTTTATTTTTCCTGCAGTGTCTTGCCTTAAGCTGCTCTTAGGTGTACCAACAAAATCAATTACCTCTTGAATGTTGATGAGGGATTCTGCGTGTGTGTGTGTGAAGGCCCGTTTTTCTCTGCCTGCTCCCGGGAGCTTGTTTTCCCAGATTTGGGAGTTGCAGGTGCAGCGTCCAGCTGCAGCTCCACTGCGCACGCCAATGGCATGAATCATTTTCCCTCCTTTCAGAGCAGTGAAATCAAAGCATATGGAGGACGTAAAAGAAGGGAGGGCATGTTTTATCTGGATCTTTACCATCGCTCCATTAAGCTACGTTAGCGAACTGAGTGTGGAAAAAAGGAAGATCCTGTGTGCATGTGCGTGTTTGTGAGGCGCTTTCAGATAGGGAGTGGAGGGCAGTGAAAATCAAGCTCACGCAGCTGAGTTCACAGCCCTGACTTGATTGTTTTTCTTGTCTTGGCTCATCTCTGGCCGTCAGTGTTGTCATATTGTCCATGTGCATGGAGGCACACAGCCCTGAGAGAAACACAGAGGGACCACACATGGAGAGTGGAGCCCCAGGGAATATTAGGCCTGTGTGTGAAGCGCTTTGCCTGGGCTCAAGCCGCCTCGCTCTGCTGCTTGTCATTGGATCGCAGATCTGCTGATAAAAATGTGCCCCTTCTACTCTTTTAAAGTGATGAAATGTCTCTCCTTACCAAGCCCACCTGGGTATAGGTGAAGAGGTCTAGTAGGTCCCTCTGAGTAATTGTGGTGTGCAGCTAAAAGCGCACTTATAAATGTGAGATCCGTGTGGTCTGAAGATGTCAGACTAGTTGCGTACACCATCCCTTTTTGAGATTGGTAACAACAATGCCTTTTAGTGCTGTTAATAGGCGAACAGATCTAAAAAAAATGCACTTACTTCTTTTTGCTGGTCTCCACATATATAATTAGGTGCTACTTGTCAATTAAACAATGCTTTTATGTTTGTTCTTGCTGTCAATTGAGATAGAAGATATTAATAAGTGTTATGATAAATCGATGTGAGTTTAACTGCAGACGCTGTGTGATGCATGTGCATGCAAAGGGGAGTCAGATTTTAATGCAACTTACCTTCACCTTCTCTTGCGGGTGGACCCACGTGGTTTGCGCTATGCAGTGGTCACTACTAACTGAACGGAGTAGGAGCACACAGTTATGTTTTGTTATGCAAGTTGCATATAAAAATTTTTCATTTCAAAACCGCCCAAATATTGTCAACCCGCCTACGCCATTTTTATAGCCACACAATCAAATTCAAAACTTTTTGAAGTGTAGTAGTTTATTCCTTTGCCATGGTTTATATATGTTGTTTGTTTTATATTTTCTATTTCTGTTTTACACCTCAGTGCAGTTTTAGTGTTTTTTAGTATTTCAGCTGTTTTCAGAAGTTTTTTTTGTGTGTGTTTTAAGTAGTTTTTACCCATTTATTATGTTAATTTACCTCAGATTTTAAAAATTGAGTATAAAAATATACTATTATACAGTGCATTTATATGGTTTAAAAATTTCTCTTTTATTTAGTTTTTTTTTTATTTACAATAATACATATTATTATTGATTGCTGTTATAAAATGGTAATAATACCAATAGCAATAATAATATTTGTTGTTTATAATGCATAATATGAATGATCAGCTTGTTCCTTCAGTCCAGAAGTCTAGTTTTGGTAAATTGCCATGTCAAGCAATCCAAGCTTTATTTGTTACCATTTATTTCTTTTTTGTAATTTTTTTAAAGTTTAAAACACCGAGTGCAGCTTCTCATATGCCCTTTTGAAGTTTAGGCTCAACAGGTGGTCTAAGTCTGGGGTGAGCAACTTCCTGTTTATTCAAACTGTGATGAGGTATAAATGTTGGTTTGCACACTGTAACTTTAATTTTCAACTGTAAAGCTTACGGCTCATCTGTATCCCAACAGTGATTCATTATACTACATGAATGCCACAGACCTGTGAAAGCACTCCAGCCTCTCTGATTGCTTTACAATCCCTTCAACGTTATAAAGCTCAGTGAGTGACAATTGCAGCCTCTAATAATTCACATCTGCATTTCTCATCTTCTCAATTATTGCAAAACACTTGAATAAAATGATTTTTGACCCGCATGCTTATATCATGATACCGCAGTGACGTCTGGGATGCGAAAAGATTAGTCGAGTTGTTTCAGCAAATCGACAACTAAATGTATCTGGAAAGTTATAAATATGACACACCACCAGACTACATGGCACCCGATGATGACGGATAAGCCTTTGAAAGTTGATTTCAACTGTTGTTAATGCATTGTTTTCCCATGTTTGCTTGTCATTGATTTGCTGGTTGTGTCTGGTGTCATTTTTGCCCGAGAGGTTAAAAGCTACTCAAGTATTGTAACTATGACCAAATCCCATTTAAAGCAGCACTTTATCAGCTCCATTAGTCACTCGTTACCTTTTAAATGTTAGATTAGCAGCCCTTATCCAGGCTTATTAACTTTTGTGTTTATGTTTGCTTTTTGCTTCTTTTCAAGTGGCCCGTGCTGCACTAGACGTCCTGGGACATCGGTGCTTTAAAGAGCGCAAGGCTGTCTGTCATCAGCAGGCGTCACTTGGCTCTTTCAGACCTGCCACGTCTCTCAGCATGCTGTTTGTCTTCCATCTAATTACCCGTCGCACATGCCGGGGTGAGACATGCTTACCTTGAGTCTGCTGTGTGTTGTGTCTGCTGCCATCCCACATCCACGAGCCAATCAGATGTGCTTTGGAAAACTGATAAAACAGTAATTATTCACTAGAACTGTTTATAGTGCTTTTTGTATCTGAGTGACCTTTGGCACAGTAACAGACTCTAAAAAATACCTTTTGTAAGAATAATATTTTATACTAAGTGCATTTCTGTGAAGTTTGGAGGTATAACAGGGCTTTTCTCTTATGTTTGGTTTTCAGAGCTGCATATGAAATCACAGCATCTCTATAATTGTCGTCATCTGTGCATTCTTGGGCTGGTGGAAAAAAGTAATGTCATTTACACACCCATGCAAGAGTCTGGTAGGTGCTGTAGTTTATTTTTGCTCGCCGTATCCTCATCTACATTAGAAAATCACAATTATACTTTGGTTTTTACGTTTAAATGCAGCTCTACTTGTGTGCGGATTCCTTCGTTAAAATAATGACCACATTCTGTATGTGCAATGATCATTACATTTGTTTAAACTTTGATTCGTTTTTTTACAACTTAGTATGTCCACAAGGTGCCAACCTTGAATTAAACTGTTGTTTTACAGAAGGGACTAAATAAAATTTAAAAAAGAACTGTTTATAAAGGAATTAAAATATCTGCACAATTTCGTTTTAAACAAATACGAAGACATTTTTATTGCTTATAACTTTTGAAGAGAAAATTTACAGAAACTGGATATATATTTCTCGTCGTTTACTCGCCATCAAATGCATCAATTGTAACACAAATAACATACACACACAAGCACATAAAATATGAGTGCCAGTTTGCAATTCACATGTTCTTTAATTCATAATTTACTTTGGTTAAATATTATAAAACTAAATAGAGAGGAAAATGATTGGATATTATTAATTAATTTCTTCTCCAATCGCAAAAAATTATAGAAAGTAACCACATTTTTGCATAAGATCTAATGATCTTTCTAGTTGTAGCCTCTCTATAACCATATGTTATAATATTACATTCTATTCTCTATTCTCAATGTGTAATGAACGTTTAGTTTTCCAATGTTGAAGAATAGCTTTAAAACTCCTTTTAGAGTGACTTCAATCAGGTTAAAATGAGGTGGTGAAACATCCGTTTACGAAAATAATCCTACAAACAAAACAAAGAAGAAATTGGTATTTCTGTATCAAGATCTATTTTTTTCTGTAATTCCCAACCAAAATTGCTGTACAGGATTGCAGTACCAAAAGAATGGAGGTAGGTGTCAATGTAAATGGAGCGTACTTTAAATCAACTGTATGTTTTACAGCATGTCAGCGTTAATTAGGAAATACAAACTATTCTTAGGGAATAAGGCTGGCTAATACTAACTGTACTATGGCCACAAATGTGTACTGTATATATCAGGAATATTTAATTTAGTTAAAACGTATAATTGAATCAAAATTTAATATATATTGTAAACATCAATAAAATTTATTCATTTATAATACCATCTAACATAAAGAAATGATAAAGGTAAAACATTCATTCAGGATTTTTTGATGAACAGAAACCTATTATTTTTAGTTGGGTATATTTGATATGATATACATGCTGTCATTTTTGCTTGAATTCAGTGCATCCTTTTTTTATTTTTTATTCGCTGACACCAAACATATAAAAAAGTATAGTATACAGTATGGGCTTTGTAGCTGTTCAAAATCTCAAATAGTGTACAGTAATGCTAATGCATGTTAGTACAGTCTGAAGTAAAAAGACAATTGTGGGCCATCCCTAGCTAAACATGCGTTTTGTGTGTGTTTACACATGACCGCTTAAGAAGGAACTGTGACCTGTAGAATTTGATGAGCCTGCACAGCATTTCTGTTAAGGCCAGGAATCTTATCCACCACAGTGTTTTGTAATCACATTCTATTTTTTACAGTTAATTAAGTGCATGCCACTGTGACAAGTAAGGATGCTTTTTTTTTTTTTTTTGCTCCTGTTGTAATAAGCAGCTAAACTAAAGAGAAAGGAGACGTCTGAGGAACATTTTCCAAAGTGAATTATGAAGGTAATGAAAGTGTTTCTCTCCTCTGTAGAGTATCTGGTGAAATAATGCAGTTAAAACCCAAGGGTGATGTCATGCAGACAAACGTTTCGGAGATTGAAAATCCATCAGTCCCGTGAAAGACGGGGGGGGAAAAAAGCAAGAAAGAAAATAGTGAGCGTTCAATATGTTTTCGCTTATAGGATCTGACAGGTTTGAGGCGAGGAGAAAAAAAGAGGAGGAGGAACGCATAAAAAAAAAAAAAGTTGGCAGGGACGAACCGCGAGCGCGTGGCAAAAAGATTCAAGTGCAAACGAGGCGGATGGAGAGCTGATAATGGGGGGAGCTTGAACAAGAGCTGCTCTTTCATTTAACCCCTGCCTACATCTTTGCTTCGCTTTGATTTCAGGAAATGCTAGGTTTTGAAACAAAGATTTGAAGCTTTACAGTTGGTGAATGCTTTGGTTGGATCGCACATTCAGGCTGTAATTTATGTTTGGCTAGCAGGTGATTTGATTTTAAATAACATGGTTTGGTATTTGTTTTGTCCCTCTTTTGTTTTGATGGCAGCTACACTCAAGCTCTATGGGTTTTTGAAAACCCTTGATGGTTATTTTGTTCAGACTGATCCAAAGCGCAACATCTGTTCAACTGTTAATGTGTTTTTCATTTTTAAGTCTTGGCATTTCTTTGTTTTGAATTTTTTTTAAAATGGAAAACTTGCTGTTTACTTCCAGCCTTAAATTTAATTCTGAATCCCAGACTTTCAAAATTAACTCAGGATTTTGTAGCCAACTACTTTTTTTCCCCTTACTTGCCAGTTTTAAATAGTTTGTCTCTAAGGGTGTGTTCACTCTTGTAGTTTGATTCTCTTGGTTCATTTGGTTGGAAGTATTACTAATACAAAAATTAGAAATTTGAGCCTTGTTTGTTGAGCATTTACAGTATCATTTTAGGACTGAATTTAAACTTACAAAAAAATAAAGAATTCTATGATGGATCACTTGAAAATAGATATGCTGATATTCAGCAATTCAGTATGTTGTGATAATGAGCATGCATAATACTGATATCACGGATATCTTCAAAATACCATGAATATTTTTTTTTTTTTTGTTTAACTTTTAGAGTGCTTTTAAAGAATATTCACATAGTATTTGCTGTAGTGTTCAAAACAGTGCCGAATGCTTGAAGACTTAATAGTGCAAACGTGAACATTTTAACATTTACATAAATGAGATTGTACGAATTAATAATAAGCCATTAAATCAAAAAGTTATGAATAGCTGTGAGATAATGTTGGTTAATCTGGCCTACTACATGCTTAAACATTGATTGAAAATTTGGTGGAATATTTATAGGGGTTTTCTATTGTTTGATAGCACTGTGCAATAAGGTTCCCATAGTAAACATGAGTAATAGTAATGATGAAAGCTATAAAAGCTCTTAATCTTTGGTGTTGTTACTTTTCTTGTTAGTGTTAATGCTTAATACATCTTTAAATTAATAGTCATGATCTGATTGCAATTTAAATTCATTTTATCAATTAGGTTAACTAATAAAATAAAATAGTATCTTTTTAACTGCACTGTAAAAAATTCCTGGTTGCCTTAAATTTTTAAGCTGAATCAAATTAACCTTATGAGTCCATTAAACTTATATCACGTTTATATCACGTTTAACAGCTTGTGTAACTTATTAAACAAAATTAATCATGTTTAACTTAATTTTGTAAGTTATAATAAACAAAAAACAAATGCTGTCATGACTAATTAATTATATAATTTTTTACAGTTTAATATTAACAGTAACTTGTAAGTCTGGTGCTGATTTTAAACTGCTAACTAACATTTCCTAATGAGACTTCATTGTTAAATGTTACATATATTGTGTTTTATAATCTATTTGCAGTTGAATTAGGTTGATACATAAATTTTTTCTGAAGGTATATATACAGTAAAAAACACTTTAATATGTTTAATTATACCTGTAAAAGGTTCTCTATAAAAACTATTAATCTCAACAAGAAAATTTGATACCATCATAAGTTGGCTTGTGTTTTCATGTAATGGTGTTTTTATCAGTTGAAAAGCTTAAAAAATGTGCAGAGGAGTAAAAACATGAGAAGTTCTCAATCATAAACAAATTAGGTTCTGCTGCGAGGAGACTCATTTCTCACACCTGTATTAAACTGCAACGGCAAATATTAAACAAACTTATAAAAAAGCAATCATGCTTAAGCATTCAGTTCTTTTTATGGTTGCCTTTTTAAAAGTTTGCTTCATTTGAAGGAAACCTGCCAATTCTGAACCTACCTTTAAACAATTTTACTTTTTCTGTTATGCTCTGTTTTTTGTTTCATTTTCTGCTCTGGTAACAGAATGTCTACTGTATTTTCTGACATGTATGACTGGAGAAAATGCATCAGACAGACATTTTGATGATATATTGAATGGAGACCACAGGTGTTTTTAGCTAACTAGGTCGGTCGTGAGTAGCTGTTGTCAGATTGGTAGTGACATGACACAAAGATGAACTGCAAATCGACTCCTCATTGCCTGTCCAAAAACAGACTGTTTTTGTCCTTTCTTTTTCCTAAACCCTCAAGGGAACAGACCGTGTACATCCATCAAAATCACATATTCCTACCAGGAGAATTCCAGTTTTTAATTGGAAATCCAGCTCTTGTGTCAGGACAAGTAAACTCTAGGTCAAGAAGCTAAGTTTGTATTGACTAACACTGGCAATGGTCCATTTTTATGCTTTACTGTGGATTGGTTTCCAGAAGTGGACAGGCCCATAGCGATTTTGAACAGTGGATGACATTTTGGCCATTTTTAGATAATGGACATTTAATAGTGTTCAGATTTCCTTGTGTGCAGAGCCTTGTTTACCTGTTGAACTTGGCCAGTCAAACACTTCATCACTTCTAAAGTAACTGCTGACATGTTCTTTTCACCTGATGTGTTTAAAGGGCTTTGGATAATAATAGATAATAGATGGGTCAATGACATAAGATGGTACAATCTGAAAGGTTTCTGAAATGATCTTTGATCTCATTATTGTAATAATGTGTTTAAAAAAATATGACATTGTTTATAGAATTAACATTAGTCAATCAGCCAAACAATATTTTAGTTTTAATCATGCTTTTTTTAAGATACTTTTTTTTTTTTTTACTATTTATTTACTTATTATGTCTACCACATAACCTTTTGGTAATTGAATTACCTTTTGAATAAAATTTTTTTTATTCACAATTTACTAACATTTTCATTTATCTTATCTTTAGCTCAATTAATATTTGGGTGAATGGTATGAAAGTTCAAATATATTTATTTAAGTACTTGAGAGCAGTTTTGCATATTTACATTTTCTTTTCTTTATTTTGGACCTTTTTTTTTTCATTGACCCATAAGTCAAATACCTGGGTTAATAAAATTAAATCAGTCTGGGAGTGTTTATTTAGGTTCTCTGTTCGGTCAGAACATTGGAAGTTGGCATTAGAGGTTTACTAGGCAGCAGGGAGCAACAAAGCTTTTGCACAGTTTATTTTTATTGCATTTCTTTTATTTCACACATTTCATAATATTTTGCACTCACCGTAAAATCTTTGAAAGACTCGTTGGGACTCAGCTTTCAAACTTGGACGCAGGATACTTTTTCTAATTTTTTTTGTTCCCGGTTAATCTCAATGCCTCTTGGTCGTCCATTTATAATCTCGAGTGTCTTGCAAAGGAATAACAAATTGGAAATGTGAAGGAGAACATAAGCCATACTAAATAACTCCAAGGTCAGTTTAGCGAACGTTAGGTTTGTTTTTCTGAATGTTTGGAGAGAAAGGCTGAAATAGAGAGCACTGGATTTCATCCTGCTGTGCTCTTCATCTTACGTTACATAGTTTCAGACAAAAAAAAAATCTGGCTTTTTTGGCTGAATCAAAGAGGGCCGCAGGACTCAAAACATCACTATGAAAATGCATGACAGAGGATGAAACCTAATCCTGTTCTAGGCCCTCAGTCTAAATCAGCTTTAGCTGTGGAGAGAGCTGGCAGGGAGCTTTGGTTCCACAGTTCACGCCAGGCCTCTCGACACGCAAACTCCCGAGGAGCGTTTGCCAGTGTCCTCGGCTGAACTAGCCTGCTGATTGATTTGCACCGAGCTTCCAGCCGCCCCTCTCCCCAGCCTCAGCAGGTGGTGAGTGTTTGGGACTTAAACCAGGGAGCGATCAGGTTACAGTCATTTCTTTCAAATATCATTGATAAATATGGTGGAAGAGCTCCGAAGCAGCCAGCCTCATTTGTTGTAGAAATGCAGTCATAATCACATTCTGGAAAAAAAAATGCTACGTTAGCTGTGAAAACAGATGTAGGAAATTGTTCTGTTTGTAAACCCAGACTCTTTCTTTCACTCAAATATTTAAAGAATAGCTCAGCCGTAAGTAAATATCAGCATCATTTACTCACCGTTAGGTCCTTCCAGACATGCTTGACTTTTTATTTATTTTTTTTTTTTGAAAATTAACTCTTGCATTTATTCTCACAATGTAGATAGGACGTATGGCAGTCAAATCGACTGTCATTGGATTGGTTTGAGTCGGATATGAAAACCTTTAAACTTTACCGTTAATAGTTTAATGTTTTAAAAGCATGAATGCAGTTGAACAGTTCTTTTAGATCACATTTGATTTTTTTTTTTTATTAGATTTTTTTTTTTTTTTTACAAAATTAAAAATATTTTAATATGAAACATTGGATTTTCATTTTAGTTATTTTAGCAACTATGGAAACTTTGTAGCTCTTTGTAATGGAAAAAAAAAGATTTTCTCTCATGGTTAGTTTAAATTTACAATAGTTTCTTTTAAAGTCTGTAATTTAAAGAGTGTTGTACACCTTTTGGAAGCAAATACATTCTTTGGACAATGTCAAAGTAGACAAAAGCTTCCATCCTACTTTTTGTAGTTGGCAATTTAGTCTGATTTATGCATTCACACTTGATTGTACTTGTCTTTGTGGATTTATTATACAAAGATGCAGAAAACTCATGCATCTTTCCACTGCTCTGGAACACTAACAGTCTTCAAACTTTGTCACAATAAAGAGCAAAATCATTCATTTGCAAACTTCAGAGCAGATGCACCTGCGCAGTGTGTTTTTTGGAGGCATTCCTAAAGTGTGAAGCATCAGGCTATTGGAACGTTTTGTGGTTTCGAGAAGCTGCGCATCGGAGGCCCATGGAGGGAGGTGTGATTTTTAAAAGTCGCCTCTTTCATTCAGAAAAATGTCCGGCGGCCGGCCAGGTCCAAACACTTGTACAAACACGCCATCTCCTTCGCTCATTTCCAGCTCTGTCAGGCCTTTCCCCGCTGGGTTCAGTTTCCACTGAGGAAGCCCAGTCACATCCAGAGCAGTCTTTTGACACTGGTATTTGTCTAGTAGTCTGTTTGTTTAGTCTATGGTCTAAAGGAACCGCTTTGTTGCCAGCTGCAGGCCTGGTGATTGCGCAGTAACTAAGCTTCGATCTCGGAAGTGAGCGCGTGCACCTTGGTGTGAGGTAGTGACTTTATGGCCGGGTGTGTTTTGTGTGACTGGTGTGGAAGCAGACCTCAACAGCCCTCACACCTGTCGCTGCTGTTTTACTGCCATTTAAATCCAGCTGTGCATTTTAAGGCTAATTACAACTAACAGGTACCCTTTCCAAAACGTGACTTGAAGCTCATGGCATTTGCACAGAACCTCACACAGCCTGATGGGTCCTCCATTTAAAGAAAGCCGTTTCTGTAGAAAGTGCTGCTTCTGTGCAATACCAGCGAAACAAATTGTTACTGGCTCTTAACGAAAATAAAGGGAATCCAAAAGTACAGACTTGATCAAATACAGCCAACCTCCATTATTTTTGTGAGTTTTGCCACAAGGGAGCGCTTATGCTACACATGACTGTCTGATGTGAATCACTAAAATGTGTGCAGAATTTGTGAGGCTCTGAGTTTTGTGTTGATTTAACAATCGGAGGGATTTTTATTTGGCACAGGCTACTGCTACAAATTCCGTTTGTTAAAGACAGTAAGTGTTGTTGGAATCACTTGGAGAAATTTGGCATACACCATCATCAATGGACACTTTTTCAACATAGAAAAATGTTATAAGAAAGTGCACACGCTATTGCTTCCATTTAATTGTATGTTGATTTTCTGCAACAGTATGCAGGAAAACAATTGTGCTTGATGTGTCTTGGCAAGGGGGGTGCCAGCTGGATTAATTAGATTTCCCTTCACACCCATTGACTAACAATAAAGGCCAAAGCTCTCAGACCTTTTTTTTTATTCAAACCCGAAAATTAACAGTTTTAGGATTTTAAAATAGTAAAATATTTTTACATATTTACAAAAAACTCCATTTGATTAAGCCAAATCAAGCCTAACATGCTTCTAACAATGTTTTGTATTATAAATTTATATAATAAGACTCTCAACTCATCACAGATCCTCAAGTTGGGTTAATTTAAATGTTAATATGTCCAAACTGTAAAAGAATTTGTCAATTAAATGTTGTGACTGTGTTTTATCACACAGTAGCTTCGTTTCCGTCCACCAAATTTTTATGTGGATTTTGGATATAAACATAAAAATAAAATAAAGAACAATTGATAGAAATGCCAAGATGGGCATAAATTTAGAAAATGTGCATAACCGAGTAGGATAAACTTTTTATCCGAAAAGAAAAGATGCGAATAAACTATGATGGGAACACTTTTACCAAACAAATTCCAGTATGTACATTAAAAAAAGTCATGAGATTTAGTTATAAGAGATGTAATGATAAACGTGTTTTAATGAACAAACCCAGCAGGCTAAGCACCCTGTAAAACATCTTAAATGTTGTTTTGGTCACTCTAAAGCACCTTGCCCATTTCAGAATTAGTGTTATTATATATTAATTACCTCCAGAACTCTCAAGAGCATATGTGCTCTCACACCTTCAAATGCTCCAACGCAATCATTGCATGTCACCATTTTCTTCTGAGACACAAATCATTTATTAAGGAAAAGATAAGGAACTGACGATTTTGATCTTGTGCCATTTTCATATGTAGTATTAAATCAGACACAGATCTGATGTTTTGCAATGTGACCACAGTGTGACCGGTCGTGTCGGATTTCATGTGACTTTTACATAATCTTTGAGTGGCATGCATCATCATATTGTGATGCGTCATCGGATTGCAAACATCATCTACTTCTCAGCAGCATAGTAGAATGGCACACAAGGCAATTACTTTACCAAAGAAAGTTGGTTGTTCAATTTGAAAAAAAAAAAAATAAATTTAAGGGAAAACTGGTGCTTGTTAACCAATCTGGTTAACGGTTGGGGCACAGGTTTATTGCAAAGTCGAAGAGTGTCTGGGGGTGTTGCGGATAGAGGATCTGTGCGCAAAGGAGGACACGCTTTCATTTTAAAGGGAATTTTCTCTTTGAGAGAAAAAAGGGCAGGAGCTCAAGCATCCAAACCCCCCTTCTGCACATGCCTGTTGTTTATAACAAAGTAAAATTAAATAACTCCTGCAAACAGAGATAAACCAACTCAGCCTTCACAGTTCAGTTTGCGGCTGCTCTTTAACCCTTGATGAGTTCACCACACTGGTGGTCAGAGAGACGTGCACCACAGGTGTTATGAATTATCAATGTTTTCCATCACAAGTGACTTGTTTTAAGTTTAAAATGCCGAAATATACATTAGTAGTGGCAGAACAACCCTTTACAGTTCATGAAATACAATAATCATATTAAGCATAATCTGACAACGTGCTTCATACAGTATACACATAGTGTGCATAAATAGACATTTTGTGCTGTCCATAACTGTACTTTTGCGCATGCGGGTCAGTTTAAGAACAGGATCTGTTCACACTGCAAATCTGATATTGGCCACATTTATAACAACAATGTAAACAGCTATTCTAAAAAAATCAGATTTGAGCACTAAACCTTGCAGAGTGAATGTAGCCTTTGACTTGTTGGATAGAAACGCTGCTTTATTTGCATGTGTTTTATGCGATATTACAGTTTTGTGCATAAAGTTAATTCGCATTTTTGGCTGGAAACATAGCCACTGTCAGTAGATTATGCTTCACAAGCGTTTTTTTGTTGTACCTGCTTTTGAAAATTTAATCTCTGTCATATCTATATAGTTTCAGTCCTGTTTGAGCTTCCTCTTCTGTTGTTTTGCAGAGAAATTGAAAAGGTGGCCAGAGTTTTTCACACAAACAAAACACTATTGTTGTAACATCCATAATACTTTGCGTTAAACATTCGTTAAACAATAAAATATGTATCAAACTATACATGTCAGATAATACACATAAGCAAAATGTAATTTAAATGGAAAAAGCATGAAATGTGTCATGCTAGTAGAAAAAGAACACAGAGATGGTTATCATTTCACAGTAACAGCAATACAAGTGTCAACAGTAAATGTATCAATCTCACTTGACGTTCGCTCGTAGGGGACTCAGAAGGTGAGTATACAGACACACAGCAGAGTATACAGCAGATAGCTGATCTTCTGGTAAACTCTACACAAGTGTAAGCATTGGTCTAGATTGGTGAGAAGGATCAGAGATCATGTAATGGTCATTAGTTGATAAGTATACAAGCACACAGTTCGATAGTGTATAGCAGATCTTCTAGTAAACAATGGATAGAATAATCACTTCCCTTGATCAGTATGAAGGACTCAAGGACTCATTAGGAATGTCCATGGAAGAGGAAGAAGATGGACTGAAGATGAGGACAACCATCAAACTTCAATAACAGTCGAAGACTTAGAGGAGAAGGTGAGTTTATATGGTGTCCTGGGTTGATGGGGAACAGGTGCAAACCATTAGAAGGCTGGTGAGAGTTCATGGGGATTGGATGAAGGTGTTTTGTGAAGGTGAACGCTGATTGGGTGAGCAGAAACGAGTCGTGGATGTGACAGTACCCCCTTCCACAAGTGACTCCTGGCACCCTAGACCAGCAGCGGGGACGGCCACGTACTCGGGGAGCTAGACGACCGGGATGACTCTGAAATTCTTCAAGTAGAGTTCTAAGGGATGTAAGATGTCATCGGGGGGTTTCCAAGGAGGAGGAGAAACAGGGTCAGTGAATGGTTTGAGGAGTGACACATGGAAAAATGGGGAAATTTTTTAGTGTGGTGGCAGGTTGAGACGGTAAGTGACGGGGTTTATCTGGGAGTGTACGGTTAACGGTCCCAGGTAGCGGAGACTCTGCTTTCTGCAGGGCAGGCGGAGGTGGAGGTCTCTGGTTAATAACCATACCTAGTCCCTTGGTTGGTAAATAGGATTCAGTTTGTCTTTTACCTCCGCACTGCCTGCTGAAGATAGACGTGAGCTGAGTCCCATACCCTCTCGCTCTCTTGGAACCAGTGATCCACCGCGGGCACTTCCGATGTTTTCCCCGTCCATGGAAACAAAGATGGCTGATACCATAGGACACATTGGAAGGGGGTTAGACCAAGTGGTTTGATGCACCTGCAGGCGTCGTGGAGTTTTAGTGATGGCACAGACCGAGCAACCCTTAACGTACTGGTCGACATCGTGGGCCATTTTGGGCCACCAATACTTCTGTTTGAGAAGCAAAAGGGTTCATCTGCTGCCAGGTTGTCCTGAGCTGAGGGAGGTGTGCATACTGTCCAGCAGTGGTATGCGATATCTGGTGGGTACATAAAGAAGACCAGTAAGAAGGTCAAGAAGAGCTGGCTCCTCTTTTGAGACTGAGCAAATATCTTCATTCAGTTGCCACATAATGGGAGCGATTAAGGCCAAAGAAGGAAGGCCATGTTCAGGTGCATCATGATGAAGATTAAGAGAGTACATCCGAGAGAGAGGATCAGCTTTTACATTTTTATGGCCAGGTTGATAGTTGATGCTAAAGTTGAATCTTGCAAAGAAAAATGACCAGCGAGCTTGGCGGGCATTGAGGCGTTTGGCATCTCGAAGGTATTGGAGGTTATTATGATCCGTGATGACAGTAAAATGATGTTGGGCTTTCTTCAAGGGCCAGTTTGATTGCCAATAACTCTCGGTCACCAATGCCGTAATTTTGCTCTGCAGATGTTAATTTCTTAGAGTAGTACGCACATGGATGGAGGACTGTAGGTTCACCAGACTATTGGGGAAGTGCGACACATACTCCAGTGTCAGCAGCATCCACCTCCACAATGACAGGTAAGGAACGTTCCGGATGACAGAGGATGGGTGCTGTGGTAAACAGTCTTCAGTTCGTCGCAGGCATGGTGTGCTTCAGGGGTCCATGAAAGAGTGCGTCGTCCGCCTTTAAGGAGGAAAGTCAGTGGAGCGGAAAGGATACTGTGGTTCTTTATGAATCGTCTGTAGAAGTTGGCAAAGCCTAGAAAACGCTGCAGTTCCTTGATTGTCTTTGGAAGTTCCAATTGGGAAACAGCGTCTACTTTGCCCTTCTCCATACTGACCCCTTTGGCAGAAATGATATGGCCAAGGAAGGAGATGTTGGTTCCATGGAAGTCGCACTTTTCAGCTTTGAGATAGAGTTGGTTGTCTCTAAGAAGTTGAAGGACTTGTTGAACATGGTCTTGATGTTCTTTGAGGTTTCGGGAATAGATAAGTATGTCATCGATATAGGCTTGTGAAACGATGGAGGAAGTCTCTGAAGATTTAATTTATGAAATTTTGTGAGATGGAAGGACTATTTGCTAGGCCATAGGGCATGACCAAGTACTCATAGTGGCTAGCAGGGGTGTCAAAAGTCGTCCCCCTTGTGGATTTAAATTAATTTATAGGCACTGCGAAGATCGGGGTTGCTGAAGATGTGTGCCTCCTAGAGTGCTATCCAGTCTATCCAGTGCCGTAATCCTCCAATTTTCTTGGATACGAAAAAGAAACTTGATGCTGCGGGAGATGTGGATGGTCTGATGAACCTCTGATGGAGAGCCTCGTTGATTTATGTATTCATTGCCTCGTGCTCAGGACGGGAAAGAGGATAAATTCTTCCATTCGGTAACTTGGCGTTGGGCCGCAGGTCGACGCTACAATTCCAGGACTAATGAGGAGGTAGCTTGGTGGCTCGCTCCTTGCCGAAGACATCCTTGAATGACTGATAAACGAAGGTAATGGTGAGGCTGGAGGATGGGTGAAGAGTTTCAATGGTGGTGGCTTCGATGGGTAAAGGACTGGAATTCGTTGAATGACCGGTAGAGGGAGTGGTATGACCATGGCTTATACAGACGGCACTCTGTCCCAGAATCTTGCCTGTATCCCAGTTGATGTAGGGTTGGTGTTGCTTAAACCATGGTCGACCCAGGATGAAATCAACATTGGCATGAGGCAGAATGAGCAGGGTAAGTTTTTCATGGTGATTAAGGAGTGAAATGAGAGATTCTCTGGTACGTTGAGTAACTTTGCCCTCGCCTAATGGGCAACTTTTGATGGTAGTTATTTTTTACTGGATCTCATTACGGACGGAGGAGAGATGAAGTTGGAGGAGATGAAGTTACCAGCAGCCATCAAATCCACCAGCACATATATGGGGAGAGTTCGGGAGTTATAAATAATTTGGCGTGCATATGTGGTATATGAGACACTGATGAAGTGAGTAAAACCTTATTCACCATTAGGCGTGGCAGGCAAACAGGTCAAGCAGAGATCAGGTGAGTCGATTCTCCACAGTACAGGCATAGCTGGTGACGGATGTGTCATTGACATTTGGAGGATTTCAATCGGTATGCGTCCACTATTATCGTCTCCTAGGTATCCAGCGCCAGTGGTGGAGATCTGAGAGGCAATATAGCGTTATCAGATGGAGAGGATGAACAGACAGATAAGTGTTGGGACACACTGATGGTTTTCTTCATGAAGGTTAGCATTATCACCATAAATGACCATTTGTTTTTCGTATGTGAGGTTTTAGTCCTTTTCGATACGCCGCTTGGAGGGCGACAGAATTCCACGCACTACTGGCAGTAAGTGTTCAGAATTGTCGTGTATACTCATGGATGGTGAGGTTTCCTTGGTGAAGATTAATCAAATACCTTTTTGAAATTGTTTACAAACATGTCAGTTTGTAATGGTCATCACCAAGCTGTGAGTACTCCACTGACGCATGGTGTGGACCACACCAGCAAATGAATCTGGCGCACTTCCTGTTCCTGCTGCGCTAGCGTCCATGTTTTCTTAGGGCCGGTTTTCAGTCACACTAGCAGACAAGGAAGACAGATGGTTGTCTTTTCACAGTATTTATTCGAAACAAAGTCACTTTTAGTCACAAAGTCACAAAGTCACATCTCGCAATCTTCTGTAACAGCAATACAAGTGTCAACAGTAGATGTATCGATCTCACTTGCATTCGCTCGTAGGAGACTCAGCAGGTGAGTACAGACACACTTCATCTAGCAGATAGCTGATCTTCTGGTATGCACTACACAAGTGTAAGCATTCCTCTAGATCGGTGAGAAGGATCAGAGATCATTTAATGGTCAACAGTTGATGAGTATACAAGTACACAATTCATAAGAGTGATTGCAGATCTTCTAGTAAACAACAGATAGAATAATCACTTCCCTTGATCAGTATGAAGGACTCGAAGACTCTTTAGGAACATCCATGAAAGAGAGAGAGAAGACGAAGGAGTGAAGATGAGGACAACCATCCGACTTCAATAGGGAGATGAGAAGGTGAGTTTATATAGTGTCCTGGGTTGATGGGGAGCAGGTGCAAATCATTAGAAGGCTGGTGAGAGTTCACAGGATTGGATGGAAATGGTTTGTGAAGGTGAACACTGATTTTGTGAGCAGGAACGAGCGGGGTATGTAACAAAATATGAAGTTTATTGCATGTAATTATGGAAATTTTAGTTTTGTTTAAAATAAAAATTAATTTACTACAAAAAATGCAAAACAATAATGCATTTAATGTAAAATTTGTGTTTGCTCTTTTACAGTTTTCTATGCATAAAAAACTGTTCATTTAATATTGTTTTATAAAAAGTGTAAAATTACATGTAGTTTGTGGTTAGGTCTTTAACAGCTTCTATACATTTAACAAGTATAAGGAACTAACTAAGTAGCATTTTGGGCAGCATTCAACATTTTTGCCTTACAGTAAGCGCTTTTTTCTGGCAGTGCTTTTTTATTTAATTTTTTTTTATTTTTAATATTTTTTCTGTGGGTATATTTATTTAGGACTATCTGGAGATAGCACATGGCCACAGAGTTTTGCCAACAGAATATGAGAAACAAGCGTTGCTAATCCCCTGTATTTGACAAAAGTGTTTCCACACAATTGTCTATTGCTCCTCAAATGAAAAAGATAGTCTCGTGACATCTAAATCTGGGAATCTGCTAAACACATTTCACCGGGCATATATAATGGGCCCTTACAGGCTGGTGAAGCAGGACAGACTTAGTCATAGTTACTTAAGGAATCCCTTAACTCAAAAACACCCTTCCCCAACCAAACGAACCTTTCCACAGTGCCTGCGCAGAATCAGAGCTCTTTAATCGTTCTAATTATTCTGTTTTCTCTTAGAATGGCTCTCGGCCTGCTTGGAACAGATTCTGTCTGGGTTTTCAATTGAATTGGCCACGCTGGACTGAATTGGCTTTGAGCAAGTGGTGCAGGAAACATAAAGGCCTATCCTCTGAATATTCCTGCAAATCACTGAGCTGTTCTGTGCTGACAGAGAGCTCTTAACGTGCTGCCTAAAACATCCCACCCCTGTTATGACATTTACTCTAACGAGAGGAGATAAAGCTATGAGTTACACCTCCTCCAAACCTCTAGTAGTATGTTGAATTCGAAAAGGAAAAAAGAAAATTAACCAAAGTAACTATGACATTGCATAAAAAGAGATAATGGTATGGATTAAAATGATCTTCGATTATAAAATGATCAAATTTAGTGAACAGCTTCAAGTTGCAGAAGTAAAAGATTAATTT
Source organism: Danio rerio (assembly GCF_052040795.2). NCBI lineage: Eukaryota > Metazoa > Chordata > Actinopteri > Cypriniformes > Danionidae > Danio > Danio rerio. The sequence continues at coordinate 19,096,921 of NC_141024.2, forward strand.
TTAATCATATTTAAAGTTACATATGTTCTGAAGCACAAAAAGTTAATAATATTTCTCTGTTATTTGTTTTAATCAGACAAAGTCTTTTTAACGGACAGCTGAACTTTACAGTTTCACTAAGGCTTGTTTATATATGATAACAATGTAGACAAAAATGTTTTTCCCTTGACTTTTAAAAGTTTCACTTTACACAACAGCATTTTCAAAATGTTCCATGTTTATGCATCTGCAAAAACATTCTGAAACTATATTATATATGCCTGGCCAGTAATTGGTGCTGTAAATTTTGTTAGTAAACAGTATCTGAATGGAAGTGATGATATGCAGTCATAGGCTTGATACTGGTGAGTGTGTGCGCATGTGTAGAATTAGCTGTGTTTGCAAGATGTTTCCCCACTGTTAGTTCTCATATTAAGTAAATTCAGACTTTACTGATGAAGCATTAACAAACACTACTACAGTATAATGCTACAACTCTTATGTTAGGCTGCTTTAACACAATCTACAAGTGCTATATAAATAAACTTGAATTGAATGATGCGGATAAGTCTGAGTGACAATCGGTTTAACACTGCCATTGGTATTGCTTTTCTGTTCAGAAAATTGTATGGAATATGGTATGGATCTTGACATACATATAATGTCTCTGTTTAAGAGAATTTGGACTGAAAGCCCACAATGACCAAACCTCTCATTAGCAGAAAGAATCAAAGGCCCAGACTAACTATTGCTGAGGAGCATGTTGTGTGGACTAAGAAGTGGTCCAAAGTGCACTTTAGTACTGAAAGCAAGTTTAATGTCAACAAACTTGATATATATCAAACTCAAATTGTGCAAAAACTGAAAAGGGTGGAGGAGGAATTATATGTCATAGTTTAGGGCAGGAGTCACCAAACTTTAGAGTTTTGCGCCAACTTGCCCCAACTCTTACCTGGAAGTTTCAAGTATACATAATAAGACCTTGCTTAGCTTGTTCTGGTGTGTTTGATTATTGATGGAGCTAAAATTTGCAGGACACCGGCCCTCCAGAACTGAGTGCTCTGACTGACTTCTTAAAAAGCTACATACATATTATTACCAAAGCTGTACAAAAAGTACAAAGTGTACCTTTTGAAATGTGTAGGTACTAACATGTACCTTTTATGTTGGTAATATGGACCATTAAGGTGCAAATGTGTACCCTTTAAAAAGATAGCATCCCCAGGGACAGCTTTGTACCTTTATTCAGTGTAGCAGTCAAAACTACTTTTTAAAACGTGTTTATTACTTGGACATCCTGGCAGTTACTTGGGTTTTATAATGAAAGAACACATTGTATGTATTAGTTTCTATCTGAGTGGATTTCTACTGCGTTCTGAGAGGCAATGTCCTAGGTTAAACATATTTTTTTCCTTCTATTTATTTATTTTTTATTCTTTTTCTGTTAATGCAGCACAGAACATTTAACCCCACTAATGGAGCACAGTGGGTGGAGTGGTGATGGATATTTTAGGTGTGAGGGGGTTTACATTTAAGACGATGCTTTTTTTTTGGGGTTTTTTTTTTTTTTTTTCAGTCAGAGGAGCACCTCAGCTCATTTAGCATGTGCACATTGGCAAAACTTTAAACAAGAACGTATAGGAGTTAGCCATTAATGCTGCTTTGATCTTCAAACTCAAACTTCAAACTTTTTTTTTTTTTTTTTGCACATGATTAACGTGCTCTGAACCTGGCTGCATTAAATTGGCTATTGTTTCAAACCAACTCTTATTGCATTTATTATATGCCATTTATTATATGACATCCGCTCTTTGTGGCCGCTTTCATTAACAGTGTTTTGGTGTCTCGTTTCACGCGTCTCTCCACGAGTGGGCAAAACAGGAAATGAACTCTGTGAAATGGGTCAAATTGAAGTTCCTGTTTCACCTCACTCAGTGTCTGGTTTGTGTTTGCTGAACAGGGGCCAATGAAATGCTCAAGTGATGCTTTAATGCACTGCATGAAAAATAAAAGATATCTGCTATACTGTAGCTTTAAATATACAAAGCAGCTTTCATCAGCTTTGTTAAAAGATAGTTTGCAAAAAAGCAGTGTTACTTATCCACATGCTGGTTCACTTGGGCCTCATTTAACATTTTAGTTTTAAAATGGTGTCTTAGAATGAAAACGATCCACGTACACACTGGCATTTCACCTGGCGTTTCTGAACAGCTCTGCATCCGCACTACACTGCTGAAAACGCACATCACGTGACCACACGTACACTCTGGCACGCGTTACGGCGTATGCGGGCGTTTGAGCTCCAGGCGGTTAGCTGGTGCTTTCAGCACAGAACATACAGAACGCACGTTGTACTGTTTGTTATGGATATTCCGCTGGATCTAATCTCACTATATTTGTTAAAAGTGATGTTTAATTCATCTTGTTGTTTAAATCTAACAACATATTCCCCGACTTTGGTCTTTTGAATCTATTACTTGTTCTCAGGTGACGTGTTTTGTTGAGCACAAAGATAAGTTAATATATTAATTTATACATCAACACACCTATTCTGCACACTCGACTGATTGCTTGCCTTTATTTCCTATAATGTATAAACGATTTGTATGTTATGCTTTTCTAATGGCCATTATTGATTACTCATAACTCATACTCGGCAAAAGAGAGGGTATGTGTCGTATTTTTCAATGAAAATGAAAAGGGGAAGATCTGTTTTAGGTTCCATTTTGTTATAAATATGCCTACAGTGAAGATAACGGTTATAAAAATATGTAGCTACACAATGCTTCAACATTTATAGTGTTTAAGTTATCAAAATGAAAACTGACAGTTCCTATATCATGTTTTCATTTTGTTGTTAAGATCAAGGTGATGTGAATGAGGTTATAAAGTAGCCTACACTGTTCCTTTTAAAGATTTACCCGAACTGTCCTCAGGAGTTGGTTTTTCATATCAAACCTGCGAAGTCTGAACTTACAAGGAAAGGATGCAAAACTGAACTTTGTGTTGAATTTTGTGTCTGACCAGATGAATAAGGAACATTTAGATTAGCACACAATGACTGAATTATTTTAGTTTCAGAGTGCATACTCTTTAAAATGACAAAGTAGTGTAAAAAACTAGTTGTTAAGTTTAGGATTAAAACTAATTAGGACCATTTACTAGGAAGGCTTTATATTTTTAAGTTCAGCAGATTTGCATTCTTCTCTAGACGACAAGGCTTTTGTTGTAACCTCTAGACTTGTGGTTAGAGTAAAGATAGTGACTGGCACCTCAAAGTGAAAATGTGAGTGATGACCTTGTAACCTCTTCCAAGATAAACAGAGCACGATTCCCTTTGTGCACATGTCAGTTTTCCTTAATATGTGCTTAGCATTGGTGTAAAAACGGCAAGATGACTTTGGAAGTCATACAGGCTTTTGCGCATGCTGTACATGCACTCGACAGACATGTGTACCCTTAAAGGGTAAACATACCAGCTCAGAGCAAGACACACCCGTGCACACTTGTGGCTAACTTGCAGCAAACGCGAAGTACATGAAGAACAGAAGGCTTCATGTGTTTTGGTATGAGAAGGGGTGTTTCCTGAGCAATCGTGTTTGTTTGGGGAAGTGTGGTTGGTGAGGTATTGTTGACCTAGATATAGTTTTGAGCATGCAACCATGTCTGTTCCTCCCCCCAGCTGAGCTATGCAGGTGCTTCAAGTCAGAAAGTCTTTGACTGGAAGTGCTCCAACTCTGTGACTAGAAAAGAGGCTCTTGAGTCTCCGTTTAGAAGGGGCATTAAATGTTTGAATACGGTGTTAACAGCCTGCTCGAGTATCTGAGCGGTCTCTGTGGTTATTCAAATGTTTCCATGGTTACTTATCACCCAATCGGATGTCTTTGAATCCACTCTGACCCTCTGAGCTGTGGGTTGAAGGTTCCTGTTTGCAGAGCAGGTTTGAGTCTTTCCCCCCTGGGGCAAAAGTTTCAGGCTGGGGAGGTCAGCTTTGGATGGGTTATTTAGTGCAGCGTTAACCCTCCTCCAACACCCATTTTAATTAAAGCATTTGTCAACAGAACAATAAAACTTGTTCTCTATTGTTGGCTAGGCAGCTGAAGATCCATCGTGGGGAGATTATGAGGTCTATTTAAGTTCATGCCAGCACCCATAACATTTTATTTGGAGATAAAAAAAAAAAGCTAGGCTAATGTTTCTGCAAACATTTCTTTGAACTTTCTCTCTGAACTTCCATGCCCCATATCACCCATTGATTCCATATCAGTAGCCGCCAAAATGTCTGAATCAAAACGAAAACGTAACACTCCCACGGTCATCTGACTTCACATCTGTTGTGTCTGATTAGAACGCAGCGCCTTTGATCAGTAGTTTATGACTGACTTAAAAGGAAAGAAACTGCAGAGAAAGGGAAAAAGGGACTACTCTTAAATTCAGACTGAATCTGTATTCAAAGTACATACAGTTGAGAATACGAAAAAAAAAAAACGGTACAGCAGCTCGCAATTTAATAAACACCGTTAAGTCTGAATTGAGGCTTCTCTGACAAATATTGTCTTTGGAAATGCTCCAACTTTTTTCCTCAAATGAATTTGTGCCAAATGAAAACTGCTCCAGCTCAAAGTATTCTCAAGAGCCCCGAGTGTTGTTATGGAAAGTGATGTGGGGAAGATTGCCCTCTCCGTACCCTGTCGAGGTGGATACTATAATTAATTTTCTGCAAAACCAGCATTAAAAGACAGAAAAAAAGAACACTCTGTTTGACAGGGATTTAAACTTCTTGAGCCAGCTTGTAAACAGAAACAGAGCCTGCTGCCTAGATTTCTCTGTCATGGAAACTCAACCTGCTTGTCAACCCTCTAGTGTTACTGAGTAGATATTGGAATAAATGTGCGTGTGATTGCAGTGATAATATCAGTAGTGGTTTACGAAATGCCTTTTCTTCTTAAATTTAGCCAAATAATGGTTTTATTAATATAATAGGTGATTTAAAATATATATTGTGGTTTGTTAAAAAAAGCACATACTGTGACTGTCTCTTTGGAAGTTAGGTTGATGATATATTTTCCTGTAACACGTCAATTAGTTTTGTTCTTGTTTTGTTGTTTAGTTGGCCTGTTCCCTTTGAAGTATGAAGAGGTATATGTTTTTTCTACCAGAACAAGTAGCATATACAGTGCCATATAGGAGTGCTATTATTTACCATGCCAAAAAGCATAATTTACTAACTCAAGCATAGCATGCATTTCTGCATCCTCCATGTTTGTGCAGCTGCCTGCAAAACAAAAGAAAGCTGGAGTTAATGCATCCATTTCAATGGCCCTGTCTTTGCCATCTGGTAGCTGAGATGAGGTTCTGGTTTATGGGAAGCCTCATGCACCATTTAGGGGCTGTTTGGAGGGGAAGAGGAGGAAGAGAGCATGCATCAGTGCAAGCACCATGTCCACCCTGCCTTTAACTCGGTCATTACCAGCATATGGTCAGTGGCTGTTCTCACCGCTTTGTGTGCACATGGTCTCTGCCATCTATTATGAATGCAGCCATTATGAGTGATTGTGAAGGCCAGGCAACCCAGCTGGAGCGAGACTTCATCAGTCCAGAACTGTCGTTCGAGATCTGTAATTTACTGACTTGAAAATCCTGTAGTTAATTCCTCTGCATGAGAATTCTGGAGTGTTTGGATGGGGAAAACAATATCTACTGGGTGGGAATGAACGTAATTGTTTGCTCAGTGGGCCTGATGATTTCAGACTTTATCTAAAGTTTTCCTGGGTTCAGAAGCAATCTTTTTTCATCTTAAATCCCTACTGCTGAGACACGCCAAGCAGATTGATTAAGCTTCAAAAGATCTCCTATTTCCGAATATCGGAATGTTTAAAATTGTGATATGAAGATGGGCCCCACTGTCTCACCTCACTGGAATCTTACTCATATCTTTTGGTATTTTAGATATACAGGGATTCAGAGTTATACAGCTTCATTCATGCATCTATCAAAACAGGATGGGAGGGACATGAAACTCAGAGCTTGTTTAAAACATCCCAGAGAGAGAGATTTTTTCGTTTTTCACTTATTAAATCATCCATCTTAACAAATGTGTGAAGTTAATATTGAAGATAGTACACTCTCAGAAATAAAGGTAATCAAGCTGTCACTGGGGTGGCACCTTTTCAAAAGGTACATATTTGTACTTCAGAAGTATATAATAGTACCTAAAAAATGAAAAAGGAACACTTATGTACTTTTTATGTACTAATATGTACCCTTGAGGTATTAATATTGACCTTTTAGGTACAAATTTGTACCCTTTGAAAAGCTACTACCCCAGTGACAGCTTGCATACTTTTATTTCTGAGAGTGTAGTTTGGCAAATGTTTGTGGATTTTAGCTAGTTGAGTGATCCAACTTCATTCATACATCCATGTATCCATCATTTGTTCATCAGTCCATCAAAACAGGATATGAGGGAAAATACACCCTGAGCTTACTGGCTGCATGCCCAAGACAATCCTACTCCTTTCTTTATTGAGTCAAACATTTTTCCTAGAAGAAAGTATATTAATAAACATCATTGAAGTAGAAGATAAAATTCTTGAATGAGGTTGATAACTTTAGTGGGTCTAGCAACCCGAGAGATTCAACTTCATCCGTCCTATCACATGGTACCATCCTACTAGACCGGATCAAATTTAAGCAACATTTCCATTAATCCTAGAAAAAAAGACGCTTGATAGATTTTGGTGGTGGGTCTTGATCCTTTTTTGTTTCTCCAAAATCTGTAAAATTTAACAAAAACAGACAGCTGTGATTTTCATAAACTCAAATTAATTTCAATATTTATGGAAAACTTCTGCATTTCATTAATTTATACACCAATGTTCTTAAGTACTAAAATCTACCTCCATTCGCATCTTACCTTTGTTACACAGACAAAAACAACCATAACTATGTGGGGATGAGAAACCCAAGCTCATCACATGCAGCCTTTCAGCAAGTAAATGTGGAAACACTTATAAACAACATCATGGTAACACACATGACACTAAAGTAATGCATTAAACATTTATTAAAAGGAGATTTAACATAAAACTGTAAATTACATCACTGATGAGAAAAAAAAGTTAAATGTCATTCAGGGAATTCTATAAAAAGTCAACTTACAGTTATTAACCATATATATTAAGGAAATTAACCTGGTTACAGATTTTATTGTAGCATTTTTACAGTTCTTTACTGTTAAAATCACAGACATTTCAATGTGTTGAATGCTGCAGGAAGCACTAGTGTAGAAGAAAAATTCAGAGATCTTGTTCGAATGCAAAACTTGTTTTTAAAAGATGTCAATGGAAACGGGTATTAAAATTCACCAAGCACTAGCATTTGTTTAAATAATGGATTGCAGAATAAAATGTTGACCGTAATATATTGTGAACTCAATATTGACAGTCTCAACACTCCAATAAAAAAATGAATTTGAGGTTTTGCTAAGAGCATGATAGTAAATGGAGATGGGAGATTGAATTTGGGAGAGATGGTAAAAGTGCTGAAGCATCTGTCCTGAGGCCTTGCGGTAAACCATTCCACACCAGAACTTCAGAGTGCTTTAAGGCTGCTGGGTTGGACAATAGAAGATCACATTACAAGCTATGCTTGATGCTCATAAAATCTTCAGCAGAAGCTGCTGTAGCGCACACAAACTGTCTCTTATGTAGTATATTAATGATTTTTTTTTTCTGTGATGGTTATGGGAAACAGTACAGTAGTAGGTGTTTCTATCCAACTATTTTATTGCGCATTTTTAATATGGCATATAATGGTATATCAAGATGTGCATACATTTTGAAAATGTGCATTAAAAGAAACTTTTAGCGCACAACTGAATAGGATAAACCTTTTTTCTGATAAAAGAAAATGCACATAAGCACATTCACTACGATGGAAACACTTTTCCTGAGTAAGTTGCAGCATGCTCATCAAAAATCATGTGATTTTGTTTTAACATCATGTAATAACAAAAATGGGCTCTTGGCACAGCATTAACAAACCAGCAGACCAACCGCATTGTAAACCATCTCAAATGTTGTTCAAAATCTCTGTCAACGTCTGTTGTCACAGTGGTTCTGTATTATTACCACCAGAACTGTCTGTGTCGTCTGCTCTCCCAAAAAGCGCCTCACGTCTTCTCGGGTGCAAGTAATTTATTTTGGGGAAAAAAGGCTCACAGTGGCTGCTACCGCAGCAAAATCCCTTTTTCTTTTTAATTTTTTGCACCAGTTTATCTGGGAGTGCCGATATCGTTCTATTGATTGATCGGATGGAAACAGGGCTTAAATCGCAAGTTTTGCACACAAATCTAATTGGCATTATTGGATGAAAACATATCTTGTGAAAGATTGTTTACACTTTATAAAAGATTATTATTTACTAGAATATTGAAAAATCTTACACAGGTTTAGTAAGGTTTTTTGATCAGGTTTTCTATACACTGTTAGCTGGACTTCCTACCCATAATTTGACCCTGCATTTTGTGAGTCAAGTCTTCCATTGTATAGAAATTCAATGAATTCAGGATTGAAACAGCTGAATGACTGTACTTGTTAAAAGGAACTTGAGGTGATTGACCCAGCACGCATTAGTCCATAAACCAAATCCCAGTCTTCCACAACCTTTCCATTGTCTGTTTGAGGCACTTTGATTGGCCACGGCTGGAGCAAAAACACCCTGCAGTACAGCTCTCCACTGAGGACGAAGGAGAACGAGGGAGAAACAGTAGCACCAGGGGAGGATCTCGTATAGGGAGGGGCAGGTTTCTAGGGGAGGGGGTTTTATTTGTTGACGGAGCAGAATGTAGTGCTCTAGAAGAAAATTAAACTGTGCTTCGTTTTGGAGCAAATGCTTATATTTCAGAAAGTGGCAGCTCGTTGGCCAATATATATATATAAAAAAAAATCTTCTAATTTTTATTTTAAATGCTCCAATGTATCTGACCGTGTAGCTCAGCTAAGTTTTTGAGGAGTCAAAAGGGTTAAATCTAGAATAAAAAAAAAAACACATGGCTTTCATCAAGACATTAAAGATCTGTAGAGGTGCTGAGATTAAATCTGGAACTTGTGATATTCCTTGCTGTAAAAAAAGGTCTCTTGGCCTGTTGTGGTTTGTCACGCAGATACACTTTGAAGTCTGGCAGTAATATTGCCTCCCTGTCTTGCCAGTGCCTGATCAACCGCAATTCTTTTTTGTTTGGAACACATTTAAAACAAAAGCAGCGGATAAGGTAGAACATATTCAGACCAGCATGATTATTTTCAATCCTTTAAAAGTTTCAAAAGTAAGATGTTCTCGAGGTGCATGTTGACAATGCTGAGAGTGAAGGATACGTTTTCTTTCTCCGTTGCACCTGCTTGGCTGCAGTTTCTTATAATATTTATGTACTTTGCATTTAACCATTTTTCTCTGTTAAGCCCTTTTGAGGGGGCTCTGTTTGCCTAAGACTTTGGCATGCATTAAAGGTACTATTAAACAATTTTGCATGCAAGCGCAACAAAAGGAGGTAATTACTTATTAACAGAAAACGACCAGGCTCGATTCCAAGCGAAAGGCACGCTATGCTTATTTTTATTTAGTTCTCCACTATGGGTTTGCATTGCACCAAAAATAAATACACCCACTCAGGGCATGTCTGAACTTGTTGTGATACTAGTTTCGTCCAGACAGCAGGAGGGGGCAGTGTTGACTCTCTGGCCCTCAGACCAACTCAGTCAGCGGAGCCAGAGTTGGCCCAGGGGTGGAGTTACGTCTGAAGATATGTGGAGTTTCCCCATCCAACTTTGCATGTCTATCATTGGCCAGTCTCTGAGAGGGGGGGAAAAAAAGTTCTGTCCCTCACAGATTAAAAAACAAAAATCACCATTTGTCATCACTATCACGGGCCAACAGCTTGTGTTTGTTGCACCCAACTTTCGGTTGGCATAAGATTGCACAGACACCTGGTTCTCTGTCATACACTCTTGTCAGACATGAGCCCTTATGCTTATGTGTGTTTTTTTCTTTGCTCATGCAGAGAGATAAAAAGTGTGTTTTGTTCAGCTCGGTTTGAAATGAGGGATGAATCTCAGTCATCCACAGCAGTGCTTGTAGCTTGATTGGCATGCTAAGAGCCCTGTAATGGAAATGATCAGCTTTAGTAACATGGGGGCTCCACTCAAGGGATCAGATGGATGTTGGTTTGAATCCCAAGTCGGATAATAAAATATTTGGCCCTAAGGCAAAGCATTTGCACGTTCTAGTCTGTGTGTTTTGGAACATGCTTAGATTTTAGTATTATTCAGAAATTAATGACAAAGGTGCTTTACTCAATGCAAGGATGTTGTGGGGGGTTGGCAAGGCATCACAATGCGGTTAAGGTGTTAGGAACAGTATTTACAGGGATGGTACAGGGTTATCAGCATTGTGCAAAATTCATGGGTAGAATTTTGTGTCAGCTAGAAGTTAATTGTTTTAAAGAGCCCACATTATGGGTATTTGTGAAAGTGCACCGTGTTTAAAACTATTGATTCTTTAACAAAATAGTCGACTCCGAGTCAAATAAATGAATCGAGTTGAGTTTGGATCTTTTGCTTGAAAGCGTCGAAATCGGTAAAGGACATCACTAAATATGTAGTGTCAGATCTGGTAAAAATGTGAACGTGCTTTCCCTCCACACACTACCGGAGCGCCTGGGATCACTGATTATGACATGAAGATGATGATCACTGACAGAATGTGATTCGGCTGTGGGAAATAAAGGGTTAAGGTTCACTTTCACAACAACACCACAGTATAGCCAACCTAGTGCTGTGTTTGTTCCTGTCATTTTGCTGTTTTTTAAAAAAAAAAATTTAATATACAATAACCTTCGCTGCAATGTGAGATTCGCCGGCCGTTTGTTATTAAAAGGAGCAGCATTCGTGCTTCTTCCTTTACTGATTTAAATGTGTTTTTGAGCTTGCGATCTGCTGTTTTGCCTTTTGCTATGGCCAACGTCAGCTTTTCCTAAATGCGCGGCATGGTCAGTTTTCAAAATAGTTTTGCCACTGTTTGGATTAATACTAAATGCATGTCTTTGTTATTAGTGGGGTTAGAATGAAGAGTACAGTAATAGGCTGGTGTTTAACTGCATTGCTTTGTTGCATTCCTGAATTGGGATCTTACATACTTTCTGCTTCTTTGTTGCCGTGGTGGGCATTTCTCTTTGTTCGCATTAAGGAGGAGTTTGGGAACAAGTGAGTTGCTAAAAAAATCATATGGTAATTGTTAGAATGATTTGGTAAAAATAAATGCACATTATAAGACAATGAAAGTGTCTTTTGACCTTGCATGCATATCAGCTGTTGTTAGAGATCCTTAAAACCTGAAAGTGACCTGTTATAATGCAAAATAGGGGCTCTTTAAATGATCGTGTAAATTCATTGTACCGTTCATGTGTATCATTCTATTACTTTATCTGTCTAGACTTTCAAACATCGAAAGCTTTTAAACAGATTTTAGCATTCAAAGCGAGTCTGGACAGATTTTGTTGTTCTAGTTCAGTAATAGTTCTAGTTCAAATTTTTCTACCCGGTTTGCGACCTCAATTTAAATTCAGTCATTTTTTACTAAAACTAAAATTTTAAAGCTAGAATTCATTTGAATTTTGCACAACCATTAGTATGTGCAATAGTAGATGTTTGACTTGACTAAGTTGGACATGCGCAGTGGGCTTAACCAATGGCTAAAGTAGAACAAATATTGAGATGAATATAAAGCCTGTACAGAGTGTCAGTGTTTTTTGCGATTTCTGTTTGTTTTATAATAGCCTACTGTGTATGCTTATCTCATTGGGAAAATGTTAATGGCCCATAATCCCACATAAAAATTCCAAGACGAGACGAGACTGAAAAAGAAGAAAAGTTTTTGGAAAGAAAGAGAGACAAGTGGCCCACCCATGAAAAGATGTCCCCAGAGGCCAGTATAGGAAAATTACAGTGTATGAGAGTGGCACTGCGGGGCCAAGAGGTAGGCAGATGTAATGTTTTGTGGGTGAGACGGCCCCATGGTCCCTTTACCACCGTTAAACTGTCATACCAGGGCCATCTAGCCGCCTCTGTGGCTTCTTGCCGAACTCTGACATGTATTGGATTAAAGAAAGGATCCATTTAGTGTGGCACTGGTCATTTTTTTTCCATGCCCTCAGATTTATCCTAACATGTACAGAAAAGGAAAAATGTGCATTAACAAGTCGCAGAGTGTGAGTCATTTGTTGCATCATGCTGGGTCTTCATGCAGACTGTGGGACAAAATGTTTCTCTTTGGATACATTTCAGAAATCTTTCTCTTATTCATTCCATGGAGCTTTTACTCTCACATTTTTATTTCACATCGGCAGAGTGATTTTATGGGCTTCATATTTATGAATCAGATGCAGAATGATATTATCCATGGCTTAGTTTAATGCTGAAGCATATTTTTTCCTCCAAGGGAGGGAGAGACAACCCAGATCTCTCCCTCCATCTCTCTCTCTCTCTCTGCTTCTGCTTGGCTTTCTTGATATTAATACTAAAGTGGTAATTTAAGAAGTCTCAAATAAAGAGGTGGAAAAGGCTTTAACGTGCCATGTAAACTTTGAAGAGAAGGATTTGAGTAATTATGTCTGTTCTCTTGCCTTTTTTTTTGTTTATAAGCGAGAGGAAACCAAAGGCTTAGCCCTAATTGTGTGGTTAGTTTATTTTATTTTTGTTACTATGCTGCTCTTTCATGTTTCCGATTAGTTTCACTCTCTTTCGCTCTGTCTCTCTCTCAACACGCCACTTTTCTTAATATTTGCACATTTTGCTCGCAGCATAAAAAGAGTCACTTCTTGGCCCTCATTATGGTGTTTTGATGTATTAAAAGAAATGATAAAAAGCACTAGAGGGGCCTCTCCCTCTATAAATTCAGCATGGGATCTGTATGTTATGTCAGCATCACACTCTCCTCTTCGTATTGTTTTTGACCGCGCTCCCGAGTGCTTCAGTGCCGTCGGCCCAGGGCTCCTGCAGCGTTTTTTGACAAATGAGACAGAAATAGGGCATGCTATAGCTCAAGGCCTGCGCCGTGCTGACACAGTTACCTGCATGGGCTCCGTTTCACAATCCCGTCAAGCTGTAAGTTTTTAGGTAACTAATGTAAAGTGGGTGGATCCTACTTTAATATGGAGGGATTTTGGTCAAGCCATCAAAATGACTTCTTTGTACTAAATCGGCGTAATTTGGGCATAGATTAAGGTATACACTGCTAGGCTCTGCCTTGTAGGTGTTGCACAGTTAAATTTAATTTCACAGAAATCCTCTGAAAATGAAGTGAAATACAATTGAGAAAGGAATATTCTAGAGGTGCAAGATGAATTTTACTGTTCCCTCTTCCAAATTATCAATTAAGTCATGTTCATTTATGAGGCAATGCCGAAAGTTCACAGTAATAGTCTCTGTTCACAGTTTAAGAGGTTCAACGAAACATTTATGACTAAACCTTCCCTCGCTCCCTCGCCTCAGAAATAATGTAATTCTCTCGTTAAATATGTTAAGGCGTTCGCATTAAGCATACCTCTACCTTGCTAGAAGTACATTGTTTTACGAAATAACCAAGGCACTTCAATCCAAGTTCTCTTTAACATTGTTATACTGATTCTTATTTAGTACCGAACTGGTGATCAATTCATCCTTCATTTAGACAACCTGCTGTCAGAAGGGTTCGGTCCCTGTAAAATGGTCTGTGAAAGTCTGTGAAAACTGGGAAAATGAACTGTAAGGTTACACCTGGTTCCAAGAATAATATCGATTATTTTACCACATTGCTCTCAAAAATCTTCAGTTTCTTTCTAAACGATGTTCTGTCAGGCGTGCGTGCGTGCATTCGTGCGTGCGTGCGTGAGTGCGTGGATAGGACAGCAATGGTATTCCACGATTCAGTTTGATGGCCACTGTGATTTTTATGGTCCAGTTTAGCAGCCCTCAGAAAGTGGTTCTTTTCCTTTTCTAAGTGTGTGTATCTGTTTTTAGTTTTGCTGATTTTCTAGTCACAGATGCTATATCTTTGTATCATGATCTGATGTCTTTGCTGACAGACTTCTGCAGATTACAAAGACTTATTAATCTACAAACTCAATAATCATTCAATAAGCTTATAATAACATTAGCTATATCTAGCTGGGGCATCTTCTTCAAAACAGCAAGGTAGACTGTGTCTGTATTTAAACTAAAAATAAACATCAAATAAACATTTAACAATAAGAAATCAAATATGATTTAAATCATTTAGCAAACTATTGCATGATGCCACTGGTTTACGTGCATGAGTGTGGACGTGCCTGTCAGGCAGTGGTTTTGGTGTGCACTGAGCCCCAGTGGAGTGTGAATCACTCGCACTGAGTCAGCAGCAGATCTGTCTGCAGAAGAGAGTAAGCAGCTCAAGTTTCTGACCATCTTTGTATCTGTCTTGCTTCTTTCTTTCACACCGTATGTCTCTGTTTTGTACGTATCCCGAGGTGTCAATAAAAAGTGTGAAATGTTGGTGTTACATGTATACGTTTAGCAGAGACCTTTATCAGACGAGAAAGGTACTCTGGTACAGTGTACACACACATATATTACGCCAAAGCAAATGTTTATTTTGGATGTGATTAATCGTGATTCGTTTTTAACCAGCACTATTTTAAAATATATTTTGTATTGCATTTTAACTTTACACTTATACATATGTACTTGTAGGATACTGCAGAGAAAGATAAAAAAGGAAGAATTGAGGAGAAATGCCTTCTCAGTATTTTACATTAATATACATTATGACCTCCCTTCTTTTTTTTACCATAAATTTAGAAGACACCCACTGAAATGTAATTCAGTGTAACAGTAGTAGTTCATAGACCATAATGTTTATTTAGATAAGTTTAAAACACAAATGATTTGATGGCATATTAAAAGTCTCTATTTAAAGATCACATTGCAGTTGCGTGTTTTATTTTTACTGTGTTTTACATGTTTTTCAGCAAGCGGATTTAATCATTTGAAATATAATAGCATAATTTTTATTTAAATTCTTTTAGTATGTATGTGTCAGAATAAGAATATAAACAAATGTCTTTGTGTAACGATGGAACGTCATTTCCTCAGTTTTTTTAAATATTAAGTTAGACACCAAAATGTAAGATTTCATCATTGACTTTTGTGATAATAATATTGATGTAAGTATCATTTCTATTCCTGTAAAACGGATTGCAGCCATGTAGCTATATATACAGGCTAGTGTCATTCCCTTGTTAAAACGGACTTCAGAAAAAACGTAAAGATGCTGTGTGATTTTGTTTCTCGTATTTTTGTTTTGGTGGTTTAATGAGCTCATTATTCCACATATGGGTCTCCACATGGAGTTTTGGAGGAGGAAAACACTTTAGGCTTCCTAAATACATTTCTGATGGTAAATTTTCCACTAGTGAGGAAAAAAAGCGGTTGGAGGACGCACAAGTCACTGCAGATGTTTTCTTTAGTAGGCGATTTGTATGTCTTTGATTTGAGTCGTTCCAGACACTTACATCAGCGAGGAACAGATTATTTTTCTTCTAGTGGATTTAATCCATGTATTATGTTGCAGTTCCTTATAAAGTTACACTAGCTTAAGCCAACTGGCAGGTAGTTTTGTTTTGTTTACTCACCAATGCCAACTTTAGCTCAAGTCTCGCACTTGGCGAGTATTAATTCTGGACCCTGCATGAGTGCGAAAGTGAGTCATTGCTTGTTTTCACAATTTTTTGTGTGTGCGCGTTTCTGTATATGAGTGTTTGTGAGTTTGTCTGACAATGGGTGTGGAGACACAAATGCACTACAGATGTAGCCCGCCTCTTTATCTCTTTGTAAAAAGAAAAATAATTTTTCTGTAATTTTTCTGTCTCTCCCCCCTCTCTTTCATTCCTCCACTACTGTTGGGCATTTCTCAACCCGAAAGATCACAATACATGGAAAGAGGACATACTTCCCTTTGCTGTTAGTCATTAATGTCCCGCTTTGAAGTCGTCTCTGGGCTGGTTCAAACGAGCACGGCACTGTCTCTAGTGTACGAGGATCAAGGCAGTCGGATCAGAGAAGTCTTTGACCATGTCCCCCAACATAAAAAACAAATGTGGCTTAGGGTGAATGAAATAAGAGGAGAGCTTAAGTGCAAACACACGCTTGCACAGCTTTGCGATGCTCAGGATGTCTGAGAGAAGGGCACATGCCAGAGCTCTGGAGGTCACTGTGATGCCACGTTCAAGCATTCGATATCGCTGTTCTGTTGGTTGTACATGAGGAAGGAACTTTTTCAACAAAAGCTGTTCAAATCTATTTCAGATTGTCCTAGTTGGGATTTTTCTGATGCAATAAACAGTCATTTAGTTTATCATGTCTATTTAATGTTTGCATTTTATGGTAACACTTTATTTTAAGGTGTTTTAGTTAGCGCTCTATGTACTTACTTAAGTAACTTTAATGAATTGTGCATAATTATGCAACTAAGTCTAATCCGGATTCTAACCCTAACCACATATAACACATGCAATTAATAAATATTACTCCGTAGTTAAACAGATGCACTGTAACAAGGATGCTTTACTATAGAGTTACCTTGTTATGGTGTATCTATACATTTAAGTACTATCTAGCAGTAATTAACTAAGCATTGATGTACTTATATGGGTTAAAATGAGAGTGTGTTTAAGGTTAGTTGCATGTAATTATATAGAAGTTGTTGTTAATACTAGCGTGCATGGAACATACAAAGTTAAATGAAGTGTGTTTTACATATTATTTATTGTAAGTTTAAATGAATATTTCATTGAAGCGGTAGTATTGTCTTTAGATGACTTGCCTGACAAGTTCATAAAACAGTCAATGCTGAAATGTGTTACTCAAAGTGTCATGATTGAAACGATCAGCGCTCTTGTTAAAGCTGAACTTCAGCTTCTCTTTTGTGGTGTTCAGATCTCTTGAAATGATGTGCAGGGCTGTCGGCCTGTTTTTATTTAATTTTTTGTGCTTGCAATAGAGAGCACAAGTCATTGTTTTATGGTGTTTTTGTTCTTTTTTCATATTTGTAAGGCTAAGTTCCTGTCCATTGTAATTGCAAAAGACAACCAGTACAGAAATAGTAAAGATTCTGTGTAGTGATGTACGTTGAATTACAAACAGTTATCAAAAAAGACAAACATTGAGAGTGGACACATGGCGGTTCATTGGTTGTTGATTGCATTTTTAGGCATTGCAGTCAAGAATAGATTCAAACTTGCAGGTGATTTTGGATGTTGCACGCAAACTAATAAAAACATGAATGTGTGTGTGTGTATGAATCATAAAATAATTTCTAGTTTAGCATGGGTGTTGTTGATTTGAATGTGTGCAGACACGCATACAGTGCAGACTTTTATATTTGAAATATATTTGAGTCGTTTTTACTACTTATTTTAGTTTTGGAAAAAAAATTCACAGTACACTGAACTCTTATATTTATTGTTTTGATTTTTTTGTTTTAAAGTTTGTGAATGTTAAAATAAGGTGAATTATATAAAACATAAGGATCATCCTAAATCTGTTTTTTTTTTTTTTTTTTTGCACTTATTCTTTTTTAATGTATTATAGAAGTAACTGATCGGGTTTCGGTTTGAGTAGATACTCAATCAAATTTCTCAGACTCGAGAGCAAATAAACCTGATCGGGACAATCTTAATTTGGACGTACAGTAGAAAAATTGTTTGGTATGTCTAAAATAAAGGGCATCTGGGCATCACAGATTTCTTGCTGTGTTACCTTTGCACCAAAGTAGTGTAAAGTTTATGAAACCCTTTTTGATTTAACGAATGATTTACATGTTGCAGTCGGGGATGACTCCGAATGCTGCAAACATTGTTTAGCTGATGGCTTTTGGTGAAGATTAATTTGGTCTAAAAGAAACATCTCTGAGCAAGCTAACAGGCTCACAAAGGCCTAGATCTTTACCTGAACAGTGGTTTATATACAGTAGATTTGCATTTATGTTGTAAGTTACTGAAAGGTTTTACACATTGTGCCTTCTGAGAGCTTTGGCAGTATTTATTTATTTATTTTTTATAAAGTTCTTTGGCTAATTTTCCTGGCTTTACCCTTGCTGTGTTAATCCATGTCCTGCTGTCCTGTGACAATAAACATTCTCAGTAGTTTATTTCCATTTAACATTTGTCTAGTTCATACGCACTTGTCCTCTGACACCAAGCATAGTTGTCTCTGAGGATTGTGCAGTGGAATTTTTATCCAATGCTTTTGTGACATCATGCTGATGTTATCCGGTGACCTCAGAAGGACATTTTTAACACAGTTTAAGCTTCTAAATCCTTTTGAAGTCAAATACAGGCATGGCCAATGACCATCAGATATTTCTGGCATCTTTGAAAGAAACAGAACATCTAACAGTTCTCGATCTATATGACAAAAGGCATGTTTAGATGACCAAAGCTGTCATGTAGACTTGTATATCGTTCACTTCAGCTTGACTGTCAGAACATTCTGCTTTTGTCATCTCTTTTGCACTTATTGAACACGTAACATATAAGACACATGCTATGTTTCCATCCACCTGAGTTTTTTGTGCATTTTGCATATGCGCATAAACCAGTTGATAGAAACGCCATGATGCGTATACATCTTGAAAATGCGCATAAAAAAACATATGCGCATAACTGAGTAGAATAAACTTTTTATTCGATAAGAAAAGATGCGCACAAACTATGATAAAAACACTTTTACCGCACAAATTTCAGCATGCGCATTAAAACAAGTCATGTGATTTTGTGATCATGTTATGATAAAAATGTGTGTAAATGGACAAACCAGCAGGCTGAGCACACTGTAAAACATCTGAACTGTTGTTTAGGTCAGTCTAAAATGGCTTGCCGTTAAAGTATTAGTGTTGTTATATTATTCATGACCTCCAGAATCAAGAGCGTCTGTGCTTCGTGTCTGACACTGACGTCTGCGTGTCAGGATTGCCATCTGAGGCGCAAGTTATTTATTAGATAAAGAAAAGATTGACACAGCTTCTCCTACTGCAGCAAATTCCGTTTTTTACTGTTGATATTTGGCGTCAGTTAACCAGGAAGTGAAAATTTTGTTCGCTTTGACTCATCAGATGGAAACGCTGCTTTATTGGCACGTCTTTTATGCGATAATCCAGTTTTTTAAATAAAGTTCATTGACATTTTTGGATGGAAACAAAGCTAAAGATTGACATGAAGCAGTGTTATTTCTTATTTAGTCACTTTAACTTTACGCAAAAGCGATTGTGTAAAATCTCACCTTTTAATAAAGCAACCAGATCTGTAAGCATGAGCCTTATTCTTCTTCATATAGTAGTAATCTCAGATCTCTTATTTGAGAATGGATCTACAAAATATGTGAAGAATGAATAAATACTTATCTTTTGTATTTATTTAAAACATCTAATGTGGTTCCCACTTGATGCAAAGCATGATGGAAGCCTACACATCCACTACCCAGTAAGTGAAGTCAACATAATTATTGAGGTAGATCAGACACAAAATAAGTTAATCAAATTTTAAAAATAATTTGAACAAGCAGCATCATTGACAAAGTTGACATTTGCTGATGGGTTTTGAAGGTAAAATATGTAGTCTTTGCTAGGACTGGGCCTAAAATCAAAATTTGATTAATTGAACGTTGTAACTTAATTAAAATTAATAAATGATTATTTAATTATCTTATTTTTTGGCCTCATAGTTCACTGACAGGTTTTGTACGTTAATCTGCTCACATATTACAAGTGAGAGATTTCTGAATGAAGGGTGAATTACTCGATTTTAATAATTAAAGAAAACAAACACTATCTACTATCTATGATTATTTATTGAACATCAACGTTGAACAACTGAAATCATATATTGCAGTTGTGATTTAATTACATTTGAGGTCTTAAATCGTCAGCCATCATCCCACAATGGCTAACCTTGTCTCACTGCTGTGAAACTATAGCTGTGCACCAAACCCATGGTAATAGTCATTGACTCATTCTCAATGTAGATCTTATTGCTAGGAAAGTAATCATCTTCTTGTGTACTAGTTGCTATAGGGCTGGTCATATTCACATGTAGTTGGAAACATTAATAAATTGAAGTGAGTTGATGCATTTATAACTGCTGTCCCAGTACATGGACAAATATCCGCAGACTTTGAGGTATGCAGTAGGCCATTCAGGAAGCTCATTGTGCTCTAGAGCCGCAGCAGCAAACTCTCCCTTAATCTCACTGGCACTTGAGTTACATGCCTGCACATTGATTACATCCTCCTTGGCCCAGCATTGGAATGTGTAGTCAACACTTTTGTATGACTTCATAACCTGAGCTGGACTATAGGAGGAGACGGCTGGAGATGAAGAGAGAGCGTGCGAGGAAGAATACAAACATCCCTGCCGTTTCTCTTGAAGAGGTGGAGTGTTAGGGCCCTGAGGTGATCTTATGGCTTTTATATTCTCCTCTCATGAAACTGATGTCTGCATGCCATCTCATCTGCTGGTATCCAATTTTCTGAAATCAGTCTATGAATGACTTGAGCAAAAACAAGACACTGACCGTTTAACCCAGCGACAGTAAAGATGGTGTTATCAACCTTGTGCAGATAATTCAATTTGGATCTTGACATTAAATTACAAATATTTACCAGTAGATTCACTTTTCTTAAAAAATAGGTGTGCTACAGTTATTTTGGAAAATACATACACAAAACACAAGGACGGTGAGAAAATTGGATTGAATAAATAGATGAATCCCATAAACCCTGTCAACAAAAAGAACAATTTGTAAAGCATACATTATATAAAGCATTTACCCCCAATTTCAAAAGAACAAATTTGACCAAAATAAAGTATAAATTTAAAACAGATTTCAATAAATTGTAATATAGTATTTATTATACCTAAAGAAAAGATTGCCTGCAAATTTAAATTATTACTCAACAAAAACAAATTTTTGCAAAGATTTGCAGATATTCTGCACCTGAACACAGTTTAGATTTTTTGGGATAAGCACACCTTTTTGTGTTTGTTTTATCGTTTTTAATTTGTGCAGATTAAAAACATTCAACATTCAGAAATGTAATAATGAGAAAAAAATGGAGGAGGGGTGAAATGGGCAATTGTCATAATAGACAAAATGCTAATTTTTGAAGAGTAGAATACTAAAAGAAGTTTGGCTAAACCTGTAGGAGGAAGAAGCTCATCCTGCCTCCAGGATATTAACCACAAGCTTTAGCTTAACAGCCCAAACGCTGAAGTTCAGATGAATTATGTGTATAACTTAGAAAAAAACAACAGACCATTGAGCAATAGAACTGGGATAAAGTTTACAATAAGCACAGTGATGTGTAAGTGGAATGCACACATGAAGTACTCAACCTTTTTTTTTTCCTCCCATAACATCTGTGTGTGTGTGTGTATCACACGGATAAATATAGACATACAGTACTGTTGATTTGCAAGCTTATGTGTAGATTAGGAAGTCCATGCACTAGTTTTCTGTGACTTCATCAGCACTCCCCCTCTGTGCCCATATGGGTCCATTTCTGGCCAAACGTACGTTAACAAGGTCGAGAAATTGCACGATTTGATAGCATATTTGATTAGGAGCCAGCCGTATCTCTCTCCCACTCCTGCTCGTGTTTGCTGGACTTGGCAAGCGCAGTAGGCCACGAGAGTTACACATTAACCCCTGCAGTATCCGTGACCTAATCAGAGGACAAACTCAGCACCGAATTAGCCTCATAGCGTGTCCCGCTCACAGCCGTGGTGCCTGACTCAGACCCCGCATCCCCAACAATGCGTCTTTATGGACGATCATAAATAAAAGCCAGTTGATTTAGGCCTGTGCGCTATTTTTTCACAGCCCAAGTCAACTGCTCTGAGGCAAATGCATGGAGGGACTTTTGGCAGACTCAAGGCCTTATGCTTCAGCGGTTTTTATTCCAGTTCAAACCTGAACGAAAAGGTTATGAGTGTGAAAAAACAAAACTGCATGAGAACAGCACAGTTTGCTCAAAGTTTATGTGCATTTTTCAAATGTGTTGTCACGTTACATGAGGTGAAAGTGATCGAGAATGCAAAAACAGAAGACTGAAGCTGGAGATTTCTAAGCACTTGATTTATTTTTAGGGATCTTTATCATTATCGAAGGAATTTTAGATGTGTAAACTCAAATTACTGTAATTGGGTCCTTTTCCTCAAGAGTTGTGCTTTAGTAAATAGTTGTAAAAAATGTGCGTTTTTTATTTTTTGTGCTCTATCTCTACTTTTACCGCATTAAGTAGAATAATCAGTCCCGTGATTCTCATCAAATCAGATATAAAAGTATGTTCAGTATAGGATAAGTGCATTAAAAGTGTCCAAAAATTAAAAAAAAATGAAAAATGCAAAAATGTTAGACTGTTTAGACTGCATGTCAGTAATGGGAAGATGAAGGATGCCTACTGCATGATGAGGGAAACGCTTTTAGTTACTTATCAATGCTGCATGAACTTGGTTAGCTGTGCCAACTGCTGGAAATGCTTGTTAATCGCAGGGTTGAAAGGTCATATCCAGGCCCAAATGGGATCTTTGTGCAAAGAAGTCACAGAATTCTTTAGATCATTATTCAGTCGGTTTACTTGTGTGTTTAAATATATATTTGTTTATTTATTATATTTATTTCATTCATATTATTATCTATTATGCAAGATTTTCTTACAATATAGTTTAGAAATAATAATATATATTTTCTATATAGTTAGAAATAATAATAATATTTTCTCTCTTTTAGTAGATAGATTTTAGAAGATTTGCTTTGTTTGCCAAACAAGATATGCATTGCAATATTGGATATGCATTGTAAACATTAAATAAAAGTTAAGTAGTTATTATTTTCTGTTTAATGTTACTACACTTCCAAAATTACTCCACACAAATACACGTATTTTTGGACAAAGTTATGCCCAGAAAGAGCAAAAATATATCCACCTATATATACCTGGTCTCAGCTTGGTCATAGGCTAAGTGCATCAACCTGCTTTATTCGCTTTTTTTAATGACAAATAATTTAATTTGCACTTAAAACCCCTTAAAAGAAAATGGCACAGATATAAGCTACATCTTTTTTTTATCTTTTGCAGGGTATAAAGTGGAATATTTTTTTACCATATAATACTCGCTGCTCTTAAGTACTTTTAAAAGGGCTACTTTTTACTCATACTTTGAGTTGTATTTCGAAAATATATTTTTTTCTGTGCAGTTTACATTAAATTTATCAAATAATGGTACTTTTACTTGAGCATGACATTTCAGTACTCTTTCCACCCTTGATGCTAGTAGTAAAGTACTTTACAAAATAACCATGGCACTTGTGCTATATTGAAATTGCTACTTAAGTGGTTCTTAAAACATTGAGACAAATTGATAAATTATTGATCGTTTGGCCTGATAGTTGAAGTCACAGTCCTACCAACTGGCCCAACAAGGCCACCACATTGTGCTGTTCAGATGACTGTAAGATGATCTGCAGTCTTTTATTTTCATTGCAGCAGAAAAGTTCTGATTGTAAGAGAAATTGCATTGCCATAAAACACATGAGCCACTGTGGTTTATAACATTATGGTCGGCAAAACTGAGTGTGCTGCACCTTGCCTTATTTTTTTTTATTAGACAATTGCAGCTCACAGTCCAGTAAAATGCATGAATGCTCTGGAAAAAGGGGAACTCCAAGAAGAGCGAATTTAAAATATCAATCATGAGGAGATGCCATAGGTGGCAGATGTTGTGGTCAGTGAGTCAGTGTCTCTCACAATTCAGATATCTCGATTTCCTCGTGGCTCTTTTTTTACATCACTGAGGGGATTTTTGAGTGCATTAACAAACTGTTAACTTATAAGATTGTGATTGGTGGATGTTTGAGGGCATGCATGTGATTCACACCAAACCAGACAGGAAAAAAGCAGCATAAAAAAAGTAACCAATTCATGAGCACATATGGTATCGCAATTGTCCTCTAAAGTCTGCATTTTCCCTTTATGCATTTTATTTTCCATAATTTAAAACAAAAAAAGCAGTCTCAGTCTCATATGACCACAACTCCCATTTTTTGTTTCATCATTCACTTAAATAATGAGCTTGCAATGTTCTATTTTTTTAAAGCATGTTTGTTGTAATATGATCTTCAAATTGGCTCTGCATTGAGTTGTGAGTTTAAGGTCATTTCAGCTGCAATCATATGAATCACTCATTGCTAGTCTGAAGACACTGATGAAGAAGCAGAAGTTGCATGTATCATATGTGTTAGTGATGTTCTTTCCCTTCATTCAGCACAGACTCTCTTGCATCATAAGTGGGAGAACTCATCTGTGAAGACATACCTAGGCTCACAGAAAAGTTAAAAAGTCAACGGACTGCACTTCTCCTCACTGTTTTTTAGTTGGAAGTAGAGATGGGCGTAATCAATGGGCGTGTATGGATAAGACCGTGAATGCTGTTCACAGTCTCTAGCCATCAGGTAGAGTTATCTTTTTCGTTTCCTGTTGGGGTTGTCTTTGAACTTCCTGTGTGAAGTGTACGTGTGGCTTGCTACTTTTCTTTGCATTGGTGGATTTTCAGTCTTTTCTCACACTTAAGAAGACTTATTTCATAATGGAAAGAAGCTAATTCTACAGCAATTTTCTGTGTGTGTGTTCGGCAGGAGAAACGGTTTCTAAAAAGGTTTAAGAGGTCTCGTAATTACACCAAAGATGCTTCTAGGACGATCTAGGAACTGAGAGTTGTTGCCATTAGACAGTAGTGAGGCCCTTCACGGGGTTGTCCATTTTTAAATAAACGTCTGAAACCAGTAGCTTTGTCTCTACAGGACTGCAAACTGGAGCCTTCTGTCTCTGACTTGACCACAAAGCCTAACCACCGCCTGTGCAGGATGACGCTGCCTCATACTCCAACAACAATTAACTGTGCTGAGCAGTGCATGAAAAGGGAAAAAAGAGAGTAAAACCGGCTTTATTTTTACAGACTGTGTTACAAAACAATCGCAAACGTTGATGGAAACGGACAAAGGCTTCTTCTGCTGAGGAAACCTCGAAATTGTCGATAGGTTATGCGATCATTTATTGTGCGTTCGTCTCAGATTATGAGCAGTTTAATTTCAGTGAACTTTCACAACCTTTAAAACGAATTTGTAGAACGATGTGGCAAGTAGCAACGTGCCAAGATGAATCCTGAGAAAACGTTAACATTTTCAGTAGTGAGACTAGTTAAGGCCTGTTAACAGGTTGCTTTTTTAAGCTATATGTGTGTATGTTTGTACACTAACATCCAGAAGTTATATTTTTAACATTTAAAAGAAGTTTTTGCTCAACGCTGGTGCAGTTATTTGTTAAAAAAATATTATTCAAGGATTAATGTTGTGAAATATTAACTTAAAAAACATGCTTGTTAATTCAATCTACTTTAAAATGCAGTTTAGTCCAGTAATGCTACATTTCCGGCATTAATACTGTAGTCACAGGATTGTTTAGAAATCATTCAAATTTGCTGATGAACTGTTCAAATATTATTATTATTATTATTATTATATTATCATTAAAGCATTTTTAACATTATTAATATGTGTGCTGCTTTAAGTCTTTTGTAGATTTGTTTTAATATTGATTTATTAATAGATTGAATAAAAAATGTAATGACCTAAAAGTTAACCATCGTTTTTAACTTGCCAGTATTAAGCAATTATCAGGCCGTCATCAAAACTGACAGACGTGGACTAAAAAGCCACAAGCTCCCTTTTTGATCTTTTAATTGTGGTCTTTAAGGAAACCAGTATTACTCTGTATTTTCCCTTGACGGGTGTGGAATGGCAACAGCTGATTCACTTCCTGCTTCCTTCTCCAAATTTGATAGGCGTTGCATCAGTCACAGGCCTTCGACTTTTGGACCAGTTTAACAAGACTTGACTATTTACCTTTACTGTTTTGCTTGGGACTCCAAATAAGAATGACATCACCACCCAAACACAGTTTCTGTCATCCCGGACACTCAAAGGATGGAGGAGTTTGCACTGCCACAGTATATTTACAGGGAGATGAGTTCATCTCTTTCCCTGTAATTGTTTGGAAACCCGAGTAGCCTTGCTGTCCACTTCGTTGGGTTAGGTTACATTTCAGGGAGGGCCTTTGTGTATAATTTGCACAGTTCTGTTTGTGCTTAGGTGTGTGTATGTGTGTGTATGTGTGTAAAGTCACCATTCGAACGGGCGTGTAAGATTTGGAAATGTGTTGTGTATAAGGCCCACAGACAATGATGAGGTCACCAAGGTCCAGACCTAATTTCAAAAATAAAATTTGAAGTTCTAGCTATGCCCTATTATTTAAAATCCTGTCACTGTGCAAATGTACGAAGCTGACTTGACGAGAAGCTTTTAAAGTTGCGGAAGTAGCCTCCGTCATGTTGCCAGATCTAGTTACCATAAGCGCCATGTGGTTAGACTGTTTTTTTAATGCTTCATTTGAAAGCATTAATAAAGTAATTAGGCCATTAATCAAGTGGGAAGATGTAAGTTAGGGTTAGCGAGTCTGTATCCAGTTTCCAAAATAATACAAGACTTTTGGCATATTGCTTTAGTTTATTGCTTTGTATTAATATCTGGCAACACTGAATCGCCAGTGCTTACAGTGGCAATCAAATATTCGGTGTCTACTGCTGAGAGGGGACCACATCTGGTAAGATAATGATTGGAATACATAATGTTGTCTGTACTAAACCGTGTCAATGTTAGCAAAACATTACCACGATAACCGCCATAGAACAGATCTGTAGAACAAAAGAGGTGTAAACACTGGCCAGGATGAAGCCCACGTGATTTTAATGAGCTTAGTAGTTGCTTAACCATGTACAATGTCATGCTAAGATTAATAAACAATAAAATACAGCATACTGAACATTATTTGAAAATGTACGTGTCATTTACAAACCAATTCATATGGTAAATTCAAAAAATTTATATTTGTAGTTATTATTATTGGACTTATAATATTGTAATAACGCCCCAACATCACACATTTTCAAAGGCAGGCTATTGTTGTCTATATATGCTTTTACGTAACGAATGGGCGAAAGCAAACGCTGTCATCAGCTCTTGATTGACTCACATGGGCAGTCTGTGCCCATTAGCAGGTGACTAAAGCAGCTTTCTGAAAATCCACGCGCTTTCTCACTCACACCCTGCCATATGTCACTGTCCAGACTCCAAACTCACCCACGTTATCAAGAAACAGCAGCTTTCTGATCTGCGTCGGGCAAAGTCACGTTCATCCCTGACTTTTCATTGTTCATTGTGCAACCTAGTTGGCATATAGGCACCGTTCCAGGTTTTAATAGATGCAAGCTGTCAGCTGCCAGTAGAAAATTACCCATGAATTTATGGCCTAACTGCGTCCGAGGCATGCTCGCGTTTATTTTATTTTGCATAGCTGCGAATCATTAACTCGGTGTGGCAGAAATTGTGATTTATGTCATGATAATTGCTTCAGATGCGATTCTTGTCAAGCAATCCTTAGTTTAAGTGTGCGTGCACAGATACATGTGTACTGACAAATCCTTGAAGAAAAGCAGCACGTGATTTTTATAATAAATGCAGACGTATGACAGTTGTTTTTGAGCTAATGCTCACCAAAGATGCACTATTTAACCCAAAACCTGTGAATCAGTTTAAAATGGCTGTTTACTATATTTTAGAATCTTAATTTATTCAGTCTTCGGTGTCATGTGATTTATTACATAATCACTCATTTTATAGGCTGATTTGATCCTTAAGAAATATCATTATTTCTATATATTATTATATCATTATCAGTGTTGAAAGCAGCTGTCAAATTAATATTTTTACAGAAGCCAACATTCAAATAATCAAAGACTGTTATTTACTGTCACTTTTGATAAATGTAATTATTATTTGTTGGCTCTTTTTTTGTTTTTTTTTAAGGATGTATGTGTCAGGGCTTAATGTGTTCTAGACAAATGATCATTACAGGCAATGTTCCTTAAGTAGGTGAAACGAGCTTAAGTATGTTTGTATAATTTCCACAATTATAGTATTTGGAAGATTAAAACGCATTGATCACATTAATTAACTTTAATTGCAGTTCAGGTCTTGACAAATTCAGCTTTTGATTAGTATCATAACAGAACGATTACCCATTGACAGACTGTGTCAATTTATACAAGACCAGGGCTTGACATTTAACACCCGCCAAATGCGGGTAGATTTCAGCGGTGGCGGGTAAGATGGACACTCCCACTAGCCACTTTGGCTGGTTGAAAATAATTTTCCCGGATAATGATTCTTAAAAAAGAAGGCTTCGACAAATAAGGATGGTCCAATGTGTATGCAAAGGTGATCTTAGAACTGAGAAGCAGCAAGACAAAAATAATTGCGTTCGTGCGAGAAATAGAAAGCAGGTAAATACCGAATGAGAAGATAAATCAATTTCGCTAACAGCTGAGGTGATGCGCGGTCGGTTCTTTTTTAAATAGACTAGACAAAAAGTGATGAACATGCACCCAGTCTTGCTGCTTTCAAGAGTTCCAGATTTGTCTTTTTTGTAAGCAGCACTGGTTGCTTTCGCTTTAACCAATCTTTGAACAGATTATTCATGGGTCTCATCCTTTTATTATCACACACGGTATGTTTTTTTTTTTTTTTTTTTTTTACCTGCTTTCTTTTGTTAATATGGTTCAATTATAATTTTTTTACAATGACATTGCTTTAATGGGAGATTAACTCCCTGTTTATGTGTAGTTAGCCTGGACAGATTACTGTGCATATGTTTTGTTAAATAAAAAGTATAGTATACAGCTTTATTTTACTTGTTTTGACGCATTAAAAGTTTGTGGCTAAGAAATAATTAATTGTTTATGTTTGGTGTGGTCAGAGATACATTTGGTAAATCCTTCATTTTGAGCTCCGAAAAGTCATGTGAAATAAAAACTAATGTAATACTATGAAACCATGACCCATTTGCTCATGATTATTGAGCAAGCACGACACACAAAAAGTGAAACGAATGTCATGTGGCATGAGGCATGCGGAGAAAACACGCAATCTAAATCAAGTAATTTCAGCATGTCAAAGTCCTATTTTTGTGTATAATATATATTTTCCCAACAATACAATTGTGGCTAGTGAAAATGGTGAGAAAAAATGTTGGAAAACTACTAGCCACAATGGCTGGTGATCAAAAAAGTTAATGTCAAGCCCTGTACAACACAATTAAACGAACTTGACAATAACATTGTTTTTTAAAACGGTAAAGGATATGATTTTGTTTTAATCTTCAGTCTGCGTTTAATTAATCCAATAATGGAAATTATTAAATGTGTGCTGCAAATAGTCCTTTATTGAAATGACACCACTGTGGTCTGATTACTTAATGGCTGTTTCAGAAAGTAAAATAGGTGCAAAAAACCATTTGAGCATTTTGATTGTTTAATTTGTACAGTCTTTGTTCATGTACTCTTAAAAATTAAGATTTTTATTGGCATAAATGGTTCATTTAAGAATATTATGGAATATTTTCATCATACAAAAGATGATTGAGATGATTCTGAGTTGCATGTCAAAAGTTTTCTTGTTTCATCATAGCTGGTTTATTATTATAAAGAGCCATCTGTGCAATTCATACATTCGTGCTACTCATTCTACCTGATCATTTTACTGTGCATTTCGGGAATGATGTCTCAGCTTCTGGAGGCTGTGAGCCTCACCTCTAACGTTTTCAATTGATTTTAAGGAACGTGGAATTAAAAAGATAAAACGGGGTGTGGAAAATACCACAACACCTTCAGACAGTCTGCAAAGACAGATGAAGGCATCTGAAGCAGAAGGAAAACCTCATTTTAACATGTCACCAGACTGGAAAGTCCAGTAAAGCAAGTCATTCAATTAGCTAAGCCAAAACAGCAGAAGGCAACGCCTAGAGATCAGACCGTGCCAAGGGTACAGCCCAATCGCTCATTCATTTAAAGTTCCATTAGCAGGTTAGAAGAGAATTTTTTTCTATCAGGAAATCAGTGATGTTTCTTCACGCAATGAACTTGAATCTGTCAGGTGATTCAAGTTTCTCCTGTCTGTCTGTTAATCTTTAGTTTCGTTTTGTTTGTATAAAGATGCTTTATAGCAGAACTCAAAGCTAAAATCCAGCAGAGTCAGAAATCATTTGTTGCAGGCATGTGTTCTTTATAATGTCTTATCTAATCATGTTTCAGTTTTTACAGTACGTGCGTAATTAAGTTTTAAGCATCAGTTGTTATCAGCTGTTTGCTGCGGTTATGATAGCAAAACAGCTAGACTTGTGTTTCGCTTTTGATTCGAGACGTGACACATAAGCATTTGTAAAATTAGCCACATGTTCCAGATATGAACGCGTATCCGAAAGGCCCCTGAAGCTTCCTGACAGAATTAGATAACTTTTAAATTCTCTTTTTTGTTTGCACATACTCATACTCTGAAAACCTGGCGTCCGGCCCTGTTACGCTGAGCGAGCTGAGATCATCTGGGGTAAAGTAACGGTGACGGGCCGCTTGCTTTATCTTGGGTACGGAACGAAGGGATTGCCTGCTGCACGCTCTGCCTACACTTTCCCCCCTCTTTAATCAGGCATTACGTAGTGCCATAGTGTGGTCTGTGGTTTCAGCTCAGATTTGAAGCCTCAACTGTTCTGTGGAAGTAAAACACTCGAATTTGCCAGTGCTAAATATGTCTGGAAATAACCAAGACTGGCTGAAAATAGAGCGAATAGGGTATCATTATCATTAATAGAGAATAAATCTGTCCTGCGATAACATCTGAAAACAGGCAGCATTTTAAGGGTTCCATTGAGTTGGAGCAGTGTAATTGCTGTGGCGAGCTGTACTTATGAATTAGCAGTCGGCTATTTTCGGCACTTATGGCGTGTGTTACTTTTAAGAGCTGTGCTTCTACTTTTAGCCAGTGCCTTTGCAAGCTTCATTTATTTTTTCATTGCCTCAACTCTCGTCATAAATTCCAAATCTAGTCTAATTTCACATTCCTGGTTTGTAACGAAATATTTATTTGATTATATAGTCATAAATTAATATTTAGTACAATCATAATTTATCCGATCTCAAAAATTAAGGTTTACATATTTGACCTTATCGTTTTGTATTCGTTATAAGTCGTTAATTTTACAAACCTCATAAAAAGCATAAATGTGTATAATCTGAGAATGACGTATTATTTACCAGTAAAAATGTGTACATTTATTGTGTCTTTATTTATTTATTTGGTTAAAAAAAAATTTTTACATAAATTCTGTCAAATGGTTAAACTAAATAAATGAATTTTATTTGTATAAACTTTCATGATCAAATCAAAACGTTCTACAGTTTGCATGCTGTAGTGTTTTTTTTGAACAGCCGCATAGCACAGTTAAATTCAAGTGAAAAAAAATTGTGACCTGATTCTAGCAAACCAGAAATCACTTATTGCTAAAGAGTTTTAAGCAATTCAACACATCAAAGTGGTTTTGCATTGTTTGCGGCCTAATTTTAACCTTCATACACATACAGCTCATTCATATCAGTACGTTTATAGATTCTAGGCGTACTCTATCTTGTGTACAAATTTTAGGGCGATTTT
The DNA here is from genome assembly GCF_052040795.2 of Danio rerio. Taxonomy (NCBI): domain Eukaryota; kingdom Metazoa; phylum Chordata; class Actinopteri; order Cypriniformes; family Danionidae; genus Danio; species Danio rerio. Next base: position 19,128,620 of record NC_141024.2, read on the forward strand.
GTAAATTGGATAAAGCCGTCATATGGCTTCAGATGACCTGTAGTATAATGTAATAAGCTTCAGTCACACTAGACATTGACGTTTCTTAATTTTCTGTGACACTTATGATGTCATATTTCCATTCAGTACATGATTTGTATAGCTACATTGTGTACACATTTTTTTTATTTTAATGTTTGAAAGTTTTTGTTTTCAATGAAAATGTCAGTCAGATGGCTTCGTAACAACGTAAGAGAAGACGATATCTGAAGATTTTAGGCGCTCCTCTTTTAAGCTTTGAGTCACAGTATGGACTATTGTAGTTGTCTTTTCTGAACTACACCTCTGGTTTCCATGGCATCGTGATGACCAGTCAACAAACATGTTCAGCCATTCCCATTTTCTCATATTTTTTTCCAACCACTCTTTTCTCCACCCTTCTGTAATGGCACCCTTGAAAAATGGACACCAATAAAGTTCTTCCACGAGGTCAATCAAGGCTCTGCGAAAAGGGAAGTTTGATCTGTCACCAAATCCCAGAGCGTTATGTCACTTTTAAATGCGAACGTCTGATGTTCGCCACCCACTTCATAAGACTTTCTTTGGTTTTAGGGCTGGACCATTAATGACTCACAATTAGGAAATCACATAGGACTGTCCCTGTATTTAGTCATAATTAGAGACACAACTGGCTAGGTTAATAAGAAATGGCAAATATAATTTTATGATTTACAGAACATCTCTAGATAAAGTCTGTAGACCCTCTGACCTCCAAGAATAAACCAATTAAATTTGAATTCTGTGACTATAAATGTAAAAATATACATTACTGTGTATATACATCTGCTTCTGATTAAGAGACATTGTTTGGTAGCATTAAATAATGTCTTTTTTTCTGAAAGAAAGACTAGCAATGAATTGCAATAATATAAAGTTATTCACAATGCTACTTTGAGATGTGATGAGTCGTTGAAGGTTTGAAAGTAATTAGTGGAAACGCTACTATCTGAAATTTGGTGCAAATAAAAAAAAACTGTAGTGCGGTTTAACTGAAGTGCGAAAACAAGCTTGGCCAAACACATGTAGACAAATCAAAAAGCAGGACATGATGTCTTGACTATTAAAGCGCACTAAGCGTACATTTGTTTTCCCGTTGTGGTGGAATTGATGATCTTTATAGTGCACGGTTATAGCTGGAAACGTTATCGTGGAGTAATTATGTGTGCTGTTATGATTAGATTTTTACATCTTAGGTCTTTTCAATAGTTTGTTAATAAAAAATGTAAATTTTGCATGTTTAGCACGATCATTATTTAGGATAGTTATCAAGTTCCCTAACAAAACATAAAATGTAAATGTCCATAGGTTTGGTCTCAAATCACACACTCCCTCCTGTCCATATGCACCAGACACTTTCTTATTAACAGGACATTTCTGGAAATACAGTGCAACTGTTAGTGTGCTTCAGATTTTCTTAGCGTACTACACTGACACACTCTCTCCTATCAAATTTTCAAAGAGGAAAATCAATCAATTAAGTATTGAATTTAAATTTAATTAAATATTTAAAACTTAAAATAAAACTTACTTAGACTTGTTATCCTAGCATTTATATACTTTGTCTTTTATCCTCACTTAGAAGTGGAAGAAGTGGACATGAGGCACTTTGTTCCAATTAAAAAATGTAAATGCAATCAGAACAATTAGCAAAATATAAAACACTGTTTGATTTGAACCCGTTGAATCAAGAGAACTTCATAGAGTCCTTACAGAATTTATTTTGAATTCCTGAGAGAATTAAAAAAGTTAAGTTATTAAAGTGTGAATGGACTAAGAATTTCAAAAGTTTGTCTATGTAGACAGCATGGCCTCTCAACTAGAATTCGAAACGAAGCTTATATAGGTTTCAGCGGTAAAACAGCAGATAAAGTCTTAGCACTTAATGTATGGTTAACCTCACAAAATTTGGCTGGATGCAGAGACTTGCCCCCATTTGCCCTGCACCGCTCTCAAGAGCAGTAATCTTATCTGGGCCTCTGGTCTCCTGTGGTCTGCTTGCACGCAGATCGAGCCTGTATCTGCTATTGCACTTCCCCCCGTTTAGGGAAAAGTCAGACTCTTCCAGTCAGCATCGCATGACTCCTAAGGTTTACTGTCTGTTATTTGGCTGCTTCAATGCAGGTGTGTGCTCCAAGTATAATCATAAAATCATTTAGAGTCTCCTCTCTGTCTGCAACCTTGGACCAGATGGAAGAGTGTCATGATAACCGGCAGCAAATATTTAATGTGCGTCGTAAACTGTAATCATTAGGATACGAAGCACTTCTATTAATGAGTGTTAACCCTGTTTTGAACGTAGTACACCACTTCTTTTTACATTTGGGTCTTGCTAATTAAAAAAGCAGACGAGTGCTATGCATTTGCAATATGCATTTTTGCATCGGCATAAATACAGATTTGTAAAAGTCCATGAAATGGTGCGCTTGCACCGTACAAACAAACAAAGCAGAAAACTTCAGCCAAGGACATTTAAGATTTATTTGAAAAAAATCTTAAAGACTTCATCTCTGTATCAGACTACATTTAAAAGGAATCTAAGGGTATTTGCACAGGAATTACAATGTATTACAACCTGGAAAGTTTTTATGGACGTCCTCCAAAAACAACACTTTATGATTGACAGTGACCGTTTAGGGTCGCACCGATCTGAGATCTTTTGAATACTCCGAGGTTCAGAGTTTTTTTGTTGTCGTTTTTTACAGTCAGGAAAGTACAATACTCTTTGCCTCGGTGTGTCGTGTGCGTGATTATGGGATAATTTGGGTTTTATCACTTTTATAACATCTATATGCAGTTAATGTACTAGTCAAGAGATAAGGATTTTATGACAACCCTGTGAGGAATTTACCCACCAGAGGAAACAATTTGGTCCTTTGCCCAGTTTCTGTTCCAGTTGCCACATGTCAGCATAATAAGTGTTATTTGCTTCTAGATATTGTGATGTGATCTCTGGCACGTATAATGGAGCAGTCACTCATGTCTGCAAAGGTTATTTCTGGAAACTTTTTTAAGCTCTTATTTGTTTATTTATTTATTTAATTTTTATATTGAAATTGTGAATCTAAAATCAGGGATCCAGACTAATTTTTGTTTACAAAACAAAAGTCCTGAAAGCACTTGCTGAAATGTATTTAGCAGAATATTTTACACTTTAGAGTTTAATATGTGCATTTTTTTTAGGTCCAAATGAGTCCAGAGTAACATTTAGGAGCAAGATCTAAGATTGAGATGTGGTGGATTTGGTTGGGATGCGATAAGTAAAATATAAAAAATTTGTCTCTTAGATATATACAGATAAACAAAAACTATACATTTGTAGATGATGATAACCACAGGCATAGCACCAAGTAGCACTGTAAAAAGCAGCTTAAGTAAATCTTTGTATGGTGTTTGCTATGAAAATTTGTTTATTCATCTAGTATGAATTAAAAAGCACAACTGATAAGGTTTATGAACTAAAATACTGTAAATGTATTTCTTCTTTAATGTATGTAATATATTAGTTGCACAATAAAACTATGTGAAAATAGCATATATCTGTAACAATACCACGTTACCGCTTGTGTTACGACAGTAAATCAGTGATGATCTGTGGATTTAAATACTTTCTAAATAGATCATTGTTGCTTTCAGCATCAGCGTTTTAGAGAATGATTTTATTTATTTGCGCTGATTTATTTGTATTTGAACTAGCATATCTTACAGAAAGATTTGGGATTTGTACAGAAGGACTGAATGGCCCCTCACAGTATCTCACAGTGCTGTTTTTTTGATCAACTGTTTAATAACATTTCTTTTAAAAAACCTATTTGGTTAACAGTTCAAACAAGTTTCATTGATTTTTGACATGCCTGGTGTTTCTTATACACAACATAACAGTAGCGATAATCGCTTGGGCAACTTTTGCAGCAATGGCAACAAACAAGGTTCGGATCTCTGCATCTCAGCCGTTTTTATGTTATTTTTATTGTTTGTAATTGTTTTGTTGGCGATTAAGTCATAGCAGTCTATGCGTTGCACTGAAAGTACAGCATAAGCTTTATTTAGGGGGAGGCGATGGCAAACAGATTTCTAAAAGTCAAAGTTTAATATGAAGCGTCTTGGAGACTTGAGGTGAAGTAACAGTCAAAAAAGCACTACCCCAGGCTGTGTATCTACATTAAATCATTTTATTGGCTTAGTGACAGCGATGCGCCTCAGCAAACCTACACACTAAACACCTACGCACTTTTCTCACACAGCTTTGGTTTTTTCCCAGCTTTTATTTTTTCATGAAATGTGCCTTTCATCTGAAATGCACCTATTGAACTAGTAGTCATTAAAAGCTTTGGTTTTCATCAGCAACAATAAGATGGCTAGAGAACATGAACAAGAAATGAAAAAAGCTTTTAAAGAAATTTTTTAAATCAAAGTGTACAAATGATTGTTTGCTGTTGAACTGCAGGATGACGTATTGAAAGTAGAAACGTCTCAGTTTGAAATAGTAGAAAAGGATGTAGGTCAACATAAATACTTTCCAGATTTGATTTCAGTCAGTTGTATACCTTTTAGAGACAGTGTCATGAAATATTTATGTTGGTTTTCTTTTTATATCATAAGATTTTGACTCCTATTATATTAATATATTACTCATTATAGTATTAGTTAATCATTAATTTTATGCGAAAACAGTAGCATGCCATGAATATCTTTTTTGTTATTTTTACATTAGAAAAGCACAAAATTTAATCAAAACACTCTTTCCCTGCCATTTTGCTCATTTATTATTCCTTCTCTTCTTTGTTTTTGTCTGTGTGCTTGTATCCCTCCTCACGTGAGGCCCCAGTCAGCCTGCTGTAACGCTTAATTGAATTAGTGGGAGTTTATAAGCCGTTCTCGAGACTTCTGAAAGAGACCCTCCATAAACAGGAACGCTGCCCTTTCATCCGATGCTTTTTGGCAATATTCTTGTCCCTTATATCCCCTCAGGCCTTGGCCGGACCCTCAGCACAGAGTCTGCTGCCTGTCTCTAATTTAGGTCTGAAAAGCAGGGATGAAGCCAAGTGCAGACAAAGTCAGCTGTATTCCGAAGGCAAAATCATCTGTTCGGCTCAACACAATCCAGATACGGAGAGAAGACGAGGGTTCGGTTTTGACGTTTGGGTTCAGGGAGCAGCGGGCATGTTTGTCACCGAATCGCTGCATCCCTGCTGACTAAAAACTAGAAACCCGTGGCTGTAAAATCAAAGCCAAAAGCAGCCCCTCTCCTGTTTCGTTTTGAAATGTTGCGCAATGTATTTTTCTTTGCAAGCAAGGCATCTTTAGTCCCCTCTAGTCTTTCTCCCCAGTCCGCACGGCTTCAGTTCTGTTTGTTTGCTCAGCGCCCTCCCTGCGAAGTCTTTTCAGCTGGTGTATTTTTGGGTTTCAAGCTCTGTTGGATCTTATTTTCAGAGGGCAAATGTGACATTTTTAGCTCCTCCCGCTTGCAGTGTTTTTAAGAAAAGGAGTCGAGTGTAAAATAGCACACAGTCAGGGATTGTAGATGCGACTGCGCAGGTGCGAAATCGCACTACGTAGTAAAAGACAGTTTAATTAGATTTACCCTGTAGGGATCTGTAACCTTTATTTCACCCAACTACTCTCTGTCGGAGCAACACCCTTTAGTATAGCGAGCGATTGTTTTTTTTTTTACCATGGTTTTTTATTTTTGCAAAAGGAGGTTGTTAGTTCTTGGACGCCTTCAGTATTTTTCCACTCTAGGTCCTTAAGTGAACCCAGTGAGAGCAAAAGGGAAACGTGTTGTCATATTGCATCTGCAGACATAAAACTGCACCTAGTAAATCTGGCGGAGAAATAAGCGTTCGATCAAATCCCTTTTTTCCTGCAATGTTGCAGTTGTAAAGGTGATGGATAAATGTAAGATTTATTTAAGGTTTCAGCAAACAGTGCCAGCTGTAATAGATGTTGTTTTACTTGTCACGTTACGCGAGTAATCTGAGCTGCAGTGGATTTCTGTGGATGTATGAGTAGCACGCCATGAAGATTGTATCAGATTTCACGTATCGATTTCGAAGCGTGCAACAATGCAAACAACATCGTCAATGAAGCGATACAGCCTATGGTGATAGTTTTCAAATTACACATATCGTACTACATTAGGGAATTTTAATTGTAGCACATATTTACACTAGACATTTTATTGGGATGTGAATGGGGGGAAAAAGCGACTGTAAGGCCCAATTCCAATTCTATTTTGTACTCCTGGCTCTTCCCCTTGGCCCTTGAAACGGAGCGTGAGAGGGAAGGGCTTCAAAAATGTACTCCTAAGAAATGGGACGCCACAACACCTGCAAGTCACTGCGATCGACCATTGGGACTGCTGTAGTCATTCCAGTTGTGTTATTTTTTTGGTATTTATCTCCACGAAATCACTAAAAGCAACGATATCATGTTATCATAACGTTATAACGTGGCAAAAAGATTGTAACTATACTGTTCGTTTACGCCCTAGCCGTGTTCATCTATGTAAACGCACGAAAGCAACATTAACATTATAGCAGATACTGTAAAAAGCTCATTCCCAGCCGCTAGACTTTTCTGACAGGGTATTTGAGTGTCATCGAGTGTCAGAGATGTGAGAGTTGTGTGACTGATACACTGATACACTGTTGTGTGAGGAGTTATTATTAGGGATTATGGATAACGAAATTAAGTGGTTTTTATTTTATTTATTTATTTTTTAAAGCATGACGGTAAAACACGAACGCCTTTTATGAATATATTTTAAAATAGGCTTGTTTGTCGTAAAAATGACCAAAAATACTAATTTGTGCATCTTCTGACTTCCGGGTGCTGCTATGCTGCCATTGTAGCTGGTTTGTTCTGTGTTGTGTGTCCCTTCCCCTTAGTTCTACACTTTCAAGCTAAAGAGAATTGGGACATTACATTGGGGGTAAGGGGAAGGGTTAAGGGGTAGAATTGTGATTGGGCCTTAGTGATGTAATGAAATTTTGTTATTGAAAGTATGCTAATACACTTAACCAAAGTTGTAAAATCCCACACAATATTGGTTTGTTGAGGCAAATTTTGCCAATTTTATTTTATGCTCATTTGTTCAATACTGAAACACTAAATGCCTAAAGCCACCTTTAAAAGGACAGCAATACATTTTGACATCAAGGAGCAATATTTGGAATATATTTTAAGGGATGTTATCCATCCGTCCGTCCGTCCATCGATCCATTGATTCGCATTAATGAATTGTGACACCTGTTATAGAAATATATTATAGCTGTAACAGTTGAAATGATGCCACAGTTCCTTGTAGATTTGTCACTGTCCGTATGAAGACTGAACTTATGAATGCAATTCTTGAAATCATCATCAGATAACCAGTACGTTAATTTAAAAAAAAAAAAAGGCACAAATATTGCAAGATGTCATCGGTTTTCATAAGTGGAATAATACTAGTGTCAATAAGCATCAGATACCTTTTTTTAACAAAATCGAACGAACCACAAAAAGAAGAGCGAGAAACGTCAATCAGTTCATAGACTTTCAATTTTTAGCAAACTTTACTCGGAAACAAGGAAGAAGCAGGGAATTTGGCATCATTATGAAGACGTAAGATAAAGCCCGATTTAGTCCTGCGCTCATAAAATATGACGCACGTCTCTCTTTTGAAGGCCTTTGAGGACCGTTAGAAGAAACATTTGCAGTTTTCTCTGGTGTGAAGCATCCAAAAGAAACAATGGCCTCCCCGGGCGACAAACCTCTTCAAAGGTCATGCGGTTCACCTCAGACTGTGACAGGATGAGAGGCTGAAGGTAATTGGCCTTCCATCAGCCAGCCTTTCCGCCACAGTCTCTCTGAACAAGTGCAAACATGTCCGTAAACAAAGGCAACAAAGCCCAGACTTGTCCAGCGTGGAGATCCTGGAGAGCTGATTGATCGCCTTCCTGTTGTTGTGGTGTTTGTGCAAGACCGTGGAATTTTTATGTGGCATTCGTAATTATTAGCATCACCGCTCGACGGATCCAATGTCACGGTTTTGCAGTTCTAAGCGATAGCGACGTTTGATTCTTAACCATAATGGCAGAGACTAGGCGTATCTGACGAAGCCTCCGTGAGGTTTCTTTTAGCGGCTTGATGTTCGTTTAGAGATGAAGAAACAAAAGTAAAGAGTTGAAGAGAAGGAACGATCGGTATCAAGAGAAACGGAGCGGGTCGAGTTTGAGAAAATGAAAACGTCGATTCAGCCGACGTCTTAGGTGAACTTGGATACTCTGAAGGTTTCTCTCTAGTTTGATTTGAAGCTGTTGGCGTTGAGCCCGAGGGGATTTTTTTTCTCCTCTTCCTCTCTCTCCTTCTCCCTCTCTTTCATAATGAGTTGGCTTCTCTATTCGCCAATGCCAAGACATTCCACAAGTTGGTAGTATTTTTGTTCCTTTGGCAGCTAACCCCATGTTCTTCCACGCAATGAAAAGGGAGACTGTGGTTTCATATATCTGGTCTCTATTCAGGGACATTCATCTATTTACTCAGCCAGGCCGCAGAGAGAAAAAAAACACCACCTCTATTTGCTATGTGAATCCTGCGCTCAAGCCACAAATGACATTAGCTGCACCACCCTGGGCTGAACCGTAATTACGACTCGTTATCGCCCCAGCCCGCAGATAAGGTAGATTTCATAGAGGAATGCCTTTGTCGTTCTGACACACGTTACGGTTGCGGATCTCCCGTCGTACAGCCTGATATTCGAGAGATGTCGAATGAATTACAGTTCCTTTCACTTCCGAAAGAGGGCAGCGCTCCTCATTGGAAATTTATCAGAGGAGAAAAGTTTTTTGAGGGATGTAAAAGCTGTGTTTTGCAGAATCCATTCTGAATTGAAAATTGTGCATTTATGAATTTTTATAAACTCGTATGCATAAACGAGGGCTTTCCAGAACTGATGTGCGTTTGTTGCGTTTGACCTTATAAAATCTGTACCACGTTGTAGGTTGTGTACGCAGAAGGTGTCCTTGGTTGCAACTAGGTGCTTTAATGACAATTTTAGTGCGTGCGTATTTTTATTTCACTGCGTTCGATTAACATTTGAAGTACAATTAGAGCCCTATTATTTTCATAATACAGAAAGCACAACATTGCCAAATGCAGGAATATAAACCGAATTGCTTTATAGTGTGAATTATAGTGGCAAACGTTTAGGTCATGGATTACTATTTTTGCGGAAGTTTTTAAGGAATATTTGCAATCTGTATCTTTTTAGAAAAGCCGCAGGATGGGTCCAATGCATATGAAAAAATATGAATTAATGTATAATAATTGTCTTTAAATCAGGGTGTTTTGATTTCAATGATAGCGTGTGTTGTAGTTATTCGTGTGGATTGTTCCGTTCTTTTATGTTAAGCACATCTTTCAGAACAAGCTCTTTATTGTCATCATGCGAAGTCAGTCGTCTCAGTAGGTTTAAGTTTTGGTTTGTAGAAATCCAAACATTTACAAAGTGAACATGTATTTAGAAAGCCTCGAAGACATTTGAATTTAAACACACCACACCCGAGACTGCCAGTCTGTTGTTACTCAGTATATCATTATCGCGATATAGGCTTTGAAGTGTCAAAGGTAATTTAATTCAGAACGTATTCAAGTTGTTTCTCCTATACGATGTCTTTCTCTTGTGATGAGCTGGTCTAGTCAGTTCGATGTAATGCCTGTCTTCCCACGAATACGCCATGCGCATGTACTGTACATGAGCTTGGCGTCTGCTACTAACTCTGTTATTAGCGCCCTCTAAACATTCTCCACATCAAAGGTGAAATGACAGTCAAAATTACATGGGTATTTTAGCTTTTTTTTTTCATTTCGAGAGATGTGCTTGATTTTTTTTTTTTTTTTTTTTTTTTCTAGGTCTACGTTACATTTTATATTCATTCTGTGGAAATATTAAAATACCAATTCTGTGTTAACAGAAGTATAGGAAGGATAACTATGTACAAGTAACAATGTGCGAGTAGTACTACAGTAAACTGGCTAATTGGATAATAATGTGTTTTTTTATTGTGTTTCTGTGTCGGACAGTCTTCGAAATGCAGTCTTTAACCCTTTGACTGACCCTCTACCAAATGGTCGATCGTGTTTTTACTGTTTTAAATAATGACTGTCAAAGTCATTTAAAGAGTTTAAAATAATGGTTTATACACAAAGCAATGTTGGATTACAAAAAAAAAATGTGATGAATATCCTGTTGCTGTACTACACTTGATTGTGATTTTATTGTAAACCAAATAAAGAGGAACGCATATTAAATGAGAATGTGAAACATTCGATGGCATACTTAGATAAATAAAGATGATTTGGTATGAAAATTGTTATATTTTCAGATTTTCACAGTATAAATTATTATAGATGTATTAATTCAGGTACTTTTTATCATAAACCGCAATATCAACCGTTTGGTTGAGGTTGATGTTCTAGAAATTATAGAATGCGTTGGGAAAAAAAGCATTAAGTGTGTTACTAGGGACGTAAAGAGTTAAGAAATGCAATCCAAACATTTTTTTTCTTGGTGGGTTAGTTAAAGGGTTAAAGATGTTTTTTTTATCATTTAATGGTATGAGAATATAGTATAATGCTAAAAATGTAAATGTAGATCAAGATTAATGTATAAATTTGTTTTATTAACCTGTATTATTTGTCAAGAAAGAAAATGACTTGTACAAAATGTGAAATGTGTTTTGATGCTTTTTGAGCTAAAGAATCAATCAAGACATTTGTAATTGTAGATGTAGATTATGATCAATTTGTAGCCTAAACATTATTATCAAGAAAAAAAAAGTACAATTGTTAAGAAACGCGTGTAGAGATCATTTGTTTTGTTTATTTTTTTAGCTTAAAAATGTATGTATGTATGTATGTATGTATGTGTATATATACATATATATATATATATATATATATATATATATATATATATATATATATATATATACATATATATATATATATATATATATATATATATATATATATACATATATATATATATATATATATACATATATATATATATATATATATATATATATATATATATATATATATATATATATATATATATATATATATATATATATATATATATATATATATATATATATATATATATATTTTTTTGCAAGAAATATCTTATTTGGAGTGAAGTGAGCATACAGTAGCTTCTTTGAGTGTAAGTAGTCGACACGTTTTCCAGACAGCCCTCTGACTCGTCTGCCCTATCCATAGACAGTGATGATTATCATCCTCCTTTTATCATTCAACAGCGAATGCCTGCCATGGTTTATACATACATGGTGCTGGGCGTGACATTTGAGCTGTGGTTTTTGACAGACATTGGCGGTTTCTGTTAGATGTAGGTGTTCGCCAAGGCTTTGCAGACCTTGTCTGCAACCGCCGTAGGCGAAGGGCTTTTGCGGTGGGAGATGTGTCTGCATTTTAAAGACTCCTGTGTGTTTGTGCAGCAAGCAGAGTAATCAGATAACTCAAGGCAAAGTTGTTCTTTTTATGCTGCTGCGGAGCCAAATAGTCCTTAGTACTTTGAACCCCCGACCCGACGCCACGCTTAAAAGGGACTTGTATGTTATGTATATTTTTTTGATCTTCAAAGAAAAATTGAACGTATGGGCCTGTGGGACGTGGGTCAATGCTAAACAGTTTGAAAGAAATCATTTGAATATTTTGGCATTGTATTACACGCATCGTTTCACAGTCATCTGATATGCTTTGTTTCATCAATAACATTAATGTTGTTCAGCAGTGACAAGGGATTAACATTAAGATAGAAAAATTCTCCATTTCATACCGGTAGAAGAAATTTTTGGGACTTTTGGTGGAAGTTTCCAGTTTTTGGCATATCGCCATCAGAGGATCTGGGAACGATTTCAGTTGTTTAGTTTAGTGGCTTAGTTGTAGAATATTTTGTCTGTTATCTGTCCTTTTTGCTCATTCAGTTATATCTTAATTATAAGTTTCAGTTGTTTACATGTGACGCACAAGAAAGAACAGTTTTGATCACGGTGTCCTCGAGTATATATTTTTTTATATCTTGATTTGACTGTCAGCTTGCGTACTTCCCTTGAGAGTTCCTTGTGAAGATGTCACTTTAGGGTTTTTATTAGTTTGTCCGGAAGATCCAGAAATTGTAAATGTAAAGCAAAATTGAGTTTTATGTTTGAAACAACTTGCCAACTTTAACTTTACAGACCGGTTTGCTTTGAGTAACGGTAAATATGTAACGAGTAGCTCTGAGGCTCTGCTTTCCATGAATTTGATTCGTTCAGTTCATGTCCTCGTTTTTGTCAGGATAGGTATTATAGTTGGTTAGGTAGGTAGGAAGGTATGCAAGTAACTTTATTTAAAACCGATGGTCGATTTGTTTTGCAGTCCTCATCTCGTAACACGCAAAAAAAGCTCACATAGCAACAAGAACATATGAACATTAAGACATAAAAGATAAACATAAAAAACACTTGTAATGAATAATAAAAAAAATCACTTCTTTGTCAAAGTGTTCAAATGTCAAGATAAATGTTTAAAACGGTCTGAAACACCTCTGCTTTAGTCTATTCCTTATTTGAAGGTCTAATGGCTGCTGGTATAAAAATTTTTGGACTATATTTGTTAGACATTTGACATTAGTTAAAAACAAAATAAATAAACACAGAAGAGCTGTTATGTGATTTGTAATACTGTAAAGCCGCTTGCTTTGAAAGAAATCTGCTGTATCAAGTGCTTTATTTTAACGTGATTTGACTGGAGTGCCAAATTGCAGGATCCATGCGAACATCATTAAATGTTTTCTTATCAGGTGTTTTCTTATTGCTGTAACTTGTGTGAAAGAATACGTGCAATACAATTGTATTCTTGCCTAATTAATATTCTAATAGTATCAGTTAGGTAAATTTATTAGGTAGGATAAAGGAACGCAGCTTGAAATGATGCTTTATGAATACTAATAAACATTCAATATCTGAACAGCAGGCAGGTAATAAGTAGACCCACATGGAATCTGCACGCTCAGAGTCAACGATGGGCTAAAAATCTGCGGAATTCTGTTTATTTATTTGTGTTAATGTGTGTAAATTCATATTTATTCAGTTTTTAAAGTAGTTTCAGTGATATTATTGACTAATATTAAAAAAATTTATAGGATTTATTTACAATATAGTTTGTAAAGTCATACTTTTAGTAGACATATATTATACGAGAGACTTGCTTTTTTTAAAGTGCATTTAATTGGATTGGCATTGTAAACATTAAATAGCGTAAACATGAAATAAAAGTTAAAAAGCTATTACTTTTTATTTCATATATTTAGTTACTATAGTCCCAAAACAATTCGGCATAAAATTACAGATTTGTATCAAAATTTTGCACAGAAATGGCAAAAAATGTTTACAGATTCCGTCTGGGCCTAGTAATAATAGTAGTTTTTATTAGTAATTGTTACTTCAACTAGAGTGTTACCATTTAAAACATAGTGCTTTTTATATATCTGTTGCCTTTTTTACAAAGCTTTTGAAAGTATACATCAAAAAAAACTATGTAAAAAGTGTAAAAGTTGAAAGCAGTTAAGACTGAATAAAATACAACCGAGGGCTTTCTCCTGAGGGCTCTGAGCAAAACGGAAAAGAAAACATGTAGTCTTCGGTGATTCGCACAGGTCAGATACACTCTTGACCTTCAGGCCCTCATCCCTCTGTAAGAAGCAGCAGCAGTTTGACACCTCAGAGGCTCAGTTAATTCCTACAAGACATTGGCAACTCGACCCCTTAAAGGTTTTTAACCTCCAAGATTTCATCCAGCCACTCTGCTGGATCTGTACGCGAGGTCGTGCAACTGTTGGAAGTGGAAAGCGAAGTCATGGGTTTAAATTAGCATCAGTGACTCGGCAGGCCGTTTATTTACACTGTTGCTAGCTGTCCTCCAGCTGGCACATTGTCACACCTTGAGCTGATTAGTTGTAAGGATTGTAATTAGTTTAAGGGGCTCAAGTGATTTTGGATGCTCTTGCACCATTTTGCAGTGGGATTGCAAGACTGAGCACAGGTCTAATTGGCCAAACTGCAGCGAAAGTGACCTTACTCAAGGTGCCTGAGATGAGTTAAGGGCAATGTGGTCATATCCAAAGTAATTTTAATGAGGTAACATAAACGAAAGGTGTTTGTATGAAATTCGTCATCATAATAGTATCCCAGTTTTTAAAATGTATTAATCATGTAGTAATGTTTACTCACGGTAAAATATAAAAGTTAGCATACTGTAGAAACACAAAGTGAGATGCCTTTTTAACTTACTGGCTACTTTATTAGATACACCATTTCGTACACCATGTTGTACCTTTTTTTTTTTGCTTTCAGAAAAGGGTGCTGCAAGCATGTATTTCTAATAATTAATTGTTTATATTGGAATGACAGAATCACACAGCGAGTGCAAATATGTCGGCTGCGAATATGTCTGAGAATCTGTCATTTGACATCTTCTGAAAGATGGCCATTAAATAGAGAGCGGTTTAGTAAACTTACTGTCATGTTGAAGAAACTGGTTTGAGACAGTTGGAGCTTTGAGATATGCCACACTGCTGGAATTAGCCATTCCAGAATTAGGTGTACGTGATGGTAATGAAGGTATGGGCTTGGCCAGCAGCAGTACTATGGCAGTTAGTACACTTGTACGACACAGGATCGATTGAGCCTTTTTTGTATTTTTGATTATGCTCAATTGTGACCCTACCATCCATGTTGTATTATATTGAATTCAATTGTGTGCAAATTGTAGTCTCAGTTTGGTGTTTTGTTCTGGCAGATGGGTCAGCGATATAGTCCTCTTCCTGTGTTGTTCTCAACCGATTCAAGCTTCGATGTGTCGTGGGGTGCTCTGAGTGTTTTTTTGCTGACAGACGTGTCTTCTCGCTCACTGGATTTTATTTGGACCCCAATAGATCAGCAGTTTATGAAATAGTCCGAGCAGCCTGTGTGACGGCAACAAGCAACAGCGTTTCCTTCCATTCCGATGCTCAGTTTGAGCTGGAGAAACATGCTCAAATGCATGGAGTTGCTTCATGCGATCGGCTGATTAGATATTTGCAGATGTTTTGTACGTAATAAAGTGTCCATTGAGTTTCTATATACATAATTAGCATTATTGCCATCGTCCTGGGAACCAGCGCTCATCATTTCGTCTTACATCCATTTTTGCTATTAAAAAGATGGGATGTGATTTAAAAAAAAAAAAAAAAAAAAAAAAGATACAGCTGTTGATCAGCACAGATAAAGATAGTCAATGTGCAAAAAATGGCTGGACGAGCACAACATTGAGAGCAAACCAAAAACACACATGCATGTGAAGTTCACAGCACGAAGTCAAGCTTCGAGAGCCAGAGCACAAAAAAATCCTGGCACAGGAGACTGTTTACATCCTTCTTTTGGACACATTTTGGGCCAACTAAGACCGACTATTTGCCAGCGGTTGTTTCTGTGCTTGGCCGACACAGGTTTGTAGTGGAGCGGAGGACAGCCAAAACACATGACCGCTGGGCAAAGAGAGGGCGAGTAACAAAAAAACACAGCGAGGTTCATAAAAGTGGCTTAAATTAATAACAATGCAAAACAGATGGTGCGTGGCATTTCCAAAAGAAGACTGCGATCCACAAATGTGGATTCTCAACGAGAAGGCCAAATGTGAGGTCATGTGCGGAGGTGCGCAAAATATCTATTAATAGGGCCAGCTGTAAACATTTAGGGATTTTTACGATCTTTCTCCTCTCATTATCTGCAAGGTTGTTAAATTAGCCTTGAGCTAATTTAGTCCTGGAAATGTGGTGTTGGTTTGACAGGGCCGGAGGGAGGTTTGGCCGTTTTGCACCTTATTGTTGAAATGTGGGATTACGGCTGTGCCTGTATCTAAAAGCTGATCTCAGAGACTGAGGGTAAAGCGAACGTGTAAATAAAGGGAGCCGAGGTCAATTATGTGAGCTCATGTTTGGCAGTCGGTTGTTTTGTGCTGTGAAATCATCGTCCTCCTTATGAGGTGCGGGGAGAGACGCGCAGCTCAAGGTCACCATCTCTGCCAGCCGGCCTGCTTAAAAATCACAGGACTCGTTACGCTAACAAATATTTGTTGTAAGCGGACAACAGATGTAGTTCATGTATTAAAGGGAGTACATATTTCAGTCAGAAGATGAAGTTAGGTCGTAAAGTATGAAACTATTGATGTATCGTTGAAAATCAAGGGTAGAAATTCATTCACCCAAAAACATGTTCATTAGTGAAAATATGCACCTGTGAATACGACCTATGTTATGCCATCCATGTCTGAAAGACAATAAATGAAAACAGTAGGTCAGAAAAGTATTAATGTTTGAGTGTGTGTGTGTGTGTGTGTGTGTGTGTGTGTGTGTGTGTGTGTGTGTGTGTGTGTGTGTGTGTGTGTGTGTGTGTGTGTGTGTGTGTGTGTGTGTGTTGAAATAAATGAGAAATATTTAGTATGAATGTAAAAGTAGAATGTTTTTTACTTCAATAAAAAAGTATATGTTTTTTATAAATTTTTGTAATTGCTAAGAAATATTTTCTTTGACATTTTGATGTTACTACAGCAAATCTAATAGAAAGTAGAAAAAATTATTAGAATGCAAAACTTGAAAAGAAAAAAAATAGTAGGTCAGTTATAGAGCTGTGTGATTTTGCTTTAAATGAAAATGTAAGGAAATGAAACATTTTCACAGAATTACAATTAATGAAGGATTGTTGTATTTATTTATTGAGTTATTTTTCCCCTTATATTCAGTTACAAGTTTGCACAGTAAGGCTGAACAACGAGTCTATCGTCTACTTGACCAAAGATGAGATGTGGCTGCAGAAGTTGAAATGAGCCAAAGCCTTAAACTTAGCTGGGTCACGAGACATGTATATAAATGTATATAATATAATCTAAAAAATGGTTGTAACTACCCGCCGGTTAATAAAACACTCCACGCTTCCAAATACTGATGTCCATATGGATTTTCTTTATTGAACACCGTGAAAACTAAAAGATAAACAAATAAACAAACCAAATGTTTCACACAAACACAGATCAAAAGGACATCAAATAAACAAATAATATATAAACAATGTTTAGTTTACCGTGTTGGCCTGATAAGCAGCTGTAGAATACGAAGGAACACTAAACAGGTGCTTGCATTGAGATCTCACTATCCTGAGTGACCATACAAACTGTGGCAGGTTAAATCAATCAATGAGAATCATGTGACTTCCCACTCAGGCCAACCGGAAACAAAGAAATTAGTAAGAAACATATACCGATACACATTCAAATAATGAAATTCAAAACGATAAACAAAATTACAAGCTGACCAATCAGCATCAGCTACAATGGTCCTGGAGAAATTGGATTGATTTATAGGTTCCGAATGTGGAGTTTGATGACTTTTTGATAAATGGGCCAGCCCTAGTCAATTATATATCGACGACATGTATATGTGGGTTGTTGTAGTAAAGTAAATAATAGAACCGTTGTCAGAGGTAATTATTTGAACTGTTACATGAAGTTATTTTGTGCTAGGTAATAATTATAGTCATGGTTTTGTTGAAGTTTGTGCATTAAAATAGCTAAAATTGAAAGCAAAAATAAATATCTTTATTTGTAAGTGTATATAAATGAAAAAATAAGCTTTTTTATTTCTGATTGAAACTCGTAATGTATTTATTGTCAATTGTTTTTGTCACTTTTACTTATGTTTTAAAAATATTGTTTGTTTGTTTTTTGTTTACAGTGAATGTGGCATTCCGTGGCTGGCATCTCAAGCAAAGGGGTTAAATAAAATGAGCTTGTTCTTCCAAACAAGAATGTGGACAAGTAAGTACCAAAAAAAGTCTTGATTAGAAAGAGTTTAGCTTTAGTTTGGTAGAGTTGGAGGAAATAAAGGTGGTGACTTTTGTTAGAGCATAAGCCAAGCAAGGGCGTCGTCGCTACTGGTTCAACAGCGAAGCCCTCTGCTTTTGTTTTTTTCTCTCTAATGACTGATTTGATGTGCTATTAGCGTTTACCAAAAGCCACGGTGCGGCAAGCTGCCAGTTACAGAAGTTTGTTGCTTCATCACTCATTTACCAGAGGAGTCTGCTAACCACTCAAAAGAAAAGCTTTTGAGTATATTGATTGACCAGATGGAGAGATAGATTGCGAAAGAGCGGTTTTGTCATTGATTTGACCATAAGACTGTCTGCTGATTTTGTGAGAGATGGATGGGTGGAAATTAGCTCAGATGATTTGAACGTAGTATAGATTTTATTTAGATTGATTATTTTGACAGTAAATATTAGATGAGATATTTATATAATAATAATAATATTAGATGTAACATGATTTTTATATATATATATATATATATATATATATATATATATATATATATATATATATATATATATATATATATATATATATATATATATATAAAATAGTAAGGCAATTGTAAAGCAGTGTGCAGAAATGCTGAACATAAGTGTGCTGTTAGGTTTTGGCATTGAGTTTAGTGAAGAAAGGAAAAATGGAATATTGGAGTTTTGTTTGCTTTGATATGATAATGCTAGGTTAAAGACAAGTGAGTGTATTTATCTAAAGTGTGAAGGGTAAAAAAAAAAAAAAAGCTTTTTGAATTGAAGACATTTAATGGATGGTGTGAAACAATGTCAGCGTAGAAGTGTGTGTGTGTGTGTGTGTGTGTGTGTGTGTGTGTGTGTGTGTGTGTGTGTGTGTGTGTGTGTGTGTGTGTGTGTGTGTGTGTGTGTGTGTGTGTGTGAAGTTAGAAGTGTGATTTACCAGTGTGTACGAGCAAAGCCAAAAATAATAATATAAAAAAGATTTATATTATTATTATTATACATATAAATATTGTCATTATGATTGGAAAGATTATTATCTGAATGATTTAATTATGAATTATGAATGAAAAGGCTTAATTTATAGGGCAGGATAAGGATTTGTACATGTTCATTGTCATCCTGTATATTTGAGCAGTCTGCGTTTGAATAAAGTAATATATTATTATATATTATGCTAGTATATGCTGTACTGTAGTATATACTAAGTAAGTATAGTACATAGGCTATATATAAAGGAGCTGACCGTGACGCTATATATAGTGATTTGTCAGGTCCCCGCTATATGGAGCATTTTCGTGCAGCAGCATGTTTTCGTATGAAGCTCATTAGGTAGAGACGAGGCGATGAAACGCAGGCAGCTCGAGGTGTTGTTTTAGTAAAGTAAGTTCGCTCGTGCAAATCGCAAGCGTGCATTTGGTGACGTTAAACGCAACCGTGTCTCTTTTTGCAGAAGCAGGACGGGGCTTTAGCGAGATTCGTGCGATGTAACCCTCGGGCCAAACTCACCTCTCCCTTCCCTTTCGCAAACATCAGCAAAAAAGCTGAGCCTGACCAATGGCTTTTACGCTGGGCTGTGCTTTACGAGCAGAACAGTCTGTACAAACACAGTTACTCCTGCCTCGGCGCGCGCAAAGCCAATCTCAGTGGCTAAAGTAAGTGGTGTGTTTTCCTTAATACTTGTCTGATTGGACAAAGCGTATGTCAGTATCTTGGCTTTCCCCCCCCCCCTCCGCACGGGACGTGTCCTTGTTTTTTTTTCTGAATCGAAGCAAGAGCTCCGCGGGTTGCTCGTTTGAAACGGCAAACTTTTACGCACAAACTTGTTGCACGTCGTGTTAATAAGAAGAGCGCGCGAGCATGCAAAGCTAGGGTGACTAAACGAATAATGCAGAAAACGTGAGGCGTTACGTAGGACAAGAGGACTTTTTACACGGTAACCCAGATAAACATTAGAGGTGTCGTGTCTTTTGCTTGAAACAATGTAAAGTAAGAGATTGTGTTCGGGCCAGGGCGCTTTACAGCAGAGTAATGCGAGCATCTGAAACCTATCACAACTGTACTCCAAACACCGTGGGGCTAAATGGGGATCTGTCAATCATTAAACAGAGCTTTTGTTGCATTCGTTTGATAGGAAAAAAAAAAAAAAAAAAAAAAAAATTATATATATATATATATATATATATATATATATATATATATATATATATATATATGACAAAATACCAAAAGTATTTGTGTGGGGAGTTTGTGCATGGCAAATAAAAGAAATGTAAAGTAATACTACTACTACTACTACTACTACTACTACTAATAATAATAATAATACATCCTTTATTGCAAAATAGCAACGCAACATTTGATGTCCATTAACAACACACCACCCCCCCCCCCCCCCCCCCAAAAAAAAAAAAATTGATATAAAGAAGAGTCAGGTGAAAGGGTCAATGTCATGATGGTTTAATCGTTTCATTTATAAAGCAATACACAGTCCACATCATTTCTTAAAAGGCTCAGTATGCAACCTTGCACAAATGGATAAAAAAGGAGAAAAGGAAAATTACAAAAAGAAGTAATAAGAGAAAATGCACAAATGCCACTTTGGATAGTCATAAACAAGAAAAAGCTTGACATAAATAAGTTAGTATAATTTCCTCAGTGTTTTTTTTATCCTTTTAGTTTTGTTTACGAGCACATGTACACTTGAATGTTTTACACAGGCGCAGTGTAACGTCTTAATTGAGTTTTCATAGAGATTTGCAATCATAGTGCCATGTCATGTTCAACACGAAAGCCAGATATATCGTTGCAAAGAAGCGGCTTCACGGACTAATGTTGTTGTTAAACGTATGGCCCAGTGTTAAGAGAAAGTACTAACTATATATATATATATATATATATATATATATATATATATATATATATATATATATATATATATATATATAGAAACGTAAAGCTACACGCCAACGAACGTAAAAAAGGCAAAAAATAATCAAGGGATCAATACAGTTGCTCTGTTGTATCGTGTACTCAGTAGGATTTGTAGTTAATGAGAAATTGATACGAGGATGCTAATGAAGCGAAATAAATAAAGTAAAATTAGTGGAAGAACCCAAGGATAATATAATAATACTGTAAAAAAGCGCGAAACGTTTAACAGCACACTAAGAGCCACAGTTCTCATGACCAAGGTGTGTTTGAGTGTGAAAAACCAAAGAAAATGAGCTTAAGTACCAATAAACATGAGTCGCGTTAATGTAATTATCGAAGCGGTTTAATGTAGTTAGGTCACATGAGGTGAGAAGAAAAGTAACGGTTTAGACGATGACATTTGTGCAACTTTAACAAGGGCGAGCGTTGAGCACTTAAGGTGTATTTTGTGAGGCAGGCAAAATCGAGAGCAGTGGAAAGATGCTCCTAATGTGTGTGTGCGTGTGTGTGTGTGTGTGTGTGTGTGTGTGTGTGTCTGACAGACGGTCTATCTATCCATCCATCCATAGGGATATGTGGGCTACTTTAAAACGGTTCGTTCGGGAGATGCGTTTGAAAAACCGCGCAGCAATTCTTAAAGTGAAGCGCGGTGGATTAGTGAAGGATCGCGTTTTGCTTTGACATGAACATGAAACGAAAACGTGCTACATTATAAAAAGAAAAAAAATATATATATATATATACATAGGTAGTAAAAGAAGAAACGAAGCAACTCCAATCGCATACTGCTACATCGTCTGCTTTTGAGGCAAATATAAAATCTGTCGAGTGCCAAAAGTTTAGTGTAAAAATTCAGTGCTTATTCAGCCCCTCCGAGGCTCGATTTGTATTTTGGAAGCGCCGTCTGTCCCCGTTTACTTGGCAAGGCTGGCGAAGTAGTCGATGGTGAGGGCGGGCTTCTCGGCGTATCTGTGCAGGGAAGAAGAGGGAGAAAGCAGATTAGCGAAGGAAACGCATGTGCTGAAATGTGACACACGCGAGGCACGTTCGGTCCTCAAAACAGACATAAAGCGAGGAGGTTTGTGCGCGGATGACGAACCCGGACCCCCTCCCCCTACTCCCCCGCCCGTACGCCCTACAAGAGACCTGCTGACGTGTTACTACAATGTTATGCATTTGGGTCCCATCCGAGCGCGCTGTCACTCGCGCGGTGACAGAACGCGCCCTCGCTTTTGAAAGAGTTTCAAGCGTCAGATAACAGACCTTATCGGCGCGTGAGAAAACAAGCGGCTCTCCCGTTCACAAAAGAAAAGAACGGGACGCACGGTCGGTCACTCACTCAGTCATTCAGTCACTCACTCACTCACTCACTCACTCACTCACTCACTCACTCACCTCCTTTACGTTTTGGGGTCCGGTTCGCAGGGAGCGCGCTCGAGCGAGCTCGTCGCGTCCGGACAGGGGTCGGCCTCGCTCGCGTGGACGCTGGGTCTTTTGCTTCGGCGAAGATCATCTATTGGGAGAACGTAGATGGTGTTAGAAAAGGTCGCTTTCGCGAACGGAGAGACGTCCGAGCCGCGAAACATTTACCCTGATCTTCCGTCGACGGTCGTTTCCTCGGCGTGCTGAGCGAGCGGTTCCCGGCGTCCGCGCGTTCGGAGTTCCCCGCTCCGCTCTCCGGGGACGGAGAGGGAGCCGTCAAGAAATAATCGTGGTTCCCGTTATGATCCACAGTCCCGGCCGAAGAGGGCCGTTTTACGCGAGGGGGTCTGGTGTAAAAGTCCGGCACTTCGTCGGCGTCCACCTCCTGCCACTCGTAGTCGCCCGGCGCGAGCGGTCGGTTTTCGGCGAAGTCGTAATTCCACTTTTCCGCGGACGCTCTCTCGATCTCCCGCATTTGCTCCCGTACATCCTTGGCGAACTCTTGGCGGTCCACGGCGCCGAAGAGACTTCGGCAGACAGGCGGCTTGCCGTGATCCGCCTGCCTGGGGTCCACTCGCTCCAGCGTCGGACTTCCATTGGAGACGCGCACTTTTGACATTTCGCACGTGAAAAGTTTGTCCGAGAATCGCAGACGCGGCGTAACTAAGAGCAATCCCTCCCGAGAACGCGGAGCGAGGCGCAGGGCGCACGCATAACAAACGCGGAAAGGCGAACGCGCGCGAGCGGCGAACGAGTCATGAAAACGGCGATCCCCGTCGTAGTAATTCCGAGGAAAACAGACAAGTCGTTCGAGCACCCAATATGGCGATCGCAAATAAAACTGGCAGGGGGAAAAAGATTGACAGCGAAGGCTATTTAAACAGAAGAAGCTCGCGATTGGAGGTCGGAGCGCGCGCCCCGCCCATCGACGAAAAACTATACAAACAGCAGAGTCGCCATGTCCGCTAATCGTCAGCAGGAAAAAGAAAAGTCAGGAAAGAAAGGGTTAAAAAGCGTGCGAGCGAAGTCAGCAACAGTTGTAAGCGGTTAGAAGAAGAACGGTTTGATTTAGAGCAAGTGCGAAAGTCAGAATCGCCTGCCTGGAAATGTCATGCATGCTTGCGAAGACTCGATAAACGTGTGTACATGGCAAAACGAGGTGTTTTATTCCCACAATTGAGTTATGGTGAACACCTAACGATGACACTGAGTGAAATGTAAGCGCACGCTCAACCTGCCATGCATTTGTAATCATTTAATGAAAGTCATTACTGAGAATCAATAAAGATGATAAAAAGGGAAAATTGTGTGCTTTCTAAACGGGTACAACGGCGAATATGTCAATGTTTAAAAGCTGTAGTGATCTGGCAACACATCTGCAGAATGAGTTTTGGTTGTATGGAAGAAAAGCAATATGATTTTTGACCCTTTTTTTCCAAGACTTTGTTGGACCAGTTCCATTTACGTGAAAGCTGTAGACGTACAGTGTAGTAGAAGATGATAGATATAAAGGGGGGGATCAATCGAACTGACTCTTAGAAGGTTGGTGCGATGCGTTTATGTCGGCCAAGTGTGAGTTGAGTTGGCTGGTGCCTTATCGGTAATGGCATGTTCTGTAAAACAAGTAATTAGTAGAGTTGTACACAATTGATGGTTACTGCTTTGTCGTGAGTAATTGTCTAATTTGTCCGATGGTTCAACAATTACTGCGTAGAAAGATGTGAGCTAAAGTGTGCAAATCAGGGAAGGAAAGTTTGTTACAAGTTTTCCTGGTTTTGACTGAATTGCAGTAGGAAAGGCCAATTGCTTTAAGTATGAGTTTGTCGCCATCTAGTGGTTTTGTAATGGATGAAATTTAGTTCATGACGTTTTTTGGTGCAGTAGCTGGGATGTGGAAATGTGTTCCTGGAGTTCTGTTGATTGTGTAATTTTTATGCATTGGAATTTTTGTAATGTATGTAATTGATTAAAGATTTTTTTTGGGGAGAAATTGTTCAGGTAGTTTGAAATTTGTACTGTTTTCAGCATTTTTTAAGGGGAGATTATTTTCAATTTTTTTTGGCTAAAATTAGCAATGTTTACTTTTATAAATATTCATGAGGGGGAGGGAGGAGAAAAAAAACAAAACAAGTATTTTATTATTGTTTATTATTATGTGTATTTTATATATATATATATATTTAGGTAGGTGGTTGTGTGAGGGTGGCTTGGCAAATTTTGGATTTTTTTTCAGTAAAATTTTTTTTACTAAGTCATTTTTGGCATTTTTAGCAAATTTTTAGCAAATTTTGGCCTTGCTTCCGGAACACTCTAAAGCATAACCGCGGCGGATCAACGCTCCGAAACCTCGGGGGGGGGCCACGGTCACGGCCCCCCCTTCTTCTTTCTTTGGGTGGTTTCTGGGTTTATGCTCCGCTGTGTCATCTCACCACTTGTTGTGTCCTTCCATGCTGTGTTGCTCCAGATTTGGTCCAGTCCTCTGTGTGTGTGCGATCCATCGTTGGTTGACTTCACCTGATCCACCGCTGACTGTCTCCATCCACTCCACTGCTTCGCTCTGGGGCCCCATGGATCCATTCGTCTGCCCTTCCAGCCTTCTGTCTTTGCTGTGGCCCATGCCTCCTCTTCGTTCGGAGATCTTGCTGTACTTGAACCAGCGCTTTCTGGCATGGTGTGCCAGTGCTCATGCCGCTGAGCCACAGATCTCCTCACACTTATGATGAGTTGGAACTTCTATTTATATTCTTACCGGCGCTTCTGAAGATCAGTCTCATTCCACTCAAGGCTTCCACAGGCTGGAGTCGTGCAGGTCTTCCTTTTGGTGTAGGGGTAGTGCAGGAGTTTGGAGATCATTCAGCAATGGGTTCTAGGCTCACCTACGACTGGTACACACAAACACAAAACTGTGATTTGTCCAATCATGACCACTAAGACAAGTGGTGTGTAGAAACATGAGCAGTGAGTCAGAAAATCTTCTTCACACTATTTATTTAACACTCTTGTCACTTACAAAATATTGTGTAAACACCATAAACGGTCACATTCAACAGATGCTCTGCTGCTCAAACTTGCTTCATACGAGCACAACCACAAAATCAAACTTTATCATCACTCACACTTTCATTTCATTGATCTGATCATAAATGAATATAATCACATGAAATCAATTATCATGAGGACGTGCTCTTCTGGACGCTCTTCTTCCTCAGCAGCTCGTTCTGAACCTGCTCTGGAAACTGATCGAGGTGCTCCCGCACACAAGGCAAGCAGAAGCGCTTGGTGTAGAACAAACTGCAGTCCTGTGGGTAAAACGAACAAAACTCTGCCTTAGTGACTATACCGTTTCAACACTATACACGCACACAATTCAGTCATTAAAGGCAAGACGATGCATGTGAATAAAGCTCATTGTGCATTTGGAAACGCTTTAGCTTTTTTTTTGGACATTCTAACTTCACTTACTC
This sequence comes from Danio rerio, assembly GCF_052040795.2. Taxonomy (NCBI): domain Eukaryota; kingdom Metazoa; phylum Chordata; class Actinopteri; order Cypriniformes; family Danionidae; genus Danio; species Danio rerio. The sequence goes on from NC_141024.2 coordinate 19,154,397, forward strand.
ATTTCCTCCATCTCCATTTCTTTCTTGCCAAAATGCAGCATCCAGCAGTTCTCACACAAAACCCATCAAACTTACATTTTTACTACGTTTCTTTCTTTTTCTTTTTTTAGGATTACACTAATATCTTCATTACATTAACTCATACATTTCACCACTTAACAGACGTTAAGTAAACTTTCCTTTACCAATTCATTTCAAAAGCTGTTGCTGGAAAAAGCGATTTACTTTCAAACTATTACATTATGCCTCAGCTCAAAGCTCATTTGGAAGAAAAACTAAACTAACACATCAACTACCGCAACGTACAAATATATCAATGTTGCTTAACCTTATAAAAACGTTTATTTTATTGGGATTAATTCAAATCACCCATTGCTTTAGGTAATAGTAAAAACAGATTCAATTCTGCAGCACTTATCCAATTTAAGCACTATTTCTAAACTCTGATTTTTGACTTCAAATAACAAATGCTTTTGAAGAATGCTTTAAGAAATGCAATTTTACTCCATTTCTATTGCTACTTCTGCTTCCATACACATCCAAGCAGAGGCCAGCTACATTTCAAGTGTCATGAAAACGTCATACAAATGTCAGTATGGGCCAGAAGTACACAACTCATCATAGTCTTCACACCCACCTTTGGCCCACTCTTACACCTCTTTAGATTCTGTGGCAGATCAAATGTAGCTTTGTTGTAACAAACACCTCCAATACACTTACAAATATTTTGCAGGCAACATGAATATCTGGAACCCCACAAAAAAATTCACACACTCTCACCTTAAAAACACTATCATGGTGTGTTCTTCTTCTTTCAATGATTAAACAAGGAATAATTCCCATTACCATAATCAATTACATACTTTTTCAAACACAAACAGGACAATCCCAAACACCTCTAACAGCAATATCTCACTTTTACAATATTTGTGGTAAACATAACTGATTACTGGAAAACTCACATTTTCTGCATACTATTTACACATTAAACATTGTGTGCATTTACAACATTTCTATTCTACACCAATGAGCCATTACATTAGAACCATTCACACACCGTTTGTACAATTTACTTTAGGTCTAAAACGACACAACACTGTCCTTTAGCCATGCTGTGAACACATTAAGGTAGCCTTCACCAAAATTGTCATACAACACTTCAAATTTATAAATAAAATTGGACAATAACATTTCAATATTAACAGTGCTGCTACTAATTTTTTTTTTTTTTAATAAATCAATTATTTTTATACAAATCATTTACATGCACATTAGACATATACACATTCATTTTAAATTGAATAAAACTTTACAAGCATTCTCTGCTTCTCTAAAATCACCATTTCTCACTCTAACTGGTGTGTTATAGGATGCACAATAAAAGGAGCCCAAGTAGTCACGTTATGTTTACCACACTTTATTCAACTAATATGCCAAAAGCAATCTTCAAAAGTCCAGTAAGCCTTTCAGTTGACGTCACAGCTTCGCTTCACTTTGGGAGTCGCAACTTCTACGTACCGTTCCCACACACACAGTCTTGCTGCACAGAGAGCACTTGGATCCTAAAATCAGAAACTTCTCTCTCTCTGGGCTGAAGGGGTCCTTTATGCCAAAACATTCCTCCAAGAGCCTGAAAAAACACACAAAAAAAAAAAAAAAAAAAAAAGTCACTCACTTTTTTTTTTGGCCAAACATCAATAAATAAATATGTTGTGCAAACACTACAGTACACTTTCTACCTGGAAACTGCAACATCCCACAAACACTAAACACGCATACAAATAAGCTACAAATGTGAACACTGAACAGAAACGCAACATACAAGCCCTGCCACAATACAAAAAAATAAAAGAATAATAATAAAAATAAACAGTGACAAAAAAATAAATCAATCAATCAATCAATCATTACAATTGGATACCCATTCACAACTAAAAGGACTGACTGACAACAACTTTCAATACAAATAAAACAACAACAACTCGAATAAAAAAATTCAACCCTAAACTTTTACTATGATACTGCTCCACACTTTAAAAACCTTTGCATTTTACAACATGGTAGGCCATCATGTTAAACAATACACAAAACAAACACTAAATCCACAACAACAACAACAACAACAACAACATTAATTAAAAAAAAAAAAAAAAAAAAAAAACAGATTTCCAATTTACTACATTGGATATTAAAAGTCAAAATGCTCAAACATGCAACCAAAATTATTACTACATACAGCACGCAAAACACATTTACTTTGTCCAACTTCATACTATTGCTTAACACAGCCCTCAGCTGTCAACACACTAGGCTTGCAAATGCAACACACCACGTTTCAAACCAGCATGCTGTCTGCTAAACATACTAAACAGACAAACCACATCAAATGCCACAAGTTAGTTCCAGCACATATCCTCGCTGTTCAACAAAATTACAAATAAAAGCCCTAACCGTACCGCTTCACAAATCACAAACCAATGATATTCAAGCACCATGACCCAAACCTTGCATCCTCAGGAAGCAAACAAAAAGGACACCTGGAAAACATCTGCTACAAATCACTGCTCATGCACACGTCCATACCACCCTCCAACAGTCACCATGCACAACTTGGACGCCAAAGCACCATTTATTCATCAAATGGACCTTCACATCACCTTTTCAAAACCACCCTTTTACTCCTGGAAGCATTGCAACCAAAACAAGCAGGACAACTTGGAAACACCTTCATTCACTGCCATACGGACCAAATGGCATACTTCAGCCACACAGCTCAATAGTCACACAACCACGTATCTTTTAGGGAAAAAAAAAAAAAAAAAAAAAAAAACACAAATAGCTGCTTAATACAATACATGCCACTGAGGCTACTCTACATTAACTATACACTTCAAATGCAAATAACACTCCGTTTTCATTTCATTACAAGCCTTACAAACCACATTTGACCTCTCCATGCAGGAACTACAAATGCCCCACAACCAACAACTTTCCACAGCCTTACACAAACACCTGGGGATGACAAATAAAAGGTTAGGCGAAAGTTGCCCCAGATGGAGCGCTGATCTTAGTTAAACATGCAAGTTTTTGTTCAGCACTCCGGCCTTTCAAAAAACTACTGAACGAGAAAAAGAAAAAAGGAAATACACTGGCCAAAATGCTTCATGAAATGACCGTTGCAAACTCTCAAAGAAAATCTCCCTTATCAGGGAACAACATTGACTTCATAAACTGTGTCACATTCACAAAGCGAGTGGGACAAGTCACAAATCTATTGCCCAAGCTCAATCATGGACAAACTAATCAACTACTTTAGCAAAATATCCACCGTTCATACTTACCCTCTTTGTTACAGCAGGAAATGCTACAACAAAGCATAAACGCTGCTCAAAATAACCTCCTCAACACCCACCTTTGTATTGTTGCCGACATTTTTTCTTATACTTACCGGACACGGGTGAATTTACTTCAGATACAATCCATCCAAATTCTTTCCGCAGAAATTGACTTTGCTCAAACACCCCATTATGTACTTACTACTTGACAGAGCCTTTAAACAAATGTGTCACTCGCCAACATCAACACTCACCTACACAGGTTTACGTTGGCATATGACTGACAAACCAATTGTCAAACAAAATGTTGCTCCGCACCTTACACAAAAGGGGAATCCTGGTAACCTTCAACAAATGACTGTGCAGATGGACCGTACAAACAGTCGTCTGTACTGAAATGACAAGCTCCGGATTCAGCATCAGCTAGGAGGTTGTGGGTCAAAGATCAGTCCTGCGGACATCTACTTACTGTATAACGTTGCACAGCTAGGTCAATAGTACTCGCGTTCATGATGGTGGAAATCACAATACCTTGCTCGTCCCATTTCAAAGCCAACCCACTTTCACAACACGCATGTAGTAATGCATACTCTTCTCCAAATGTCTGTACGTGGTGCACATGTACTGACCATTGCAGCCAGTGACCAAAGAGAACCGTTTTAGACTGTGCACAAAAAGGAACTCATTACAAGTCACGGAAATCATGAGCACAGCTTCAACACATTTTATGCAGTGACTGCTGATCAAATGTTTCAGCCTAAACAATACTGAACAAACATAACACCACACCAAAAACAGTTACTTTCATTCAACATTTCAAAAGCACAAACATACTACGAATTACAACTATACTGTAACAACAACAACAACAACAACAACAACAACAACAACAACAACAACGCTTCATATAAATGCCTCACAGTCATTTGGCTGCCCTCAGTATTTCACATTGCAGTTCAAACCAAACTCATATGCCCATCAAGCTCAATATGCTCTCAACTACTGCTACCGATTTGTGCTGGCATGTAAAGGTTAATGCATTCTTGCTTGTTCTTTTCTTTCTGTTGCAGTTGACAAAGCAAAGCTATGCTTTTTCTAAGTAACACCATTTAGAAACATTCAGCTAATGCTATTTTTATTTTACTATTTTTTATATAAATGTTCTTTTTTGCCAATGGACAGACTGCATGCATGCCAATTTTGTCCTTACAAAAATCTGCGTCTTATTTAAATATTACTGAATTGTACAAATTACTGCACAAATACTAACCTTCAAAAAGCACTGTCGAAAAAAAAGACAATACCTGATAAACAATGTCTACTTTCCTGATTCATACTCAGCTTTGCCAGAGGGACCCCTAGGATGTAAGAGCGTTCAGTGCTTTGTCAACAGAAGCAGCCACAAAACTTGATTACTGCAGGGAAAAACAAACATTGAAGTACAGACCAAGACAATTCAAACTTGCATCATATACTCACCCTTTCAACCACTTTCCAACCATTTCATTTTCTTCATTGTGGGAAACACCTCCTTTTATAACAGCAGAGAACACAGTTACAAAGTACAAGTTAAATGGCAGAACTGACCAATGATGGCTAACAATTTTTTAGTTGTAGTGGCAACATTCATCATAAGAAGAAGAGGAAGAAGGAGGAAGAAGAAAAAGGAGGAAGAAGAAGAAGAGGAACAAGAAGAAGTCTGATTTTTTTGGACATTAAGCCAATTGACAAAATTACTTGTGCATACCAGATGACCACATGATGCATCAAATCAAAATACACTTGGAGAACCTTCAAATTAAGCTTTCATTGCCATCAATCCCAAAAACAATCAAGTTGTCATTCACTTCAGCAGGCCTACTCTGTCAAGTCCTCTGAACAAACATCTATTAAGCATACTCATCCTATTCAGTTTCAATGCAGCACCAGGAGCTGCATTCAAACTGATGGTTACGTCTTTTTTGCCAGTATTTGGTAATGTTGACTGACAAAACACCAAATCAATTCCTAAAGCAACTTGCATATTCGGCCCAAATGACAGCCTTCAGGAGGATGCCATGTCAGGAAGACATTCAAAGTTGATCCCCATCTACAGACTTCATTCAGTGGAACAAAGCTAGGAAAGAGAAATAGGTTACTTGTCTGGCCACATTTGCCTTTCATTCCATACATCACATTGTTACTGCGTTATTCAATACATTTGACAAGCAACTTCACAATTTAACTGTCAAATACTCAACACAAATTATGATATTGAACGCTTATTATTATTATTATTATTAAATACCACTGTTTTTCCAGTATCGGTACACTGCCTACTACATGCCCACCTCCAGCCTTTAACAGAACCCTACTTTTTATACAACTTGATGGTGAGCAAACGTTCCTTTTCATGTACAGCATTACAACTGTGCCTGAAACCACTCTCTGCGTTTGTAGGCATGTCTGGCACCTCTACGTTAACCTGAACGTTTATTCACAAACACTTTTGTACATGGAACAGCTAAACTTTGCTGCAAAAGAAAATCTACAAAACATAACATTTCAATAACTTTTCAAACTTAAACCTAAAATGTTACATTCTGGATTATTTATTTTTTTTTGGGGGGGGGGGGGGCTAAATAAAAACCACAAGTGCTCCATCTTTGTATATAAAGCTTTTTTTTCTGTAACTTCGGGCCAATGTGTTTTTCCTTTATTTCATTTAACAGACAACGCTTTATTAATCAATTCATTAATTGAGTAAATTAACATTCCATCTTCACATCCTTTTTTAAATGCTCAAGTTATCGCTCCGGGTTTTTACTTACTGTCGACGGCTTCGAGACGTTAAGGAGCCTGGCCTCAGCAGGCAACCATGACCACTTGCAAGCTGCATTTTTAACTCATTAATTGTCTGACGTTTCCTTCGATCGTACGGAGATGACTTCTGCTGGACGCACTCAATCAGTCGCTCCATCTCTCATAGCACACCTTCACTGCAGCATAGCGATATTGCAGCTGATCCACACAGGATAAGATTTCCCCATGTCAGCCTGAAAGGCAATGCTCCTAACTTCCAGGTTCATCCTGACATCTGTAATGAGAACGACGCTGCCGCTCTTCAGCTCGACAGGTACTTCCCTACCGCATGAATGTGGACATTTCGCATCGAATGTTACGGTCTCTCTACCAATACCTTCAAGCCAATCATGATTCTTGCCTTCAAAGCACACAACAATGACCACTTGCAAATTAGCAGGGAATACATAAAACAAATAAATCACTTCTCTATTTGGGTTATATCATCATATAGACAACTTCTGCTGGACGCACTAAATCAGCTGCTACATTTCTCATGGCATGCAGCAGCCACACGCTTCCCTTCAATTCATTTCCTCACTATCCTTCTCTATGCCGACACGCATGTTGTGTCCTATCATGTTGTGCTCAACCACATGCGCTCCGGTCCTCTGCTCGCTGCTCCATCCGGTCAGCTGATCGCTCCATGGATCCTTTCACCGGTCCGTCCACCCTTGGTCTGGTCAATCGCTCGCCCTGGTCCATGGCTTCACCTCAACACCTTTTCCTTGTACAAATCCAGCTATACTTACCCCAGCGCCGGAACACCTATACGTACCTGAAATCTCCACACTCGCATGGCACACAAATACCTACTGGGCTGAAGACTGCCAGTCATGTTCAACCGAAGATGCCACGACGAACAAACAAAAACAAACAACTGTCTCAGCCTTAGACAAACAACAACTGTCTCAGCCTTAGACAAACTATACAAGACTTGCACAAACACGAAACGGCATGCCATAATAAATCAAATGATCGATTTAATGCGTCCAGCAGAACTAATATATATGAAGCTACACCAAAATTAATCTACCACTTCGTTACTTTTGATTCTAACTCGTTACTGCTCATTGTTGCTCGCTGACAAGATGAAACTCATGAATGGCTTCAACCCAGAGACCTAAACGCACCATGTGAAATCTCCACATTCATGCGGTATGAACGAACCTGTTCAGCTGAAGACCGGCAGCGATGTTCTCATTACGGATGCCAGGATAAACCTGGAAGTTAGCAGCATTTGCTCCCGGGCTATGATGGAGAAAGTCTGACCGTGTGTTGAACTGCTCCCGTATTGCTGTGCTCTAGTCAGAGCGTGCTATGACAAATGGAGTGACGGATTCAGTGTGTCAAGCGGAACTCACCTGTACACGATTGAAACAAACGTAACACAATTCATTTCTTTTAAATCCAACTTGCAACTGCTCATTGCTGCCTACCAAGACCAGACTCGTGAGCGCCTTGAAGCCATCGACAGCGAGTGAAAACACGCAGCGACAAATTAACCATAAAAAACAACGTCAAAACAGCGTGTTTATTTACCTCATTGATTAATTGATTAAATAAACAATCGTCCATCAAATCGATAAACAGTAAAATTGTTGACCAGAAGTGACATTGACAATTTGTATATAGATAATAGTAAACATTGTTTGTTATTTTATTTCTTTATATTTTGACCAATAAAATACACCAAATATAGCCATTATATAAGAGTTAAACGACAAAATTAAGTGCGCCTGAAATAACACTCAAATTAAAGCAGGAGGTGCCACACATGCATATACCAAACAATTAACATGACACTTCATTTTTGCCTTCGTTACATTGCAATTCACTCGTCGACAAACGCGAGGTCAGCGGTTTCACACGCAGTTTAAATGCCCTACACCGCATGATATGACACTCCATTTCTTAAATGGTTACAGTGCTCTTTACTCACACTATAGCTCTGGTGTTCGGCGGCTTCTGTCCGTAAAAGCTGTATGGGCTGGAAACCTCGCACAGCTGGCAGCTGAACACGCCGAGCGCGGAGCCTTCCGTCAAATCCATTCCCGTCTGCAAGACGATGCCTACAAGACGTTCAAATCAGGTTTAAAGAAAATAAACGTTAATACAAAATGTCTGAATAACGTTAACTTACTTACAAGTTTGTCTGCAGCCAGCACGCGCACGACCGCTCACGCCATGCTGCTGCTACGGTGTGTCAAGTCGCACAGCTGTTCGCCGCTTCCGTTTTATAGCCTCTTCCTCTTGTTCTTCTGCATTTATTGGCTGTTGGCAAACGATACAAATGGTGAATTTCCGCCACCGACTGGTATGGAGTATGATCCATCATGACCCATTCTCGCCCTTTCCTTCATGCGTTCATCTCCCACTAATGTGTGTTCATAAGATAAGCAATGAGAAGATATAGCGTTTATACATAATTATTTCATACAATAGATCTCTTTTCAATTCTTCATAACACTCCTTCTGTCTTACGCCATCTTTGTCCATTTTGAATAGTGTACTCTTTAATATTGTGTGACCCAATCTCACTGAGCTGGCTCATCTAGACTCTATATTCATATCTACAAACCACAAGTCATTTAGCTTCTTTTAAATTGTTGCCATGGAAACATTTTGACATTTAAAAGCACTGTCTGTAGGTTCGTTACATGTTTGTATTTATATTCTCACTCATATATGTATGATGTACATAGAAATAACTAAGGCTTATTGGACGTACATATCCTTTGGATAGGTTCATTGTTCATCATAGGTTCATCAACAGATTCGATGTGGCATGGAATTAAGCAGCATTCTCCCACGGTGAGATCCAAGAGTTTATCTGTCTAACTTTGGGAAGAGAAACTGTGCACAAAACTCCTTTCCTGTAGCATGTTTCCAATCTTCAAAATGTACTCTTTAATGTTGTGACCTAATCTCACCCTCCCTGGATAATTACTGTCTCGTTTCTTCAACTTTCTTTTGATTTCTGTAAAAGCGTCTACCCCTTTTCTCGTTATCCCATTGATTTACCACCTTCCTTCTTTCTTATTTTAATAATCCTCTTGATTTCACTCTTGCTTATACTTAGCCTACGTTTGCTCTGTCACCCCAATGCCAAAGGTCCCAGCTGAGTCAGCTGGCATATCTGTGTGGAGTTTATATGTTCTCCCCGTGTTTGTGCGGGTTTCCTCCAAACACGTTTTATAGGATGAATTGCTTGAACTAAATTGCCACTAGTGTATGCGTGTCAATGAGTGTGTATGGACGTTTTCCAGTACTGGGTTTCAGCTGGAAGAGCACCCACTGTGTGAAACGTACGCTGGATAAGTTGGTGGTTCACTCCACTGTGGTCACCCTTGATGAATAAAGGGACTAAGCTGAAGAAAAATAAACGAATAAATGTATTTCATCTCAAACTACAAACACCGGTTACCAGTAATTAATTACACAAACAAAGAGTCAAAAGGAAAGATGAGATGAGATGTTTCTTTAAGTTGCAAATCTACAAAGCGTTTTCTCCAAATCAAATTTCATTTCCCTAAATGCTTAAATCAACACATTTTCCCCTCCCAAAAACACAATAAAACCATCATTTACACTTCTCATAGTCAACACATCTGTACAATACAATTACAGTTGGAGTGCTATACAATGTACAATACTCTTTTCATAATACAAAACATTTTACAAATGATGCTCAATGTACAAGTCTTTCAAATAAGGCAACGACCATCTGTTTGATACAGCTATCTCTGTACATTCAACCCTAGATCATCACCTCGTTTACAGCACGCTCACTTTTCATTTCACAAGCTTTAACTCCTGATTGCTGGTGCTAATTTGGCAAAAGAATGTCTGCAAGGCAAGATGCAGTCTTGATGATGCAAGCTGAGATTGCATATCTCGCTCATGCAATATCAGACACAATGCGCTCAATGGAGCTGCTCGCGTCACTGTGAGGGGTGGGGTTAGGGGTGTGCATTACAAAGCATTGGATGCAGCTCAGATTGCACTGCACCAGGTCTGCTCCCAGACCCCTCTCCATAACCCTACAACATAGGACATTTATAAAAGTAGTACACTTTCATTCACAATGATCAAACTGCAGCTGCTATTTCAGTTGAGATTGTCAAATGTCAACACAATCGACTCTTTACGATTCCATGAGGCCACAGGACACGATTTGTGGATGGCAATTGTTCAACATGAATGACGTTCATTTATCATTACAAATTCTTTCTATAAACAGCACACTTCTTTACCAGTTGCAAAGGTTATTCTTTATCAAAATATGCAGTCATACTTTTTTTTATTTTTTTATTGTGATAGATCTGTTTTGCCTTTGTTGCGATCTTGTGTGATTGACAGGCTGCCCTCAAAACATCATCAGACAACAGAGGACAATTGTTTTGGATTCAAGATTACAGCACAAGTGCACACGCACGCGCACACACACACACACACACACACACACACACACACACACACACACACACACACACACACACACACACACACACACACACACACACACCGCTGCTATATTCTTTATAAAACAACAACTGCCCATATTAATCAAGTAGGTATCGCTGCAGCCCAGAGACCACCGAGTGGGATGGATTACACCGTAAGTGGGTTGGTTGACCTGTAAGTGGGACAGATTTAAACCAAAGTAGCTTGGGTTAGCTGGTGTAGGTGGAGCAGATATTAATAAAACACATCAGGTTACTGTGAGATTGGGTCTAGGTGGAGCAAGTGTAGATGTTACTAAAACACATCAGGTTACTGTGAGGTTGGGTTTAGAGCTGGAGTAGGTGTAGTAGACGATACTAAAACAAATCAGGTTACTGTGGTTTGCAGGGTGCTGTACTGTAGGTGGAGCAGATACACATCACAACACATCAGTTTACTGTGAGGTTGGGTTTATGGTTGGGGTAGGTGCAGACGTTCATAAAGCACAATATTGAACTCGGTGTCATGTACAAAACTTTAAATAAATCAAAACTCCAGCTTTGTACAGCCCACTTGGAGCTCAAGACCCACACACTTACAGCTGGCTCCCACTTCCGTTTATATCCTTCTCGTCTTAACTGTATGGTATGACGCAGACCACTCTAAAAGTTACACTTCGTTAGCCACGTTCCCATATCTACAACTCCAGCCTGCGAATATGACATTATGATGGAGCAGAGGAGCAGCTCCGCTTTTATAAAAGCGCCAAAAACAAAACTTACTTTAATGATGTACTGCTTCCCGTTTACTGCTGACATGTAAACCTGAATCATTAAGGTGCGTATTTCTTTTTCATGACACCTTTCAGGAATATACTAAGTATGTTTGGAAAGCATCTATTGCACTTGTCTAGCTTACTCCTTATAAAGGTCAGTGCCTTAGTAAAGATCAGTGCAATTATGATGAGGCTATTCGTTACACTGGCCGTACCCTACGATGATCCTGATGTAGGTGCACACCCTAAACATGTTACTGCCGGTCTCCTGTTTATCTCCTGGTCGAATGCATACGTGTGAGCTCAGTACATGTCTCTGTAGATCTCCTGCAGGAGCGGGTGGAGTGACGCGTCTTCTGTCTTGTTGATCTCCTGCACCAGCTCCGCGTGCTCCGTCACCAGCTGCCGCAGGTCGGCCAGTTTCTGCAGCAGTTTTGGGAACAGCAAGCTGTTGTCGGGGTGGTTGGACGTCAGGTGGAGCCGCAGAGAGTGGATTACGCTCTCCTGGATGCGCTCGATCTGTGGCACGTTGCTGAGTCCGGGACGGTCTGCGAGACATCAGAGACGCATGTAAGCATGCCCAAAACACAAAAAATTCATCACCAAGCTTGTTTATTTAACTGATTACTACAAATGAAAGCAGAAATCAAACTGATGTCACATACCCACTGGAAAACATACTATAGTCATTTATAATACTACTTTACTGTTTTTTTTATTCAGCTAAAATGTGGCTACAATTGGTTTTTCATGTATGGCCGATATATACTGCATCAGCAAGAATGATTGAGGTCATGTCCATGTGTTGCGCAACCACTTAATATATTGATTATTGTGACAGGCCTAGTCTAGACAAAAAAAATAACTAAGAACATCCCACCTACATGTATGGGACGATGGCGTTGAGGAGATTCGAATAAAACTTTGCTACTTCCTCATCATAAACCGCTTTTAAACCTTTAAGGGTTTCTGTTTGTCTGTTGAAGATATGAGAAGATGTTTTGAAGCATGATGGAAACCGGTACCATTGACATATATACTACACAAAAAACTCAAAGTCCATGGCTACTACAATGCTTCAAAATATGCTCTTTATTTCCTTTTAAATATCCTCACACAGTTTTTAAACACGTTCTATATTGTGCTAATTACAGTGTGTCACAAAAGTGAGTACACCCCTCCCATTTCTGCTAATATTTATTAACGTCTTTTCATAGGACAACACTGCAGAAATGACTCTTCTTTGACACAATGAATAGTAGTCAGTGTAAAGTGTGTATAGCTGTGCAAATTTATTGTCCTCTCAAAACAACTACAAACGCAGCCAATAATAGGGGTGTACTCAGTTTTGTTGCATGGGGTTCAGCTAAGTGAAAATGTCAAAATTGAGAACAATAAATCATTTTTTTTTTCCACTGTGACTCATAAGTGTTACACTGTCTCGGGTATCCACAGATAGCAGGTGAGTTAAATTTAGTATAAAAGCTCTTTCACTCTCTCAACCAGGCCACTGAACGTTCAACATCGCACCTCATGGCAATCAACTCTCTGAACACCCGAAAAACAAATTGTTGCCTTACATAAAGACGGCCTAGGCTATAAAACGATAGCCAACGCTCTGAAACTGTGCTGCTGCACCGTGGCCCAGACCATTCAGTGCTTTAAGAGGACAGGTTCTTCCCAGAACAGGCCTCGCCATGGTCAGCCAAAGAAGCTGAGTGCACGTTCTCAGCGTCGCATCCAAAGATTGTCTTTGATAAACAGACGGCTGAGTGCTTCCAGCATTGCTGCAGAGATTGAAGATATGGGAAGTCAGCCTGTCAGTGCTCAGACCGTACAACGTGTGGTCCTAGAAGGAAGCCTCTTCTAAAGACGATGCAAGAAAGCTTGCAAACAATTTGCTGCAGACTTGCAAACTAAGGACCAGGAATGCTGGAACCATGTCCTGTGGTCTGAGACCGAGATAAACCCATTTGGTTCAGATGGTGTCAAGTGTGTGTGGCGGCAACCAGGTGAGGAGTACAAAGACAACTGTGTCTTGCCTACCGTTAAACATTATGGCGGGAGCGTCATGTTCTGGGGCTGCATGAGTGCTGCTGCCATTGGGGAGCTACATTTCATTGAGGGAAACATGAATTCTATCATGTACTGGAACTTACTGAAACACTTCCCTCAGGAAACTGGACTGCAGAGTACTGTTACAGCATGATAATAACCCAAAACATTTATCCAGGATGACCATTGGCTTGCTAAAGAGGCTGAGGGTAAAGGTGGATGGACCGGCCAAGCATGTCTCCAGACATAAACCCCATAGAACACCTCTGGGGCATCCTGAAAAGGAAGGTGGAGGAGCACAAGGTGTCAAATGTCCACCACCTCCATGATGTTGTGACGGAGGAGTGGAAGACAATTTCAGTGGCAACCTGTGAAGCTCTGGTCAACTCCATGCCCAAGAGAGTTAAAACCATGCTGGAAAATGAAGGTGGCCACACAAAATATTGACATTTCGCATTTTCACTTAGGGGTGTACTCACTTTTGTTGCCTGGGGTTTACCTATTATTGGCTGTATTTGTAATAGTTTTGAGAGGACAATACATTTACACAGCTATACACACTTTACACTGACTACTATTCATTGTGTCAAAGAAGAGTCATTTCTGCAGTGTTGTCCTATGAAAAGATATAAATAAATATTTGCAGAAATGGGAGGGGTGTACTCACTCTTGTGACATACTGTAATTATGCAGATTTCTACTTTTCCGCTGCCCTAAATGTTTGTGCTACTATGGCAAGTGGTGATGGCGGCTTGATCTTATATGTATAATTATACAACTCCAAAAAGGTTCATTTTTAATTAAGTCCAGCAATTAAGTTTCAGCAAATTTGGAACCGTTTCAGAGGCCTCTGAAGCATGATGATAGATCCCTGCAAAATTATTTCCAATGTCTTTTGAATTTTTTGTAATAAACAAAAAAATAACTACTTCGCCTCAAATATATCAAGGCATTGAAGCATGTTTAATCTTTTGTACATTACATGTAAGCGCTTATTGACCATTGGTTTCGCTCTTAAACTCTTCTGAACTGAACTCTAACTGTACGTCGGATGCTCTAATATGTTTCAAGATTCACTTAGCTGTCTGTGTAACATACATCAGCTGTAAGAACGCAGTGAATCAGAGCAGCTCTGTGGAAGAGTTTGCCCTTCAAATCTGCAGGTTCAAGTGCTGCTACAGGACGTGGCAGGAGAGGAAACTGCTTATTTTCGTTAACCGTCTCGCACTCATCATTATGTCATCCTGTCTTTCTAAAGCTACTGGCTGTGGGACTACGGTGACGTCAAAACAACCTGAATGCAAACTAACTTACGCTTCAGCTAAAGACAAGCGAATTTAATGCGATATGACATGCTTATAAAGCACAGAGTCAGATTACAGTCAAATTTAAATGAGTAAATTCAAGCAAAACTGATGACTGGCCTAGGAAAAATCTTTTAATCCCCATTTATTTAAACCGATTAGTTGATGTAGGTGTTGTAATGCCATGTAATAATGTGTACTTATATAGCACATTTATTGTGTATGGTTTATTTGTGCAAACAATTCTACATCAGGGGTTTGATGCAAAACCTACCAATATTTTTTATCATATACCCCCATTTATACTATTTGAGAAGAGCAAATATTAAAACCAGGAAGATAATAAGATGTGGACCCCCATTTGAAAACATTTTTGTTTAATATATATTTTTATTCCTTTTATGTACATTTATTTTGATATCTGAAAAATATATATATTTTTAGAAGAATAAATTCCTAAAATATTTATTCCATCACCCCATTCCATGACCTCTGTATCCCACTGAAAAAAATAAACCTTGCAAATATTGAAAAGTATCCATTATTTTCATACCTGTAGTTGCCAGTCATATGGTCACCTTAGAATTATAAGGTTCTATCTGACATATTTGTCTAAATTGAGTTATTGACATATTCTTAATCAATGACAACTTATTTACATTATGGGATGTTTTTATAAGGTTTTTAAAATGTAAGACTTTTTATTTAAAAAAAGAAATGTTACAAACACATACACTGTTTGCTATAGATTGCAAAAACTTTAAAGCTCAATATCTCTAAATCATTCAGAATGCAGATAGAACCTTATTATTCCAAGGTGACGATATATATATGTATATATATATATATATATATATATATATATATATATATATATATATATATATATATATATATATATATACTTAAAGTCAGAATTATTAGCCCCCCTGAATTATTATCACCCCTCTTTATTTTTTTCCCACAATTTCTGTTTAATGGACTGAAGACTGTTTTTTCACATTTCTAATCATAATATTTTAAAAAACTCATTTCTAATAACTGATTTATTTTATCTTCAAACTGGGGTTGCTATAAATACCATTGTGTTGTGTGTCGATACGCTAACCACAAGACACCTACCTAGACAACATTTCATCTCACCTCCACAGCAGATGATGGCAGCCACGAACAGCGCCAGGTCACTGTCGTCCAGCTCTAAAGCGTTGAACTTCATGGCGAACTGAAACTTGGGCTCCATCATGTCACTGAAGGGTTTGCGCAGGCTCTTCAGAAACTCTCGGGTGATGAAGCCTCCGCCTTGAGCCACCAGCAGTCCGTCCTTATTCATGCAGGACGCCAGCAGAGTGAACAGCGCCTCGTACACCCCGTATTTCAGCAGCGTCACCTGGTCGTTGAGGTCCAGGTCGGCGAAGCCTGGCACGGCCTTGGCATACTCCGTCAGCTCTGTGACCGTGGCCACTGAAGCGTACTGGCAGAAAAGGAAGAGCCGGGCCTCCACTTCTCGCTCCTGCAGGGTGGAGATGTCGCCCGATGCCACGTTACCCAGCAGCTGGGTGACTAGTTTCTTCTCTGCGTGCTGGAGAGTGTCCATGTCGTGAATGACGAAGGGCTTCGATAGAGGACAGAGAGAGGAAAGTCAGAAAACAAGTGTGTGCATGTTAAATAGTTTTTGTACTTAGCTCTATGTGCTGTGCTAATTGAAACTCTGACTGCCAAGCTTTTTTAAGGGACAGTTTACACGAAACTTTGACATTTACGCAGGCACAAGTCCTTTTCATTTTTGATTTGTTTCTTTTTTTCTGTTGAATACAAAAGAAGACGTTTTCAACATTCTTCAAAATACCTACAGCGGGTTCAACAGACAAAAGAATCATTTGTAACATCTGAATTCTGAGCAGATTTCTAT
Source organism: Danio rerio (assembly GCF_052040795.2). Taxonomy (NCBI): domain Eukaryota; kingdom Metazoa; phylum Chordata; class Actinopteri; order Cypriniformes; family Danionidae; genus Danio; species Danio rerio. Next base: position 19,171,062 of record NC_141024.2, read on the forward strand.
TTTTTGCTGAACTGTGCCTTTAATTTGGAGATACTAAATAGAGAAACCACTTCAACTGCCAGCTATTAACAAAATGAAGCTAGCCGCATTAACGAGGGGTCAATGTCCTGAACATGCCAGGCTGCTTCAGCAAAAATATTGGGATTCTGAATGAATAAAACTTTAACTAAGCCTGCAACACACTGTAGTAGTGAAATCTGAACAGACACTTCTTCGCTTTTGAAATTTGGAGAAAAACTGCACGTGGCAAGCATCCTATTACTTGTAACAAAGGAAAAAAAAACAAATTCTGACATCACCTTAAAATTAGTCTTAAAAAAAAAAAAACTACTCTGGCCCATTATACACCCTGAGCTTGGCTAGATTTGCGGACAGAGTGAACGAATGACATTTGGTTTTAAAGATTAACTTTGTAAAGATTATTCAAATTTAAATTGGCTGAAAACACCACACCGATGTGAGGCTGTCATTACCACAAAATATTTTTGCAAGATTTATAAAGATACATTTTTGTTTCCTATGATCTATTTAAGATCTACACAATAATTAATAATCTCCTTAATAGTCTATATGGCAATAAGTTCTCTGAATGAATTTTTATAAGGCACGCCACAGTGAACCTAATTCAACGTTTTACAGATTGAAAATACAACTTCTCACTTTATAAACATATCATCTGATCAAACTACTGTATAAACCAGGTTCCTCCTAAGTGTATCTGTCTTTTTTCCAATGCAAATGTCCAAATATTCAATTAAGACAGATTTGTTTTTTGTTTTTTGGGTGAACCGTGCCTTTAATTTAGAGGTACTATGTAAGAGAAAAGGCTTAAACTGCCAGCTATTCACATAATGAAGCCACAATGAAGAGGGAGCCGATGTCTTCAAATTTTTCATTTTGTTGATGCAAAATTATTGGGATTCTGAATAATAAAAACTTTAAACAATAAAGCAGGAATACACTATAGTAGTGAAATTTGAACAGACGCCGGCCTACTTTTGAACCACACCGATATTAGACTATTATAAACAGGCAATATTTTTGCAGGTTTTATAAAGTTGCATTTAAAACACAGACAATAATTAATAATCTGAATTTGGCTGTATGGCTCTATGTTCTCTAAATTATTTTTTAAGGCACATACAATGAACTTAATTGAACTTTTGAAACAATCTCGGTTTAAATTTACTCTATTGTCTGATCGAACTGTAAAGAAGTGATGTTCTTCCTGAATGTTTTTTTTTTCCAGAGGAAATGTTTAAATATATTTCAATCAAGTTTACATTTAGTCTAGGTTTTTGGAACATGTATCAAGATGAAAAGTTTATGATCATAAGAAACAAATATCTGCCAATGTGCTCTTAAAAATCCAATTATTTTCATACCGTATTAACAGAATGTTTGTCCTAGACATAAATTCACTTCATTTTGCTTACTTTCTCCCAAACAAAGATCATTAAATATTAAATATTGTTAAATGAAGAGGCACTCGAGACGCAGAAGCAAAAATAGCTTCTTCCTTTAAGAATGTTTAGATTTATTTGCATTTCAAAAGAGAAATATGGAGGGCTGTATTCATATCTTTGCAGTATTTCATTTGAAATATGTTTCAGACTTCCTACTTTGATCGAACACCCTTAGAAATCTTTTTAAGACTTTTTGTAAAACTACATTATAATTGCGTCTCATAATTTTGCTTATTTTTCAATTCCACTGCATTTCTTTTTACATTGAGTGTCAAACGGCCGCTTAGGTTTACTTATGTGTTCTGCAAATTCTCAGTCGGCCCAAACTACTTCAATATAATAAACAATACTATCCTATATATAATAAATATATATAAAACCTTCCATTGTGCTAGCAGAGAGGTAAAGAGAGCGTGTTTGATTATCCCCACATTTTAACAGTAAGCGAGAGGTCAGCGAGTTTGTTAGTCATTTAGTGCTGATTTCCTTACCGGAGTGCTGGTCTTGCCTGTGAGAAACACACGTGCTTTGGCTTTGTTCATGTGGAAGTGTTTGAGGTAGGCTTCGTGCATCTGTCTGGCCAGACTCCTCATGTCCGGCTGCTGACATTTGTGTTCCTCTTTCCCGCTGACGTCCTGCTCCGCTTTCAGACGCTGCTTCTCGGACTGGGGTATCCGCCCAAAACGAATAGCTGAAAGAAGCACGCATGAGGATATGCAATTTAGTTCTGAACACTTTTCATATACAAAAGGATTTTTATACTGTATAAAGTTCACCCCAGAACCATAACCCTTACAGGACTCTTTCTGCAACTTAAAATAAAATAAAAAATACATCAAATCAAATATTTTCCGAGCGAGTATACTTTATAAACTGTTCCCAATAGGGATTCAATTTAAGACTTCTTAATACATTTTTAAAGCCAAAAAAATAATAAAAATTATTAAATTAATGGTAACACACTCTGTCATTGTTTTCTAGACATACATTTATATGGAGCACAAATTGCGTTAGCCACACTGCACACTCTGAAACCAATGATACTAAAACATTTCAACAATAATAATAATAAAAATAGACAGTCTGCCAAAGCTAATTTGCTGTATAAAAACAAAAGACAAACATGTCAGATACATCATAAATGATTAATAAATTACATACTGAGGATGCTATTTAAAAAAATATCTAAAAAATAAAACACTGTAGTTATTCTAAATCTGCATTTCTCCTGTTTTCTATATCGTTTCCTAAGCTTGTTGCTTAATAAACAGCATTTGACTTTTTTTGTTGGTTTATTTTTTACCTAATTATTGATTATTTTTATTAATATCCCTTTAAGTTTAATTAACTGCTTTATGTCAAAGAGTCTGCTAAATGCCTAAATAAAAGGTGAAATGTTAGGAGAAGACTCATACAGTAATGAACTGCTAAAGTATATATCTGTGCTATTTAAACATCACTGGCTCACAGTCCACTACTACTGTATTTGTCTCAAGAAAACTCCAGAAACCAGCCAGTGGCAGATTTTATCATTACATTCACTAATGTGTTCAAATGTGGAGATGCTACACTTCGATTTTAGAAAGCTGAAATGTGGGGGAATCATGACTGATGGTCTGAAAATATGTACTATCAAGTGGTCGAATTTTAATTGCTCGCATTTCTGCTAAAATGAACGGATGTTAGGAAAATCCTACAAAATAAAAGGTGGTACAAAATGAGTTTTATACTGTACAAACTCAAGCCACTAAACATAACCCTTACAAGGACGGGGCAGGACAGGAGAGGGCAGGACAGGACAGGATAAGACTACACAAAATCTTTTTCTTTTTTTAAATAAAATACATTTTGTAATATTTAAATTTTATTTAGCATGGACATAGTTGAAGGAAACTGACTGAGTGAGTATAATGTATAAGCTCTTCCCAATTGGGATTAAACTTAGGACTTCTTAAGAAGTTTTCAAGGTCAAATATACAGTATATATATTTAATTTAAGGTAATGCAATCTGTCATTGTTTTCGAATTTTTATTTATATAGAGCACATATTGTTTTAGCAACACTGCACAGTCTGAAAATAAAAGATATTAAAATAGTACAATGACATTTCATAACATTAATATATTATTTAACATACTATTTATAATTAATACAATTATAATTAATAAATAAAATCCTTTTGCTCCACTTTAATCAACTGCTTTATGTCAAAGAGTCTGCTAAATGTCTAAATAAAATGTTAAATGTTAGGAGATAATTCATAATGAACTGCTAAAATATACGTCACTGCTATTTAAACATCACAAGCGTACAGTCCATCACTACTGTGTTTGTCTAAAGAAAACTCCATGCAATTATTTGAAACTTACCAGCCAGTTCCAGCTTTATATGATTATATTCACAAATGTGTTATAGCTGAAGTGGGCATGTGGAGATGCCACACTATTTTTATTTTAATGGTCTGAAAAAATTTACCATCAAGTGGTCACATTTTGTTTGAGCAGAAACCCTCTCGAAATGCATGGAGGTAAAAGAAAATTCTCTCAAAATAAAAAGAAGGACAAAATGATTTTCATTCTTTACAAACACAAGCCACTAAACATAACCCTCACAAGACAGGACAGGACAACAACTAAACTGAACTGAACTGAACTACAATAGACAAGACTACACAAAAATATACATGCGTAATAATATTTTAATATCATTTAGCAGAGGCTGAAGGAAAGTGATTAAGTAAGTGTGATGTTTTTAAAAGCTGTTTTTAATTGGGATTAAACTTAGGACTTCTTAAGAAGTTTTTACGGACAAATAAACAGCGTACAGTCAGAAAATAAAAGATACTAAAACGTTTAAACAACAATAATAAAATGGAGTCTCAGTAGTGATTATTAAACCACACTGAACTGAGCTGAACTGAACTTAAACACTGCAAACTGAACTACACTGTTTCAATTTACTGTGATCTTTTATGTAAAGCTGCTTTTACACAATCTCCATTGTAACAGCGCTATACAAATAAAGGTGAATTGAATTGAAAGATATATCATAGAGGGTTAATAAAATACATTTTTAGTAGCTGTTAATACAATGAATGAATGAATAAATAAATAAATAAATAAAACTCTTTTGTTTTCTATAAAGTTTCCTTTGCTCAATAAACATGTCACTTTACGTAACCTTTTTTTTTTTGACACCAAAATAGTATCCATTTGCTCCTCTTTATATCAAAGAATCTGCTAAATGCCTAAATAAAATGTGAAAGGTTAGAAAAAGACTCACAATCAACTGCTAAAGTATATATCTGTGCTACTTAAACATCGCTGGCTTACCACTGTATTTGTCTCAAGAAAAGCCAAAATCCCTCTATATTTTTTAAACTCACCAGCCAGCGCCAACTTTAAATGATTATATTCACAAATGTGTTGAAACGGAAGTGGGCACGTGGAGATGTTACACTTCATTCATAGAAAGCTGAAAAATAGTTGGGAAGCATTATCGACTGTATAAAAATACATACTATACTGGTTGCGTTTTAATTGCTCATATTTGTGCTGAGACCTTCTCAAAATGCAGAGATGAAAAAAAAAAAAAAAAATCCTACAAAATAAAATAAGCGGGTCAGGGGGCACTGATTGTGTACATCTGATGAAGGTACTGAACTTATTGAATGGTCAGCTCCTGTTTATACACAAAGCATTAGTAGTAGGACATCAGGTCATCACACCGCTGCCACTTCATCAGTGTCGGGACAAAGGGCAGACGAGGGGGCGGATTTATGGCATCATACCACACAGATCTGCTAGGATTACTGCAACAACGTCACATGGTATTAGCCCTCTCATACAAAAGAGACTCTGGGTCAAAGAACGAGACGGCACTCTTCCGGCATCTAGTACATCTTCTGTTAGTCTACTTCTAACACGCAATGGCTGTTGGGAAGTGTGCATTTGTTCTGCATCATGATGTTAAATAGTGTGTAAAAGTTGTGTGTTTGAGTGTGTGTGTGTGTGTGTGTGTGTGTGTGTGTGTGTGTGTGTGTGTGTGTGTGAGAGTGTGTGTGTGTGTGTTTTGGTGTTAATATAAAGTTGAAGCCAGAATTATTAGCCCTCCCTAATTATTACATTATTAGTACATAATATTTTACTAGATATTTTTCAAGATACTAATATTCAGCATAAAGTGACATTTAAAGTCTTAACTGGGTTAATTAGGTTAACTAGACAAGTTTTAAGGCAAGTTTTTGTATAACGATGGTTTGTTCAATAGACTATTGAAAAATATATTGTTTAAGAGGGCTAATAATAATGACCATAAAATAGTATTAAAAAATGTAAAACTGCTTTTATTCTAGCCGCAATAAAACAAATAAGACTTTCTCCAGAAGAAAAAATATTATCCGACATACTGTGAAAAATATCTTAATCTGTTAAACAACATTTGAGAATTATTTGACAAAGAAAACTAAATTTTGACTTCAACTGTATGTGCATTAAAGTCAATAATGCTTACACAATTGGACTCTTAAGAGGAGATGAACTTGCACGTATTTAAGGTAAATGAGTAAAATGTCATGCCCTACATGTCTTTCCATGAGCCAATAATGTCGTCATTGGTTGCAATGTATGTGCTGCTTACTTCATTTCCTGATCTGAAGTGCTTTCTATCACATTCATGCCTAAATCAACCTGTGCCAGTCAGGTGGTCCTGAGTCACATGATAGAAGATGTGATTTTATTTGATAATGTGACATTAGTTGGACAGCTATTGGTACTTCAGTGTTAGATTCAAATTGATCATGGTTACATTTCTGGAATCCAAATTAAATATTCGATTCAATAAATGCTTTGGATTTTGCTTCCAGTTTGCTGAATATTGTTACTTCTTTATATGAATAATAATAATAAATAATAATAATAATACAAACAATACTGCGTCAAAAAATTAAATGTATTTGTTTATCTGGCAAGTAATTTCATCATTACAAACCAATTGCTATTTAAAAGGATAGTTCACCTCCCCCAAAAAATGTCATTACTCTACCCTGTTTGTTCCAAACCGCTTGACTTCCTTTTTTTTTTTTTGGTTGAAAAATCAAGTATTTTGAGTAGAGAAAATATATTATGACAGGCTTTTAATTTTTGAGTGGACTGTCATTTTAGGCTGACTGCAACTATTAAACCAATAACAATTTTATAATTTCAAGCTTGAGACAAATTAAGCTGAAACTTGTGGAAAATTAAATACAGTGTTAAAGGCTTACAGTAGTTTACCCAAATATGAACATTTACTCACTATTTAAGCTCCCTCAAGTGGTTCCAAACCTTCTGTGGAACACAAAACGAGACAGTTTAAAGGGTGATGAAACCCCCCCTCTTTCGGTTCAAGTCTAGCTCAGAATTAAGGCGTGGAGCAATGCGAGCGAGGGAGGAGTGGACGTGACTAGCAGAGCGAGGGAGAAAGAGGGGAGCGAACAACTGCTATCAGCTGGTTCACAAAATGAGACACAAACCGTAAAAAGACCCATTATTTTAGTCACTTTGAACGTTAAAATGCAAAGAAATAAAGTAATAGTCAGTAATTGAATGTCCTGCTACATTTGTTATTCCTATTTTTAATATACACATAACCACAATTTGTTATATCATTGTAAAGATAATCATGTAAACACTATAAATGAGGAGGACTTCTTGATCCCCAGGTCTGAATACAGACACAGTGGATACTAATGCAGCAGGTCTCTTGCCCCGTCTATTTCAAACATTAACCCTGCCGGTAATCCGGAGGATTTTAAACATAGGCGAACACAGCAGCACGCAAATAGGCCATGTGTCTGAACGGTAACAAACTCAACAGATAAAAGACAAAGTCCGCCATTCTGCCATTCTGTAATTCTCATACACCGATCTCGACAAAAATGCTTGCTGCGCACACAAACAGCTTTGCTGTATCGGCTCTGACAGCATCGTGGAGAAAAATAATGTGTGCCATCAGCGGACGCGGTCCCACCCAGTCATTGGGTCTCACAGCTTAGCAGGCCTGCCTTGCCTTCGAAAAGTACATGCGCTCATGAATAATTAGGAAGCAGGCTCTTCTCATAAGATAAGAAAACTTTGCTATGAATAATAATGAGAAACCGACGCGTCATCACTCCACTGGCAGATTCGCACTGTCACCGATTTTCATCCCACCCCAAAAATTGTTTTAAACCCGGAAGATGAAACTGGCTGACAAAAGCTCGAAATTATCCAGGTTTATCCACAATTAAAGCTGACAGGTGCTAATGTTGTCCTCATTCAGGGATTCTCAAAGGGCCTTCAGCAATCCTGCAGGTGCGCTGTGAGACTTAAAATTTACTCTTTATATTTCACTATCATTTTTGGATTTAAATATTAATATGCTATATTAAAATGATCAAACTACTGCACTTTTTCCTGTTCTCTGATTGATTACTTCAAACTCAGTGCGAAAACAGCCTCATGATCACGTCTGCAACTCGTACTCAATTTAATTAAATTCAGTCTTTATTTCTATAGCGCTTTTACAATGTAGACTGCGTCAAAGCAGCTTCACATAGAAGATTATAGTACACGCAAGTCTGTTCGTTCACAAACTATGCGTGAAGTAAATGTTTCTCTGTGTGTATTTTTGTGTGAACTATTTAATATATCCGCAGTTGTCCAAACTAATGTCCTTTGAGTATTTTATAACGGACGTGCACCCATACAGGAGGATCTAGCGAGGCTCGATGGTGTTTCTGCCATAGAATGTAATAAACTTGAATATGGGCTTCAGACACCCTTCGCTGTTCACTGATCCTATCAGCGATCTCCCAATAATATCCAGCTGCACACTCAACCGCCATCAGATCAGCGTTTCATCAAATTTAGCGTGCTTTACTGTATTTTACATTTGTCTGTATATTTTTGAATAGAACATAATTATTGGTAGATATTAAGTCAGTCCAATTTCAGTACTGCAGGGTTTCTTGAACCTATAAAGAAAGCTGAAAACCTGTACCTATTGACTTTGATATTGACATTTCAATATGTTTAATAAAAAAAAACATTATATTAAAACATATATCATCGATTATGACATAACATTGCGCATTGATTATATTTCCACATAATTACTAATATGAATTTTTCCATGAATGGCGACCTGTTTGAGCTCCACAGCCAGTTTTAAAGCACCCTAAATTTCCTAACCTTCAAAGGGACTGTTAAATGACTTTTTACGTAACATTATTGTAGTAAAACGGAGCACTATCTTGATTACTGATAAAACAATTAAACATCTTAAATCATCAAGTCATAAACTGAGTGTGTATGATCTGATTGTGAACTCTTACCGTTGTGGGACATGCCCACTGCAAGGCACTTGCGGAATCGGCAGTATTGACATTTGTTTCGGTTCTTCTTCTGGATCTTGCAGTTGCGTTCACACTTGTCGTACTCCAGTTTAAGTCGAATGGTTCTCCTGAAGAAGCCCTGTGGAAAAGGGCACAATAGTAAAGCAAACTTCTCATACAGTATAGCTGCTGGATTGTGATATACAACCAATTCAGAATGTAAACATGCTGTTAATATGAGGACTTTACCCTCTGAGGTCCAACAGAGAGCGGAGCCTATAAAGTGTCCTTGATAATCCTACATACTAACCTTACTGCATCAGCGATAAGACGGTTGATTCACAAGATCCCAATCTTTATTGATCAATTACAAAACATATCCATAAACAAACACAGATGGCTGGCCTATTTGAGCTTTTTAAATTATTATTATTATTATGCAAAGAGATACACAAATGATTCAAACTTCATATTTATGTATTTGAGCTTTACGTAGCGTATAAATACTGCATTTCCCTTTCAGGATTCTTTTTAATTTAACAACTAAATTGATCTACACAGGTATATGATCACATCAACTTTTATTGTAGCGATAATTGCTGAAGATTTTATTATGATATACAGTCGTAATATAATAGATAGAATGCAGAAGAGGTCACTTCAACAAGTATAATAACAGAAACAACTCTCCATTGTAGTGTTTTTGTGTTTTTTTACAATTAACAAGCATTTCAAATAATTAAACTGCAAAAGTATTATAAAGTACAATAGGTAAAACTTAACGTTAAGGTTTTATTAGTGAACGTTCATTAATGCGCTAACTAACGTTAACATTAATTATAATAATTGCTCATAATTACCATTTTAGCTTAGTTATTATTACCAAAACAGATCAACATTTATATCGACCGACTAATCAAACAATAAATAATAATAATAAACATTACCTAAGATCAAAAAGAAATGCCTTACAAGTACTTTTCATTGTTACTTTGAATTAAAGTGTGAAATTCAAATTTACAAAGTTTATTTTGTGATAGCACAATGTAATTCTTTAGCCAATCGTTTAATCCATGCAAGTTTATACACTGAAATAAAGTCTGTTTTGGTAATCTTCAAAGTCTAACTATTTGCTTCTGTGCTTTGAGTGGCATTCCAGTTGATTTCAGTGTGCTATACTATTGGTAACCATGCCCATCTTACTGTTAGTTTGCTGTGAGGAAATTATGTGCAAAAAGAAAGCTCTGCCGCCTACTTAATATTCCATTTCTTTTAGAAGTACATCAACATACTTAAATAAAATCTCTTACATTTCCCATGGACTTTAATTAACAATCTCAATCAAGCACTTTCTTAACAATAAGAGCCTTATAATTAATTATTATGAAACAAAAGGCTTATAAAGAATTGTTTCAATCTTTATCTCTGGGCAAGTCGTAGTCTATAGTATCATCATTAATAGCCTGTCTACAATACAAAGGGGTCTATTTTGATGATTCATGCGCAAAGTCCAAAGCCCAGGGCGCAAACGCAATAAGGGCATGTCAGAATCCACTTTTGCTATCTTAAGGACGGAAAAATCCGCCTTGCGCCGTGGCGCATGGTCTAAGAGGGTTGAGCTTATTCTCTTAATGACTTATAGGTGTGTTTTGAGAGTAAACCAATAAGAGTCTCATCTCCTATTCCCTTTAACAGTCAGTTGCGTATAGCGCAAATTTACTATTTACATGGCGGACTTTGTAAGTGGAAAAACTGAACGCTTCACTAGCGAGAAAACAGTTAAACAGAGCATCTACAGCACGACAATGAGAGATAAGCCTCCTCATTCTTCACTTTCGCTTTTGCTCTCGTGAATAGGGAAACTTGTTGTACGCAAAGACATCCTTTAGCCCTATAAATAATTAATTTTGTTTGTTAAGCGCAAAGATTTGTTTCAAAACTATTTCTAAGTTCAGTTCTAATTGCCAACAAACTAATAAACGACCAATAATAACGAAGTGTGTTCAAAAACCTGAGTTATACGAGTTATATATATATACTAGACCGGCTTTAATCTGGTCTATTGAACAGTCTATTATAGTTCCTCAAAATAGCAACGCGCCAGCAATGCGCCACAACACATCTCCTTTTTTAGACCAGACCGCCTATGGGCGCACATATGAGCGCAAATGCATTTGATATTTAAACAGCGTGGCGCAAAACATCAAACGACTCTTGCGCCAAGCTGAAACCAGCAAACAACAATTGCGTCACGTCTAGCGCCAAATTGCGCCGGGTGTATGATAGAGCCCATGTTGCATATGGAAAAGTCGATAAAATGCTCGCACGTTTGTGCAACAATACACTATTTTGCTTGAATAGCCCGTGATGCCCTTTAAGGTTGCAAAACTGTGTAGAAATGACACCTTTTATGGTAGTCTATTGCACATTTTCTGATGCTTCAGTATGAACGCACATCTGAATGCGTTCATTTCTGCTCCTAACAATATGATTTAGCAGCTACAACAACCGTGACAATCTCTTAAAAAGAACGACTCACAAAATGAAATTTTTGGATTCTTGCCTGATAAGACTGAAAAAAAACAACAGATTAAAAACAGAACACACTGAAACAATTTTGACCTCTTCATACAGCCAAATTTTGTTGGAAAATGGCCTTGTTGTGACTAATTTCATTCGGTATTATTTGTATCTTTATTTTAATGTACCTTTTGTTTATCAGTTCTCTACTAAATGCATTTTAGGTCAAGCAATAGACAAATGCTCCATTCAATAATAGGATGACTATGAATTCAATTCAAGTAGGGTTATTATAACATAAAATACAAAATTTCTGACCATTTGCTTTATTTCATATATTTGAGTTATGAATTACAGTATCGTACCGTATTGTATCGTACTTTTCATGCTGCTTCAGCTGGTATTGTATTGTAACGTGAATTAATGGTATCGCAAAAACCCTAGAACACCACAGCATTTACAACAACCTAAATACTCCTTAAAAGCACAGTTAGAAATGTCTTGCATGTTCATCATCACTGCATGTCGTACTACTGAATCTAGAAATGAATGTGTGACAGAGATGCATGCATAACTGTCGCCACTGGCCTGCTTGGTTTGGGATTTGTGCGCATCGATGGATTTGCTCTTCAGTGTTTGGACTTTCAGCTGTAAAAATTAAACCACACTGAACTAAACTGAACTAAACTGATATTCAACTCTGTAAACTGAACTGACAAGGTTTCAGTTTACAAGAACTTTTATGTTAAGCTGCTTTGACACAATCTACATTGTAAAAGTGCTATAGAAATAACCATGAATTGAATTTTAAAAACTGCTCAGTCGAAATCTAAAAAAAAAAAACATGTACACAAAATACAGATATGGAATATTGCTATTTATCTTTCAAACACTAAAGCAAGAATAACCGTAATGAAATACACTGCCTATCACACTTTTGTCATTTAAATGTACACTGTTGGTAAGATAAGTGTAATAAGGGTCACGGTTACACCACAGAACTCCTGTGTCCATCAAGGCAAGTAGGAAAAGCCAAACATGTGCCTGACAATGGAAACAGGTATGAGACTAGAGCTCGGTCTCATGACAGACGCTCACAGATCTCAGTGCTAAAAACAGAACCCATGACGCATCTGTACGCTCTGAACATACCGAATGACAAAACCGGGCTGAGGAAACAGATCATCACTGTACAGACCTAAATACCAAGCAAATGCAGACGCAGCTTCCGTGTTGGTGGTGCATTATTTCCTAATGCTCCTAAAAACCTTGGGAAGTGAAGTTTAAAATATATCTGCATCCTACAAATGACTCGTTTGTTTGTCCAGATTTGTCCAAATCAATTTTCGAGGGAAAAAAATTCATATTTCACAGTAAGCTGCTATCAATAAACATTATTAATAGCATCCATCTGATAACAGCTTTTTAAAAACTTTTGTTTAAGCCCTATTTAGTGATAGTGTCTCCATATACTTACAAAGTGCTAAAATAATAAGACATTTTTTTATATAATAACTAAAGTTAAGCCTCCTTACAAAATTTTTTTTTTCATTTCTATAGCTCATCACATAAAATAAGCATTGTGGTTAACAACCTTATGCTTTTTACATGTATTGTTCATCAAGACAATCTACATGAGCTTTTCTGAAAAACCTGTTTAGTGTTTACGTGTAAATAAATATTGGTTGACATCTACTACACAGGGTTCCCACTCTTCAGTGACACCAGATTTTAGCACATTCGCTGACTTTTTAAAGCAGCATTAATTTTTAAATCAAGCTCCTCTGGTGTTCATACCCCAACATATGCAGTGTGATTAAACTTCTTACTGTTACACTTAATATTTATACTCTTAATACTTTTCATTAAGAGTACTTTTAGAAAAAATTTAGACCATTTTAAGGTTGGTGCAATTTTGATCAAATGTACATTATTAGTCAATGTTATTGTACAATATGTAAATGCAAGCTTTTTCAATTGAACATTTTTTAAAAGTACAATTGTTGAGATAACACTATAATCATTTTGTTTTATTTTTGGTATTTAATTGAAGCACTTTCAAGGATCTATGTTTGTTTTTATACTTTCCAAGCCTTAAAGCCATATGTCTGAAATTCAAATACTTTCAAGAAGTGTGAGGACCCTCACTATAACACACAGTGGCGGATCTCGGCCGGTGCCCCCGTGTCAACAAGTTTGGTAATAAAGATAATAAATTTTTTTTACTTCAGTCATGTTCATGTTGTGAAAAACTATTAAAATGTCTACTGTTGATTATATTAGACTTTTGTTTCCAATAGCGATTATACAACTTTAAATATAGGAAGTCCTGTGAAGATTCCCTCGGTTTGTTATAGATCACTTGGAAAACATTATTTTAAATTAATGGAAGGGGGGAAAAAAACTGTATGTTAAAGTTTACAGGTGCCAAACTGTGCCTTGATGTAACAAGAATCAGTCCAAGGCACTCGAGTAAAGTGAAAAAATTAAAAAGCCTTTATTCACATGGCTAGATCTCTAAAAACCAACGCGTTTCGGCAGAAGTCTGCCTTCATCAGGGTAACAGTGATCAGGTGCGTCTAGAGTCTCTTTTGAGTACTACGGTCACATGACTCATTTAAACATCTCAAATGGCACTCAAATAATTTAACAAGCAAACTCTACTACCATCATAAATTCGGCATAGATACACAAACACCCACTTGCATATGTGGGAAAAGAGAGAGAGAGAGAGAAGAAAAAAGAATATATATATATACATACATACACATATACGTATATATACATACACATATACATATATATACACATACATACATACATACATACACATACATGTATACAATATATACACATACATGGAAAATACATACATACATATAAACACATACATCAATGTATAATGACGATCTGTAAAGCATCTATAGAAAAACTCATTTAATCATTCATTTTCTTATCGGCTTAGTCCCCTCATTAATCCGGGGTCGTCAAATTCTTTTTAGACACAGGAAAGTTGAAGGTATTTTTGAGCAGTCATCATTTTGTGTGGCTTCATTAGCTGCTGTCATTTATTTACTATAAAACAACATTGGGGGTTTTACAAAAATCTGGGGGTTTTTGCACCTCAAACCTCATAGTTTTTTAGACTATGGAAATTTAGATCTAATAAAGCAAGACTCAACAGGCAGAAAAGTACATTTGATTGCTTTTTTCAACAAAATTACCAAACACTTAGAAGCACTTTGTCTCTGCAGACACTTATGATCCAACTAAGTGTTTAGTACTGAAGGCCCTTTTGTGTTACACTAGATGGTTTAAATATGGAGCAGTTTACCAATAGGTACATTTTTGGAATAAAAGGCTTTAATCACATTTTAACATGTTCATAGTAATTTAATATTTTATTTGAAAAAATATTCCAAATCTCTTTTGTCAAATGTTATTTTGATTTGTTGTTAAACTAAAATTAAATATTACAACTATTTGTTTTTATGTAGTTTGGTTTAAACAAGCACATTATAATAAGTGATAATAAGGTAACTGATATGTCTATTTTCCAGCTTTCTAAAACGCTAGTTGTCATGTGAATAATTGAGTGGTAACGTTTTAATATCTTTACATTAAAAATGCATCAAAAATCTTGCTTGTCATTTTCAGAGTGCAAAATCATGCACAAGACAAATGTCCAATCGTTGTTCCAAGTTTACATGGAAGAACAGTTTTCAGCTTTTGTTTCTTAATACATCATAAGTAGTTAGGACACGGTGTAAAAATCTCACATTATATGATTAACTAGCACGAAAATTAGTTCAACAAGAGGCACATAAACCAAGAAAGCAGTGACCTGAACTGAATAAAGATGGTGTATGGTGATCCTGCTCGTGCAAGAACAGCTTCATACAATATTTGATTAAACCACCATACAATTGCACCTACCATGATTCCTTAAAGGCCACCTATAATGAAAATCATCTTTTAGGAGCTGTTTGGACAGAACTGTGTGTAGGTACAGTGTGTCCACAGTCATATGGGGGTGATAAAAACACAATGAGTCTCTTTATTTTTTAAATTCTTCTCTCATTTTGAGGCCCATCACAATGTGACGTAGAAGTGCAGTTATCTCACCCACCAAATTGATTGACAGCGCGTACTAACATATCTCCATAGTAACGCATATAATCATGTCCATAAGACAGGACGTGCGCAAAGCAACCGGGATTAAAAGATCTGTTCAGCTCGCTGTGATTATCAATCATCATGATTATGATCAAGAATGAGTTGTACAAGCTTAAAACGTTTTAAAAATTAAACCGTCTTTATTACCACAGCCGCGGGTCAGTACAATTAAAAGAAGGCGCTACAATCATCATTTGACGACGTTAAATCAGGTTTATTGTGTACATTAACATAACGGATGTCCATACAGCAGTGGATATTAACGTGTCTCCAGTGACATTGGCCGTGCAAAAAAGAGTGCATAGATAAATGCGCGCGCTGTGTGCATTATTAATGCATGAGGTTTATAACGACATTGTGTGCGACTCAACTTGCGGTATTACGTCCAAAACAAATACATAAAATAATAATTGGAAAAGATCTTACTGTACTATTTCTCACAAACATTACGTGAGATCTGCTTCCTTCATGTCTGTCATTGTGCTGTTTATCTGATGCAGCCAGAGATCGAGGAACACTCTGACAGGCACAAGGGAACCCCAAAAACAGCTACAATACATAGTGTTCGGAGCAGAAAATTCAATATACTGAAACGTATAATAAATAATCTGTTGGGTGTTTTGACCTGAAATTTTACAGACACATCCTGGAGACACAAAAGACTTATCCTAAATCTTAACAAATGGGTAAAATAGGTGAGAAACCTAAAAAAGAGAAACGTATATAAAGATTTTTTTAGTCTCACTAAAGTGCTACATAAGCGGTAAACCACATCAGCAATAAACCTTCACTTGTAATTGTCCTGGTCTAATTGCACTCTAAGGGGTGCCAACGGTCAAAGTCTGCTCTAGCTGAAAAAAGAAAAACACATAGCACATGGCAATATCTGGGGTGCCACTAGTTACCTTTAAAAGCAAAAAGAGCGGCCGTGACCCATGCTCAAATCACCCATGGTGTGTTGTACTAAGGTAAGTCCTTATGATGAATTTGGCTAAAGCACATGAAGCAACAGCTCTTCTACACGCTTCACCTCACCTTTACAGAGGGGGAACAAGCCTCGAGGGAACGTTATGCAAAAGCAGCTATGAAAATACCGCAGGAACTCATGTGCTTTCTGTCGAGCCAAGTGTTTTGTGTCCCGGACAGATTTGTGCTTATGAAAGTGTAACACTACCAATGGCAATCAGGACAAAAAGTTGTGTGCTGTTTTGATATTGACTCCTGGCACTGGTGAGACAATTTTCCACTGTGCGCGTTGCATACTCGCTTACCTTGCACCCTTCACAGGCATGCACTCCGTAGTGGAAACCTGAAGCCCGGTCGGCACAGACGCGGCACTCGAGGGTGAGAGATCCGGATGAGTTCTCGTCCTGACCCGTGCTGGCTGAGAACACTTCTGAGGACGGACTAGACGCCGGAGTTAAGACATCTACGAGACAAAAGCACATATCCAGTCGGTTTCACACTTTAATACTGACCCAGATGCGTTTCAGATGTTTACTCTTACAAATTTTGCTTAATAGACGAGTCATTAAAACCGTTTTTAATCGTTTGTATGTTTCTGTGCAGCTTTTGAGTAGTTTTAAGTAAGGGGACATTGACATTTTAGTTGTTACACCTCGGGTGTGCCTTATTTTATAATAATCATATGGCTTATATGGTTACCACACTAAAAGACATTGTGCACATGTTATGTTGTAGTTGTCCTCAAACTGCTCAGCTGTGGGACTAGTTTCTTACACATCTTATACAAAATCTTGTGCTTTACCTTGATTTGGCTTTTAGCATTTAACAATAAGGTTTCACATCGTTAAAGGTTAAAACTTGCTCGTTTGTTTGAAATTGTGCAACTATTTTTAATAGCGTAAAATGAATGCAAAAAAAATCTTTGCTCTTGATTATTGTTAGGATAGTGTTGTTTATATGCTCTACCTAATATCGATGAGTTGTCTACTGCAGTGTCACAGTTCTGGTAGTCCAGCATGTGAAAGGAGTTGAAGGTGTCGTCGCTGAGAGACTGAGAGATGTCCTCCAGCACCTGCATGTCACCAATGAGCTCTCCGCTCAGAGGGCTGTACATAATCGGGTCTCCCAGAGGGGACGAGGGACTGTAGAGGCTCGGCATATCTACCATGGCGCTGGACCACGGCAAGATTTGAATCAATCATCAGTCTGGAAAGACAAAACAACAGACAAGCACCTTTAATGACTTTTAAATGTTTTTGAAATGCCAACATGGTGTAAGTGACATGATTTTCATTGGAATCGGCCAACAGTTGTTTAATAAAATGGTTTAGACCAAAATAAAATCGTATCATTGCATCTCTAGTTGAGAGGCAGTTTGTTTGTTGCTGGAATTGATTAGTATCCTGAACAATTAATTTACGGTTAACCTTCACTCTTAAAAATAACACTTCTTCGTTGACATTGACGGTTCCAAAAGGAATTTGAAGATCTTAACATATAACTTTATATTCCAGAAAATGGTATTTACAGTGAAATAAAAGTTTATTAAAATGTTCTTCACCCTAACGAATTGTTAAAAAACATTTTAAGGAACCCAAAATGGTTCCTCTCAAACAGTTCTAAAACTCTGTTTTGGAGCATTTTTACAGTGTGTTTGTTTCATACACCACGTGGACAAAGGCATTATGACACACCTGAAACTATTGAATTGAGGTGTGTTAACCACACCCACTGCAATTAGTGTATAGAATCAAGCACCTGTCCTTGTGAGCTGCATAGACAGTTCTTCAAACATAGGGAATAAGATAAGTTGACACCATTGCTATAGGTGACATTATTAAAATGTGGAAGCATTATGGACAAGCAGCAAATACAAACCGTTTCAAACTTTGCAGTAAAATTCATAGATTTATAGAATGAAATATACTTTGATTTTACTACATTTTTTAACTGGCTGTAAACAATTTATTTGGGGTGAATTTAAACAAACAATTTAAGATGAACATTGTTTTATCATTGAACATAATTTTAAGTGCATGGCTGAGCAATGCAAAGCAACAGCATACCAGCATCACTTCAACAATTACATTGTCAAGTCTTAGAAAGAAGAACATACCTGTCCGTATACAGCTATAGGTTATGTGGAGAAGGGGTAAGGGTATGAGGCTTTTTTTCAGGGTTTAGGCTAGAAGGCCCATTACTTCAAATGAAGAGAAAATATTGAATTTTACTCACAAATACATTTTGGAAAAATGTCAGTTTGTTTCCCAAACAGTTTGGGGAAAGTTCTTTCTGATTGTGCACCAGTGCACAAATCAAAGATGTGATTACACAAGTTTGTTAAGTATTTTGACTGGGGTTTTCATCAAACACTTTAGACATCAACTGGAACAAATATACTCATAAATGCCTATCAGTGTCTGACCTCAAAAACTGTCTATTACACAAAGAGAGAAAACACTAAAAAACAAACTTGTAAAAAGCTTTCCCTGAATAATAATAGCTATAGCTGAGAGGGGACCAACCTTACGTTAATGTCAAAGTATTTAGAACCCAATATCGTTTGAAATCTCTGTTTCACTGCCTTGTGCTCATGTTGTCGATTTGATTAAACAGCCCGGTTAGGTTGTGATAATAATGGAGAGTCAGTATGTACTTGGTATGCAAACTGCAACCTGCGCTCTGTGAAACTATAGTGTCTGGAAGAAAGTCCATTCAAAGCAACGCTAAACGAGTGGCAAACTTAACGTGTTGAGGAAAACGTTACCACAGAAACACCGGCCTCAGTTATCACAGTGTCTTATTCAGACACGAGGGCACCGTTTCAAAGGCTTTGGCCTGTTTCATCACATGAATTCACAGGAATTCCTCCTGCCATGGGAACTTCTCAGAGAGGTCGAGCGAGTGCTTCAACGACTGTGGGGTTTTGAAGGGTGTGTCTAGGTCAAAAGCAGTTAAAGAGATCATCGTGACTAAGACCAAAAAATTAATTCCTAAAACAAAATGAAGCCTGCACAAAACAGCTGATAATAGTAATGTTGGCCTGTTTAGTGTTAAATATGTTCAATCCAAGCATTTGATGAAATATAATAATAATTATTGATGCATCAAATGTGTTTCTGAACTTTTCTCTTTTAAAATAGGTCACTTTTAAAATGCCAACATGGTGTAAATGACAACTGTTTTCATTGGAATCATCCAACAGTTGTTTAATAAAAATAGTTTAGACCAAAATAAAATCGTATCATTGCATCTCTAGTTGCGAAGCAGTTCGTTTGATGCTGAAATTGAAATAAGTTTTCACAACAAAAGAATTAAGCACTCAAATGGTTTCAGAAGCTCTCCGGGGAACTTTTATGGCAGCTCAAGGGGTCTTGTGCATAACTGTTATAATGGCATCCCACTCAACCCTTTAATTTCTTACAGCAGTGACACGGAAAACACTAACCAATGCCAGACTCGGCAATCAAAATCTTTTAAAATGGACTAAGAAGTCACAATACACTTTACCTTCAATGTAACAGTGTAAAGAACAAACGCTTTACCTCTGCTGCAGTGTCATCTGTGCTAAAAAAAGTAGTAGAAGGTAGACAAGCTGTTCCTGCTGAATCTGGTCATAAATCAGCATTTGGCAGAGAATCACATTTTCCAGCTTTGTCTGTTAGAGGAAGCTGTCCAGCTTTCTAAAGTTGTACCTGATTTCTCCACTCTGTAGATTTGACTCGAGTGGAACAGCCAAAATCTTAGCCAGCTGTTCGCATCTCTCGGTTTCCAGCTGTTGAAACTATCTGAAACCTGAGCTGAGACTCAACTCGCTGGTCAAAACCTGCAGACGCTGCAAAACAATCTTTCCTCACTCACACCTTATTCTGACCTGACAAAACAAGCACAGACAAGTGCAGCGACAAAAGTTTCTACTACAGAACATATGGACTTTTGTTTTTTGGGGAGACAACTTTTTATAGAACAAAACTTTTTTATGTTTAATCTACTTAAATTTGTAAAAACTAATAAGCTTACTTAAATAAGTTAATTAAGGAATTCCTTCATGTCATCCAAATAAAAATCAATTGTGTGGAACACAGTCTTTTTTACAGTGTACACTCAAAAAATGCTGTTTTTTGCTGTTTGTTCAAAATACTTTTTTCAAATGAGTTCAACTAACACAGTTTTTGAGTTTTTTGGAGAACTTAATTGTTTTATATGATCTATCTATCTGTCTATCTATCTATCTATCTATCTATCTATCTATCTATCTATCTATCTATCTATCTATCTATCTATCTTTGTCTGTCTGTCTGTCTGTCTCTTAATGAAAAACATTCAAGGTAAATTGTCTAATTTCTGAATTCAAATCTCTTGATTCTTTATTTCTTACATTTCTCTCAAACATTAAAGATTTTATTTTTCATTTCATGTTTGTCTTTTTTTCCACAGTTTTAAAGTAAGGTATATTTCAATTAATTCTATATTATGCAGTTAGATTTTGTATCTTGCAATTCTGGCTATTTTCCTTTCAATTCACATTTTTTTTCTTTAAACCAGACAAATTGAAAGAAATATCGGATGGGGATTGAAACAATCAGTCTGATAAGATATTTATTCAGACATACAAGAAAAGTCTGACTAAAAGAAATTCTGAATTATATAGATTTGTATATTTTGTTGTCTCCAGGTATATTCTGTTTTCTTTATTTTGTGATGCAATATTATGGTTTGTTTTAGTATTTTCGCTTTGAATATCTAAATTGTATAATTTATAAATGTGCAAGTTTTTTTTGTTTTTTTCTTGTTGTGAGATAGTAGGAGATCATGTGATCCAGAAGTATACAAAAAGGAGCACCTTACTGTGATGATCACTGATGAAGAGCCGTGTGCTCGAAACGTTACACACTTTGTGTGAGCCTTTTTAATTTAATAAATTTGCATTTTTGGAGCTTTGGTGTTGCAGCTTTTTTGAATATATAATTTGCACTTTTTGTGTTTTGGCTGAGCACCCAGTTAAGAGTGATGTGCTTGCTTTTGTACATTTTTTAATTATATAGAGCAATAATTAATTCTAGAGGACACTCAACAGACTATATAAGATTAAAATGGGAACAGGAAATAAGCATTATTTTGAATCAAAATCAATGGGTTAAAATATGTGCTGTCCCACATACCTTAACAAGGTTAAGACTGTGGCATGAGTTTTGTTGGACAAATTTGATTAGTTTTTTGATTACACTAAAAATTAAATCATTACATGGGTGGAAGAGGCACATCATGTGCATATATTCTAGTAGTGCTCAAGAATTGATAGCTTTTGGGAAACTGTGCATTCTGCCATCAAATATATTTTTGATCTTCATATTCCTACATTGTTCAATGTACTTTATCTAGGAGATATTGCTATTAAACTTGAAAAGGAGGATAGATATCTAAGATATTATTGCCAACAAGTAAAAAATCTATAACCTGGAAATGGTATAAAGAAGACCCACCACCTAAAGACGAATGGTTCAAAATAATAGCAGAAATTGAAGAAATTGAAAAATTAACATGTGCACTTCAATTACGAAGAGTTTTTAGTACCAAGTAAATGGCTGGAGTTTCAAGAGATTATGTATCATTGACAAAATATGCTTGGCAACCTTTTACACTATTTTATATTTATTCTTTTTATTTTGTTGATGAGGTTAATTTAGTATGTTTGTGTGTGTGTGTGTGTGTGTGTGTGTGTGTGTGTGTGTGTGTGTGTGTGTATGCATATATCTACAATACTAAGTATAAAAAAATGTAACTGGTCAAATTATGTCCAAATGGCAATAAGGTGCATTTAATTTTGCTAAGAAATCTTTAGTCAAAAAAAAATCTCAATTTTAAGAATAAAATCTGAGTAGTGAGATAGTAATTCACAATTGTGAGATATAGGTGGGGGGATTGAACAAGCTTTAGTTTTCTAGAAGACAAAAAAGTCAACAACAATAAAACTGTCACAATATAAACAAGATTATGCAATGTTCTTGCCTTTAACCGATCCGCATTTGTGCATGTAATTGTGTCTCAAGATGTGAGACAGAGTGTGATAAGCCCAGGCTACTATATTTATTCAGTGTAAACCCAGACATTCACATGTTCACGAATACACATGACTTGAGCCTCATGACGGTGAACAGGAGCCAAAGGGAAGTGTAGGAGAGATGCCAGTTTCTGCTGTAATGGAAACGAGCCCATGGAGAGCAGCTGAGTTATTAACCAGCAAAACCAACCCTCATACACACCTCCCAACCACAACCTATCCTACACACATACCTCAACAGACCAGGAGGAAACAACATGGCCTTGTACACAACAGATGTTACATCCATCGACTGAGACTGATTATGAAACAACAGCTGATCGACAAGACAAATGAATGCACAAAAGGGAATCCTCAAAGAGTCCGATTAAATAAACAGAACAAGTAATCGTTGACAAGTCATGTAGTGGGAAGAACCACAGAACATATTTTACTTCAAAAAAATTTACATTTATTCTATACTTGACTTAATTAATGCTTAAAATTGCATTAGGAATTAAGATTTACTTGTATATATATATATATATATATATATATATATATATATATATATATATATATATATATATATATATATATATATATATATTTGAATATACTTAAACTGGTCACACTTTTAAGTATATCCAGGTTCAATTGGTTAATGCTAGTTTATGTATTTATCAACATGAACAAATAATAAACAATAATGCAATGCATTATTACAGTTGAAATTCTTGCCTGTTAACATTAAAGCACTGTCAGCTTAATGCACGAACAACAAACAACTTTATTTCCATTATCTAACGTCAACAAAGATGAAAATACAGTTGAAATCAGAATTATTAGCTCCCCTTAATTTTTTTCTTTTTTTAAATATTTCCCAAATGGTGTTTAACAGAGCAAGGAAATTTTCACAGTATGTCTGAAAATATTTTTTTCTTCTGGAGAAAGTCTTGTAAGTTTTATTTTGGCTAGAATAAAATAAGTTTTAAATTTAAAAAAAAAAAAACATTTTAGGGACAAAATGATTAGCCCCTTTGAGCTAATTTCTTTTTCAATAGACTACAGAACAAACTGTTGTTACACTATAACTTGCCTAATTACCCTAACCTGCATAGTTAACCTAATTAAACTAGTTGAGCCTTTAAACATCATATAGATACATGTATAGAAGTGTCTTGAAAAACATCTAGTAAAATATTATTTACTGTCATCATGGCAAAGATTAAATAAATCAGTTATTAGAAATGAGCTATTAAAATTATTATGTTTTGAAATGTGTTGAAAAATATCTTCTCTCGGTTAAGCAGAAATTGGGGGAAAAAATAAACGGGGGCGCTAATAATTCAGGGGGGCTAATAATTCTGACTTCAACTGTATACTGTCATGAATATGTTCTTCATTGTTTGTTCATATAATACAACCTAATTGTACAGTGTGATCCTCATATAGCTTTCAAAACCCATATATACAACTTTTAAAAGTAAATTTAATATTAAATGAATTACATTTAAAGGGCCAAGTGATGCAATTTTGTTTTCCTTTATCTTTGGAGTGCTACAAGCTATTTGTGCTAAGATAAGTCGGTAAAGTCTCAAACCTAAAGAGATATATCTTATAATAATTAAGACTGATCAACCAAGCCGTCCTAAAAATGCATTTTAAACCACACACCCAGAAATTGACACAACGGTGTAGGAAGTTTGGTAACACACCACCCAAATGTATACGCAAAGAAAGAAGTTATAACCAATATTCTCACTGTATTATAACTGCAGTCGTTACCACGTTGTGGAAATCTAGTGTTACTGATATTTTTGATCAAGTCGCTCAGGCAAAGCTAATAAATCAGCTTGGTCATCTGCATTTCCTGGATTACAATCACTCTCAAACTGATAAGGTAGCAAAGACAAGATTATTACCTGTCAGCACAGCTTCGGAAGTATGTTCCAAATATATTAAGGGGAGTAACATGCTTGAGGTATTCAGCCAATCACAATGCACTGGATAGCTGACCAATCACAGCACACAAGGCTTTTCTAAATGATGAGAAAGGACAGGCAGAGACGAGCAACAATAATGCACAGTACGTTCAATATTATGCTTTCAGTAACATTTTAAGTTGAAAAAGTCATTTTTTTAACGTTAAGTTGATCAAAGGGTTCACACTATTAATGCATCATGTTTAAGTTGCAATATTTTCTAGCAAAACCACTTTTTGATGATCTTCCTAGTGTAATGTGTGACTGTCACACACACGCACTATAGTACAACTAACTTTATGGGGACATCCCATAGACATAATTAATTTTTATACTTTACAGACTGTTCATTTTGTATAAATCCAACCCTCACAGAAAACATTCAGAAGTTTTCTAAAATTTGACCTTTCGTTAGAACCTTTTACATCATGGAGACCAAAAAAAGTCTCCACGATATAAAATTTTACAAGTAATGCCATACCTAGAGCTGCACGATTAATCGAAAAAAGATCATGTTCTCGATTCGACCCCCTAGACGATGTTAATCTAGCATTTCTACGATTCTGCCTATCATATTTTCAAGTTTAGGAGAGAAGCAAAGGCAGCTGCAGGAGTCTTTTCATTGTGTCACATTCGTTGCTCAGCGACATGGACACCTCCAAATGATGTTAAAAGAGTCATATCCTGTATTTATAAGGTAAAATTCACCCCAAAATTGTCTTCATATGATGCTGTATTCGCGGCCAGGAAATCACACTTGACTTGAGTCGCTGAACGTGAGCTGTTACCACAGAGAGGACGGGCGCGTGCCCTACTTAGTGATAGACACGCACGTGTCTATTTCAATAGTATCTGGATGCAGCCTTTATAATACAAGCTGAGATTGCATCACTCAGGGATGCAATGTCAGACACAATGCACTCAAATGGAGTGAGTGACGTCACTGTGACGAGTAGGGTTAGGGGTGGAGTTAGGTGAGCCCATAACCAAATCCAGACCCCTCTCGTCTACTTTAGTGAACAGAACCTGCATGGGCTGTAAGTAACAGGTAATAAAGTTGTAAATAGTACTCAGTTTGTGGCACAGAGTAATCGTTTGAGAGCCGCGCGCGAAGTATGAACAGCATTTAACAGTGGAAATGAAACCGAAAGCGTGCACATCATTTAAATAATCATATCGCATTTTAGAGTTATGATTGCGACAAGCATTTGATGTTTTTCTTTCATAGCAAACCACAGTTGTGCATAAAAAATGTTTACAGTGTCAGTATACCTACATATACATGCCTATATAATGCTGATTTTACCAGTGAATTAAATGGTCTGATAATGTTGTCAATGACAGATTGCATGCATGTCTCAAACATAAATCAACATTAGAATTTTTATAAGTAGAATAGAATTTTTTATAGACACCAGTAGACCTACACATATTATTATTGTTGTATGACTCACATTAATCTTTATTTTACATCTACAAAACCGTGAGAAAACCGTGATCTTTATTTTAAGCAAAAAAAAAAATCAGGATTCTCATTCTAGTCAGAATCGCGCAGCTCTAGCTATACCTATTTATTTAGTCCCAACAATGTGATGAATACAAGGTATCCACACATACCCACAACAACTGACATGACTCGTAAACCAAGACAGGGTCACTTTTACTTTCCTCCCTTGCTGACCTTTACAAGCTCTCCAGCTTTAGTAGCAACTACAGCCGACTGTAAGAAAACAATGAATGTCACTAGTCATAATTTTTTGCACAGTCAGGCCATAGAGATCATGTGTTCCCCATCATTATTTTCACCCAAACAGAACCAGCCTTGGACAACAGACCTAAAGCAAACAGATCTGGGCAGAAATTTCCATTAGATCAGCCAACAAGCAATGACGAGGCAGAATCTCGGCTGATAGAGGCAACAGATCTGAAGAATAGAGATTAATCTGTGACCACAGACCAGATGTGAGTTTGTTTTTGGAAGAAATATTGATTCTGCACATGATAAAGCGCACGTCTTCCCAGCTTTCTCAACCGCATGTACGGCTGACAGACCTCTCGGGTCTGAATGCGACTCAAGATTAATTTGTGAAGACAAGTCAATTTACTCAGTGTTGTAAAAAAGTATTCGCCGAAAAGAAAACACAGTATGATCAAAAGTCAACTACACTATACTCATATTGATTACTCAAAAATACAATTAATACTAACAAGACCGTTAGTACACCTAATTTATGATGAATCATGCTTTTAATTTCTGAATGAAAACTTACAACGGTCCTAACCATGCAATCAAAATAAATCTTCTTTAACATCAAAACAAAAATTAAAATAATAATTATTATTATTATTAATACTATTATTATTATTATAAGAAGAAAATGTAGTAATAGATATTTCTTTTTTAAACCAATTGTTAATAATGTAATTATGTTTGTTCTATTTATAATCATAATTATTATTACTAGTTTGTAAAAACAAAACATACAATTCATAATACTTTTATGTATTATTGAAAATAATAATATTAAAAACAATACATTTTGTAAATAATACAAAGTAGTTTATGTACTTTTATGTAAATAATTTATATATAGTACATAATTTATATAAGATATACAATTCATACATATATATTGCACGGAAGGATGGGCTATATGAACAGCTAGAATTTTAAAGTCAACGATAAACTTCCGGTGACAGCTTAATGTGACTATTTTCAATTTTACAAGGCTGCTTTTACAGCACTGATGCTGTAACGCCATTACAGTGCATTCAGTTAAATAGACTTCATTTAGTTGTTCAAGCATAAAATAAGATGAAAGGCTGATGTAACCACTAGCGCTATCAGTAGCAACAGGTTACCGCAGAAATTCTATTGAAAATACTGGGGGGTAGAAATACACTGTCATATTTTAAAGTCATGGCGGGGGGGAAATGGACTTTAGTGAAGTGCTTCTCGTCCGATCTGAGACCCACTTTATATCGTATATCTATCAGGCAATGAAGATTGCTGATTTTTAAAGAAATCAGATCCTAAACAGGACAATTTTGTAATGGAAAGACGGTTCACCGAAAGCCCTTGGGCTCCCTGGCTAAAAAATTAAAAGCCTGTGTGCATATAGCCCATTGTGTTTCAAGGTCAATAAGGGTTTTAAACTATATTTTTGTTAAAGGTTTATTGTAAATTTAGGTTATTATTATTTTTTAAACAGTATTATTAACACTGATACTTTTTACTTTACTGTTTTGCTTTTATCTTTGCTCTGTTGTATTTACATATGCTTGTAATTTATTATATTTTATGCAGATGCACTGCAGGCAGACCTGATCATTCCAGTCAATCTAACTGATGAAATCTTTCCAAATACATTTGAAGTCAGAATTACTGTACCCCCTGAATTATTAGCCCCCCTGTTTATTTCCCCAATTTCTGTTAAACGGAGTAAAGATTTTTTCAACACATTTCTAAACATAATAGTTTTAATAACTCAATCCTTTAACTGATTTATTTTATCTTTGCCTTGATGACAGTAAATAAAATTCACTGGTAATTTTTCAAGACAGCTTAAAAGTGACATTTTAAGGCTTAACTAGGTTAATTAGGTTAACTAGACAGGTAATTTGGCAAGTTATTGTATAACGATAGTTTTTCCTGTTCACTATCGAAAAAGTCTTTTAGATTAAAGGGGCTAATAATTTTAACCTTATACATTTTTTTTTTATTAAAACTACTTTTATTCTTGCCGAAATAAAACAAATCAGACTTTCTTCAGAAGAAAAAAATATTATCAGACATACTGTGAAAATGTCCTTGCTCTGTTAAACATCATTTGGGAAATATTTAAAAAAGAACAAAGGGAGGCTAATAATTTTAACTGTATATATATATATATATATATATATATATATATATATATATATATATATATATATATAACCAGATGCAAAGACCTATATTTACTTCAAGTGTTAGTTAAACTATACAGTTCAAAAACAAAATCATGTCAGGTATGCTTCTGAATCAGGCTCATTTGTCATGAGCCCAAATTGTTATAACGAAACGCAAAGCACAAAGACAAATGAAAAAACACACACAAAAAAATGAACTACTTTAAGCACTTTAAAAATCAGCTGTGTGCAACACCAGATGCCTTAACTTAAATCCAACAGCAGCGCAACGACAAACTGCCTTCAATTCACCACTTAAACACAGAGTAAAGCAGAATGAAATCAGTGCTTACCAGATCACGATTCACAGTTCTGCTCTACCAGCTGCCAATAAATACATGCACCCCTTACAGGGCCAAAGTCCACACACACACACACACCCTGCATGCCTGCTTCTCTTCGTGCAGGAGTTTGGCTGGCTTTACACCAACAAACGGACACTAAACTAAACTGTATGCATCAGATAAGAAAACCTTAATGTCCGCATGCATGCACTTATAAACGAATCAGCAGGGATTTCAACAATAGGGCAGGAATGTCTTCATTCCACACGCCTAGGAAACATCCTGTCTGTTTAGTGCAATCGAAGAGACAGCTCAGCATTAAGTGAAGGTAGACGGCTTCACACGGACTATGAAATGCAAACACGGAGCTCAGAACAGGTGCATGCATGTAGGCCAGATGTTTCACTTTATATTGCCATGGCACAAAGTTTTAGTCTGTGCTGCAACATATTAAATGTGATAATAATATCAGCTAATATTATAATATAAAAATATCAGCTGATTTGATGGATATGAAGCCAAAGAAGTAGGAGAGAGTTTGGTTACTTTTTTTAATTTTTAAACAACACAACACAAACGAAAAAAAAAAATTAAGTATCCAAGATCAAATGCTCTTTGATACAATAACTGTTTAGTTAACTTAATTGTGTTGGATATATATTGAGTCTCGTCTCCCATTTATTTTAAGAGTCAGCTGCGTCGCGCCACGGCTCATTTGCTATTTACAAGGTGGACTTTGTAAGGGGAAAAATTGAACGCATCACTAGTGAGAAAACCGTTAAAAAGAGCATCTGCAGCTCGAGGATAAAGAATGAGCCTCCTCCGTTCGGTCTCTTTACTTTCTCTCTCTCTCTTTCACACTAAGAAACGTATTGAAAAAAGCCCCGCGAGATGAAGGCATGGAGGTAGTGGTTTTTATATGTAGAAAGTAATCATTTTTGTCATATTTTAATCCTTTATTCTTTTTCATTTGTAAAGATGTTTGCGTATTGCTGTACATCCTGTGTGTTTAAGGCAATGTGTAAGCGTTTAAGGCACACAACAAACATGCTCTGCGCTGGACTTTAGACCTGCTTTCAGCTGGTCTATTGCACAGTCTATTTTAGTTCCTCAAAATAGCAATGCGACAACAATGCGCCTTAACACACCTCTTTTCTTGACCAGCACACCCATGAGTCCACAAAGTGGTGCAAATGGATTTGCTATTTAAACAAGGCACAAAATGGGAAAATTGGACGGAAAAAAGCAACACATCATGGCAAACACGTCTAGCGCCTTATTGCACTTAGGGTTGTAACAATATACCGGTATGACAGTCTACCACGATTTGAACGTGCACGATTATCATACCATGAACAATTGCATATCAACGGTTTTAACCCTTAAAGACAGAGACAGCCGCCCGCGGCTAAAAATAAGTATTGCTCTTAAATGTTTAATAACTTTTGATCCGCTGATCTGATTCATACAATTCAAAGATTGGCATAAAGAAGAGAATCTCAGCTTTCCAGTGCTGTATCACATAACATTCGCGGCTTCGGAGGCTCCGGAATCAGTGCGGTTACGTCATCAAAATTTGACAACGCTGATTTGACAAAGAAACGCTCGTCACTGTGTCTCCGGACAAACCAGACATGATACATTGATGCATAGTCCCTCCTCCATGCCCAGATTGATTCAAACTCGCTATATCACAACCAATAAGCATAGGTTTCGCTTTTGTTTGTGGACCAAAAACGAGCTTTTTGAACAACACGGAATGAGAGATAGGCTGTACATTTATGCGCGGCTAAATAAAACGCAAAAAAAAAGTTTTGCATGAAATAATTCTCATACTAAGTTCTTTTGCATGCACAGCAGCACAGAAACATGACAAAACAGTGACATAGCAAAGACGAACTGCTGCTCTTGCTGTTTTCAAAAGACGCAAATGAAGGTGCAGCTGTTTCTCTACATTGCAGACAACCACATCCAAATCCATATCCACAGACAACCATATCCATGCTGGCACATAAAACCTAAGGATGTTCCATATTGAATCTAGTTTTGTTATGTAACTATTTATAGTATAGTAAATATTTATATCTATTTTTTTACTGAGGATTTGCACCATGTTTATTTGGACTTTATTTGGACTTTGACACATTATTTATTATTTTCTTATTTTTTTAAGTAGTGTTGTTTATAGTAACTGAAAATATATTATTTGGAAAAAGTCAAATTTGCTTCACTGTTCTATTATTTTTTAACATTTGTAACATACCGTATACCGCGAAACCGTCAAACCGTGGTATTGTTTTAGACGATTATCATACCGTAAAAAATTCATACCGTTACAACCCTAATTGCACTGGGTGTATGATAGGCTCCTGAGTGTTCCTGATTTTGTTTTGCCGAAACAGAGTTGCAGTGCACAATATTGGTATTTAAAAAAACAATAATAATAATAATGATAGCCATGTAAATTAAGGCTTTTTAAACTTTTCACTTACTTTCGATATTGTTGCTTATATTTTGAAGAATGTTGGAAACTGTTGGCCATTGACTTCTAGAATCATAGTATTGTTTCCTACAAAGAATGTCAATGGCTACTAGTTTTCAACATATCTTTGTGTTAAACAGGAAGACAGAAACTGAGCAAATTTCAATTTTCTTTACAATTTTGGGTGAACTATCCCTTTAAGAATATTTAAAGTGGAAAATCACGTAAGATTATAATAGTTTTGTATTTGCATAACAGATGATAGGTGTCTTCAAGCATCAAAAATGTTTCGTTTTTATGTAAATATTTGCCGATTTACATTATTTCGTATATTCTGGCATATTACTTTCACAAATTGTTTTATAATTAAAGTAAACCATCTGCTTTCTATATAGAATGACTTTAGTAAATGTTATTTAATTCAAGCACCTAAATGAGATGTCTTAAAGACTGCATTACTTTAAGTAAGTGATTATCAGACACAACATATCATTCATAAATTAATTTGATAAAGCTCAGCCCACTCAGGGTCCACACAATGACGTTAGGCGCTCGGAAGATGACACGAGGCTTTGAGATACGTGTGTGACCCTTTTAGCAAGTTACATAACAGAACTGAATAGACAAGTCCATGTGGCCTGCAGTCACAGATATGTGGCATGCAAAAGCTGTGCTGAACTTTGATGCTAAATTACAGTTTCTGGCTGATTTGCAGAGGATGTCAGGGTACAGGAACTGATAAGGTTACACTAAGGTGATTATAAATATCAAATTTAAATGAAGAACAGTGAGAGCGAGTCTAAATTACGTGAAAATGAATTTTACTTTTTAAATATTACAATGTACATGTCCCTGAAAATGCACAGCAAGGGTTAATGTAAATAAGACTAAACAAATATTTGAAATAAATAAATGTTTACATAAACTGACATGTAAGATTTTTTTTTAATTCAAGCTATTTTTTATTTAGTCGTTAAAGTTTCATCTAGTTGTTCTTTGATGTATTAAAAGTACTACATGCGCGCACACACACACACACACACACACACACACCACACACACACACACACACACACACACAAACACACACACACACACACACACACACACACACACACACACACACACAAACAAACACACACACACACAAACACACACACACACACACACACACAAATTATATAGCAAAAACTGCCATAAAACTAGACTTAATAATAAAAATATTAAGTAATATTAAATAAAAATAATAAATAATAATAGCTGCAAAAATGTAATAAAATACCTATAATTGAAAACTAAATTGTAAAAGACTATCAAGCAAGCAAAAACAGATTGTAATCACAATAAATTCACTAACTAATATAGTATTTTAAATATAACATGTTCATAAAATATTAATAAACATTCAACTGTATGTTGATCATAGCTGTGCAGATCAAATGACTTGCTATAAAACCTCTATTTGAAATAAACAAGTGTGTTGTGGAAGAGGCCAGTGACCTTCAAGGTCAAGTTCTTCACAAAATCTTTTAGAAAATAGAAACAATAACTGAACATTAAAGCAATATTTCCAATCTAAATTACACTTTCACTACAAAAATAAGATGATTAAAAATTAATAATAAAGTATTTTTATGCTACTGCTCATTGAGGGGTTAAAAAGTTTTGTTAACATTTCAAATTAAGGTTCAATACAATTGTTGCAGTGTTTATTAATGTTTTAAAGTAGCGCTAATGTTACTGCTCACTGTTTGATAGTGTCATTTCAAGATGCAACTTTTGATTTAAAGACTGTATTAGTGAACGGCAAAATTAGTATAAAATATAGTAAAAAATAAAAGTATTGATTATATCAGAAACATTTTCAAAGTTGTTTTAAATTTTAACACTCATTTAAAGAATATTTTGAGAGTGAAGTTGTGGGATTCACTCTCCGTTTCTATATAATAGACACTGAAATTCCTTCAATTATGAAATAATTAATTGAATTATTTAAAGAAATACAATTTTGATAAAAGCTCAACAAACAAAATGGGTATAACTACTTGACTCGAAATATGAATCTCGATGCCTTTTGAAGTTTCATGTTTAGAAACATAATGTTCAACTTTAAAGCAAACTATTTCCTCTAAGAGTTTGCTGATTAATTGCATTTGGTAAATAAAGAAATATTTGTTTGCTATTAAAAGTATAGGTATTATAATTGCTTTAATCAAAATATAAACAAGTCTACAGCTGATTCAAATACAAAATAAGATATTTATCTTTATACTTAAGTTTATATGTATTTTGAGTATAGTAAAATCATCAAGTTACCAATTTATTAATCAAATTACTCTACTCTGTAACTTGAAAACTTAATAATACTAATATATAATATTAATTATAAAAATTACGCAATTAAAACCTGTAATTTATATAAAAAAATACATGTTTGATTTAACTTACCCAACACTGGTAATCATGAAAAAATACCTTAATTAAAAAGCAATGATGAATTGCAGCATGTAAAGGACTTTCTGCTTGAGTAATGACCACCTTGACTACATATTAGTACACATTGACCAGTTTAAATAGCTATTCATTAACACACTGGATTTAGTTTCCACACATGAACCCATGACTCGAGTAGTTTTTCAGTAAAACAAACACAGTTCATTTTAAAGTCATACTTAACTAAACCATTAATACATAATTATAACCGTGCACTTTTTAAAGTGTTACATAAATGTGTGCATTATTATGTTATTACTTGTACAAAAGTATGCTATTCTGCAGAAAACTCCATGTAACAGCGAGACAACTAGTCAACAAACCAACCAACTCGCTGACTGAATCAGCAAGCTTAAGACAAGAGCATGAAGGTGCGTATGAGGGCAACACAGACGCTGTAAAGTTTCTCTTCGCTTCAAACAAGAGTGAAAATCTTGATAAACCCAAGGCAAACGCAATTCTTCGCCATCAGAGTACACGATGAGAAGCCCGCGGTGACAATATCAGGCATGTGTTCTGATGTGAATGTTTACTCTGCTCCAGTTAAAAGCGTACGAGTACTGCAATCACGGCCATAAAAGCGGATAAAGCACGATCATAATTGTTACACAAGCGCTTTGTTTACAAGAGCTGCGCGTCTACCTCCCAATCCCGGGCCGCCATGCGGACAGGAATGAAACACACGGGCTCTGAGAGACTGCCAGCGGTCAGGTCGGCGGTGCGAGGGAGGCTGTGCTGCTTCTCGGACGGTCCTGTTTAAAATTCACCGCAAAGCCTGCTTGTCAAACCGCTCTGACAGCATTGAAACTCACGGACGCGACACACACAGCGCACACCTCCCGACACACCTATAGATTCAGCCAATCACAGCAAGGCTGTCGAAGAAAGCCACGCCTACTTATTTAAGGTCGCGTTGCTGGGTAACAGATCCCATTTGAGATGATGATGATGCTGACGATGATGGAATTATTGAATGTCGAATAATATAGTGGCGTATAATGAATGGTGAAACAATTAACGTTAATACGGCGTATGATGTATCATTAAAACAGTATGTTTACACACAATAAAGAGCCTTTAGTCATTTAGTCAAAGAGTTACTGCTCTGGTTTTACACAATGAACGATAATAAGAATGTAGATTAGAAGATCAGTGATTTTACCACATTAATAATACACCGTCACAATAAAGCGTCTCTACTGCCACCTATTGGTGATGTTCTGAAACTAATAATCACAAATATACGTATTTCCCAGTAGGACATCATTATTAATCGTGTGAAAACATTTTAAAGTGGTCTAAATATTATTTTAAATAATATTGTTAAATTTTAGTCTATCCTAATCTATCACATTCTTACTTTCCAATTAATTATTTTACTCATTTTAACCCAATGACTTTTTTAAGTTAGGTTTTTTATTATATTTTAATCACTTTCAATTCATTTAAATAGTTTACTAAATATTTAAAAAATC
Source organism: Danio rerio (assembly GCF_052040795.2). NCBI lineage: Eukaryota > Metazoa > Chordata > Actinopteri > Cypriniformes > Danionidae > Danio > Danio rerio. The sequence goes on from NC_141024.2 coordinate 19,206,252, forward strand.
TGCAATTTTCCAAACATTTTCTCAGAGCCCCTATAGCGATGGCCCCCTGGGGACTGCAGTTCAAAAACCCTAAGCACAGCTATATTATAGTGTTATTGTATTTGTAAAAGTTTAGATGCACTGGTTAATTCTTTGTTTTTCTCTAAATATTTTTACAATGCAAAGAAAAATATTGTTGCCTTAAAGCATTGATGTGAGTTAAACCTAAATTACAATTAACTGACCTAAAATTACAAATTACATCATCCATAACCTCAAAAATTAAACAAATTCTCTGGCCTACTGAGTTTGTGTGTGTGTGCAGGCTTGCACTCATGTATACTGTTCTGTGTGCATGTAGTATGTATGAGAATATATATGCAAAAGTAATTTTAAGTTATTGGCATCCACTTACCCATCGTTCTCTCTCATTTGAACACATCCGACTTGCGTTTATACTGCTGTAATACACATTTTATGCATTACATTCATCATCATTAGACATCACCACTAATGTTTGCACTGTAAAAAATCCTGGTTGCCTTAAATTTATAAGATGAATCAAATTAACCTTGTGAGTCCATTGAACTTATATTAAGTTAACTCAATATACTTAAAACAGACTTAAAACAGCTCTCCTAACTTTTCAAATGAAGTTAGAACATGATTAACTTAGTTGAAGATACAATTAAAAATATATGCAGTGAGGACTAATTAATCATATAATTCTTGTACAGCGTTTTTCTTACTGTATTGACCATCAGTGAGTTAAATGTGACAATAAAATAAACGTTTCGTTATAGGTTTTTACCTGTCTGCCTAAAAATAAAACAAAAAATAACCGATCACCTATTCGCCACAATATAAAGTGACCAAATATCCGTATTTGTCCATTCATTCACATTTCTAATCCACTTTAACTTTATTGTATGCATTTTAAATTAATATAAAGCCCACTCCTATTGATGCTCCAGTCGCATCCCATACTGGCTGATCATAATTCTATTAGCCTGTTTAATAGAGTCTTTGTGAAAGCAAAGAACCATGTGCATGAAAGCGAAAAATCACACGGGAATAACACTAAACCCTTACCCTCTGTGGATTACCCTAATGTGCATAACAAAATAGTTCTGTAACAATAACCGTCTTGGGTTCCCTCAGGTAATGCTGACAAAATAAGCAAGCATAACACCTGTTTCCTAAGAAGCGAAACTTTCTCAAGGTGACCCAGCCGTCACTCTGCGGCTGCTATTTCTCTCCAGTGAGTGCCAGTCTAGAGGCGCTCCTGTGGAGATCTGCCAGCCAATGCCCATAAATTGTGCAGCAGTGAAAGGTCAGTCTGCCTACACCCGCTGTAGCTGTTAACATCAGCTAATGGCCGTCTGGAGCCATGGCCATGCTTTATTTACTATACAAGCCAGCCTGGCAGAAGACCTGTGACTGCCTCTGCGATTCAGCTTTAATTCATTCATTTTCTTTTCGGCTTAGACCCTTTATTAATCAGGGCTCGCCACAATGGAATGAACCGCCAATTTATCCAGCATATGCTTTAACCAGCGGATGCTCTTCCAGCTGCAACCTATCACTGGGAAACACTCATATGCTCTCATTCACACGCATACACTACAGACAATTTAGCATTCCCAACAGCCTACAGCACATGTCTTTGGACTGTGGGGGAAACTGGAGCACCCGGAGGAAACCCACGCCAACATGGGTGGAACATGCAAACTCCACACAGAAATGCAGAGGCTTGAACCAGCAACCTTCTTGCTGTGAGAAGACAGCGCTACCCACTGCAGCACTGCGCATTATCCCACATAAATTTTTTTTTTTTTAAGTTAAATGAAAGTTAAACAGTGTGTTGTTAATCACAGAGTTAATCACAATCTCCTCTATTTTCTGAAAAAGATCAAGCCTCAGCCAGCCCAGGTCAGAAAAAGTAACGCAAAAGTAACTAAAAAGTAACGTAACGCATTACTTACCATAAAAAGTAATCAAGTGACACAACTAGTTATTTTTTGGGAGTACCTCAATATTGTAATGCTTTACTTTCAAGATGAACTTTCCCCAACATTGGAGGTAAATTTAGGGCTTTCATTAAGTCATTTTTAAGGTTTAATCGATAATTTGATGAAAAAATAATATGTTAATATTTAAGTGTAGTTTTTAAATGGAACACGCAATCTGTTTATAATTCATTTTACAAAAGTTAATAAATTAATTGTGTTACTAAAAACTTTTAAAAATGCTTTTAGTATGTTATGTCTTGTTGTTTTATTCTATCTAAAGATTTATAAATCAAAATAGTCATTTATGAAACGATAATGGGAGGAGATACAAAGTTTTTTTTTTCAGAATTGACAGAAAAGTGTGCAAATTTAAGATTTAAAGATGAACAGAAATTTCCTCGCATGGGTTTAGAAAAATCAAATGTATTCAAACATCATAATATGAAGACATTTTCAGACAGATATTTGTCTAAAGTCACAGATCTTTTTCAGCCTCCCAGAAACCATGCACATATTAATGTGTATTAAAATATTGAACAAGACTTTCACTTTTTACAGCACAAGTAACAATAATGAACATTAATCAATTACTTTTAAAACCTTCTTCTGTGATTTAAGACATTTTAAGGCTTTAAATTCTGCAATAAGTTACCCAAAAATTACATTTCTGTCCATTCACCATTGAGTGCTTCTGAATCCTTTTGTCTGTCTCTTCTATAGATAACAATATCAGAAAAGTGGAAGATAATGACCATTTTAATAAAGGTAAATGGGGACTGGAGCTTTTGTGAGCCTCAAACACAATGCAAAAGCACAATTAAAGTATCATAATTACAGTCCTACAAGTCATTTCATTGCACTGGCTGTGGATACTATTCAAATATGCACATTTTATGTCAGAAGAGAGACTCAAAAAAAAGAGAGACTTAAAACAGATTTAGCAACACGTTAGAAATTATAGTAAAATATAAAATTACCTTGACATTTGATCTTTGCTGCTATCAAACTTCAGAAAAGAAAAAAGCAGGCAATCTTTGAAATATTTGGTTTTATTAACTTTTATTCTGATTTAATGTATACACACCTGTGCTTTATGTAAGGTTCATGCAACTTTAAATGGCTCATCATAATTAAAATCCTACAAGGAATATGTATGTGAACTTTGTTTGGAGATGTTTTGCTGCCCTTCAGGGAAGGCAGTAGGTTGTATAGTTAACTCCTGATGGGGCAAAAACACAACCCTGAAACCACACAACCTACTACCTCACCCTGTCCGAACACCACTGTTCAATAATCCACAATACCACGACAGCCACTTTTTATAGAATTCTTTTCACAAATGTTGAAATCTGCAGTATTGTAACTGTCAATGTACTAATTAGCTCCTGGCAACTTTGAACAATTAGGTTTTGTAGAATCCAAAACTCAAAAATGTTCATGCAAATCAGTTGTGACTGTGATTTAGCTGAAGGTTATTGGCTAGAACACATTGTGTTAAAATTGAAGAAAAAAAAATGCTTTGCTCAGCTTCATGCTCTTATTTTTTGTCTTGTTCCACTGCAAATGTCTAATGTAATGCAGCTTAAACCAAGATCGAATTTAGAAGTAAAATGATAAGAGGTATTGTTTTCAATGTCAATATTTTTAGATATTCTTTATGGAAAAGGTACATTTCATACCATATTGAGATACCCAGTATTTGATTAATGCATTAAAATAAATAAACTCCTAAACTTAATTTTGTTAAATTTCTCAGTGAACAAGTATATAATGTTCCATCTCCAAAAACAGACAGCAATGAAAATAGAAAATAAATAGATGGATTATTTTACAGATATATTAAAATATATTTAATTTTATGCAGTGCATACAATATTTATTGCCATGAATTTATAAATTCAATACAATTTAAAACCATTTTAAATTGTGGAAGTGTAAATATATATATATATATATATATATATATATATATATATATATATATATATATATATATATATAGAATCTTTATCCTTTATAAAAAAAAATATATATATATATATATATATATATATATATATATATATATATATATATATATATACAATTTTTTAAAGCAGATAAAAACAGATTATGATGCAAAAAAAAAATGTTATGTAAGTTGGTGAAGTTGATAATTTGCCATATTTTTAATACATTTATTATTACATTTATTATAATCCTTCATCAAGCATAAAACATTGCACACAATAATGCTAGAATATGTCATTGCTTTATGCTTACGTCCTTCCTGTTGTGGAGCGATGACACTACGGCCACTTCGGGAAAGACAGTAAGTTGTATAGTTATCTGACAGCAAGGGTTAAACCCTCAAACTATACAACCTACTACCTCACCCCAAACGACAGTCTCTCTTTCTTCCTCTTGCAGCAATGGTGCTTCCATTTCCTCTTCGCCTTTTTTTGTTTGCATGCACAACATCTAAAAACCCTCAAAAGTGCCCAGCATAAATGAGTTCACCTTGACAGATATGTCAGAGAAACACCTGCCTCGCTTTTTAATCAATTCTTTCAATCCTTTGATTTATTGGTTTTATCTTAGATTTCTCAGTATTAAACCTAAAATTTTAGCCATTTTAACAAAAATAATTTAAGATTAAGGTGCAAAAGTGTGTGCACCATATGTTAGAAGAAATATAAATCATAATTTTAATCAACAAGAAAAATCCAGAAGAAGCAAACTAAATATTCTGCATGCTGTAATTATTATTGCATATTCAATGTAATTTGAATATTTTATTTTTATTAACCTAAAGATGTTAGTTTAATCACACTCTTATTTAATAAATACAATATACGCCGATATATATACTGTCCTAATTAGCTAAGAAATGGTTTCAAAATGTTACATTTTCAAAGACGGTGTACTCATTTCATGCCGGGGCACTCAAACATTCCTGAAAACCTCTGTAGGGTAATTTTGTGTGCTCTTATTAACATTGTCTGCTGTTCACCAAATACACCCCCTATCACCTCCATCTCCAAAGCTTCATTCTGGGATCCTTCAAAAGCATCAAGGTCACCAACGTGAGAAAGGTAGAGTCACCTCCTGGCTCTGCCATCTGTGAAAGAACCAGAAAAATAGATGATTATTCAGCCACGAATAATTCGCATCCTCAAGTTGCTACATCAGCTCCATGTCATCTGTTGTGGTGCATATCTGTTTTCTGCTGACCCTGACAGCATATAGGGGTGCATGAGAGGACTGGGACATGTGTGTGTGTGGTCAGAGTGGGGAGGCTTCTGCGTGAGTGAGTAAAGTCTGTGGGCAGCAGTGTGGTTTACCTCACACACACATACTGCTGACTCACACAGGCCACCACCAACCTCACAGGGGTGAGTGGTTACACAGACACACTTGTTTTTATATAATTAGGATGACTTGACATAGGCATGATGATTTGATACTAAGCTAAAAACAATTTGGTTTGATTTATAATCTGTTTTCCTTGTGGATACCAATGAAATGTCCCCACAATGTCAAAATGGCAATGATTTGCTGTCTTTGTGGAGAGATTTAAACATGCACACAGATTTAAAAAAAAAAAAAAAGAAGACGTGTTTTCATACATTTACTTTTGTGGTTTGAGCATAAAGCTCACATTTATATTTAGATCTGCTTTAAACAAGAAATTTACTGAAAAGAAGGTGTCCATGCTAGACTATAATTATACATTTAAGTACTTAGTCAAATGAATTAACTTGCACTTACAATACAGTAGGGTTGGGATTAATGTTTAGGGTTGTTGAATGTAATTATTCACAATTTAAGTAATTATAAAACAATAAATATTTTATGTTTAGCACTATTATACGTAGGTCAATCAGCAAGTTTGGGACTTTTATTAAATTCCGAAACAAATGGTTAGGCTCCCTTTCGCACAAACTAAAGGCAAATATTATTTTTATTAAACGTTTAACTTAATTTGGTACAACGATGTATTATGTTGCATCAATAACTAGGCATTTAACAATTATGCATTGTTTAAATAAAAATCTTATTTCTTTTCAATAACTACATTAGCTGTGCAGTGTAAATTTCAAATACGGAAATTTTAAATGCATGAGCAAAAGCCACTGAAGGATTAAGATTCCTAATGGTTGAAAGACATGTTACTGTTAACATTCATGTCATGCAGAAAGACACAAATATTCACCAGTTAATGACATTAGACAAGGAGAGTATAAGACAGTCAAATGTCTTTTATCACATATATTATATATTATGATGAACAATACTTGTATATACATATTTTAACATTTACTTTACATTACTAAATATTATTAAAATTATTATTACAAAAACTTGTGTTGTTCTTTGTTTGTTTGAGCTAGCAAATACATTACCCAACATAACCTTACTGTAATATAATATAATATAATATAATATAATATAATATAATATAATATAATATAATATAATATAATTATTCTGTGCTCAAATATAAATATAAAAATACCAAGATTAAAGCTGAAAAAAGCATGAAAAGAGATACATTTTTAACTTTTGAAATAGTATTTTTTAAAGCATTAAAGGAAAAACCTTTTGGGTCTATTTAATTATGTTTTCAAATAAAACATAAAAATCAATTAAAAAAGATAGCAATGACAATATATTTAGCAATAAAATACAAAATGCAACAATAAAACTACTCGAAACTACATCGAAATACACTAAATCGGACTATACATCTTTTAAATCTAACACTTCACAGAGTCATATAAATTGACTTTGGAACAGTTACATCTCTGTATGTCATAAAGTGTAAACGTTGTGTGATCAATAGAATTGTTGGTTTTCTACCATAAAAAAGATCAATGCTCAGAAACGACTTGTTTTACAACAAAACAGAAACTGGCTCTAGAAACATGTTCCTGTGTGATTTAAGAATAACTCCGAATCGGTGAGGTAAATGTGTTATGCATCTGAAACTGCACAAAAAGTAGCTTGTTTCTGATTTTCTGAGCTGGTTTCCTTACAGAGAAGCTCTAAACATTTTCATATGAACTCATTCTATTTTTAAAAAACCAAAGCATTGTGGGATTGCTAAAAACACCACTACAAATAAAAGCAGGCAGGTTGGCATTTACAGTAATCAGTCCTTTCGGGATTTAGTGACATTTATTTAAAAAAAATCTGCAGCCTAAAATGAGAGATGTATTTATAAAAGCATTTCTCAAAACTTATGGCAGTATTTGCTTCAATTATTATGCTTTGTCGTGAAAACAAATCGAGCTAATTTTTTGGATCTTAAAAAAACACAGAACTCAAAACAACAGCTTAGATCACTGAGCTCCTGAAATCAGAGAGTAGTAATAGCCATAAGGTGGCGCTGTTCACTAGAGACTGTTTAAAAACAGCAGAAAAGCTGGTCAAGCGACAATCGGCCCATTACACAGAGATGCTTCTAAACGCTTTGTATTTCCCCTAATCATCATTTGACTTCAAGGTATTTGGCTGGTTTTTCACTTTGTTTACATCTCCCTGTTTGCACAGCATCAATATTGCAGGCACAAACAAGTTAAATGGCAGAGTAACCTGTCGCACGATCTTTGAAGCTACGTTTTAGTTGTAAAGTGAATTAAGAACTGTTGACTGAAAGAATTATGCCCTGGATTTTTTATTGCTCCTCGGGCAAATAAATCGGTTTGTTTGTAAAATGTGCAAACAAAATCACAGAAGGAAAAGAAAATAAGAGCTCATGTGACTGTGGAGGGGGAGAGATATTCAGACTGATTACGACAGAGCATGAATATAATGTCTGTAAAGGACTTTGAGCTTGAACTTTAAACTGCAGATTAGACGTGTGATCTCTATCATAATATTTTTCTCCTTTGTCTAGACATGTCATGGTTTGCTGTATTTTTGTTAAAGATTAAAGGTGAAAAACCATGTTCAGTTTTGATCAAAAATTAAATAAGAGGCAGTATGATTTTACGTGAAGCATGAAATGCAAACTATGGCAATCACACAACAGCACACAAGCGGCTCTTAGTCTTAAGACTTGGCCATGACATCATCTCAGTGTTGAACAATTCCTCAGCTCCACCCAACCTTTTGTCACCTGCCAATCATGTCTGGCTGCTATTGTGCCTATGAGAAACAAGCTGAGAAGCGCTATCCCCAAATGACCCCGCAGTCCTTCATTTCACTATAGTGTCTGTAAGAATTTACTGGCTAGAGATCTTGATTCGGAAAAAATGCAGAAAAACATGCCTACCATCTAAATAAAAAACTAAAACTAAAGTTTCTTAAGAAACTATGCTGCAATAACACATTCCTCGTTTTCAGTGTAAATTCTTGTTTTTTGTCTGTATGTACTATATTATTCCAAATAGATATTCAATGAATGAAACATAAAGCAAATTGTATAAAAATACATAGAATAAAATTAAATCTAACATAATCACATTATTTATTATGCTAGTAAATATATCAGCAATACAGCAAACATCATTTCTAATATTTTGAATTAATTTGTATGCATTTTCTTCCAAAGGAAAAAAAAAAACTAAATTCATAAAAATATAAGAACTTGATCATAATCAAAAATGTAAACATGTACAAAACTGTAATATCTTCAAACTAATCTAAATCACTAAAACTAAATAATAAGAAATGTAGATTCTGTTTCAAATGAAAATGTGATTGGCTACATTACTGCATTACTGAAGTAAAAACTAATTTTTGTCAGCGTTTCTGTCGTTAAAAACCCAAACTGTTAACGTCCTAAGGTAAATCTATATCTGCTTAAAACATAGACTTTAAAAAAAAAGTAAAACAGCAAACACAAATGTGATTGGCTACATTATTACAATTCTGAAGTGAAACAATTGTTTCCAACTTAAGCTGACAAACAAAGATTTTCTGCAGCAAAAAATAGTGTACAATTTTGAAGATAAAGATGTGGATACAAAGTCAGCTCTCTGTCAATAAAAAATCTAAAACGTTAACTTCCGAAGGTAAATCTTTATCTGCTTAAAATAAGTACACCCCTCACCAATCTATCTTTTAAACGCATATTTTTAATAGGAAGCTATACAATATAATATTTGTTCATATACATTATATTAGTCAGTGCTGAGGCCAAATCTGGAGCTTATCTAATAAAATAATTTACGATAATGATCCAAAAACTAGTACACCCAAATTTATATGTTATAGAAAAAATATTAAATAAAAATTTAACAAAGAGGAAAAAAATCAAGAGAAGCAAAGAATTTGAAAAATTTGCTCTAAGTTTTGTAGGTTGTAATTAATTTTTGCAATTTTTTGATAAAATTTAATTGTATAGCTTTCAATTTCTAAATATGTTTGGTGATTAAAATATTATTTTAATTTGATAAATCTTAAAATAATAATATCTAAATTTGTTTAAAAGCACCAAAATACATTGCCTATATTCACTGAGAAATGGATACAAATATTCTTTTTTAAAATTGAGTGTACTCAATTATGCTGAGTGCTGTACATTAAAGAGTATAAATACAAACATAACATATATGTCATGCTTTAAACCTTTTTTTCATTTAACAGACACATGAATTAATAATAATCCATTCACACTCCATTCAGATTATTACTCAGATTTAAACATTTAAAAATACACCAATTAATATTTAGCACTTAACATAGCCTGATTTGAAACAGCTCAAAATAAAACATTAAGAAGTTCATAAATAAATGTTAAGCAGCAAAAATATTCCAGTATTAGATAAAAGCATCTACTAATAAATATTTAAAAGTAAACCTATGAACGTACGTAAGTCTAAAACATCTTATGAAATTCAATAAGACTCTTAGAAACAAATAAATAGGGATCAGGGTTTGTAAAAGTTATGGACGGTGCAAAATTCAAACTACTTAAAAAAAAAAAAAAAAAACTATAGAAATATTGATAAAACCATCTGCTTAATGATTAAATGTATACATTTTGCTAAGTACTCCAAAACAGCTTTAGCAATTCCATAAAGCTATCTACAAATTTAAAGCAATATACTCTATTTTATAAATATTGTGTTAAGTGAAAAATTACTTTATTAAAATATTTAAGCATCATTTCTTGCAATCTTCTTTCTAATCTATAGGCTGTTAATTGTTCCGCTAATCTTGCATTAATATCCACCTTTCGAACTTCATCTGAAATTAACTAATTATTCATTCCCAGTGTGTAGCAGCTAAAACACACCTCTAAACAGAACGAAGGAGACATCTTTAGTCTAGACTGAGTGTGTGTGTGAGTGTGTGTGAGAGAGAGAAAGTACACAAGTATCTTTTGAAAAGGGTGGGGGTGGGGGGGTCTACACCCTTAACTATTACAGACACACACACTGAGGCGTGGGAACTCTATTCAGGGCTGAATCAGAGGTCTATTATGGAGCACATGGCTGCAAGTGTGTCTGGGTGTGTGTGAGAGAGTGTGTGTACGTCTGTACGTGACAGCGAGGGCGGGTGTCTCAGTTAGTGCACACATGCTCAATGCTCTTCGGCATGTCTGGGAATGCCTTGCCACAGCTTGACACACATGCACTTCGATTTTCATAATTAAAATTGATACTGAAAAAAAGCTCCAATGTCAACACATTTAGAGACATTATATATATATATATACACACACACCTAAATTTGAAGTGTGAACTGTTTGGCAATTTGCATATAAAGCACATTCATTTTCATACTTGAAAAAACTACAGTACAATTGATTAAAATGGGTTTGTTTATCCTGAAAGTCTTGGTCTCTAAGTCACCCTCCCCTTTTAATTCTTTAGTTTATGCCACCTGCTCTGTTCTTTACACTATACATCATCCCTGGAACACTCCATTCACAACCAAAAAAAGGGGTGGGGGAGGGCACTGCCAACCCAATGTGTATTTTCTGTGCCAACACACTTCATCAGCACTGCCCCTGGTGTTCTCACTCGTGCTACTAAACAGCCTGCTATGAGCCAAAACCATTTGTCTGAACGAAGAAACAAAACTGCCAACTTTCATCCCTGTAAATGCTACATGATAAGTATTGATAAAAAAACGTGGGTCTATTTAATGTACTTAAATCTGTAATCGTCATCAAGCTATCGGCTGTAAAATTCTGATTTTAAGTGACACTAAATATGATTTTACTTATAAATTATTCAATTGTAAAAAGGCATCTTAAAAGGTTTTTTATGTGTGTGTGGTGTGTTTGAGAGAAATGGTGTGTGTGTGTGTTTGTGTGTGTGTGTGTGTGTGTGTGTGTGTGTAACAGTAAAACAACACTGAGGATTATCATTTCTTTTCTAAAAGGCTTACCTAAAATTCCAACAATGAAATTTGTACGATACATGTTTTTCCTAAATTATTATTTAAAAGCCTTTAAATAATATACAAATCGTTTGCTCAGCAAATACGACCTGAAACATAAACATTTAAAAATTGCATTTTAAATTACTAGAAATGACAGAAATAGTTCTGTGCAGAATTGAACTAAAATATGGGAAAAGTCCACATATTTAAATGTCAATTTTATTTTACGTACAACTCAAATTAAAATAAATTTGAGATGGATTTACCGGCCTTTACGTTTACATCGGAACTATTGAAAATAAACAACCCCCCAAAAAAACAAATATAAAAAAAACATACATAATAAAGACAAATTACATCAAATTTCCTTTCATTTTGATGCATAACTGCACAAACTAACCTCTGACGTGGCATATAAGATGCTTCTATTCATAAGCGTCTATGTATATTTCAACAGAAAAATAAGAATGACAAAAGAAAAATTGGTTCGTAATAAATACTTTGCAAGATAAATGAAAAAACAATGTGACATTCAAACACAAGGCCTTACACAAATAGCTGAAATCCATGTTAAACTGCTGCACCGAAGTCATCAGAAAATTAAAAAAAGGTTCATTTCTAAAAAACCCTTTTCGAATAACATGACGCAAATCTCTCACTCCAAAAAAGCGAACCTCTTCTCAATCACTAAAACATTAACTCCAAAACTATGCACCATGGAAGGGCGACCACAGAGGTACAGTACAGTACATCACGTTTGTTAGGTGCTTATATGAATCGCCTTTACATACCCCAACGCCATTTTACTTAGGAATCGTACCATTTTTTATGCCCGTATAAATCCTAAAACCTCAGCAAACGTTACTCAAACACATTCTGAAGATAACCAAAAAGCAATTGACTCAAGAAATACACCAAACAAACTAAATATACCCAAAATAAGACGTATAAATGAAAAACTTACAACTTACCCCACAATGTTGACATGCGTGAGTAGATAGAAACATTCCTGGACAAGTGCTGAAGGCCTTTTCTACTCACTTCACCAGCCCTGTGTTGAAGGAGAGCGAGAGTGAGAGAGAGAGACACACAGAGAGAGAAGGAGAAGAAGAGGCAGTGAGCTTTCCAAAGCAGGAACAAGGACCGAAGGAGGAAGGCCAGGGGGCAAAGCCAGTCCTCCCACCACAGCTGAGTGTCCCTAAAGCCTGGCTACACATCCACCTACAGTCCCATGATCCAGGACGAGCGGGCCCTGGCCACAATAGCAGCCCAAGAGACGCGCGTGTCGGCCCGTCTTGCAGTTAACAAGTCTTTGAATGAGGAATGTTAGCAAACAGACAAACAGAATGTCCACTGCATGTTAATGTCCCAGCCAGTCCGATCGCAGCGTTGGCCCAGGCGTATGAATAATTCAGAAGCTTGAAAACTGAGCCCCCTCCCCTTTTCACCCCCCACCCCACCCCCAGGATTGAAATGCCTTCAGTGGCTTAAGAGCACCAGAGGAGCGAGAGAGTGTTGTGTGAGAGATAGACAGAAGAAAAGTACTTCAAATCTGAGCTCCGAACATTTCCATTTAGCCATGTGTGCGCACGGATGCCTCAAACTTCTTTCGTTTCATCATGCAACATATTTCTTTCTTACGATCGAGGCATCTCTCACTCATTGCCTTTTTATGTCTTTTGTTTGAAATTGGCACCTGTCCCAGAAAAAGCTCCAACACCGCACCTCCCTCCCGCTCTCCTTTCAGAGAGAGGGAAAGAGCGAGAGAGAGAAAAAGAAGAACTGTATATGTGTGTATGAGAGAGGGAGGGTGAGAGAGAGAGAGAGAGAGAGAGAGAGAGGGAGGTGCTAAAGTGATAGAACTCCAGGCACCTCCCTTCTCCGAAACACACAACAAGCAGGGAGAATACAGCCATTTTCAAAGCTCAGCAACAGAAAGGATCCGTTAACCCCTGGCGAGGATGAAAAACGCCACACACCTCTGACTGCCGCAAACGCTCCTTTTCAAAGAGTCCCGAGGTGACGAAAGCACAGACGAACACGCTGATGAGGTTTAGGGAAGTGATGGAAAAGACACGCGGGTAAAACTGAGGTAGCAGAGAAGCAGCCTGAGCCAATCGCTTGTGCTACAGGGTTAAAATCCTGCGAGTAGTAGAAATCCCTCCTTCTCTTGGCACAGACTGGGTGAAGGGGAGGAGACTGTGCTGTGGAAACAGCGGTAGAGGCTTTTTTTTTTCCTCGTTTCTATCTGCACAGAGTGAGAGAGGGAGGAGGGAGGGAGGGAGGGAAGTAGAGGAGAAGAGAGGGAAAACTGAAGTGGAGGGAAAAAAGTTGATGATGAAACCGAGAGGCAGTGGAGTACGTGAGCAACCTTTTTTTTTTTTTTTTTTTTTGAATCATCACACCAGCCAGTGAGCGAGAGCTGGAGTGGGGAGGGAGGGAGGAAGGGCTGAAGAGAGGAGGGAAGCGTGACACAGACTCCGGTTCACCCGGAGAGTGCACACAAACATACGCTCACACCCGTTAGGAAACATTCAAACACAATTTACCTAGCAAACACTCAATCCACTGAAAATAAAACCGAAATCGATCCTTAACGCTGCCCCGTGGCTCCGTTGCACTGAACAAGTAAACAACTAACCAGAACTGAGAAAGTGATAGGAAAACCCTTAACAGTTAAATGACGATGATAGGGAATTCTGGGAAAATTCAAGCGAGCCAATGTTGGGGTGCCTTTCTACATTAATGCACATTATTGGCACCTCCTCCCTTTGCCCAATGTAGGAGTCATGAATCGACGAGTGAGACGGTCTGGAGGTGAAACATCTGTCGCAATTTGCAGGGAGATTTCATCTGCAGTGACCACATACACACACACACTTTGCATCCACGGCCTACCTGGGAATCCGCCTGGTAGAGAGATAATTACCGGATCACAATCCCCATCTCCTTTTTTTCGATTTTCAGACACACCTCTGTTTTGAACCCGAAATCAAGTGCTTGTGGTGGAGTCCGGAGGTAAGAATACTCAAGATTCTGATATTCTGAGACTTATTTTTACCAACAATCCTTTGTGCGGATATCATACGCTTGCGTAAGCATGCCACTTCTGTTGAGAGCAAAACTTTTTTTTTGTGGCTAATCAATGCGGCGATTAAAAACAAGTTCAGACAGATGATCTCTCTATTGCGAACGAGCCCAAAGAGATTGCAAAAACACATACCAAAATGTGCTAGAGTGGGGCCTGCGCCTGCTTCTGTTCACCCGGACCACCAGAGCTGAATCACAAACTGCTTTTCTGCATTTAGCGAACTAAAGAGTTGATAAAGGCATGCTCGTCGACCAGCAAACATGGCTGCACAGAGGGTGCTGCTGCTCATCAGGCTGTCACACGCAGATACACACACACACACACTCTGACGTGGAGGAGGGACCGAAAGAACCCGGTCCGCCCAGATTTCCCTGCCTTGTTCTCGGCCTCCTCTTTCTGGCTCTCTCATGGCACTGACCTCTCATTACACACACACACTCACATACATGCTAAGTTCCTACATACCACACACCACACCCTCGATTCAACACCAAATCTGGGCCGAGTTGTAACCGTATAAAACCGTTGCAGCTAAATCAAATTTCAAGCACTCACCCTCTTTTTTTTTAGAGCCCCATTCCCTAATGGCAACAGGTCACGCTCTGGCACAAGGTATGACGCGTTCACGTCACATTGCGCCATGTCTGTCAACCAATCACGAAGAGGGCGCAGCTCACATGAGAAAGTCTGCAGCAAAATATGTGCTTTTCTTATTCTTACAACACAATTCTATTGTGTTTCTCACTCTCTACTGACTCTCAGTCGTTCCTTTTCCCTTGCTTGTTTACTATAGGACCTGCATGCAGGGAGTCGGGACTTGGCGCACGTGTTGTGTTGTACATTGCATTAAAGTTCATTTGAGGATACAATTTTGGTTTTGGGTCGCCCGCCAACTCCCAAACAGTGAGCTGTTCTGTAAGGCCCCATCCTTCACAGGGCTCACAGAGTATGATCAAACGCCAATCAAAACAAACTCTTTATGGTACTTTTCAGGGCTCAACCTCAGAGCACTTTAATGCACCATCACCGAGA
This sequence comes from Danio rerio, assembly GCF_052040795.2. Taxonomy (NCBI): domain Eukaryota; kingdom Metazoa; phylum Chordata; class Actinopteri; order Cypriniformes; family Danionidae; genus Danio; species Danio rerio. The sequence goes on from NC_141024.2 coordinate 19,221,687, forward strand.
TCATTTTAAAAAGACTCTCATGTGATTTGCAATGCGTGTATGTGCTCTGGGGTTAAAGTTACCAAAGAGCGATAACCGTTTCAGACGCCTGTCTTTGAGAGCACAGCGGCTGGTCACTTTTTTCTCCACATGTCAGCGTTTAATAAGTGCATCTAATGCTTTAAAGACATATAATAATAATAAAAAAGCTTATTTATGCAAAGCTTTATATCTACCAAACATCAACACTGATCTACGCAGAGCAAAACGGTCTGCTCACATTTTAATAACAATCAATAAGAGCTTTCAAGTATATTTTCCTTTACACCCGATTGAACATCAAGGTCTCCGGCACAATCAACTAGAACAACTTAAAAAAGCATCCAAAGGAATTTGCAGCCATCTGTTGCACACGCACATCACTAAGCTGCAATTTTGCACCCATAATTATCCTTTTGTGGAGAGACCAATGAGTAAAAACTAATAACATGAGCTTCTTTAACCTACAATTTTTCATCGGTGCTCTGGGATAGGAAACATAAACAAACAAAAACAACATTACACTCCCAACAACCAAAAAAAAATTTAATTAACACACAACAAGGCTAGCACAGATCAAAGAAGTGAATCCTTTAGTCGGTGGTCTAGTTTATCAAGCAACATGTTTAGGATCTTGTCAGGATCTAAACCTTTCACAAAGATCTGAAGATTACATATCTAGAGATGCAGATTTTTAATAAAAACATGCCACCACGTACACATCGCTACATTAATATATGAAGGCACAGTGAATCATTTAAAGCCCACTGATCAGCATTTAGTGCTCAACTGACCTGATCGACCACAGATTTGATTTTTTCCTCAGGACTCATAAGAAATGACACATTTTCAGACACCCTTTCTGCCGCCGCAGAGGTAGCAGTGCGCTCGCAGCAGTGGTGGTCTCTCTTGGGCCCCTGCGGGCACGTGTCTACAGGACTCCTCAATTACAGAGGTGAAATCTGAGGTCAGCCTCTGTAGAGAGAGGAACAAAGGGCACGACCCAAGGGTCAAAAGTGCTAGACTGGAAGCAGGCTGGTCCCCATTGAGAGGGAGGGTGCTGTTTGCTTTGTGTAGGTAAAGAGTACTAAAACACAGACAAACAGAGATTAAGAGGTGAGCCCCTTAGGACTGTCACTCAGAGGGCCCCTCCATCAACTCCGATTAACTCCCTTGACCTCTGCCTGCCATTAGACGATGCTTAATGACCCTTACGACTCGCAGCCGCACTCAAAGAAGCAAAAGTCGAGTTACGTAGTTACCTCACTTCAGCTGACAGCCTAATATTACCAAAAATAATAGAGCTCTTCATAAAAATATGTTTTTTTTTTGTTTTTAAATATAGTAATAATTAGTTTTAAATATATAAAATATTTAAAATAACTTACAATTATATTTTTATTCAGTTTAAACTATTTAACATGTATTATATAGCACAAATAAAGATGAAAGTAAATAAAAATAGCTTAACTCCTCACTGGAATTTCTGAAGTGTCTAATAAATCATATCATACTTAAAATAATCAGGTTTTCTTAATTAAAGGCAACTATTAAATAAGAGTTATTCGATAAGACAGATTAATTGAAATAAATATCAAAAGAAATGTGTGTACTATAACAACATGTTTTAACTGCTTCTGTGGGTGTTATTCAATTTTACCACAAACTTAGCTTAGCTGAGATGCTTATTAATAATAAGTTTACGGTGCTGGTGTGGTATTGCCATACCTGCCATTCAAATGCAAACCATAGCAGTAAAAAAACTATTCAAAATAACATTTTATAGGTCAGCAACAGTATCTCTATTTGAAGGACTTAAGCAACAATACCTCATAAGGTAGAAAACAATTTAGTATCCAAGAGGAAAACAACTTGAGGAGCTCAATAACTCCAGAAGAAATCAGTAAGGATTAACGTCAACGTTTTGGATCCATCGGGATACGTCTGCATAATTTCGCAAGGGTGGGGCAGCTGTGCTACAGTAAAGGTCTGAAATCACAAAATGGAGGACAGTTAGACAACATGGCGGTCACCTCTGATAAGAGCATGCGTCTCTGTCCACGCTGGCATTATGCTGATAAATGCGTTGTGAATAAAAATATCACTTTTGGTGTGTGAAATTCTGTAACGAACAAACAAAAACAACTCTGGAGTGTGATTGTTAAGCTCGGCTAAAGAGTAGGCATAACCTTCAACGTGTGTGTTCAGAGTGCCAGGCCATTACATCGACGGTCAGCGCAGACTGCAGAAAAAAAGGCTCCAAGGAAGATTCATTTTAAAACAAACTAAAAAGTATGATACAAACTAATTAACCCAAGTAAGAGACAGAAAAGTTTGAAGAGAAAAAAAGATCTCTGGTCTGGGTTTGTATGCAAGTTATTTTCTTCACGATGTGATTTTCAATCACTTCCTACTAATATGACAATCATAAAGCATTAAAAAGATATTACTGCCAAAAAAAGAAAAAAAAAAGAAAGGTTGGGGTTTTATATTTATTATGAGAGCCATGAAAAGACATTGAAATTAATTGTCTATTATTTTTCTGACAAACTACTGATTAAAAATTTAAATTCTATAAACCTTTATTGAAGACAAGGGTTTGTTTTACAGGTAAATTAGATTTTTAAAAGTGTTTTGATGTGATAATAATGTTAGGAGTTAAACCTGCAAGCAAATTCTTTGTATTGGAAAAATAATTTTCCATAACTGACAGAAATTGTTTGTCTTAGTTACTAATTGAGGACATTTAACTTACTATAATTTACTAATGTAATTATTTTCCTGTTAATTATAACAGGAATAAAAGCAAATAAGCAAAATAAGTAAAATGCACATTAAGCTGAGCTTAACAGAGTAACACACCAACCACAAAACTGCAAGTCGAATGTTAATATAAATCAACTGAGCACAGTGATTAAAATTAAATACATCTTTATATTTTAAATACAACAATAAATATAAGCTGTTTTATAATAATTAGTTTGCCATAAAAAAGTAACTTTTGGTGTCCAAAAAGAAATAGAATGGCAGAAAACTACTAAAGCAAAAAGTCAGATTCTGAAACACTTTAAATCACTTTCTAAGATATAAAAAAGGAAATGAAAATATAGATTTTCACTTCTTTTATTTTTTATTATTTTACCGGAATAATATATATTTGTAGCATTTATTTTCTTCCTCAGGGAATTTTACAAGCTAAAACTTAATGTGTCCCTTTTCTGTTTCATCAAAGACAGAAGTTTGTTCTTATTACCAAATAAAATAACTTTATAACTTTAAACACAGACAGACTTTTTAAAATTTGAAACAGAAAGAAGCTCTTAACTTTTAGAACCAAAATATTTGCACACACTTGCATAGAGGAGTTTAGCATAGAGAAGTTTGATATAGAGGAACATGTCTGATTAGCTCCGTTGTCTCTGATTTGCTAAAAAAGGGGACATTTTATCAATGAGTATATGGTACTTTTAAGTCACTGACTATTCTGATTGTTAAAAAAATCTATGTACATAGATTATCAGATAAATTCAATTTTAACCTGAACAATACAGCAATAACTATAATTAAAATTCTTCCTTTATTCTGTAAACATGCAACAATTACCTGGTGTTGTCTTCCTTGATAAATGCAACTGAAACTTTATTTTAATAATTATTTTAATATTAATAACAGTAAAACATGCAACATTTTAATGGATAATAATGAATACAATATGATTGTAATAAAATATGTTCATGTGTATCTGAAATTTACATTACATTTTAATTTTTATCTGTTGTGTATGTACTTCTTTTTATTTACTACTTCTTTAATCACTGCAAATATTAGTAAAGATCACACATACAAACTACAGTGCTTGCAAGTGATATAAAATAAATGTCTACATTTATGTCTTTCTACAATCTGGCAATGTCAATAAGTACTACAGCAACATTAATAAACAAATTCATAAAGGATGTCTTATTTCGAACGGTAAAAATAAATGAATTTGCCAGCTTGTTTTCCTTCACTACCGTAACATATCTGTACCTGACAACTGAAAATAAACTAAAACATTTTTAAAAAATGACTAGACACTAAAAGTAACTCACCTTAATATATTCAGTCATGTTGGGAAATAGGCACAGACAAACACAGATGAAAAAAAAAAAAAAAACAGAGCAGCTGAGTTTCTCCGTGTTCACTTCACGAGAGCTCACTCGCATGGCCGCTAACTGCCGCATGCTCCAATCTCCAGAACTCTCTGCTGAGCACTTTGTGTTTGGAGAGAGGAGCAGATTCTGTGGCCATTTGATTAACTCTGAAACTACCAAAAACTACCAGACCGTTTCATAATAGAGGAACACAAATGAAACCGAACAGGTGCACTATTTTTAAGCAGACCTAAGCAGCACACACAACCAAATACAACACATCCAACAGTAAAGGCATAAACCTAATTTAAAAAAATCATCATTCCAACAAATGACTAGCAAATATTTAACCACAAACCAACTCCAGCCCAGGAAAAACACACTGAAATGCCAGTTTATAAGTAAGTTTTAAATAGTGTTCAATTATTAATCACTTCGGATGCATTTAAACATTTTAAGAGAGCGCAAGCTGTTTGCGGCTACGTACAACAAACCTTCAATCTCTTAACTGCACGCACAAATTAATTGCTGAGTCCGTATCCAAATATTTCCCTAACACGCAGCACAGGCATCATTCAGTGCAGCTCACTACCCCCCTAAAAACCCTCTGATACATGTTAACTCTCTTCTTCACTCCAAACGGCCTGTCCATTCTGGTTTGCTTCTAATAATACATTTTAACACACCAGTCCGTCTTTATTTTCCAGAGTGCTGGAGAGCTGTGTGTGAGTGTGCGGATGAGGGGAATGGGGACAGTTCTGGCACTTAAAAAGTTCTGGCTCTTAAAAGCCAGCGCAGTCTGCTTTCGCATGTGCCACGTCATTTCGCCTCGGAATGGACGAGACCTCCAGGATTTGCCCCAGCTGAGCCTTTGCAACCCTCTTCCCACGCAACCATTAACGGCCAGAGCAAGGGATGTGCCGGACGCAGCCCCTGAAGTGCACTTTGCTGATAGCACACCCTACGGATGATAAAATTCATCTTTTTAACTGCTGATTTGCTCTTTATATTAAATAAATAGGTAGGATATGGGGCAGTTTTAATGATGGCTAAACCATCAAATAAACGTTCCAGCTCAATTTCCCCTTTTTTAACTGAGCTCAGCTTAAGACTTAATTTAGTCACTGTGCAGTTGTTAAATTTTACAGCACAAATAGATCATTTTAAGGGATAGTTCATCCAAAAGTGAACATTTATTCATTATTAAATCACCCCAAGTGGTTCCAAACCTTTATGAGTTTCTTTATTCTGTTGAACACAAATTTTGAAGAAAGCTGAAAACCATTGACATCCATAGCAGGACAACAAATACAATGCAAGTCAATGGTTACAGGTTTCCAACAGTTTTCAAAATACCTAAATCTACAGAAGAATGAAACAAATAAATCACATTTCTGGGTGAACTATCCCTCGTCAATGGTCTTGACATTTTACCTTTCATTAATACAGTGGTTCTCAAACTGTGGTACATGTACCACTAGTGGTACAAAGGCTTCCTTCTAGTGGTATGCGGAGGAATCGCTGAATAATTAAAGTAAAAAAAAAATTAATACTTAACACTTTGACGCGTACGATAACACAGATGTGATGACTAAATTGACTTTAATAGGCTTTTTTTTTTTTTTTTCTAATGTTTGTTATGTATTCTATCATTTGAAGCTAATTTCCTCCCTATAACTGTAATGGTTGTTGAGGGCATATCCTGTATTTTTATATCCCAATGTTGACAGGTATGGTTCAATCACTTTTCTGACACAAAGAGCCTACTCTAACATGCAGTAAGCAGATCTCATTTCTAATTTAAAGATGTGAATTTAAATCATACATTTAAAATACAAGTTAATGTTCAGATTTCAAAGACATACAAATAAGTCATATACACATACAACATATTTCAAAATGTGTCAAAAAGAGTTTATATATCAATATGATGACATATAGCCTATATTTATGAGGTCCAAGCAATATTTGCAGGTTTCGAAAAATAGGCTACTATATGTTAATGCTTTACATTTAAGTACAGCAGTTTTCTTTTTACTTTTTAGGAACAGTGACATTTTTATTGAATTTTTAAAAGCACATTTTAATTTAAACAATGATGTTTTAATATTTTTTTTTATCTATAAGCACAGTATGTGTTATAATTCAAACTAATTATAATGTTTAAAATGGCTGACAATAATAAATATTTATTATATTCAATAGTGTATCATTATGGTGGTACTTGGGGAGACAATTTCTTTCCGAGGTGGTACTTGGTAATAGAAGTTTGAAAACCACTGCATTAATGCATCATTAAGAATTCCTCGGTTCTGCATCTTTTTAAAAATAATTCCTCAATCCTTCCTTAAGGACCACGAAACAATGGCCTTGGGGACAGCTTCCTCTATTGGGAACGTCATTCTCTGTCTAGGCTCTGTCTAACATGCAATTTTTAAAAGAACCACGCAGAATGTGGCACTTGTCATTGCTGGTGTTCAAGGACGTTATCCTGGTTAAACTTCATTTTTAAAGGATGATTATAGGTCAGTGGAGGCTCATTATCGCAAACGTATTATCTTGTCATGGTTTTTCTTCTTATTTTTCGTTCCATTAATTGTCTGCGCGTGAGTGTTCTCCCCATGGGAATCCCAACCTTTAATAGGCTGAGGTGAACATGGTGCAATATCAACCCGGTGACTGCAAGGCAATGTCTGCCTTCATTGCTCTAGTTCTAAGGCTCGAGTCAAACTGAGGCCCAACAGACGCATACACTTCATCCAATGACAGCATTAAAGAGCTGTGTGTCATTTCATAATCATGATTACATCGTAAATGGTGAACAGAGTGAGTATTGCACTGGAACATTATCTGATCTATAGCTAAGAATTGTGTTAGCCCTATATAATGAATCTCTAACCAGACAAATTCACTTAAATTTGATCTGGAATGGAGTAAGATAAGACTTTATTGTCCCTTGAGGGGAAATAATGGGGTGTACACATCTTTGAAAGTTTATTTATTAATTTAGCTGTAAAGTTTTATGGGTGTAAGTCGACTAAACGCCACTTTCTATTCCCTGTACGGGGGTTTCTCTGCTCAGCCCGGTGCAGCTTGGTGTGGTTGGGGGTGAGGGGCTATAGATGCCAGCGGTCATGAGCGTGCAGGCTATAACAAAAGCAGTCTTTATGTAGCATGCATGCTGATCCAGCAGCCCACGTTTTGTGCTGCAATTCACACGTCCAGCTCAGAGAGGACAAGAACAGGCCACAAGAGAGATGCAGAGATTGACTACTGCCTTCCTGCGGCCGCACTAAAAACACTGTCTGACACACACACTGAAAGTGTCAGATGAGCTAATAGAGATTTTCTTGAAGAGGTTAATGTAAAGGCTAAATTATTTTTAAACTAATATATGTGACTTTTCAAGACACTTCTATACACTTATAGTGACTTTTCAAGACTCTTCTATGCAGCTTGAAGTGACATTTAAAGGCCTAACTAGGTTAATTTGTTTAACTAGGGAGGTTAGGGTAATTAGGCAAATTATAGTATAATGATGGTTTGTTCTGTAGACTATCAAAATAATATAGCTTAAAGGGGCTAATCATTTTGACCTTTGTTAAAAAATATATATATAAATAAAAGCCGAAATTTCTAGTCGAAAAAAACAAAACAAATAAGACTTTCTGCGGAAGAAAAAATATTATCAGACATACTGTGAAAAGTTCCTTGCTCTGTTAAACATCATTCGGGAAATATTTTAAAAAGATGAAATTCTAAAGGGGGCTAATAATTCCGACTTCAACTGTACATGACTGAAACAATCTATAGAAAACCTATAAAATAAATTTGGATTTTTTATCAAGTTTGGCAATAATTGGATCAAATCGTAGATTTATTTAAGGGAAAAATGCTTATTATAAGCAAGATTAAAAAACAAATGGAAAAAGAAAGTCAATTGTACAATTGTTTTGGACTTTTATTTTTCTTTACCTAAAAGACACCTGACACATCCTCATGACATGATATTAATGCAAAATTTACTATGCAAGAAATAATTAAAGTATTGTGTAAATCTAGTCAAATGCAAACTGTATGAAATTCTTCAAGACAAGCATTTTAAACTAGAGCAGTTGAAAAGTAATACCAATTACAGTGTTCCGTATATATAAGTACACCCCTCACAAATCAATCTTTAAATTTACATTTTTAATAGGAAGCTATACAATATTATATTGGTGCATAATCATTAGACTAGTCAGTACTAAAGCCTAGTCTGGAGCTTAATTAACAAAATCACTTACGATAACAGTCCAAAAACTAGCACAACCAAACTTATACGTTATTAAAATATATAATTAAAATAACTGAAAAATAATTGAAATTTTGTAGGTTGTATTTTTTGTGCAATATTTTGCTTGAATTTAATTGTATTATATTTCCATTTCTAAATATGTTTGGTGACTAAAATATTTTGTAATAAATGTATCTGTTTAATAAATGTGTTTTGTTTAAATGCACCAAAATACATTGCCTATATTCACTGAGAAATCTATACAAATATTCATTTTCAAAATGGGGTGTATTTTGTATTTAATTATGCCGAGCACTGTACATACATTTTAAGAAATTCTGTCATCTGTCATTATTGTGTGAAAAACAAGAAAAGGAGAAGTTTTGAAAAACGTTAATGCTGCTCAATTTTATTATGTAAACTTGTGGGAACAAGCTGTTGCTAAAAGTTTAATTGCTTTAATTAAATTAAATTTGAAATGCACAAACTCTTCTTGCAAGAACTTTATGTGAGAAAGACTGAAATTAAAGTCATTAATCACTAAACATTTTTCCTGACAGCTGTGGAAAAATTTTATTTTCACATAATGAAAAAAAGCCATTTTGCTATCAATTTTAAGTAAAGTAAAATGAAATTAGAGTGTGTTAAAACTGACTGAATTTAAATTATTTCACTTCAATTCAACAAACAAACACTATAATGTACACGCACACACACACAACACCAGTGAGCTCGTCACACATGAGAAAGTTTCTCAGTGTAAGATCACGTGTAACTGTCTCTCTGTATGTGTGCATGTATGCCGCCGTGTGACATATGGAAAGTACGGAGTTAAAGCTCTGAGGATTGGGCCGTGAGCTCACTCTGGGATTAATTATGAAGACCTCGGGCTTCTGGTTCTGTCTATGTGTGACTGTCTAAGAAGCTATGTGTCAGCACTGCAGCCATTCAAACTGCTCACAAACAACAGTCCTCCTGAATGGGCTCCATTTAATCAGGTATGCTCTGTGTTCTTCTGCCTCAGTGTGCAGACCTACAGACGCACGCACACACGGCCATGCATGGGGCTAAATAGGCATGTTCAAGTGTGATAATCAAATTATTGTTGGTGTTTGCTTGAGGGTTACCAGGGGCCTCTCTTCAGTCTTATTCCCAGCTTAGAATTAATCACTCACCAGACATCTGAGGTGTTGCTACGCGCGCACACACACACACACACGCATGCACAAACACATTCCCAGGGAGACGGGCAGAGTTTATCATGACAACCAAGGAAGGGCAAAAGAAGGTTGAGAGACAGGAGAGAAAGGAGAATAAGAGGAGAGAGGGTTCCTCGGCATGTTAGCTTGGTCTCTATTGACCTGTAAACCTTTGTGACTGGAACAAATGCAAATGGCGCTGACTTGCTCACACAAAATACTAAAGGGCTATTCAAATGAGCCACGGCCAACAATGCAACATTGGCCTACCCATGGTGCAGCCCTCGCCTGGAGCTGGGCCTTCAAACTCAACACTAACAACAGCCTAATGAAAAACAAAACAGGCCTATCGGACCCATTCATTGGATGTTTGTTCCAAAAACAAATTATTCCTTATTTCGTTGTTTGGGATATCGCATTTATGATTCGTTTAAGAGTTTCCGAATACCAAATATCTTTTTTTTTTTGTTAACTTCTTTAAATCCATTCTAAATTTGAGCTATTAGTTGAGCCAGTGCTGCTGCGTCTGGATGCTCTAACAAAGAGCCAATGTTTACACTTGTTTAAGGCAACTCTACAATTGGTTTTCTTAATAGTTGTCTGAGCATGAGATTGGAGTATTGTCCTAACCCACATCCGAGTAAACACACTTCAACTTGACATATCAGTTTGTTCAGTTCTTTGAAATATTACTTGACATCGCCGTCTCTGAACTTTTTGTCTTTGTGAAGAAAGCCTATACGGCAATCCATCATAGAATAACAAACAAAACCGCTTAAGGCCAACACAATGGTCAGGGAGGTATTTTACCCAATAAAGAGCAGGAAAGAGCTTTATGACACTGCATAGGCAGATTCTTGTCAGCTCTTGTCAGGTGAGGACACGGTCAAGTTGTAGGGACGAGAAAAAAATTAAAGTTTAAGGTTTCGCTACTTGCTTAAAATATTACTCTTGAACAAGAGAAAATCCCAAGCAACGGATGTGTAATATGCAAGCCAAACACCCATGATGAAAAACACTCATTTGTCATTACAACCACGAAGGAAGGTGGATGACGATGCATGTACTAGTTCTACAGGTCATATAATGTCAGTCAAACAGAAATCACATTAGTCATAGTCTGAGGTGAGTTGAGGTGATCATTTTAAAACACTATGCAGTTAAGCAGCTCACTTTTATGCAAGGTTATGATCTCTAACAATTAAATATCTTAATATGTTCAACTCAAGCTGGATGATTCTACAACTGTATGAAGATAAAACACTGTCAGGAATTCTGACTGTCATAATCATTATGCAAATGACAGCACATAATTCATTTTTGTCATTACAAGTCCTTGACTTTCTGCAGTTAGGATGTTGCAATGGTTGAGTTGAAAGCTTCTGTTTGGAAGTAAAATTGATATAAAAATTCCAGTTTTATCAAGCCACACCTACAAATTTTAAATTAGATCTGATCGCAGTACACTAAACGGTTTATGCATTCTTTTGGTCTTACAAACATGGCACGCATGGCGAAAGCTGCTATAAAACAGCGTGATATTGCAAACATCTGTCTGAATGCCAGCATATTTATTAAAAATTATTTTTTTTATTTAAACATTTCAATCTTAACACATATGATGGTTTGACAATCATACACTAAAAAGTATTTGAAATAATTAGATTTTATGTAACTTTAATTTTAATCCAAAAATTTTTTAAAATTAAAAATCACATATTATTTTTACAGTTACTTTTTTTGTTATAAAAAGTTTTGGTTATATTTTCAATCAATTTGAGTGATGAAAGTTACAAGAAAATTATTAAAGTAGTTCAGTTGATTTAACCAAAAAAAATAATATGTAGCAAGAATCATTTTTAAACTGAACTTTTTGAGAAAATACTATACTAAAACATGCTATATATATATATATATATATATATATATATATATATATATATATATATATATATATATATATATAAATGCCATAATTTCAATTCTTTAAATTTCTTTACAACATTGACAGCTCGAATATACAGTGCTCAGCATATAAACATTTCACAAATCTAAACTCTACTTTCAAAAGTCAACCAGTTTCTGTTTAGATTTCACTAATACTATAGTGTATTCCTGGTTTAGTTTAAATTTTACTTATACAGAATCCCAAATATTTTAGCTCAATGTTATATCCTCAAGTAGCTTTACATTTTTTAAGACCCCTTCATTATTGTAGCTGGCTTCATTTTGTTAGTAGCTGGCAGTTTAAGCTGTTTCCCTTATAGTGCTCAGCATATATAAGTACACCCCTCACAAATCTATCTTTAAATTCTTTTTTTTTTTATAGGAAGCTATGCAATATTATATTTGTGCATATACATTAGATTAGTTAGCATTGAAGCCCAACTTGGAGCTTTTTCTAACAAGGTAACTTACGATAACGGTCCAAAAACTAGTACGAAAACTTATATGTTATAGAAAAATATTAAATAAAAATTTTTAAAAAGAGGAAAAAATCAAAAGAAGCAAAAATTTTGTAAAAGTTTGTTGAAATTTTGCAGGTTATAATTTTTTTATTTATTTTTTTGCTAAATTTTGCTTGAATTTAATTGTATTATCTTTTAATTTCTAAATATGTTTGGCGACTTTAATACTAAAAAATATATTTTTTGCACCAAAATGCATTGCCTATTATGCCTGAGAAATGGAAAAAAATATTAACTTTCAAATTGGGCTGTACTCAATTATGCTGAGCACTGGATGTACTGTATGTGTTTGTCATTTTGATTTATTACTCAGCATAAAAGCATTTAAGCAGCTATTTAAGAAATAAACTAATGAAAAACATGAAAAATTGATCTGCTTTAAAATAATTTCATTTCATGAAAACGAACACAATGCAAAGAAATCTGAGAGAAGCAACTAGCACATTTAGGAGGAAATTGGTTAGTGTTTAGTGGTCATTACGCAAAAAAAGTAAACAGATTTATGAATCAAGTATTCCTGAGAGTATCTTGTTAGAGTGTTGCACAGACAGGAAATAACTGCTAAAACTGGGATGAAACCAGCCATGGCAGTGTCGTGCTGGTCATGTTTCTACCACACATGTTACCTAGCTTCTTTTTTTAAGCGTGTGTGAGCGTGATACTCTTTGCTAAACACCAGAAACATTTCTGCAAAAATGACATTAAGTACTAACAGAGAGAGCATCAGAACACGCAAGAAAACATCTGGATGACACATGTAAACGGCACATGACCTGAGAGAGTATATCCACACTGCAGGAGACACGGAAATGAGTGTAATGTGCGAAAGAAACCGTTAGATGATTGAGAGATAAAGACGATGCAGCTTTATAAACCAGCATTTTAAAGCATCATCCTTCTTTTCCCCCGCTGTGCATGATATATAGACTGAAGATGCTGATACTGAGTGAGTTTTGAGTAAATAAAGTCATTTTTGTAATGTTTTGCGAAAGATCAGCAAAGATTGTTTTAGTTCTTGTCATGTTAATTTCACGCACTTTGAAATCCACGTAACAACTGACATGTCAAACTACACCACGATAAACAAAATTGGAGAAAGACAGTTATAAAGAAGCCAAAGAACGAACTACACCACTAGGATGAATCATGTTTGATCAGCGAAGGTTATGAGCGCAGGCACGCTGAAGTGATCATTTTCTGACAATCAGGATACTGCGAACCTTTCATCCCAAATCTGCCTCTAATTTCAGTCAAGCTGATGCAATTCCAGACTAACAGGTCGATCCTCATCATTTTTCTGCTCTGCCCACTGCAGAAATAAGCTCTCAAAGGCGTGCCCTAGATTCAATCAACCCCACTGTCTGATAAAAGATTTGATCTGTGTGATATACTGAACATGTAATCGAGAATCCGAACATTTAGGATTATGCAATAGGTATCATGTATATTCTAATTTGAAAAGGGCATGTCTAGAATGCCTGATATCTTCTTACTTCACTAAAAGACTAACATGAAACGTGCACAGATGAATAGAGAGGGCCTCCCACACAGAATCCACATTTCAAAGAGAGCAGACTGACTGCAATATCAATTTAAGAACGTGAAATGTAATGTGAAACCTGTAATATTTCTGCTTCACTGATTCACCAAAATGAATAAATGTGAATATAAACATGGTAATTTATTCAGATTATTTTAATTCATGTACAGTTGAAGTCAGATTTATTAGCTCCCCATTGATTTTTTTTTCTTTTTTAAATATTTCCCAAATGATGTTTAACAGAGCAAGGACATTTTCACAGCCTGTCTGATAATATTTTTTCTTCTGGAGAAAGTCTTAGTTGTTTTATTTCAGCTAGAATAAAAGCAGTTTTTAATTTTTTAAACACCATTTTAAGGTCAAAATTATTAGCCCCTATGAGCAATATTTTCGATAGTCTACAGAACAAACCATCGTTATACAATAACTTGCCTAATTACCCTATCCTAGTTAACCTAGTTAAGCCTTAAAATGTCACTTTAAGCTGTATAGAAGTGTCTTGAAATATTTCTAGTCAAATATAATTTACTGTCATCATGGCAAAGATAAAATAAATCACTTATTACATATGAGTTATTAAAACTATTATGTTTTGAAATGTGTTGAAAAAAATCTTCTCTGTTGAACAGAAATTGGGGTAAAAAAATAAACAGGAGGGCTGATAATTCTGACTTCAATTGTAAATGCAAAAACAAGCTTGCAGAATGTGCATGGATAGTCATGAAATCATTTCTCACCTGCAAAGTCCTGCAACAAGCACGTCCGCTGTCCTTAAAAGTCCTCAACCCTGTGAAAAGCAAATCGCAGTTAATGAGCATTCTCTGAAACACAATAAAAACACACACGCAATAACTGTTTATAAGCTCATCTGAGCTATGAACAATCATCCAAAACCTATAATGAACGGCACAGCTTTTTCTCAGGTCACGACCCAGCTCAGATGAGTCTGGAATGCAAAATCGGACCAGAGGAAGCAAAAAGAGAACCCTGCAGAGGATTGTTTCATTTGCTCACAGGATTCATTAAGTCATTTTTGACTCGGGATCTCGGCTCCTGCTCACTGTAAGCCCGAAAAATAGATGCTTTCTTGGCAGGAGCGAAAAAACCCTAAGTTCAGCCAAAATAGACAATACAGCAGTATAAGGAGCTAAAAAGCACGCCAGATTGCAGAAGGGCGATTCAGAGCTGAGGCCCTGGCTCTCTCCCCCCTCTCTCGAACGATCCACAGTGGAAAGAAAAGCCTTCTCCCTGTCCTCAAATGAACTCAAACATGAGCTTCCTGTTAGACCCTGGGAGGAAACACCCAGCACAGCAACCTCACACTAACAGAGGAAGGCCTTCACTGCTGAATTCTTCTTTGCCTGTGAAATTAGGTCAAGCACTTAAGAGCTCCTCGCTCATACCCACAAGTTTGCTCTCTAAAACGAAAGCGCACACATGCATAAATCACACACGTGACCTCCCTCTGTTTCCCCGTGCACTCACAGAAGACAAGCGTGCACAGTGACGTCTTCCAGCATGACAGGTGAAATGCAATCGTGTGACTGCAGAATGTGTGCCCGTCTGACTGACCCTGGACAGGAGAAGATTAGGAGGCACGTACCCCTCTGCGCTCAGTAACGTATCCAAGTCCTGTCTGACACGCATCGCTCTAACGGCTCTTCCTCACATCTGTGCAACCTTTTAGTGCCAGCTTCAGACTACAGGCTAAAAGCTCAGGACACACCCCTGACCTCAGCTGACACGGCAGGCCACTCAAAGCATCCAGCCGCTTCTATCTCAGAGAGCCGCACAAAAGCTTGGATTGATTGTGTGAATGTGTCAGGTTAGAAGAGGCGCCTCCCCTCCCTGTGGTAATTGCATTTTAAATTTCAAATGATGTATGCTTTTTTGTCGGGTTAACTGAGGTAAACTGGCTTGGACGCGAGCCAGAGAACAGACAGATGAATTTATGACTCTGTCGGCACAAAGAGTGCGTAGGATTGTTCGTCTCTTTGTAATCTCGAAGGGGTCGGCTGGCTTTGCTCAATTATCTGGCGACTTTCAAAGCGTTTTAGCAAAAGATGGCGGTAACGAGCTGCCGTCGTCATTATCAAATCGTATCCAAAGGCCAAGTGAAACGCTCAGATTACAGTACCGAGTCCAGGTCATGTTGACACATTACATGCTTGGCCTTTAGTCTCAGCTGAAATGCAACAAGGGGAAAAGAGGAGAGCTTACAGAAAAACTTGAGGCCGAGCACAAAAGAGGAAAAAAAAAGAAAAGAAAGAAGAGGAAAAAGAATATGACAAAACCATGCGCCAAATTTCTGTCATCTGTTGCAGAGAGTTCGGGGAGACATTCCTGTGGGATTGACAGTTTGGCGTGGTTGTAGCACCAGGGGTCAGTCATGGAAAGACACTTCCAGCGTGCACACACACTTTACAAAATCTGGCCTCTGTTGTGCGCTCTCAGCAATGGCCTGAGCTTTTCTGCCTCGGGTTACGTAGCTCTGTGTTCGACGGCGGTTTGCTTATTTCCCCGACAGGAGATGTAAATGAAAAGATATTTCTGGCAAGATAAATCGAGTGCTGAGTGACAATATTAAGAGAAGTGGAAACAGATTGCTGAAATTGCTGATGACCTTTTTCTTTTTTGTTGTTGTTTTGAAGCGCTGACATCATCTGCTTTTTGAATGCCCCCCCCCCCCCTCTGCCAGAAGGTATACAAACAGACAAATAATTGTGGAAAAAGTAAAAATTCACCCTAATGTAAAATAATGCATGCCATTGTTTATAAAGAGCGCTGGGTCACACATATGTACAACATGTGACTAGGTTTTATGTAAAACCATGAAAAACAGCAACAAAAAAATCCCCTACTTGTTTTTCCATTTAGTTTTAGCGCACATTTTTCTTTCCCAAAAATGCAAACAACAAGCTACACTTTTGAATTTCTTCTTTAGTGTATTTGGTCTGACAAAATTACCGCCAAACAGATGACTGAGACTGAATACACACACTTTACAAAAAAAAACCAGCGTCATAAATCTGATGGTGTTAAAACTGTGCTCTCAAAATTTATTGAAATTGTATTTTAAATTATATATATACAAAATTATATGCTATAATTTATATATATATATATATATATATATATATATATATATATTAGTAAACAAGCAGGCCAACATCACATGCCTTGTAAATCGCACAGTCAGCACAACAAATCTCAAAGGACGTTGGTTAACATGTTATAGCATGTGTGTTCAATACACAGAGGCTTGTTCGACCGGTCAACAAAAAAATATAAAGCCTGAAATAATATGCATAAATCTGTGGACTTTCAAATTAATAATACATTAAAACCACACACAGTAAAGCAATATATGGACCAGAAATTGTAGTTTATATCATTCCGTATGTTTCATTATTCTGAGACCTCTCTGATGCACATGTACAGTTCAACAAAAGTGTACAGAAGCGATTTCACTTTTAGCTTCAAACAGCAGATTATTATCACATTCAATTACTTAAACTGAGTTTGCTGAAAAACAATGAAGATAAAATCGTACCAGATAAATGGTGGATGTACATTCCAACTCTGGGTTGAGTCCGAAAGATTTTCGCCATTTCTTGCACCACTGCAACACACAGACACACACACACTAATTCTAACATTTCAGAATTAGCTCTATTCCCCCTGGCTATAAAATATCTAAAACAACAGCACAATGCATCTAGAAAAAAAATGTAAAGCTGGTAAAATAATTAACATGCATTTCTATAAACAAATAATAATCAAGAAAACTGAATATTTGTTAGAGGAATTTTGTTTATGATAGATCATCAAATCAAATAATGCATGAGTGCAACTTTTCAATACAAAGAGGACATGATATGTTCTATTTTAATAAAAATAACATGAAATAAAAAGCACACATGCATTTCATAAGTTTAATAACAGATTGTTGTTAACCTCTGTTATAAATGGGGCACACAGTGTGTAAAACACGAGACGAGACTGATAGAAATATGTCTGTAAACGACGCCAACTATGAAGTACAAATACTAGATATATTTCTCTGTTTAATGAGAATACCAGATCGGTATCATGCTTCTGTTTAATATCACACACGAATAAATATACCCAAAAGGAGCAGGGCGATCGATTATTTGAAAAGCGTGAACAAAAACGTCTGGCAATGAGAAACTGACCTAATTTTCTACGTCTGAAGTGTCTACACTATTACTCTCTTCGACAAGCGCTAATAAAATAAGCTTTCCTCGTTTCATTCACTCGAGTGTGTGCACAACAGATATTTTACATTTGACGCCAGGAAAATAAGCTGTGAAAACTAGGCTACAGTTCAGAAATGCCCCATATGCCGGGTTTGTGCCACTGGCGCATGTAATTACAAGCGAAATAGGAGCAAAAAGCAGCCGATGGGCTCGACTAAAACATGATAACGGCAAACTTACATTATTTACGTCCGTCTTTCATCCGCTTCTGAGCTTCATCTGGTCCTTTTTGCGAATCTCGGGTTGTCGTTAAAACCGGGAAACGGCAACACAAACAAACAAAAGAAAGAAACTTGCCGGGAGTCGGCGAGGAAATCACGACGACCGTTTTTATTATTCAAGTTCAAGCTGAAATTCCCCCGGCCGTCGCACGGACAGACACTTCAGCGAGGTTAACACGTACACACACACACGCACACAGACACACACACGCGATTGTTAATACAGTCAGCCCGCAAGCAATCTCTCACAACCTTCCCGTCTACACAAAATCATGACGACACACTGCGTCTTCTTAAGGCTACTTTTTTAAATGATCAAAAAGGAGCGTTCGTCCTCCGAAAAGCACCGGACCGACAGCCGCACACTACCGTGAACTAGATCATGCAAGTTCAACTAAGGTGAACTGTGATTCACACTCTCACACACACACACACACACACATACATACACGAACGCGCAGCGACCGTTACACAAGAGCCAGACAGCAGCCGCTGACCTATCTAATATCAGCACGAAATAACACACTGTTTACTCTTATTCACAATGGATACACATATAATGGCGGTGGCTGTTTGCTTTTTATTTATTTCACGGCCCGTCGAGCTCGACCCGTTCGGCTGTTTTACCTCAGCTCGACGAATATGCAGTGCGTTTCAAACCGACGACAAATCTGAGGTAAAAGTTTTGACTAGAGGAGTTTGTTGTGGTTGTTGTCGGGAAAACAAACAGTGTTTGTATATATAGAGCGGGGTTCAGAAACATGCTTGATGTTTACTTGTATTTTTTGCTTCCTTAATAAAGAATAGGGAGAATTATTTTATGATCAGTAAAATAAATAAAACATACTAGCCTGTTTGATACTTTGCCGGTGTATGTAGCAATAGAAAAATATTTTACGCACAGAATAATACAAAAATGTATTTAAAAATTCTTTGAAGTTTTTCATAAATATTTGTAAGTGTCCCGAGTCGTTTAATGCACCGTTTAACCCATGTAATCCCAACATATTCTTTAAAAAGTGCACACATATTTGTAGATAAGTTAGTATTGTAAAGAATAAACTGCATCATTTTTTATAAACAATCAAGATCATCCTCTGGTTATTAGTATATAGGTTATTTGCGTAGGTTTTCCCCTGGTTATAAGATTCATCAGAAAGTTATAAAACAAACGCATGTAACGTTAACCTTTTTTGTTTTGTCACTACCAGGCAACTGTTGCCAGTTATGACCGAGTTGTATGGGGATATATATTTTTTTGCTTTGTTTCATTGAATGTGGTAATAATTTAACAACAAACTCTTAATAAATATGTCACCACTGATGTTTACTTTGATTATTTATTTATATAAACAAGAATAAACCTTAAGACTTTTAAACACTGTATGTATTATAACAGCTATATTTGTATCATACTTTAGAACGATGAACTAATTTAAAACAGCTCTCAATATGTGTCTATTTACACAAGTGCAATTTGTATTGGTTTACAACTATGTAAATAAATTTTTTTGGTCACAATTTAAAAATATTTTAGTCACAAATGGCACTCAAGGGTGTTTAGTGATTTTATGTTTAACGTGTGTGTTATCAATGGCACTCGGAAGGACATTTTTTTAGTTATGGCTAACAATGTGTATGAGATCATGCATTATTTTTTGTTTTTGTATAATTTCAGGCTAAATTGCAACATTAATTCAAATAAATTTTTACGCTGTAAAAAAGTGGTTGCCTTAATTCTTTAAGCTAAATCAAATTAACCTTGTAAGTCAATTTAACTTATATTATTGTAAACTGACATAAACTAGCTCGCATAACTTATCAAATTAGGCTAGAGCACGATTAACTTAGTTTAATAAGTTACAATGAACTAAAAAATATGCTGTCATGACTAATTGATCATGTAATTCATTTACAGTGTAGTTGTTTAACCTAAACAGCATAAAAAAGGTGTTAAATGTACAGACAAAAAACCTTTTTGAGAAAATATCTTTGAAAGCCCATGAATATTCTGATTTACACTCATTACTGGCTCTCAAATATCATTCATCTTTTTTCCTTGCTTCAGTGCTTTTTTAAGGGATAACAAATTCACAAATGTATTTTTAAATGCAATATAAGAAAATATTTTAGAGAGCCACATAAAACAGGCAGTGTTGTTTTTTATCTGTCAGGTACAGATCATATTTTTGTTTCAAACAAGGCAATGTGATCCCAACAAAATTTCCAGAGAATAAAATAAATGATTGGTTTACATATTTTTTGGGTTGTGTGACATTTTTAGACACTGTTTTAAAATGCATTACAAAGAAGTAAAACAATAAATCAGATAAAAGCTTTGATCGCACTGTTATTTAGTTATTATCCCATTTTTAAACTAAGATGGGTAAAAAAAAGCACATGACTGACATAATTTAATAAATAACTAACATCAATGGATCCTTTTAAAAGTTACTAGCTGTGATACAGGATGACTTTGACAGATGTGATGGCTAAAATGTATTTTAAAACTACTTACCTTGCTTTTCCCCCTTCTGGGTTTAAAAACCTGATTACTTTCTCTATAAATACCGGAGTCATTGCTTCACTATTCTACTTATGGTTAAAGAAACACACGGTTCATCCATACAGACACAGCTAATCAGATTAAAGGGCCAAATTGTGTCCTATGTGTGAACGCGTGTGTTTATGTCCTACACAAAGCGGCCTCATGGGATTTAACAGGAGATGGTGGCAAGCAGATTATTACCAAGGGGTTGTTGAGTTCACAATGCATCACATGTTTACAGAGAAAAAAAAAAAAACTCCCTCTACACAGTTAAATTCTTTTAAAAGTAAATAATATATATTTTTAGAATCATCATGATTCTTCACATCCAAAATAAAAGTTGTATTTACATAATGTGATTGTATGTATATAATATGTATATAAATATATACATCTACAATACATTTTTAAATAAATACATAAATAAATAGAATACATTATTACATAATACATATACATTAATATGTATTTCTAAAATTACAAATTTATTTAATTATTTAAATTTATATACGTATATAAATATATATATATATATATATATATATATATATATATATATATATATATATATATATATATATATACGTGTGTATCTATATATGCATTTTACCCAAAGTAAACACAACCTTTTATTTTGTATACACAAATATATATTTACATAAGATTTAATAAAAAAAAACTCTATGGCCTAAAAATATTCCTCGGGCAGCTGATCCAGAGATATTGACCAGAACGTACTTAGCTTAAACCATTTAAAATGATTATACATGCATTTATAACACAAATAAAGAGGAATTCTCATGCCAAATAGAGTCATCATGCATCTAGCACACTGCATGCGATCTTCTGACGCATGTCAATCACCCTGAATCTCAGTGAGGGGCCCACTCGGAGCCCGCTGATGTTGAGACGTCGCTCCTGCAGTGCACCGGCTGCACCTTTTGTCTTTCAGCTAATCAGAAATTCAGACCCGGCATCACTTGCATACTAAACAAGCCCAAATACTTCGGTCATACGCAAGTCAGCTCACGAGAAGCCTGCTGCTAATTATTTTTTGTGCCCCTGACTGAAATGTGGCACTACTGAATAGAACTAAAGGGCGTAATGATCTTCAGCGGCGTTTAATGCAGAACTTTCTCCACGCCTCACACCGCCAGTGCGTGAGTGTGTATGAGTGCACGGAGCATTGAGCCCTGGGCTGTGCTAATTTGCAATCAGACACTCTCTTTGAGTTCTGTCTCTATGCCCCCAGACAGTGTAAATGGCAGCTGAGACAAAGCTCCCATTCTCTTCGCGCAGGCCCTCATAGTTTTATTTCAGGCCAGTGCTCTCAGACAGAGGGCATTCTGGGAAAGCCAAGAGATGGCAGTGGCAAAGGGGGCGGGACGCTGGGAGAGAGTTGGAGGGAGAGAGGCACGCAGCAACAGCCCCTTGCCTCCCAGTATAAGAGGCATCCACGGGCACACGCTGCAGTGCCACACCCACAGCACCCGTACATTACCAGAACAAACATCAGGCCTGCACTATCACTCACCTTTATCAAAGAGGACGTCAACACAAATGTCCAAAACAAACTCATCACTCCTGCAAATTAAACAGAATTAAACTATCAATTAAAGCAGTGTAAACCTATCTATCTATCTATCTATCTATCTATCTATCTATCTATCTATCTATCTATCTATCTATCTATCTATCTATCTATCTATCTGTCTGTCTGTCTGTCTGTCTGTCTGTCTGTCTGTCTGTCTGTCTGTCTGTCTGTCTGTCTGTCTGTCTAACGTTCAGTCT
The DNA here is from genome assembly GCF_052040795.2 of Danio rerio. NCBI lineage: Eukaryota > Metazoa > Chordata > Actinopteri > Cypriniformes > Danionidae > Danio > Danio rerio. The sequence continues at coordinate 19,244,161 of NC_141024.2, forward strand.
GTCTGTCTGTCTTTTCCTCCATCTATTCGTCTGTCTGTCTGTCTATCTGCCTATCTATTTGTCTGTCAGTAAGTCTGTCCGTCCATCCATCCATCCACCTGGCGCACCCGCCCATCCATCCATCCATCTATCCATCCATCCGTCTATCTATCTGTCTATTCCTCCATCTATCCGTCAGTCTATCTATCTATCTATCTATCTATCTATCTATCTATCTATCTATCTATCTATCTATCTATCTATCTATCTATCTATCTATCTATCTATCTATCTATCTATCTACATCTCTATTTGTCTGTCTGTCCGTCCGTCCATCCATCCATTTCTCCACCTGCCCTCTCCACCGCCTGCCCTTCCATCCATCCATCCATCCATCCATCCATCCATCCATCAATCTATCTATCCGTCCGTCTGTCCGTCCATCCATCTGACGGATTTTTATTCAGAATACATTTAATAAAGAAGTCATTTATATGTTATTTATCTTTATTTTATTTTATATATAATATTATTATGCTTATCGTTTGTTTAAAAATATATTTAAAATAAATGCTGTTCATTTTAACTTCATCAAAGGTTCTGATAAAAAGTGTCTCAAATATTAAGCAGCACAACTGTTAACTCGTTCTATCTGGACTGACAAATCGGCATGTTAGAATGATATCTGATTCATGTGAAGTAATGTCTGCGAATGAAAAATAATTATAAAAATATATCCAATACAACTTGGCCATCACCCAAATACATTATCAAGTACAATAAATGCATGCTGAAGTATAGTAAAATACTTCACAATATTGCTGTTTTACTGCACTTTTGGCATAATTTGGGTGCACTTATCTGATCAAAAGTACTACAAGTTTGATCTAAAGTACTACAAAACCCTCAAAATTTTCAACACCAGTTGAAGTTGCTGAGTCATTGAGTTTATAATAATGCATGCCTGTGGTTTTGGTAATGCAGGTCTATTACATATCTTTACTTTGTTTTTAAGAGCCAAGACAATGCCTGACACAGCCCCGCAACCCAAGGCTATAAGTGAATGATTACAAAGAAACGAGCTGTGTCCTTAGTCAAGGGGTCACATCTCGAGGCTACGATAAAACCCAGAGAGCACCTATGACTTTATCACAAAACCAGATAACTTCCATGACATAGTCCCCATTCTGACATCCATTTCTTCACAGTAAATCAAGTGCCCGGAGTGAAAAATTTAGCTATTGGCTCCCGTAGCCTCTTTGTCTGAGGTGAAGTGAAAAACGGTGAGGCCAGTTAAGGCCGACAGCTGTGTGTATCACCTTACATTAAGAGCGATTTCTTGTGGTGTTGGCGCTTTGATATGCTGTCGTGAATAGTATGGAATCCCGCAGTCTCTCTTTGACTTAACAAGAAAACCAAGCATGTTTCTTTTGCAATTGCTTATATTCTGCACACATGGCAATATAATCACATGAAACAGTTAAGAATTAGTTCATATTTGCATCATCTTGGACCCGTTCCCAGAAAGAGATTAACCTTAGTCCTATACTAAACTGCATTATCAACAGGGATTCTCCATAGAAAATCCCTTTTATATGAGATTACGCTTAATCTGTGCCCGAGAAATCACACGTTTAAGACATATATCACATAAACCGTGCGCTTTGAGGCTCTGACGGCGAAACATTCCTTCTTTTGAAGGATTTATTCACATGTGGACGACTGCCCAAGAGACCTTCTTTTCAAACCCACCCACAGATTAAAACGTGGAAAAGCAAGGATTGCGATAAAATCGTACATTTTCAAGTGGCGACCTCAGCAGGTTCCCACAGTCAGCCTGACAGATAGCGTACCATCTTAAAGACTTAGTTTACCTCAAAATTTAATTAATATTTATAATGTTTTCCCAAACCACTGATCATTGTTCATTTTAGGAATACAAATTAAGATGTTTCAGAGGAAATCTGAGAGCTATATGGTCTCTATAGACAGCAAGGTTCCTGACTTATTTAAAAACAGAGCATATACCTTCAGTGGTTAAACTAGAACATTGCAAAGCAACGAGAATACTTTCGTGTGCATACAAAAAAACCTTATCCAACTGTTTTTTTCTCTGCAGTGTCAGTATAGGGTGCATGTTCACGAGTGCTGTGCACTGATGTATACCCTTGACGCCCATGTGCAGCTTTCTATGTTCGAAACAAACCACGATCGCATCATGAGGTTTACATCAGCAGGGCGAAAGGAGGGAAAAGCACATAAAGAGCACAGCGACCTAGTGAACGTGTGCTTCATACTGACACTGAGGAGAAGAATCTTGAATAAAGTCTTTATTTTTGTTTTATGTGTGCTGAAAAGTATCCTCATAGTTTGATAATATTAGTGTAATATTCTGATTTAACCACCGAAGATACAGTTCTCTACACATATGAGTACACGCCTTACCAATAATTATTAGTTTAGTCAGTACTGAAGCCAAATCTGGAGCTAATCAAACAAAATTTCCTAAGATAACAGTTAAAAAAATAAGTAGACTCAAATTTGTGTTTGAAAAAAATATTAAACAAAAATGTAAGTAAAAATAAAAAAATACAGAAAATTTTGATGAAATTTTGTAGTTTGCTTTAAAAAAAAAATTCAATTGAATTTTATTGTATTATCTTTCAATTTCTAAATGTGTTCTGTAACAAAAATATTATTTTAAAAAATATATCTGTTTAATAAATATCTGTTTTGTTGTAAAAAAAAAAAAAAAAACATTTTAAAAATTGGGTGTACTAAGTTATGCTGAGCACAATATTTGGTCTGTTTTAATAGACTTTGGGGGATTTTTTTGGAGTTTGAAAAAGTCAGGACCATTGCTCTCTATGGAGGGTCATGGAGCTCTCAGATTTTTTCCTAAATATCCTATTTTGTCTTCCTGAGATGAACAAATGTCTCAGGTATTTGTACGTAATGTGGTAACTAACAACATCATCTTCTTTTCAACACTTTAATACTATACAATTCTAGCAACTACACAAATACATAATAGATGTTTTGCATTCAAAAATCGCTGACTGCGTTAAAATGGTCAACAAGAAAAAGGCAATCTTATTGGAGCAACTGGCACACGACATGGTGTGACTGAAAGTCCTTTGACCTTGGTGTGACCCTGCCTGAAAATCCTAGCACTGGCAGCGGTGTAGTGTAGTTACTGTGTGTTCTGCCCTGTCTCTCTCTGGCTCCACATGATGACAAACAGCTATTGTCACGGCATACCGCAAGAACAATTGACTTCTTATGCCCCTCACAGAGAGTCAGAAGACAGAGGCAAAAGTTTAACATTGCAGCCACAATTAAATCAGAAACCTTTTGCTCAGTTGGCCATTATAGTGAGATAGGGTTTTATGCAATGTGGTTGGTCGGCGGCAGCAAAGGACAGACATAGAAAATGACACTTTTCTACAATGATCCCTAGTATTATAATGTATTTTTGTCAACTAGATCATAAGAGGATGACGCTAAATACTGGTGTAAATGGGGTCTAAAACATTTTGAGCTTGAGCACTTATGACCACTTTCTGAGGTAGTGGAAAATACATTTAATAGAAGTGTAAACACTCATGTGGTCGAATAAGTTCAAAGAGCCACAAAAGACCAACCACTGTCCACCTAATGCATAGCTGCCATTCACATGCTTTACCTGCCCGAACTGAATGCTCCCCACATAAAAACTGTCAAAGTAAAAAGGTAAGAGTTTCAAAAATTGATAAAAAAATAATGACAGAATGCGCTGATACGAGAAAGAAACTGTAATGCTTTGGCAAAAGGGCCATTTGTGAAGTGACCTTTAAAAATGTATGCTAAAGGGTTAGTTCACACTAAAAATCTAAATTCTGTTATTGATTACTCCCACATTTTGTTTCTGTCCAGAAAAGAAACCAAAATCGTTGTCAAAACATACCGTGTGACATCAGTAGTTAAACTGTAATTGTCAAATGCACCAAAAACACTTTAGTGCATTAAAAAAACTGTAAAAATGACTTGGAAAACTGTCAAATTTACTATTGTAAGACTACAGTTTAACTACTAAAGTCACATATAATGTTTTGACAATGTTTGTGGTTTCTTTTCTGAGCTTTGCTGTCTATGGAGGAAGAGAGAGCTCTCAGATTTCATCTACAATATCCAAAGATGAACAAAGGTCTTGGGATTGAAACAACATGAACAATATTAAATGATAAAATAATGTTCATTTTTGGGTGAAGTAACTTTCTAATTTTTGGTGGTAACAGAAACTGTTTACACTTTGCAAGATTTATTTTGGTCGATAGTGTGACAAATAGATCACCAGGTATTACAATACTTGTCTTTTGTCCACATTTAACTCTTCCACTGATTTCTTTGAGAGATTTTCTTTTAGACCTAAGAATTGGGTCAGTATGTGGTCAGTGGTGTTCACTTACAACCACATGAGCATTTACACTACTGTAGCAATCCGACAGAATGCTTTTTCAACTACTTCTGGAGGAGGTCAAAAGTGGACAAGCACAAAACGATTTAGACAGTGTCTACGTTTACATGGAATCATAATATTTGCCTTAATCTGAATAAGACAATAATATGATGAAAATGTTTACATGAGTTGCTTTTTGAATGTTCCTTTCATGATCACGTTTTACATGTTATAGCACATAGATCGAATAACATCGTGTCACCATGCTTTCGTCCGGAGTTTCATAATTTTAGCTGTTTCATTTTTAATTTAATTTTTCATTTTTAAGTTTGGCACTTTCACTTTCATTCAGGAACATTTCATTCATGCCCCTGTGACAAACGAGATATTGGATGCGAGTATGAAGTAAGGACTGGTGTGATTTAATGGAGTTTGATCCCGCACACAGTATGAGAAAAAAAAAACTCTGCATTTCGCGATGCAGATGCCTGTGGTCCTTCACTGACTCAATAGGTGCAGAGAATAGTGTCAAACAGTCGTGAGTGTATTGAATATCCTGTCGCAAAACAAGGCAAAAAAATCCTGCATGATGGTAATAGTTTGATTAAGATGTTTACGGGTCTGCACAGAATTTCAATAATGCCACTAAAATCGTCGCACTCCACATGTCTTAATTCGATTTCTGTTTAGTTTGATTATGACTTTGCATTAAGGTAATAAAACAATCACTGTTTACATGGTAGACTCTTAATCAGAATATGTCTTAACCGTAATAAAATCAGATTATTGGTGCCCATGTAAACGTACTCATTGTTTACATCTGTATTCAATGTCATTCACTTTTTTATGCATCATCAAAAACACATTTCAATATCAGGTGTGAACAAACAAACCCTAAAACTAGAGGTCTACAAATAAAAGAGGAGAAAATCCCCTCACATTTTTTGCCTAAATATCACAAACCAGCTTTGAACAGTATTGACATTCACATCAACAGAAAGTGACTTTACACTACAGACCAAAGAACTGAGTGCATTTTGGTACTGCTTCTCCCTGTACGCACACACACACACACACACACATACACACACACACACACACACACACACACACACACACACACACAAACACACACTAAAATGACATCACCACACATCTGTTGTCCCAACAGGCATTCATCACATGGGCACCAAAACGACAAACCTCCCTCTTTTTTTACCCATCTTACAATTTCTAGCTTTCCTTCTCTCTCCATTCCACAATTATTATCTGCACTGACCTGTGGCTCATTCCTCATCCTACATTTACAAGTACGTGCATTGAGGAATAGAGAAAAGATTTTCATTAGAAGTCAATTATTCTTTTAGGTGACCCTTCAGTCGACCCGTGTGATTACAAACAAACCGCATCAATGAGCTCAGCACTAATAAAAAAAAAAAACGGGCATACATGACGGACTGAAATGCTCAGTTTCTCTTTCTTTCTCTACCTACAGTATTTTAGAAATACTTATCGCACTGTTTTTTCGTGTGTGTGTGTGCTGTGACTAATAATAACATCCAATCCAGAAACATCCAAGGTCATACTTCTACTGCTCTTTGACCTTTAAAGTTTTCTATAATAATTTAGATATTGCTTTTATTTTAATGCACTGCTAACACTAACACTCACAGCTTTTCTTTTAGGAAAATTCATCTCAAAATGAGTTTTATAATTGTTTAAACTCTAACTTCACCACAGAATTGTGTCACATTTGTAGAAAATGAAGATTCTCATGAAGAGAATGAAGAAACTGATTTACCGCCTGGCGCAGTGTGATTTTTCAGACCCAAAAATGGCGGGCTTTGGGTTCAAGCCAGGCGGTCTTGATTCAGCTTTAATCGACAGTGGATAAGTTTATACTTTGGAGGGCGGGATACAAGATGGCGGGAGCAGTGAGGTGCAGTTCTCATTTGGGGCGGCAGCAATTTTTTTTGCAAATAGGCTGTTGAGTAGAGCCCTCTTGTGGGGATTTATTGAAAGTGTTCTGGCAAGAGGACATGGGGGTAGTTGGGTAGGTTATACTTATGCTAAACCTGAAGTGGGAAGTTCACTTTGATGAAGGGACAGAAAAGGGGATTTTCTTACAGCAGTGATAGAAGGAAGCTGCTTGTAATGGAAAGGATTATTTTGTGGAGCTCTGCCTCCCTCTAGTGGTAAGTTAGAGGTTGAGGGGGAATTGGAAAAGAAAGAAAAAAAAGGTGAAAAAGGATTTTAAAATACCATGTATCTCCGTTTTGTCAATAATACACTGTAAAAAATGCTGGGTTCAACACAATTACTTCTTGCCGTCTCAACACAAATCATTTAAGTTAACCTAATTGTTTGTACAAATTTAGGTTGATTGAACATAAATCAATTAAATTGTTACAAAAAACAAATGCATTTAGTTTCAACTCATTTAAAATAAGCAGTTTGAACAAGTAACGAAATTTTCACTCATTTTTTGACTAGGTTTTCAATTTATTCTGTATTAAGCAATGTTCAAATATGCAAATAAAGCAATATTAAATTAAGTATGCATACAAATCGCGGTATTATTTTATTTTTAAAGACCCTTTATCGCATTTGTTGAATTTAAGTTGCAATTCATCTACATGCCAACTAATTCTCAATAGATTATAAGTAGAGTGTTAGGTTTGGGTTAGAGTTAGTGTAATGTACTCAGTCAAACGTGTTGAAGGAGTAGTATCAACATGTATTAAGCAGACAGTCTACTAATACTCAAGTGAGAAGCAATTGGCATCTATTTGTAATGCAACAAAATGTGCAACAGGGTCTATCAAAATAAAGCAGTACCCAAATCGCATACATTTCTACTACAGAAAATATGAATACTGGATGAAGTCATGTCCAAAATCTTTGTTTTAGTTTTATATGTATTAGTCAAAGGTTTTTACAAAGTCGATTTTGGTAATCCTTTTTTTTTTACTCTATAATTCAGAAATCTTCAGAATGCAAATATCAACCAAAAGCTGCAATTTTATTAACAGCCGTTATAAATGTGTTGTAATTTAAATTTACACAACTTGATCAACTGCTATAGATACTTATAATGTGTGTTTTGGATGTTTTCTGTCCATTAATTGATTAAAGAAAATGCACAAAATGTTGAAACGAACAGGTGCAGGATAATACAATATCGCTTGCCTTGTCTTGCCTTTAAAGTATGATTTACATAATTATATGTAAATAATAATAAATATTATAACATTTAAAAAAAAATAGCTAATTAAGATTTTTATTTGTGAACGAATGTAACACAATATGCTGGCAGTGGGTAAATAATAAAGTATAACAAACTGTCACTAGTCCAGCTGTTTCTGCATCTGTTTGTGGGTAGACATAAGCAACATCTGGTTTATGTTTTAAGTGAGAATGAATAATAAAAAAGAGAATCGATTCTGGAGTAACTTATAGCAAAATTGTGTGATTTACTCAGACATTTATAAGCAACACATTTATGAAAGTCTGCTGTTTTTTTTTTTTCTTTGCTCGCTTCAGTTTTTTCTAACACAGCCTGTAATTGGGAAGACATGCCTCTGAAACATCTTTGTACACGTGTTTACAATTATCTTTTGTCAGCTCTGGGGAATAAGCCTAGCATAATCATGCGAGCAAATTCAAGTGTGATAGAGCATCATGTGGTCAAAATCAACCAACTTGTTGATCGCACGCACTTGGACTCACAGATGTCAAAGGGTGCAAGCGAGAAAAAAAAGAAAAGTACCCAGAAAGTAATTGCAGATGAAGAACTGAAACAAACAGCCCTGAAGGGAGGTGGGCTGTATTGATGTCCACTTTCCATTCCTTTTACTATACAGAACAAGAGCGCTAAACAAGCCTTTTCCGTCCCCGCAAGCATTTTAAGGGGCTCTCGAGCAAACGGGTCACTGACAAAATGCAATGAGACAATGCTATTCCCCCAAGACAAGGAAAATTGTCCTCTTTTCCCCTACAATCTTGATGAAGTAAATGAAAAGGAGCAGATTCCATTGTGTAACCTTCCAAAGTATGAGAGCTCAGCTAAAGTGCAGTTTTGGCTAGAATTGCGGTCAAAAACACTAACAAAAGAAACGATTTTTTTTCTTTCTTCCACTTTGGTTCCTCCCTTTCATTCTCTTTCAATTCATTTGTAGTTTCACAGGCTTAAGAGAATATTATGCATCATTTTCGGTTTTATAGACTATTATACAAGTGGACTAGAACATGGGACTGAATAGATAGACTTAAAATATATCTGCGCAAGATGACATCCATTCTTTTGGCTTTTATGTCGACTAAAAAAAAAAAAAAAACATTTAGCATTTCTGTTAAGAGGAAAAAGAGAAAGCTTCAAGAGCAAATTGGAGATGAATCATACTGGTAATCCAAGGTAGTTTCGGTTCCTGTGATTTCGTATGGAAATGTGGATGAAATTGCAGAACTATAAAAACTGCATTAGCTTTATCACTTGCTGTCACAGAATTTGAACATTTTTGGAGGTATAAATCTAAAGTTGTCTGTAGTGTCTGTGACTATTAAATCATAAAAAAGATCTAAAATATACAGTTGAAGTCAGAACTATTAGCCCCTCTTTGAACAGGGTTTCTGCAGGTATCTTTAAGTCAAAGTTTTGAGATGGATTATTGGTGATTAGTTATCTTTACTTAAACATAGGAAAATTAAGACCTGTTTAACATGATTTAAGACTTACAACAAAATATTCAAGTGAATATAAGACTTTTTAAGGCCTAAAATTTTGTTTTTGAAATTTAAGACATTTTATGACGTTGCAGACATCCTGTTTGAATTTTTTTTTCTTTTTAAAATATTTCCCAAATGATGTTTAACACAGCAAGGAAATTTTCACAGTATGTCTGATAGTATTTTTGTCTTCTGGAGAAAGTCTTATTTTGGCTTTTAATTATTAGCCCCGCTTAAGCTATATTTGTTTTCGATTGTCTAAAGAAAAAAACATTGTCATTTAATAACTTGCCCAATTACCTGCCTAGTAAACCTAATGAACCTAGTTAAGCCTTTAAATGTCACTTTAAGCTGTATAGAAGTGTCTTGAAAAAAAAAACTAGTAAATTATTATGTACTGTCATCATGGCAAAGATAAAATAAATCAGTTATTAGAAATTAGTTATTAAAACTATAATATTTAGAAATGTGTTGAAAAAAATAATCTCTCCATTAAACAAAAATTGGGGAAAAAATAAACAGGGGGGCTAATAATTCTGACTTCAACTGTACATGTATAAAGCTACTTTTTTATATTGTATACATTTTATACTTTATTTTATATTGTATAATATATATGTATAAAACTGCTAAACTGTTAAAAATAGGACATTTTGAGAGTCAATTTATTGTTTGTTTGTTTTTTTACATGAGAAATGCTTGACCAGAGCTGCCCAAACTAGGGGCATGGTAACCATTCATTTGGCCCACCATCCCATCTGAGAGGAGAGGGAGAGTGATGGGGATGGTTTCGAGATTGTCAATTCAAGTTTAAATGCAATAATTTTTGTTTTTTTATTGTTAAAAGCTGACTAATTATATGTTTCAATTAAATGGTATAAATCAATCAGATTTAGTTCAAATGTAAATACTGCAACCCGACAATCCAGAAACTTTGGAGAGCAAATCAAGTCAAAGGCAGATTCTGCTTAACTAGCGTACTTAGCATTGATCTCATCTATGATATAAATGTGATTATGTTTTTATTGCAACGAGTTAGCATTTAAAAAATCATACTGCATTAGTTAAAACAATTTAAAGTAAGGTTATTATTTATTTTAAAAATATATTAAATTAGCAAAATTAGCCATGGCAACTTTAATGTAATATACTGTAGCGTGCTATATTTACCTTTGGCTCACGGCTCTCAGTGATATTTGGTTTTTGGCCTTTCATACAAAAAAGTTTTGGCACCCCTGCTTTTAACATATTATGTGCATGAGGTCCAAAGCTCAGTTTAACTTGGAAAAAAATGTCAGAAATATAATATTGTATATAACATAGTAATAAATACTAACTCAACTACATAGTTATTTTTGAGAAAAATCACAGAATTGTTCTACTGTGTTTCATTGCACTAAGGTTTCTAAAAATATTTTTTAGTAAACTGTTTATATATATATATATATATATATATATATATATATATATATATATATATATATATATATATTTTTTTTTTTTAAATAATCATATACCTGACTTTTGTTTACTAAAATTAATTTTATCATTTAAAAATAGAGGCTACAAAATAAAGAAAAACAAAACTGAATTTTGCTTTTATATGGTCCTAATTGTTATGTAGGAAATAATTCACAACCAACTGTTGAATTATAAGAAAGAATCGCCACTCTGCTTTACATCACAGCCACATCACCACCTTGGATGTGCAGTATTTTCTAATTCAACAGATGAATAACCCATGTCAATTATTGTACTTTTACTATGATTACTACAGCTAAAAGACACTGTCCAAATGTTGTAATTTAGGGTATTTGTCAAGTATCTGTTCCCAAACTGCTGTGTATAGCATTTAAAGGTCTTATGAAGTGCTTTGAAATAAATATTTTTATTTGATGTTTGACGTAATCTCAATTGAACGATGAGAGGGTGGGACATTAGTGAGCGTGATTGAGCACAAGTGCATCAAATGAAAAGCAACTGAGAAGAGTCTTGAAGGGACAGGGCATGTCAGTTACTAGAGAGCATTTGATTGGTTATGATGTGATAAGAAACTGTAGTACGACTTGACATTGAATAAAACCATTGGTCAATTTGGGTGCAAGTGACAAACCACAAGCTTTACATGTTTTGTCAGTTTTATATCTTCTAAATGCAAATGTTGTCACTGTTTTGGGGCACACTAGCTTATAAGTATCTGAAAAATGAACAATACTGATGCTTACATCTAAAAAACATTATTTTAATTTCATGGGACTTTAAACCTCTGCTCCAATGCTTTATGTTACATATTGATTTAAAAATTGGACTAATGCAAGGCTGTGAAACAACAGACATCAATCAGCACAGTTATACATAACTGTAATGCAGTCAAGACCTGTCTGGGACAACTTTAGCTGTGCGTTTATCTGAGAATAACTGCATGCCTTAAAATGTTCATCAACCAATCAGAATCAAGCATTCCTGTAGTATAAATTCATATAATGAATACTATAAAACAGCCATTTCCCAAAATACAGCCAGAATTGCTTCAACAAGCTCAATGTCAGATTCAAACATCTCACTTAAACACACTAAAAGATCACAAGCATGTGCAAAATAAGTTCAGCTGCAACCCATGTATGAATAGTTAATATCTGGGCTGAAACCCACAGTGAATCAAATAATGTTAACTGATACCAGATAATGTGAATGGAGTCCAAACTATACAACGCTCTGAAAGCAAAACCTGGGCTTAACTGCAACCATCAAACACAAACAGAAGCAGAACCTCAGAATAGCCTGTGCACTTTGATCTCTACACTAGAGAAAGAAACAAGCTCATAAACATGTCCAGCCTTTGAAGCTTATGATACTGCGCAGCTAAATCTCCACCTTCTATGCCGTTCAACCTTCCCCGCCTTAAAGCAAACAAGCTCATGTTTGCAGAGAGCATCTTTACAAGACACAGTAAATTCTGTTTGCTTTCCTTCACCAATCAGCTCCTACCACCCAACGGCATTTGAGTCGCTGATGTTTCCCATTATGAGAGAACACGTTTGCTGTTGTTACATCCCTTCACAAAATATTTTTCTTTTCTTTTTTTTGTTTTTTGTGAATCGGACTGGCTATAAGCTATTTTGGTTTTTGAGTTGTGACATCAGAGTTCAAACACTTTTATCAATGGCCACTAGAGGGGGCGCGTTTTCATTTAGAATAGTATGAATGGAGAGTAAATCACTTTGAATGGATGGATAACTATCTTTGTTGTATGCAAGAGCTGAATGTTTGATTAAATGTTTGATTGTATGTCAAAGACATTTAAAAATGTATTCTAAACAGATACAAGAATTAATGGCACTGTAAGCAAATAGTTTTCATCACATATGTCATTATGCACATACCTTTATTTTAATATCACTCCAAACCTTTGTGATGTTCCTTACTCTGTGGAACACAAAAGAAAACACTGAAGAAAACACACAAACATTTGTTTATTCATACAATTAAAGTCATCAGTGTCCAAAGGCCTTTATGAAAACTGACCAAGGTATTAAAAAAAAAAAAAGAGTAGTAGTATGTTTTTGTTGGTTTTGGCACAGCGGTTTGCATTTGTATAATTATGTTTTTTTTTTCTCCCCAGCAAAATACAACTGTTAAAATAAAGTAACTATGGTACATTTGTGGTTATAAATTGTACTACTTTTTTGTAATAACCATGGTTGATTTTCATCAGTGGTTGTTCCTGTAGGGCCGCAGCCCTGCACAGTTCCAACCCAGCTTCAATACACTTACCTGGAGGTTTAAAACAAACCTGAAGGACTCAATTAGTTTGATCAGGTGTGTTTAATTACAGTTAAAGCTAAACTGTGCAGAGCTGTGGGCCTCCAGGAACCGAGTTAGGCACCTGTGCCATAGACTTTCAAAAATAATTACATTTTTTAAATATTACCGATTTGCCTGCCTAAACACTACCAGTAAAAAGCACAAAACTATGTGTTTTTTTCTGTTTTGCAATGCAGCTATAGTGAAATTTTCTCATTGCTTTATCGTGGTAAAAGTGTACAAACTATGGTGCACTGATTTCCATTAGTATAACCACGTCTCTGAATATTGTTAAACTATATGATTAAAGTAGTAAAAACCATGGGGAATTTGTGTTCACCATGATTGAACTGCATGACCATATTGTTTTTTTGTTAGTTGTAGTAAAACCATGGGTAATTTTCATAAAGGGCTTATCTGATCTCCATTAACTTTCACAAATTGGCATACTGTACCACATTTTACTCATAAAACAGCTAAACATCACCTACAAGCCAGTTATAGCCTAGGTAACTGTAAAGTTAACTTGTAGTCTGTTTTGCAAGAGAAGTTCACCTACCTTATGACTAGACTGGATGAGGTCGAGCATTTTAGACCAGCTATAAATCAGGTTATCTTTGCAGCAGTCCATAATTTTCAGATCAATCGACGTTTAAGGTAATTTCTTGACTGAAAGCTTCCAAATTTGGCAGCAATATCACTCAGCAAATTGTGAACTCAAAGTTTTAAAGACTTGTAATATGTAAACGTGTTAATATACTTTGTTTTGCTAATAAAAGTGCTCGAGGCCTCGAGAGTTATCCAACATTGCTCCAAGATTGGTGGTCATCGAACGGATTTTCCCGCCAAACAGTTTCAACCGTGTATATATAGGCTAGCTACTTAATATGTCAAATAAAACCATTCTTTTGAATTTTGACACCAGTTGGGACATTTCCAGCCTCCTAACCCCCTTCATAATTTGCGCCCTTTTTAAAGCTATATCTCCAATTTGGTGACCCATGCCTGCCATTCACAGTGATGAGAGAAGCTGCACGCATCATTTAATGACAGGAATTGTAGTCTGGACACTTTATAAACCTCGAGCTTTTCTCGTTTTGGTTATTACAACATCCAAACGACTAAACGGATATTATTATTATTAAAAGAAATCATATTCCTCCGCACGCCTCATCAATCTTATCGACATCACCGCACAATATATAACTAAAAAGGCGGAGATGTCACTCAACCGTGCCCGTAAAGGTGGGCGGACTGGAGTGTCCCCCCCACCTCTGCCAATGGCAAAGCAAGACCCGAAATCCCTAAAATGAGCCGTCAGCCCGCGGCGGGGAGCACACTCTGAATTAGCCCGCACCGCGCACGAGATGACGGATCGAGTCTCCGCGGCCGCAGCTCACGCACGGAGCAGCCGAGCAGCAGCGTAACCTCACGGCAAACAAACTTCAGAAGTTCGCTTTTCTCCACGCGCTCTCTTCAATGTCACCATGCGCAGCATCTCATCCTGCGGTGCGCTGCTGTCAGTCTACTACCCACAGATCTTCCTCATCCTCACCAGCGGCAGCTACCTGTAGGTTTGAGCGAATGCTTTCTATATTATTTCACATTTGCCAGGCAGCAGCCGGCGACGATTCGGTTTGAGGTTTATCGTCATTGCATTGAAAATTCGGATAGTAATCTGGATGTGCGTGGATGCTAGGAGTGCAAACGAATCATCCTTTCCACGTTTGTGCATTTGGCATTGTTTAGTGCACCTGCTGTGTTGCACGAACAGACTGAGCATGTGCTTGTGCTTTAATTGCATCTTCTGAGGCACTGATAGTAGCTACTAAAGTAAGTGTGCTTGAAGAGCAACGCTGCTGATTGGATTTTATGGGTTATATTTATTATTAAAACATTAAATAATAACAATAATAATTAAAAATGTTGACTAGTTAATCGTAAGATATCCAATGGCTTGATACACACTTAAGATATAAGCTAAATTTGTCAATTAATATCTAAATGTATTAATAAAGATATAATAAAAACCATTACATTTAACGCATGTTCTTTTATGTTTCAAATGCATATAAACAGCATTCACAGGAAATAGCCTAGATTAAGGTTGTAAATTATGAAGATTGTAGATGAGTATGCTTTTATTTTGTAATGTTTATTTTATATATATATATATATATATATATATATATATATATATATATATATATATATATATATATATATATATATGCATGCTTATTAGGAATTATCCATGAAAAGCATGATATATTATTCTTCTTGATTACTTTAACATTATTATGCTGGTTATCAGCATATTTTAACATGATCATTTATACCTATTTAATTATAACTTTCAAAGCTTCTTCTGTAATGCCGGTACATTTACAATAGTGTTTCATATTAGCAGATGAAACAAAAGATGATAAATGGTATATTTCCACAGCTATATACCACCCAGTTATATCATATTCCAGTATAAACCAGTTCATTCAGTCAAACTGATGAGATTACCTTTCGTTCATTTGCTGTGAAACCATAAGGACAATGTTTTACTCATTACAACATCATGTTTTGATCTCAAATGCATGTAATTGGAAAACCGCATCTGGAAAAAAAGAAGAAAAAAAAGAAGCAGAGGGTGAGATGTGCGTCTCAGACTGGCCTGAAAAGAGTGAACCTTTTATTTGCACTAAAGTTCAGCTTGTGGAGAAATGGCTGAGCCACACATTTCAAACATCTATGTGTAGATCATAAATGTACTTTAAATAGATTCTGGTTTTTAGAAGTGGTCATTATTATTATTATTTAAAGCTTAGAGTCTCTTCAAATACACATTTTGTTCTGGGATTTTCGGTCTGCCTTTTCTTTCAAAGGACATTTGCATTACAATGATGTGCTAAAACAAAGTTTTCCATTTGCATTTTTAAAAAGCTTAGATGCCTGAAACCAAAAAAATCATTGTATTTTGCATTCCAGGCCAGTAGTTGGCGATGTCACTTTGTAGAGGAACATGATAAGCATTCACACGTTCACGTTCTTAGTCAGATCGGTGAATATAAACAATCAAGATGGTGTAATGAATCAAAAAGTACATTTATTTCCTCCATCACATTTTATTGATATTAGGGGTGTGATGTGACGATATCGCGTGTCACGAGATTGCGCAAGACTAACTGTACTGTAGTACTTGCACATGTCTACCTATAAACTCTATATATAGCACACATGTGCATAATGTCACCACTTTATCAAAAGTTGCATTTGAGTTATAGTGATAATTTTCCAAGCAAATATTTAGCATTTTCAGGCCTCCAAAACACAATTGTGTAAATTAATGATCAAAATGTATGTAAAAAATCAAGTTTTTAATAGAAAATCTTAATCTACTGTTACCTAATGAAGTATTCACAGCTTAAAATGGGTTTCATGGATTTTCCGTAGACCACACCTAATTTAATAAACCAATGGCACAATATATAAAAGAGATCTGCTAAATGCTATTGAAACTACAATCACGTTTCTCTGTATTTATTTATTTACTTTTTCTTTAAGTATTCTTGTTGAGAGAACAAAAATGCCAAACTGTTATTGTCGAACATATGATGAATGGACACGGTAGTTTTGGTAGTTTCTCTCAAGCTTACGTTAAAGATGCTTATTTTAGATTTTAACCAAGACATTAGTTGCTCTAAAATGGGACTTCATCCTGTCATCATTGGTGCCAGCATCTCCCACTGTGCCAGGAACAGTTTAATCCATTTAGATAGGTCAATATATTTCTAGATTATGTTAAATGTCAGTCTGTAGGTTCACTTTGTTGAGTATTAGCAGAACAGACGGCTTGATTTACAAGGCTAATCCACATTACAGTATGTGTGTAGTTTCACTTTAATTGGATTGTATATCCTGCGAATGCATTGTTGTATATAGTCTTTGTCTGTAGAGTGGCGCACGGTTGGCCTGCTAATCTGTGTAGACATTATTAGGGACCCAGTCTCGTTTATGTTCAAGTTCATATTGAATTTTTTGTTGCTCTGTTCTAAAGTCATAATATGCTCTTAAATTCATTCATTATAGTAAAGGCAATCCTTCAAATGTTTCTTGTGGCATATTAAAAATGATTGAAAAGTCTAAGGACATTGTCTGGAAAAGCGCAGTTAAATCATGCGAAGGGTTTAGGTATTTTAAGGGTCTATATAAACCAACAAAATGTATCTTACAAAACACTGAACAATTATGTGCAGCCTACTAATCAAGAAAATTAATAATTGAAAAGAAAAAGTCAACCAAAAATGACATTTCTGTCATCATTTACTCAGCCTCGTGCAGAAAAACACAGAAGATAAGAAAATTGCAGTGTACTCCATTAATTTATTTCCGATAAATATACTATAAGATAAATATAGATAAATATATTTCCGAAATAAAAACAACATTTTTATATCTGTGTGAATTGTGACTTATGACCATTTCTTAAAGGGATAATCGACCGATAAATGAAAATTTGCTCTTAATTTAGTCAAGTAAATTTAGGCTAATTAATTATTATTACAGAAGATTTGTAGCTGAAACTGTGATCCTTAGTGATGCTCAAAATCCAAGAATCATTAGATGCCTGCACTTTCAGTCAAAAATTAAAAAGAACACATATTGGTGAAACTAAATTAATACATGTGGATATATTTAGGGCTTAAAAAACAAACGAATCAGTCTGTGCAAGACACTGGATTTTATATACAACATTATTACCACAAATGGTCCAATTGGTTGCATAAAGATGTATCAAATGTTGTAAATCTGTCATTCAACTCTATTCGATATGATGCTCACACTCAAGGCTGAGGATTAAAGTAACAAATTCTACTTAATATAAATAATATTCCGAACCTTGCACCTCGAACATTATTTTAAAGCTATTTCTATATTTTGGTTTAATTTTAGTCAATCTGATTCGTGGTTTTATTAGTTTTTATTTTGTGTATAAATTTCTGTTTAGTTTCTGTAATTCTAGTTGGGCAGAGTTAACAGAACACTTCCAATGTTGAAGGAAGTGACATATTGTGTTTAGCACAGCTAACATTAGCTCTTGTGCAATAAAATAAGTGTTTAATAATAAAATAAGTCTAAAATGAAATGATTCTTTGAACAGACACTGAACCGAAAAACATACAAATGTAGCTTAATAAAAAAATGTAAAAATGACTACTTTTAGATGGACATCAGTAATCAAATTATTTGCCTTAATCTAAATAAGACAATAATATGATTAAGGTGTTAACATGAGTTGCTTTTTGAATGTTCCTTTCATGATCCCGTTTTACATGTTACAGCACGTAAGACGATTACCGTCATTGCGTTACCACACTATCCAGATTTCCTCCAGAGAATTTTGAATTTTGGGTGTTTAATTTTTAATTTGTCAACTTAAACTGCAGTTTGGCACTTCTGCAAAAACCTTCTCATTTAGTGATGCAGATGTCTGTGGTCATTCACTAGTAGGTGCAGAGAATAGTCAAACAGCCGTGTGTGTGTAAGGAATATCCTTTTTCAAAACACAGCAAAAATCCTACACAACGGTAATCGTTTGATTGCGGTTTTTACATGTCTGTACTGCACTTCAATAATGCCACTAAAATAGGCATACTTCACATATCTTAATTCGATTTCTTTTTAGTTCGATTATGACTTTTTTCAGATTAAGGTAATCAAAACTGGCTGTTTACATGGTAGACTCTTAATCAGAGTAATTGCATTAAAATCGGATAATACTGTCCATGTTAACTTTCAACATTCAGACAAATGTAAAGATCATGTTTATCCTATTTACATTTTTTGAAAAATAAAAGTTTTTTTTTTTAACATACAAACATGTTTTATATATATATATATATATTATATATATATATATATATATATATATATATATATATATATAATCATGCATTTGACTGATGTGTTTGTCTAAAAGAGCATTTACTAGTGTTTTGCTGAAAAAAGACTAAGTCCGATTTTCCGTCACAGAATTATTACTTATTATTTCTGAAAATGATTATTATATTTGCAAATTTTTTTTTCAGTGACTGCTGTTAGTTTTTCATTTATTGTGAATTTTCAACTTTTTTTATTTAAGTTAATGAATATGTTTTTTTTGGCCAATAGCTTTAGTCGTAGTGTTTTTGTTTACTAAAATAGCCTTGCAAGGAACCATTTGAGCAAAAAATTCTTCATCAACCTTCTAACAAGAACATAGTCACATGGGGACTTGTGGAGCTGTGCATCGATGGATTTGCTCTTCAGTGTTTTGACTTTCAGCAGTGAACTTTAAACCACACTGAACTAAAGTGATCTTCAACTCTGAAAACCAAACTGACAATTTCAATTTACTAGAACTTCTATGTTAAGCTGCTTTGACACAATCAACAGTGTAAAATCGCTATAGAAATAAACATGACATGTCGATTAGAATAAATTAATCCTAAATTTTCATTTTTGGTTGAACCATCTTTTTAAATACCTCATCTATATCAGCTGCTTACATCAGTGTGTCTGGTCTCCTCCAAAGGGCTTTGTCTTCAGTCGTGGCTTTGGGCGCAAACATCATCTGCAACAAGATCCCCGGCCTGGCCCCCCGACAGCGTGCCATCTGCCAGAGCCGCCCAGATGCCATCATCATCATTGGGGAAGGCGCTCAGCTGGGCATCAACGAGTGCCAGTATCAGTTTCGCTACGGCCGGTGGAACTGCTCTGCCCTTGGCGAGAGGACCGTCTTTGGGCAAGAGCTGAGAGTAGGTCAGTAGGTGCAGCCCCGTGAGCTGTGCTTTCATGTCACATTCATAGTATGTGAGTGTGGGTGTGTGTGTGTGTGTATGTATGTTGTTTTGGCTGGATCTGTTTCCATTAGAGCCCTGCAAAACAAATGAGACAAAAAAGAGGTTAAAGCAGATACAATCAGTCCGCAATTACTTTAGAAAAAATCTCTTTCAAAAAACATTTGAACACACACACACACACACACACACACACACACAAACACACACACACACACGGACAAAAATGGCATCAGTGACTTTCTGAGAACCAAGGAAACACACAGTAATATGCTTTTCTTTAATATTGCACTCTCATATAAATTGCCTTTCAGTCAGAAATGTTTTGTTACGGTCAGGGTGCGGTGCGGGGCTGTGTTTAATCCAATGGTCCTGGTAACAATCACTCTTTTGGGGGTTGGTTGGCCCTACGCAACATAATCTTATTTCTTTTTGTTCAAGGAAATGTATGTTTGAGCTGTGAGTACCAAGCTTTTTATGTTCTGTTGTGCAAACCGCGTGTGTGAGACCTAAAGAAAGCTCATTGTATTTGATTATTGTAGCATGAAAGTTATGTTTTATAAGCAATATCGAGGCCCGAATGGAATCTGCACACTATTACACGTTTCTTGCACTGATTTTGGGAAGAAGGGCTGAAATCTTTTAAAATTGTTTGCATTCCATTGAATTTCCTTTGAAAATCGAATGCTCAAATGTGTATTTTAGGACAAACTACAGGTTATTTAATAGCCATTGTGGACTTTATACTGAATACTGAACGGGTTTTTCGACAAAATCCATTAGAATAATGGTAGTTAGAATTCATCAGTAGGTCCAAGCATGTCAAATTATACAAGGACTTCATAGCATTCGCATGGACTCTTGGCTGGATAAAGGAAATATCCTGTGCTCAGGCAAACCTGATGATCAGAAAATCAGCTTTAGCTATGAGAAGAACCGCAACACTAATGGTCTGTTTCCATCTCGCAGGATGGAGAGGGTAATAATCACTGTTGCTTTTACAAGATTCCCTGCCAGCATCCCTTGATGAGGGATATTATGCTAGAAAAAAGGACAACAGCAATTTCATATTTATTTCCTGCTTATACTGTAGATGCACTTTGGTATATATTAAAATACTGCGGTATTATTGGCAGACTTGATGATTAGTCATCATCTGAAGTCTGGCAATAATGTTTGACTGTAATTGTGAACGTAATGACCAGATTTCAGCTCTTCACAATATGGCACACGTGAACAATACAATACCATCATTAAAAAAAGAATTGATCAATCAACTGACCAATCAACCGATCAATCAATGTGCACCCTTTTACAACAGGAAGACCACATTTTAGGCGAAAATAAAAAGCGCTAAAGAATCCTGGTGTAAAGGGAATACAAACTGAAACTAATTCAGGGAATTTCCAACTGGGGTTTAAAAGTGAGTTCTAGGGAGACCTTTGAAATATTTAATGGAAAATAATGAATATAAATATAAATATTGAAATATTAATAATTTATCACTATTAATGATTAATATTAATACAAAAATATGATAAAAAATTAAACATTTGATCATAATAAACAGCAGATTTTTAAAAAAACATACAAATGTTAACTCAACAGAACCTAAATATTCTTCTGTTAAATTGTTGGGGTTTCTTGCTCTGGGATTCTGATAATTAGGGGTCTGTTTTGTCTGTTGATTGAAATCCCCATTATTAATCCAAAAAGGACCTCCATACAAACAAACAATACACAGACCTTTGTGGCGGTCAGTTCATTAACCCCACTCACCTCTAGTCTTCTCATAAAAGCTGACCAGCAGGGGTCAGTTTAGTCTCCTTACATCCTTCTTGAGATCAATCCAGCTCCCAGAGATTTTCCTGCCCACAGAGTTCAGCTAATTAAACAAACATGGGTCAGTTAATCATTAGTTAGAAATTACATTCTAGTGGCTGCATCTCTTTGGTAATTTAACAAAGATGAAACTCACTGACATGAACTTTGGGGAGTCAATGGTGTCAAAACCTCTACTCTTTTCTTCCTAGGTAGCAAGGAGGCTGCATTTACCTACGCCATCACTGCAGCAGGAGTTGCCCATGCAGTGACTGCAGCCTGCAGTCAGGGCAACCTGAGCCACTGCGGCTGCGACAGAGAAAAACAGGGCTACCATGACCAGGAAGAGGGCTGGAAATGGGGCGGCTGCTCGGCGGACGTCAAATATGGAGTGGAGTTCTCCAGACGCTTCGTGGATGCACGAGAGATAAAAAAAAACGCAAGGAGGCTAATGAACCTGCATAATAATGAAGCAGGAAGAAAGGTATGGAATAAGACAAGGTATCTACATTATTTTTTCTTAATATATAAAAACACTGCAGCAATCTGGGTCCATGTTAATCAAGGAGAGGTGCGCAATTAAAAGCATTATATACTTGTTCGCAAGTAAAGAGATATAACCATTTGAAAAATGTTTACATTTGAACAATGTTTACATGTTACCATCCATTCAACATGGTAAATCACCTATACTAATAGAGAAGACTCCAGATCCAGATCTGTTTTTACATTACTGTGATGGTTTGGTTAAGGGTTGTGATAGGACGTAAATAAAATACTATTAATGAGAAATTTAATGAATACCCTACTGAAAAACCAGCTTAAACCAGCCTAGGCTGGTTGTAGCTGGTTTTAGCTGATCATTTTCCAGACCAGCTAAGACCAGGCTGGAAATGGCTGGAAACCAGCTTGGATGTGGCCAAAACCCCTCTAAAACCAGGCTGGTCAACCAACTAAAACCAGCCAATCAGCTTAGGCTGTGTAGGCTTTTTTTTCAGCAAGGTAATATAAAAAATTAATGCAGTTAATCAGCTATACTAATAGAAAAGACTCCAGATTCAGATCTGTTCGGTTGGGTTTAGAGTTGGGGTAGGGGAAGATGTTAAAAAAGTACAATTAATGGGAAATTTTTTAGTTAATATAAATAACTCTTGTTTAGTTCCGGCTGCGGTCGTATGGCTCTATATGGCTCATGATTAACCATGTAAATGGATGATTACAGCCTTCTGTACCTAGTAGGCCCATATCTATCAGCTGATAACCATTGATAATGCCCATTTAATTGAGTTATACCATTCAAATTGGCTGTTCTCGCACTATTTTGTGACAACATTTTGTAAATAAACACACATATGTGCACCTATTGACAAACCACGAAAACAATGATGCTTTTCACCTGAAAACAGAAGTTTATGTTAAAGTAAAATGAATTTATTTAGTTTTAAGATCTTTTCAGATCATTTCTATATAGTTGTTTATTTTGATGTTGCTTGGTTAGAAACAAACATACGCGTTTCATAAATCTGTTTTAAGGAACTATTAGCTAAAAATTCAAAGGAATTTCATTAAATTCCACAAGTACTTTAATACTGGCAATTCTCAGATTATATGTTGTTATAAATTTCATTCAACTATATTTCATATAACATTTCTTAATTAGCTTCTTAGTTTTTCTGTGTGTGATGAATGCAATTTAAAATTTTTATATATAAATATAAATTGTACTTAACAAAAAGTTTGAATTCAGTAATAACATGATAAAATATGCTGCCATGCAAAACATTTACATATTCTTTCTCCATCAATCATTGCTGAGAAGTTGCTGATCACACAATGCGGTTTTAAATGAAAAGTTAGTACAATTTCTCATGTTCAAACTGACCCGAAATACAAAAACAGTACAAAAATTGTATGTTTTTTGAGATTTAGTTCATAGAAACCATGAATAGTGATACACTGCTTTTAGACAGAGGGATTAGAGGAACATTACAACTGAATCTCAGAAGGAGAAGGAGAATATTAACATTGAACTAAACGGGTAAATGTCAACTATCACGTACGTCTGTCTGTTGAACATATCAGTAACACATCAAACAGCCAAATAGTTCTGCTTTTAACTCAAATGTAACCATATACATAAATGGGGACTTGAGAATTATGGACATTTCTCTTCTTCTTTGATGTGGCCCTTAGGAAGGTAGAGAAAATTACAGGGTATGATTTGGCTAAAACATATTTTTTCCTCTCAGCTTTGACAGATATCTGGCATCGCACATTGAGACATTGCTTGGGACGTATTGAATAATGGGTTTTGGTTCAAATTGCTGAAAACAGTCAAAGTAAAATGTCAAGAATTTCCCTTACCCGTCAGCTGCACGAATTCACTCGCACCACAGATTCAAGAGGCCTCTGATGAAGTCATGCCCATTGTAAAAGATCAGTGAGTTTTAGCAGGAAATAAAAAGCAGATGATCCACATTTTTTCAAATAATGTCGAATAAAACATTCATTTACAATTGTAATTATATTTATGGGCCAAAGCTGAGAAGACCCAATTTGGGATCTGCATCAATGAAGGAAGAAAAAAAAAAAAAAAAAAAAAAAAAAAAAAAAAAATATATATATATATATATATATATATATATATATATATATATATATATATATATATATATATATTAAATGCAAGATTAATGTGTCTGCTTCAATGTTACAATTAACTTCTGTGGGAGTTCATGAAATCAAAATATGGGTGAAAAAATATTTATCAGAACATCAATTATGCATAATAAAAACAACATAGGTATGCCTGCTTAATAAAACTACAGCATAGAACAATGTGCTCATACAAATGATTATTATTACATTTATTATTTAATCTTACTGACTAATGAGCAAACTAATTAACTGAATAAAAGTGGCAAAGTATGAAGATTTAAAAGGACAATTAATTAGTATTTTGAGCATAGTTTACTGCAGGGGTCATCAACCCTGTTCCTGAAGGGCTATCTTTCAGCAAAATTCATCTCCAAGCCTGATCAAAAACACCTGAACCAATTAGTACAGGGTTTCTGCAGGTTTCCTCAAGTCAAATTTAAGACTTTAAAAAAAACCTTTAAGACCATTATGAATGAAACTTTAGACTTATAGATGCTGAGGGTTTTTTCTAATGGCCCAGTTACTTTTGTATAAAGTTTTTGGATTAATGGAAGATTATGTAAAGGGGTGTGTTACTCGTTATTAGGGAATTTAATTTGGATTAGGGAATTAAATTTTTTGTAAACATGTCTAAAAGCTATTATGAATTGTATCTTTTTGAAATAAAAAAAACTTAAATATAAATAAAAAAGTTGTGTCGGGCCGATAGGGTGGCTTTACTTGGACATACATTAGGAACATTAAGACCTGTTTAAAATGATTTAAGACCCACAACACAACATTTCGGTGAATTTAAGACTTTTTATGTCCCGCTCTGTAATATCACCTGAAGCAGTACTTAATAATTACAGACATGTGTGTTTGGTCAGGGTTGCAATTGAAATCTGCAGGATGGTAGATTTCCAGGAACAGGGTTAGTGACCCCTGGCTTATTGTGTCACCAAATGATTTTTTTTTTAAAGTACAATTTAATTAAACAAAACACATTTAAACGTAGAGGAAAAAAATCTAACAGAACAGTATTTTACAAAATAACCAAAACACTTCACCGAAAACCAGTGACTCCTGGAAAACTCCAATAAGAAAGATTACAACTAAAAATATCTAAAGGTTACAGCAATAGAACTATGAAAATTGTAGGTTGTTCTGTGTTTATATATATGCTTAAATGATTGTTTAAATCCACCAAGACCTTTCATCTTCAAAGCACAAATATTAAGAATTTTTTGCTGAAATCTGAGAGCTCTCTCATCCTCCAAAGACAGCAATGGTCTAATGACGTTCAAAGGGTAAAAAATGAACCAACAACATTGTCAAAACATTCGATTTGAATCCAGTGTTCAACTGTAATCATACAGAGCTCCAAAAACAATTTTATGCACCTGATCCAAAAACAATCCTTTCACGTAAGGTCAGGGTGCATCTTTACTATAAAAATATCTTAATTTGTGTTCTGAAGATGAATGAAGGTCATAGCAGATTAGAACAACATACAGGTGAGTAATTAATAACAGAATTAACATTTTTGGATGAATTAACCCTTTAAAATACCTTAAGTGACATTTTGTTTCCTACTGTCGCAGGTTCTAGAAGAAAGGATGAAGCTGGAATGTAAATGTCATGGTGTCTCTGGCTCATGCACCACCAAAACCTGCTGGACAACTTTGCCAAAATTCCGAGAGATCGGCTACGTGCTGAAGGAGCGTTACACCACCGCGCTTGAGGTGGAGGCTGTGAGAGCCACCCGTTTTCGACAGCCCTCCTTCCTACGTCTCAAGCAGTCTCGAGGGTACATCAAGCCCACAGACACAGACTTGGTGTTCTTAGAGCGCTCCCCCAATTACTGCGAAGAGGACACTGTGACGGGGAGCGCAGGAACGAGAGGACGCCTATGTAACCACACGTCTCCTCTCACAGATGGTTGCAACCTGATGTGCTGCGGCCGAGGACACAACACTCATCAGTACACACGCGTGTGGCAGTGCAACTGCAAGTTCCAGTGGTGCTGCTTTGTGAAGTGTAACACCTGCAGCGAAAAGACAGAGGTGTTCACTTGTAAATGAAGATGCGGAAAAGGTTATGGACAAGAAAGAAAGGCCAAAAGCCAATGGAGAGAAGCAGAAAGTGCCACGGCTTCTTCATTTTGCACATCAGGCAGTCTTTAGACAAGAAAGGCCCTTTGTTGAGGAAGAATAAAGAAGATGTCTGAACTTTAAGAGGAAAATGCACTGACCTCAGACTGATTTTCTTGCAAATGTGGACACTTCATTTGAGTGCAAGGCTTTCATAGTTCTCAGATTCTTGAGGAAGGTCGCAGGGACTTGATGATGACTTTAAATACCAATCAGGCAGTATAAACTGCGTATAAAAGTGACTTTCTTCTAATTCAAGACAAGAAAACTTGTCTGAAATGCTGAGCCCCTATGGGAGCTCAAGAAGAAAAAGAAAATGTTCGTTCACACTGTATCTGTTTGAACACTGAAAAAAGTATCTTCCTTCTCTTTGGAGAGAAACAAGTTCATACTGTAGATGTCTCATAATGATATGCAGAAGTGTGAACTTCTGGTATCATTGGCTACTGATCTGTTGCTTCTAAAATTCAACCTCCATGTATAAAGAGCTTCTTCTCTCCACCATTGTTTTGCGGTTTATCAATTGAATAGTGATCATTTTAATGAATACATCCTCAGTTGCTGCACTTGTACATGGCATGTACATTGGCCTAATGGAAATGGAAAACATTTGTGTTTTTCGTGTAAAGAGAAGCTTTTTATAGTCCACTTAAGCTGCAATGTATGTCTTATAACGTGTGATGGAATGAAAAAGAGCTTTTAGAAACTCCACAGAGCTGCAATGTGACTTACCCGTTGAGAGACCGAACATTCCCACGAATGCCAGAGACATAGGATTCCACATCACCGGCACGGCGTGATGTGCCTGAGCCAACGGACCATAGAGCTTATAGATCTTGAAACGGTTAAAAGGTCACTGGAAATACTTTTGAGTAGCATTTTTGTTTTGTAAAATCAAAACTGTTTTTACGAGTTGGCAGATATGTTAAGATATATTTTTATATGTAGAGAATATGGCACTTTATGTCAGAGGAAGTACTGATGCTATTTTCCTTGTTATGGTTTTGTATCATTTAATTGCAGATGTAAAGACTTTTTTTATTAATGATTATTTTCAAGAGCTCCGCTTGGAACCATCTCATCTTTTTTTTTTAGACTGGTTGTATTTATATTTTTTTTGCCAGACCTGTACAGATAAAATTGCTAGATGAATAAAAAAAGTAAGTTTGGATCAAATAGATCATATAATTTCATCCTACACACATCAACATCTGCGGTTTCTTCCCAGATGTGCTAACACTTGCGGGAGCAGATACTATGAAACGCTGATTTCGAAGTGACGCAGAGGGTTTGAATAGGCATCCGACCTGGCTCATTCATTGACCCGCCGTATGCTCTCTGCCGTTCTGCTCTTTTTCCTGTGTGTGAAAAGCATTGCAAGCAGCCACCAGAGCAGAAGTAAATGGAAGCTGTTTTGTTAGCCGTCTGAACTGCTGGGTACCGGAACCGCGTAAGCTCCCAACACTATACCCCGGATTGAGCGAAAAGTCAACCCCGATTGTTTCGCACAAACATTTTGTCATTAAAAAATATGAGGCAGAAACAACAGGGTGTGGTGGGGAGAGTAGAGGCCTCCATTGAGGGGTATTAATGCCATGGGGGCGTGTGTGTGTGGACCACTCAGCTCATTCCAGGACAGGATGGGGCGAGATGGGATTCTGCAAGCTAATACTTCTGGTCTGATTCACTTGGGACAAACTAAGTGCAGAACTAGAGCAAAAAAAAGTGGTGTGGGACTAAGAGAGTTGGAAAGAACTAATGACTGGTGTCGTTTGGTGTTAGGAGAGTAAACATACATGAAAATCACTAAGAAAATTGAAACCCGATTACTAAAATTTACTGTGGCTATTTGTGTTAAGACCTATTTCTGTGTAAATTTTGTAAAGACCCAATTTAAATGTTTTGTAAAGTATGAGTATGCTTTTTATTATAAAG
Organism: Danio rerio; assembly: GCF_052040795.2. Taxonomy (NCBI): domain Eukaryota; kingdom Metazoa; phylum Chordata; class Actinopteri; order Cypriniformes; family Danionidae; genus Danio; species Danio rerio. The sequence goes on from NC_141024.2 coordinate 19,272,483, forward strand.
ATGACATGTTGTTTACAAAATAAATTATTTGTTTTTATTTGTCTTTAAAACAGAAATAAATTCCTGGAACATCATGATATTTGGATTAAAGCAATGGCTTATATTTTCTAATTAATATCATAAATGTCATGTATAAAGTGAATTTTTTTTCACGTATCTCACCAATGCTGCATTTACTTGATAAAAATTTGATAAAGGTACAATAAATACAGTCATACGGTGAAATTATTAAAATACTAAAATTAATCAGATTAATTAAATAGTTAATTAAATGAACTTATGTTCTCCATACATTTGTTGACCCCAGGACTTCACATTCCAAAGCCTATTGAAAGCAAGCCTGAAACCCTTAGATTAAAAAGCATAAATGCTAATCCTAAAGGCTGATTGATACTTCTCTTCTGTGTAAAGCACACATGTATGCTCTGGCGCAGCCTTTGCACGGTCGCCTAGCCCTTGCCATGGCACCTCTCAAAAAATGTAACACATCGCAACGAGGCGTAGCGTAAGCTCTGTGAATGGTCAGCTTGGTAGCGCTGATGAGTGTGGACAGGACCGAGATCCACATGAGCCAGATGGAACAAGTGTTTACAGGTGTCCCATGAAGGAGCTCCAGATGGAAAATTTTGTTTTGCGTTTACCTTATGATTAAACTTTTTGCATGTCTGCTGGTTTGCGCCTCTGATTGAGCAAGTTTAAGCTACTAGTACATTAAGGTAGCGTTCAGAAAAAACAAAACACCAGGTAAGAAACTATTGTAGAGCAACTTTAACAGCTTGCAGAAGTTTAAATGCACAACAACGTGTAAGGCATGCGCCATGGGTCACGCCAACCACTAGCGCAGAAGTATAAACCAGCCTTAACTCTGTCACTACACTTTTAAAAACACACCCGCAAAATTTCCTTGCCTGGGTAAATTTTTACCACTTTTTCCAAGTGCGTTCCACTTCATAAAGTGAGCCAGGAAATCAAATATGGACAAAGCCTCGATCCCTCGATTGGGACAGAGGGAGTGAGTCGGGTTTATATGCCCACTCCAGCACCTATATCTTACCATAATGCAATGTGATCCTCACAACAGTGTAGTTCCTAAGTGCTCAAAGATTTAGGGCAATCTATTTAAATCGTTCTGATTTTCCCCATGTAGTTTCACGTAATTATTGACAAAGTTATACAGATGTTTTCATCTCCCCCATAGGAAGAAAATGTCTGCATGTTCCCAGTCACCTGATTCCTAATCACCTGTTGGTCTTCTCATTATCCCCAGCAAACAAGGCAAGCTCTGTCACTTACTCACTGTCTGGTCTACAGTTCACATCTAAGAATAGCCTGGAAAAACAAGAATTAATAAACACCACCATACCAAAATCCCTTCTCCTAAGTTAGTGATTGCCCTCAAGGCCTAACTAAGACTAACTCCAATGCTATCTACCTCTGCTGCTGAGTTTAGTGTTTTTTGCTTCAAACTTATCTGTATATTGAAAAACAACCCAGCGAAATCCCAGAGGACTCTTAGGTGGCATTCCTCATAACTCTGCTGTCTGATAAAGCCCTGTTATGGGCAAAACCTTAATGTAATGCTAATTATCTCATTATCAATAGGCATTCAGATTTCACTGACCATTTTGTTGAAGTGTTCAGCATGGCCACCGAAGTGGTCTCTACATCTTATCAGTTGTTCCGTCTCGGTCAACGATCATCTATTATCAAGTACACTCGGCAATTCAAGTCACTGGTGGCAGCAAGTGGGTGGAATAAGACAGCAGTCCTCAGTGTGTAGTTAAGGACTTAGCTCCGACATGCGTATAGCTATGGCTTTCTGCTACGCTACGATTGAACTAGAGTCCTTCCTATAACAAGCCACATGCAAACCACAATGTCTAGCTTCCGGCCGTATTTCTAAAACCAGTACCAGAGCCGATACAAATCAATTACAATCAACAATTGACCTAGCCAATAAAGCAAGCCAAAACTGTGACGTTACTTCATCAAATAGCGAGTACTGTCCAAGTATTTTATTCTAAATTTGTCACTGACTCCTTAGATGCTGTTCATTCCAGAAAGATGTGATTCTGCTTCTGCTCTCATTGACTCAGGTTCCTTCGGCAACTTCATCTTACATGGACGTTTAAATAAACAACAATTTTGACCATCATTTGACCATCAACCTCACCGGCTGCTTCCAGTTTCTTCTTTGTGGACAAGCATGGAAGTCTGAGGGCCTGCATCCAATCCCTTTGTCCCAGTGGCCCATGTGAACCTCAAAGTGCTCACAAAGTTGGACCTGCAGAGAGTATACAACTTTGTTCATACCCAGGTGGGTGATTATTAGAAGATGAGTTTCATTACTCCTTCTGGCCTTCATGAGTGACAGACCATGCGGTGTGCACAGTCCACCTCCACATCCACCTTCCAAACTGTATTTTTTTCTTGATGTACAAGTAGTGTCACCTGCTTGACATTCCTACTTGCACCTTCTCCAGTCCACATTTGAGTCAGCTTACAGGGTTATCAGCTGGTACCACTATTCACTAATGTTTTGTCCCAACCCATTACGTCTCCTGGGGGTTTAAGCAGTGGTTTCTAGAGACATCTCCCTGCCACCTCTTGCAGCTGCCCTTAATGGGATACCAAGCACCAATTCTTTACGCTTCTCCGTACCACAGTAACCTGCCTTCTCTGCCTCCTAAGCAGCTCTCCTCAGACTCATCCCAGATGCCCCAGCGGGGCGGAAAAGCAAAATTACCAACTTCCCAACAGATCCCCTGCACCCAAGTTCTACAGGATGGACCGTCGCCATCCACTTGTCAGTCACAGTACTTGTGCTGCTTGGACTCATTAGCCGCTGCCATTCCCTCTTCCCTCTTCCCTGGCACAGTCAACTCAATCACAAGAACCTTCTTGGTTGCTGCTGACTAAATCACCGCATCTTGTCTTAGTGTTGTTTGGGTGATCTCCATTTAAAAGATGAGTTGTGAGTCCAAGAAACCTCTCCCACCCCATTCCAGGTTGTTCTCTCTGTACCTGTCATCTGTTCCCTTGATGTGGGGAGATGCTAATGTGCTGTTCACTTGTACTCTGCATTTTTTTCCAGCTGTTCTGCCAGCTTTCTTAGCACCATTGTGCATGCATTGTTATTGTTGCACAAGATCAAATTTTTTGTCTCTGACCGGAGCCCACAGTTTATCACACGGGGAAAGCCTTCATTTACTTAAGAGTTTCTGTTCAACCGTCCTCAGGATATTACTAGCAGACAAAAGGCAAGACTGAGCTAAAGATCCAAGAGTTTGGCCATTAGCTACAGTCATAATGCCCCACACAGCAGTACAGCTGGAGTTGTTTTCTCATGTAGGCCGAGTACGCGATCTGAGTACCAGATCTCTGTCAAAAAGCCATCAGCTTAACACAATTCCAGTGCATACTTGGAACTCCCTACGTTCCAGCTGTCAATCACTGGTTCCGAGTGACCGAAAGAGCGCAGGATTCTACTTGCATCCATCAGCAACGAACTGTTAAAGACATAAGAGGTTTGCAGATCCTCAAAGATCCGACACCCCTAGTTACCAACCTAGTGACCTTCTGTGGTTATCCACCCAGCATCTATGCCTCTGCTAGCTCTGTAAAAGGATGAGTGCCTGCTACATATGTCCATTCAAAATCAAGAGGCAGATCAATGGGGTCACATTTCAGCTTCAGCTTCCATCCACGTATTCATCTAACCCTTCATGCGTCAATGTTTATCACTCAATCAACTTTGATAATAATAATAAATGTTTACAGATCATTAAATCGCATATTAGAATAATTTGTATAAGATTATGTGACACTAAAGACTAAAGTGATTACGCTAAACAATAAACTTCGAATCACAAGAATAATTCTGCCTAAAAAACAAAAATCACAAAATTGAAATGTTTTAATAAATTTTTTTTTAGACTTAGTGAGCAAATGAGACTTTTTTAAAAACATGGAAAAATCTTAATTAGTGTCCAAATTAAACAATTATATACACACACACACACACACACACACACACACACACACACACACACACACACACACACACACACACACACACACACACACACACACACACAATTGCAATTGATAAAGGATAATTAAAAATAATATTAATAATACAGTTTTAAATTAAATAAAGGTGATAATAAAGTCTTTTACAATTACACTAAATTATTTCAGATGGGATTAATGTTAAGCTGGACCAAGTTGCAGACTTGCACTCATGAGGCTGGAAAATCCACCATTGGAAGAAAAATCACATATTATGAAACACACTTAACTCTGCTAATTGTTAATTTATTATATTAATTGCATTTTATGAATGCATTAAACATACAGTTTTAACACACAATAACCTCCGTCCACACAACTTGTCTAAAAATGGGAACTGTTGAAAATGCACATCTTTTTCAACAACAAAAATCAGGATCCGTGTCTCACGGCTACTCAAAGACGAACTTCATGTGTACAGATCAAGAGGCATACTGCTCTCTATAAAATGCACTGAATTGGGGATTAACCTCTACTCCCTGTTGGTCACCAAAGTCTCTTTCGTGTCTGAAAAGCCATGAAGACACGGTTCTCCTTGTTTCATAGGATTTGAATCCCAATTTGGGATGTGGGGGAGAGGTTGAAATCAAAGACCCCTAAATGCATCCCAGACATCAGCATGAGTCCTCTAAGATAAGCTCCTCTGATTGATTTCCTCTTGTTTGGAGAACACAAAAACCCAGACCTCCCTCTTGTGCTCCTAAAACTACTGATTGGATGTTTAATGACCCCAGTGTGTTCTGTGGGTGTTTTAAAGGCATCTCAAGGGAGTAATATAGTGTGGGGATGGGCATCCCAGGGCAGATCTACTTAACAAGCTATGGGTCCTTTTTAAGGGGCCTGAGGAGCAAACTGCCATCCCTTTCTTCCACCCTGAAGCCCATGCCTCTGAGCATTGTGTCGTCTGCCAAACCTTGTCTTCGAAGGCCTTGAATCAGCTTCTGATTTTCCAGGTTGTGCTCCAGGATGTTCCGTATGGCAAATACAGCCCATTGGCTTATGACTGGCAGAAAAATTAAGGAAAGTTTGGTGGCACTTGGTTAGTTTGGTTTCTTAGTTGTCTGTACAGTAAATAAAACTTTGTAGCTATTTGGTTGTCTTTGTGTCCTGGTTGGTTTAAGCTGCAATATTTTGGTTCCGAGTGATAGTTCAGGTCCCACCTTCAATATAAATCTTTGTTTTATAATACAAATGTTTATGCTGATGCAATGTTTTATGCCAATGCAATGCCTAAATATATGGCTTTTGACTGGCAGGACTACTAAGGAAAGTTATGTAGCACTTCATTTTAATGGTTTCTACTAATGTATATAAAACTTTGTATTTGCACTTTAACTAGCCATTATTAGGGAACTTGTGGCTATTGATGACTAACATATTGTTTTGAATATTTCCCTAACATACATTTCACAGACTAGTGTCCTGTACACATCAGGGATTAACATGTATTTTCTATGGTGGCCGAGAGAGCTACCAAAAAAAAACTTAATGTATATTGTTTCGAGAAAACATCATGTATACTAACACCACATGCAAATACAGAAACGGGCTGATAGCACCAACCACAACAAAAATATGTTGGGAGGAAAAAAAAAGTAATGAAGCCTTCTGACTTCTTTTAAGAGTCAGCGGTGGTGTCAGAGTTCTGATAATATGTTTCTTTTATGCTTGTATATTTTTAGTCCTCAGAGTAACTCTTGCTAACAAAAATTAAATTATATAAGGGAAAAAAAATATACAAACAAGGAACAGTAAAGTTAGGATATTAAAATAAAATCTAACCTGTGAGATGTAGACAACACTGCCGATTCTAAACAGAAAGCAGCCGGGTTCATCACGTTTTATATATGTATATATACTGTATACATGTATATAATCATGATTTTTCATATTACACATTAATACTGCAATGCCTAAAAATCCTGAAATGTTATAAATAACTAACTTAGTTTCTAGTGTTTCATAAAATTATATATTATTATTAGTGGATATGTAATTTTGAATGTTTTTTTTTTTTTTTACATTTTTAGATGCGGTAAATTTAACACTACTCATGCTGAATTCAGACTGCATGATTTTAGCCCCAATTTTGACTCGAGGACAGGTTTTGAAACCGCAGACAAATGCTTGAAATAACAGGCAAATTGGTGCTCGTTCACGTGAGTAACGATCACACTGTGAACTATCAAAGACATAATCTGAGAGAATCACTAATGAGTCGCCAACACCCGTGAAATATTTGGGATGGTAAATATCTGGAGCCGTCAGCGATTCAAATCATGCCGTTCTGATTGAAAATAACATCAACGATTACCTACAGCCAATGAGAGCACAGCATCTACTAGTATGGGTATCTGCAGGCCTGCAGGAGATTGAGGGAGAACTTAAAAGCGCTTATTGTCAGTCTATTAGACTCAAGAAGTGAAAGGAAACTAGTGTAAATTTGGCAGGAGCAGCCGTGTAAAAATGAAAAGAAAAAAGTTGAGAAATTACGAATTCCCTTCAAAGGACAGGCAAGCAAAATCAGTACAATTTCTACTCCACTAAAGGCTTCTTTCTTATTATGTAGTTAAAAACAAAAGATATACTACGTGACCCCGCATTGTTCCCATGTCATTTCTTGCGTGCGTTTGGTTGTGAGATGTAACTTGTGTACCTAGACAAAGTTGTCGGCGATTCTCCTATTGTAATGTCATACGTTATGAAACCCCCTGTCGCCGATCCATCCTGCAGTGTAAACACAGAACCAACAGAATGCTACCCCAGATAGTCATGCAGTGTAAAAACAGCTGTGACATAACTACTTTGACAATCCTGCAGTGTGAACTCGGAATTAAGTAGCGTTACGTTAATTTTAAATAAATCTCAAACATGTCTAATGTTACATTTTTACATTAATTATTTCAAAACAGTGCAGAATGTTATTCCCATCCAATACAAAAAAGAATTATTGGTATTGGTAAATTTGCGATATTAAAAGTGTGATCAATAGTAACAGACATGACACCAACTAGAAGTTAATTGGGCCTATGCAATAAAAAAATGAGCCATATACAAACATCTCACTTCCACCCAGAAGTGAATCTAGCATCACTAGCTCCAGCAACCACACTAAACAGTAAGCAAGGACAACAACTTACTGAAGCGGTCAGGAAGCAGCGTCCGGGAGCACACAAGCTCAGCTTAGAGGCTCATCCCCTGGTGAAAGAGCTGGCACTGTGCCCTGCTCTCTCTAATACAGACCGGCAGTCATCAACACATAATGAACATGCCTTTTTGTAACAGCAGTGCCAGCATCAGTCAAGGAGTCTTTGAAAACACTGCTGTAATGCATCAGATTGTCGTGTTATCATTGAACCGTTTCATATGGAACAGAGCTGGCAGGCTGCAGGTCAACACTATAAAAACACAACATGTCATTTCATTTCAAGTGGTGTTTTTTCCACCCAGAATTTCAAATCAAGCTTTCCAGAAAGTGTTGCACATCTATAAAATGGATTTCTGTCAACACCACAGTATTACTCAAACATGCAATGCCTACATTTAGTTTCATAAACTATTATGACTAGATATTTTACACATGAAGACTGATGAGTGAGGGTTATAAAATGATGGTGATTCAGCCTGATGGTTCCACTTCTCTACAGGAGACGATGCAAGGCGGAGGGACATGAAAACGTTCTGCAAAATGCTGGCTTTGTTTTAATAACATTGCAGCTCTGAACAAGCCACCAATCATTCAAACATCAAATAGTGTGGTAAAACCTCCATTAGTGATGGAATTTAAGGGGCTATTGGTATGCTATTCACACTTTAGATAGCAATTTGTTGGCATTTTTGTGGCGGTTGTTACTAAGGGTGCACTCACACTATGCTATCCGAACCATGCCCAGACGCATTTCCTGATTCGTTTGAGAATTGTGAGTACCTAATGTGAGTGCGCCCTAAGACAGCAGTTGATCAATTTACTTGATAGCATTTAGAATGATTGATTTTAGTTTCTAGTCTACACTTTTTTTTACATTTTCCATGATTGGCCGATATTGGAAGTTTAATTGTGCATGCTAATTTCCACAAATTTTTTTTTAATTGTACAATTTGTGATCATCTAATGACAGCTTAAAGTTCATCTTGAAAACCATAGACTAATTACAGTAGTGTTGGGTAATCTTTAAGCCCCGGTCAAATCACACAGATTTCCTTGATGTAGGGTGCCGTGGGGATTCATAAACGACAAATGGGCATCATGACACAAGATTGCAACCATGTCTGCGACATCTCACGACACCATCAAAGAAAGTCTAGAATGCTTCATTTTATAATTTATTTCCCAGCGGGTGGTGCTGTAAATGCGCTGGTCAGGTAGTCAAAAATTAGGCTCCATATTTACCTACTGTATTTGTGGGTCCCGAGTGGATAAGATCAAAAATTGGTTATGCAAACTTTAACCACATTTCTAAAATATTAAGGTGTTTTAAGCAATTTTATCTGACAGACTTGGAGTTTCTGAGTTCTCTCATCCATCCAAGAGAGTCTGTTTTTGCAAGGTAATTTGTGAACATGTTCAGTGCTGCGAATACATTGCAAAAGCTTTTCCTTCTTATTCAAATTTGTCATTATTAGTGAAAAAACAGTTTAATATAGGCTTCTTTGAAAATGTGAATATTTCACTTTAGTTTTATTTAGTCTAGATTTTAATTTTTATTTACCAAACCAAAACAATCTCAGGGCAACTCGTGTTTTGGATCATCTCAAATGTTATTTGTTATTCTTGTTTATAGATAACTGACAAACAAAAAAGACATTAAAATTAAGTTAAAAATTATACCTAACGAAATTCGTTTTAACAAGACATTTTTTTCCAAGAAAAATATACAAATTATATTTTTGTTTGTGTCCCTCGAACTATATGGGTGGATGATTTGTTTCGCCCTGAGGAAAATAAGGATTTAATGAATGCTTCACTTTGACTGTATCACAAATCTCAGTCATATGTTAGCACATTTTTTAAAACTCATTATTTAAAAAATTATGCCTTGAGCATCTGATTTTTTCTTGCTGCTGCTCATGTGCTTTCATTTTCTCACTTACAGCAAGTTCAGGCGAGGAAGTGTTCAATAAGAAACCCATGGCAGAAAAATATATATTTATATTTGGAAGTAAATATCGTAATAATCCTAATAATGTTGTAACGAATGCCCCTGAATAATTCAGTCACTAGTTGTTAGCAAGCATCAGTGTTTATTGAGATTGAAATAAGATTAAACCGAGACTAAAAATATTGTTATAGGAACACTTAGTGACTGCTTTGGGAAATAACGTTCGTCATAGACGTCACGGGATGACTTATTGTGAAGGAACATGTAGTCTGGCACTTTATCTTGATTTAAAAAAATAAATAAATAAATCACATAATAGTGACATTCGGAAGCAACAATAAAAATCGTGTGATCTGACCAGGGCTTTAATCGTTTAATTAAACAGTTTATAACACAGAATGTTAATATTGCAATCATAATTCTCCTATGATTCTCATAATATTAAAAATAATTCATTTTAATTTTTAATATTTCAGGTTCTTTAGTTTTTATTAACAAATATGGAATACTTGATTTTACAAGCTAATTTCCTATGTTTTTATTTGTATTTTTTATTTCTTTTACTTTTTATGCTGCGTGATGTCTCTTAAGGTGTAATATTTACCACATACCAAAATATTTATACTGTAATGTTGAATTACCTAAGTTTCCCTATACTATGTCAAACAATCATTTTTGTAGTGCAGTCTTTTGCTTTTCCATGTATTAATCCAAAATAAAGTCAAGGCAATGACAATTAGCTTATAGTTATTTTAACATTAGTGTACCCTCAAAAAATTCCAACAGTAAACCCAAGTGTGATGTATATTAACAGTGACCCCAAATATAAAGCTATTCACAGTTTTTTTAAAGGCGGTTGTAAACTAAAGCAGAAAATGTTTAATATACACACCACAAAAGGATACAGGGATTGTTGCTGTCAATGCTGCAGTTGTCCAGAATGAGAGCTATACCATCCATTTCTCTAACCTATAGGAAATCAAAACAAAAAAAAAGAGGGAAAACTGCCTTTAACAGAGACATCATGAGGCAGACTGGTCAGAAAACAATTACTTTCCATAGAGGAAAGTCCATGCGGTTGAGTTCTGGTTTGGCGCAGTCATATAGGTTTGCGCTGGTTTTCGTCACATGCAGTTTCTAACTACAGCGTACCATATCCTGAGTGCATATCGTAACCCAAGAGCTACAGCGGTTGCCATTTAACCACCTTGGATCATTACAAAAAACCTGAGAAAGAAAGAGAAAACACAAGCCGTAGAGCCCTGACAATTTTCTGATGCTAATGACTAGCATGGAGTTTGATTGAGAAAGTAGTGTTAGCAATAAAAAGAAGGAAAACCATATGCTTCGGCCACAGGATTAGTTTTGCTTGGCTATGCTCATATGTAGGAGATTATTGCAGAGGCAGCATTTGAAGGCATTGACAATCCCAATGTTAATTTGGCCCAAAATTAAACTGTGCCTCCACCTTCTTCTAGCAAACACTGGACAAATGTCCAAAATGGAGGTACCTTTGGTGGAATAAACTGATATTTAATGTAGCAATATGCAAGCAAAAGACATGCTTTTGTAGTAAAATAGTGAAAAGTCAGTGGATGTAAAAAAGGGAAGGTCTTGAGAAATGTAATTTGAATATTAATAACTTCTGTAGATATTTTAAACTTTAATTTAGATAATGTTATTAATAATATAATTTGTTTTTTTTTTAAATAGTGTTTATTTTAAAATTATGTAGCTTTAAATATGCATTGTAGTCATCATTTTTCTGTTAAATTACAAATTATAATTTTATTATCATATTAAATATTTGATGTGTCTGTTAACAGGTGCAGCTACGGTGTTTTGCATGAAAAGTTAGTAAATTATTAATAAACTGGTAATAATCAATCATTTACAAGTTTCCATAACAAATATGCTTGTAGGATATTTACACAATACACATTTTGCTTAAGCTATATATGCATTGAACAGTAAAAACATCAGTAGAAGTGTGGTTTTATTATCTAATGTCACCTTTAGTAATAATTTTTTTAGCCATTGTTTAAATTGGATTTTTCGTGTGTTTTGTGATTCTGTTATTTTATTAGTTGTTTTTTTTTGTAAAAATCATGTCTATATAGTTTTCATAAATTTTCATTTATTAATAAGCATGAGAAACGTTTTCTTCGCAACTTTGCAACATTTTCTTTGCTGATAAAAAAACAAGAAAATGTTTTAACTCTTAAAGGTGATTCACGCAGATCTTCCATTTGCATGCATGTTCACCTGCGCATAAGAGTAACAGCAGTAAAAACAAATGCTGAATCAAAACTTTTAAAGTACTGAATCAATATTGGAGTTACTTTTGCTGGAGGAAGGATGACACCATGGCTGAAGTATTTATTTTAGGCAGGTAATGTTATGTTTTAAAACTCTTTTAGTCAAGCAAAGCTTATGTAGATTTTGTTGGGCAAATGGGCTATATGCACTGAAGTGTTGCTCAGCCACTGAAACTTCCGGCGAAAGACTGATGTGACAATTTTCAATTTCACAAGTTACCTTTTACAGCATCGATTATGCAGTTAAGTTACCTTTTACAGCAATGATAATCAATTATTTGTATTCAGTTTAACAACAAAACATAAGTAAACAGTACTATTCCGCCTAGCCTAAAGTTGGTTTTATATTTACGACAACCTGTGATGCACTACCTATATTGTTTATAGGGATTGTTGCTATGTTGAATATTCGATCTGAAACAGCATGTAAGTATGGCTTAGTAATAAGTGTAATTCCTGCACCCTGCCGGCCAAACACTAAGCATACAGCAGTCACTTTAGGACAAAGCGTATGAGAGAGTGAGACCAGCGATCCTTGCATGCATGAAATATTGCACATTTATGCTACAAAACTGAAAACATGCTGGATATAATACAGTTGTTCGCTCAGAATAGTAGTATTATAAAGTACTATACAGTTTCTAACTGGGGAATGACATGATCTAGTGAGTCTCTGTCATCTTTAATGTGCGTGTTTGGGATTTTAGGAGGCATGGTTTTGGATGAAAGGGGAGGATTTCAAACATATTTTGCAAACAGGAGAGCATTTAGGCAGAACACCTTCTGCACCTTTAAGTAAAAAAAAGCTAGTTTAATGCATTTTTTGCATTTAGCAATGCTTTTATAAACAATATTTAACTTACTTTAACTTATACTTGCAAACAAAAAATTAATACAATAGCAGACCAAATGAACTGCAAAAACCTGCTTTGTTTGTACAACCTATAAAAAGCATTGATGGGGACTCAATCACAATCTTTTCGAGCAGAAAGTTAGTGTGCAGGCTGGGGGAGACCTGCTATTGTTGTTTGACCTTTAACCTCTCAGTTGTATGCCTTGACCCTATTTAAGAAGGCCAGTAGCAGGTTCTCCTCTGTGCTGATTGATGGATGCAAACCAGAAAGGATAAAATCCGTCCATTGGCTGATTACACAGGGATTTATTAACAAGAAAAAAACAGTGAGAAATGAAACAAAGTGGAAAAAGATTTAAGGATGAAATGAGATGATACAGGCATGAAATTCAGCTTGGTTCTTGAGTCTTTATGAAGTGGCGTTAATCCCCTAATTAGTTTTCAAGGAGGGAGCTTCCACAAACTAAAAGCCCAGGCCTGAGCGAGGCTCTAAACCACAGTATTGTTAATGTGTTTACCACGACTGGGTTGATCAGTACATTACTGGATTTGCTGGCTGCAAACTCTGTGGCGTTAGTTTCATTGCTCATTGCCAACACATTCCTCCACATTCCTACCAGTCGTAGAAATCACAGGAGGGGAAGTTTAAAAGATGATTTCCAAGATTTCTGCTAAATACTTCCTTCCCTTGGCAATAACTTTGACTATTTCAGGTTTTATTACCCATCAATCAACTCTGCTTTATTAATGTATTTGAAGGAAGGTGCAGTCATTATCATTGAAAGTTTGGGATTAAGATTTTTAATTTTGATTTCTTTAGTTTTAGTTGTTTAAAAGCTCAAGACCTCTTCTAAAGAACAAAGTAACCTATCTTTTTTATGTCTTGTTTAAGAATTGGCCTGTTTTACTTTACATAAGTACTGGGGTTTTAACGATTTTATGAAATCTCGAAATAAATATAGGACCTAATCTTTACATATTTTGCACATATATTTGTACACAATAGAGACACACACATTTGTTTTTACATAAAATACAAGTGATGACCAGCAAGAAAAATGTATCTTAATATAACCTAATAATGTATCCTAATATAATATTTCCCCTTTGTTAAAAATGACTGATGAAACTTTTATGTATGTTTTCTATTATAATACTACAATCAATAGATGTTTCATTTACTGTGATCATTTGGTTTCTCTATGTATTTTCTGCTTAGTAGAATAATCCAGATTTAGTGTGATAAATTCAAGTTTGTCTATTTTCCTCATCAAAATAACATGTTCCTCATAATTGGAGGGTTTAATATAAAACATCATTAAAATAGATAGCAAGCATTGTGCATATATTCCCTCAAGAATTCATCTTTGACTATTCTTGTATAAATGCATAACATATGATTATGTGCAATACAGTACCTTGTCTTGGTTGACAACATGTCCGTGACACAAGTTCCCAATCAGACGAATGAGATGGGCTTTGAAACTGAGGACCGGGTGGGTCTCGGCGCCCTCTGGCCTTGTCAAGGTGAAATTATGTGCTGCCGTGAACACATTTCTACTGTTTTTGCCCAGTAGGTGAATCTCTTTCAGGAGATCTGTGAGTAGACACAATGAAAATTAATAGTGAATTTAAAATAAATTGTGAAACAATTTAGAAAGACCAGATTATTTTCAGAAATATTACAATCTGTATGATTGTCAGGCAATGACGCTGCAGTACTCATAAACAAATCATGCCCTCACTGCGAGAGCATGTCCGTGGCCATGCTGAGGTCATGGCTAGCACAGCTAAATGTGCGAACTACCTCTGTGCTTGTCCGCATAGCGGTGAGTTTGCAGGGGGACCAGAGGCTTACAATGGGAGCTCAATTGCTAGCTAACCCTTGTGGTCCTCCCATTCCTCATCATTGCACCCTATCCAGGATTCAGACGATACTGCCAGTGCTTCCTCCAGAATCGTCGCTTGATTGTTTGATGACTCAGGTGAGTGAATGTCCCTCGTGGCATCGTAAGGTGAGCTCTTAATTTCTGATGATAGACCAGATCAGCTTCCACTGCATGCAGTGTCAGATCAGGAGTCAGACATGGTGGCTATGCTTTTCCAGGTGGCAACGGTTTCGCAGCCTCCAGACCAGCGGCCAGACCACTTAGATGGGTACTATGTGGGGGCCAGGATTGGGGTAAAACTCTCTCCGGCCCCCAACCCCCTTTCTACCCGAAAGTGTATGAGAAGCTTACTTAGGCTTGGAAGGCCCCCGTCTCTGCCAGAGCAGTAAGTCATTTACTAAGTCAGTAACTCCTTGCCCTTGATAAAAGATCAGCCAGGGCGTATGTGGCCATTCCCCAGATCGAGAGGGCGATAGAGGTCAATCTTTGCCCACCAGGCAGAATGAGCCCCGTCTCCCAACCAAAGCACGTAGGCTATTTGTGCCAGGCCACTTCCGTGTTACATGCGATGGCTACGTACCAGCGCTTCCAATCACAGGCGTTGACCGATTCTTGGCCTATCCTTCCCCATTGGTTATACATGACCTCAGGACAGCGACCGATTTTGCGTTAATCACAACCAAAACTGCAATTTGTGCCTTCAGGAGGGCAATGGCCACTATGGTGATTTTGCCATGACAACTGTGTTTTTTGGTGTGGAGCTGGATTTGGTTGGCATGAGAGCACGTCTCTCCTCCACAGGTTGAGGTGCGGTGTATAACGAACATGTGGCTGTGGGTCCATGGACTAGAGCAGATATGGGAACATTTTGGCAAGGACCTGGTTGACCAGTTAGCCACAACCAACACTACCCATTGCTAGTGGTTGTATTTCCTGAACAAGGGCTCCCTCGGCATGGATGCACTGGCCCTGGGACATGCGCAAATATGCATTCACCCAGTGAGCCTGCTTGCACAGACACTGTGCAAAGTCAGGGAGGACGAGGAGCAGGTCTTGATCATTGTGCCTCATTGGCCGAACAAGACGTGGTTTACAGACTTCACACTCCTTGCAATAGCCCCTCCTTGGCAGATTATTCTGAGGGAGGACCTTTTTTCTCAGGGATGGGGTACAATTTAGCACCAGCGTTCTGCTCTCTCAAACTTCCACGTGTGGTCCACAGATGCGACGCGGAAGACTTAGGTGACCTACTGGCTTCGGTGGTTAACACAATCATTTAGGCTAAAGCCTTCTTGCAGAGAAGTTTCCCGAACTTGCCTGATCAGTGTCGTGCTTTTCTTCCTTCAGGCTAAGATGGAGGACATACCGTCACCCTCCACACTGAAGGTTTACGTGGCAGCCATTTCCACTCACCATGAGCTGGTGAATGACCTGGTCATCCGGTTCCTCAGAGGCTCTAGAAGGCTTAACCCATCTCGTACTCTTTTTATATCATCTTGGGATCTTTCTGTAGTCCTTTCCGCACTTTATCTAAAATCTAAAGTCTTTACGATTTTGTCACGTAAGACAGCTCTGCTGACCGCGTTGGTGTCGTTCAAGAGAATCTAGGACTTGAAGACATTTTCGATCAACGAATAGTGTCCCAGACCCAACCCTCTCGCTGCTTTATTGTGTCCGCGCACCACACTCAGAGCAAAAAATTCTTCTGAGCAGTTCTTTGTTTAGAAGGTCAGCAAAAGGGAAGTGCCATATCTAAACAAAGGTTGGCCCGCTGGATAGTCAACGCCATCGCCCTTGCGTACCATACCCAAAGTCAGCCGTGTCAAGCTAGGGTGAGCACACACTTTACCAGGGGTGTTTTCACTGCTCGAAAACTCTGGCGTAGTGTTGACGGATCGCGTAACCGTAGCAAAACTTGTGCTTTTTAAAACTGAAGCGTTTTAGTGTAAACGGGTCCTAAGCAGAGGAGTTAGGTGCCGGCACATTATGATGTTGGCACGCCCACTTGTCATCCAGCGTTCTGAGGAACAGTGACAGCTATGTGCAGTTACATTTTTAAGTGACTCCATATGCATTACTAGCCGCTGGGAGCTGTAGGGATTTCTCCTCGCAAATGACTTCCCCTGCGGCATCTTCCACCGCTTCGCAGCTGATTCCCACTCCATCTGGGTGGCTGCATTGAGCCTGTATCGAAGGTGACATCCCTGTTTCAGTGCACCGCTAAGTCAAGTAAACTGGACTAAGGGCCGGTGGCACCGAAATCCTCCATCAAAGAGCAGTTTCCACTTCCTCTAGATGTCCAATTTCAGGCACTAAAGGTCAGGGACTTGTTATCTTCCTGCCTGCAGGAAAAAAAAAATTGTCAGTGGCCATGGGACCTATGGGAAAGCGGTTCCCAAGCTTGACTCTGTGAATGGTACTCGCTTGCCTTTCCATGGGACATGAGCTGCCCCACTGCTGGTATGTCAGTGGTTGCTCCTTTTATGTGTCAGCACATTTTTATTTATTGTTTTTGTCTAATCATATATTTCTTCCTATCACCCCAGTTGACTTCATTGTTTATCCAGCCTACTGCTGTGTCCTAGTTGTCTGTTTTACCTTTCACTGCTGCAACCAATCCAGTCACTGTTCCACCCTAATTGGTTCCTGCTCTACAACTCAGTACCAGTTTCAGCCAATTCCCTAATACCAGCTCTCCTTTAAAATCTTTTCATTCTAGCAGTTTGAGCATCTTTTGGTTAACTTTGTTTGCATTTGTGCTTTTTGCTTGGTATTTCTGATATCCATGTTTGGTTAGTTTGCTGAAGTTGTGTTCTAATTCTGATCTCCACTGTACAAATAAGATGAGAATAAGACAGAGTGAAAAGCATACTGGCATATCTCCCATGTTTAAGGTGTGACATCAGAGCTGGCCGGATGACAGGAGAGTCAGTAAAGAATGTAGATTATGTCTGTCGGCAGTGAGCTGTGACCTGTCAGCGGTGTCAGTTTCATACAGCGCCCCTCTGAAATGACTGCTTTGTGTTTTAAATGGGAAAGTGGGAAAAAGCTTATAGGGGTGTGTGGCAGATTATTCAGTTTAGTTAGTCATCTGCAAGACGAACAGTATGAGGGATAGTGAGATCAGCAACATGTTTTTAAGACAAGAGACTTTTGAAGGAGTAAGTATGCGGTTGGACCAAAACAAATATTTCTATCTCCAACTCATGGAAAAATCTTGATAATTTCCAAAGGTTTCTGTGTATTCACATTAAGAATGCATTAAGATTTTTATCTCCAACAAAAGCAAAAGGCAGTGCTTCACATTTACCGACTGTGGCGCTCAGAAGGTCAGGGTGATCCTGTAGTGACATAAACTCTTTTCGGTCAGAGGTCATCTCGCAAAGGATGTCTAAAAGCCAGATGATAACCAATGCTGCCTACAAATGCAAGACAAATAGCAGGCTTAGTGCAACTTCCATCAAAATGTACACTGCTGTTTAACAGTTTAGTAAGTGGTAAGTCTCTCAACAAGGCTGCATTCATTTGATCAGCTGTTTAGTATTGCAATATTTAATTTCAAATGTGATTTTTGTAGTTATGGCAAAACTAGTGATCTTTCAGAAATCAATTTATTATTATAATCAGATGCTCAATAAATGTATACCATGTAATTATCACATGCTTAAAACAGTTATGTTGCTTAACACTTATGCCTAATGTATCCGTTTGATACATTTGATACATTTTTAGAATTTATTTTGATGTATAGAATTAATCTGGAATCTGAAGGTAAAATGTAATCGCTTTTTTACTGATTTCCAACTTCTGAACGATAGTCAATACTATACATATTACAAATGTACATGTTGTAATATGTTAATTGATAAATGTAACATAGAAATCTACAGTAATGAATTTGTTAAAAAATTATATAAAAAATAGCTATCCATTTAAACAACAAATATCGATTGTAAACATATTCTGATAAAAACATCCACAATATTGCCTGTTTCTTAATATAAACTCAATATCTTTTAAGCAAAATTCATAATTACTATTTTTCTGTGAACTGGCTACAAATCCCACCAAATCAAAACTGCACTGATGAGAAAAAGGAAAGGAAAAATACAAATAAAAATTTGCACTTGTGTTTACACAGAATTTTTTAATGTAAACAAAATATTATTTAAAAAATGTGCTACCAATAAACCTAAATTAAATTAAATGTTTTCCAAAAGTAGTTTAACAGTATTCAGATATATTTCAGATATATAAATATTTATAGTCAATTAGAGAATGCTACTTTTATTCTGAAAAGCTTGGAATATACAAACATGCTAAGAAGTAATATGACATTTGCAGTTGAATCTGACCTGGTTATCAGATGCTTCAGAGCTCAGACTGAGAACAGTTCTGCCGTGATCAGTGAAGCAGGAAGCCAGAAATTGAGCAGCACTCAGAGGCATCAAACAGTCCTTCTGCTCTTCAACAACACCAAGCTGTGCTAATATCAGCTCCAGTAGTGTGAGTCTGTAAGAATACAATTACATACATAAAACAATCTACTTTAACACGAATTATGAAATATATGTATATAACAAAAGTGATGAAGAATAGGAGTGATGCTCAAGCTCTGTTTTAATCCCTGGTAGTGAGCTGTCTTGCTGTCTAAATAACAAATTACCTTTTTTTATGTAATTAGAAACATAATAGGCTTATGAACGTTTTTAATACACAATACAACATTTAAAAAGCACAAAAGTATTTTTTTAAACCAAGGCCACTTGTTCGAGTCTCGGCTCTGTTAGCGTTTCTGTGTGGAGTTTGCATGTTCTCCCTGCATTCGCGTGGGTTTCCTCTGGGTGCTCCGGTTCCCCCACAGTCCAAAGACATGCGGTACAGGTGAATTGGGTAGGCTAAATTGTCCGTAGTGTATAAGTGTGTGTGCGAATGTGTGTGTGGATGTTTACCATAGATGGGTTGTGGCTGGAAGGGCATCCGCTGCGTAAAAACTTGCTAGATAAGTTGGCGGTTCATTCCGCTGTGGCGACCCCGGATTAATAAAGGGACTAAGTCGACAAGAAAATGAATGAATGAATAAAGGGGCTATATGTACAAATTTCATGTTTTATTGCAAATGTAAGTCATACATTCTTTGTTAACAGACTTTTATGTTGTTAGCAAGGCTATACCTTTGTTTAATTTAAATAAATTAATTAAAATAGCTTCTGAGCACTCACTCACTTTCATTCTACTCATTCCCTGCTTTATCATGCGTCACAACAGCAGACTGAAACACCTGCTTGTGAGCACTGCAGGCCAAGTTAATAACATTCATTCATTTTCTTTTTGGCTTAGTCCCTTTATTAATCTGAGTCCGCCACAGTGGAATGAACCACCAACTTATCCAGCAACCCATCCCTCGGAAACATCCACACACACTCATTCACAGACATACACTATTGACAATTTAGCCTACCCAATTCACCTGTACCGCATGTCTTTGGACTTGTAGGGGACACCGGAGCACCCGGAGGAAACCCACGCATACATGGGGAGAACATGCAAACTCCACACAGAAACGCTAATGTTGTTTCTGATCATTTGCTGACCCAAGACTGTAATGATCCAATACAATCTGCTTAGCCTGTAGTTTATGGAAAATACTACATGCTGTTGTCCTTTTTTTATTAAAAAGCAGTAATAGCAACAAACTGTAATTAAATAATTAATATCATTAAAACAAATTACATTTTGGTTGTTATCAATAGGGCTCGTTCTGGTAAATATGCCAGTGAAAGTGTAAAAAATATTTTAAAAAGCTTCCTTTACGACACATTTTTGTCCTCTTTGGCGCTTTAACCCTTTATCCGGCAAAGAACGATAAATGGTAATTTCACTGACATTGTCCTAAAAGTTCAATAGTCTTGTAATACCCTCAGTATTTCAATGAGTGACAAATAAAGGGTTAAATTGATGCATAAATTTGAGTTTATACCTTTCCTCATTGGTCATCTCAGTGTACATCTTCCTAATGAGCTCTGTAGACTTGAGGAAATGCTGTGTGACAATAAAGACCCTGCAAAATAAGAAATATATAATTTAAAAAATCACAACAAATTAAGCCTAAATAGTAGTTTCTTTTGAGGACAACAATAATGATAATAAAGACCTAGTTTTAAATATAATGTCCACGTCAAAAATACAATATCAAAAACAACAAAAATTGTTAAATTTAGAACGATGTTGTTTTTTTTATAATACCACTGACAGAAAATCAGAATCCATGCAACCTACTCGAACATTTTAAGTGTTACTTCACCCAAAAAGGAACATTTCCTTATCATTTACTCACACTCAATCGGTTCAAAGCTTTCATGAATTTCAGTTTAATACAAAAGAAGTCATTCTTAGGAATAAAAATCAACCAATGACATCCACAAGGATGCCAAATGATCAAAAAATGAAGAAAACATTTCCTAACATTCTTTGTTCAACATTAGAAAGTAACTCAAATAAGTGGTGAAAGATGTACCGATAACAGAATTTTTGTGTGAACTAACGCTTAAAGGAACACTACACCATATTAAGCATCACCTACAGTGTACACAACTACTTGTCTACCCAGTTACTCCACACTTTCAACATAATTTCTTCATCTAACTGTTATATATTTCTCATCTACTAAAGCCTCATCTAAATCATTAAGAAATCTTGAAGTTATCCAAAATAACCAGCTCAACATCAGAAAGATCAGACCTTTCCTAACCTATCTTCTAGTCCTAGCTCTTGTAATTTAACAATTGGACTACCTCAATACTGGATGGA
Organism: Danio rerio; assembly: GCF_052040795.2. Classification (NCBI taxonomy): domain Eukaryota; kingdom Metazoa; phylum Chordata; class Actinopteri; order Cypriniformes; family Danionidae; genus Danio; species Danio rerio. The sequence goes on from NC_141024.2 coordinate 19,293,523, forward strand.
CTCCCATCTTGCACCCTTAAACCTCTACAGATGATCCAGAATGTTGCAGCTCATCCAAGAGTGAGTGAGAGTAAGTGAGCACCCCCTTGTGGTACCACCACAGAGAAGCTGTAAATCACTTTCCAAAACCTTTTCATTCAATGTTCCTCGCTGGTGGAATGATCTTCCCATTCCCACACGGACTGCTGATTCACTGATTTCATTCAAAAGACAACTGAAAACCCATATAATCCACTGGAAAAAACTCTCCCTCCATAATCTAGCTTTTACTTCTCTGAGTACTAGCAGTTCCCTTGCATAAGTAGCACTTCCTATATGTATGTAAATATTGCAAGCATATATCATTGAATGGAATTAGACTATTAGAATCTTGCTCAAAAAATGACCAGAGCTTCAAAAATTTTCCTATTTTCTATACTCTCATTCCAGGTGTAATAAACAAGAAACTTTGCCATAGTATAGCCGCAGCAGGTGCAATGATATAACATTGATCTTAATCTACCATGTAACTACAGAAGGGTCAGGCTTTAAATATAAAATTTACAGAAACCTTTTAGTCATTTTTGAGCGAGATGCTAATGGTCTAATCCAATTCAATGATCTATGCTAAGCTAAGCTAAAAGAGCTTCTGCCAGACCCAAAGATCAACTGAATACATATAAAAATAAATAAACTTAACTGTTTTACTCTAAGGGAGTGGTAAAATTAGCCAATTTTCAAAAAAAAAAAAAAGTGGAGTGTTCCTTTAATGTGAAATTAAAAAAACGCATACTTGCAATAAACAAAATGTTATGGTGCATTGGTGCAGGTGCTACTATAGTTAGAATTCTTAGTGCGAAGATAAATTAATGTGCTTATTCAAATGTTTATTTTAATGAAAACAAATCAAACCACAATGCTTACGTCCAGTCTAGATCAGGCAAAGTCCTGCACAAGTCCATGATCTTCAGAGTCAGTTTAAGCCGTTGTGTATCTTCAACAAACTGCTCCGTCTTGTGTTCATCCAGACAAGTGTGGATCACCATACACGTATATGAAATGGATTTTTCATCAGGGAGCTGCAAAATGTCCCTTGAACAAAAAAATAAAATTTCACAAAACCACACCAATGCAGAAATTTACAAATCAGTTAAACATCACAAAGTGAAGAGCGAACAATCTTTTTCAAATGACATCATAAGAAATGCACCAGCAGCCGTTTGACCATAAATTCACTCACCAAAAGATATGTGGGAAACCAAACTCCCAGATGTCATCTTTGCAGAGCTGGTTTCCTACAGCAATGTTACCAAGAAACTGAATTCCACATCGAAGCGCTGCCAAAGGAGAGAGCAGTACATTGATTTATCTGCCTCCGTCTCAAGAAGAAGATTCTTCAGACGGAGCTCAAATGATTACAACTCACCGTCATAAATGTCATTTGAACCTCTGGATGAAATCTTGATGAGATTGGATAAAATCTCAAAAGATCGCTTGATAGAGCCTAGATCTCTGTAAAGATAAAATGTTTGTCTTCTGGTTTATAAAACCCACAGTCATATTCATATACAATAATGATTATGATGTTACAAAAATTTGTTCATAAGACTAGGACAACACGTCCAAACATTTGTGGATCTTGTATAAAGAAAACATCAAAAAAAGGATATTTGTGTAAAATAATAAAACATTTATTCTATATAGGGCAAAGAAAAAAAATTATAATTATGAATTATTTATAGACCTCTATTTTTTGACATAGATTTTTTTAGTTGTATTTTTTCTGATTTATTTGACAGGGACAATGCACATATGTACATAAAAATACAGAAATTAACAATGTGCAAGAATTAGCCAAATGGCTGTTTTGCATCTGCATAAATTAATCTACAAAATAAATATTTTAAAATACATAATAAATACAAGGTTCAAAATGCACGTGAAACTAACAGCATTTCTAAAAAAGCAACAATCCATCAAGATATTATCCTATAGCTATAATTATACTATTAAACTAACAGAACACAGTCATCTCATTCAAAAACATACTGTACACAATTCTCCAATAAATATCAACTTGCAGGCAAATATAATAAAATTATATAAGGATCAATGAGGACAATATTGACATTTATCATTTGACTCTTTTTAATAGGTCTGTGCAATTAATCCGAAAAACAGTTTCATTTTTGATTTTGGCATCCAGAAATTATGAAAAATCTGAAAAAAAAAATTCTATTGCAAAACAAAAACGTTCTTGCAGTGAAGACAATGTGTTGTTGTGAATTGTCCCCGTTAAAGAAATTTTATTTCAAACTATGACTTCAAGTGTATGTACAAAGTAGGGCTGCTTGAGATTATGGCAGAAGTCATATTCATCAATGTTGTAATCAAGATTATTTAACATAATTTGTCATTATATATATATATACAACAATTTTTCTGTAAAGTAAAACTGTTTTAAAATCAGTTGATTCACTTTATAAACAGACACCTATTGCCCTATCATGCACCCGGCACAATGTGGCACAAGGCGCGGCGCAATAGTCGTTTTGAGGCGTTGCGCTACGCTGTTTAAATAGCAAATGCATTAGCACTCATATGTGCGGCCATAGGCGTTCTGGTCTAAAAAGGAAGGCGTTCTGAGGTGTACCGCTGGCGCGTCGCTATTTTGAGAAACTAAAATAGATTTTTCAGTAGACCAAAACAAACCCGGTCTAAACTCCGGCGCAGAGTTGCGCCTCGCTTACGCACTGCTTAATACGCACAAGAGAGCAATAGGCAAATATCTTTACATATGAAAAAAATTTAATATTAAGGATATATATATATATATATATATATATATATATATATATATATATATATATATATATATATATATGATATAATAAGAATAGATATAGGATATAATTATAAAGGATTAAAATATTACAAAACATACTATTTTCTAGCCTACATAAATATGAAAAATCACTGCTTTTATGCCTTCTTCATCTCAGGAGGCTTTTTCAGTTCATTCATAACAATTTGCTTTTGTATAATGTTATTATTATTAGCAGTATTATTTATTATATCCATATTTATATTTGTTTTATTAAAAACAAGCTTAGATTAGCCCACCTGTCAGGTTTTAGACCATATGGGGCACAGCATGTGTTTTAGGATATAACTCAGGTTTTCGAGCACACTTTGTTATTATTGTTCATTTATTCGTTTGCTGGAAATTAGAACTGAATTTAGAAACAGTTTTGAAACTATTATTTGCGCTTAACAAACGCAATTAATTATTTATAGACTAATTGATGTCTATGCGCAAAGGTTTCCCTATCCACGAGCGAAAGTGAAAATACATCCATTATCTCTCATTCTTACGGAGTAGATGCTCTATTTAACAGTTTTCTGTTAAAAAAACTGTTAACTGTTTGCTTGTGAAATGCAAATTTTTTCCACTTAGACTTACTTTACGTCCTGTAAATAGCGAATGCGCTTATGGCGCGACGCAGCTGGCTCTTAAAGGGAATGGGAGATGATACTCTAATTGGTTTATTCTCAAAACACACCTATAACTCATAAAGAATATAAACTCAACCCTTTTAGACTATGCGCCACGACGCAAAGCGGATTTTCCTGTCCTTAATTTAGCAAAACTGTGTTCTGACACGCCCTGAAAGCGTTTGCGCCCTGCGTTTTGCGCTCTGCGCATGGACCGTCAAAATAGAGCCCCTAAAGTATTTGATCAAAAGAGTATTATAAGGTATCATCACTGTAATATTATACAAAAACAGTATTTATTGAGCTCTGATAATATGAATTATTTGGCTGTTGCTTGTAGGATTTGTAAAATTTTAAATGGATTTGCTCCACCTTCATTATGTGAGTTTGTGACACAGACGAGGAATAATGGTAGAGCAACATGATATATGACTAGAGGAGACTGAGCTGTGCAGTTTAGACTTACAACTTTTGCACGTCAGTCTTCTCAGTTAGAGCCAGTCATTTCTGGAATAAACATCCTATTGATTTAAGGGGTATTACAAATTGTTTAACATTCAAATACAAGTTAAAGAAATGGCTAAAAGCAAATCAAGTTCGTAATCATGTGTAATTCTTTTCTTTAGCTTTTTATGGCATTCTTGTTCTGTCTTTTTTAATGCATGTAATTTACTGTTATTGTACGTGTAATAAAGCTGGTTTTAGGTTGCCTTTTTAAAATCTGGCATGGTTCAACAGATGAAAATTAGCCCTTATGGCTAACTCTGGCTTATTTACAGTTTTACTACTGATTAATGAGAATTGTCCCTGTTAAAGAAATTTCATTTCAAACTATGAGAGGTCTCAGACATTACCTCAGACTGCACTGGTTTTGAGTGCATTGCACGCAGGCATTTCTGTGCGCTCTGAAACACTCTGCTGTGAGTTTAAAGCACAGAGATGATGCTTCTCCCTCCTGTGATTCTGTCTCATCTGTCAAACGTTGGACATCCACAGAAAGCCTTGACAGCACCGCAGAGAGATTTCCAAAAACCTCCCTGTCAACACTGCCTCTGAAACATGACAATAATGACACCAGACAAAGCTTAGTCAGTTTTCAATAAGAGGAACGTTTTACAGCAGCTTTCTCCACAAGCAATTATTGCATGTTTATTATTTGAAAACACACTGCTGGTTTGTTTAAGTGGCTAAGGGGATGATTCAGATATGATACAGAAAAAAATGGTAATACATATGATCATCATAATGCATAAGAATCGACTTCAGCACAAAATAACACGTTTCTGTTCATCTTGTGAACTGGGAAGTGTGTGGTACCTGAACTGCTCATCTCTGAAAGCGCTCGTCAGGGTTTGTAAAGCTTCGAGATGCGTGTTTGTAAGTTTTTCACAGGTTATTTCACTAAGTGTGTTGTTTATGTTCTGCATGCTGTCACCGGAGCCTGCCATAATCAACACGCGCGCGCGAGTAAATGCAGACCCCAACTTCCGTCTACCGGCTACACTGGTTTTCAAAATAAAAGCTCGTGTTATTTCGATTATGTAAATGTGATAACAACATAAACATAACAATCCAAATGTATTAAATGGTAATTGTTTTTTCCCCATTTTATTCTTAATGTCTATAGAAGGAAACGTTCATATATAAATATATGCAACATTTTATTATCCTCTCTGAAATATGGTGTGCTTAAAATTCTCTGTAAAAACCTTTAAATCTAATGTCGAAAAGTGTTAGAAATTAATGAAAGTTAGCACATATAAAACGAAGCAAAATTTTTCAAATACAAAAGTTATTGAATTTTGTGAAAGACAATTTTAGACAGAGGAATGTGACAAAAATGTTATTTTTAGCAAATGATGAAGCAAACATGTAAAAGCACTTACTTTAAATCTTCAACATCAAGTATCCAGGCTAAAAATTGTATATTTTCTTAGTTTTTATAGTTCAAACAATCCTATCCTATCCTTGTATTGATATCTTGCTAGAATAAGTAAGTGATTACCAAAATTACACATAAATAGCTATAAAAGAGAAGGATCATGGAAAAGTGAGGGAACAGAGAAATTTTGTTTTAATTTTATTTGCTGTTAATTCATTTATTTCACCCCTATTTTGGTACCATGAGCTGACACTATCTAAATTAACCTGCTACATAATGTGTGCTGGTACCACATTTTGTACCAGTTTTTAATTTGTTGTTACATATTGTAAGCTATTGTAAGTTATATATAACTAATATATATAACTAATATCACACGAGTAGCCGGATATAGTCAGATATAGAGCAATATCGCACTGCTACTCGTGTGATATTGCGTTTATACAACAGTTTGACAACATAATTGTGTATATAAAAACAAAATCAAACATGGAGAGTCTTAAAAACCCTTTTGTATGAGGAACTACTTTCTTCTGGATTTAAATCATAAGCTGACAGTTAAACAGTTGAGCGTGTATGTGGGCGGAGTACTACACAAAGGGTAAAGAGGCTGTAGGAGTTCTGATATTGCAGAATATCGCACGGCTATCAGCCAATCAGATTTGAGAACCAGACAGAACTGTTGTATAAATATATATATATATATATATATATATATATATATATATATATATATATATATATATATATATATATATATATATATATATATATATATACATACACATATATATATACATATATATATACACATATATATATATACATATATATATATATATATACAAACACAGAGTCTAAAACCCTTTTGTACGAGGAACAACTTTCTTCTACCATTCATTCCCATCTGCAGCTGACGTCAAAACAGCAGAAGTCGTTACTAATTCACCAATGTTACTTGAGAGCTGGTTTTTGAATCATTCTCTCGCATAATGTCTAAAGTGATGACAAACCAGGCGATTTTGCTCACATTATAAGGTTGAATGGCATAAACACCATCAGTCTACAAACATTTTCAAATATTTCGGTTGCAATCGGGAGATCATAATAATTATCCCTGGGAAAGCCAAAGCAGCGCAAACACTACCAGATTACTGTTGTGTTTGTGATAAGGAAAATGCTAAACACATGCGGGCATTTCTTCTTTCTTTCTGTTAACTGAACTAGTCTGCAGTAACGAAATCAGGAGACTCATTAAAAACAAACAGATGGCCAACCAAAAAGTATCTCAGGGTTATACAAAGAGTGGGCAACACAAAATACACACATTCCTGATATGCGAGTCCCATCTTACACTCAATACACTACAATTATATGATATAAATACAGCACTACAACATATAAAAGAAAGAGATAGACTTAAAATGTCACTTACCAGTTTTATAATGCTTTGATCAGCTGTAGTTTAAAATTACGTGGAGCTTTAATCCTCACAGGGCCTATTATGCGGTTTCTGTTGCCATCTTGTGGATGGACAACGTCAACTGTCAACCGTTCTGCTCAGTATGACATGTTGATGGCCGCCAAAGCACTAAATCTCGGAAATTATAAATATTTAAAATAGGCACAATTCTAAAATAAATGCATAGTTGCAACCTAAACAACTACTTTATCCACTAAAAAGCTTGAAAAGTACACTATGTTGTCCAACAACCTCAAAATTTTTCAAACTGTAGTGAGTTTATTTATCTGCTGTCACTATATGTGGGCGGAATCATACACAATAGTGAGGAGGCTGTATGAGTGCAGATTTGAGAACCAGACAGAACTAATGTGTAGATATAGACAGACAGACAGACAGACAGACAGAGATAGATAGATAGATAGATAGATAGATAGATAGATAGATAGATAGATAGATAGATAGATAGATAGATAGATAGATAGATAGATAGATAGATAGATAGATAGATAGATAGATAGATAGATAGATAGATAGATAGATAGATAGATAGAGTAGGTAGGTAGGTAGGTAGACAGGCAGGCAGGCAGGCAGACAGACAGACAGACAGACAGACAGACAGACAGACAGACAGACAGACAGACAGACAGACAGACAGACAGATAGATAGATAGATAGATAGATAGATAGATAGATAGATAGATAGATAGATAGATAGATAGAGTAGGTAGGTAGGTAGGTAGACAGACAGGTAGGCAGGCAGGCAGGCAGGCAGGCAGGCAGACAGGCAGGCAGACAGACAGACAGACAGACAGACAGACAGACAGACAGACAGACAGATAGATAGATAGATAGATAAAGATAGAAAAAATCACATTTCCTAATAATTATATGACATAACATGCACATTTGCATATTGTAGAATACAGTTAAACATTTCATCTTTGACTTTTGCTACAGTTGGCTGACTTATATTTAAAATAGATTAATAATTACAAATGAATGAATAGCACTTTTGAATGTTAAACAGTTCCATAGTCAAATAAATAAATTATTAGCAATTTTGACATGCACATAGTTCCATAGTCAAAGAGATCAAAATCTTTAAGGTAAAACCTTTAAAATTCACAAAAATTACTAGAAAACTGATACAAAATCAGATTATGACATCCCCAAGTTTAGACTTTTTTGCCATTACTTGTATTCCTCGGAGACAATCTGTGACTGTTACATTGATTGAATCTGTTCTTGAGAGGACTGAATGTTTGCGATGATGCGTAAAAAATATTACAACATGATGCAACTTTCTTGATGTCCCCATTCAAGAATGAGCTCATCCGGACCATTATAAGTCAGGCCATCTGACACCCATTCATCTGAATCAAACGTTCAAAGGACTTGGACATCAATCGTTCCCGTTTTTTCATAAACAAGATGTGGGGACAAGTGTTCCAGCTGAAACAACAAAAGGCCTGAGTTCCCCTTTGAATCTCCAGAAGTGCCAGAGTATTTTGGGTCACTGGCTTTCCATTCTGTGGTTCATCTCGTGTTTTTTCTGGCTTGGAAAATGGAGTGAAGGAAGTTGGTCTTGCATGAAGAATATAATTACAGGTGGTTTTGTATCAGACGAATATCCTCGGGTTAAGGGTGGACCCGTTGCTAATACATAAATTGGGTAGTGCCTCTACCAGGCCCTAAAAGAGAGTCGTTGATCATGACAGACTGAAGGCAACTGAAAGCATCTACTGTGCTTAATGGCTTACCAGACCAAAAAAGAAAAAAAGAAAAAGAAAACTTCCTCTCCACCACTCCAAAATGTATCTGGTGTCCTTGAGCAGATAAATACGTGCTAAATCAATGATCACTTTGCACGGCAGCTAAACGCTTGCAGAAATATTGTAGAAGTAGTCATGTGTGCTGCTTTAATATGGTTCCCATAAAACACTTCCTCATGGGAAGCAGCTGGGTGAAGTGAAGTATTGCTTTCACAATGACAGACTTGCAGGAGATGCATTATAATATCACTTGCTATGGTCTCGATTTTTACAATAGTACCAATATTTCAAGTGATAGGTAGGAAATGTTATCCACATTATTGTCACTGCACATTAGGCAAGCACAGCTCTGTGAAACTTTAACCAAAATTACTCAATGAACCTCAAGAGGACTTGATTTAAAATGTTTTTGTTGTTGTTGTTGCTTCCATTTTTACAAATAGTTTATTATCTCTACTTGCCTAAAATAGAAAGGCAAGAAAGATGCTAATGTTTGAATGACTGTAGAAACACTTGTGATTCTTTGTGATTACTAAATGTATCAAAACAGCCAGTATCACTAAAAATTATAATATTTTATTATTTTATATTATATTATTTTATATTATAATATATTATATTTTATATTATAATATATTATAATATTCTATATGTATTATAATATATTACATTATTATTGTATTATAACATATTATATTATATTATATTATATTATATTATATTAGATTAGATTAGATTATATTAGATCAGAAAAATATTTGTGTTGTTGTTTTGATGGCCAAGGCATCAATATGTGGATGTCTAATGGACATCAAGGTTTGCATTTATTACAAGCTTTTTGATGTCGTGCATGATGTCAATTTGATGTTGTTTAAACGCCTAAAAAACACACGTCAAAAGTACAAATTAATTTTGATTTATTGTCAACTGTCTACCTTCATGTCAAAATGAAGGTTGTCAAATTGACATCAAACATTGATGCATTGTCGAGACCAATGTAAGTCATTAATTTGATGTCATTTTGACGTGAAAGTATACTGTAAAAAAAAACAAAAAAACTTGCAAGTACATTGAACTTATTTTAAGTTAATCAGACTTAAAACAGCTTGTGTAACTTATAAAATTAAGTTAGAACATGATTAACTTAGTTTAATAAGTTACAATGAATTAAAAACACATGCTGTCATGACTAATTGTATATATATACCTTTTAACAGTCTAGTCAACTGACATCAAATCGATTTACATGGATGTAGAAATACAAAATCCAGTGTAAATTTGTCAATTCTAATTGGGGCTTTTTAGATGAATGAACATATATTATACTAGAAAACTTTTTTGTGTTGTTATTTTGATGGTCAAAAAGTTGACAACACTTACAAAACACACGTCAAAAATGCAAATTAATTTTGATTTAAAGTCAATCGTCTACCTTCATGTCAAAATCCGAAAATCCAAAATCCTGTTTTGTTCCATGGTCAAAAAGGTAATTAATCGAAATCGAATCGCAATTTGAAATGAGCAAATCGCAAGAGGCTGTGATATAGAATATATATGTATTATTTACAGCTGTCTGTGTGTGATAGGCTTACTAGCCAATTAAGCGAGCATACTTTCATTCTGTGCAATAAGAACTGTTCAATCTACCTCTTATCAGCCATGGTAGTTTGCTGAGTGTTCTGTATTTTTAGAATATATTTTTTTTGTTTGTATAATAAGCCACGTTACCTTCCTAATTTGGTTGAATTGTTTACAGAAAGGAAAGGTCATTTTAGGTGTGCTGATTGTTTGCTCTAGAGAAAAATTTGTTTAATTTCCGAATAATTTACAACCAATCTGAATAAATGTTAATAGAGGTTAACTATCAGTTTTTTTTATTAACGAACACACTTTAGCAGTAAGAAGCAACGATACAGATTATTAAGCTGAAGCTTGACTACAAAATGAAATTGTAGATTAAATCGAAAACACAATATCTGTCAAAACAATTGCAATTAGACATGTTCCCCAAATCACACAGCCCTAGCATCAATGTGTTGATGTCAAATAGACGTCAAGGTTTTGACATCAAATCGATTTGCGTTTTTGAGAGTTTTTTTTAAAGTCATGCCAGATGTCAATTTGATATTGTTTTGCCCACTTTCTGTCTCGCCCAAAGCCTTTTGTTTTGTTTTGGTTTGATTTTTGAACCGACATCATTCAGCAAAGGGATATGGAACTGTAATGCGGTCAAGACCTGACTGGAACTACTTAACTGCGTTTACTTGAAAATAATTCCATTCCTTAGAATCTCCATTAGCCAATCAGAACCAAGTATTCAACAGCCCTGTACTACTATCAAGTGCTCAACAGCATACATCAGATACATCCGACTAACAAAGATATGACGTTTTATCTCTCCTGATCTCTGGACCTGACAGTTCCTCTCATCACAGCCTCAAATCTCTAGACCCACAGGTAGAAACCCTCCAAACCATAAGGGGAAAAGATCTGTATCTGGAAAAATCACGGCCACAAGCTTTTCTTCATAAATATCATTTACAGTCAGCCTGTTGATGACCACCCAAAACCAACAGAGAGAACCATTATTCATTCTCAACAGAAGCCTCAAAGCCACAAACTCAACTGTGCTTTCTTGCTGGCCTCTGGATCTATATATAGATTGCGCAATTCCTTTTCGCTTTTCAGCACAAAGCGGCTGCGTCCTAATTGTTTAGACTTGGTTAGTCCAAGTTTAAAAACACGATTTGCAGTATTAAAAGCATGCTGACTGGATTCTTAGATTTACTTGACAAGTACTGCCTCTAATCTAAAGGACAGTGGGTAGAAGGAAGTGATGAAAAAAGTAGATATATGTGCGGTTATTGGTCTCCTTTACTGTAGACCATATCAAGATCTCCCTCTACTGACCAAACAACGAAATACAAATCAAACAGGACAAAACCAGCATGCCTATAATTAATCATAATAAGTTAGTATCATGTATTTTCACCATATTTCTGTTTCACCCCATCTCGTTTTAAAAATGAATGCCCAAAGGGTTCATTTGTTCCCTCTACAACTATCAAATATATGACTGAACCAAGATTATATCATTAATATTAGGATTTAATAAAAAAATAATAATAACTGTTATAATATATAATAATAACAACAAAATAATGATTGTTAAGCAAACAAGAACATATTTTTTTTTAGATTAAAGGTTTCTTATTATTCTAGTTCTATAGAAATGCATGACAGTTTTAGCTTAATTTTAGATCTTTTGGTTTGTTTATTTATTTATAGAATGTGGTTTCAGTCCACAATCACAACCTTAAACCAATGTGCTAAAAAGGACAAATAAAGATGACTCCATTTAGACATTTTTCAAATTACATCAAGTTGTAAATCCATTTATTGAGCAGAAATTTAAAAGAAATCACTATTAGTGATTATAAAAAATAATCCCAAACAATTTTTAAACTTCTAAAAATGCAATATTAATATATTAACATCAATTTAATAACCACTCCTAGTTTCTCTAAATACATACGTTTGCAAACAAGCAGCAGAGGTTTGACATTACAGCAGAAGAATTTGAAATATTTTTGCTTTTGTGAGCCTGTATTATGATTATTATGATGATTATTAATATATTTTCTTTGTCAACGAACTCTACATTCATATAGACCATTTTGAGGGATGTAAACAAAAACAATGGTCCCCAACAGATTTCCTGTTTTACATTTTTCATTTCTATAGCTTCCGAGAATCCAAAAAGAGCCACATATTAATAAATAATGGTATGATAGCTGTTTTAACATTAAGTTATGATCGAATTGCCTCTTGGTACAGTTATAACAAGCAAGACATGTTCAAGGGAAAATGACATGACCACATTGAAATGCTCTATAATGCAACTGCACTATACATTTTGTACATATTACCTATTAAGCTGATTCAAGTCTGATGCCTTTCCCAGAGATGGGTTGCGCTGCATAAAAACTTGCTGGATAAGTTGGCGGTTCATTCCGCTGTGGTGACCCTGAATTAATAAAGGGACTAAGCCGACAAGAAAATGAATGAATGAAAGTCTGATGCCACACGTCTGTTTCTGTGTACAAAGGCTCAACCGAATGCAAAAAGCAGACAACAAATAGTAACATTACTAATATACATTCACAGTGTGCTATAATATAATACCACTGAAAATCCTACAGTCAATGTTATATCCAAGTCTAATCTCATATGGTTAGACAGTGATTCCTCTTTTATAAATAGCGAAAAAATGGGAGTCTGGGATGGAGAAAATCAGGAGACTGTAGGTTTTCTAAAGGATTTGATTTATGATGAACATAAGAGTCGTAAACAGCTATCAAGATTTCTCAATTCATATGAGTAGCGGCTTGGACCCATAAATAGTATCCCATAAATCACAACTTACAATCTGTTAAAAGTCAATCCTGAGAATATTTCCTTAACACATTATAAATGTTTGAAATATAAAAAAAATAAATTAAAAAAAGCTAACATCTTTTTACCATTGCTAGTTGGTTAGTTCATGGTTAAATCACAGCCCCTTTCCCATAACAGAGCTCAATAGCTGCAGGGAGGATCAATTCTGATTTTTCAAATATTTCACATTTGATAGAGATGGCAGCATATCTGCGAGTGAGCATGGTTTCAATGCTACAAGAGAACATGCCCTTAGCATTTGATTACTTCTTTATTTTAAGATTTTAATATCCAATATTATTAACTTAGCAGCTTTTTAATCATTCAAATTTGGCTGGGTGGTTAATGAAACATTTTTCTGTGGTGTTAAAACGCAGAACCCATTGAGGTCATGTCCAAGGTAAGCATGGGACGATAACCGGTTTACCCTGGTTTGGAAGATTTAAGGTACTAAAACCACAAACATTTCTGTTGTAACATTCCTAAGGTATATGGAAAGGGTTTTTCATGTATTGTAAAAAAAAAATGGGGTTTTTAAAACTAATAAAGACAGCATGAGCATCCATGATTTATTTTAAATATTAAGTCTGACATGTGTACTGTTCAAAAATATCATAAATGCTTCCTAAAATGAAATATATTGTGTTCAAAATGGGGAAATAGTTGTTGTTTTTTACAGAGACTTTTAAAAATAACTTATTTTAGAGCAGTAATAACAATACTGTGATGTCATGATGTTTTTATCTAAGGTTATCATACCATCAGAAACCTATACTGGCCCATGCCTCCACGCGTACAGAGGCATTATTGTAAACTGCGTTTCCTATTTGTTTAAAGTCTCATCCACACATGCACTGTTAAAAAAATGCACCATAAACGCTCTAGAAAGCACTGTCATGAGCATGCCAAAGCAACAGTTGGTGATATTCTTGATTCTGAATGGCTGTCAACATGATACACTGAGGAAGAACATATCATCAGTACACCAAAAAGACTTTGCTGCTTATTCAAGCTACTTATTTAAAATGAGCTGAGTTTTTTTAGTAGTCAACTCAATTGTTTTATGTTCAATCCACTTAAATTTGTAAAAACGATCAAGTTAACTGATATAACGTAATGATATAAGTATTTGGTTAACATGAAGCAATTTGTGTGGAACCTATCATTTTTTACAGTATATACATGCTAACTTCCATAGCTATTAGCAGAAGTAATTTGGTTACGTCGGGCATCTCACAGATCAGCGTCTTGTAAACATCGGAGATTGATTGTAGCCCACAATCTGATGTCGCACATAGAAAAAGATGGCACGGACAAGCCACAAACCCCATTGTTTTTAGAAAATTTTCACCCTGACAAGAGTTTCCGCTAAGTTTTGGTATCTAACATGCGGGCATTTCTTCTTTCTTTCTGTTAACTGAACTAGTCTGCAGTAACGAAATCAGGAGACTCATTAAAAACAAACAGATGGCCAACCAAAAAGTATCTCAGGGTTATACAAAGAGTGGGCAACACAAAATACACACATTCCTGATATGCGAGTCCCATCTTACACTCAATACACTACAATTATATGATATAAATACAGCACTACAACATATAAAAGAAAGAGATAGACTTAAAATGTCACTTACCAGTTTTATAATGCTTTGATCAGCTGTAGTTTAAAATTACGTGGAGCTTTAATCCTCACAGGGCCTATTATGCGGTTTCTGTTGCCATCTTGTGGATGGACAACGTCAACTGTCAACCGTTCTGCTCAGTATGACATGTTGATGGCCGCCAAAGCACTAAATCTTTGAGAACCAGACAGAACTAATGTGTAGATATAGACAGACAGACAGACAGACAGACAGAGATAGATAGATAGATAGATAGATAGATAGATAGATAGATAGATAGATAGATAGATAGATAGATAGATAGATAGATAGATAGATAGATAGATAGATAGATAGATAGATAGATAGATAGATAGATAGATAGATAGATAGATAGATAGATAGATAGATAGATAGATAGAGTAGGTAGGTAGGTAGGTAGACAGGCAGGCAGGCAGGCAGACAGACAGACAGACAGACAGACAGACAGACAGACAGACAGACAGACAGACAGACAGACAGACAGACAGATAGATAGATAGATAGATAGATAGATAGATAGATAGATAGATAGATAGATAGATAGATAGATAGAGTAGGTAGGTAGGTAGGTAGACAGACAGGTAGGCAGGCAGGCAGGCAGGCAGGCAGGCAGGCAGGCAGACAGGCAGGCAGACAGACAGACAGACAGACAGACAGACAGACAGACAGACAGACAGATAGATAGATAGATAGATAAAGATAGAAAAAATCACATTTCCTAATAATTATATGACATAACATGCACATTTGCATATTGTAGAATACAGTTAAACATTTCATCTTTGACTTTTGCTACAGTTGGCTGACTTATATTTAAAATAGATTAATAATTACAAATGAATGAATAGCACTTTTGAATGTTAAACAGTTCCATAGTCAAATAAATAAATTATTAGCAATTTTGACATGCACATAGTTCCATAGTCAAAGAGATCAAAATCTTTAAGGTAAAACCTTTAAAATTCACAAAAATTACTAGAAAACTGATACAAAATCAGATTATGACATCCCCAAGTTTAGACTTTTTTGCCATTACTTGTATTCCTCGGAGACAATCTGTGACTGTTACATTGATTGAATCTGTTCTTGAGAGGACTGAATGTTTGCGATGATGCGTAAAAAATATTACAACATGATGCAACTTTCTTGATGTCCCCATTCAAGAATGAGCTCATCCGGACCATTATAAGTCAGGCCATCTGACACCCATTCATCTGAATCAAACGTTCAAAGGACTTGGACATCAATCGTTCCCGTTTTTTCATAAACAAGATGTGGGGACAAGTGTTCCAGCTGAAACAACAAAAGGCCTGAGTTCCCCTTTGAATCTCCAGAAGTGCCAGAGTATTTTGGGTCACTGGCTTTCCATTCTGTGGTTCATCTCGTGTTTTTTCTGGCTTGGAAAATGGAGTGAAGGAAGTTGGTCTTGCATGAAGAATATAATTACAGGTGGTTTTGTATCAGACGAATATCCTCGGGTTAAGGGTGGACCCGTTGCTAATACATAAATTGGGTAGTGCCTCTACCAGGCCCTAAAAGAGAGTCGTTGATCATGACAGACTGAAGGCAACTGAAAGCATCTACTGTGCTTAATGGCTTACCAGACCAAAAAAGAAAAAAAGAAAAAGAAAACTTCCTCTCCACCACTCCAAAATGTATCTGGTGTCCTTGAGCAGATAAATACGTGCTAAATCAATGATCACTTTGCACGGCAGCTAAACGCTTGCAGAAATATTGTAGAAGTAGTCATGTGTGCTGCTTTAATATGGTTCCCATAAAACACTTCCTCATGGGAAGCAGCTGGGTGAAGTGAAGTATTGCTTTCACAATGACAGACTTGCAGGAGATGCATTATAATATCACTTGCTATGGTCTCGATTTTTACAATAGTACCAATATTTCAAGTGATAGGTAGGAAATGTTATCCACATTATTGTCACTGCACATTAGGCAAGCACAGCTCTGTGAAACTTTAACCAAAATTACTCAATGAACCTCAAGAGGACTTGATTTAAAATGTTTTTGTTGTTGTTGTTGCTTCCATTTTTACAAATAGTTTATTATCTCTACTTGCCTAAAATAGAAAGGCAAGAAAGATGCTAATGTTTGAATGACTGTAGAAACACTTGTGATTCTTTGTGATTACTAAATGTATCAAAACAGCCAGTATCACTAAAAATTATAATATTTTATTATTTTATATTATATTATTTTATATTATAATATATTATATTTTATATTATAATATATTATAATATTCTATATGTATTATAATATATTACATTATTATTGTATTATAACATATTATATTATATTATATTATATTATATTATATTAGATTAGATTAGATTATATTAGATCAGAAAAATATTTGTGTTGTTGTTTTGATGGCCAAGGCATCAATATGTGGATGTCTAATGGACATCAAGGTTTGCATTTATTACAAGCTTTTTGATGTCGTGCATGATGTCAATTTGATGTTGTTTAAACGCCTAAAAAACACACGTCAAAAGTACAAATTAATTTTGATTTATTGTCAACTGTCTACCTTCATGTCAAAATGAAGGTTGTCAAATTGACATCAAACATTGATGCATTGTCGAGACCAATGTAAGTCATTAATTTGATGTCATTTTGACGTGAAAGTATACTGTAAAAAAAAACAAAAAAACTTGCAAGTACATTGAACTTATTTTAAGTTAATCAGACTTAAAACAGCTTGTGTAACTTATAAAATTAAGTTAGAACATGATTAACTTAGTTTAATAAGTTACAATGAATTAAAAACACATGCTGTCATGACTAATTGTATATATATACCTTTTAACAGTCTAGTCAACTGACATCAAATCGATTTACATGGATGTAGAAATACAAAATCCAGTGTAAATTTGTCAATTCTAATTGGGGCTTTTTAGATGAATGAACATATATTATACTAGAAAACTTTTTTGTGTTGTTATTTTGATGGTCAAAAAGTTGACAACACTTACAAAACACACGTCAAAAATGCAAATTAATTTTGATTTAAAGTCAATCGTCTACCTTCATGTCAAAATCCGAAAATCCAAAATCCTGTTTTGTTCCATGGTCAAAAAGGTAATTAATCGAAATCGAATCGCAATTTGAAATGAGCAAATCGCAAGAGGCTGTGATATAGAATATATATGTATTATTTACAGCTGTCTGTGTGTGATAGGCTTACTAGCCAATTAAGCGAGCATACTTTCATTCTGTGCAATAAGAACTGTTCAATCTACCTCTTATCAGCCATGGTAGTTTGCTGAGTGTTCTGTATTTTTAGAATATATTTTTTTTGTTTGTATAATAAGCCACGTTACCTTCCTAATTTGGTTGAATTGTTTACAGAAAGGAAAGGTCATTTTAGGTGTGCTGATTGTTTGCTCTAGAGAAAAATTTGTTTAATTTCCGAATAATTTACAACCAATCTGAATAAATGTTAATAGAGGTTAACTATCAGTTTTTTTTATTAACGAACACACTTTAGCAGTAAGAAGCAACGATACAGATTATTAAGCTGAAGCTTGACTACAAAATGAAATTGTAGATTAAATCGAAAACACAATATCTGTCAAAACAATTGCAATTAGACATGTTCCCCAAATCACACAGCCCTAGCATCAATGTGTTGATGTCAAATAGACGTCAAGGTTTTGACATCAAATCGATTTGCGTTTTTGAGAGTTTTTTTTAAAGTCATGCCAGATGTCAATTTGATATTGTTTTGCCCACTTTCTGTCTCGCCCAAAGCCTTTTGTTTTGTTTTGGTTTGATTTTTGAACCGACATCATTCAGCAAAGGGATATGGAACTGTAATGCGGTCAAGACCTGACTGGAACTACTTAACTGCGTTTACTTGAAAATAATTCCATTCCTTAGAATCTCCATTAGCCAATCAGAACCAAGTATTCAACAGCCCTGTACTACTATCAAGTGCTCAACAGCATACATCAGATACATCCGACTAACAAAGATATGACGTTTTATCTCTCCTGATCTCTGGACCTGACAGTTCCTCTCATCACAGCCTCAAATCTCTAGACCCACAGGTAGAAACCCTCCAAACCATAAGGGGAAAAGATCTGTATCTGGAAAAATCACGGCCACAAGCTTTTCTTCATAAATATCATTTACAGTCAGCCTGTTGATGACCACCCAAAACCAACAGAGAGAACCATTATTCATTCTCAACAGAAGCCTCAAAGCCACAAACTCAACTGTGCTTTCTTGCTGGCCTCTGGATCTATATATAGATTGCGCAATTCCTTTTCGCTTTTCAGCACAAAGCGGCTGCGTCCTAATTGTTTAGACTTGGTTAGTCCAAGTTTAAAAACACGATTTGCAGTATTAAAAGCATGCTGACTGGATTCTTAGATTTACTTGACAAGTACTGCCTCTAATCTAAAGGACAGTGGGTAGAAGGAAGTGATGAAAAAAGTAGATATATGTGCGGTTATTGGTCTCCTTTACTGTAGACCATATCAAGATCTCCCTCTACTGACCAAACAACGAAATACAAATCAAACAGGACAAAACCAGCATGCCTATAATTAATCATAATAAGTTAGTATCATGTATTTTCACCATATTTCTGTTTCACCCCATCTCGTTTTAAAAATGAATGCCCAAAGGGTTCATTTGTTCCCTCTACAACTATCAAATATATGACTGAACCAAGATTATATCATTAATATTAGGATTTAATAAAAAAATAATAATAACTGTTATAATATATAATAATAACAACAAAATAATGATTGTTAAGCAAACAAGAACATATTTTTTTTTAGATTAAAGGTTTCTTATTATTCTAGTTCTATAGAAATGCATGACAGTTTTAGCTTAATTTTAGATCTTTTGGTTTGTTTATTTATTTATAGAATGTGGTTTCAGTCCACAATCACAACCTTAAACCAATGTGCTAAAAAGGACAAATAAAGATGACTCCATTTAGACATTTTTCAAATTACATCAAGTTGTAAATCCATTTATTGAGCAGAAATTTAAAAGAAATCACTATTAGTGATTATAAAAAATAATCCCAAACAATTTTTAAACTTCTAAAAATGCAATATTAATATATTAACATCAATTTAATAACCACTCCTAGTTTCTCTAAATACATACGTTTGCAAACAAGCAGCAGAGGTTTGACATTACAGCAGAAGAATTTGAAATATTTTTGCTTTTGTGAGCCTGTATTATGATTATTATGATGATTATTAATATATTTTCTTTGTCAACGAACTCTACATTCATATAGACCATTTTGAGGGATGTAAACAAAAACAATGGTCCCCAACAGATTTCCTGTTTTACATTTTTCATTTCTATAGCTTCCGAGAATCCAAAAAGAGCCACATATTAATAAATAATGGTATGATAGCTGTTTTAACATTAAGTTATGATCGAATTGCCTCTTGGTACAGTTATAACAAGCAAGACATGTTCAAGGGAAAATGACATGACCACATTGAAATGCTCTATAATGCAACTGCACTATACATTTTGTACATATTACCTATTAAGCTGATTCAAGTCTGATGCCTTTCCCAGAGATGGGTTGCGCTGCATAAAAACTTGCTGGATAAGTTGGCGGTTCATTCCGCTGTGGTGACCCTGAATTAATAAAGGGACTAAGCCGACAAGAAAATGAATGAATGAAAGTCTGATGCCACACGTCTGTTTCTGTGTACAAAGGCTCAACCGAATGCAAAAAGCAGACAACAAATAGTAACATTACTAATATACATTCACAGTGTGCTATAATATAATACCACTGAAAATCCTACAGTCAATGTTATATCCAAGTCTAATCTCATATGGTTAGACAGTGATTCCTCTTTTATAAATAGCGAAAAAATGGGAGTCTGGGATGGAGAAAATCAGGAGACTGTAGGTTTTCTAAAGGATTTGATTTATGATGAACATAAGAGTCGTAAACAGCTATCAAGATTTCTCAATTCATATGAGTAGCGGCTTGGACCCATAAATAGTATCCCATAAATCACAACTTACAATCTGTTAAAAGTCAATCCTGAGAATATTTCCTTAACACATTATAAATGTTTGAAATATAAAAAAAATAAATTAAAAAAAGCTAACATCTTTTTACCATTGCTAGTTGGTTAGTTCATGGTTAAATCACAGCCCCTTTCCCATAACAGAGCTCAATAGCTGCAGGGAGGATCAATTCTGATTTTTCAAATATTTCACATTTGATAGAGATGGCAGCATATCTGCGAGTGAGCATGGTTTCAATGCTACAAGAGAACATGCCCTTAGCATTTGATTACTTCTTTATTTTAAGATTTTAATATCCAATATTATTAACTTAGCAGCTTTTTAATCATTCAAATTTGGCTGGGTGGTTAATGAAACATTTTTCTGTGGTGTTAAAACGCAGAACCCATTGAGGTCATGTCCAAGGTAAGCATGGGACGATAACCGGTTTACCCTGGTTTGGAAGATTTAAGGTACTAAAACCACAAACATTTCTGTTGTAACATTCCTAAGGTATATGGAAAGGGTTTTTCATGTATTGTAAAAAAAAAATGGGGTTTTTAAAACTAATAAAGACAGCATGAGCATCCATGATTTATTTTAAATATTAAGTCTGACATGTGTACTGTTCAAAAATATCATAAATGCTTCCTAAAATGAAATATATTGTGTTCAAAATGGGGAAATAGTTGTTGTTTTTTACAGAGACTTTTAAAAATAACTTATTTTAGAGCAGTAATAACAATACTGTGATGTCATGATGTTTTTATCTAAGGTTATCATACCATCAGAAACCTATACTGGCCCATGCCTCCACGCGTACAGAGGCATTATTGTAAACTGCGTTTCCTATTTGTTTAAAGTCTCATCCACACATGCACTGTTAAAAAAATGCACCATAAACGCTCTAGAAAGCACTGTCATGAGCATGCCAAAGCAACAGTTGGTGATATTCTTGATTCTGAATGGCTGTCAACATGATACACTGAGGAAGAACATATCATCAGTACACCAAAAAGACTTTGCTGCTTATTCAAGCTACTTATTTAAAATGAGCTGAGTTTTTTTAGTAGTCAACTCAATTGTTTTATGTTCAATCCACTTAAATTTGTAAAAACGATCAAGTTAACTGATATAACGTAATGATATAAGTATTTGGTTAACATGAAGCAATTTGTGTGGAACCTATCATTTTTTACAGTATATACATGCTAACTTCCATAGCTATTAGCAGAAGTAATTTGGTTACGTCGGGCATCTCACAGATCAGCGTCTTGTAAACATCGGAGATTGATTGTAGCCCACAATCTGATGTCGCACATAGAAAAAGATGGCACGGACAAGCCACAAACCCCATTGTTTTTAGAAAATTTTCACCCTGACAAGAGTTTCCGCTAAGTTTTGGTATCAGTGATCCAATACTGCATGTGTGTGTGGACGAACAGCCAAACTGCATTAAATAAGCTGCTGTTTTAAAATCACGTTCATGTGGACAGAGCCTGACACTGCAGGCGAGCTCAAACGCACAGCACCAAACCTGATGTACAAACAATGCAACTCCATTATAACACACATTCGAGAAACCTATTCTTCCTGTTGTTGTGGTGGTGACGCGGTGCCCGTTTGAACCTTGCTTATGAACTCTGTGCTGGTGAGGGCATGGCCTTTTCTGGGACAACCGCTCTTTACCGGCAAATGCTCCGCTTTGTCTGAGGAAAACAGAATAATGGTTATAAAAGCTGTTTATGACCATGTAGATATGATGAAACAGAACATATCTTGTTTATTCCACTCTCACATGACGCATTGGATTTATAAAAAAGATATGATTGTATATTACTGTACCTCCTGGTGCGATAGGCTTCATCAGGCGGTTTAGCTGTATTTTCCAGTGTTTCATCATTTGAGTTGAAGACTGATTCTCCAATTCTCTCTATGGAGAAATAAGCAGAATATAGAGCGGGTTGGAGAAAGTAGCAGGGAATTTGCATACAAATAAACTATTTTGATTGTTTTTACCTCTGTGGTGTACTGGTGGCTCTCCTCTGGTTGCTGGACGTTTGGTGGTGTTGAAGCGAAAGTCGTTTCAGAAATAAGAGGCTCCTTTTACAATGAAAGGTGTTTGTTAATTAACTACTAAATGAGGTGTAAACATTGCAGGGAAACAATGCTGGTATTAAATTATAAAAGGAAGTTAGCTTTGGAACTCATTTGGTTCTGCACTGATGAATGACTGTGTGGACTTTTAAGTCATGTAGCAAATTTTTAAGAGGGCATTAATGTAAAGAAGTTTTAAAAATCCGGTAGTAATAAGAATAGATCATCTATTCGAAAGTGAGTATTCGGACAAAATTCTGTGTATACAAAGATTGTAGAGTGAGTGAGGATTTTGTTGCTATTTATTTATTTATTCATTTATTTGTATTTATTTTCTTTTTTCATTTATTTTATTTATTTATATTTATATTTATATATTTATATATAGATTTATTCATTTATTTATTTATTTAATCATTTATTGATGCATTTATTTATTTATTTTTATTTTACTTCCTTTATTCTTTATTCTATATAATAATTTATTTATTTATTTTCTTCTTTTATTTCTTTTTTTTTAAATACACACACACACACACACACACACACACACACACACACACACACACACACACATACATATTTAATTATTTATGTATTTATTTCCTTTTTTTACTTATCCCTTCATTTACTTGTTTTCTTTTATTTATTAATGTTCCTTTGTTTATATATATATATATATATATATATATATATATATATATATATATATATATATATATATATATATATATATATATATATATATATATATATATATATATAAAAAAAAAATATATATATATATATATATATATATATATATATATATATATATATAATTTTTATTTATTTTTTTCCCCTTTTCCTTTATTTTAAAAGATTTCAATACATTTACTTATTTAACCATTCGTGCAAAACTAAAATTAAAACTTTATAGAGGTACATCAAAAAAATATTCTGTTTTTTTTTGTATAAAGACCCCATTTTTACACAAAAATAAATATTTTAAATGGGTCTAAAATATTAACTGGAAAACATTTAGTTTCCTTCATTTTCCAAAAACTCATTATTACGTTTTAGGTTTTTAATTGCTTAATTCTAAAACTTTATCTTTTTCTTAAAATTTTAGATAATATGTTGTTTTTAAACCTTTGTAATAATTATTTAGTTTCTTTAATATAACGTATTCTAACGTCTTTTTCATTCTAAACTGCACATGTTTTCTGTTGCTGATGATCTTAATAAACGAAGTGTCAATTCTTTTGTTTGAATTAAATATATATTTAAATGAATAATTTATAATCTATTTATTCATGTTTCTTTCAGCATATATGTTTAAAAGCACTGGTGTTAAACTGACAAGAGTATTTGGCTTATTTGATACCTATAGATACAGTAGGTGTATTGAAGCAGAACTGAAACTAAACTCTGCAGGGCTGCGGCCCTCGAGGAATTAAGTTTGACAGCCCTGGTTTAAAGGATTTACTTTTGTCCATACATCTACAGTATATAAAAACAAACAAAAAAGTGTATGTTGGGTTTTACAGTCTTCATTTCTTCACGCTGTCACTCACCACAGTGTTTTGTTGACTGCTCTCCTCTGCATGTTGACTGATGGGAGCTGCTTCAACTGAAGTATCATCATTTATCTGTGGCTCTACTTGCACCCTAACAGAAGCCGTTTGCATCTGCTGCTGAAGAAGGAGAAGATCTGCAAGTTTCTTCTGCTCCTCTGCAAGCTGCCTGCAGGTGGAAATCAAAGCCTATTTCACATCCTAGTTCAACAGCGCCCATGTGTGTTGGCGATGAAGAGAATAAAATGAGATGATATTAGCTTTGAGATACCTCTCCAGCTCCTGTCGGGCTCTGTCCTCTTCTAAGCGTGCGTGAATCTGGGTGTTGAGCGCCTCCTCCAGTTTAACCTGTGTGAGCTCCAATTCATTGATTCTCTTCTTGTGCTGCTGCACTTCCTTCTCCATCTCAGTCAACGTCATTGTCATCTTTTCATTAGCCTGCAGAACCGCAAAATAAATGACTATGCAGCTGAATAACTACTGTATACAGATGTACAATAGAAAAAAATGAACAATTTATCAGTTTCTTTGGATATATTAGGTGTGGATTTGCATAAAATGTAAGTGTTTATTTATTTCATAAACATGTGATAACATTTATTCCAAATTTAAAATAAAAATTTGCAATTTAGAGCTTTTTTCTGAAAATGGCAACTCTCAAAAAATCGAATAGCTGGATAGCAACTATAGAATTACAACAACAAATTCAAGTACTTAAGTATGATTCAAAAATACTCTAGTAAGAAAGTCTTGTTTTTTTGTTTTTTCGGCTAGAATAAAAGCCGAATTTAAATTTTTTAAACACCATTTTAGGGATAAATTTATTAGCCCCTTTAAGAACACACTATCGTTATACAATAACTTGCCTAATTACATTAACCTGCCTAGTTAACTTAATTAACCTAGTTAAGCCATTAAATGTCACTTTAAGCTGTATAGAAGTGTCATAAAAATATCTAGTAAAATATTATGTACTGCCATCATGACAAAGATAAAATAAATCAGTTATTAGAAATGAGTTATTAAAACTATTATGTTTAGAAATGTGTTGAAAAAATCTTCTCTCAGTTTAACAGAAATTGGGGGAAAATAAACAGGGGGGCTACTAATTCTGACCTCAACTATATATAGCACAGACAGGTTCAAAGCTTTTGAATGCTTTACTTCAGTTATTCTTTACAACTGCAGAATATTTGGGCCTTTTGTTCAGTACCTTAACATGACAACGAGAGATGGCAAAAACACTGCTGCTGCTTTGAATTAGACTGACTTCTATCCATCTATTGATCTATGTCCTATAAAATAAACAACCTAACCCTAAATGTAAAATACAGTAAAAACCCTCTAAATCTGTTGAAAGATACCGATCTGAAGGTGGTTTGGTTTGTAGCTGGACATTATTGGAGTTCACCTAATAATGTTAGCCTATTCAATCACAGAAAATGGGAAATGTCAATACTACTATAATTTCAATTCTGATATTTTAATAATACAAATCAAATAATTAAATTATAATGTATAAGGTAATTTAAAGCTATCTCGCGGCCCACCTGCAGGATCGCTGAGGCCCTCAAGTGGACTTCAATACATTACAAATATGCTCACTGAATACAAACCTTATAGATGCCTCAGATCTTTAGGATCAAATAAACAAAAATTTGCAAGAGTCAAGTCAAAGCACCAAGAGTCCAGTCAAAGCAGGTTGAATCCGCCTTCAGCAATTACACCCCCGCTGCTGGAATCAGCTTCCAGAAATGTTCAGATGTGCTCCAAAATCAGGTACACTCAAATTAAGACTTACACCACATCTGTTTAGCTGTGCTTTTACTGAATGAGCACTGTGCTACATCCAACAGATTGCACTATTATGTCTTTCTCTTCTTTTTCATTCTTTTAAAATCAGTTTTGACACATTTTAATCAGTGTTTATCTGTTTTTAATCACTTTTATTATATATTTTTCTGTAGTTATACTTGTCTCTTTTATTCCTGTTTATGTAAAGCACTTTGAATTAACATTGTGTATGTAATGTGCCACATAAATAAACTTGCCTTCCCCTGCCTTGCCTAAAATGCTCTATGTATTAGGACAGCATGATATTGAAAAAAAAATCAGACATTGCGATGTTTTGTTTTTCTGCTATATAAATTGTAATGTGACTTAAATCACTCAACTTGGTCAAAATTCAGGAACAGAAATTGAATCATCAGATGTAAAATAGCACTACACAGCATCTTCATTGTATAATTTTATAATTAAATAAAATATTTTTTTAAATCAACCGATACAATTCCTAGTGTCTGTGCTTTAAACTCTTTTGATATGCTCATACTGTACAGTCACATGCCTTAAAACATGTAAATTCTAAACATTTGCTCCATTTTGGTAGAAATCTCCAATGACTTTTGCCTCACTATGTTCTATACTGTGGCTTCTGGTAAAATATAATTCCAATTCAACATTGCAGATCTTTGCGATGTGAAAACAATGGTAATTTTGGAAAAACAATGGCTCTAAATTACATTTTTATCTTAAATTTGAAAGACCAGTCATGAGTATTTTAAAAATAATAATTTGAATTTGAAAAAAATAAATAAAAGTAAATTCAGAGTATATACAGGAATCACAGAGTGAAATTCAATACCTTTCCAAGACCTTTTTTTAAGACTCATACATTTTTTTACACACTTTCATACATTTTAAGACCTTATAACTACTTTATGTTTTAACTGGAAACACTTGCGAGGTTTTAACTTACAGTATATTTACTAAATATTTATGTAAGAAACGAATCAAAAATTAAACCATTATTCATATACTAATTACAAATCGATTAAATCTAGTTAATTGAGCAGGTTTCAGCAGCACCTTTACAACTGCAAAAATAATGGTGCAGTAAACAAAGCAGCATGATGTCAAATCTAGTAGGATTTCAATGATTTCATAATGATTTCTACACAGCATCTTAATATTCACAGATTTAATTCAGGCAAACTTTAGCATACAACCGTGCAATGCATAATCAAAAATAATATATATTATAATAAAGATAAATACCTTGTAAAATAGCATTTACGACTTTTTAGTACTTTTCAAGGGCCTTACATTTCTCTACATTGATTTATCAACTTTTTAAAATTGTAAATATGCAGAAACTGGGAAAACAAATCAGCATTGATGATAATTACAGGCCAATAATTACTACGAATGTATACAATCAAATTACATTTTTATTAGCTAATAAGGGCTAGTTACATGTTGTTAAGCAAAAGAGAGTAGAAAATGCATCACATTTGTGCTGTGTGTAAAGAAAAAGTATCTTATCTGGAATTACAAAGATGTCAAAATCAGATTTTGTAAGCTCTGTGAGTAGACTCATGATGTGATTATGACACTTAATCATTTTCAAAACACAGAAGAGACATTATTCTTAACATAATGTTCAGAATTTCATTAATGAGGTGAGAATTATTCATTTAAAATAAGATAAAAAAAAAAAACTGAATCACAAAACTAACCCTCTCAGCAGATACAAGTCTGTATAAACAGTTATCAGGAAAAATGTATTATTAATATGCATCTCTAAAAAATAATAAGTTTTTCTTCATTTCCTTATTTTAGAATGATTTCTAACTGTTATGGGAAGTGAAATATGTTATTTATAGTATATTTTATAGTCAAATTTTTGAGGATATTATTTTTTACTGTGTGTTTAATCATATCAACGCCGATCCAAACTTTTGAACGTTAGTTAATAATGTACTAAAAGCTGACTTATACACATAATGAAACATCTGTGTGCAAAGTTCTTCAGTAAATGGATTTGTCATAATGCAAGGGTATAATTGTGTAATAATTCGTTTTAAGACACGTCAACATCTATTAATAAAACATGATGGTTAAAAAAAAGCTGTCACCTCTTTAGCTTCTTCAAGCTGCTTCTCCAGATCTCTCTGTATGGCCTGCTGTTTCTCATGCTCTTGCTTCTCTTCCTCTTTACACTTTGCCTCCACCTCCCTCTGTTTCTACAGGACAAACAAACGTACATAAATTTTAGAACTAAATCCTAACTTGTTTCTCAATGAATACCGCACAGTACCAAATACCATAAACATTTTAACAAGTAAATAAGTTTATCATACCTTATCATTGACTATCACTGGACAGTCATCTGACATTTTAATTGTGCAACTGTATTCCAGTTATCAACATTGTAATTTTGCATATAATTTAGTTTAAAATCTTTTTAATCCTGTGAATGTATAGTAGTTTAACTGAATATTGTTTATAAATCAGTGTTTTCTTGGTTCATGGAATTTTATGGTGCTAAAGTATATTGATGCAGTAGTTATGATGCATTTGAGACCTGAAGTTAACCACTTTTTAGCACAGACCTGAAAATAAAATTTACTGTAGTAAAGTTTGAACGCTTTAGAGTGCAGACTCTCTTTTTAAATACACTTTTTATTTGATGTAAAATATGTATTTCACAAAAACATGTTTTAAACTATGACTGTGAGAAAAAACTGAATAATGAGCCAAGAAAAATATATTGCTATTATTTTGTAATGTCACATCAAACGCATTGCATTGTGGGTTGTAACATTTGACCTTTTTAACTCAAAATTTCCCTATATAAAATGTCCCCCTAAGTATATTTAAAGGCACCCCTCCCCCTCTATAAACATTCATTTTAGTATTTCAGCTGCAATTATTATAAACCTTTTTATATCTTGACAACTTTTTTCTTCGAATTACACATAGCGATTACAAGGCATTTTGCAATAGTTTATACTGATTGGTCAACCATGACATTGCAAGATATGGTATTCTGAAATAACAACTGATTAATGTTTTGTCTAATTGCTTAGTTTTTTGGCAAGTGGCCTTGTAATAAGAGGTATAAAGTACATCCAGTCGATAATTCAGTCTTATACAATCAGCCTTTCAGACTTTATTCTGTGAGAACAAGCATCTTGATGTACATTATCCCTTACTTCAGTTTAAAAACAAAAAAAAAATCCATTCTTGCCATCATCCACTGCTAAGGACCCTTTACAGAAGATGTTATGACACGTGCAAAGGTCATCGGCATCTTAAATCTTTTAATATTTTGATTACAAAAGTATGAACATCTATATGTATTTATGTATGTATTATATCATCTTTGCATCAAATTACAAAAGACAAATAACACTTAATAACACTGAGGTGTTTGAAATGCAGCGTCTATGAGCATGACAGAAAATTTGTAATTTGAACAATGTTTTTCCTTTTTCTGGAAGTCTTGATAACACCATCGCTCAGTTTTTCCTTTATTATTTCAGCAAATAGGTTTGTAAAGTGTGTAGTATACACTGCCGTAATAGAGTAATATAACAGAATGACATTGTGAAAACTGGTACCTGAATAATGCTCTCTATGTGCTGCTCTAAGCTCTCTGTCTCCCCCTGCTGTTCTGGAGCAGAGTGTTGCGACGCCTCCACTGCACTGGACTCATTGTGAGTGCTCTGGTTGCTCTGGCTTCTCTGAAGGGTTTCTCTCTGCTTGCGTCTGCTCAGTTTCAGGTCCTGATGTAGAGAGCTCTTACCCTCAGCCCTTAACCTGAAAGCCATCTGAATAGCTACAGAATAAACAAATAAACATTACACCTGTGAAATTACATCGTATTAACAATAATATTCTTTAACTATTGCACAAAATGTAAAGATGAAAATGGAACTCTGTTTCACAGTTTGTGGGAATGTGAAGAGCTGCAGTTGTTTTGGAAGGAGGTGTAATTTAAAATTCAATGTAATAATGTTTTATTATCATTATTATTATTATTATTATTATTATTATTATTATATGTAGAAGGCACACACACATTGGTCAATTTAAATGTATTTTTCATAGTATTGTATTTTATTTTATAGTTTACTTTAAATGTAATTTCAGTTTCACAAATATAGGGGTGGGAAAGTACATTCTGAAATATCATATAAGTATAAAATAGTAAATAATTAAAGTATAAATATTAAAAATATTTAAAATCAATAAAAACAAATATGTATAGGATTATACATATTTAATACAAAATGTTCAGCCATGCAACAGGCTGATTTGGGTTTTAAATGCATTTCCAAAGCTATCACAGCATGACTGCATGACAATCTTATTTGCCAAATCTCAGGTTTAATAAAACGTATTATTAATAAAATTAATTATAACTAGTATGGCAAACTATGCTGTTTACATCAGCGATACAAATCATTACGTATTATCTTTGTATAAATATGTATCAATAAACCCCTAAAATTAAATGGACATTTCATCTAAAATGAAAAATTATGTCATCAATTTTCATCCTGCATTTGACTTGAGTTTCTTCCATCTGATTTACTACATTGTTTATATGAAATATGCAAAAATGTATGGACTAAGCAGCTATTGAGTTCTATAGTAAAAACTTTTTTTTTACTACTATGGATTTCAATGGCTGCTGGTTTCCATCATTCTTCAGATTATCTTTTTTTGTGTTCAACAGAAGAAAGAAATCCATAAAAGTTTAGAACCACTTGTAAGTAATGGGTAAGGATAAGTTAGGCTCCTCACCTTGCATCCAGTCTACTCTCTGCTTTAGGTTTGAAGCACTCATTTCATAGGTCCTCACTGAAGTTTTCACACAAAACAGGCATCTTCGGCCTTCTTTATCAGGAACACTCTGAAATTAATGTACAAAATAAGACGGTTATAAGACCTGATAAATTTAGGATACTGATTTTACAGTGGCAATTGCTTATACTTCTTCTACCTCCACTACACTGCTCTCCTCTAGCAGGATTTCTCCTTTCTTCTCTTTCTGGTCTTCGGCAACATAATATATGAGGCTGCCGGGCTTCAAAACAAACCACCGCTCCTGCCAGTTCCTGCGAACATGCCCCTTCTTTACCAGGTAACCCTGAAGCATAAAGCAATTACAGAATAAACAGGAACAGGCTAAAAGACTTGAAATAAAATCTCTGTGCTAATAACATGCCGTCAGTAACACAATGCAGGAAGTAAAGGAGCATGCTGCAATCAAAACAATGGTAGGTGTAACTGTAAGTGCGTACAAACAGATTGTGGTGCGACTTAACACTCATTGAATGCAAACATAGTGTGCTGTATGCAAACCAGTCACCTTTTTGATGATGCTGTGGTACATTTCCATGAAAACTTCGTCCACAGCGAGACTGAAGGCCTCTTTGCTCTCGACGTGCAAAAGCTGGCCTGCGCTCAAATGCTCCAAAAACTCCCACACTGACACGCCATCCTGAAGATCAACATTCTTTGACAAAAGTTCCTCCAGTAATGTGCTGTCCCACTCCAAGCTCATTGCACTGGAGATTTTCTTCAGCAGGTACTCCAACTAAATCATCAGAGGCAAAAGAGAGATTTGGACTGGCACATCAGCATCTGCTACACAGGCTACAGTTGAGCTGTTAGAGCAAGTACAATGGTAAGACATTTCATCTGAAATTTGTTTTAAATTTTTGGGATGACAATGAATGATACACAGAAGTGTTGATAAACTAAAACAATGCACAAATACATCCTTGGATCCGATTTGTCATGATGGAATAAATTTGAATAGCTTTTTGTTAGATGTATATTAGTTTAATTTAACCCTTGATCAACAGAAGGCATTGCTACTAAACTGCTGTGTTGTGGTCATTTGGGGGTCATGGACTATGGTGTACACTCACAAATTTTATTTATATGCCACATGATTGGATTGATAGATTCTCTGATCCATTTTAGCATCATGCAATCGTTTTTTGTAACATACATATAGGTTTGATTTTGTTATATCTTTTGACAAACTGTTGGGATGCTCTCAAATAATGTGGTGTGGTCAGTTTTGAGGTGAGTAATGCTCTAATAGGGTGAATAATGCTTTCAAATAATGTGGTGTGGTCAGTTTTGGGGTGAAAATAAACTTTGATCATTTGATGGCACTGCTACCAAACTGCTGTGTTGTGGTCATTTTGGGATCATGGACTATGGCACACACAAACACACTCTAATTTGGGATTTATTTGCCACATGATTGGACAGAGACATTCTCTAATCCAGAGGTTCTCAAAGTGGGGGTCGCGGGACAATGAAGGGGGGTCGCCTGGTGATTTTCAAAAATCAATTAATTTTTTATTAAACCTTAAGACTTACTGTATTTTATCAATAACCTACTGAAGAGAAAAGTTACTATAGTTACTATAAACTATATAGTTACTATAGTAGCTTATAGTTACTAGTTCTATTGGATTGCGACTTCTCGGGTAATTACATTATACTAAAGAAACAGCAATACTGTCAGATGCAGAAGATTTTGTAACACCAGGTTAAACTTTCTAGCCCATTTACAGCACTGACATACATAAAAAAAACAAAGAATAGACTTGGGTCTATTGGTGTGTTTGTGCGCTTCATTGCATACAAGGTTTCTGTATTTATAACCACCACCTCAGAGAATATTGGGGGTCACGAGTCACTGGCATTGTCCTTTTGGGGGTTGCGGGCTGAAAAGTTTGGGAACCCCTGCTCTACTCCACTTTGGCATTATGTATTATTTTTTGTAACTTTCATTTTAGTTTTTTTGTAGTTTTTATTTTATTTTAGTTTTATTTTGTTATATCAAATTGTTGGGATGTGGTGTGATCAGTTTGGGGTGAATATTACACAACTAAAAACAGATGACGATTTACTAAAGCCTTGCATAACAACAACCTCAAACTATTGAGACCAAAAGTGATATAAAACCAAAATATTTAAGGGTTTGCACAGAAAAAAATAGAGGGAAAATGATAATAGTAATAGTAATTTAATAATAAAAATCCACTTTAGCATCAATGCAAATAATAATTGTGGTGAATTATTGCGAAATATATCACCTGATATATTTATATGTGGAGTCAGGCTTGATTATATAAAGAAAAGAAAAACAAATGATTAAAACACACGAGAACACAGATGCACATGACAAAACCTGCAAGAAATGAAAAATTACAACATATCCTGAAATTTGGTCGATTGATAGAAATCTACATGTAACAAACGTTATCATCAGGAAACCACCTCATCTATACTAAGTTCTAATCCCCGGGTCACTTCCTTCCGTAAAACGGATGCATACGAACAAGTAACACTATACTATAGCAAGTCTACAGTGTTGCTTGACGTGTCAACTCGCAACATCATAAAAATGCAGACGCAAGAATAGAGAGTTTATTAGTGTGGACAAAGTCTAACCAGCAGCTCTAGCCTGTGCCTTTTTAATATATAAACACATTCAGTCTGACTGGTGGTACCTAAACTGTTTTGGTGAGCAGGTGATGTGCGTTTCATTTTAGCGATATGCTTTTTATCTCTCTCTATCTGTCACTCACCTCCGGTTGAATAATGACTAATGGGTAACGGTCTTCAGAGAGTAGGTTGAACAGGCAGAAGAGTTTAAAACAGTCTCTCTGTGAACACAGACCCTGCTGAACGCTAGGTTTGCAGTTCTTCTTTGAAGACATTGTCCAGCACAGCTCATCAAATATTTCCTTATTAAATGTCCCATCAATGACCTGTAAATAAACATACAGTACTATTAGCATCTGTTTGCCAGCAAACATTGCTCAGTGTTCAATTAAACTAAATAAGTGAGTTGAATTGTTCTGTTCTTAAAGGAGCAGGTTATCTTAGGGTGCTTTCACACCTACACTTTTGTTTCGGAACGTATCTCGTTTGCCCAGTTAGCGCGGTTCGTTTGGCATATGTGAACAGGGCAATCGCGCTCTGTTCCGCGCCAAAGTAATCGCTCCGAGATCGCTTGAATGAGGTGGTCTCGGCTCGATTGAAACGAACCCTGGAGCGGTTCAATTGCAGTGCGATCCGATACGAGCGCGGTTATATCACAGTGTTTTATGGATATGTAATAGGCTTACGGCTATATGAAGAGAGAATTATGATTATGGCGGGAAGTTTCGTGAGTCTCCGGATGCCCGCAGACGAGTGATGATCACCCGGTAATCTCGCGTCTCCCTCCCGGTCATCAAATAGGCATGGTCGCGCACCCCTCTCACCCCTCCCCACTGCGTCTCTCCTCAGACACGTCGCCCGCGCGCACCCTGTCAATCACCACCAAACCACCACCTCTCCTGACAGCTTAGCGGGACGCTGCAAAATAAACCCTGACACTCTGACTAATGTAAGGAGAGTTCACTCGCACGTGACTTGTTTTAGCTCTTTAGGTCCGATTAGAAACTTTGCAGTGTGAAAGTGAACCACTCCAAGAGCAAAGAGCAACAATGTAACAATTGTAATCTCTGTTTCGGAACAACTGAATCGATTCACAGGTGTGAAAGCACCCTAAATGTCTACTTTCCGTCATATTTCACAAAAACGCATATATTTGTTAAAAAAAGTTCAGAACAAGTCTTTTATGCATGAGTGCAAATGTGATTTAAAATTTGACTCATAATAAAGGTTATGCATGTTCAGTTTAATGAATCAAAATTCATTCTCAGATCTCAAGATTGACAATTTAGCACATGCTGCTTTAGCTTACACTGCTAAAACTGCACTGGACATTATCAAGCATTTATTTATATCGCAAAAAGTTTTGTTACTTTTGATATAAAACAAAGGTCTTTCAAACTCTGTCCATTTTGCCATAAAAATCAAACCAATAAATGCTGTTTTGATGCTCTTTGATATAGCGTGACAGATCATTATACGGGTACCTCAGTTCAAAAAGTAGAGGAGTGTGGCTTAACAAGATCCTACTTCTCTCTTTACTATTACTTATAGCACCAAATAAACATGAATGAGTATCTGCGGGCATGTGCAAGTAATAGGTACAAGCAATAGAGCTTCTTATATAGTTTATAGAAAGCAATAATTGTATTATCCTTTAGTTACATTAAATTATGATTCTAAAGTATTGGTTCAGAAAAATCAATGTTCTACTTATTTTTAAACCATTTTACAGTAAGCATATTGGATTGTAATTTAGCATTTATTACTGTGCATTTATTACACCTATTAATATTATTTTCTCAGTAATATGAAATGTAAATATTAAGAATATTCTGTACTTTAAATGAACTGTTTTGATGTATAAAAGCTTTAGTCCTCGTTTTCTGTAGTTGCGTGGAAAAGAGCAACTAAAACATAAGTCAAACTTGTGTATTTGTGTTACATGCCAGAAAGAAAGTCATACGGATTTGGTATAACGAGTAAAACCTAGTTAAAAACTAGTACACTTAATTGTTATGAATGTGCATTCGTAGCATACTTCAAATATAAAGATAACTGTACTAGCAGATAATACGTTAATGTAATAAAACATATTACTTAAATAACTTGTTAATGTTTTATATCAACCTTAAGCACATTTAAAGTACAAATTTTAAAGGTTTTATGTTAATTACAGGTTAAATCAGCTTTTAATTTGAATTAAAATGACGTATACTTTGATGTATAAATATACAATCACAAAAGATTCTAGTAATTTAATTGAGAGCCTAAAAAGTGTTCAGTTCATATCTAAGTATATTCTTTTTATGAAGTACATAGCATCAGTAATAAGTTCTAATAAGTATGCTATAAACATAATTCACAGTGGATAATCGCGATAAAATTTTGGTAAATGTGTAAAGTTAGCAGACCTTTGCCAAAATGTATTTGTTGAGGTAGGGCATGTAGCCATGGCTGGACACGGGCCCATTGTTATTGTCCTTAAAGTGCTCTTCTAACGCCACAGGATCATGAGGAATATTTAGCACTGTATAAAGATTGTGCGACAGGACCTAGAGAAGAAACACACACACAAACACGTAAATGTGATGTTTTCTATCATTGTAACCACAGTGCTAGATAAACAAAACCACAGACGAGTTGAGAGCGCAAGTGTAACTACAGCCTTGTGCCCCAAAAAATTATAGACACTTATGTTAATGTTGCATTGAGTTACAAAATATCAAACTGAATGACATTTACTTTACAGAAAGACACCATGTGCACACTTTTAAAAGCACAATATTTCAGATGCATGATTGAGGATGCAACAGTAAGTACAAAATTAAAGTTAAAATAAGAAAAATGTAACACTCACAAAAAAAGAATGCTTAAAAGCTCTATTCCATGTTCACTCAAATTGCATGGAAAAGAGCAACGAAAACATACAGTTAAGTCAGAATTATTAGCCCCCCTCAATTATTAGCGCCCCTGTTGATTTCCCCCCCCAATTTCTGTTAATTGGAGAGATGATTTTTTTTGTCCAACACATTTCTAAACATAATATTGTAGTAACAATACTATTGTACTAGATTTTTTTCAAGACCCTTCTATACAGCTTAAAGTGACATTTAAAGGCTTAACTTGGTTAATTAGGTTAACTATGTAGGTTAGGTTAATTAGGCATATTAGTGTATAATGATGGTTTGTTCTTTAGACCAGTGGTTCTCAAACTTTTTTTCCTCAAGTACCACCTCAGAAAAAAATTGTCTCTCCAAGTACCACCAAAATGAACAGTATTGAAATACAGTAGAGTTGCAGGCCCAGTAAAGCAGCTACAACTCTGCAAATTAAAAAACGTGGCAGATTACCTCAGAAATATATGCTACATGTCATATATGGCATATTATATACATCATTTTTGATACATTTTGAAATGTGTATAGCATGTACATTTCATTCCTCCGCGTACCACTAGTAGGAAGCCTGCGTACCACTAGTGGTACACGTACCACAGTTTGAGAACCACTGCTTTAGACTATCGAAAAAAATAGCTTAAAGGGGCTAATAATTCTGACCTTAAAATGGTTTCTAAAAATAAAAAACTGCTTTTATTCTAGCCGAGATAAAACAAATAAGACTTTCTCCAAAAGAAAAAAATATTGTCAGACATACTGTGAAAATATTCCAGCTTTTTAAACATCATTTGGGAAATATTTGAAAAAGAAAATACATTTCAAAGGGGGGCTAATAATTCTGTACAACTGTCCCTAAAACTTAAATCTACTAAAACTTTCTCCATTTGTGACTGTCTCCATTCATGGCAGAAAAACGTCATGTGGATATGAGCTGTGAAAAACAAGAGCTTAACGCACATTTTACTGCATAATGTAATTAAAAACTTAAGTGTAACAATACTTTGGTATATTCATGTAAACTATCAACTACCTTAAAAGAGTGCATGTTTGTTTTTTTAAATACTACACCTTTAACTGAAGCACTTTCTAAATTCTTTACTTTAAAATACATTAACTTATGCTATAACACTTAATTGTAATGTTCAATTGGTCAATGTGAAGTTACCTTCATGACTTCACAACAATACATCCATTTGAATGCTTTATAATATAATTTGAGTAGAAGTAAAAAAGTGAAGTTAGGTGTTTAAAAAAAGGTCTAACCTGTTATTCAAGAGTCAGCTGAGAGAACTGGGATTTAAAAGCCACTTTATTGGCATGATCATGAGTCAATCAGCACTAAAACTGACTATATAACGTGTGATAATAGTTTTACACACTGTAAAATATATTTGTAGACAATGTCAAAAATGCTTTCAGTGTAAGATTTAACATGCCTAGACTCATGTCTGTTTAGGTTGGGATTTCAGGCCGACCCAGGGACATGTTAAAACATGAGAAACACTGTCAACGTAGTCTGCATGTATCCTTTGGTATTTATTTTTAAGCTAATCGAGTAATGAATTGTGATAGCAATTCATTTATTTTTGAGCTAATCAAGTAATGAATTGTGAAACCAATGCCATCAGTAAAAACAAATGGCACAAAGCAATTAGCTTTGAGTTTATCTCAGACTATTTAGTGCATTAGGGTGTGTGTCTCTTTTATCAAGACTACTGTACGTAACCATATGTAGGAGTCAAAAACTGTACCCAAATCCTGAACTAAAAACATATAATAGGTTCATTGTAAACATAAACATATTATTTGTAATTTATTTCAAACAAATGGATATGTCCTCAGTTTGGGTTTGGGTCAGGTTTACAACTAGCTTAATATAAAAACAACAGAAAGCTATGGAATGTTCCCATTTTGATATCACGTTATGTCATGACTCCTTTGAACTGTTGTTCCTTTCTTTGCAATACTATCTCCTGACAGCAGAATGTAAAAGTAAACCGACACAAACATTGTAAACGTTATTACAATGTACACGCGAAATTAAATAAAACGCGGTTAAGGTAAACAACCCTCAATCCCACTGCAACACAAAGGTAAACAGGTAAGTCTGACCTTCAGTTGCGACTTGGAAACTTTTCCGCTCTGCTCCACATCTAGAGACGTGAACGCGTACCAGACAGACTTCAGCAACTCGCTTTTTAGATCCATAACGACAATAATGACACTTCATGCTCGCATTCTGAGACAGATACCGCTTCACATTGCGGAACTGAGACGCGGGCTGTGCTTTAAAAACTACGCGAGCTCCCTACCTAGACAACACTGTGTGACAACAAAGAACGCGCAACATCAACAAGTTTCAAGCGAAAGCGCAACCACTAGAAACTAGTCTCCTTATATTGTGAGACGCAACCTGGGTACCAAATTAAATGCACTAGCTGGGAGGGGACAGTAGCTGCTGGTGAACTTAAAACCTCATTCTAGACCGCGAGTAAGTTAATGTGGAAGAATAAATAATAACAGCGCCATTTAAAAAGCAAGCGCAACTATCAGCATATTATTAGGCCAGTGTAATAGTAGCTA
Source organism: Danio rerio (assembly GCF_052040795.2). Classification (NCBI taxonomy): domain Eukaryota; kingdom Metazoa; phylum Chordata; class Actinopteri; order Cypriniformes; family Danionidae; genus Danio; species Danio rerio. The sequence continues at coordinate 19,332,617 of NC_141024.2, forward strand.
TAAGCGCTATACAGTAGAATCTGTTCAGATTTGAGATATGCACAAGATGAAACGCTATTACGAAAACAAATCTCTGGTAATTGTTTACTGTTGCTCGATCATAGCCTTCATAGGCTACTAAATAAGACGATAATTAATAATTGTTCAGTGTTCATTTCTACGTGTGATTATAAAATTGTGATTAAGTTGTAATATATATAAATAGCGTAATTAAAATATTGAATTTATTTAAACTGCTACTCTTTTTTTTCTAGCATCATAAAAGATGTCACTGTCGTGGTATAGTATGTAGCAAAAACTATATAAATATATATATATATATATATATATATATATATATATATATATATATATATATATATATATGATAGTAATAATAATAATAAATTATATATATATATATATATATATATATATATATATATGTGTGTGTGTGTGTGTGTGTGTATATATATATATATATATATATATATATATATATATATATATATATATATATATATATATATATATGTATGTGTGTGTGTGTGTGTATATATATATATATATATATATATATATATATATATATATATATATATGTATGTGTGTGTGTGTGTGTGTTTATGTATATATATATATATATATATATATATATATATATATATATATATGTATGTGTGTGTGTGTGTGTGTATATATATATATATATATATATATATATATATATATGTGTGTGTGTGTGTGTGTGTGTGTGTGTGTGTGTGTGTGTATATATATATATATATATATATATATATATATATATATATATATATATAACAAATACCAATATAAAGGCCAGTGTTGGGGGAAAACACATTACAAGTAAAGCAAGTTACGTAATAATATTACTTTTCTAAGTAACGATCAAAGTAACGCATTACTTAAAAAATTACGTAATATTATTTGAGTTACTTAAAAAATGTAACTCAAGTTACTTCTTCGATTAATTAATTTGCTTTTAAAAAATAATTAGCTAAATTAAAATGAGTGTAATCACGTTGAATCACACTCAATGAAAGAATGAGCTGCCCATGGGAACAGACAAAAACCAAGATGGTAGAACCCTACTGTACATTTCTGTGATGGAAGTATTCTTATTTTGAACACATGGAAGAAAAGGGGATTATAGTCCCAATGAACGCTGATTTTAATGAACTAATAAGACAAAAATACAAAAGTAGCAAACAACATTGCTTTCATTAAACTTTGATTAATCTGTTTATACGACATATAGCATCAGAGATCAGGCCTCAGGCAGGTATGAAATAGTAACTCAAAAGTAATGTAACGCATTACTTTCCATAAAACTTTCATAAATACTTTTATTAAACACCTCACGGTCCTATGCCGATCCTTCCCCTCTCTTTGCTTCACATGCTTTCCTGTTAATACTCTATTCACCTTATTCTCCGCATATGAGTGTAAGAAACACAACTACTTACTTTTTTCGGGAGTAACTCAATTTTGTAGTGCATTACTTTTTAAAGTAACTTTCCCAACACTGACAAAGGCAATGTTAAATTTCTCTAGGTCAATCTAAATGCCTTACAATGTAATTGACACACTGATTGAGTGAATAATTCAACCAAACATTAATATGGTTTAACTAACTAAATAAATAACACTAACTAACTAACTAGAGGTGGTTCCTGTGGTAACCACAAACTCAATATAGTTTAACTATCTTAGTAAACCAATTTAAACCACTAGGAAAATCATGGTTACGTGGTAATCACTGGGATATATGCACACAGAGACTTTTAATCACAGCCAGCCAGCCCCAGAGCTTCCGGTTATTTGTCATCCATTACAAAATCGCTGTGTTTTAGACCTGATTTCTTTAAAAACAGCAAACTTCACTGCCCGGATGAGATACAATATAAAGTGGGTATCAGATCAAACAAGAAGCACTGCATTGAATTAGATTTTTTCCACACCATGTCTTTAAAATTTATTTTACCCCAGTATTTTCAATTAAGTTTCTGTGCTGGCCTGCTGCTAATGATGGTGCGTTTGTAATGGTCTGTTGTCTCTTTTTACGCATTAACAACCAAATGGGTGCTTAAATCTATTTAACTTATTGTATTTGAATGACATTACAACATCAACCCTGTAAAAGAAACTTCATAAAATTGAAAAGAGTCACATAAAGCTTTCACCGGAAGTTCATCATTGGCTGAAAAACACTAACTGTGAACATATAGCTCATTAGCCCAAAAAACATGGTGACTACACTTTTACAACAATAAAACCATGATCGATCTTTGTAAGCAAATGATCCCTTTGTGAGAAAAAATACTAGGTGTAATAATGCAAATAGTTCGCAGAAGGACTGCAAATTTGATTAAAATGTCCAAAATTCTGTAAAGTATTTTCAGTTGCATTCAACAGAATTAATAAAACGCATGCAAGTCTGGAACCCCACTGTAAAAAAAAATGCTGGCTTCCAAACAATTCCTTCATGTTGTCCCAACACAAATCGATTAAGTAAACTTAATTGTTTTAACAAATTTAAGTGGATTGAACATAAAACAGATAAGCAGCAAATATGATTTTTGAGTGCCCCTAAAAGTGAAAAAAAAAAAAGTAAAGTGAATTTTAGTTTCGGGCAGAAACTACCCTTTCTGTAACCTTATCCCTTCAGTGCATAGGAAGTGTCAGTGGGTTTAAATGAGGGTGAGAGCTCTGTGAGTGTAAAATAGTGAGCAGACATGCTTCTATCTCTGGTCAAAGTTCACTCATGCAGCTCAGGTGCAAGTGAAACAGTTAGCACTGCATGTTTGTTCAGCATTATTCTTTTGTTCAGCCTACTTTGAGCTGCCAAAACAAGGAGGTCTTGTACTCTTTACTCTAGAATATTAACTTAGTCATTGTATTTTTATCCATATTCAGACGTTGTTCATCGTTGATGACTCAGGTCTTACTAACATGAAAAAAAAAAACATTAAAAGCACCACTAGAGGGAATGTGTTGAAACATTCACGTCTAACTAAGCACTATCTTACAAATTAACTCTCACCTTCTGCCTTCATTTCAGTCTGTGATTTTAACCAGAATATGAGATAGAACTGGATACTGTAATTAACAAATGTAGCATGTGAAAGATATCTAAAAAAATATGTCTTTTTTACTCCCTTCAGGTCTCTATCATGTCAAATATGTTTAAGATTCATCTTGAAACTTCTTTGACTTACAAACATTATTTTAGATTTGCGTTATTATCAACATATCTGCAATGGATAATTTTAACTTTCAGATGAAGAGGGGGAGAACAAGCAAACACACACACACACACACACACAACTTTTCTAAATATTCTGAGTATTATATGATCAATTGTACAACTCTACCATCATGACAACGCGATGCAGTAAATGTTTAACAGAAGAATTAAAATAAGTGCTTTTATAAAAATATAATCCTCAGATTTCAGGCCCGAAAGGATATTTTTCTTCTCGCGTTGTGTGTAGATCACATATGCATGTCAGAAATGCTTCCAGTATACGAGGAAAACAACACTTTGTTATAAGAAATGAATGAAGAGATTCAATTCTCGTAATTTGTCTGCATGACAACTAAAATCTGTACCACAAAACCCAAAAATGCCTGTAAAAACAAATTAAACAAATGGAATAATACACTTTTTAACATAATATTTAACATTAAACATATAAAAAACATATAAAAGTATATTAAACATATTTAAGATTAAACATCTTAAGTTTAGTTTTTATAGTAATCATTTTATTTAGTAATTGCACTGTATGTAAATCATTTAAGCATGTTAAAAAAGAGAAAGTACAAATAAAAAAAGATTTAAACACTTTTCTAGATATTGTTAAACCAATATTTTATTCAAATGTACATCCTTTGAATATAAATATTGGCCAAATTTACATATATTGCCTTTTATAATCTTTAAATAAATAAATAAATAAATAAGCAAGCAATGACTTGATATTTTTTTGTAGCAATCGTCATCACTGTGCGTCACTCTACAGTAAGTGTACCAAGAAGAATCTAGTAAAGTACATCAAAAGAACTTGATGTTAAAACCTCCATCACAAACCCAAGTTGTTTTGGACAAATTATCAATCTGACTCAGTTCTGGCTTCCCGACAGATCATCAGACACTATGTATTAAGGAACTGGCTCATGTTCTAAGGAGAGATCCGCTCATATCTAGACATTCTGTACTGACTAAGAAGCCTAAGAAGGTCAGATCGCGGAGTGCGTAGATCATGCCGTTCTCTCCTGAGTGTTTAATCACACCTGCACTGGCCAACATGTACATACTAACCCCCCCACATACACACAAAGAGCAGGGCCCGCCTTTTACACATCACCCCACCCCTCACTCCCCTTTCCATCACAAACACACTCTCATTTACTACCAAACAGACACACAGGCTTTCTAACAAGATTGGGAGGGACATTCACCCCTTGGTAGAATGCAAACTATACGGGCCTCTGATGTAATTCCCTTCTGCTTCCTGTGGGTGCTTAAATCCCTGATACGCCTCCCACATCCCAGATCTGCTTATAAATACAAAAGAGAAGGATGCTGGTCCAGTTCACAGAGTCAGACGTAAACAATAATTGTGTTTAATTGAGCTTCTGGCATGGATGCTCCCTTTCTTGGCTGAGGAATTTCTATTTGACAAACTCAAAACTGGAACTTTCAGGTAAGACTTTAAACTTTGCTCATGCCATTGAGTATTTTGAATATGACCAATGTTATAGAAACTATTTATTCAAATACATAACATGAGATTTGATTCAAGGTTAAAGAAAAGTGCTTTCGAATTTAAAATAAGTGGGCTTTAGCATAAGGTTTTCTATTGTGTTGTGATAAGGGAAAGAGCAGTGGACACAAAACTCCTCATTCATAGTGGGAGATTGGATTCCCCCTCCCAAAATTTGGAAGTGGTTTCTTATGTCAATAGGTTCAGTGATCATTGTACAGACCTGGAGGAGCTGGTCCACTGAACAAGCAGGCTCTGCTAGAGAAAGGCAGATCAGATTGTTCTCTCACATGAAGGCAAGACCCACACTGGTCTCTTATTTGAAATATCCATTCTAGAAAAAGAAAAAAAATTGAAATGGTTAGACAAATGACAATTTGTATCGTCTATGTGTTGCTCTTTTATTTATTTGATAGATATATTGTTGTGCTTACCTCTACAATATACCTACAAAGTACTGGGGGCTTTGCATATATGTTTAGGTTGATACTTTAATTATTATTAAAGTATAAGTGTATAGCCACAGCTATATCTCCCTATAGTCCACTAAAGCTAAGCAGAGTTGGGCCTTGACAATACCTGAATGGGAGCTCTCCAGGGAAAACTATTAAAAACATAGTACTGGCAGAGGAAGGAGAAGGGGTCTTTTTGTTCAGATAATTCTGACACAAGAGATGCAAGACCCTCTAAATGGTCTCTTATCTGGACTAGTCACCCCAGAAAAAGAAAGAAGGTGAAATGCAGCGTTAGAAAAAAAAACACACACATAAGTACTTAAGTACTGAATGATATAAGGTAACTGTAGAGGATATAGTTAGGTTGAGGGGCAGGTTTAGAGTCAGTTTCTTGTTATTACGAAGAAGTAGGGGATAGTTCATCCTAAAATGAAAATTATGTGAACATTTACTCACCCTTTTAATTAAATAAAGTTTCTTCCTTCTGTTGAACAAAAAAGAAGAAATTCTGAAGAATGTTGGAAACATGTAGCCACTGAGATAGAAAAAAACAAATACTAAGGGAGCCAAAGGCTATGGGCTTCCAATATTCTTCAAAAAAACTTATTTTGTATGCAATAAAAGACATTTAGACAGGCTTGGAAAAAGTCAAGAGTGAGTAATGATGATTTTTATTTTCATTTTTGGGTAAACTATCCCTTTAAGGTGCAAGTATATAGCTAAAGCCAAATGAACCTGGGGCCTAAACCTTCTCTTATAAAGGGCCAAAAACCAAACTTGATTGAGGCTAGTTGGCCGAAGATAAATGTAGGTGGGGCAATTTGCATGGGTAATTTCCTAATTTATCCTAATTTCCTAATTTAAGCATTGCTTTATATTAACAGTAATATTACAGAATTACAATAATATTATAGTATTTTTTTACATTGTACAATGAACTTACAGTAAAAACAAAACAATAAAATTTATAACAGAATTATACTACTTTTTGCCTTGATTTGCTTGCTGATGTCTTCTGCATAGTTCTCTATCCGTCAAAAGACAGTTTATACATTTTTAATAATCAGATTCATTTACACTTGATGGAAACATTTAATTTCAGTGTGCTTTTTTGTAGCTCAGCAATAAAACTAACAAAAAAGGTTACGTCAAATTAGAAATGACGATCTCTGCGTTAAAGGCGTTCGTCCCAACCCTTTCCATCATACACTCTCTCTCTCAGATGGGATGCTGGGCCAAATCAAAGGTTACAATAGGACAACTGTGGGCCCTACTTTGGGCATCTCTGCCTAAGACAAATGTTAGCCCACTGAAGCCAAGCAAGGTCAATGCCTGGTCAATAACAGGATGGGAGACCTCCTGGGAAACTAGGGTACATCTAGAAGAAGGGTTAGAGAAACCAGTAGTGTGTATGTGGCTCCTAATGTCTCAACACAGTGATGGCGATACATCTTGTGGAGTACGAATGTAATCTCTAGACCAAATTCCTTTTACTGTATATACACTTATCAAACATCTTCAGTGAGAGTACTGGCACCATAGCGCCATGCATGCCTTCATTTCATCCAGGTGGAAATGCTTTAGGAAAGAGCTACAACATTGATGTATTCTAATATGTACAATAGAGTAATTAAATAAAGTGATACCCCACTATTTCAGTGCAATCTACATACAAAATCTAATGACTTCTTTTTCCAAACAGACTAGACACACACACGCAAGCAGAATTTACCAACAATCATGATGGACGAGTGTTTTCACGAAAATGATTACCTTGTGTCACGACCTATCTACTCAAACCAAATCTTCGACCAGGTGCACGAGAGACGAAACCAAGAGACTCAGAGTTTGCAAGAACGACTGAGTAGAACTTTTGGGTGAGTTCATGTGAAGGCTTACACCTCAATTTTCATCTGTGTCCATGATGTTAAAGGGTTAGTTCACTCCAAAATGAAAATGCTGTTATTAATTACTCCCCCCATGTTGTTTTAACCCCCTGTAATCATACATCAACTGTTTTGCACAAAATTGTTCATGGAGCTTTATATGATACAGCTCAACCAATGAAGACATATGGAATGATTTGACAATGTTTTTGGTTCCTTTTTTGGACTTTTCTGAATGCTTCGTGGCAGTTACTGTTTACGGAGGACGAGAGACGTCTTGAATTTCAACTAAAATATATTTTGTGTTACAAAGATGAACGAGAGGTCTCTTGGGATTGAAACGAAATGGAAAATGTAATTTCTGAGTAATGTAATCCTTAAAACTGGAGTGTTACTGGGGGTTATTACAAGGTTTTTGATATTTTATGACTTCTATAAACATGTTGTAATCAATGTCAATGTTATTTGATTTATAAAGGGTTAAATACATTTTCCACAGACACACTGATAAATGGGCTGTTCAAAAGGTAAAGGGGCTTCTTCCAATCATGGAATGGCTCCCTAAATACCCAGTCAAGCAATGGTTACCGGGTGATGTCGTGTCTGGGGTCACCACAGGACTAGTATGCTGTTTACAAGGTACGGTGCATTAAGTGAATGGAACCCTAATGGTTTATTACTGCAATGTTGTCAGTAGTCAATGCCTTACGTTCTTGTACAGGTGTGGCGTATGCATTGTTGACTTCTGTAGCACCGGTCTATGGACTCTACTCTGCGTTTTTTCCAATTCTCACATACTTTGTGCTGGGAACATCTAGGCACATCTCTGTGGGTAGGTTGACTGATACATTGCGTAATTTATTCTGCAAACATTGCATATAGGTACCACATAAATCTGGTTAGTTCGTCAATTCAATTCAACTTCATGAAAATGTATTCATGTATGTAAGAAAATATTACTTTTAGTAATGATTCATGGAAGGTAAAGTGCAGCACACTGTAAAATACAATATTCAGTCTTGGATACAAATATATTGAATAGGAATGCATAAATAGGAAAATACCGTGGCCAACCAATATTGTTCAATTGCAATTAAATATTTCACAATTTATATTTAACTCAACCTTTATATGACATATAATAAAGCATATTCATTTAATAAACTTAAATAAAGTTATTGCTGCTGCTGTAAATTATAATTTTTACTGCTCCAGAATTGAATATGTCTATACTGCAACTGTTTTCTTTCATTGCCCAAGACATTTTAGCACAAACTAACCAATGTTTTGTGTCAGCGCTTGGGAATAGTCCACACCAGTCCCTCTCCCTTTTGCACATCTGCTACTTTGTACATATTAGACTGATTAGAATGATTTATGTCTGAGAAAGCACTGTATCATTCGAAAGATGTGCAACTTATTGTCTCTATATAATTATTAATTATTAGTATCTGATCTAATATTATTGACGATATGCTGATCTATTTAAATGAATTCGATACATCAGTGCTTACCTAATATTAAACTTCACTAATATTTTATGCAAACATAAAATGTACATACTGAATACTTAGAGTAGTATACAGTGTTTGTTGTTGTTTTCCTATTTTTATTTGTCAAAATAATCATCCTATTTTGTCCTATTTAGGTCCTTTCCCTGTCACCTGTCTGATGGTGGGCTCTGTAGTTTTGACTTTAGCTCCCGATGAGCACTTTCTGCGTTCAGTGAACATGACTGATGTGAATGAGACGATGGTGGAGGACACATTGATGGAGGTGGATGTAGAGGCCAGAGAAGCTCAGAGAGTCATGGTGGCTTGTACTATGACGGTGCTGGTTGGACTGATGCAGGTACAGTCACAACAATTACAATGATAATGTGATTTAAAAAAACTTGTAAAATCTCAAAATAAATTGTGTTTAATCTAGGTGGCTATGGGCCTGATGCAGGTTGGATTTCTAGTCAGGTATCTCTCAGATCCACTGGTAGGTGGATTCACCACTGCTGCGGCCTTTCACGTCTTCATATCTCAGATTAAAACCATACTGTCTGTTCCGACCCACAACCATAACGGATTCTTCTCCTTTGCTTATGTGAGTTTGTTAAATCATTAATTCCATCACAAACACACTTTTCTCTGGCTTAAAGAATTTTGGAATACTGTTTTTCATTTTTAATGTTTCTACTTTTGTTTATGTTCACTCAATTTCTCTCTATAAATTATTTGTATAAATTATATACAAATATATAAATTCTTGTAATTATAAATTATATTGTAATCATATATATATATATATACATATATATATATATATATATATATATATATATATATATATATATATATATATATATATATATATATATATATATATATATATATATATATAGTTTTATTTTGTTTGTTTGTTTGGCCAAACTTAAACTATATTAGTTCAGCTTAGAAAATTTTGCTTTTCTTATATTTGATTGTCTTTTTTTAGAGCAAAGTTTTTGTTCTATTAAATATTAGTACTATTGAGCTTTTATTTACTTAATTACTTAATTATTTATTTGTTTATTATATTTATCAAAGATTTAATTCCAATTTCATTTATATAATTTAATCAGAATCAGAATTTATTTCATTTATTTAACTTTTTTTTTTTACATTAAATTTTTTATTAAATTATTATTATTTATGGAATGTTGGTATAATAAACATATAAGGATAATGCATATTTAATAAATCAAATAAATAGTTTTTAATAATTATTAATTAGTTTTATTTCTTATTTCTTTTCTATATATAGACTCTCATTGATGTAGGCAGTAACATCAACCAAGCAAACATGGCAGACCTGATCGCTGGATTACTGACAATCTCCATAGTTATGGCTGTGAAAGAGATCAACACCAAATTCCAGCATAAAATCCCAGTGCCAATTCCTATAGAAGTGATTGTGGTATGTCCCAACATTCACCTATACAAATCTCAACAGCAATGCATGAATCAATTTTTCTTTTAAATATAATTTTGTTTAAACATTGATTGCTGTTACCTCTTTTGACCTGACAGACAGTGATAGCTTCTGCGATCTCCCATGTGATGGACCTAAACTCCCAGTACGGCGCCAGCATTGTCCACAACCTCCCCAGGGGGTAAGAGCACTTCCTGTGGCACTTCCTGCTTCCTGAGGAGGGTTGGGTGCACATTCAGTCGCTTCAAATGCACATATTTTTATCATTGTCCCTGGACAGATTTAACATGAATAAACATGAATGTTATCTCTAGAACAATGACAGTGACAAGACAGTTTAAAAACCAATAATAACATGAAAGTGTTATCTTAAAAGACAATAGCAGCCAGAAATGAACCTTCATAAAAAACTTCATAGCAAAAGTGTGGGTCTTTGTGTTTTTTTCTCAGGTTTGCATCGCCCCAGCCACCAAATATAGAACTTATTGGGAGTATTTTGGGCTCTAGTTTCTCCACAGCAGTGGTTGGTTATGCAGTAGCAGTTTCTGTGGCTAAAGTCTACGCAGCAAAGCATGATTACACTGTCAATGGCAACCAGGTATGTAAAAATAGCAAGTATGAGTAAATTCAGTGTTAAGTAAGTTGCTTACAAATTGGTAATTTCTAATTACATAATTAAACTGTGTTTAAAATACTTGTGTAAGTGATCTAATTACTATACAATACTACTTAATATCCATACAAAACTGAATAAATAGACAATAGATATTCTTTAATTTTAAGTTAAATCACATTTTGTATAATAAAATAACAGGAATTATTAAACAAGATGTATCAAAACATGAATATTGTCACTGTATTTCATTAATACCATATAATATAATTGTACACAATGAGTTATTTCTTGAGCATGTGCAAGTGTCTAACAAATCTAAATCTCTTTAGTTTAAAAATGTAATGTTTTTTCTTCAAAATATTACAATAACAAAAATATATACAGTTAGTTTACTTCTCTAAATGTATTCTATATATTGATATGAAGGGTGGCACAGTGGCTCAGTGGTTATCACTGTCAAGTCCTGAGCATTGTTGATTTCCGATTTTTCACATTTCTGTGTGGAGTTTTCATGTTCTCCCCGTGTTTGTGTGGGTTTCTTCCGGGTGCCCCATTTTCCCCCATAGTGTGAATATATGTGCTGATGTATAGGTCAATTGAATAAACTATATTATCCATAGTGTATGAGTGTGTGTGTGTGTGTGTGTGTGTGTGTGTGTGTGTGTGTGTGTGAATGACTAGCTGCGTCCCCAATGGCACACTATACACTAAGCACTTATGCACTTTCTACTTATGTACTTTCACCATCAACAGCATAGTATATGTATGTAGTGTCGTTCCAAATGGAACACAAATGTTTTTTTTTTTTCTTACTAAGCTTAATTTTAAACCGTTTCCGAGATAACGTTTGACGGTTGCGGTTTAGTGAAATAAATGACCAAAGTACCAAATGGTACCTGCCCTGAGTATAACCGCATTCACTATCAGGAGGCGGGATAATCAACCTCGTAGGAGAATTTTGCTTTCACATACCAAAATAAAATAACGTTATCCAACATGAGCGCATAAAAGCTCAACCCCTTCCACTACGTAAGCAAAGCGGCAGTATGAATGTATGCACAATATTTTAGACAAGTGTACTATAAGTAACTATTAGCTACTATTAGCTACAACTTAAAAGTAATCTCTTACTTTGCTCTTAGTAATTTAATTAAAGTAACTAGTTACGCTTGTATACATGATTTGCATGATTTAGGCCTATGGCAAGTTGCCTGGTGGGTCCATGATAGTCGTAGACAAACCATGTAAATACAATCATGTAAAACTGCATAGTAAATTAACACATAATTTTTTCATGGCACAAGGCGTTTATGTTGATTATGTGGCAAAACCAGCTTCTTGCAAGAAATGTGTTGCATTTAACACATACTAGGCCAACTTATGCTTGTGTGAGTGTGCGTGTTATTTTGTAAAGCCTAACAAGGGTAAGAGAAGCACTCTCCCACAAATGCAGAAATGACTGAATCATGAGGGAGAGCCAGAAAGAACTAGTTGACCTATTAAGGTCACTTCAACCTGCCAGATAACATACAATTTTGAGTTCAAAACTGCAGCCAACATCATTTGTAATCCATGCTAGATTAAGAGTACAGCTACCTTTGTTTTTGGTTTGTTTAGTTTAGTTTTTTCTTAAAATACATATCGTAAAGATGCTGGGGTTTGTTCTCAATTTATTTGTCTACTGATGTTTGTTTGTCTTAGTTGACCTTTTAAGGCCACTTTAAGCCAGCATATCAGAATGAATGTGAGGTTGCAAAAGAAAGCTAAAAAGATTTCTTAACTTGGCAATGCCGCAAATATTAGCATTAGGTTAAAGAATTTAAAAATAAATTCTGCATACAAATTTGTGATAAATCCCAGTTAGCCTTTTAATATCATGTTCGCTCTCTGTGCTATAATTTTTTTTCAGGTGTTATTTTTGTTTCATTTCTAGCTTTGTAAATAACAAATTCTTAAAAAATCTAATAAAGGATTTTTCCTAAACTGCATATGAATGTGTTAATGTTTAAAATTTAAAGGTAACAGAAAGCATTCATAGACAGATTTGCAATATGTGATTTGTTTTCACAATTAGGATTGCTTTCAGTGTCTTTGTTGTTCAGAAGATGCTCAAAAGTGTAATAAAGGCACTGCTGATGCTTATATATCATAAGAAAATAAAGCACAAATTGATACATTATAATTAAAACTACCTGATTATGCTTAATACCATTTTATTTTTATTAGGAACTTATAGCTTTTGGCGTCAGCAACATTTTCGGAGGATGTTTCTCAAGCTTTGTGGCCAGCACTGCTCTGTCACGGACAGCAGTACAGGAGAGCACAGGAGGAAAGAGTCAGGTAAAAAATAATAATAATAATAAAAAAAAAATTCACATATTATATGTGTATTACAGGGTTTCTACAGGTTTCATCAAATTTAAGACCATGATGAATGAAATATCAGACTTACCCAAGGCTAAACACTAACATTTTTTTAATGGCCAAGTTAAAACTTAAAAAACAAATGTTATTATAAGGAAGATAATTAAACCAAAGTAAATAGAGTTAATAAATAAATGTTTCTAAAAACTTTTATTGAAATATATTGTTAGTGATTGGATGGGTGTTGGTCCGCTATAGCGGACATAGAAAAAGTAAGACTTGTTAAAAATGATTTAAGACCTACAACACTGTATTTCAATGGACTTTAAGGCCTAAAATTTGGTTTTTGAAATTTAAGACATTTTAAGACTATTTAAGACCCCGCAGATACCCTGTATTAAAGCCATGGATGATAACTGGGAAGATAAAATACACACTACAATACTAAACAATTGATTACAAGTTCTGTGAACTCAAAATCTGATTGTATTAAGCTGAACTTTGACTGAATTGAGGCAGATGTTTTATTCCCAGCATGCCTGTTATCATACTGTATAAGGAGAATAAACATTAGAATATAACAATTTAGAAAAGTTTAGTGTTTATATTGGATTTTTTTGGTAAAGTTTTCAATAATAAATATTTTAATTGAATTGTATACATTTTAAAGATTTTTCAGCTCATGTCATAATCAGCCTTCAATTAGCAATAAAAACACAAAGCATTTTATGCAAGCAACAAGTATGAAATAATTTGTTAAGTACAAAATAAAAAGAAACTCATAAGAGTTTAAAACCACGAGGAAGAGCAAATGATGTAGTAGTTTTTATTTATTTTTTTCCTTTATTTAGGATTTAACAGCAGTTTTAAAAAGCAAAAATTTTAAATCTAAATTTAATCATTCTATTTATTTTCAGCTGAAAACCTGTAATAGCACTGGCAGCCAATCAGGCAATCATTTATGCATTAAGCATGAGAGCTAATACAGTTACGGTAAACAGCATAAAGGCGTAAACCCCTTTGAAAATGTAGATGTGTATAAATTTCTTAGTAAAAATAGACAACATAATTTATTAAACAGTTTATCAAACAGCATATAATTATATTAAACATCTATATTCAATAAAATAAGAGTGTGGATACCTAACATATTTAAGAATAGAAAGATAATACATTTAACTACAAATAAGGTGTTAAAAAAAACTCAACTGCCAAAACCTATATTTTTTCCTTTTTATTAAAGAATTTCCCCTAACATACTCATTAGGTTGTACTAATTTTTGCATCGTGATCTTAAGTTATTTAAATTTGTCCCAGTTTGGCTTTGGTACTGACTAATCTAATAAACATACAGATGTCTTATTATTTAGCTAGTTTAAAATATATTTCTGTAAGGGGTGTACTTGCATTTATACTGGGCACTGTATGTTTACAGTTATAGTTCTTGGAGTGAACAAGCCTTTGCACAAGTACTTTAACATGTTTGTGTCAATGTGTGAATACAGTACTCGCCATATTGAACTGTTCTGTCTTCTCACTGCTGCAGGTTGCTGGTCTCATCTCAGCTGTGATGGTGATGATAGTGATCTTGGCTCTTGGGCCGTTTCTTCAGCCTCTGCAGAAGGTTTGTTAGTAGAAACTCATGTTTTACCAGTGAAAAGACAATATGCATATTAAACATTGAAATACAAGGAATATTCAGAGTGCACCTGATAATATCATCCATCTTTGTCATTCAGTCTGTGCTGGCTGGCATCGTTATAGCCAACCTGAAGGGCATGTTCCTGCAGATCTCTGAAGTGCCTGTACTCTGGAGACAGAACAGAACAGACTGTGTAAGTACATTCATAAGTCTGATAAATGAACAGAATGAGAGTATTGTTAGCAACATAATATTGTTTTAAGTCGTTCTAGCATTAATCAATGCTGTGCTGAATTAGCCAATGGGAGTATCTGAATAATTTTGTTTTATTTGCATAGTGTGAGATTATATGGTAGTAATGAGTGCAAATGAATCCTTATTTTTCTGCAGTTCATCTGGATAGCAAGTTGCCTGGCATCTGTTGTGCTGGGTTTGGATGTGGGTCTGCTGGCTGGTCTGGTGTTTGAGATGGGCACAGTAGTGGTCAGAACACAGTTGTAAGTAGTTCAAGTATGCTTAATAATGTACTCAGAACTAGTTAGGATTTTTAGTTGATAATAAGCAAATGTTACCTTTTTAGCACTTGTTATACATGTGATGACTGATTTTTGACCTGATTTGCTGCATTTTAATGTACAGTTAAAGTAAAAGGTTTAAACCTGCAATGAAATTTAAATTCCTTTTTTAAATTTTCCAAAGAGATGTTTAACAGAGCAAGGACACGTTCATAGCATTTCCTATTACATTTTCTCTGCTGGTGAAAGTGTCTTCTTTTAGTTTAGCTGAGATAAACAATATATAATTTATATATATAAATTTATATGTATATATTTATTTTTTGACTGACTACAGCACAAACCACCGTTGTCCAATGACTTGCCGAATTAACCTAACTTACCTACTAAAATTTAAATTGCACTTTAAGCTGAATACTTGTATCTTACAAAATAACTAGTAACATATTATGTACTGCCATCATGGCAAAGCCAAACAAATATAGCTATAAGAGTTTAATCATTAAACCTAATGTTTACAAATGTGTTGAAGAAATCGTTCCTTTAAAGAGCACTTGGGAAATATTAGTAAAAAAACAACAATGTTGTCTTCAATTGTAATTCATATTAATCAAACTATGAAGTTGAAATAAGGCCAATAATAAGAGAATCAGGTTAATGTTACATAAAAGAAATCCATATTTTGTAACAGGTATTATAGGATTATAAAATAATCACACATCAGTTACAAAGGTAAAAAATGAAACAAAAAATAATTGGCATTTGTTTTTAAAGACATACATCACAATGTAAGCTTTAATCACATCGGATTGCTTTTTGTTTTATTCAGCCCTTCTTGTGCCACCCTTGGGAATGTCCCAAACACTGATATCTACAAAAATATGAAAGACTACAAAAAGGTGAGGTGAAAATGTTAATAATGTAAATAATCATTTATTTGAACTCACACACACACACACAGACAGACACACATCTATATTCTTAATAATAATGTATTTCCAAAACAAATTCAGGTTGATGAGATCCCCGGGGTGAAGATTTTCAAGTGCAACTCGCCGATTTATTTCGCAAATATTGATTACTTCAAAGAAAAGCTGAGGGATGAGGTACATTTACTTAATTGCTCTAATTATAAATTCAAAAACAACAAAGGTCTGTGTGTGATATATGAAAAAACAATAAAAATGCATTAGTTTAAAATGTGTTTAAATGCATCGGTTATTTTTGTGAATGTTTGTTTCTTAGGTGGGTTTTGATGCAGTGCGGGTGTTCAAGAAAAGAAACAAAGCTTTAAAGAAGATTCACAAGCTCATTAAAAAAGGAAAATTACAAGTGACAGAGGTACTTTGTGAGATACATTTATATTTGTAAATCACATACTTATGAAGATTTCAGATGCAAAACCATTACGTGCCATCTGAAATTTAGTTTAAGTAACATTACACACCATTTATTTCTGGCTTATTATTTGTAGATTATCAAGATGTAAACTGTTTATTAACACTTATAAAGTATGATCTTTAATAATCCGAATACCTAAACCCAACTGTTGCCTAACTGTTAATAAGCAGCAGCTAAGCAGCTAATTAGTAGTTTGAGCTAAAAGTCTTTGTTAATATCATGAATTGTACTTTAAAATAAAGTGTGAGCTATCTTCTAAACTGAGCATTTTTCTCATGCTCCTGTGTGTAGGCTCAGTAATTTCACTTTTATGCCAAAGAATAGTGTCTATTCATTCCCTTTATTGTGAAAAAAAATTAACATAAACCAATGAGGCTGAGAAAAATGATAATTTTAGAAGTTTTTTGCAACTGAACTCTTCATATGAAACCTGTTTTTCTCAACAAAAAAAAAAAAATAGCACTCACCCGAGTTCATGAGATTACATTCTGGTCTTTCTCATCTGGTCGTGTTTCACAGGCAGGTTTGGTACCAGTGGCCTCATTAGGAGTAGAAAACAAAGGCTTTGAGAATGAGCCGGGTCATGAGATGGAAAAGCAGGCATCTAAGACCGACTCAGAAGTGAAGATCCAGGTGGACTGGACATCTGAGCTGCCTGTCAGTGTGTCGGTGCCCAGGGTGCATATCCACAGTCTGGTGGTGGACTTCTCTTCAGTCTCCTTCCTGGACGTGGTGGCAGCCAAATCCCTCAAGCTGGTATGCCATCTTCATTGTTATAAGCTGAGGCATTGTTTTACTCTAATAATGCATGACCAAAATCTCATACTACTCCAAACCTTCAGCAGAACAGATATTTTGAAAATTGTCTCTATGTTTTATGGTCCGTTCATTTAAAGCAAATGAGGTTTTGTACCCCACTGACTTCCATATAAGAAAGGTTTGAAACAACACGGAGATTAGTCAGTAATGACTTTTCTTTGAATTGGCAAGCCCACATCAACATTCTTTCATTGTGTGAGTTCCAAACCCATAAACCTTTCATTCATCTTAAGAGCACAGATGAAGACATTTAAATGAAATCTGAGAGATATTTGTCACTCTATTGAAAGCTCTGACTTTTCAAACATTCATGAAGAAAAGAAAATATAAACTGATTTCAATCAAGTTGAAAATGTATACTTCTACCCAGATTATACTTATACTTTTGGGGGGATAATTCACTCAAAAAGTAATAATTTACTCACCCTACATTTGTTCTAAATCTGTTTGAGTTATTTTCTTCAGCTGAAGATATACTGAAGAAACAGCAGTTTTCTTCAATACAATTTTTGTTCCACAAAACAGAAAAATGTGTAAATGTTTGTAAAACGTTTTTTTAAATTTAAAATGTTTACACTCAAGTATGAGTAAATGGTGATGACTTTTTATTTCGGAGAAAAGGGAACTACCCCTTTAATACATGTAACAACTTAATCCATGTCCATTATGATGTCATAAATTACTAAAGCATAAACTGATTGTCCAGCTGGAGTTTTGCTCCACAGTTTTTAATTGGTTTTCTGTCAGTTTACATGTTTGATGTGTGATATAAATGATATAAATGCATTTTTACTGTGGGTACATTTCTCATTTTTAAAATGAGATATGGACAAGAGGAAATAAACCACAAACTCTTTTTTTCAAATGCTTTTTCTAACCCTAAGTTGTCATTCACATAGAACACATTTGTGTCATTTACAAACAATGTCAACTTTGCATTTAAAATGACATAACTGAGTGAAGGACACTTAATGAAAGTCATCATGAGCATGCATCTAATGAACACCCCTAAAAGTAAAGTGTTACCCAATAGACACTTTGAACTAGACATGCAAATTGTTATTTTTTGCCGTAAAATGTAATACGTGTTGATAATTTATCCCAGTAAACATCATTATTTTAGAAATAGCGCGAAAAATACAAAAAATGTTGGTGTCATACTGCCCCATAGCGTTCATTTTACCTAGAAACTGCAGTCAAACATATGTTGAAGTACATTTTTGTGGCTTCACAAGATTAAAGGCTGAAGCACGTATTTCCTTAGAGCCTGCTGTATATTTTGCTATCAGATTATCAAAGTATCAGAGGTTAAGGTGAAGATAAGCTTTCAATGCAAGGACAGAAAACTCTCAGATTTCAAAATGTCTTCAATTCTATAATGTTCTGAAGATGAACACATCTTATGGATTTGAAACAAAAGAAAATAGTACTAATTTAGATAATGGTCTGTACACTTAAAAAATTAATTCATTAGATTACACATTATCCTTTTTTTTAAGGAAAGTTGTTTATAAATATAACAATTTATATGGGATGAATTTAAATAAACAAATTAAATTTATTGATGTTCAACTTAATCTGTTTGTTTAAATGCAACCTTAGTAAATTGTATGCAACAACGTAATTGTTAATCTAATGAATAGTTGTTTTCAGTGTGTTTACTCTTTATGTTTCTAATTTGTCATTTTAAATTCTCACAGGTGGTGAAAGAATTCATTCGGATAGGGGTCAGCGTCTACATCGCAGGCTGTGACGGTAAGGCCTGGCTCTACACATATATGTTTCTGTGCTAAACTCCAGCCTGATAACGGCAGGTTTGGACACAGTGAATAAGTTAAAGTGTCCTTGTGTCACAGGTGAGCTTGTCAGGAAAATGGAGGCCCTGTCTTTTTTTGACGAGGAGGTTAACAGAGACCTGCTCTTCCTCTCGGTTCACGACGCCATTCTCTTCATCCAGCACCAAAACTCCATTGGATATGAAGACAATCCTTTAGCTGAGAAGGTAAAATCAATAGCTTTCGTTTAATTAAGAAGACAGTAAATAAATGGAATATATAATTAAATTCTTTTGCAATGTGTCAATTGTCTTATAATAAAGCTGCTGATGGCCTCTGTGATAACATGCTGTAAATTTAGGAGATAACTGATCAATTTATTTTCGGTTTATTGAGATGGCCTGATAATTGGAGGCGCTCGTGTAAATCCTGATGCTCAAAAAAACAGGATGTAATAAAAGGAATGTTTAGACACATGCTGACTTGCTCAATGA
Organism: Danio rerio; assembly: GCF_052040795.2. Classification (NCBI taxonomy): domain Eukaryota; kingdom Metazoa; phylum Chordata; class Actinopteri; order Cypriniformes; family Danionidae; genus Danio; species Danio rerio. The sequence goes on from NC_141024.2 coordinate 19,352,314, forward strand.
GAGAAATATTACCCCAGCTAAAGGCTAAAGTTAAAGGGGCAAGTTGTAATATGATGCAATGCAACACGCTTAATGGGTTGTGTTCATGTTACATAATGTGCAATATATAGGGTGAACTCAGGAAAATTAGGGCACTTTCTAAGACAAAGACGCTTCAAAAATATATACTGTGAAATATTTTTATATTTAAAAATGGAATGATTATATAATTTCAACAAAAAAGTCTGTTCTTTCTGAACTTTTGAACACCATTACCTGCCTAAAATAAAATATTCTAATAATTATTAAATTAAAATTTGTTTTGTAAATATTATTTCACAACATTACAACATTTTAAATTTGCATTTTGGTTAAATCATACTTTTTGTTTAAATTAAAGGCTAGGTGAGTAGAAATGACTTCTTATAATTTTATAATATTTATAAAATAAAATATAATCAAATATAATAAAATAAAATAAAATACCCAGTTGTAATGTGATGCAATGCAAAAGATTTTAGGGTTTTGTTCAGTACTGCATAATGTGCAATATATAGGGTGAACTCAGGAAAAAATAGGTCACTTTCTAAGACAAAGACTTATTTATAGATATTTTTACAATTTAAATGGGAATAATTTTAGTAAAAAGGGGAATTCTTTCTGATTTTTTAAAATAAAATAAAACTTTAAATAGGCATATGTAATGTGAAGTAACAACAGACTTTACCGATTTTGTTATAATGTTATATAATGAGTTCAGTTAAATTAGGCTACTTTCTAAGACAGACACACTGCAACAATAATAATACAAACTATTTTTAACAATTTAAACTTTTGTAAAACACTTTTAATAATAATAATTAAAAAGTAACATATCTGTTTTACTGCCACTTGATTAATTTAATGCATGCTTTCTGAATAAAATTATTTTTTGCTTGTTTAAATTTTACAGGGTGTTCAATGTATTTTAGAATTAAATAATTTTTCCTGAAATTTTGATGTAAATGCAGTTATTTCTGTCAATATTATTTCACATTATTTTTTATAGTTGTTTTTTTCATACACTGTATTACCTTTTGGTTCAAATAAATGCAGCCTTGGTGATCAGAAGTTACTTCAAAACTAAACTAAATTAAACTAAACTATTAATAATTAAAAAATAACTGTACAAAACACTGCTAATAATAATAATATTACAGAAACATACAATTCTGACTACACCATATAATTTGTTTAGATCTCACAGTTGCAAGACGACAAAGAGCCCCTTCCATTTACTGACGATGAGGACCTGATTGAGACCTATGATAACCAGCACTTGGTGAGCATCCTGATCTGTCTATTATGGCTTCGGTTAACTTCATCTGTCTTCCCAGAAATGCATCAAACAAGTGTTTCTCTTACATCCCCAGGCTATTCATGGACTTTCAAACTGAGGAAAGAGTCAAAGGATAGATCATCCTATTCATTTGCTGATAGAGAGTTTAAGAAGACTTTACCTTTGTCCAGAGAAGATGGAGTGGGAAGGAAAAAGCCTGCTGTCATCTTTTATTTAATGTCCTTCCATATCTGAACTGGAAAAAAAAAGAGCAAACACAAGTTTAAAAGCATTTGTTGCTACATAATATTTTACAGCCTCATTTTAGAGGCATATAAAGAATGTTTAACTTGTAAAGGCTGGTTCATCAGTACAGGCATCAGAAGAAGATCATTTTTGATAGTCAGTACATGTGTGTTTCTTCTAAAGAATTGCTTACTGAACATCTTAATTGAACATTTCATTTTTGGAAATAAATCACCTGAGACATAATAGAAATACATTGTAGTGTGCCTCTAAGTCTCTAATAGGATGTTAATGAAGGAAGAAACTAAAATGGTATCTATTTTATTATTAATATTTGTTTTATTTAGCTTACATAACTGTAAGTAATATTGTACCAAATGTTGCTGTTTATGGAAAATTGTTTCTACAGTGGAATAAAAAAGTTAAAGTAAAAAAAAAGGTAACTGGGATTTGTATTTTATTTCTCGCAATGAATAAACATCACACAAATCTTTTCCAGAACCACTGATTTGTACTTGACAATTACTCTTTAAGTTTGTATCTCACAATGTTGATTTTTTTTTTGGGGTTCAAAGTTTCTATCAGATGTAAACTCACAATTGTAACATGTTGCAAATGTGATTGCAATAAAACAATACTTAAAATTTTAAAATGTGAAACCCAGAATTGCATGTAAAAGTTGTAAATTCTACCCTCAATTGCAAGGGTACATGATGCACTTCTGTTAATTTTCCCATTAGCAATTTGATGTTTATATTTCCATATTATTTAAATGATTTTCACATTATTTCATATATTTATATCCCACAATTCTGGCTTTTCAAGAATTCCAAGCATTTATAACAAAAAACAAACAGTTCTGAATGTCTAAAAAGTTATGATTGCCATAAAGGCAGTGATATAACTGACTATTAACTGACTTTTTAGTTTGCATCTCACAATTCTGAAGAAAAAAGTAAAATTGTACATATTAATTCAAATGATTTTAGAGTCATGGTCTTTATCTCCTTTTTTAAGGCCACTGCGAGTTAACATCTCATAAGTAGACTTTACTCTCCCCACAAGCCCAAGAATAAATCTCATAATCACAAAACTGAATGTGATACAAAATAAAAAAGATAAATCTTGCAATTCAGATTTAATGAAAGTCTTTTTCTCTTATTCTCACCCCCCCACCCCCAAATTGTGAGTAAAAAAATAAAAATAAAAAAAATCACTGATGTTTTTTTTTTTTTTTTATCACAATGTGGATATGCTTAGATGTAGGATATTGATGTAAACTTAGAAGTGCAAAAAAAAATAATAAAAATAATAATAATAATAATATTAATAAATAAATAAATAAATAAATACATAAATAATAATAATAATAATAACAAATTAAGAAGTTGTAACTTTTTTATATTTTTTATCTTTAACTTTTTCTTCACAATCACGTTTATTTATGTATTTATTTATTCCAAATCACAAATTTAATCCTGGGAAAAGGAAAAAATGTTTCTTGCAATCTTGAATTCTTCAATTTGTGTGTGTGTATGTGTGTGTGGGGTGATAAACAGCTATAGCTGCTAGTCATAATTGATATTGATATATATATTGCTATTGAGCATCCGATTGGACAGAAATTAACAGAGCAAAATGAGTTGCTATTATTTTCAACTCAAAATGATGACTTTTTAGGAAATGTCTTGAAATTTCTTGATAAATTTGTGAGATAAATAAATGATATATATATTTTTTTATTTATCTCACAATTCTGACATTATTCTCTACCCATTTATTACCAATTTAGAATTTCTTTCAAACTACAAAAAAATTAGTTTCTTTTTTTCAGGCTGCTTTAGCTGCTAGACAGACAGAGCAGAGGTGATAATTGGGGTGGAGTTTTTACATTCTAGAGAGCATCTGATTGGACAAAAGTGCAGCGCATTATTTTTGTTCCATTTCCTGGAAGACTAAAGTTGAACTGTCCAAAGTAAATGTTGTCAACATTTGGAAGCGCACACAATCTCAGAGCACACAAACACGGGCATGGTTCAACTTTGATAAACATGAAATTTGACCTATCTATCTAGACCATCATCTCATTAAAATACCCAAAATATACCCCGCACACACACAGAACAGGAGAGAGAGACCTTGCTGTTTGCCGAACATAAACGCATTAGAAGCTCAACAAAAAAGCACTTGTTTAATTTCTGTTTACATTCCTGTGTTGCTCTATCAGGAGCTCTTTTGTGTGCTTAAAACATTTAGTAACAGTAACTGAGCACATTAAACACACAAGGACATGTGTGTCTGACACACACACATTCCCTGACCGCTCACTGATTGACCACCTCTAGCTTTCTAAGGTAAGTTTGTATGGGGTCTTTCCTTTTCCTTTAAATCTTTAATATTAATGAATAATTGAACATACACATACATGCACATACAAAGAGATTTACAGTAACCAGAAAAATTACACAATTTATGCATCTGCCAAGTCAACAGGAGTGACAAAATGAAAAGGTTGCTTCCACTGTATGTCACTGACACACCTTTCCTAATAAATGCATGACTGTTTAATTGTTAATGCGAGACTTATGTTGTAATCGGTGTCGTGGAATGACGTCAGTAAAAATAAAAAGAGGCGAGGGCTGACACTTTATCTGCAAAGATCGAGCTGTGATCGCCTTGATAATTATTATGACTCTAGGTGTAAAGTCTATGCTGTAAAGCTCAGTCTGGTCTCCCTGATATATAATGATATGTCATTATTCTTTCCCTCAACGATGACGCATATGAAAAGGAATGATAAGATGCTCAATTAAACATGAAAAATCTTTTTAAGAATTGTTATTCCCTTGATGTTCTGAATAAAGAATACTCTTGAGTATGTTATTTGCATTTACTATTTGTCTTTGAAAAGAAAAAGTTGCAATTTCTAAGAGAAATTTTTTTACAGAAATGTAATATTTTAATAATAAAAAATGGTGGATCTCTGGGTCAAAAATGGACAAACCCTACAATAGGGTATATGCCGAAGCATGCTAAAAGGACTTTTAATTTGCCAGTAACCTGGGTTAAGCGCTTCCGGCGAACTGTATGCCAATGCAAAAACTGGCGCGTTTAAGGGCTGTTTTCTTTAAAAATCAGCGATCTCCACCAGCTGAGTGATATCCGATAAAAAAGTGGGTCTTAGATTGTACAAGAAGCACTGCATTAAATGACATTTTACCCCGCTATGTCTTTATAATATGAGCATTTATTTTACCCCAGTATATTCAATGGAGCTTCTGCGCTAGCCTGCCGATTCTGACGGGCGCGTGCGAGTAAACAGCTTTTTGTCTCGTTTTACGCTTGAGCAACTAATTGAATGCCAAAGTTTATTTACCGAATGTATTTTAGTGATGTTACAACATCAATGCTGTAAAAGGAACCGTATAAATTGGAAAAAGTTCACATTAACAGATCACCGTAAGTTTATCAGTATGGGAAAAACACTAGCTCGGCATATACCTTATTGTGTTAAAAAATGTCATTTAAATAAAAAAAAATAAGAGCTTTAAAAAAACTAAATTGGGTTCGTAGATTATTTTGTTAGGGTTTGTTATTTAAAAATCTTAGTTCTAATTATTACATTAAAAAGAATAAAAAGAAAAACAAAATCGTAATTTTTTTTTTCATAATCGCATTATGTTTGAAAGCATCCTCATTTTACAGCATTTTTACGCAAGTGACTAACACTCTGAACAGCACTGTAGCTATGCAGGTAGTTTTTTTTTTAAGCATCTTAGAGATGTTGCCAAAGTTTTTCTGGATTTAGTTTGCCTTGTTTCTTTATGCTTTTTTATGTCATTCCAGACAGAATGGATGATGATCCGATCTCTGTGAAGTTGTCAGACTCCTTGTGTAGACAATAGTCTCACTGTATAATTACAAACAATTACAAAAATAATGTAAATCATGTAAAATGTAAATTGATATTTCAAACTAACAAGCTACAGAAAAATACACTTTATTAGTGGCCTAGGAGTTTTGTACAGCACTGTTTTGTACTGGTTTTTTGATTGCATATCAATGTAGATCACCATGCTGAAATATATCAGGTCTCATATAACTTTACTGACAAAAAACTGGTTTGAACTCATCTGAAATAGCATTTACAGTGTAGTCTTTCAGCATACAGCAGACGCGTCTGAAACCTGCTATATCAAAGAGCTGCCAGTTCTGATGTGAGCTACTGGACCTCAACTAAACAGAAGCATAAACTAATCTGATGATAAAAGCTGCAGGTTCGGATGCAACAGAAGGACTGGATCTGCTCATTCGCAAATATGATTAACAGACACTGCTATGACTTTACAGAAAATAATGCAAACAACAAAACGCAATGAATATGTAAGAAGCAGATCCGAAGATATATAGCTTGGCAAAAGATTGCTGATTGAAATATTTACCATTTAATTTGATGCAAGTTTATACAAAATATTGTGCCGTTAATTGTGATAATGATATTGTACAAAGCAATGCCAGCCATTTGAATTGGTTTGTTATACTGATAATCAAACAGGTGGTGCTTTTAAACTGATAGTTCACCCACAAATGAAAATCTACTCACTATTACACACATAAACCTTTATAAGTTTTCTTTCTTCCGGTTGAACACAGCATGGTAGAAAAAACAAATGCTATGGAAGTCAATGGTTACACTTTTCCAAATTTCAAAATATTTGATTTTTGTCTTTAACAACTCAAATTCAAACAGGTTTGTGGCAAAAAGTGAGTAAATGATGACTTTCCATTTAAATAGTATTTTTAATTGAAAAATTAAATTTTTTATTGTAAAATTTATTTAAATTTGTATTAAATGTTTTGTCTTTTAAACTCAATATATAAAACGTACTTTCACTTTAAAAAGCCAGTAAACCCGTTTTTTTTTTTTTTAAATATTTTTAAAACATACTGTATGTGCATATTTATAAAAAATTAAGTTAGGCCAACTTAACTGTTTCAGGTTAAAGCAGTTTGCTCACTTTAAGTAAAGTCAACTAATAATTCTTTTAAATAGTAACAGTTTTATACAGATGCATTTTGTCATTTTATTATTAATAAATAAACAATAGTGACATTAATATGCACTTAAAGATAAGTCATTTGGACAGAAAGTCATTGCTGTGCAACATTTTCAGAGTATCACGAGAATAAAACCTGCATTTTCAAAGGAATTGCAATGTATGCGAGTCATTACTTTGCAGCCTCATTTCTGTCAAAATGTCCTGATATAACTTAAATCACATTGAGGGGATATTTTACATATTGTACCTACAATAAGTGTACTGTAGAGTGTCACAAAAAATGTATACTCAAGTGGCAAATGTGAATCAATTATATACAAATTTTATAGGAGTAAATAAAATACTCTTTTGTAACTTTTTTAAAAATGAACTGTAATAATTGTGGTATGCTTTAGTTAGATTTTAAATCACAGACACTGCAATTTGATTATACAGTTTTGGTCAAAAGGATTTGTGCATTTTGTAAGTACGAGCAAAGAATTCTGTGAAACAAATCTGCTTTGTACTTTTTATTTAAAAAAATCACTAACCTTTTATTAAAAATAAAACAATTGGAAGTTGAAGGTAATCTTACTTTGAAATAGATACTTTACTCCAATACACAGGGAGAATGTGCAGGATCTTAAATACTGAGGCCTGATTTTCAGCCAAAGGTCTTGCACATGTTGGTGAGATAAACATTATAGATTCTATTAAAAAGCATCAGGTAAAAAAAACAAAAAAAAAACAATTCATTCATGTTGTCCCATTACAAATCAATTAAGTTAACAATATTATTTTTTAGGTAAATTGAACGTAAAAGACTTAGGTTTCCTAACTCAGTTTAAATAAGTAGTTTGAACAAGAATTTGTTGAGTGTATAGTTTGACATTCCTGAATGATAAAAATCCAAAACAAGGACATTACAGTGTATATATAATATAATTAATTATAATAAAAAATAAATAAAAAGTTCTGAAATAATTGTGGGAATGTAATAACATGAATAATAATAATAAAATAATAATAGTAAAAAAGTTCGGAAATTAGTGTAGAAACAATAATAATAATAACAATAATTATTATTATTACTATTAGTAGTAGTAATCACAAGAGAAAGGCAGTAGCATTATGGCAATATTTCAGTAATCAATTGTTAAGTGGTAGTTTCTGGGTTCACGTCTCTACTAATTTGAATTGAGCAAATATTTGTTTATGAGCACTTTTTAGTCTTATCACACATTAAAGTGAATTTTATATAAAATCATGGTGTACACAAAAGTCTCTGGACTTGCTGCATCACAGACATCAATATTTAACCAATTAATAAAAAATAAAAAAAATCAATAACTTTCTGGCAATCTAATATTAGGCCTATATATATATATATATATATATATATATATATATATATATATATATATATATATATATATATATATATATATATATATATAAAAACGTTTGTGATTTTTGAAAGTATTACATCGCTTTGTAAACATGTCCCCATACATTTTGATAGAGTGCTAGAGTGCTTGGACCCGAAAGCCACTTTGCATGACGTCACACTTAAAATTGGATTAAGGCAATATACAAATTTTTTATTAACTTATATAAGAATAAATATTAAATAAAACATTCTCTTTTTTAACCTGCTTAAAATGCCTTTTGCAATGACAGTATTCGCAAAACAGCATGTGCCCTAAACTTTGCATAAAACAATTACTGACGCACGCTTTAATCAAAACATGAATTTATAAAGCAGGAAGTGACATATAAACAATAACAGAATGTCCTTCTTCAGGTGCAGCATGTCAATACGTAGAACTGGGTGAACAGGTGTTTGTGCACAACTGATAATAATAATAATAATAACACTAGATAGTATCAATTAGTTTAAGCAGACAGACCAATCAGCAACTAAAATCAATTCTACAGCTGGTTAAATAAGTCCCAATATCAATATGACATTTTTACATTTAGAAACGAAACATCCACAAGTCAAAGAAGATCATAAAAGGCTGATTTTATTTCAGCATAAATCAAAAGACTGCACCGTATGAGGAATGAGGGGATGAAAGAAAGCAATCGATAAGCGTTGAGCTTTTGTCAAGGTTTTATCAGAGAGAACAATGGTCATGGATAAGAGGAGATGTGGCCAGCATCTTGATAAATGTTAATAATTACAGACATGATAAGTCTAGCAATTTATAAATGAACAGGGTCTTAAAGATCTCACTGAGAGCACTTGCAGCTGCTGAAGACACTTACACATCAGGGAATATTAGATACTTTCACTGAATTACACAACAGGTAGGAATATCACTTTGTAAAAATACTACTATATTAAGAAGTTTTATGTATATAGTCCTATGATCACCAAGGCTGCATTTATTTGGTATAAATGCAGCATAAATAGCAATATGGAAAGGATTTTGTTTTTAAATATTAACTATTTTCTGCATGAATATATTTTAAAAAATGTCATTCATTAAAAAAAAAAAAGAAATATTTTTACTTTTGATTACTTATACATATACATACCTATATATATATAAAGTAATGTTCATTTCTCAGGATTACTGATAGGCTAAAATAACTTTGTTACTTCCTTAACTTATTATTATTATTATTATTATTATTATTATTATTTTTATTATTATTAAAACTGAACCTTAAAAAGTATGATTATTATAAATTATGTAAAATTAGTATTTATTATTATTAATTAATAGAATTTAATTTTTTATAATTAAAAACAATGATAATAACATTTCTATTTCAGTGAACTTAATTTATAATATTTAGCATTTCTTATTTAGAGACATTTTAATAAAAACTGTTCCAATGTAATTATTATTGTTTGCATTATTATTATTATTATTATTATTTCTGTTTTATCTTTAAGAATTTGATAAGCAGTGCAGATATTGTCACATTTAAAATTAAATTAAACGTAGAAAACTATTACATTAATTTATATTGTACATATATTATTTATGTTTTATATTGTACTATATATATTTTAAAAATAGAATTGTTGATAATCATTTATTAATATTATTATTATTATTATTATTATTAATCTTGGCTCGTTAACATTTATTAAGTGATTTATATAAATACAACTTTAATAATATAATAATGAATTATAATTACAAATGATTAGGAAATAATTCAATATCAAATAGCTAATATAGCATTTGTCTTTACTTTTCTTACTTTTTTATTTAGCATTTATTTAAATGTTTTTACTACTATTTTTTAGTCAATACTGTCACTTTTAATTGTATTTAATTCATCCTTACTGCATACAATTAATTCCTCATTAAATAATTTCTTCAGAAATGTTAAATCTTAGTCAGTTTATTCCAAGCAAAAAAATAATAAAGCACATTTTTAAAAGACAAGCAAAAGGTATATATTATGTAATCAAAATCAAATGCTTGGTGTCACGGCGGCGCAGTGGGTAGCACAATCGCCTCACAGCAAGACGGTTGCTGTGTGGAGTTTGCACATTCTCCCTGTGTTCGCGTGGGTTTCCTCCGAGTTCTCCGATTTCCCCCAATTGGTAAATTGGATATGCTAAATTGTCCATAGAGTATGTGTGTGAACAGGTGTGTATGGCTGTTTCCCAGTAATGGGTTGCAGCTGGAAGGGCATCCGCTGCGTAAAAAAAATGCTGGATATGTTGGTGGTTCATTCCGCTGTGGTGACCCTAGATTAATAAAGGGACTAAGCCGAAAAGAAAATACTGTAAATGAATTAATGAAATCAATTGCTTAACTTTAGCCAAGTTAAGTCACTGTTAATCCTTCAAATTATTCATGGTTAAAATAAAAATAACAATGAATATTTGAACAGTAAACTTTCTCTACTGTTAATTATGATAGCAAAACTACTCACAAGAAGCCAAGAATAACCTTATATATTTAACAAAGCATCCGAAATAGTGGGAAACCCCACATAAAGCATCAGTCTCAGAGATATGAGGCTATAAGTGACAGATATGAGCAGAAATGTGGAGTGCATGATGTTTACTCAGAGCAAACACCTACATCTTACACATCATTGTCCAGATAAATAGGAAAGCTTGACAGTGACCAGAGCTTAAGTCAATTGTCTTTGTCCTGCAGACAACACACACAGAAAGAGAGAGAGGTCAGGAGTGCTTTTACACAATGCTGCGAGCGTCAGCGCAGAAGTACACGGTGAGCAGAGCACTTTACTCAGAAGAGCACCTAGAAGAGGAACATGCTAAAGCCTACCGCAAACACAAGGGCCTGCTGGACCACATCAAACTCTACTGCACGTAAGAACACTCAATATTCACATTGATTTATCTACAGATTTAATTCTGCTTTATTTATCACTATAAGTAGATTAAAAGTATGCTATGTGTTCTCATTATTATAATAATATTAATAGGCCTCAATGTTAAAATCTTAGTAGAGGGAAGAATTTATCTATGCATTCAATATATTTTATTTATTTTTCTTCTTTATTTTCTGCTTTAATAAAAATAGCAATGATATATTAGCCCTTGCTGTTGTTATTAACATCATCATCATCAAAGCTGAACTTTTTAAAATGTATTAAGCGGTGTATACACAATTTTAATAATTAGAGGCAAAAAGCTACTGTATTTTTCTATGCATAAAATATATATATATATATATATATATATATATATATATATATATATATATATATATATATATATATATATATATATATATATATATATATATATATAGTACATAGAATTATATAGAATTATTAGCCCCCTTTGAAGTTTTTTTCTTTTTTAAATATTTCTCACATGATGTTTAACAGATCAACGAAAAATTTTCACATTATGTCTGATATTATTTTTTCTTCTGGAGAAAGTCTTATTTGTTTATATATTTTTTTAAGATCAAAATTATTAGCCCCTTTAAGCTATACATTTTTTTTAATAGTCGGCAGAATAAAGCATCATTATACAATAACTTGCCTAATTACCCTAACCTGCCTAGTTAACCAAACTAACCTAGTTAAGCCTTTAAATGTCAGTTTAAGCTGTATAGAAGTGGCTTGAAAAATAATAATTAAGGGGGGCTAATAATTCTGACTTCAACCGTATGTATGTATGTATGTATGTATGTATGTATGTATGTATATTTATTTATATTTATTATTGTTGTAATTTAATATATTATTATTGTTATTATTATTATTATTAATATCAAAGCTGCATTTTTTACTTTTATTAAACAGAGTATATACACATTTTTAATATTTAGATGCAATAGACTACTGTATTTAATATGTATTATCCATTTTTGTTTTATTTTACAGCTTCATTTAAAACAGTTACAACACTTTTGTGCATTTATTATTATTATCATTATTATGTTTTTATTTTTCTCTGTTTTAATTTTACACTATATGCATGTTAAAATAGCTGCAATGTGTTAGCTTAACTCATTATTATTAATAGACAAGACTTATTTATATCACTTATAATATATATATATACAGTATTACTATTATTAATGTTATTATTGTGTGGTTGTTATTATTATTTTTATTATTATTATCAATGCTCTATTTTTAACTTTTATTAAAGAGTGTATAAATATTTATAACATTGAGAGGCAATAAACTACTGTATTTGTTTATGTATTATATTACTTTTTTGTTTTATTTTCAAGTTTTACTGAAAACAGTTACTGCACTTCTGTATTCATTATTATTATTGTTATTATTCAGACTTAAAAATTTAAATTTTTATTAAGTAGTTTATAAATAACAATTTATAATTATAATAAAATATTTTGCAATGTTTTTTTTATCTAGTTTGTCTTATTGTGCTTATTTTAAGCAAATATTTTAAATATTTCGTATTATGATTATTATATTATTATATATTATTAAGCTTAAACTTTCCACATTTATAAATAGGTGCCAGAAAAAAATTATAATACATTTTCTAAAATATGTTTATTATTATTATCATTAGTAGTAGTATTATTAATTTAATAATTATTAACAATTTAAGAAATCAACTTCCTTCCTTGTTTGTTTGTGTTTACTAGTTGTACCTCTGAACGTGCGAAGAATGCTGCTCTTTCTCTGTTGCCTGTCATTGGGTGGATGAAGATCTACTCCATCAAGGAATGGCTGCTGAATGACATTGTGTCTGGTGTCAGCACTGGACTAGTGGCTGTCCTGCAAGGTATATCATCCTTCTATTAATAATTATTACTCAGCAACAATTACAACACAAGCTCGGCTCTTGAAACAGTCATGATATTAGATGAAATATGACATGCCATAGAAATGTAGTTTTATCTTTATGAACCGAGGTCTGTGACTGATTGGTGATTACTGACGTGAGTCTACATAGTCTTTGATGAGATAACTGTGACAAAAATATGATATGACATGACAAAATGTGTCAGAATAAGTGAAAAGTGCTTTCATCTGCGATCAGCAAGGGAAATGATAAACAGAAGATAAGCCAGAAATATAGTAAATATTGACCAGGGGAAGCACTTAAATGTTTGAGACATTTCATATAAAAGTTGTTTGGATATTTTACAATTAATTTTTTAACACATATGTCACCCTGGATAACCAAAACTTGCCTTATTTTGTGTGAGTATATTTGCAGAAATAAAAAAGAAAGTAAAAATTAGCAATATTTATTTTATGCCAAAGACCATTAGAATATTAAGTAAAGATATTCCATGAGGAAGTAAATTTCCTATACTGTAAATCTATCAAAACATATTTTTTGATGAGTAATATGACTCACTAAGAACTTAATTTGGACAACTTCAAAGGCAGTTTCCAAATATTGAAATTTTCCTCAATCCTCAAATTCCAGATGCTTCAAACACTTGTATTAAACTTGTATATGCTACATACTGTATTCAACATTTAAAATGAATCAAAAATGTTTTTCACAATTGTCTTTAGGCAAGAAATGGGTGTTGTTCAATAGTGTTAGGGCAAATTTGATGAAAAGTGATGACCCACTTCAAATGTACATATACTGTATAGTCCTACGATCACCAAGGCTGCATTCATTTGATCTAAAATGGAGCATGAATAGAAATACAGTGTAAAATTAATTTAATCCAATCAACTATTTTCTGTATGAATGTATTTTTAAAACATCACTCATTGCTTCTAAGACTGCTGAAATATTTTTTTTTTTTACTTTTAATTACTTATAATGCAGAAAAGTTTAGATTTTTCTCAAACTTCAGATTCCAGGATTTTCAAATGCTTGTTTCTTGAAAGTATATTTGTATCTATATGCAAATATTAGCATATACTAACAAACCACAAATCAGTGAAATGCTTATTGATGTATGATGTATAAATTTCAATAAAAAAATAGATCTTTATGATTGGTTTTGTGGTCCAGGTTCACATAAAAAGTAACCATATAAAAAACAGGTCATTTGTGACCCAGTCATGCAATGAAGTACAGTTAGACGTCAAAAAGTGCAATGGATTATCTATAATGTATAAATTGATTCATGCAGCTACATTGAAGTGTCAAAGATCCTATGTAAAATATATTCCTTTTACACATCCTATTACACTTTTTGGGTGCAATTTTTTGGACACACATTAATATCGTATTAGATCATATTAAATCATAAAACACGAGTGTTTTACAAATTTAGACAGCTTTTAAGAAATAACGAGAATTTCTTTCCTTCTTATATAGTTTTGTAGTGATAACACTCATATAACAAACAATCAACTATGTGTTTCTGTTATTATTTAATGTAAAAAATGCTGGGTTCAACACAAGTTATCCATGTTGTCTCAGCAGAAACTGATCAAGTTCACCCTTTTTCAGTGGATTCAAATTTAACTGGATTCAACATAAAACAATTAAGTTGTTCCACAAAAAAACTCAAGAATTGTGTTCATTCAGCTAATTTTAAGTAATTAGCAAAACTATTTTTGACTGTTTATAACTCCTAATTTTTTTTAATGAATCAAAATGAATAGAGCAAAAGTAGGCAAGACAAACATGCAAAAACATATGCATTTGAATCTTTTAATTTTCACCATCACTAATGAGAAGCTTCAGATCAGACACAATATATACTATATAATATATATACCAGTTTTTTTACGCAATAATTTCATTCAATCTGACCAAAAATCTGAAAATTATTTTGCTGATGTCAAATGCATCATGAAGGTTACATTTCCCAATTACAACTGTATCAGTATAAAAATCCTACAAAGTCCTTTCTAACTGGTTAACAAGAATCTGAACTGTTTTTGCTTATGTCATGTACACACTTCAAAAAATCAACAGGATTCTCATTAGCAATGGCCTTGAGAGCAGTAGATCAAATGAATGTGTTGATAAAGTAGACAGAAGTGAATGAGGGCATCTTTAGTTCAGATAGAGATTATACAACTATGAACTACCAGAGCCGAGTTAATAATTATCATTAATTATCCATATTTTCCCCCACAGGACTAGCCTTCAGTTTGCTGGCTTCCATCTCTACCTGGTATGGGTTGTATGCTGCTTTTTTCCCAGTAATCATCTACTTTTTCCTGGGCACCTCACGACACATTTCAGTAGGTGAGTATAAATAGTCAACAGAGGAATAAGTGCTCATTTAGATTTGGCACATAAGTAACTTTAGGGTAAGTCAATTAGCATCCTCCATTTGGCTGTTTACTTGGCATGTTCCATTTCAAAACGACATCAGAAAATATGTTAATTCGAAAAAACTAATTGATTGGATGCCAATTGACTACATAGATGTCAAAATGACATGAAACTGACTAACATTGGCATAAAAAAAGCATATAAAACTAGATTACACGATGTACAGGATGATGAGTTTTGATGAGTTTGTTAATACCAATGTCTATGTTTTAATATCAAGATAGTTTACATGCATTGCAGGGATGTAAAATCCAATGTAAATTAGTCATTTGTAGTTGAATCTTTCAGATGAATACATTTTCTTACATTATATTACTTTTTATGTTGGTACTTTTGTAGTGAAAGGGACATCAATGTGTGGATGTCAAATCAACGTCAAGATATTTTTTTGACGTCAAGGCACCTGCCGAGAAATACTTCATCATACTGAAATAAAATGCAGCAACATCTGGTTCACGCATATTTGAGTTCATTTAAATAAAAAAAGTTCATTTAAATATGTCTAAATGTGGCTTTAAATTATATTTTACTACTAAATGCTTGTAATTATTCATCTCAGCCTCAGAACTTTATTTTAAGATGTCATTGTTACATGTTTCATGTGCTTACAATAGAAAATACTGTTAATTATACATAATTACATGCATCTAATCTGCTTATCTCTACACTTCAAATCCCAAACATCAGTGGAGATAAAAATAAAAAAAAACAATTTATATACAGAAATAATTTAGTGTATACTGTACCATTCAGAATATAGCATACTAACCTAACAGTATTTTTAAATATACTGTAAACAAAAACACTCTATTCCTGGAAATCACATGCAGTGATCAAAAATAGAGAACAGCAATGATTTCTGAAGGTTATAAATTTAACCCAAATTCTAATCCTGACTACATAGTACAGCAAGTACATGCAATTAATTAATTACTCAGCAGTTCAATGAATAGTTTCCCTTCAACAAGGACATCTTAAAATAGTGTAACCTGAGATTATTTCTGACATTATAGAAGTATGTTACAAATGTTATGTGTGATTACTTACAGAAACGTGTTTGCTTATATCGTTTGACAAAACTCATATGTAAAACTTAATTTTACTGAGTAATTATTACACATTTTTATCTTTTTTTTTACTATAGCTAGACGTTAATGATAGATATCCAAAAGATAAGATCGACGTATATAATAGCATATAACATACTGAAAAATCAACTGACCATTATTTGTTGTTGTTGAAACCAGGAGCTTTCCCTGTATTGAGTCTCATGGTGGGTGCAGTAGTGACCAAACTGGTGCCAGATGAGGGTCCGCCTGCCAACATCACTGCCTTTGAGGGCCTGACAAAAGAAGAGCAGAGAATCTTAGTGTCTGCCTCCCTCACTTTCCTAGTTGGTTTATTCCAGGTACAATCAACAAGATTCCCATATTAAGTCATATATCAAATTCCCTGACTTTTCCCTGACTTATACTGGCTTAAAAGCTGAACTAATATGACATCATATTAATAAAAAAAACAGGATGTTATTTCCCTTATATATTAATAATATCAAATTAAAATAATAACCTATTAAAATGATTTTAGCTTGATTATCATTTTGCATTACTTTTGATAACAACGGACAATTAACCTCAGATTTTGAATAAAACGCAAAGTGCTTTATTCTATTTTTGACAACTCGTTGGTAGTTTCACAAACTTTAGATTTAGCTTTTTTTTAATCATTACTTTTTAACACCCAGTCTTTGAAGTGGTCATTTTAAAGACAAAGTATTATCATGTCATGTTTGCCTTAGCTAACAGGTATAATAAACATAATAGGCGTGAAATAAGGAAATAAAAAAGTGATTTAAAGAAGTGGAAAATTGAAAAGTGACAAACAAAAATCCCTGATATGTTATAATTAGACCAACAAACGATTAACATTCCCTGACTATCAATGCTTGAAATAGACCTTTTAAAATTCCATGACCTATGTAAAACCGGCATCAACCATCCTGCCATTATACAACTTAAAAACAATGACCGTTTCTATTCATATCAATGTTAATCTTTCTTTTTATTTCCAGCTAGGTATGGGGCTTCTACAGGTGGGCTTCATTGTCATGTACCTGTCGGAACCGTATATATCAGGATTCACCACCGCAGCTGCTGTTCACATCCTGGTTTCTCAGCTCAAGTTCATATTAGGGCTGACGGTCCCAGGTTTTAGCGGACCACTATCTATCATATATGTAGGTCATTTCACACTTTTTCATACAAATTGCAATTATGATTGTCAATTAACTTAATTAACCTGCTTAACTCTACACTTCAAATCCTAAACTACAGTGGAGATAAAGATTAGACAATTTATAAACTAAAAATTTATCAAAATATAGAATGCTAACATAACAGTGTTTTACAATATACCGTAAACAAAAACCCTTTATTTCTTGGAATCACAGTGATCAAAATTAGAGAGCGACAATGATTTTTGAAAATTGCAGCAGTCAAAAATAAGTAGTAAGTGTCCAAGCCTTTGCTTTGAATGACTTCAGCACATCCGCAGCTGAAACTGCAGTGCAAGAGTTGATCATTTTGGATTATTTTCCAGGAAAAGACTATACAAATTATAGAATAAATAGATGCAAAATTCATCTTGCCATATTTAGATATTGCCTCAAAGCTCCGATGCACTATAAAAACTTCTGGGTTTCACGCAATTCCTTTATGTTGTCCCAACACAAATTGATATGGTTAACTTAATTGTATTATGTTCAACCCACCTAAATTTATACAAATTATTAAGTTGTCCCCTAAAGACTTTGGCATTGTGTTGTTTCAACTGATTTTAAGTAGTTTAAACAAGCAGCAAAAGTAAATTTCAAGTATGTATTGAATTAAAACAATTCCGAGTAGGTAACTAATCACTTTTTAGTGTACAAACAAATACAGTACTAGTAATGCTGTATTATTTGAAGCACAACTAAGATTTGTTTGTACACTGTAAAAAGTGATTACTTGAATAAACCAGTTGCCTTAAAAGTGACTTTAGAGTAAAGACAACTTAAGTGAGCAAACCCATTATAACCTATAGAACTGTTACATTTACCTAACTTGATTTACTTAATAAAATGGCATTGGTATTAATCTCATTGCCTTAAAATGATTAAGTCAACTAATCACTAAAAGCAATGGATTTACTCACTTTAATAATCACTGTTATTCTAATATTCAGCACTCATGTTAATTCCCGAGAGCTATCAAAAACTTTTTCACCACATCTCGAATCTTGTGAAAAAAGTGAAAAAAAATCACCACATCTCGAACCCATATCACAGACTGTACCTCTACACTGTATTCAATTATTTTTGTTCTATTGTAAATGACATTTGAGGGATTTTGTATGACCTTGCATGTGTAAAATCCAAAAAGAAAATGTACCCCCCACACAAAAAATTCTTCCGACAACAGGGCATAAAACAGATACCTAAAACAGCATATGTCCTTTGTTTTACCTGCAGACTCTAGAAAGTGTATTTACCCAGATCACCTCTACTAACATCCATGATCTGGTCACCTCTATTGTGGTGATGGTGGCAGTGCTGGCAGTAAAGGAGATCAATGATAGGTTTAAGTCAAAGTTGCCAGTGCCTATCCCCATAGAAGTGATTATGGTAAGTATCTTGCCACTTTCACCTATACTGACAATGACATAATGCTATTCATCTTTATGGCGTGATAAAGTTTATCAACTGGTATGAATTTATATCGAACTATCATGCCAAGCACTTTATTAGTGAATATTTACTCAGTGTAAAGTATTTTTATAAATCCTGTCTCTCATTTTATCAGGTGTGTTCAAAGCAAACATTAAATGTTCAAATCATTAAATCATAACTTTTACCAACAGACAATCATAGCATGTGGCGTCTCCTATGCATTCAACTTCAGGGATAATCACGGAGTGGATGTGGTGGGAAAAATACCAAACACGTGAGCACTGCAATCTACATAATAAATAATAATAATTAAAAATATATACTTAGGGAAAACCTATGAATATTTTCCTGTTGATATTTATAACATTTTGAACATCTGGCATTGTAACAAATTGCTAGAAGTTACTACCAGGTTACTTGCATTTTCCATCTCTGTTAGCATGTTTTAGCATGTCACTACCATTTTTTAGCTTGCTGCTAGCATGTTTATAAGATGTTAAATCAAACAATCTATCTATCTACAAAAGCATGTTGAAATAGTGTGTAGAAATACTAACAATTTATTAGCATGCTAGAAACATGCAAGACAAACGTAAAACACGTCAGCAACATGTTAAAACATGCCAGCAGAATGTTAAAACAAGCTAAAACATACTACTGACGTGCTAGAAAATGTAATGTGCAACATTTTAAGTCAGCTACTTGCTAGAACATGCGAGCAACATGTATCCGTCGAGTATTTAAATCTTAAAAATCTACTCATCAAAGCTTACTTCAAACCTATAATTTTAAACTTAACCCATTCAGCAACACAAAATCTATCTATCTATGAAAACATGTGGAATTAATATGTAAAAATGCTAATACACTAACATGCTAAAACATACTTGACGCATAGCAAAATGTTAAAACATGATAGCAACATGTTAAAACATGCCAGCAGAAGGTTAAAACAAGCTAAACATGCTACTGACGTTTTAAAACATGTTAGCAATGTGTTAAATTATATGTCAGCTACTTGTTAGAACATGCTAGCAATATGTATCCATCGAGCATTTAAACCAGTAAAATCTACTTATGAAAGCTTACTTCAAACCTATAACTTTTAAAATTTAACAATTTAGCAACACAAAAGCTATCTATCTATAAAATACATGTTGAATTAATTTGTAGTAATGCCAACAATATACTAGCATGCTAGACAAATGTTAAAAGATGATAGAAATATGTTAAAACATGCTAAAACATGCTACTGACATGCTAAAACAAATAATCAATATGCTACATTTTATGTCAGCTAATTGCTATAAATAGCTAGCAACATGAATCCGTCAAGCATTTAAACCTTTAAAATCCACTTATCAAAGCTTACTTCAAACCTATAACTTTTAAAATTATACCCTTTAGTAACACAAAAAATAGTCTAAAAGAAATTCTGTTTATAACTCTGAAAACTAAAGTTTCCTTACAAAGATTCGTAAAAAGCTAATATAGTTTTAAAGGGTCATTTGCTGCTATTACAGCAATAAAAAATCTCACTTCTATGTTTGTGACATAAGAAAATAACCACATTTTTGATCTGTCCAGGTTTGAGTCCCCAATTGCTCCCGACCTGCAGGTTTTCCAGATGGCCGCAGTTGATGCGTTCCCAATCGCTATTGTGGGATTTGCCGTGGCTTTCGCAGTGGCTAAAGTCTATTCTGTGAAGCACGACTACATTATAGATGGAAATCAAGTAAGCCCTAAATTATACTCCTCATAAAAGTCAATCAGTCTGTGGAAAAACATC
This sequence comes from Danio rerio, assembly GCF_052040795.2. Lineage (NCBI taxonomy): Eukaryota > Metazoa > Chordata > Actinopteri > Cypriniformes > Danionidae > Danio > Danio rerio. Next base: position 19,373,092 of record NC_141024.2, read on the forward strand.
TCTATTTACACGTACAATCACGCAGGAACTCATTGCCTTTGGAGCCAGCAACATCTTTGGAGGATCGTTCAAGGCTCTGGCAGCAAGTACGGCTCTGTCCAGAAGCGCAGTTCAGGAAAGCACCGGAGGAAAAACACAGGTAAACAAACTCCATGGATCAAACTTTCAATCTCTGTAAAATCATTTGTAAGTTTTTCTCACTGGCTGGAGCTCAAAAAGCTGATTTTGCATCTGTGAAATCTCAATTAGGGAATTTGTTAACCAGCCACAGAGAAATACTGGCCTCTAGTGCTCAGATATAATTAAGACATTTTGTAAATTGTAAAATAAACAGATCTGTGCCAGGAATAACAAGTTGTTTCTATTCAATTAATTAAAATCACTTTTTTTCTTGAACTAATATTAAATTGACAGATGTTTTAAAAAATCTTTGATGCTGCATATAGTGTTATGGAAAAGAATTAGGAGAACACTTGTTTCTTTAAATTAACTGGATTAATTGGTTTGGTTTTAAGTGGAATGTTAATGCTTAAATCTGTAAATGTCTGATAATATTTGTCCAAGTTTTAATTAAATATCAATTAATATCTATTTAATACGAATATTAATTAATAACAATGATATTATTAGAGGATATTTGCAGCAAACTACAAATAATCAATATGACAACTGTTTCCCATTTATGCACTATGTGTACTAATATGATATGTCTGTAAATCAGGACATTATATAAACATGTCTGAAAGCATAAGATTATTTGTTGCTTATTTGTTGATTATTTGTTGACCAATTGTGTATTTTATGCAACATTTTATTACAAATTTGGAAAAAAAACATCATCAGTTGTTTACAGAACAATTTTTACAATTTTCCATAGCTGTATATCTGTTCAAATTACAACAAAAACAAACTAGGAAATAATATTACATCTGTCTATCTCCTATATGTTTTAGAAATGTACTTCATTTATGTGGTGCCAAAGCTGAATTTTCAGCTCTCAAGCTAAATACTGGTTACTATAAATATGGCTTGATATTTTGTGAAAACTTATACATTTTTAAAGATTTTAGAACAGTATTTGGTTGAATTGCAGTAAAATATGTCTCACTTTTGAACAATTATATACATCCCTGCTTTACAAAAGTTATAATTCCCCTTTAAAAATTTCCATTTCAGATAGCTGGCTTACTCTCTGCTATTATCGTGTTGGTGGTCATTTTGGGAATTGGATTTTTGTTGGAACCTCTGCCAAAGGTAGGAATAAAATCCTGTAAAAATTCCTACGCTGTCCTAAAAAATAGCAAAGAAGTGTTTGTAATTTGAGGTTAATATTTGAAATATTTGTTTGCTGTGTCACTGCAGTCTGTTCTTGGTGCAGTGGTGATTGTGAACCTAAAGGGGATGTTGATGCAGGTGGTTACAGTTCCTTACCTGTGGAAGAAAGACCGTCCCGACTGCGTAAGTGTCTTTGTCTTCAGTCTCTAAAAGCAAAGTAAGAATTTCAGAATAAGAGTAATACAAACATTTGTTCATTTATTTTCTTTTCGGTTAGTCTCTTTATTAATCTGGGGTCACCACAGTGGAATGAACCCCCAACTTATCTGGCATATGTTTTATGCAGAGGTCGCACTTCCAACAGTAGTAATACAAACAGACAACCTGAATTTAAATTTCAACTTCTGAGATCAATGTAAAATACAGCAAATTAGAATAGGTGAATAGGGTAAAGAATGTAATTCACAAATAGTTATTTCCCTAGTTGACTAATTATTATAAATGCAAACATTTATGCAACCAGTTTTCTAAAATGTCCAGTTAAATATGTGAATGAGACATAAATGATTAAGTTAAATACACACTAATCCGCACACATATCTAGTACAAAAATCTGAACATTAAATGAATCCAGATTCATAATTCTTGTTTTAATTTAGACAAATTAAGAGTCAAAGACAGACAGACAGACAGACAGACATCTTCTGTAGAATGACATGTTGTACATAATCAGGCAAATTATATATGATGATGTCCCACAATAAAATCATTTAGAATATAAATATGCATAAAACTGGGAAATTTGATGTATTGGTAAAGAGGAGATTTATGCCTTAATAAACTAATTTAAAAAATTGCATTGAGTCTACCTTAGTTCAAACTTTAAAAATGTGGATGTTTTTACTCTTTAAGAAAACCCCAAAATCTCAATGTGCATGTATTTTTGACTGCAGTGTCTCACCTTTAAAGAATTCGACTGTCCAGTGGTTTATCACTGATTGTGTCCCACTCTGTTGTTAGATTGTTTGGGTAGGAACGTGTTTGGCTGCTATAATCCTGGGGCTGGACATTGGCCTGGCTGTTGGTCTTGGACTGGAGTTTCTCACTGTGGTCTTCAGGGCTCAGTTGTAAGTATTGACATCCAATTAACTGAATATGGATAAAATAAATAGTGGTCAGCAAAAAATAATATACCTTCCATTTATTAGAGATAAATAACATAGGAAATGTATCTTTCCAATGATCTTTTGCATTGTAAAAGCTGATTATTTAAGTTTACTTTAATAAAGTGAGTAAACCTGTCCCTTTAAAATGTATTCGTTTCTTAAAAAATAGTAAATCTTTTGCCTTAAAATTATTAAGCAAACAATAATTGTAAAAATTAGGTTGTCAACTTAAAAGTTGCAAGTTACACAGATAAATAAAAGCAAAAAAAATGCAAGTGATTATTTAGTGAATTATTTTTATTTTTTGCTGAATCTTTAAAAAGAAAATCTTCTAGCTATGTTCTTATAAAACTATTTCCCTCAAATAAAGACACAAGATGGATGAAATGTTTTTACTTTAAAGTCATCTAAGTCAACAAAGATAAAACAATTTAGTATTATGGTTATTTAATGTAAAAAAAAACAATATATTAGAAAATTGGGGGGAAAAATCCAGGCTCACTTACTTTTTTTAAGTGAAATAACTAATCTCTTTTTATTATATAATCAGTTAATTTATTTTGATTCTCAGTCCACGTTGCTGTGTCCTGGCTAATATCCCGGGGACAGATATCTACAGAGATCGTAAACATTACATCAATGTAAGTTCACCACAAATACGTGGCTTCTCCATATTTGGCAACATAGTATGCCAAAATGTCTTTCATTTATAACTTGGTGTGTCAATGTCCATGATGGACCAGTTTAAAGTGCATCTTAAAATCAAATGAATTAGATAAACAGGCTTGCATAGGTTTTATATTTCATTCTATTTCTCCTCCAGATCTTTGAGCCAGAGGGAGTGAAGATTTTCAGAATCCCATCTCCCATTTTCTTTGCAAATATCGAATTCTTTAGAGACAAACTAAAGGATGCTGTGAGTACATGAGTTTCACTGTGAAAACCCTCAGCTGATTTAAAAAAAAACTAACCAGATTCCTTCAATGCAGGTGGGCTTTAATCCTCTCAGAATCCTGAGGAAGAGAAACAAGGCTGTGAAGAAGATTAAGAAAATGTTAAAGAAAGGAGAGCTGACCTTAACCTCAGTACGTGTTCTCTATTTATAACATCATAAGAGTGAACTCAAGGACTTCCTAATGAGCGTTATGTAATGTAGTTGTAATCTTATTTAGCTATCTATCTAAATAACACCTGAATCTTATCATTTAGATATCTATCTGAAGTTCCTTTGATTTCTTTTGGATATAGAACGGACTACAGACCACATGTTTAATGCCAATTGAAGAGTCAGAGTATGACAGCAACGCAGATGATCTTGACCAGCCCACGGATTATACAGATCTTCCCATTCAGATAAACTGGAACGCAGAACTACCTGCCAACATCTCCGTCCCTCCGGTCAACATCCACAGTTTAATCCTGGATTTCTCTGCCGTCTCATTCATAGACATATCTGCAATCAAGGGTCTGAAAGCGGTAAAACACTTGTGTTCATTATGAAAGCAAAGCATCCATTTATACAGTTTAACTAATGTCTTAATATTCCTCAATAAATTGAACAACCCAAATAACAAAAACATTTGGTAAAATATAGTAAAATCCAGAATCTGTTTTTTGTTAAATCTCTTTAACTTTTTAACTCCTAAAAGTTGTTGCTTTAACTGATGAACTTCTATGTATTTTGACAATATAGAGATATTTCGATATCTGCAGCACTCTCAGTTAGGACAGAGGAAAAATAAAATCGAAAAAGGTTTTAAATTATCCAAGTGAGTCAGTTTTGAAACTGATTCCAATAAGAGGTTACAATAAGCCGGTAAATTGGGCATACATGTGGATTAGCTAAAGTTAACTAGATTAGTTAACTTTACTTAAAAAAATAATAAATTAGTAAACCTGTTGCTTATAAAGTGATTCATTGACTTGTTAAAAAGTGAGTAAACCTGTTACTTATAAAGTGATTAGCTGACTTTACAGATTGAAAAGTAAGTAAAGCTGCTGATTATGAAGTGATTAATTGACTATAAATATTAAGTAAATTAATGGTCATACTTATAAAAATCAACCTAACAGTTGCAAGTTGCTTACTTTAAGCTAAATTGTTGCTTTTAGGGAAACAGGTTTACTCACTTTTTAAAGTTATGTAACTAATTGTTTTTTAGAGTGTAAATAAAGGCATCGTCTCAGGATTTTGTGAGATTTTGAAAGAATTGTCAAAAACAAGACAAAAAACACATTTTACATGGGAAAAAAAAGCTAAGAATTCAAATCTTTCCCAAATTATCATATATAATATTGTGAAAAAATTGAGGAAACATGAAAGTCCCAAACCCAGCATTATTGGAGTGTGTTACAGCCATCAAAATGTTTATATATTTACTGACAGCATTAATTTAGTTGGTCAGTGAAAACACTGGAAATTTTGTCTTTGTACTTTTGTGAAATTAAATAATTCTTGTTCTTAAATGCTCAGATGTTTTCAGAACTGGGGTTGTACAAGCGGTATAGTTTGATCATATAAATCCATCCCTAATCAACCATAAACTCTTCTGTTTACAGGCCATAAAGGAATTTATACGCATTGATGTTGATGTTTACATAGTAGGTTGTGACAGTAAGTACTTTTTCCTTTCTGACTGCAGGTTAAAGGGCATTTGTAGAGCATTTTACAATGTTTTCCTTTATCTGCAATTATAATGTAGTGTAATGAGCTGCAATAATGAACTGAACTTCTAGTCTACTTCTAGGACTGACAGTTACAACTTACTAGAACTTCTATGTTTAGCTGTTTTGACAATTGTAAAGCAATATAGACATAAAGATGAATGGAATTGAATTGAATGATAAAAACTTGTAGTAACTCAGACCTTGTCATTTCCAGCGGGTATCATGGAGAAGCTAAAGAACTGTAAGTTTTTTGATGATGAAATCAAGTCGTCTATCTTCTTTCTGACCATCCACGATGCAGTGCTGTACATTCAAGAGTCCCATCCACCAAGGACTGTGAGTGAGAAGGTAAACAGATGTATTTGAATCTTTCATTAGTTTTTGCAATTAATTAAAACTGCATTGTTAAAATGTCTGTATGATTTAAACATATGCAAACAGGTCTCGGGAAGTCATCAGTATCAACACCTTAATGGCAGCAGTGTCTCCAATGGTGTGGCTCTCCAAGAAATTGCAGTAAGAAAGATTGAACCTGAAATATTAAATAATGCAATTTTAAAAAGACACAAAACCCAAAAATGAATATTTTTTCAAGGTGTTTACATACCTTCAGCCCATATGTAGATGACTTTTTTCTCCAGTTCAACATTAAAGAAGATTTATAGCTCAAACCATGGCCCATGGCGATCCATAAGATGCAAGTCAAGATCCATAGAACTTTGAGAGTCAAAAAAAAAAACATACATACGAAATGAATACATGTGATGATGTATTGAGATATTATGAGGCAAAATGAAAGACGGTGCTAGAAACTGAACATTATTTACAATAGTATAACTTTTAATTTACCTCAGATGCTGTTTGTTTATTACAACATCTGTTTAGTGTTTAGTATTCATTTTTTCCCACACAATAAGTGTACTGTACTATAAATAGTTGTGCCATAAATAGTCCATTTGTAAAACAGAGTGAGAGGTGCATTTGGCTTTGTGATTTTTTTTTATGTGTCATGAAAATAATGTGAAAAACACTGTAATTTAACCTGACATTAGTATTTAGTTCCTCCACTTTTTTTAGTCCAATAATATTTACCACACCTGAAAATTGCTGCAGAAGTCATTAAGCAAATATTCATGGACTGCTTAATTATTTAATAATTATTAAAAATTATCAATATCAAAATAATTAATTAATAATTAATATTACTGCTCAGTAATATTACTGCCTATTTGTGAGCTAGCAAAATGAACACTGTAAAGTTTAATTTCACATGCACTTTAAAGGAATTTTCTCCCATTATTCACACAATATATCATGAAATGTAGGAAAAACATACTATTTTAATTAATAATAAAATACTTGTTTTTTTTTGTTTTTTTTTGCAGGACATGAAAATAGAAGAGGAAACAGACCCCAAACCAGAGACAAGGTTCTGAAATGAAAACACCATGTCAAATTTTGAACCCAATGTACAGTATATAAGAATGAACTAGCAGTGATGATTTAGCACATAGCAGTTTTGTATTCTGTAAACTGTGCTGCATGCCAAATAAGTTAGATTGTCAATGTGTCATGTCCCTAATTTATTGATTTGTGGTAAACTCTTACTTGTTCGCCGTCAGTGCCTTTTGTACATGTACATTTTCCTTTTTGAATAGTATGTATTTTTATGTGAACTATTTTTATTCTGAAATAGAGAAAGAATGTTTTTCAAATATGCATTGTCTTTCTTGACTATTTTTTTCTACTATTATACAAATGATTGCGCGTGCAGATGTAATTATTTTACTTTCACTAAAGTAATATGTGTTATAAATCTAATGCTTAAACATATCTGTCTGAAAAAGGAAGTAATGGTTGAGGAAGTGAAGAGGACAAGAAAAAAAAACTTTATTTGTAGCTTAATTATTTAAAGGAAAAAATAATCATGACTTCCTCAATTACAATAAAATAATTTGATCATGAAGAAAATAACATGGCATAAATATTATTTATGCGTTTATTTACATTAAAGATTTCAAATTTCAAAGTGTCAATAAAGTTTTACACCTATTAATTATAAAGTACCATTAGTATGTAATAAGGAGAACTCTTTTCATGGAAAAGGTCATAAAGGCCATTAACTTACACTAAATTATATCATCTTACATGAAAATAAACAGTAGCACGTGTTGTAAAATAGATTACTTAACACGATTTAAGTAAAAGCATCCTTTCCTGTATTGGAACAACATTCACAATAACCAATCAGATTTCAGCATCACATTTATGGGTTAAAGCTTTATTAGGCTGAACAACAAAACAGCCTAATAATGTCTCTCTGATTTCTGAAGTGAAGGTTAGCATTATGATTCAGCTATGACTGTGGAATGTGTTTCCTTGATAAACAAAGGATATTGATCCTGGAACAAGTTCTATTTGGTTAAATCACACTGTACAAAATGGAAGTTGCAGAGTCATTTTGAGTCTTGTTAGTAGCAAATAACATAATAGCAGGATAACGTACGTGAACCTTTGGAATCACCATCATTTCATACATAAATTGGTCACAGAATGAGGTTTGATGGTCAGTTAATGTGAAATTTCACCCAAAATTGAACATGTATAAATTGGCTCTCCCTCAAGATGAAGATGTTTAGCTGAAACTGTGGTCCTTGGTGATTCATAAAATGAAATTTTGTGTTTAATAGATGCCTAATATAAGTTTGATCATGGAGGTCTTGGCTAAAATAAGGCTAAATTTGGGCTGTGATTGAACAATTTTTAAATAGACACCCTGGAATAGCTAAAAAAAAAAGAGTTTAAGCAGACTTCACATTTTGGTCATTCATTCCTGCATATTTGTTTAGCTTTGGCCTATTCCTTTACATCTATTTGATTTTCACTGACATACCAAATTTAGGTTTGTTTAAGCCACACTATCTATATTTTTATGTCTATTATACTCCTTTCAAAAGCACAAAAAGTGCTTGCAGGGTTGCTGTCAGCATTTAAAAGAACATATAGAGGCAAAATGAATTAATATCTGTGGCTACTGATGAAAAGCTGTAGGCTTACAAAAAGGAATGGGCAGTATACGCAGATAAGTGAAGAATATAAACAGCATTGATATCCTTAATAGACAGCCTTTATATACGTCAATAGACTATTAATTTTATTTTGGCTGTAGATATGTTGTTGAGGTTCAAAGATGTAGAAATTCACAGTGCAAAAGGGAAAAAGCATGTTATTTAAAAATGATATGAAAAGACTAACCTGCTAACCTGAAGACCAGGTTAAAGTTTTAATATTATGTTTCTCATTCATAAGGAGCTCTTCTGGATGAAACAAAAGAGATCTCTGAAGTCTGAATGGCGGAAGTTAATCATTTTCTACTGTTGATGTCTGCACAATAATTCCTAACAAATCCACGTGCATTCACGTACCTGTTCCCGCAGCTCTACTTTTATGTTTCCTTCTCTATAATATGTGTAAATAAGGAAGAATGACTCAAAAAATCATAGAGATAAAAATCCATCAATGATTGCATATGTGCACAAAAGACAGCCCATCAGACTAATGTGATAAGACTAATGACGGCTCCCTGATCAAACAATCCAGATGATATAAAGCTCTTGAGATGCTTCTGCGAATGAACTAATCAGGATGCAGCCTTTCGGCAGACACTATGTGGTGGTCAGGCCTCTGTTTTCAGAGGATTCATTCGCAGAGCAACATGAGAGGATCAACAGAAAGCGCAAAACACTACGTCACCATCTCAAAGACTATTTCAGGTAAGACTCAAACAGCAAAGATTGTTTATTAAGTATTTGCCTGTTGTTAGCATTTTACTGAATATTTAAAACAGCCACTTTTAATCTGTAAGACGTGTGTATTTACTGTTGATAAAGTGTGGAAATCGTGCAACCGAGGGATTTAATTAAGAGCAGAAAATGTTAAAAAATACAAATAATTTAAGTGTTTTAAGAAAAGAGAAAGATTAATTAAAGACTGATTAAAAGTTTAATCTTTACTTAGTTTGGAGATTTAGAAAATTTTCAATTAAGGTTTTGAGTTTTGAACAGCTTTATTACCAACTATAATGCTTGTTGATTCACTAAACAATAACTAAAGCCAGTTCTTCCTACTACGTTACATGTAAAAAACAATATTAATCGAAATTGTCTTCAAGTTTGAACTGCAATAGTTACCAGAAAATTCTAGTTGATCAAACTAGGTGATTAATTGGCTCAACAAAAAGCTCATTGAAAGTATGTGCTTCAGCCTACATCAGCTTGCATATTTTTCTAGTTTCTAGCAGTTTCTTTGCAGTTTTAGGTAAACGAATACTACGGTAAAGTTTGATTACAAAAACATTTGTTCCGTATTATGTTAATTATATTTAGAGGGAGATATTATCAACAAATAAATGATTTTTTCTTTGCACATCACTAAATAAATACCAAAAAACAACTTAAATGAGGTCTTTGCCTTGAAATTGATGATATTTGCCTCACCTGTTCATCTCCATATGGAGTGTGGTCAGTCTGTAGAATGCTTGGTTTGAACAGTGTTGTACTTGTAATGCAGGGAACTCGAGTTTGAGTTAGGAGAATCATTGTTCTATAAAAGAGAAGAAAGCAATGTAAAAAGAAGGTAAAACTATGTGGTCACACAGCACTTTTCTCTAATGTTTGCTTTTGAAAACACTATTGGTTGTATTTAGGGAAGGGTTTAGGACAGGGGTGGGCAAACTCGGTCCTGGAGGGCCAGTGTCCTGCACAGTTAAGCTCCAACTCCAATCAAACACACTTTATAGATTTCTAGTGATCTTGAAGACACTGATTAGCATGTCCAGGTGTGTTTGATTGGTGTTGAAGTTAAACTATGCAGGACACCGGCCCTCCAGAACCAGGTTTGCCCACCTCTATTGCATTTTTCATCTGAAACATGCAACAAAAATGTAACCGGGGCAACTTATTTTACATTTCACAAAAATGTAGGCTAAGACACATTTTTCCAATGAGCATGGGCTGGAAAATTCAAATGATAGTGAAGTTTGTTCTTATGAAGTTTGTTCTTATTGGTTCAAAATAAATTTGCTCTTATGATTTGCCTTTTGAGCGGCGTAAGCTTTAGCAAATTGTGTTTATGTTGTAGTTGTGATGCGAAACGTGCAAAGAATGCAGCTCTTTCGCTTTTTCCATTCATTGGATGGATGAAGGACTACAAAATCAAAGAATGGCTACTAGGTGATATTGTTTCAGGCATCAGCACAGGACTAGTGGCAGTGCTACAAGGTATTGTATGCTAGTTTAGCTAAACCTATTTTTTCAAGTCATAAACACTTCACTTTCGCATTTTACTTTATTTTTTTATCAGGACTTGCATTTTCTTTGCTGGCCTCTTTACCTCCGGGATATGGACTATATACTGCATTCTTCCCTGCTATAATCTACTTCTTTTTGGGCACCTCAAGACACCTGTCAGTGGGTATGTGTAATCTTGAGCAATGCAACATCATTAGTTAGGACTACTTAATTAGACTTTATAATAGAGTGAAGGTTTGGACATGGATGAATTAGGCTGTGCTTTGTAATTGGATTGTGTTTTAGGGGCTTTTCCAATTCTGAGTCTAATGGTGGGTGCTGTTGTGACACGACTAGTGCCTGATGAGGGACCCTCGTTCAACATCACTGGATTTGAAGGGTTGAGCCTGGAGCAACAGAGAGTTCTAGTTGCTTCCTCTGTTACTTTTCTCATGGGTGCATTTCAGGTTAGTTATTTATAATATCAGCGGTTAAATAGTAGACCAATTTTTACATTTATCCATATTACATTTATTTTTCTTTTATCCCATTAATTCATTAAACATACACATATTTTCTTTTTTCACACTGATGAATTTCAGTTTTTTATAAATATTTATATTTTTACATATATTTTCGTATTTCACCCCAATAAATAGTAAAAATATGATATTATTATTATTATTATTATTATTATTATTATTATTATTATTATCAGACAATTGGAACAAATATTTAAATATTCCTATAGCCTTATAATAAAAAATTATATAACTATTTCCTCAATATATTTCAATATATTAATTACTTTCCTTAAGGACACGACACATTTATATTATATATCATTAAGAGAATCACATTTCACCCAAAATCATAATAATAATAACAACAACAACAACAACAATAATAATAATAATAGCTGCTGCTGTTGTTGTTGTTATTATTATTATTATAAAGCATTAAATGATCTTATGTTAAAACTTTGTTCTGATTCTGGCTGAAGCATGAGGTAAAATGTGTGCTACTCTAAAAATGCATAACAATAACTTTAAATAAAGAAAAAAAATCCTGAAAACAATTTAAATGAAAACAATATCACATTACTCTTCTTGTCTGTGTATATCAAGTGTATGCCCTTGTTATATCCAATATACTATACACTAGCTTTAAGACTCATCGCTATAAATTTCTTTGTAAAAATGTCATTTGCAAATAAACATTTAAAAACCTTTGAATATAAATTTGATATTTCTATTTTTAATATAGCACACATTTTAGAATTAAATATAAAATAAAAGCACTACCCTCTCTCTTTCTGTTTTCAGCTTGTAATGGGGCTGCTGCAGGTTGGCTTCATAGTCATGTATCTGTCAGAAACTCTGGTGTCTGGATTCACCACCGCAGCCGCTGTTCACATTTTGGTTTCCCAGCTCAGGTTTGTGCTGGGCCTGGATTTTCCAGGTATAAACGGGCCACTTGCTATCATATATGTAAGTTAGTGCTTCCTTTCTAATGCACTAATATATTGTATATTGTGACTGTTTAGTATATAAAGCAAACATCCGGTCTTTGATTTCAGACTTTGGTAGAAGTTTTTAGCCGAATCACTAGCACAAATGTGGCTGACCTGGTCACATCTATTGCAATCATGGCACTGGTGCTTATTGTGAAGGAGATCAATGACAGATTCAAGTCTAAACTACCTGTGCCGATACCTATAGAAGTCATCATGGTAGGTTAAATTAATATTTATGACCACACTGCTTCTTTATTAAGCTTGAACACTACATTAAATTCATCCAACAGACTGTTATCGCTTGCGGAGTCTCTTATGCATTCAACTTTGAAGAACGATTTGACGTGGTCATTGTTGGGGAGATGGTGAATGGGTAAGAATCTAACAATATCTAATCTACAAAATCAACTATATAAAACTGAAATATGTATAATCAGCATAATGATATACTGCTATGGAAAAATTAATAGAGCATTGGATTTTTTTTTAGATTGGAGTTAAATATTTTAGATTATGGCTTTTGGATATTATTTTAGATATGGATTTGGATATATTATTTAAGATATGGGTTTTGTATATATATATATGTGTGTGTGTGTGTAATTATAGTCTCTAATCTTTAAGTCTAACAACATTTCTTCCAAGTTTCAACCAAAAAAGGTTAACTGTTAAAAGAAGGGAAAGAATTATGCTTATCTGTAATTGTGGTTATGTGTATAATATTGATTTCTTCTTAGATGTTTACTTAATTATGATTATAAACTGTAAATTCATATACTTTTTCTACAGGTGTATGTACAGTTGAAGGCAAAAATATTCAAATCTACTAATAAATATTTCAATAACAGATGTCACATCCATAAACAAGCTTTTTCCTCATAAATGCAAAATATAATAAAATCAATTCTTATCCTTTTAATTGGCATTATTTTGTATTGGGTTGTGCAGTTTGTTGTAAACTGTAAACTCAGTAACTGTTTCGTTCACATCCGTAGCGCATGTTTGTTTTTTCTTAAAACATGTTTAGTGATTAACACTATTCTGATCCTATAACTCTGTGTGGTTAGCTGTTTTGGAAAATATAAACAGATGTTTTAATATAATTTAACATATATTTTCTCGTGAATTTATGTTGAATTTTTACTGCAAATGTCCATAACGCTGGAATTTCGTTTTATTTTTTTGTCAGCCTGAACATTGGGATTTAAATAATTCAATATCACACTGGCATACTCCAGATTCATTCACATAAAATGTTATGTAATTTTATTTCAATTATTTGTTTTTTGTTCTATTATTATGACTGAACTGATACATTTCAAATGTACTTCATAATCATTGCTTTGGAGTTGAATACGGGACAAAACAATCTATCCTTTAGTTAATGAGATGAGTTAGATCAAAAGCACCCCGATGACATTACCTAAAACGTGTAGGTTTAGAAAACATTAAATAAACGGAATTTGTAAACAATATTGGATTCCAGTTTTTCAGTCATCTACACAGAATTGCACATACAGTGCTTAACATACGAGTACACCCCTCAAAAATCTCTCATTAAAATTTAAATTTACTATCGAAAGCTTTACAATATTATATTCATGCATGCATATACACTAAGCATGCATATAAACATTAACCAGAACTAAATCTAAATCTGAATCAAACAAAGCAACTTATGATAATGGTCCCAAATTAGTAAACCCAAATTTATATGTTAAGGAAAAATATTAAATAAAAAAAAATTACAAAAAGAAACAAAAAATTTGTATTGAAATTTTGCAGGTTTTTTGTTTCTTTTTGTAATTTTTTTCCAATATACCATATGGATTTAAATTAATTATCTTTCTATTTCTAAAGATGTTCAGTGACTAAACTATTATTTTAATAAATATCTCTGTTTAATAAATCTGCTTTGTTCAAATGCACCATAATATATTACCTATATTCACTGAAAAATGTATACAAATGTTCACTTTCAAAATAGAGTGTACTCATTTGAGTTGAGCACTGCATATTATATCAAAATCTAAACATATTACTATTTCTATTATGCAGATATGAATCTCCAGTTGCTCCAAACCTGGAAGTCATTGAGGAGACTGCAGTGGAGGCTTTCCCTATGGCCATAGTAGGATTTGCTGTGGCTTTCTCAGTAGCTAAAGTCTACTCTGTCAAACATGACTACACGATTGACGGAAACCAGGTGAGCAAATAAAAAATAGTCTGAAATGTGATGCATAATAAAAATGGACACATTTGTAAACACTCACCTGTATGTTACAGGAGCTCATTGCCTTTGGAGTGAGCAACATGTTTGGAGCATCTTTCCGCTCATTCGCCGCAAGCACAGCACTTTCTAGGACAGCCATACAGGAGAGTACAGGAGGAAAGACGCAGGTGAAATTCTCTCTCTCATGCCATTCCTCCATTTTACTACAAGAAAGCAAAGACAAAATGGTTATTGTTTGTTTTATAACACTTCTACCTAGATAGCGGGAATCCTTTCAGCCATGATGGTATTGATTGTGATCGTCGGAGTAGGATTTCTACTCGAGCCACTACCCAGGGTAAGAACTTTTTAGATTTTATACACAGAAGCAAACTGAATGTAGTCCTCTACAGTACTATTGTGCTATTTTGTATAGTTTAGGGTGTTAAAAGTTTGATCAAATACATGTTACATATTTTAGCTTGCGTTACATTAAACTGACTTAAAACATTAAAGTTAAATCACATATTAGCCATGGCAACATTTAGTTGAAGTCTTTTTATTAGCCCTTCTGAGAATTATTACCCCTGCTGAATTAATAGCCTCCCGTATATGTTTCTATATAACAGAAATAGGACTTTTTTCAAACACATTTCTAAACAAAGGTTTTAATAGTTAATTTCTAGATATATTTTTCAAGCATTCAGTTTAAATTGCAATTTAAATGTGTATTTTAGTTAATTAGGCAAGTTAGGGTATTTATTCAATTCAATTCATGTTTATTTCTATAGTGCTTTTTTCTTGTGTCAAAGAAGCTTAACATTGAAGTTCTAGTAAATTGAAACTGTAACAGTCCAGTTTTCAGAGTTTAAAATCGGTTTAGTTCAATTCAGTCAATTTAATTTTCACTGATGGAAGTACAAAAACTGAAGAGCAAATCCAATGATGCACAGCTCCACAAGTTCCAAACCAAGCAAGCCAGTGGCAACAGAGGCGATGAACAAACTTCACCAATTGACAAAAGTGAAGGAAAAAACCTCAAGAGAAATATTTAGGCACAGCATTTTATAATGATGGTTTGCTTTGTAGACAATCAAAAAAATACTGCTTAAGGTGGTTAATAATATTGACCTTACAATGGTTTAAAAAAAATTAAAACTGCTTTTATTCTGGCCGAAATAAAAACAAATAAGACTTTCTCCAGAAAAAAAAATATTACAATAAATACTGTGAAAAAAATCCTTGCTCTGTTAAACATCATTTGGGAAAAATTTTTTCACAGGAGGGCTAATAATTTTGACTTAAACTGTATGTCTTTGCTACTGTAACTTATTAAATCATTTTATCATTTTTGTTTTGATAATTTGACTCAACTTAGAACATTTAATGCGGGAACTATTTAAAAAGATTATAGTGTAGTTGTAGCTAAGGCCTGGAAAAGTTTGGTTTGTGTGTTGACATGTCTTCAAGACACTTTGTTTGAAGCAGTGTTAAGGTTGTGATCTATAAAAAACAAACTTGAAGAGGAAATGTGCGCAGCTGTCAGTAAAAGTGTGCATATTTAACTTAAATATTCAACTGCTTTAATTCGTCATAATTTAGCCATTAGCTATTCTCTTTTAGGAAGGTTTCTACATAGTTTTATAAATAAGACCCTTGATCTTTGAATAAACCTTTACAGTTATTTACAGTGATGCCTAACATACTTTATGAGAGATTAAAAAAAATAAACTATTTGACCTTGTATATATCTGATAAGTGACCTCCAAAAGATTTTTTTTAAATGGTTGTTTTAAACTCTCAATACATATAAACTATGCACTCTAGTCACGTAGGAGTCAAATTATGGCAGTTTTGCTTTTCTTTCCAGTCTGTTCTGGGCGCTCTGGTCATCGTCAATCTGAAAGGCATGCTGATGCAGTTCAGTGAGCTGCCGTTTCTATGGAGGAATGACAGGCCGGATTTTGTGAGTTTGTGGGTTTATTACCACAGATTATTTTGTGAATTGTCTTTGATCACTCAATCCTCTAGAGTAGTTTTTATCTTAAAGGGATTAGTTCATCCAAAAATACCTCTCATAATTTACTCACTTTCAAGTGGTTGTAAACTTTGATAAAAACAAAACAATATAATGTGAAGAATGTCGGAAAAAATGCAGCCACTGAAATGCATAGTAGTGACAAAATTACTATGGACGTCAATGGCTGTTTTCTTTTACTTTCTTCAGTATATTTTATGGAAGTGCTGAAAGGCTATGCGTTATTATATTTTCTCTCTCTATGTTCTCGTAATCATGAGAAAATTAAGTTATGATCATGAGAAAA
Organism: Danio rerio; assembly: GCF_052040795.2. Lineage (NCBI taxonomy): Eukaryota > Metazoa > Chordata > Actinopteri > Cypriniformes > Danionidae > Danio > Danio rerio. Next base: position 19,389,540 of record NC_141024.2, read on the forward strand.
CGACTTTTTGTTACATCGAGATCATGAGGAAATAAATTATATTTATTGTGATCTCAACTTAACAACATAAAGAATGATGAAGATCTTGCTTTTGCGTTATTGCATTCTTTTTCAAGTTCTTAACAATTATTTTATAAAGTGAATCCCTGCAAATAATACTATATGAAATAGCTACTGTAAGCGTGTCAAGGACATCCTCTTATGCCTAATAAGCAGAAAAACATAAGCCGTAACCTTAAGAAAAATCAACTTTTGCTATATCAAGATGAGAAAATTAAGACATAATAAAAATGAGAAAACTTATGATATGTTGAGATCACAAGAAAATGCTGTCATGATCACAAACAAGAAACAAGAAAGAAAAATATAATAACAGGTCACCTCTAAGGACTTCCATAATATCTTAATATATTTCTTTGTGTTCAAAAGAAATAAACACAAAACAGGATGAGTAAAAAAGATGACAGAATTGGATCAACTATACTCTGACCCCTGAGTCTGAACATTTTTAAAGCAAGAACAAAACTAAAGTAAAATGTGTTTGTTCGCTTCACAGGTGACCTGGATGGTGACCTTCATGGCGTCTCTGTTTCTGGGTTTGGATCTGGGTTTGGCTGTGGGTATCGGGGCAGAATTGTTCACTGTGGTCTACAGGACTCAATTGTAAGTGTGGATTCATAATACCTTCAATTGAAACCAAAGCACAGGCAGAATATTGTTTTTTTGTGTGATTTTTTATTGACCACATGTGATAATATTTTGTATGCAACAGCCCACGTTGTTCTGTCCTGGCCAATATTTCAGGAACTGACCTCTATAGGGATCGTAAAGACTACACATCTGTGAGTGCCACTATTATGCTTTTTTATAGTTTTCTTTGATTTATTTTACAAATGCTTATTTTAATGGGATTTGATTTCAGATTCAGATTTACGAACCTGACGGTGTTAAAATATTTAAAATTCCCTCACCCATCTTCTTTGCTAACATCGATTTCTTTAGAGATAAACTGGTTCAGGAAGTAAGCTACTTTTTATTTTACAGATGTTTACAACAAATTATAGGTGTTTGTTAAACGTTTGGCGCTAAATGTTTGCTGTCTTCCAGGTAGGTTTTAATCCAATGAGAGTGCTGAAGAAAAGAAACAAAGCCTTGCGAAAGATCAGAAAAATGTTGTGCAATGGAGAACTGGAGGTGTCAGATGTAAGTCTTTGCTATTAAAATAATAAGATGTGTTTCTACAGGTGGTTTGTCAAGCCCACTCACCAGTGTGAAGCACACTTTATAAATGCACAATGTTTTTATTTTATATAGAGTGATTAGAAAAATGTGTCTGGTGCAAATGTGCAAAAAATCTGGTGCAAGTGTCTGTTAAGTGTCAGAGAGAAGAGTTTGTTTTCTATATGTGGTTTGTTAAACCCACTCACCTGTGTGAGGCATACACAAAATTAATAATATCAATTTATAGTATTATATTTTAGATTGAAAATAATAATTTATTTTATATAATATTTTGTATAGTACCCGTTAAATATTTAACTTACTGATTATGTTACATGAGATTTTTTTTAAATCAGAATTTTATCTAATAGTTGGACCAGATAAAAAAAAACTATATGACCTCATATATACTGACTTATTTTTTGTTGTTGCATTAATTGGCTAAATTAATAATGACAACTATATCTTCCTACACATATAAATAAATGTAATTTATTGAGCAGGATAATACGGGCAACTATCTTTAGTATGGTTTAATTTAATTTGTTTAATGTTAATGTTTAAAAATAGTAGTAAATAAATTCTGTCTAATAACAAAAACGGAGCTGTTCTTCTGCGATATGAAAGCAGTAACAAAACTTACATTCTTCTTGATCCAGAGAGGCCCTGTACTGAGACAGCCATCAGTTGACACATCAGAAGGCAGTATGGAGGATCTTGACCAGCCCATAGACTTCTCAGATCTCCCAATCCAGGTGAACTGGAACTCGCAACTGCCTGCCAACATCTCCGTCCCTCCTGTCAACATACACAGTTTAATCCTGGATTTCTGTGCAGTCTCCTTCATCGATGTATCTGCACTCAAGGGTCTGAAAGCGGTAAAACACTATATTATGAGACATATTACACTGTAAATTTAGTAAATTTATTAATATAAATATAGCTATGTCCTGCATTCATGATCAGAAATTCTTTAAAACTGCATTTTTGAAGTTTGTTTTTATCTTTACAGACCTTGAAAGAGTTTATACGAATTGAGGTGGACGTCTACATAGTTTCATGTGATGGTAAAAAAAAAAACTTTTTTATTACCTGCAATTTGATTCCAAAGTCTTCATAATAGGGAAAGTCAAAATCACCCAAAAATGAAAATCAATTTAAGCATAATCAAGTGGTTTCAAACATTTATGGGTGTCTTTTCCCTGTTGAACATTAAAGAAAACCTTTTGAACAATGTTGGAGAGCAGTATTTGCACTTACATCCATAGAAGAACTATAAAAGTCAATGGCTTACATTGTTCAAATCATCTTATATTTTTAACAAGTATACGGTAAATAAATGGTAGAATTTTTTGCAGACCTTCTGACTCCTTCTGCTTTTGCCACAGTGTACATCATGGAGAAGCTTCAGCATTGTACATTTTTTGATGACGAAATTAAGACTTCAATCTTTTATCCCACACTTCATGATGCCATGTTGCACATTCTGGAGACACATCCAGATCATGGAGAACTAGAAAAGGTAGCTAGATTAATGCAGATTAAATATTTCGACATAACCTAAAATTACAAGCAGTTTCTGTGGTCCATACTGAACTATGTATCTGTAATGTTTGCAGGATATAAACATAAACTATGAAGTCATCCAGAGAGACAGTTTAACTGTGTGATGAGGAACAGAAAACCCTGCTGAAATACTGAGGATTTTACTACACATTATAAAAACACTTATTTCAGTCTGGCTATGTAATGTTTAACTTCACAGCAGCAGCATTGTTATCATGTTTACTGGTAAGTGGACTTAACGTTAGAGCAAACGAATTCAGCTTGTTTGGGATTTAATGACAGGTGGACAAACAATCAGACATTTTTCATATTATGAACATAAATATAACGTTAATTTCTTACCTTTTAAGCAAAGTCTACCCATAGAGGTTATCCTAGTCCTTTGGGAAGACAGAAAATAAATGTAAACAAGCGGTAATTTAGTTTTTATAGCAAGAAACGTGTTTTCAAGACCTCACTAACTAGCGTGCTAGTATGCTAATTCCGACTCAATGAAGACAATCGATCACGTACCAATCATAGGCTAACGTTACTTACCGAATTAATAAATCTGCTCGTTTGCAGTCCACACCATATTTACTAAAGAAACAAAACCATGTTGCAGTGTTTATGTTACTTCCTGTATTTAAATATTTATGTACTTTATTGTGTCAAGTGTATGCATTCATGACCTACTTGTCTCTCCGGGGAGAACTTTGCACGTTTATAAGCTGCGTCCTGCATATATTAATGTTGTAATAAACTTTTTAAAAACCTGTGATGTAAATTAATGTATTTTAAAATGAATGCTTGTTTAATAAAACGTTTAAAAATGCTATATTGTCTGCTTTATATTTGTTAAATATCTCAGCACACACAAGTACATGTAAAAATATAGCCAAATAATTCAAAAAGGTCTAAATTTGTTCAATTCAATTGGATGATTTTATATTATTAAATAATTTAGTGTACTTTAATTTCTCAAATGGGTGAAAGTAGTGTCAGCACTTAACTTATTCGAAAAACAGAATCACCCTTATTATTTAACTTATTACAACAAATGAAAGTAATCATACTAAACTTTATATTTTGATTACCTCTGTAGGATACTAACATAAAACAATTAACATTCTAATATCTTGTTGTTTGAAACCAGTCTCTGACCAACAGATGTGTAGATCCTCATATAATGTTCATCACTTACCTGTTGATTTAAGTTTGTACAAACTCAAAGCTCCTCTGTGTGCAAGATATAATACATCACACTGCCATATGCTTTTTAAATGATTGTAAATATTTATATGCTATTATTATTTAAAAAGACACATTTAAAGCATTAAGTTAGACACCAGATACATCACACAATAGAAACAGATTGAATTTGTACATTTAATTGTGAATACATTCAAGAAACACCACATTCAACAATCAACAAAAGCCCCTAAAAATGCAGCATGTATGGGCTCGATTATTAAAAAGTAAATGTTTGAATATCTGACGATGACAAGATTTTTAAAACACCATTCAGTGAGTACTGATCTTTGCTATACAGTTAATAGTTTTCAGACTATAAAATATGCAATTGAATCCCTGCCAGCTTGACAAACTAAATCACTTTATTCGGCAACAACAAAGAAAAAAAAAATCAAATACACATTATTACTGGTAATACGGTCTGTATCTGCCCTGATCTGGGTGATGGGGCCCCGGCATCTGTCCCTGCGGAGGGGGACCCTGCATTCGTGGTGGGGGGCCTCTGGGGGCTGGCCACATCCCAGGACTCAAACCTCCCGGCTGATTGAATGGCGGGCTGAGTGTGCTCTTGTCCTCTGCAAACTGAGGGTTGTAATGATGGGGTGGCGGGGCATTAACTGGGGGTCCGCCATGTTGTGGGGGTGGCCCGGGTGGAGGATGGTTCATAAATGGTGGCATCTGACCAATGAGGTGTCCGGGGGGTGGGGTTATCGGAGGTGGGACTGATGATAGAGGGGGAGGGGCTTGATTAAAGACCATATGGGGTGTGTTGGAGCCTTGTCCCGGGTGTGGCATGGGGTGACTGATGGGTGGAGGTGGAGGCGGGCCGTAATGCTGCTGAGGTGGCGCCATCATGTGGTGTGGATGGGTCACAACAGGCTGACCCGTATAGTCTCCAGGATGATGGTGAGGTGGGGGAGGATTTCCGGGTTGAGAGAGCGGGTCTCGGGATGGTCCGGAGCCGGAATCATCTTGGATTGGAACAGTGATGAGGTTGCTGTGTTTTCGAGTGGTGACAGTTGAGATTCGGAAGGTCTCCTGTGAGAGGGACCGGGATGGGCCCATGTCTCCAGGTGGTTGTCCTTGAGGTCTTAGGTCATCATGAGCAGAAGGAGGTGGGCCGTATGGGTCGTGTCCGGGATGGCCTAAAGGTGGAGGGATGAGTACGTGGGGTTTGGGCAGGTGAGGTGGAGGTACGCGGAAGCGGTCGGACACTTCAGAGGGAGGAAGGTGGAGAGAGTCAGAGCGGCTGCTGGAGCTCTTGCCAGAGCGCATGTGCCGGTGGTTGATGTGGGCCTGCAGGTCCCTCTGGGACAGATAGGTCCGTTTGCAACCCTGAACAATACTGCACATGTAGAGAGAGCCACGTTGGCACTGCTCAATCCGCTGGACCGGGTCTGTACAGCTGTACATATTTAGACTGAAAACAGAAGACAAGGCAGAAGAAAAGTTGGTCAAATATCTTTATAAATCTAGAATTTGAGACATTAAAGTTAAAATCAGATTTCAATAACCCTAATAAAAAGAATATCTAGATTACTTAAATTGTTAAACCCTATACAAAAAAAACAAAAAAAAACAAGATAGGTTGGAACAAGTAACTGATTATTGGCGGATGTGAAAGAATGTTATTTTTTATAGGGTATACAATTTCTGAATGCAAATTGACAATATGCATAGTAGTTCAAGACTAACATATTCCAGGCAAATCAAAATTCTTGATGAATTTAATTTTTTTGTTGTGAAATGTAGAATGCAAATTGTTGAAGATGATTATTTAATAAATAAATCTAAAAATCATTAAGTAATTTGATTGCAGCAATGCTCAAAAACATTCACATTCAAAGTGGTCTCCACAATGGAGTTTTAGTAAATTTTTTTTAAGCTTCTAATTTTGTATTGGAGGATTCCCACTATATATTTACATGCACCCAAAACAATGTTCTGTTCAATAGCTGTGCAAGACAAAAGCTGTGCATTATTCTTACCCTGGACACATCTTATCACCCTTCCTCTCATGATGTAAAGCACAGTCATAGCAGAAAACGTGCTTACATGGGATCTGCGAAGAAATAAATTTAACATGTTAAAAAAAATAAATGTAACAAGTCATGAAAGTATTAATTCACATCAACAAAAATCTACATGCATTCACTTCATGCAACTATTCTCACCATGCGGCCGTATGTTTTAATCGGCAGTCCACATTTGTCACAGAAATGAACAGGCGTCTCATCCTTCTCACCGACCAAGTTTAGCTTAAAAAAAAAAAAAAAAAAGAAAGAAAGCAGCAAACTATTATTACAGCAATTCAAAAATGACCATCTAATTATTGAAGTTTCAACAGGAGAACTGTGTTGTCTTAAAATGTATATAAACATCTGAAACTTTACACAAAAAATAAACTAACTGACAGCAGTTGTGTTATAAATTTAGAAGAAATGTCATCAAGTTCACAGATGAAAACTAAAACTACAATTTAATCACTAAACACTATAAATGAGACATTTCTAAACCTTCCTCTCAATTTTCCCTCATAGCTGTATGTTTGAATAAATTTGTTGTAAATTTGTTGAACTATAGGTTTAATACAAATTTGTGCGTTTACGTTTTTTTAATTATTAAAATTAGTTTAAAACCATTTTATTTTGGGCTGTGTATTAAATACATAAGATTTAAGCAATCATTACATAATTATTATTCAAATCTTCCTATAAAATATTTACATTTTAAAGTAAAATTAAAAGAACATATAAAATATTTTATCAATACAATGATCTAAGTAAAAAAAAGTAACACACAAATAATGTATGTGGTAATGGGGTGGAAAAATAATAAGCTTGTGTTTTATCCTGCTCTAATTTCGACGATGTTGAAATGTATTTTTTGTTAAATAATTTTTATGTAAGACATTTCTGTTCGAAAATAAACAAATCAAATCTACAAAAAAGGTTGTTTTTAGTATCCATTTTTTACCTTGTAATCCCAGTAAAGTTGCTGTGGGAAGCGACGCTGGCTTGCAAAAGCATCTCCTGATTTGACACCACAATCAAACCGGTCCTCCTTCTTGAAGTTAAAACCTTTTGAGAGAAACAGTGATCAGAAAGCGAGCCGGGCAACATAACACATCAAAATGTTCGTGATAATATGAGGACTGTTTTACACCCACATTACCTTCCTCTGCAGAATGGCTTTTGGATGGTAACCGTCCCGTTGGTCTCTGGGGTCGTGGGGCAGGTTTATTTCTGGCCTGCTTTGGAAGAAGTTTGATTGGGATCCTCCTCCTGACATCAGGACCACCTAACGGCCCATCCGTACCCTGCATATCATTGTCTGTATGGAAAAAGAAAAAAATGTATATTTCAGTAAAAAAAAAGACTTCTGACACCTATAATTTTGTCAATTATACGATTTTGAGCTTTACATAAATACCTTTTTAAGTCTAATGTAAAAAAAAAAAAAGCATATTTTTTTTTCATTTTTTTAATCAAACTTTGTTTGCAGTTTTAAATCACAACACATAATATACATTTCATTATGCAGACAAATGTGAAAACTTTTTCTGGCTGTTTTTCTTAACTATGGAGTGACAAGATTCCCACAATCCCCCTTCTCTTGTCTCAAAATAAATGAAATGGGATATTTAAAACTGACATCATGTTTTGTGCTAGAAATGCACGCAAAGTGTGTCGTCTGCATATCGAAACAATACATTCAATAAAAATTAAAACAATTATGTCTGTAATTTTTAATGCTATCAATTACCTGAGGAAGTAGGGTGAAAACAACTTGGTTTTTACCCTCGAGTCGATCCATAATAGTTTTAAAAAAGTAGCTTAACTTATCACAAATTAACACTTCAGAAACAAACATTTGTGCATAAAGAAATTTTGATATTGGTGTAAATCCTGATGTGAACGATCTAAAGTTAGCAGTTAGCATACTAGCAAGCATATATGGTACCATTTATCTAAACCTAAGATAAGGTTAAATAATCAAGCAGTATGCACGCTTTATCACACTTCTCATCTATATTTCGCTACAGACTTTATTTAACAGACTCAACAAACGCGATTAAACGGCCTCAGGAAGATAAACGCCACATTGACACAGAGGCCGATGCTGATTTCGTAAAAGGCCTTAAACAGGATGCACAAATTGAGCTAGCTTGTTTGCCTAACCTCAAACGTATGTAAGCGCCCGGCGAAGTTACCATTTGCTTATATGTAACACGTTTTAAACTGAGAAATAATACTGTGATTGTAAACTATGAAATTTCCCTCCTTACCACTATGGTCCATAACTGTGTGAAGGGAACGTTCAACAACGCTTCCGGTTTGTGCTCTTCAAAACAGAAGTCTCACAAGGTATTCAAAACAAAAGTCACTTCAAGGCAAAACTGTGTGCTCGTTCGAAAATTGCAAAATGAAAATTCATAAAAACTATTGATTCAGTAACAGTGTGTTATTTCTTATGACAGTGGTCTTGTAAATATGTTCGCTAATAAATATTATTGCTATACGTGTCTGTCTCAATTTTTTTGGTGGTTTTATTTACACAAATTTTCCTTATTATTGTCAAAATTAAATGTCAAAATATGAGTGCATTACTGTTAATCGGTGTAACATACCCTATGAACACTTTGCTGTAGGATTTACAGTAACTTACTGGCAGCAGTTCGGCAGTAATTTACTGTAAATCAATTACAGCAAAACTACTGTATTTGCAATTACAGCACCATTACTCTTGCTGTATACGCATTTACAGAATTACATGTATATATCTACTGTAAAATATACAGTAATTTTCACAATGCTTTGCAATACAGTAACATACAACTGCCCTTCAGTAACATGCAGTTCTTGATAAACTAAAATACTGTGTAATTTAAACAAATCTTTGACAGCATATCAGCGTTTCAGATTAGACCTTGTACTTGCTAAAATGTTTTCAACCCTTTGATGCACAAGCTATAAAATAGATATAGAAAAAATAAGCTTAAACGGGTCACTTTTGACCCATGTAGTGCATCAAAAAGTTCAATTTGTTACCAGTTTGAAGCATTGGAAAAAAAATAAGGGTTTAAAATGACAATTAATTAGTCTATTGGTCTGAACTGTAAGTCTTTTAAGATGCCATCAAACAATTATTCTATAAATCATGCTAAAATGCATGATGGACATTTATTTATTTTTGCATATAAAAGACAAACAAAATACTATTGGCCATTATTATTGCCTTTCAAACACCCACAGACAAATATCAAGTGCATTTTCAAAATTATTTACTTACCAGAGACTGACAGGAGATTAAAAACGTCAGAGTTTAGAGATGCAAGTCTTCTGTATCCATCACACGTGCAAGCCCGTAGCCAGGGGGGATTCGGGTGGTTCGAAATACCCACCCCTCACTGACAACAAGGTTCCAGAATTTGTCCCATACCTGAGCTCATTTCTATTTTGTTTGCTATGCCATGATAAATTTAGGAAACACATCAAAAAAGGCTTTAAGACCAAGTAAAGTCATCTTCCGCAAGTTTATTGTTTTCTAATAGAGAAAACATTTTGCAAGTGACTTTAATTGTAAATCTTAGACCTTATTATTGAAACAAAAATTGACCAATAAAAGTTGTAAAACACCAACAGCAGCCCATATTAAATTAATTGTATTTTAAATTAAATTAATTGGCTAATGTTGTTATCCAAGATTTTTTTAAATGTACTTTTTTACAAGGAAAATCTGGCTGGAAGGGTAAAATATATGCCTTAAAACATATGCCGGAATAGTTGGTGATTCATACCACTGTGGCAACCCCTGATAAATAAGGAACTAACCAGAAGAAAAATTAATAAATGAATAATTATTATTACTATGTTTTAATAATTTTTTAATTCAAATTCTGACAGAGAAAGGTTGAATGTGCTGGTCAGTTCGCTATTTGCCTAATAAACGAAAATAAGCTACAGTTTATAATTTAAAACCACTCCACTTAAAACCACTTCCGATTGTTTTATAATAATAATAATGTGATAAATTTGCATTAAAAAATAAATATAGTTTTCAAATTTCTATTCTAAATCCTTAAGAAATGTTTTTGGTACATCAAAACGTGTGGTTATGATGACCATCTGACAAGCTAATTCAGCTTTCAGTATTTATGCAGTATTTAAACCTCATAATTAAATAGAAAAGGAGACAAAAAAAAAAGAACCCTCCCTTTCACCAGGCTGGCTACAGACCTGACATGAGGTAACAAACCCACATGAGTGTGTAAGTAATGAACAAATGCAGTGCTCTCAGCTGCTTTACTGTCCTCTACAGGTCAGAAAGAAAGCGACAGCAGCAGCAGCAGCAGCTTCTTCTTCCTGAGTGTAAACCCTGCAGGCGTGGCTGCAGGTAATCACTGTACTGAGACACATCACAGCAACACACGCAGATTAAAGGACGCTGCTGTAAGTTACCCAAAATGCTCATTCCTTTCATTTTTCATCATTCATATTTTGATCAAGCTGACTTTAACACAAACGTCTATGTTGAAATGTTGCAGGGCGGCGTCCGTTTTAATCTACAAACAAGGTATGATCTTGCTTTTGTTTTCCATTATACACCTGTCCTTTGTTATCAAGCAAAATGGAAACACTGCTGACTGTAAATACATGTAAGGTGATGATAGAAACAGGATTCTTTGTAATATATTAATGTTTTATCTTAGTAAATATATTATTTAAGTAGCATGTCTTTGGAAAAAATGTAAAAACTGAATTTTCTTGGTATCTAGAGATGAACTTCTATTTAAATAAAATAAAAAATGTTTTGATAAACATCAGATGCTGAACAGACTTTAAGTGAAAGTAATCAAGTTAGATCTTCTGATCTCAGAACTCATCGAGCTCTCTGAAACATTTCTGCGTCACAGTTTATTTTGACACAATACTTCTTGTGTTGATTAACAACACAACATTCATTAAAGGAACTAACTTTTCCCTCGACATTTAATGTAATAGTCCAGAAAAACACTCCAGCTTTTAGCAGTTTGGCTGATTTGAATGAAGATTTGCATTAGACCTGATGTTTTCAACAGTCACATGAAGGAGAATAAAAGCGTTTGTTTTTCATTTGCTAAACCCCCATGAACCATAAACGCACTATTTACACTATCAATAACCGAGATGAATCTTAATCATCACAATAGTGAAAGTAAGGCCCACGGTAAGGACTGAGTCATCTTTCTAGAGTATTCTGAGCTGTGTACGTCCTTCCTCTTTTTAATTCCACAGAGACCAGAGCCCTCTAGCATTGCAGGAAGTTGTGTTTATGGCTGCAGGTGTTTTTCAAAACACCATTGTATGAGAGGTGATGTCATGTTGGAACACTATGGCAGCAACAGACACAAAAAAAGCCACACCCAAAGTCCTCAGATCACATGCTCTGTGTGTTTACAGAGCGATACTAGTTCGTTGAAAAAATATTAAGTCACGTGAGGCAACACGAAAAAAAAAGAGGGCAGGGCGAAATAACAAAGTCCTCTTGCTCCACACAAACAAAATCAAGAACCGCAGCTGAGAAAGGAAGTGGAAAAGTGGAATATACAGTAGGCAAATGAATGGATGAATTAGTTTCATCAATATGATCTCACACCTTGCAGGACACAATGGTGGAAGAAACTAGACAGCAGAAAAACGCCACAACCCTGCAGGCTGGACCTGCTGAGGTTGACCACAGTAATCTCTATGCATTCAATATGAGGTAATTGTTTGTTTAGATCAATTCTGTCAAAAGATTTATCACCTTAACTGCATCCCCAAAAAGTAATTTGTATTTATATAATATTTACTGAGTGTACTCTGTACAATTACTCGCTCTCAAAAAAATAAAAAATAAATTATATATATATATATATATATATATATATATATATATATATATAAAACATGAAATAAAGAGAAAAAATAAGAAAAACGATTAAACACAGATTAAAATGTGTTAAAACATGTTTTAAAAATTCTATTAATAAATAAATATTTATATAAATAAAATATTCATGTATACATAACAACACTAGTTTAATATAAATATTATATTGAACAATAGAAATGATATGATATTCAAACCATTTCCACAATAACTGTTTTTTTTAAATCCAAATATCAGAGTCACCCAGACTATCGGACGACAGCTGGCTCAAATAGGGGACGAAATGGACAATAAATGGCGCCAAGAACCGCCTGTCCCATGGCAGAACCTGAATTTCGGGATTTATCCTTATGTCCTAAGTAGGAGAGTGTTCTCTGGGTGAGTTTACAGTCACATGAATGTGCCTAAAGCAATGCATATGGCAGTATTGATTGAGTGTGAATTTCTTTTAATGTTTTAAGAAGAATCCTCGCTAATCTTTGGGGGTCTAAGATTATGCCGATATTCAGGACGTCCTGGTTGCTTCCACAGCTTCAAAATGGCTGTCAGGAGGCTAGAAAGTGGGCAGCTTGGGTAAGGACAATGTTTATTTTGTGTCTGAAAATAGACATGTATCAGTCAATGAAAAAAGTTATGTTGGTTACACAGACTGTAATCCAGTCTACAGCACTGTTTGAAAGTTTGGAGTTGGTATGTTCTTTAGCTGCACTTACAAGATAAAAAATACAAGAATAACCATGCTGTTTATTACTGCTATGGCATAGTTGGTTTTTATAATAATAATGATAATAGTAATAATTATTATTATTACCGTTATTATGTCTTTGATGGAAAGTACTATTTTGTAACATTTTAAAATGTTCTTTCTCTTCTTTATAAATGACCACTATTGTTGAGTCATTCCAAGAAGGGGCCAGAGTACCTGTATAGAAGGCTGAGTAGTAAACATTAACTAATAATGGAGTAATGGTGTCCTTAAAAGCCTTATAGAACTCATTTAAGAAACTGTCTGGACCGGGACTTTAGTTATTTTTAAGATTTGAGATTGTGTCTAGAATCTCTTCTCTGCAATTGGTTTATCCAACTCGAATCTCATAGATTTCAACAACTATATACTACCAAAAAATGCTTAATTTCCTGATCATCTGAGCATGTATTATTATTTTTACACAACGACTTGTACAAGTTTTTCAGAAATCTCCTTAGGTTTTGTAAACATTTATTATTATTCTAAATATTCTTGGATTTTAGCTTTGTTACAAGGTTTGTGGATTGCTGTTTCTTTAGGCGGAGAACAGCCTGATTATAATTGTTCTTTCCATTACATTTGATCATTTTATTGTTGCAAAATAAAAAGAGGGAATTTTTCTCTTTTGCACTGAAAAATCCCTTTTGGACAGTATTTCTACTCGTTTTATTTTTATTTTTTTGCATTATTTTTTCTTAAAAAAGCACAATATCAATATCACAGTACAAACCTTTAGTGTGGTTCTTAACTAGAAAAACAGTTATTAAATTTATTAACTGTATTTCTAGAAATGTATAATTCATAAATGTATATGCGACTAAAAAACAACTTTTTAAAAGTACTCATATTTTTTTTCAATCTTTCCTCAGGTGTCCAACTTGCATGTTTCTGACTGGTCTCGCAGCACTACATACACCCTGGCATCTGCTTTACTACTGGTCACTGTGTCTATCTTCCTTGTAAACTGGAATGAGTATGAAGGCTGAATGTGACAGAGGGGTCAAGAGCTGGTCTTTGGCTCAAATTTAACCAATCCTGTTTTATTTTAATTTTTGTTTTGTTTTTTAAAGAAATCGCTTATTTTGCATTCTCTTTTATAACTATGAAGTAAATTTTTGCAAGAAGTTTAAGACTGTTCTCTTTGTTTGTTTATTTGTTGGGTCTATTTCTGGAAAATTGGGCCAATGAATTATTACCTCTTCCTATAAAAGTTCTACTAAAGGAAGCTGGACTTTCCAAAACACCAAATGCAATAAAAAATGTTTAAAAAAACAAATGCTTTGGCTTATTTTTTTTGGCATTTTTATCTGAAATATACCAGTTTAACTGCACATAAGCAAATCAATCCTCAGCTAATGCAACATCTACATGTGTATAGTTCTTGAAAGCCTTCATGTTACACTTCTGTAGCATCGAGCCCAAATGTCTACCAGGTCCCACCTCATATGTGTGAGGAAACTCCTGTCCTTGGGCTCTTTGGTAAATCTCATGCAGCGTCTGCTCCCATTTCACCGGAGACACCAATTGTTTGGCCAGCTGATTGCGAATGTGCTTGTCATGCATGTAACGTTTGCCGTCCACATTGGAGTGCACCGAGATCTCCGGCCGCCGCACCTCAATCTTTCTGAGGACGTCTCTCAGAGGCTCAACTGCCGCCTCCATCAGTGAGGTGTGAAAGGCCCCGCTGACCGGCAGCAGTCGAGTTCTCATGAAATTCAGCTCTTTGGAACGTTCTTGAAGAAAATCCAAAGCCTGTGTAAGAGAATTATGGTTAAATAGGAATATTCCTGTATTAATGGTCCGATAAAGTGCTTTAAAATGCACAGTTTTTATTCGATGTTTACGATTGAGACGTAATCTCAACTGAAACCTGAAAAGAGGGGGGGAGATATAGTAGCCCCTTCCTTTTTAAAAAAATCTGCTAATATGGTTGTTTTAATAACATCACAAACTTTTTTTTTTTTTTTTTTAATTTCACTGGACCTTTAATGCCTTTTTATTTTATATTTGAATGTGTGTACACAGCAAAAAATTACACACACCCAAAACTTCCTAGGTTGTCACTAGCTTCATTTCCATTTTAATTCAAATTGTACAAATTAACATTGAAAAAATATGTAAAAAAAAATAAAATAAATAGGGCTGCAACTAACAGCTATTTTAATAATCGATTTATCTGTCGATTAATTTTTTTATTACTCGATGAATTAGGAAGAAAAAAAACCCAAACGCATTCATTTCCAACCCTTTAGTCAATAACAGAACTAAAATCTTTAGAAAGTGCACACACATGTTGTCCTTGAACATCCCTGAGCTGTTATAATAATAATAATAAAATAAACTTAGTAGTTTTGTCCTGTTTTTAATCCAAATATCTACAAAAAAATCCTAAATCAAGACACATACTGGACACATCAATTAGCATAAGAAATTATGTCTTGTTTTCTGAAAAACCCACCTCAAAATTAAGTGATTGTTTGCTTAAAACATACTTTTTGCCAATGGGGTAAGAAAAGTAATCTTAATGAGATATAATCTCAAACAGAAGTTTTAAGCATCACTTCATTTTCTTTTGCCGTTTTTATTGCCTAGTCTTGATTTAAGTTTTTTTTTATATATATTTGGACTGGAAATAGTTTATTTAGTGTGAAATGCTCCCCTACCTTGGAAGACTAGGGTCGCACAGATATTTCTAACGTTAGGCTGTTTTTTTTTTTTTGCTTCGTCTTGTCTATGAGGTGCCAAAATCTGCTGGCATCAGTGTGCGAGAGAGGCAGAGCGCGTTCACTCTGCTCCGCGCTCAACTAAAGCTTTTTTTTAACAATCAAATCGTCTCTACGTCGCACGACACGACACAACGAATCATTGCCAACGCTTTTAGTAATCGATTCGCTTTTGTAGCCCTAAAAAATTATAATAGGCAACCAGTTGACCAAAGTAACGTACAATATTTGCTTTATAAACATGTTATTAACACATAATTACATTATATTATTAACAAGCATTTTATTTCTCTCAAATATACTAAATTTAACAGTATTTTATTATAACAATGAAACTACTAAAAACTCCTACAGTAGCACTCAATTATTCCTAAATAAATGCCTTTAAAGTGCAAATATACAGCAGTGTGTGTGAAATTGCAATGCAAACAATAAAATGCGTCTCTCATTCTGTATCAGTCATTATGATTTGTGTGCATTGAGCATGTTTTATCTGCTTGAAATGAATGGCATTATTCAAATTATTTTTTAGCTGATTAACAAAACATGATTTGTATTGCAAAAAATTTAGCATTTAGTTTTAGAATCCCTTTTAGGGCACTCAATTAAATATTAATTAGGAAACTCAGGAGTGTTACTGAGGGTTATTACAAGACCTTCAGACTTTTTATGACTTTAAAAAAATTATATTGTAACCAAAGTCAAAGAGGCTATTATATTTGTTTTTCGCCCAGTAAAGGGTTGAAGCACTTTTCTGGTCTTGACAGTTAAATAACCAAATACTATTTATATTAGATTTTTATAATAGCTTACTATATTTTACATTTCACATGATACCTCTTTGTGTCCAGCTATGACTCTCCCGTCTGGAAAAAGGTAGTTGGCGACGGAGCACACAGGGTCTTGGATCCCAAGAGAAACACAGTGCTCTCTAGCTCGGACACAGGCATGTTTGTAGTGGGCTTGAGGTCGACCTATCACAGACAACATGCCACTGGACACTTGATCAGAGGCCTTCTGCATCGCCTCTGCCCTCACCTTCACCGCAAACAAAGCTGCAGGCAGAAAACAGCACTATTGTGATAAGCTGATCAAATGGAGCTGATCAGCTGATCTTTCTGGATGTCCTAAAATTTTTCAATAATATTCTCGGGTCATATATTGCCTTAACTATCAAAAACAATACAAACAATAACAGTATTTTACACAATAAAAATGATAGGTATGTATATATTTAATTATGAGATTATAGGGTATATGCGGACCTAGTGTTTCTTCCCATACCGATAAACTTCCTGTGAATGATTAATGTAACTTTTTTCCATTTAATATGGCTTTTTTACAGCATCAATGTTGTAATGTAATTAAAATACAATCAGTTAAATAGACTTTAGCATTCATTTAGTTGCTCAAGCGTAAAACAAGACAAAAAGCCGTTTACTCGCACGCACCTGTCAGAATCGGCAGGCTAGCGCAACAGATCAATTGAATATACAGGGGTAAAATAAATGTTCATATTTTAAAGGCATGGCGGGGAAAATGTAATTTAATGCTGTACTTGTACAATCTGAGAACCACTTAATAGCAGATAATACTCCAGTGGAGATCGCTGATTTTTAAAGAAAACAGACCTTAAACGTGCTGATTTTGTAATGGCATACAGTTCACGGGAAGCGCTTAACCCAGGTTACTGACAAATTAAAAGTCCTTTAGCATACTTCCATTTGTGCATTCATACCCTAGTGTGACATCTCCAAAATTCTCAATATTGTAAAGATTAAGCAATATTTTTTATTCAAAAGTAAAATAGTATATCAAAAAACATTTGCTACTTTATAGATCAATTACATATCACTACATATGATTTTTAAAATTATATATATAAGACAACATCAAAAAAGCTTTTCCAAATAGTCTTGAGACAAAAATGGGTGTTGTTGAAGAGTTTTAGAACAACTTTGATTAAAGATTTTGATCCACTTCAAATGTTGACAACTGTGCAAGTGTCTATATATAAAATAATTTTAAATTCCTTTTTTAAATTGCAAGCTTGTGGTCCAATATTTTACATTATTTACTTTGAATTGTCCTCAATATTATTCCAGTATTAATATTAAAATAACATCACAATGTAAATACATTGTTGTCAAAGAATATAAATATGAGAATGACTTAAATTAGAGACGAATATCAGATAGGACCTATTATTTCTGGGGTAAAGATTTATATTTAATGCCTGTGTTACTTCAATAAACTATTAAAAAGTAATTTACAATAACAACACAATAGTCTAGACTGTGTATAAACTTTGCTTGTGCTTAATAGTAATAAGGCAATTAAATGTCCAGAAGCTTTATGCCTGACTTTATGAAACAAAAAATGCATCATAAAATACAGATAATACTTTGATCAAACATACCAATTTTTCCTTTTGATTTTGGTGATAAATGACCAAGCTTTTTGCAAAAAAATACAATTCAAAAAGCACTAATTTTTGTAAAAAATTTACCTTCAGCGAAGTTCATTGCACCAGAAAATACCAAAGCTGCAAATTCACCAACACTGAAACCTACAGCACTCACACAGCTCTCAATAGCCTAAAAAGAAGAGTTTATATTAATATTACATCATCCACACATTTACAACAGCCAGTCCTAATAGACTTACTGCAGTATAATAGCATATACTGTAACTTACAGCAGGGTTTTCATGGTTGAGTCTCTCCACAGCAGCCAGAGAACAGACAAACACCGCAGGCTGACAATGAACAGTCTTCATAAGGTCTTTCTCTGGTCCATTTAAGCACAGAGACAGCAGGTCATAACCTAGCACCTTCTGAGCGACAGAAAACATCTCCTTGACATTTCCATACTTTAGCAATCCTCTCCCCATACCGACGAACTGACTGCCCTGCCCGGGGAACAGCAGGATGGTCGCATTCCCCGGAGCTCTGCGTATTTTCACGGACTGAGGTTCTTCAGGAGCATCTGACAGTCTTCTGTAAACCGAGACAGTCGCTTTATTCCGACACACACGAGCTCTACTATAGGACCTAAGAGTCACGCTGAGATTCATCGTGAAATAAATTAAATAACGTTATACAGAAATCATAGACTGTTTTTGAGGAGGTCAATCGGAAATCTGTCTGTTTGGAAGCGTGACAGGAAGTCAGCGCGCGCACATGTGGCACAAAACTGTACGGCTTTTCTGCGATCTCATTATTTTATTAGGTGATATATACGACCAAATCCATATTAAAACTTATATTGGCACAGTTGTGTTTCTTCTCACATGTCATGTGTGGGTTTATTTTCTTCGATTCTTGTATATTTTCGGTGAAAAAAAGGTACAGCGGCATCTACTGTATTGGAGGCAATAGTCTATGTTCGACTGAATATACAGTTCTACAGTATCTAAATATGTATTATTAATGGCCATAAACAATAATAAGTCGCTAAATTTCACGGGAAAATAGACAAGGTAAGTTGTCTTTTCGTTTCTTTTAATACAGTTGTTTAAAGCGTTTATCTTAAGCAATGGTTAAGTAGGCCAGGCCTATATTTATATTGACCAGTTACATTTTAGATTTTGGTTGTTTCTTGCATTACACAATTATTTACGATTTTAATTAGTTTGAAAAGTCATTAAACAAATTAATAACAATACCAACGTTATTCAAACTGTAATGTGATTAATATAATGAATTACATGTGTAATACATATTAATAAACAATCACATTAATAAATATAAATCAATATAGAAATGTTATATAAATAAAAATAAACACACACACACACACACACACACACACACACACACACACACACACACACAAAGGATGATGTAATAATATAATACAATTGTGATTTTATAAATATTAATAATTTCCAAACATGTGCTTCTCAATTATGTAAAATAATTCATGAAAACGAAGTGTGTGTGCGCGTATAAACATACACACATACAAATCTGACATAGCAATATTTTGTTTTGCTGCAATATATATTGTGATATGAATATACCTTCACCTGATGGTTTGAATAGCTCTGTTTGGAAAGATTTCTTTCATTTAGATCGATTAGGATGACCAAGTCATTTTCTTTGCAGTGCATCTGCCTAAAATATAATAAATGACAAGCATATACACAGTGCTCAGCATTTACACCTCCCAACAAATCTCTCATTTAAACTAAGGTTTTCTATAGGAAGCTTTACAATATAATATTTATACAATATTATAGTCAGTCTTGAGGCCAAATCTAGTTCAAAAATTAGTAGCCCAAATTTATCTTTGGGAAAAATATTTTATACAATTTTTAAAAATAGCAAAAATCAAGAGAAACAAAAAATATATAAAATTTCCTTGAAACGTTGTAGTTGGTAATTTTTTTCCCCAATATTTTGCATGAATTTAATTCTATTATCTTCCATTTCTAATGATGTTTTGTGACTAAAATATTATTTAATAAATATATCTGTTTAATAAATTTGTTTTGTTGAATTGCACCAATATAGAATACCTACCATTACTAAAAAATGGATATACAAATATTTTTATACAGTATTCAAGGACAGAAATCAAACATAAAATAACATGGTCACCATCGTTGTATAAATAATGAACTTTTAAATAATATTTCATATCTTTCTGTAATCTGTAATAAACAATTACAATAGCAATGCAATATATATATATATATATATATATATATATATATATAAAACACATAATATATTTCTGTCAACTTTGTGATGTATATGTTTTTTTATATAGAATTTATTATGACTATTATTAATTGTTTGTGACAAGTGTTACTAAATGACAGTGTATTCTTTAAAGACGTAAGCTTTGAAATCACAGGTTATACACCAGACAGCATCTGAACATATCATCTGTGGATATAAAAAAAAAAAAACACTGGAGTACATCTATATAACACCAATCATTTTTCATCTTGCAAAACCCATCCATTACGTTTCTAGGAAGTGAAAGACACCCGTCATCCAGTTTCTTTTCCCTCCAAAGAAACCAGTCCATTTTTTTTCCATCCGGCCTTACTCAGATAATAATAACTTTTGCAGCAAATGTGCCACCGTGGTTAAACGTAACATAAGTTAAATGTTTTAATTTGTTTATTGGACTGACAGAAAATGCTCAAACAATACACAAAACATTCAAGTGGCAAAACTGGCTTCTTGTGAGCCCTTGCATGGCAATCCAATTTATTAAACTACAGATGCTCGGTTATACAAAATTGCACCACTTTTATTTAAGGCTTTTTAAGTTGACACTTGTTCCTCCCTCCACCCGCCGCCCATCCAAAAGCAGACGATGTTGCATTGGAAATACTGCGCCTCGGTCTCAATCCTGGAGTTTTTTTTTTTAGTATTTTTTTTGTCATTTTTTTTTCTCAATCAAACCTTTAACAGCATCAAGGCATTTGCTTGCAGTAATCAGAACAACACAAGACTCGTAATAATTACCCGTGTCCGCCTGTGTTTCGGACACTCCCTAGGAGTCGTGTTCTTCACTTTACACAGTGCAAATCCTCAAAGCATTCATAAACAATTCATTACGTGTACATACGGCATGCTGCACCCTGTCCTTCTGATGTTTAAAGAGACACGCATTTCATGCTACAACTGCTTTACAGAGCGCATTATGAACACCTTTTCCCATCGCACTTGATGTGCGATTAATTCTTTTAAAGTTCGAATCGATTCTTCCCATTTTTTAACACACACCCTCACATTCAGTTAATCCAACACTAACGAAGACAGAAAACAGGGCAAATTATTACAAAGTCACTAACAGACATAGTTTCCTCAGGATCCAATATTTGGTTTTCATATCCTCGGTTGACACCAGCAAGCAAAAGGAGCAAAGTTTGAGTCGTGTGTATTAAAACCCCCAATTTGTTTTTAAAATATATATATTTATACTGTATATTTGTCCAACATTTGATCAGGATCAAGAGGGATTTGACTATTCATAACCAAACCACCCAAAAAGATGATCGGATACAGTATGAGGGGTACTACAACTAAACTGTCAAACCCTTTATTTTTTTAAATACCCCCTTTTTTATTTTTTGTTTTTTGAAAAAGCCTGCTGTACAAAGTTCGGCGTAGGCTATGAGATGGACCTAAATTATATATTTATATAAAAAAAGAGAGAAAGAGACACAAAAGGGTCTTAACACATACTCGAAGGCAACATCTGAGGCTAAGGACAATGATAGCGACAGAAAAAAAAATTATATTTTTTCAACTTTTTACATGTACATCATTGTATCCACAGGTTTTCCTAAGGTAAAACTCAATCAATCAATAGCTGTTGTGAATATAACATCTCCATAGAGCGAAAAAAAAAAAAATCTAGTAATTTATAAAAGAGAAATAAAGGCAGAAGAAATCATGTTTAGAATAAAAGCAAAAAAATAAAGTTACAAAAAAAAAAAAAAAAAAAAAAACAAGGAGTGAAAGTTAGCTGTAAGAATGGTTTATATAGGAGTTCTTTGGACTTCCTCTCCTCTCTGGCTAAAATAGTGGTGCTTATAAATATCATTGTAATTGCCATGTCAACGTGCACAGCCTGGTTAGACATTCCCTCCTTACATTTACAACGGTGGCTGTTTCCGTTAGCGATAACACTGCGTGTAGGCTCTGTAATTTTTAAAATTATTTTTGTCTAGCTTTGTATTCATTTACTCATTTGTTTATTCGGTTGCATACAGTTAGAATATATATTTATATATTTATATGTAAAAATCTCTTTCTCGCGACATTGGAAAGTGATGATGGTTATCTATGTGCAAAAAACTGTCATGGTACTGTAGCCTTGAATCCATTGGTTGGTTGTTGGTTGGTTGGTTGGTTTGTTAAAGGGGCATCACCACATAGGAAAGTCCATTCGATGTTAGGTTTTAGTAACGTCGGAATGCTGGCACTGCTGATAGACACAGCAGTAAATCAGACCTGCAGGAACAAAAAAGTTATTTTAGATCTAGGTTTTTAACCAATAGATAAAGAATTTAAAACAGAAATGACTGACAGCTTATCACAGCCAATGATGATTGAGATCTACCTGGCTCAGAGCAAAAGAACAGCTGTGTATTAGAGCAACTGGCAGGTGGACTTTTTGCGTGGCTTTCCAGTTACTGGAGTTTTCCTGTTGATTTGCCGGACCAGGTCATAGAAAATCTGTGGAGAGAGGGAGAGAGAGAATTGAATTTAAAGAACCAATTTCATTCCAAACAATCAATTTACATTACAAACATTTCATTATACACTTCAGAGCAAGAAAAGAGAAAATGATAAATCATAACACAAAAACAGAAAGTAAAAAAACAACAACAACAACTCAAACACAAACACACAAAGCAAACACAAAACTCAAAGCAAAACTCAGAACAATACATAACAAATAGTACAAGCAAAATTCAAACAAAACAAAACAAAAAAACACAAGGTAAAACAGTGAACCTAAAACTAAACTCAAAAAACAACAAGCTAAATAAAAACACACAAACTAAAATATAATAATACTTGACAAAAAAATCAAAAACTAAAAAAAGAAATAAAACAAATACACAAAACTAAAAAACAAAATCGAAAATATATTATAAAAATCAAAACTCAAAAGCAAAGAAACACTAGGAAAAATATACAAAAAATCTCAAATAAAATGGCACACTTCAAAAAACTAAAATTCTAAGCAAACAAAAACAAAGTAGAAATAGCAACATGAACTACTATAAACATTCCTACACAATCTGCTTTTTAAAACTGATTTAATAGTTTCTCACGATGACAAAAACAAAAAGCAAGTAAAAGAATGAATAAATAAAAAACTCAAAGCAAAAACTAAACACAAAGCAAACCCTAAACTCAAAGCAAAACTTAAAACAACACAACACAAATGTTGAAAGCCAAATTCAAACAAAACAACACAAGACAAAACAGTGAACTGAAAACTAAACACAAAAACAACTCAAACCTTAAAAAAAAACACACACACAAAATTAAATGTAACAATACTTAGACAAAATCAAAAACTGATTGATAAATAAATAAATTAAAATATTTAAAACCAAAACTCAAAGCAAAGAAACACAATAAAAAACTATACAAAAAATATATATATATATAATAGCAAACTTAAATTGAGACAATTTAAACAAATCAAAATAAAACTACTATAAACACTCCTACACAACTATCTGCTTGTCAAGTGTGACATCAAAGTTTCTCATGATGACAAAAACAAGAAAAAATAATTAAAAATCAACTCAAAACAAAAAGTAAACACACAAAGCAAACACTCAAGCAACACTCAAAACAACACAAAACACAAGGAAAAGCACTGAATTAAAAACTAAACATAAAAACAACTCAAAGCTAAATAAAAAAACACAAGCTAAAATATAATAATCCTTGACAACAAAATCAAAAACAAAAAAAGAAAGAAAAAATACACAAAACTAAAGAAAAAGAAAATGAAAAAATGCTTGAAAAATCAAAACTCAAACTGAAGAAACAATAAGAAAACCATACAAAAAAAAGCATACTTCAAAAACCAAATTACAAAAACAAATCAAAATAAAACGCAAAGTACTATAAACACTTGTACACTCATGATGACAAAACAAAAACAAAGTATAATATATTTTTTAAAACTACTTAAAACAAAAACTAAACACACAAAACAAACCCTAAACCCAAAACAAATGTAAAAAAAAAAACTCAAACAAAACACAGAACACTAAAGGAAGCTAAATAAACACACACAAAACTATAAACAAATCAGTCTAAAACAATTTTCAAAATCAAAACAAAAAATGGAACACATAAAAAACATAAAAACATTAAAAAAAAACACAAACAAAACCAAAAATCAACACCAAAATAAAACAAAAAACTAAACAAATAAAAACTAAATAAAAATAGAAAAACAAACTACTGTAAACACCCAATCAAAATAAAGCAATATCTTTCAGAGTCAGTGTCAAACTTAGGCTAATTATTGTTTGCCGTGTCTAAAGATGTGAAAACTGTCTGCTTTGTGGAAATAAGATCAGATTTACAGCATAAACACACAATCGACTCTGAATTCCAAGCATATCCAGAGGGAGACTTTTACAAACAACTAAAATATGCGTACAAACTAAAGACGACGAATACGAGAAAGAAACAGACACAAATCAGTCATTGGGAGGTGTGGACGCTTCCTCGCACAGATGTTGGGCTCTCAGCGGGACAAGAAGCAGCTCCTGCATTATCAGTCATTTCCACACAACATCTGCAGCTTTTACACAATGGCCAGAGATAAACTATCCGCTTGTTGAGTCTGACGTCATAGTTTCTGGGTTCAACCGGTGCCAAAAGCCAACAACAAATAGTAAGAACATCCTCATGGCGTGCTGGAATACTATTGAAAATCATGTTTATATCAGACAGTGATTCACAATGTCACAAGTGGATAGTAACAGACACATAATTAGACATTTGCAACTGATGTTCAACAGCCCTGGTAATGCAAAATATCTCTGCCGCCATGTGTTGTGAGGAGATGTGAGTTGAGAAGGATAAGCTCATAATCCGTGCTTCGCTACACACATACTGTACAGATGATCTCAGTTTCACAGATAAACAGATGCAGAAGTACAGGACGCACCTTGCTAAAAGGTTTGGACAATCAACATAAAGTAGCTGCAGTATGAAGATAGAGAGAGCAAATGGACTTGCTTAAACCTTTACAAATCAATAATGCCTTTTTTCCCCCTTCATTTATTAAATGGAATCTGATAAACAAGATGATTTGACCACAGCAGCAACTTGGAGTGAGAGAAAATGTTCCCGTCTAATCCGGTCATGGCCTGTCTAATTACTGTAGTTGTGGGTTTTGCTTTGTGCAAGAAAGTCAGTTTTAGCCATAAAAAAACCTGTTGTAAATATATTTTGCTCTACTTGAAAGCAGTTTTGGATGTGTACTCAATTTCGACTATGTGAAATTTTGGGAAAAAAAAAATTTTTAAATTAAATTTTTGAAATAAATTTCTGTAAATTTGGTATTAAAATAAACTTAATAATATCAATAAATTTTGTAAACTAAAAACAAATCATGGGAAAAAAAAGACAACAGATGTAAAGCTATGTCATATGCAACAAGTGATCTTTTATATATCAATAATATTCCTAATAATTAGAAACTATTAATTATATCGTTAAACTGTTGCAGGGGGGTTAAAGTCCCTGGCGTCTGGCTGAGATCAATACCTTTTATTATGTTTGGCTAGCAAAAGCAATCTACTTCTGGGAGGGGGTAGAAATCAAGGGCCGTGCGATTTACTTCCAGAGGGAAGTTGAAATTGGGGGGTAGTAATTAGAACTGTAAGACTTAACTTTTCGATTTTAGGTGAACAATTGAATCTGTTGGAGACGTTCAATAGATTAATAGGTACTGAAAATGTCCACAGGGGGATCACTAGAATTGGGAAGTCTCAGAGTAAAATGAGAAAATATGATACAACTGTGTTTTGGAATATGGAAAAACTGTCAATTCGCTGTTTTCATCTGTTTAATTTGTTTTTATTTTATTTATACTTGTCTCTTTTAATCCGGTTTTTGCAAAGCACTTTGAATTGACACTGTGTATGAAATGTGCTATTTAAATAAACTTGCCTTGCCTATATATTAAATATTATATTAATACAATATTTAAAATAACTAAAATCCACAAAGAACAAACATCCACATCCGAACCAAGTCAAAACTAAATCCAAAATACAACACTTCAAAACAAAAACTCAACAAAACTATCTAAACTTCTCTTATTAAAAAAATAAAAGCTAATAATAACATAAGTAAAAAAATCTAAAGTCAAAGTCAACATCAAAAAGTACACTAAACAACAAACAAAAAAACTCAAAGCAACCCCTCTTATTTAAATTTAGCATTTTGTGTTTATTTACAAAACAACTAATATTTATACAGCAAAAGTTCCCAGGTTTAAATCCCGGACAAGCCTCCAGTTTCAATAGTATCTGGATGCAGCCTTTATGATGCAAGCTGAGATTGTATCTTTTAGAGATGCAATGTCAGACACAACGCACTCGATGAAGCGAGTGACATCACTGTGACAGGTAGGGTTAGGGGTGGGGTTAGGGTGAGCCCATACAAAAGCATTGCATGTAGCTCAGATTGCATTGCACCGAGTCTGCAGCCAGACCCCTCTCCCAAGTTTTGAAATGACCCTAGCCTAAAAGCATAGAGGTGACACAAATAAAGAGTAATAAACCAATTCCAAATAGTATTTCTTTTTCATATATGCTAATCAATCCAGATTTAGTATGCTGACAATGTGTGTGGTCATGTAAATGTGCCGGACCATTCTCCATAAGACCATAAACAGCTTAAACTTAAGCTGATCAACTTGGATTTTTGCCCATCAACCCAATTTGTGTAAACACTTTAACCTGCATTCTGTCGAGTCTACTGTATTAGCGCAGATGTAAAAGTGTGCTCATGGTAGTTTTGAGCGCATTCAGCAAGAGTCAGTGTTTGTGAGTAAAACCCAGAGTTAAGGCAAGACACTGCAGGTGAATGCAGTAAATCCCATCAATTAATATATTGGAAACTCAGTCTTAAGGCAGGTGAATGCAGTAACAAAATAACTCAGTTGTTTGACTGCATTTAAAATTTGAAAACAATTATATGACTAATAGAATTCTAATATGTCTTGTTAAACTATGCAAATGATGCATTTTTAATTAGATGTGCACTAATTTGCATACATTTATGACATAAATCTGGGTTCAAAATTCAAATCAAGTCAAATCACAGAGGGGATTTTGGAAGTGTCTTTTAAATGACTTTTATTCAAAATATTATATAAACAGTGATTATATAAACATGTATATTATATGAGGAGAAATGCCTCAGTAAAAACCTTCAGAATATAGATTTGAACAAAACTGTGAATTTGGTGTGTTAGTGCTGCTGAAGTGGAGATTTATGGCTCAGTGCAGGTCAGGAGAACTTTTGTTCTGTTAACATAACATATGTCAAAGTTGTGTATTTGAAATTAGACACTTCATGTAGGGCCAAAAAGTCAAAATTTTCAAGTCTCACCTTAACTAATAAAAATTATTAAAGAGGTATGTTCACAATCACATGGCAATTCAGAACTTTTACCTTTAGTGGCTAATTGGTACAGTTTGTACAATCTCAAAGATTTTCCAGTATGATTTGCTCATCACCCAATTATAGTTGGGGTTTAGTGGTGGGAATCGGGTGCATGCCTCTTTTTAAAAAAAAATTTCAAATAAAAATCAAAAGATAAGACAGCGTGATCTCATAAGTTAACAGAACTATTTTACAAACTATTTTTCTGCCAATTCATAAAGTCAGCGCAAATTTCACTATTGTAGTTTTAAAACTCTCTGGAGCGTTTAATCCTGTGATTAACATCAACTATAACAAACAGACATGCATGCTTACATTTAGACGTCACCACTGATTTTCACCAACTTGATTTTCAATAGTTTTATATACATGGTATCCAAGATAGTGAAACAGGTTTTTTCAGTGGACTGATTTGAAAGAGTTGTCTGATTATTGGTGTGCGTGCAAACTTGCTCACTGATCATGAGTGCATTATTGTCACTTTGGGCTGTAAAAAGTAAAAAAAAGAATAAGAAGAACCATGAAAGCCTGTAAAAAGCGAAGCTCTCTGGCTGAGTTAACCGAGAGCGATGAATCACTTTGATGGTGGTCAATCGCGACTGAAGTTCCTCATTATCTTATTGAGAGAGATCCATTAAATCAGTATCCGCATTTCGCTTACAGAAGAGTTGGAGACTTTAACACTAGAATTGCCACAGGGTAAAATTGTACAAAACAGATTTATCCAATTCTCCCTTTAACAAAAAAGATGTTATTTACCACTCCTTGTTGTTAAAAAGAGTTTCAATAAAACCTGGTTTATATTTAAATGTACTTTTAATGCCTTAATGTTTTAGCACGGCTTATGTTTTATCATTGTATGTTGCTAGGCACTGAGTGTTGCGTACTGCCTGAGAAGCCAGTAATTAGTTTAATTCGCAATCAACAGAAGAATAATAAACTGGTATTAGAAGCATTAAATGCCTCAGTTATAGAGAGTCCAATTGTGAACTACCTCAACAGTCAGTGTTGCATCCTGGGTCGGCTCAACCTCATTTAGATCAGTGGCTGGGGGGTTGTGGGCTATGGGGGGTTTTGGGTCGCTTGTTGATTAAAGAGCCCATATTATGGGTTTTTGAAAATTCCCCTCCATGTAGTGTGTAACACAGCTCTAAGTGAAGTGAAGTATCCAGCTAAGGCTTAAATCTGTAAGAATACAGTGTTTAAAACTGTTGATTCATCTATAAAAGAGTCGAATCATAGTGCTTCAAACGAGTCGCCTTGATACCGACTCATTAGGTGTTTCGCCATGACGTACGAACGAAACAAAGTTTTTCACGTGCACGCGCAAACCCGGGAGATTTCAAACCTGAGGCCCCGCCCTCTGACGCAGTAACCCAGACACACACACACACACACACCCACAAACACACGCACACCCACAAACACACGCACACAAACATGCCGGTCGATTGAAGTCACACTGCAGATGGATATATTGAGTCTCTACCCAAAGATGAAACATCAGCATTATAACCAAGCAGTTGGAAACTTCTGGAAGCTACATGCTACAAAGAATACTTCATCTGAGTTTGTTAAAGGAAGGATCAGTAAAGAGTAACTGATGGACGTCAGGATGGGTTTCTTCCTACATTTCTCAAGTGTAAGTACGTGCGGTTAAAGTTGTTGCCTCGTTTACTCTAGCTTGCAAATGTATTTAGTTGTGATTTGTTACTTGTAACCGCGTGTACTGTATCAGGTTAACTGGATATATTATCTTATCGCGTGCAAAGTCACGTTAAAAATGCGACGCGTGCTGTTTGTTTATGGAGCTCCGTGCTAGAGTTCTGCTCCCGCGATTTATTCGGAAATGTATTCCCGCGCCGCAGAAATCTGGCGTGGGGAGAGAGAGGGAGAGAGAGAGCGAGAGAGAGAGCGAACGAACGAACGAGCTTTGTGTACTTTGTGCTGTGTGTGTTTTTTTAAACAGACAGCTTGGCTGTCTGGACTGTATACTGGGTGATATTTGGTTGTGTTCTCCGCTCTAGCGGGACCGGGCGCGGCGGGCAGAAAACGGAGCGGGTTCTCAGGCTAAAACCTGGCGGGTGCGGGCTGAAGCGGGAGCGTTGTCATCCGGAGGTGTGTGTGTGTTTTTGTGTGTGTGTGGTATGGCGAGTACACGACTGTCTCCTTCGTTCGGTTATCCGTGGCACTATCCACTCGCCATAGTGTGGCAGCTAAAGTCCACGCCTACACTATCGAGCGTGTATGAACTGTGATTACTTTTTAAATTGCTGATTAGCTATTGGCCATTTCCCTCTCTGACTGAAGGCAGTCGACCAATCGCGACAGACTGTCATCGGCCCAATCAGCGCAGATTAGCTTCGCGCTAAGGAGGGGTTTGGGAACAAATGAATCACTGGACGATTCATACAGGAGTCGCTGGGATAATTAGATAAAAATAAATGCAGATTATAAGACCATGAAAGTGTTTTTTGACCTTGCATGCATATTAGACTGTTGTTGGAGACCCTTACAACCAAGATATGACCTTATTTCATGTATAATATGGGCTCTTTAATAAAAAGGAAATTCATTTTATTAAACCATTACAATTAGCATATGTTATCCATAACCTACAGAAAAAATTGTAGTTAAGAGTTACATAATAAAACAACAACATGGAAATAAAAAGTTTGGTTTTATATATTTTTTTTGCAACGCCTGGGGTGATTACGTTATATTAAAGTGACTGCACATTGATTTTATGTAACCAGGTTCAACTTTCTGACACCTTTACGGCACTCACGCATATCAAAAATAAAAACAGGCCATAACTGAACATGAAGGATGGTCTCCGAGAGGCGATCTTTAAAACTGAATGAGAAATAGACTAGGGCCTATTAGTATGTGTGTGGCAATATGGTTTACATATTTATAAATACCTCAGAGGATATTGGGGGTCTCAAGTCAATGGCATTGTTATTTTGGGGGTCGTGGGCTGAAAAGTTTCGCAATCCCTGATTTAGATGACTGAAAATTATAATTTCATGCCTGTAAACATTCATTTGCCAAGACAGAGCCATAATATGTAGTTGTAACATGTCATATCAAACACCGTAGACATTTCAGATAGTCATGTGAAAAAGTTAGGACATTCAATATTTACATTTTTCCATGTCATGATGAAAAAAAAATGTATTTAATTATTGGCAGCTCTTAAAATTGGGAAAATAAAAACCTTAGATAAACAACAACATAATTCAGGTACTCCTAATCAAATGTGTTAACTGAACATTCGTATAAGTTTGTCATTTTCAAGCCATCAGGTGTGTGTTAACACAAAATTGGCACACGCAACAACTCAATAATCCTATAATTACATCAGCAAACTTACAACATTATTGAAGCAAAAAAAAAAGAAAACCAACAAAATCAAGGTGTTCAATAGTCTAGAGCTCCAAAATGAGACTGAGAAGGTCATAGAGAAAAAAAGAATCGATTGAAGTAATTATTGATGACAGTGGATCTACAAGCATCTGAATCGATGCCTTTTCCTTCATGCTTTATTAATCTTAAATAAAATACTGACAAGGTGTGAGATGATCATCTGAGGTTTCATCTTCTAAATTTGAATACCTATTTTTAATTACTACTTGATAAAAAAAATGGTGTCCTAATTTCTTCACATGACTGTACGTAATGGTGGTTAGAGTGTTAAAGATACTCAGGTCTGCACTTTTGACACAAGTAAATGAATAATCCTGAAGCGAGGGCCTCAAATCATCCGGCCTGTGGTAAACCTTCAGAAACCACACAGGCTTTCATATAACTCTGCTTGTAAGGAGAAGTAATTGAGCGCGGTCGTACTGAGTGAACTCAAAGCAGCTCTATGTCATGTAGGCAGGAGTCTTTACGCTCACAAAAGGCCGCTGTGTGTCCGGCCGGCGCAGCTGACTGCTGTTTGGCTAATGTGTGACTGCGCTTTCATGGAGAGATATCACTCGCTGACAATGACACTGTTCTCACAGAAGAGCAACTTTATGGTGACGCCAACACAGTTATGTCAGAAGACAAGCCCAGCCTGAAACAAACCTCCACAAAACAGACCCAGGACATCATCAGGCTAATATACAGCCCATGTACTTTTTTTAAAAAATTAGTTTTTAATTTTAAAGCACAAAGATTACAATCACAGAAAGTGTTTAAATTCCTATATTTAAAGAAAAAAAATATATACAAACCCAACCATTGGGATGAAAAGTTAAAAATTAACCAAGTTTTGAGATTGTTCTTGTTTGGCCCAACGATATAACAATCCAGTATTTTTAGGGTGTAAGGCAGCAATATGTTGTGTGTGTGTTCTGAAATAAACAGAAGATAAAACAGACCTGCATTAAAACAGCTATAACAAATAAAACAGTTTGGTCACCTAACAGCAAGAAGGTTGCTGGTTCGAGTCCCGGCTGGGCCAGTTGGCATTTCTGTGTGGAGTTGGCATGCTCTTCCCATGTTCGTATGGGTTTGGGCTATAAGTGAATTGGATTAACTAAATTGGTCATTGTGTATGACAGTGTGTGTGAATGTGATGTGTGTATGGAAGTTTCCCAGTTCTGGGTTGCGGTTGGAATGGCATCCGCTGCGTAAAACAAATGCTGCAATAGTTGGCGGTTCATTCCACTATGGCGACCCCTGATAAATGAAGGACTAAATCACAGGAAAATGAATGAATGAATGTTTATACGTCTGTATAGGGTAGATGAAATGTGTGAACAAATTAATAATTTTAAAATGTATATTACTTTTTATTAATTTGTGGTTGGTAATTACTTTTATTAGTAATTTTAGTAAATATAATGGTAGCAAAGCAATGAAACAACAAATAACCCAATGTTTAAGACATATTTAACCCAGCAACACTGTTAACCTAACACACTGGCTGGATTAAAAAAAACAACCGAGCATTCTGGGCTAAATAAGTAAACCCAACACTTTTGTCAAAAAATAACACAGCACCTTGGTTATGGTTGGGTTATTTTCCAGCCCAGCATTTTTCAGAGTGTGTGCATTTGAGTTTAAATAGTCCAGCACATTTTTGTGTTGTGTTTTGTCAACTATACAGTATGCAACTATGTATGTAAATTATGGAAAAACCCAACCATACTAAATATTATTAATTTAATTAAAAAATGTAACCCAGTGGTTGATTGCGTCCATATTTAAACCATTTCTAGGTTGAAATAACCCAGGATTTTCTAAAAATTGACATATCCAGTTGCAACAATTTAAAAGTAGCCATACATTCCTATACATAAATCCTTGAATAAAGTCATATACACTAAGCAAATGCTATCTTGTTTTTAACCATACTCTGGGCTTTGTTAATATTTGACCCAATGTTGGGGTAAAGCAAACCAGCATCATTAGGAGTGTATTGTAAACTCTCTTTGACATCAGAAATGTGACGTTCTGCCGCATTATGGGTACATAGAGGCTCACCTCATTGACGTTAATCTTGGATTTTGCGGAGGACTCCAGAAAGGCGCAGCTGTTCCACTGCCGGGCAAGATTCTGCCCCTGCTCCTTGCCCACCACCCTCTCGTCCTCCAGATCACACTTATTGCCCACCAGGATCATCGGCACCTATAACCAGACCCCAAACACAGAGTTTAGTGCGATACTTACACAAATGAAATGTTACTCTGCAATAAAAATACTGTGAGTTTTAGAGTTTCAGCACCTCCAAAATTTCTAAAAAAAAATCTGAGCATTAGAATTTTTTTTTTTAATGTTGCACCTGAGGATGAAATCTTCGTCTTTTCTTCACATTTCACAATCAGTTTATGCTGCTGTTGTTTTTTAAACATGATTAACTGTGGCAAATATATCAGCAAACACTTGGATATTTGCTTTATTGTTTTTTGTTTTTTACTGTTGTTTGTATAACCATTGCAATAACTAATCTTCCCAAAAGTGCATAGAAAATGCCTTATTGTTAATCATAGTATACACATTTGAACATACATTTTATGACCTCTTTAAACTAGTCATTTAATGAATTATTCAGTGGTTTACTGATTTAAACATTATTTAATTATGTATGTATAAATGTAAGGTTGTATGTATTCATGTACTGTATGCAAGTATACTATATATTTGCATGTATGCATTTGAAAATTATGGCAGCACAATTAGTTTTATACAAACATTTTAACTACGACATAATAAACATAATAATAATAAACATATGTATATTACTTTCAGCATTATAATACTATGCATTTTGTTCCATTATTGTCTAATGAAAAGCAATTGATTTGAATTTTCAGCACATTATGGAGAAGTAATAAAGTAGTTAATTTGATTATTTAAAAAAAATCATCATTTCCTAATGTCTGTTTTCCATCGAGGGAGCTATTTCGAGACATTAACAGAAACAGTGTTGCTAAACTAGCAGAAATCATTCTTGAGGCGCCACAATTTACAGCAGCTGTTATCCTCCCTTAATAGAAAAAGAAATCCCTTTGGTCATTTTAAAGCTCAACATGCATTCATATTTGCATATAAAACCAAACACACACACAAAAAAAAAACTCCCACACAACTCCAGTGAAACCATTCAGATATCACAGCAGAAGTGAAACTGTAAGATGCAGCATTTGCCTTTACTTTCAGCAGATATTTTCAAGGTAACAGGGAAATTAACAAATTGCGTACCGAATACAAAAAGTGAACTAGGTTGCAAAGATGGAATAAATAACCTAAACGCCCACAGTCAAATCAGCGGAGTTCAGGAAGTGGACTAAAATAACACAGGTCAACTGAGGTCATCACATTATATCATCTTTCTCAGAATCCATTCAGAACCAGTTCTCAAACACACACACACACACACCGACACACCTTTCACAGGGACTGATTTCCTTTAACATTGTTCGTCATGTTTCAATCCAAGCTCAACCAAATTTGTGACAAAAGGATGTTCACACATTTGGCAGTGTCAAAACAACAGGAAGTCAATTATTTGTAATTTTACAGGGGTGAACAAGTTAGATTTGTTCACTGATAATCATTTATCTTTTTCATGTTATGTTATGTTACGGTTTATGTTATGCTATGCTATGTTATGTTATATGTTATGCTATATTATCATGTTATGTGTTCTGCTATGTTATATGTTATGCTATGCTATGTTATGTGTTATGTTATGACATTTTGTTATTTTATGCTATGTTGTAATGTGGCTATGTTATCCTATGCTATATTACGCTTTTATGTCATATGTTATTATATGTTACGCTGTAGTTATGCTGTTATGCTATGTTATGTGTTATGTTATGCTATGTTGCTGTGTTATGTCATGTTACGTTGTGCTATATTATGCTGTTATGCCATATGTTGTTGTATGTTATTCTATGTTATGCTACGCTATATGTTGTGTTCTGTCATTTTATGTAATATGTTATGTTATGTTGTTTTGTTATGTTATTTTATATTAGGTTAGCTATATTATGTCATATGCTACGCTATGTAATGTTATGCTATGCTATGTTATGCTATATGTTATGTCATATGTTACGTTGTGCTACTGTATATGTTATGTCAAATGTTATAAGTTATGTTATGTAATGTCATATTTCATGTTATATGTTGTGCTATGTTATGCTAAATGTTATGTTATGTCACGTTATGTTATGTTATGTTATGTTATGCCATATGCTATGTCATATGTTATAAGTTGTGTTATGTAATGTCATATTTTATGTTATATGTTATGCTATGTTATACTATATGTTATGTCATAAGTTACGTTATGCTATATGTTATGTAATATGTTATATGTTATGCTATGTTGTGCTATGCTATGCTGTGTTCCTATTGAAAATTCCCTAAAGCTCTTAGAAGCGCTAATATGGCTTTTGATTTGGTGACGAAAGATATTTTAATAAATCATAAATTATAACAAAGGTTTCGAAAGAATCTGACATCAATTAATCTGAATAAAAAGGTCAAAACAGACTGAAGAAGCTTTTTTATTAAGCCATTATACAATTAATAAAAAAAGTTCAGAATAATTATTTTGTTTTATTAATATTTGTCAAAATTTTGAAATAGTCAATATTTAGGTAGTATGTCAACATTATTATTGCACTTTGACACTATTATTAATAGTTAATAATTTATCTATATTTGTTTTTAAACAGACGTTATTATTGTCTTAATCTATATTTAATAAAATATTACCTAATTAAAAGATTCATTTAAACAATTTTGTTATAATCGTCTTAATTTTTGTGTCATATAAAATGTTCACAAAAAGTCAATTTTATTCCATTATCTGTGCTCAAGTATAGACCCTCAAAGGTTTAAGAGAATTCATGTTTGAAAACTCATAAAATGGAGGAAACCACCACATTTGTAAATCAGAAAATTGGAACAATTTATTTCATTCTGGGAAAAAGGGTCCAATTACGCAATATCCCATAGACCTGAACTTTAATGTTAGCTTAAAAAAAGAATCACTCCCTACATGTACATAGTTTTGTTGCTTATGTGTATGTATATCCTATTTTATGTATTCACTTATTTTACTTATTTGTCTCTCTCCTTTTCTTTTCTTTTATTTATTCTTTATTATTTTGTATAACATTAGTTTAAATGCGCACAAAAGGAAAGCATATATTGCTAAAAGAGAAAGAGAGTACTGTATATTGAATTTGTGCTTATATATGTGAGTGTACTCGGATGTATAATCTCTGACATATATCTGATGAAAGTGTAAAACTATTTGAGAATTAAGACAATAAAAAAAGAGACTTCATGTTTACACTATAGAGTTTGTGCAGTTACATTACACATTTATAAACAAGAACCGCTAGAAACATCTATTGATAACATCTCTGAAATGGATAAGATAAAAAAAGCATGCACAAGTAAACTCAACTACTAAACTGCATGCCCAACCAAAGCTGTCAAACAGAGCAGCAAAGGCCAATACCTCTGTCCTTATAAATCAACAAAGACGACCCCCCTCGCAGCAGAGAGGTCACCATTATTGACGCTGGCTAGCATATAAGAGCTCAGGGTGGCTTTAAAAACAAGCCACGATGAAAGCTAAAGTTGAGTGTTAAGTGCAGGGTGTGAACTATAGACCAGATAGAAGACTATGGGCTTCCTTAAAAACTTGATTTATGAAACTGTGTAGGTGAAAATGTGAAAGATTTGACAGCGTGTTATTTTGATGTGCGATTTCAGTTTGGTGTCATGATCATTGTGGATTATTATGTGTAAAATTGCAAGGATATTCATTAATTCACCATTTAAACCTATTTAACCTCAGTACAAATGACTATAAATGCCATTAGAATAAATCAATAGGAGTATTGGTGGCTGTTTATAGTTTCATGTGTTAATTAGCAGCTTCTGTATTTTGTGATTCACAAGTGTTTTCCATTTATTTACGGTTGTGAATTGAATTATGGGATCTCTGCACTGTTGACTTTTAATGTTGAAAATCCAACTCTATATTTTAACAAAGGGACTTTCATTCACATTTTTAGTAGTTTAAAATACTATATAAGAAATAATATAGAGAGAAATAAGTCTGTAAAAAACAGCTAATGTACTGGAAGTTTATTACAAGGCTTTTGTACCATAATCCATAGCACCAACCCTGACAATATATCACTTTAAACTATTTAAAATGTTTATAAAAGTCTCTTTTTCAAACTTTTTAAGGTTAAAAGTTGTTGGAAGCAAGATCAATGTCCAATAATGCAATTCAAAAGCATAAATAAATGGTGAAAAATAAAAATTAATCACTAAATACAAAAAACAGCTAATTTATAGTTATTATTATGGTGTATAACTGGGTTTTGTAAAGTTGAGATTTATCCTATATAGTGATTGCATAAAGCAAGTGAATAAACTTTAAGCTGTTATGTATCTTTATAAGTCACTGCAAGTCCTGTTTTGAGGCACACGCAAGCGTACAAACCCCCATTCCCCAAATAGTGGGCTTCTCCAAAGTCCATGGTATAGTTTGCACAATAGTGAAGTGTGGATGAAGACTCACATCATCTGTGTCTTTCACCCGCAGAATTTGTTCTCTCAAGTCCTGCAGGTCGTTGAAGGTGGACTGTGCTGTTATGGAGTAAACTAGTGCAAAGCCCTGGCCGTTCTTCATGTACAGGTCCCTCATGGCTGTGAATTGTTCCTGAGTGGGAGAGAACGAAGAGGAGGATGAGTTTACACAGAGAACGGAGGAGTTCAATCAAGGGACCAGCCAAAATAATTCATTGCGATTATAAGCAACTTATGGTAACAAGATATTGGGTAAAGACAGTGAGTTCTTTTTATAGTTTTATATTAAACAGTAAGGATTATAAATAATAAAAAATATATAAATATTCTGTATAATTCATAAACACACACTGAAGCATACATTAAAACCTTTCTGAATTGATTGTGTGTAGTGCAACAGCAAAGAGCTGCAATACCTAACATGACCACATGGAGATGCTTTAAAAAACAACCTTAACCTGACTGAATATTTTTTTATACATAATAAAAGCAGTACACTGTAAAAATGATATGATCAATAAGACACACATTTTTATGTGATTTAAAACTTCTTAAACTAAGTTAATAACGTTCCAACTTATTTATTTTTATGTTATACAAGCTGTTTTAGGCCAGTTTTTTGTAAGTTAACTCATAATAAATTACTTTTGAGGTTAATTTGATTCAATTTAATTTTCAAAGCAACCAAGTAATTTTCACAGTGCCTTAGTAAATTTTAATAAACCATAATAGCACCAATTGTTTAAAAGGAAAATGTATTCCATGTAAAAAATCCAGAAACTCTGCAATACGTAATTTACAGTACAATTCCATTTAATCAGTACTTCTAGTCAATATGACTGTTCCTCCCAATGAAATGAACACTTTTATTTGAAAAGGATTCATTAAACTGATCAAAAGTCAGTATAAAAGATACATAAATCAGATAAGAATATTCTAATTCTTTTAAAAAGATCAAAGAACGGTTTCCTTAAAAACAATTGTTTTCAACAGTTATGGCACATCAGAAGGATTTCTGAAAGATTATGAAGCTGAAAAGAAAACTGAAAATTTAGCTTTGGTTTACAGCAAAAAAATGCGGTTTTAAATGTATAAAAATATTGCAATTTTTAAAGTAAGGTTTAATTAAAAAAATACACCCTTTTTATGCAGAATGCAGAACCGATATCCATCATATAACAACTTGGGAACACACATTATACAGACACATATACAGTATGTATATGTATGTGACCTAATAAGGTGTGATGTAACGTTAATACAGCCAAAAGCACATTGTAGTCCCTCAGCTTTATGTGTGGCCAGATCTGCTGAAAACATGAAGAATAAACATGGTTGTAAAGTGTGTACTGTATGTGTAGGGATGGCTACGGAGGAGAATGATTTATTTTCCTCAGAGAACGTGACAGTGTCTCATTAAACCTGCTAGTGAGTGGGCATGAGCTTAGAGATTGCGGAGGAGAAATCCACACAGATAAACTCAATGAACTCTTTCTTTCTTCCATGACAAACTAATCTTTTTTTAGAGCTTGATAGCTTTTGGTCACCATCAGCTTTATTTATTACAGTTTTTTATTACCCCACGGATTCTTTACTGCTACATTTACATATTTTTGCTATAACTTGTTTAAAGCTGTTTCTTTAATAAATTATGAATTTTGACTTTCTTGGGTGTCACTCTTTTTTGTTAGGTCCTTGTGAGCACTGGGGTGTAACAACAACACTATTCATATCAAAGAAACGGGCAGCTTTAACATTCTTCAAAACATCTCGTTTTGAGATGTGTTTTCTTAAAAAAAACAATAATAAGTAGATTATGCTAAATATTGATTACTTATTTTATGCTAAATGTTTGAAGGTTGTCCATTTTTCCATTTTTAAAGGTAGTCAAAATGAACATATGCTAAGATTATTATTATTGTTGAAACACTTCAATGTTAAATGTGTATGAACAGGCACAAATACTGCACAAAAGCAAGGTATTCATACTTATTTGTGATTTAGTGCTGTTTAACGGTTAACTCTTGTACAAAATAAAGGTTTGTATTTGCATAATATATGTGTGTACTCTGTATATTTTAGTATTATGTTTATATAAATAATAATTCCTTACAATTATTTAACGCTTTTCTGGACACTTAAAGGCGTTTTACACATTTTTGGCGGCAATCTCCTCATCCACCACCATAAATGCACACACTTTTAACATATTTTAATATATTTTTAATGCATTTACATTTTTGCCACGATAAACTTTTTTAGTTGTTTAGCCAAATGCAAAAATTTGTGCTATATTTATCAATTAATTGCAACTTATTGTGTAAAAATTTTGTGTAAAGGTTTGTATTTGTAAATAATATAATATATATATAATAAATATATGTGTACATTGCATAATTATTATGTATACATAACTGCACACACATGTTGATATTTTTAAATGATTCACAAATAAGTGGATCAAAAAATGTTTTCTTTTAAATTGTCTTAAGACAAAAATGTGTGTTCTTCAATAGTTTTAGGACAACAATGATTAATATCATTGTGTATATTATGTAAACAAAAACATTTATTTTGTATGCATTTAGTCGAGATTAAAGTTGGGATGAAGCAGAAGTTGTGATTGTCCTTTTCTCATATTGTGACATATCCAAGTGAAACAGCTTGTGAAATGAGTAATTAAAATAAAGGCAGAGCTGGATTATGTCAAGCGCATGTGTACACTCTTGGCGCAGCCTGTGTTTGATCGCACAGCCCTCGTCGTGGCCGTGCCACTCAAAAATTTA
The DNA here is from genome assembly GCF_052040795.2 of Danio rerio. NCBI lineage: Eukaryota > Metazoa > Chordata > Actinopteri > Cypriniformes > Danionidae > Danio > Danio rerio. Next base: position 19,429,980 of record NC_141024.2, read on the forward strand.
ACTACATTTCACAACGATGCGTAGCGCAAGCTCTGTGATTGGTCGGCTTGGTAGCACTGACGAGTGTGTGTGGTGGTGAGAGCCACGCAAACCCACTGGAGTGAGTGTTTACAAGTGTGGAGTCCCGTGGAGGAGGTCCAGGTGGAAAGTTTTGTTAGGTGTTTAGAATGAGTGAGTTTTAGCTACTTGTACATTAAGGTTGCAGAAGTATAAATGCACGGCTACAAGCAAGACGTGTGGCATGGGTCATGCCGATCACTCGATGCAGAAGCATGCACCAGCCTTAAGGGGGAGTGTTTTTTATACACAAATATTGAGATAGAGAAAGAGAAAGAGAAGAGTGTTCAACATCTACAGATGGTTTATCAACCCATACCTTTATGCATAGTGCATAATGCATAGTGATTTTTTTTTATTGTTTTCTAACTGAGATGAGACAGTGTGTTTTCTACAGGTGGTTTGTCAAGCCCACTGACCTGTGTGAGACGTATTTAATTATCCCTAGTAACTGTAAAATGATTTATACGACCTGACACTGACTTGCACTCAAAAAAAACTTATACTGCTTGTGTAAACTACTTCTTTAAAATGAGTTGAAACAACACAATACTTAAGGTTTTTTATTATTTGTTTTATGTTCAATCCACGTAAAGGATTTGTGTTGGCAAAACATGGAGTTTTATGAAACTCAGCATTTTTTACACTGTAAATTAGCTGTTGTATTTTAAAGTTTAAAATAAATTGTCATCTCTCAGCTTCCACTTTTGACTTTTCTAGTTTGTCCTCACCCACGGCATTTAAGTTTATACTCCACAGTATGTTTTTTTTGGAACTAGCACTGCTCAACAATATCCAATTCTACTGTGCAAAAAACTAGCCAATTTGTAGTGTGCATCTCCGACAGGAATATTCTCCGCTTCTCTGGCTCAGTTTCACTTGACCGTGGCTTCATTCTGGCACACAGAGCCCAAGGACAACATTCACCATCTGTCATCAAACTTGGGGTTGTAAAACGGGGGCTTGTGAAACTGAAAACATGTCTTTATCCCCCATAGGGGCCAAAACGGCTTGGTGACCTCGCGCACCTGTACAAGATGAGGATTGCCATGAAGATGGACATGTGCACAGTTTGTTATCAATTAACTTACAGCAAGGGGGAGAGCTGGGGAAAATGATCATGTGAGCTAAAGTCATCACAAATGCAAAACAAAAAAGGATTAGAGTGTTTAAATTTTAAATCTGGTACTTTTTTGTTGAAGTCTTTGAATCTAAACTAGCCATTTAAGCTTTTGATTGTTGGTTAAAAGTTAACACGAATGACTTAATGCACACCGACGCTGGCAGTTACCAGTCAAGATTTTATCTGGGCTGTGACATCATGGGAAATTCAAACACTATCTGAAACACTAGCTGAAGGCAATTATATGACTGAAATGACAAATCTTTAAAGCTTTGAAATGAAAGCTGTTCTTATCACATTATCTAGATGTTGTTGACTCATCGGCAGATTAACACGCCAAAAATATTGAATTTACTTCCATTTAAAGCATATTATTGTTGAGAATTAAATGGATGAAAGCTGAACAATACTTTGACGGTAATAATAAAAACATTTATAAGGGATTTTTTTTATAATTGTTATAAAACTTTCACAAATGATTTTCATTTGCCCCCTTATTTAAAAGGCAATGATAAAGGTAAACTTTAAATGTAATAAAAAAAAAGACTTAAAATATGATTCGAACTGTATTTTTGGTTTTTAAAATACAAGTTTTTTATTAAAAATTTATAGAGATGTTTTAAAATAACTTCATAGTGGAGCTGCACAAGATATCGTTTCAGCATCGATATCGCAATGTGTGCATCAACAATAGTCACATCCCAAAGATATGCAATGTTGAGTCTGAATTATAGTAGACCAGGAGCTACATTGTTGTTTTTAATCACTGTATTTATATGGACTTTACAGGATTTATGCAAAAAAACATTCTTACTTAGAATTTTATCTTGTTTCTAGTCCAAACATCTACATTTCAAAGCAAAAACAAGGTTATTTCACTTATCCCACTGACAGATAATTTCCTTAAAACAGGCAAAAAAACTCCTAATTTTCCCATATTACTTCTGACGGTGAAAACTAAACAATATGTTTTACTTGCTCTAAAAAATTTTCTTTGATATTTGGACCAGAAACAAGAGAAAAAATAAGAAAAGCATTTTTTTTTTGCATTGTGATCATTAAATTTTTGGACCTGAAAACTTTTAGACTCGCCAGAAAATAGAGCAATTCAAACAATCTTCTGAATCGGTATTCATAGCGCAATATTTAATGCAGAAAAATAAAAAATAACAAAATTAGAGGATGAGAATGTTAACACCACCTTGGTGTTAATGGTTAACGTACTATACTTTTCACTCACACACAAACACACACACAATACATGTCCACTTAAGTCTAACTTACCGTTCCGGCAGTATCCAGAATTTCCAACATACACTGCTGTCCATCCACCTCCACTTGCTGCACAGACATGAAAAACAGCAGAAAAACATCATCAATCTGACTGTCATTGTGTGTTGCATTATTAAAATACAGCCTGCAATTAGTTTGAGCCTGTTAGTGCTCATCTTCTCCCCCCACAGAGATCACAGTGGAACATTCCAGCACTGCTCACTTCCTGTCAGCAGCTCACTTTCCCTCTGAATCACCAGACTGTTAAAATGTTCAATATTTGACTTTTAACACTTCACTTAATCATTTTGTGGTTCGTTTTTTATTTGGATTAGTCATGTATATGCGTGGGTCGGTGTATATGTTTTAATTGCTTATCTAGTTTTAACACTTTAAATGTTTCAATTGTAAAATTTTCTTTAATAATTTTGTTGTGTCGGTTTGTTTAGTGTCTGTCCAATTAGTTTTTGTCAACATTTTCCTTATTTTAGCTGATCATTTTAGTAAATATACACAATTAGTAGACAAAAAGTATGTTTTTATTAAAAAATATTTCGGTTTCAGGTAAATATTATAACTGTGTCTTAAATTTTAAACATTTAGAGCCACCATATCCCCAGCATAGGAAATGTCCAGGAATAAACTGTAGTTCTGTTCGTCAACAGCAGGAAGTGGCCACTGGACACGAGCGTAAGCGACTGTAAGGAAGGGAGGCACTGGTCAAGATGACACTTCCTTTCACTGTCGACTGAACGTTCATTTTTAGATTGGGCCTTTGTCTCTGAGCCTTGGACAGAGGCCCTACAAATATAAACCTCATCGAACGCTGCAGCTTTCTGACGTGCGTTACGTCCTGCAGAAATGTGTCTGCTGATTGAGATTCTGCCATGATATGGATCTGCAATTTGAAAAAGTCTGACACAAGCAGAAAACAATCTGCAAGCGCTGTCACAGAAGGCCCTTTTCAGCTCATTGATTATAGGCAGCTTCATTGATTATAATGGGGGCCATTAAGGTTTGATGCAAAGGGCTGTAGCCATTTAGGTTTCGTGTAACTATAGGTTGTTTAACAGTTTGAACATATAGAGCTGATGAGCATCCGCATATTGTTGTGTTATTACAGTAATTGGTCATTGGAAATTGGAAGCACATGCAAAATCTACATAGGATTTTGTAAGACAGTTTGACTGTCTTTAGCTGTAGACTCAAATATGATGCTTTATAGACCATTTTGAGGGATGTAAGCAAACACAATGGTCCTAAGGTATTTCCTGTTTTACATTTTTAATTTCTATAGTGTCTGAGAATCCAAAAAGAGCCATATGTTGATAAATAAGGGTATGATAGCTGTTTTAACATTAAGTTATGATTGAATTGCCTCTTATTACTGCTATGAAATAGTTTGATAACAAGCAGGAAATGTTCAAGGGCCAATGACATGACCGCATTGAAATGCTCTATATGGAAATTTAAAGGTGCAATATGTAAGTTTGACACTCAGTGGTCAAATGAATGAAATACCAAAACGAAGCCTGACGTTCTGGCATGAAAAGCACAGTTTCAGAATATCTGACATTAGCATTGTTATTCAGATAAACAAGAAGGTTCACTTGCTTTAGAAGAGTCAAAAACCTACATACAGCACCTTTAACTGTGGTCAAACTTCTTATTGTTTGGCAAATTATCCATAGAGTAATTCACTGTGTTGACCAATAAAAAACTGCTAGTTTGATAGCGTTGATAGTTTGTAATATCTGATTGTGTTGTCTGTGAGATTTTTGGTAATATAAACGCATCATTCCTTCGTTCTTTCTTTCTTTTTTTCTTTCTTTCTTTCTTTCTTTCTTTCTTTCTTTCTTTCTTTCTTTCTTTCTTTCTTTCTTTCTTTAATAATTGTGTGATCTTTGAAAGTCTATAAAAATAATATTTGAAATATAAAACCCAAAATATCAGTAAATAAGAGTAAAACGGGAAGAAAAATGTAGCAACTGTGGGATAAAATGATTATTTATGAAAAACAAAATCACATTTTGGGATATTAAATGACAATAGAGAAAACTTGACTTATTTATTTATGAATTAATCAATGAATTTGTTTAAATATGTATTTATTTGAACATTTATACATTTATTTATAGCCAAAATTCATTTTGAAAGTTTTGCTAGCTTTTTTTTGTCACATTATAGGTGAGAAACAGAACGATAAACTAAATGTTTAATTTAATTGATTGTTTTTCTTCTTAATGCATTCGTATTTATTTGGTTGCCAAATATCATCAGAATAATACAAGTTTCTTACACGGCACAAAGTATTTCAGTCAAATATTCATTCATTCACTCATTCTCCTTTGGCTTAGTCCCTTTATTCATTAGGGGTCACTACAGCAGAATGAACCGCCAACTTATCCAGCATTTGTTTTACACAGCGGATGCCCTTCCAGCTGCAATCCTGTACCAGGAAACACCCATACACACTTAATCACACATATACACTAGGGCCAATTTAGTTTATCCAATTCACCTATAGCACATGTCTTTGGACTGTGGGGGAAACAAGAGCATCTTGCAAACTCTACACAGAAAGTCCAGCTGGGACAGCCAGAGCGACTTTCTTGCTGTAAGGTGACAGAGTGCTATAGTGTCACCCTAGTCAAATATGCGTATTTTAAAGATATGTTAGTATGTATTAATATTTATTAATGTGAGCAATCACATTGTGAGATATTAATTTTTTGTGTGATGTATTTTCTTACCCCTCTGGCAAAATAAATCATATAATCTGAATGCCTTTCTTTGATAATGCAACTTAAACAATATTTTTGTCCAATTTTTATATTTAAAAAAAATGCCACAGACTATTTTAGGAAACAAAGACAACTAACAGCCCTGTGTCACTGTACTGTGTGCGTGTGTTGGCCCAGGAAAACAGTCAATTGCATTTTGAGTCTGGAATCCATTATTAAGACAGTGGTTTGACAATAGAAATGATGCAGAACTTGCCTTTCTGTACGAGTCTTCTATTGTAGGGTCATACTTCTCCACAAAGATCCCTTGGACAAATTGAACAGTCTGCAGAGCGAGAGAAAGGAGGAAGAGAAGGAAAAACAAAGAGAAAAAGACATCTCCATTAAACGCCACGATACTCAAACACTGGCATGTTGACACAGCATAAAAACACTTTCACTTCCAGTGGCTGATGGGGGATTTCCAATTCAAAGACTCCTAAGGTTTTGCGTCTGCTTATATGACAAACAAGTGCTGAGTATCATTGTTTTCTTCATCCTGAAAACCAAGTAGGGGCTGTATGTGATATAACAGAATAGCCACTTCATGGAAACAGACCAGGAGTGAAACCTACACTTGCTGGTCAGGAGAACAGAAAGCATTGCGATGTTGCTGGGAAACTGGTTACCAAGCAATTAACTGGCTATTTAAATATAGAACGACTTATAGATGATATCCAGAGGTTGAAGGTAAATCGCAGGCGGTTGACAATCCATTGGGCTGAAACAAAATAATAATTTAGCCTAAAATGAAAACATGTGGTAATTTACTTTCTCCCATCCCAATCAAGATGTCGGTGACAGTAAGTACTGTGTATTTAGATAGCGCATGTATTGTGTATGGCCATACACCCAAAGTCCTTCACAATCATGGGCGGGTCAGTAGCACATTAAGGGTAATTCTACAAGAAACGTACATTTTCACTTATATAAAATGTGATGGCCTGACCTTTAAGCTTGTTTTTCTCTAAAAAATCCTACAAAACAAGCTTAAAATCATACAATTCAATGATAGAACGCATCCTTGATCACTGTCAGCTTCTTCATTAAATCACTTCCTTTGAGTCATCATCTTTAAGGTGTACTGCATGCATTTTATGTTAAATTTATTGTAAATATGACATGACTAAACGAAACATGGAGACAATTGTACATTATTTGTATTATATAGTAGTATTTATTTGTGGAATTTATCATTTTTTAATCAACTGATTTAAAACATAACTTAACCTTGCTATTTCTGAAGTATCTTTTTCTAAATAACAAAAGTATTAAAGCTGTACGTTCAGTTTTGCTGAGGACAAGGACAATGACAAAGTTTTCTAAATTTGTAAAATGCTTTTAATAGAGAAAAAAAAATCTGAGAACCAAATAAATGACATATTACTTTACAGAACAATTCACAGAAATCAACCTTTATAGATTTTTTGGGGGGATGAAATACTTTTTATTCACTGTATTTATGTTTTATTTCAGGGACAGATAATGTACGTTTCTGGTAAAATGTCTCTTAAAGAAGATTGTCAGCTGTGGTCCTCTTTGATTCATACAGTCTAAATAACTACAGAAAACTACATCGATTATTAGAGTATTAAAAGTTTAAGTTACATTAAATCAACTGAGTAGATATTAACAGAGCTGACATTTTTCACCATTGTGTGTGTTAGCTTAAGATGCCAACTTCAAATCAAACACCGCATCACATTTCTAAAACAGAATTGTACACATTTTTCACAATATTATTTTTTTATAAAAAGGGAATGAGAAATTAACTAAAATATCACAATAACAGTTGAAAATATGGTAATGTAGTATTGGTGTTTGCTAAACATTTTGTACAAATTTATGAGAGAAGACTATTGACATGCCTGAATGTCTTCCAGAGTTTCCCGCCAAAGAAATTAACATCACTGAGCAAGTCACATGCTTTTTCTTTCAGTGCTTTAAAGATTATTAGGCCTTTTTAGAACTGATGTTGTTGACCAAAACATATAGGGGCAGACAAAAAAATATTTTTTAAATACTGAAGTTACAAATAATACAGAAAATAGATTTAATGTAAAGGTGTGTTTAACTTAGAATGGTTCAGAAGGCAGGAACTATAAAATTAGGTATAGTGAAGGTCTTTAAGTTAACATAAAAAAAATACACATAAAACATTATTTTTAGAGAAAGCGTTCATACAGTTTTATAAATTTATTATTATTATTTTTTAAATAACTAGAAGTTTAACCTTATAAGATATAAAACGTACCTGCAATTCTAGAATCACTGATAAGCACATGCTTCTCTTAAAGTATATTAAGGCCCAATCCCAATTCTACCCCTTAGCAATGCCCCCTTGTTTTGCGCGTTCACGTGAAGTAGTAGGGGTGTCTTAATTCTCTTTAGCTTGAAGGCGTAGGGCTAAGGAGAAGGGCTAGATAGCCCTTGATACAGAGATTTTTCAGGACCACACTCTAAACCAAGAGGTACGAAAATTTCCTAGAATACACAATCTACAACGGCTACAGGGTTGCACACTGAAGGAGACTTTTTGTCATAATTACGAATTTTTACAACAAACAAGCATATGTTTTTTTATTTTTATTTTTCACCTTTAATTGAGATAAGACAGTGAAGATTTCAGACAGTAAAGTATTGAGAGCAGAGAGAGGGGAAGGGTTGGCAAAGGATCTAGAGCCAGCAATTAAACTCGGGTCGCCATGAGCACGATTGTGCTGTATGCTGGCACCACTAGGCTTGGCGCCAACACAAGCATATGCTTTAATACATTCATAACGGCGTTCATGTTTTAACATCATCCTTAAAAAAAAAACTATTAAAAAAACTAATTTTGAAAATATGCAATCTACAATCGATAATAATAACTTCTGTATAGCAGTCCCACAACATAGTATCATATGTCACTCGAATCCCCTGTCTGAAATTTCTATTGGCTAGGAATAGGCTTTTTATAGTGCCTGCTATAATGTTAATGCTGTTTTTTGTGTGTTTACACAGATGAATACAGCCACGATGTAAATGCACAGGAAGGGAAGGGGTAGGGGTAGGGGTAAAAAATAGGATTGGAATTGGGCCCATGGTGTCAATAGCAATTTGTCGATTTTGAATGAACCGCCCCTTTAAAATCAATCATCCCTGCTATGACCTCACAGGATGTGTTAAGTTATTGTACAATATGAAAATGATGTTGCCCACAGGTGCAGGAGCTTCAGGGCCCCCGTGGCTCTTTTCATCGTCCTCTTTGATTCGCACTTCACCCATGATTGATTCATTAATGAGAGCTCTATTTGGACAAGGATCCACACATAACAGAAACGCATTAAGATGCTGATCAACTGTGGGCGGAAGACAATGGCCTGATGGGAAGGAGAGGAGGAGACGGATAGAGAAAGAGGCAGGTGATGTCAGTCTCGTACAGGAGGCTTTGTCCTAGTGAACGCGAGAGCATTTGTTTACCTAATGCCTCCATGTGAAAAAGAGCATCAGCAAATCAAACAAGAGCCTTGATGACTGATGAATTTAGATTAGAGCCTGTGAGCTGTCAAATTATGGGCCGCTAATGTCATCTTGCGTAAAATCTGACAAGACAAGGCTGGTTAATCAAATAATTATAAAGGGATAGTCCACCCGAAAGGCACATTTGTGTAAAGGTATTAACAAAAAGATTCTAAAATAGTAAATAAGCAATAATTCACATACAACATTATAAAAAACAATTAAGTCAAGTAAATTAAAATTTAAATTAAGGAGTAAACAAATAACAATTATTTATAATAATAATAATAGTAATAGTAATAATAATAATAGTTTCAGGGTTCATACACATTTTTACAACTAAAATTCCATGACTTTTCCAGAACTTTCAAGTGCATGTTTATTTTTATGACATAATGCTTCATGTAATGTCTACATATGCATGGTAAATTATAAGAAAAACAATGACGTTCAAATTTATTACAGCATATCATGATACACATAACAATCTATTTTGATAATGCTTACAAGGCACTAACAATGTGAGTGTGGCCAAGAACAAAAAATAAAGACAACTAAACTATATTCAAGTTAGGGCTGCACAATATATCGTTTCAGCATCGATATCACAATGTGTGCATCCGCAATAGTCACATCGCAGGATATGCAATGTTGGGATTATAGTTTAATATAGAGTTCAATCATAATGGAGTAAAAGTTTATCATCTGCATGCATTTTTAAAGAGATAGTTCACTCAAAAATGACAAAATTTCATTACACCCTTCACTTGTTTCAAACATTTATGAGTTTTCTTTTTTTAAATGAACACAAAAAGAATATAATTTAATAACTCCTATAGTATTAAAACAAGTGAAGTGTGAGTAAATAGTGAGTACATTTTAATCTTTGAGCAAAATGCCCCTTAAAGGCTTGTGACAGTGTGAACATTTCAATATTTCAAATTTTAAAACATCCGGCCACGAGACATTTTTTGTAACTTTAAATTCTTTTTGTAAGATTACATTTTTTGTAAAATTAAATAATATACATTGTAGACTATGCTATCTTTACTATAGTTTATTTATCTATGTTAGTATAATTTATTTGTTTTATATTATCCGAGATTCACTCTACAAAATCCCCCAATCAATCCAAATAAACCAGTTAAATCATCTGGTGAAATTGTATTCACATCACAATATATATCACAGAAATGCGAAATCTTGTAATGTCAGATTTATCCAATATCGCGCAGCCCTAATTTAAGTATACAGATATTTGTTATACTAATTTCCATGACTTTTCCAAAACTTTGTGGGTTTTTCTGTTTTCCTAAACTTTTCCAGGCCTGGAAAATGCAATGTCAAAATTCCATGACTTTCCTTGTAGTTTATAAAAATAATCATAGGCAAACGAAATACTTAAATTACAAATATGAGATTGGAGATGCTTTAAATTTATAAATAGAAAGCATTTTATTATTTTTGGAAAAAGAAAAATATTAGGTTTACAAAATGATATTTATGATGAAATCAAAACATTTCTCGAAATAAAATCTCTATACAACACTATTCTATTCATTTAAAATAATAAAATACAATTAATATTTGTGTAAAAACCAAAAATAAAATGGTTTTGCCTGATCTAACAGAGACGTATGCAAACACACAAGAGCGCGCTGCTTGGCCAGTTTTCTAATTGACTACAAAATTGCAAAGAATGTTTATTCAAAACCAAGCATTCAGTCGAAGCATTCCAGCAGCAGTTATAAAACATCTCTCTCTCCCTCTCTATCCAGTGAAGCATGCCTAGTTTCTGTTACTGGCCGCTCACTCCTCATGCACCTCCAGGCTGTATCCGGGTCTCTGAGCACCTGCGGGGGGACATTATTTTGCACGTGTGCCCGTTTTGTGCCTGGGCCAGCGGTGAGGACGCCCGAGGTGTATGCTGTGCCCGAGTGTCAGCTGCACATACGCTTGCTTTCTTGTCCTGCAGCTCTCCTCCTCAATCTCTCTGCCTGCTTTAGTGTCTCTCTAAGGCTGTGTTTACAATAATGCATTTTGTTTTAACACCGTGTTCTGGAATAAAAATGTTCCTTGTACATACTGGAATTTGCAATACATTTCTCAAAAGATTGTTCACATTACACTACCAAAAACACGTGACAGTATCTAATAGTAGCTACAAAATTACTGTTTGAAATGTTAGCCGATACACAGTAACACAAATACTGATGGTATTTGTTATAATTGACTATAATTGAGCTGCATTAAGAGAAAGTTGGCAGTAAATCCTTTAAATATTAACTGTGTTTAAAAACAATCAAGATAAGATTTGAAACTATTAAATCATTTTTAAGAACGTGTCTAGTATAGCTAGCAATATAAATATCCAATATTAATGTAATATTCCACCTGCATGAGATTTCTTGTGACTCTTTTTAGAACGAATTGCTTTAAAGGTTCAATGGTGACAGATCAGTTTTAACATGTTACACACTGCAGCCTTGATGATTTAAGTATGTAGCATTATTTGTTTTTATTTATTCTGCCAATATTGACAGACATCCTAATTATATTGCAAAATATCCAATACCCTGATTCTCAAATATTCGTACAAACGGCTTCACATTATTTGATTTTGACGATGGTTGCTATCATGTTAGCCTAGTCTGCAGTGGAGATTTAAGAGCTGCTGGATTTACAACATGTTAATTCATCATTCGACTTCTCCCAAAATACATGAACATAAGTGGCTATTTAACTGGAAGAAGAACAGAATAAACATTCTAGTAACCTAAAGGAGCATGTTATTGTTGCCATCTCCATAGACATCAGCGTGTATTTTACACACTATAAACATTATTTTAAACAATAAATATGTTATGCTTGTACTTAAATGTGTGAAACTTAAAGACATTGTTTGTTTTGGGAATAGTGATGCAATATATTTTCTCTGCGTAAGCAATGCTGGGAAAGCAGATGTGAATTTAGCAGCTAATCTTTTGATGCAATGAACATTCTTATGATTGTATGCTCCAACTACCAGTCTAGTCTTATAACACCGGTGTGATCTGGTAAAAGGGTTAAAGCTAAATATACTGTTGTTTTCATAATGGTTTAGCAAACCAATTGGTTTTCTGCCAACGTTTTTATGGAAACTTTAATATCGACATATAAGATTGTCATTTGGCAGTTTGGTGCAGAATGTGTAACCTAAATTGCGTAGTTGAAGCTCTTCTATGGATGTAAATTTGTTTGTTTGATTGGAGGTTGCGACACAAAGATAGCACTGCTACAATTTATTGTGTGCATGCGATCACTGATTTTCGAAATCTTAATATGCTCCATTTTTGGTCTTTTAATTAAGAGTTAGTCAAGTTTAATTTTGGTAGAGTATCACTAAAATCAAACATGGCTGTTTTTAAAATGAAAGAAAACAGAGAATGTGATTTCTACGGTCTCAGCATCATGCTTTCATCACATGACTATGTACTTTACGAATCAGAGAAAGATACGCAATGATCCTGAAGAGCAAATCAGGCAATGGATGTAAGCAGCAAAGTATTAAAACTATGTGTTTGGTCTCAACTACAATGAATAACAGAGTTATCCAACCAAAACAGAGTCTGCAATGTTTCCAAAAGCCTCTGTTTTCAATTGTGAAAACCTGCGGTGTAGTGTGAATGCCTGGTTTAACCATAGTAAAAGCTGTGCATTTTAAAATGAAACTGCGCTAGTGTAAACATAGCCTTATACACACAAATTTTTTGGCTGGGTTTCTAACAGTAGCTCTAAAATAAGGCCTACTGCTCACACACACAGAGAGAGGGAGAGAGAGAGAGAGACAGTGGGCTAAAAATATTCCATATATGGAGAGAGAGATGTGGAAACAAGGCTTGTAAATTCAATGGAGGCCACTGATTACAATGTTCCAGCAAAGAGCAGTGAGTGTGTGTGAACGAGTGTGTGTGTGTGCACGCACACATTGCTCTGCTCTCAGCGATTAGATCAAATGCACACAGGCACGCTCAGCATGCTGATATCCCAGCAGCCACTTCAAGTGAAAAAGCAACAAATATTGTGGAGATGATGGGTATCAAAGGATTAGTGAAAGGTCATGCTTTTATTAAAAAAGCCCTTCTAATTATTTGTTATACAAAAGTGAGGCAGAAATGGTTTGTTATTACGTTAGTCTTTTGGGTTTTGGTTTTAGGCCTTGAAAATAAGAAAAAGAAAATAAAAACATTTGTGATCTTCGGTAACGTTAAGCTGGAGAACAAAACCCTCCGTTTGATCACCACAATTTATTTATGTTTTATTATAAATAAAATTCAAGTATTATGTTTAGATCCAATAATGTTTTAAAATTAAGCATTTTAGAGATTTTATACTAGTTTATTCATATCTATTAAGGATAATAGCTATAAAGGTTATAACACAATTATAGCATAATGTTTGAGAATAGAACCGAAAATAGCTTCTAAACATGGCTAAATTGGAAAACAATGTAAATAAAATGGTAAAACTGTGATTTACCATTACAATTTAAAATTAAATGTTCTGCAAAAAAAAAAAAAAAAAAAAAAAAACTGTAGAAAAAAAAAAACCCAAGGTTCCCCACAATTCACTGATGTTGTCCGAACACAAATCGATTAAGTTAACCTAAGAAATTTTAGTGGAATGAACATAAAAAAATTAAGTTGACCTGAAAAAAAAATCTCAAGAATTGTGTTATTCAGTTCATTTAAGCCAAATAATTTTTGGAGTGTTGAAGGCAGTTTCAATTTTAATTTAATTCCACTGATTCGAAGCATCATTACAGTCTCTAATCTCACTGTGTTTTTTGTGATAAATTATTATTGGAACTAAATAATTAATAAGTCCTGCTTCGTAGTTTTTTGCAAACTTTTCAACAATTTAAGCTGGCACATTAACTCTGTGCTCGCTTTGCCAATCCATCATCCATCCATCTCTCTGCACTGCCACAGACCACCTCAAATCATCTGACTGGTGAACTAAAAGGCCAGTGACTTGTGCCTGGATCCTTTAAACAAACAGTTGGAGTCAATGTTTGAAAAGGGCTTCAGTTGTTTCTGTTGCTGTAGTCAAGGGTGCAGCGCAAGCATGAACACACAAACATATGCGTAACCTCTGAACCAGACCACAAAAATCAAAGGCCATCACCTATGGTGACTAAGGATGAACGTATGACACTTTTACCATATAGACACTAATACCTGACCTCAGCGTGGTTTCCTGCCCACTGCTCTTTGACCATGTAAGCTGAACCATACGGACCACAGCTGAGATAAATCACACTGCAGGCTGTGCAGCTCCATTGCAGTTTGTAACAGCTACCAAAAGTATTCAAATAGTAAATATGCTATTTAAATGTCCATAAATGCATTACATTTGGCAATGTATAATGTGTCAACATGTACAATGATATTTTTTAAAGGTCCAATGACATTAAAATAAAGTTTTTTAGATCTTAAAATCAGTATTGATGTTTTTTAGGACATACAGTATATAAGCTAGTGCGCAACAAAACAGTAACAACATTCACATTTAGAAAATATAAAGATTTTTATTTTTATTTGTAGTGCATTTTAGTAATTTACATTTAAAGTGCTTTTTTATTTCTGACTAAATTTATCATTTTTTTCACGTCACATCATACTTCAGTTTATCATCAAATCATGACCAATCAATAGCTCTATACTGTCTGACATGCCCATGCATGTGTAATAAAAGTAGGCTGATAAAACAAAATTCTATTGGCTGTTTTTTTAAAGGGGAGGAGCTACACTATGTCTCACCCTTTCTTTGTTTCAGCTGAGATTACTCAAACATCGAATTTAAAAAATACACATTTCAAAGCACTTCACTGCACCTTTAAAGATAAATTAATATTGTCAAGTAAAAATATATGTTTACTGAATTAATATTTCATTTTTAATAGTAATAGTAGTATTAATAGTATTTAATAGTAGTTTAATAGTAGTTACTATTAAAGTAACTAGACTAGATTTTTGTTTATTAGTATTATACTTGTTGTTCTTCTTCTTGTTGTTCCTAACATTACTGTTAAAAAATCTATACTTCTTAGTAATAATGCATCAATTAACAAAAACGACTGTAAAGACATGGCAATTGTAAAACATTTTATAAATGATTTTTTTTTTTTTTTTAACCACCGTTTTACAAAAAAAAACTATCCAGGTATCATTTCACAGATACAAAAAAAAATACTAATAAAAAAAGGAGAAAGAGAAAAAGGAGAAAGAGGAGTATGAGAAAGCAGTTCTAGTATTTTATTATTGTTAATATATTTGAAGTCAGAATTATTAGCCCCCTCTGAATTAATAGCCCTGTTTATTTTTTCCCTAATTTCTGTTTAATGGAGAAATTATATTCTTCAACACATTTCTAAACATAATAGTTTTAATAACTGATTTATTTTATCTTTGTCATGATGACATTAAATAATATTTTACTAGATATTTTTCACGACACTTCTTTACAGCTTAAAGTGACATTTAAAGTCTTAGCTAGGTTTATAAGGTTAACTAGGCAGATTAGGGTAATTGGGCAAGTTATTGTATAACGATGGTTTGTTCTGTACAGTCAAAAATTAGCTTAAAGGGGCTAATAATTTTGACCTTAAAATAGTTTTAAAAAAATTAATAACTGCTTTTATTCTAGCCAAAATAAAAAAAGCAAGACTATCTCCAGAAGAAAAAACATTATCAGACATACTGTGAAAATTTACTTGCTCTTGTAAAAATAATTTGGGAAATAAAAGAAAATAAAAAAATAAAAAAATCAAAGGGCGGCTAATAATTCTGACTTCAACTGTGTGTGTGTGTGTGTATATATATATATACACATATAAAATGCTCCCATCGGTTAAGCCAGAGTTGTTGTAAATGGCTGATCAAACAAACTCAAACCCTTCAATACTTTAAAAAGACACTAATTTAAACATATAATCTACAGAACAATTAGTCTATTCATTCGTCCCTTATTAGTCTTTTCTTCAGATTTCGGAAGGGGTCACTTATGAAGTGGATGGCCATTGTTGCAGTCTATACAGCTCCATTACAGGACACCAATCTGACCCCTTCACTGTAACCATCTGATTTTACAGACCTGCCTCTTTCTCCCCATCTTCATGAACCAGGACAGGAGCTTAATGGGAATGCATTTACAACACGATTAACTCTGCATGCCCATTTCGTCCAGACCATCCATAGTGCTCCAATTAGAGTTAATGGACAATAAAAGTCTATGTGCTTTACGCTAAAAGAGGTCTGCCCTGAGAGGGAAGAGGTAGAGGCGGGTGGTTCTCACACCCCGTGGCACACATACAGCCAATGGGGTCTTTGTTGGGCCCCGAGGTGAGTGGGTCGGGCCATTGTGGCTGCTCTCCAATGGGTGAGCCATTTGAGTTCACTAGGATGGAACAAACTAGGTCAAAGTGGTGTCAGCGGGACGTTGGGTATTACTAGCGTGCTAACAAGCTAAGGAAGCAAACAGCGACCTTGATGATAAGAGATGAGGAAACACTCTGTTTTTAAACATCAGAGTAAATTAATATTGGAATCTGGTATTCTCGCATAGCATACAGTGGAAACTTTCCAATGGTTTGTCGTTCTGACCCACCGAATTTTGATGAGAGATCTGCCAATGTGCTTTTGGTTTCACAATGCCATACTGACATATATTATGCTGACTGAATAGCAAATGCCAATGCACTGAGGCACAGTCATTTCGCTGTATCCGTGACTCAGCTATGTGATGTTTGAGTGGCTCAAAAAAGGCAGCGCAGCAGACCACATGCAGGCCAGTTTAGTTCTCACAACCTCTACTGAGCTGACTGTGGAAAGATGCTCTCCAGAGACATTGACAGATACAGAAAACAGTTGCTCTGCAGTTAGATGATATAGCTTTCCTCCAATGCATGATGTCATTTCTTATAAAACCAATATTTCTTATAAAACCGATAACCTTTAAATGTAAAGCCAAATCCCTAAGGGTTAAAAGAATGTTGAAGGTTGTTTTCCAGTTAAACCTAGGTTTTTTTTACCCTTTTTACTTATTTCACAGCAAAAACAAGACATTTAATAAAACGATCATATTTCAGGTTTCATAGAACAGATGAAGTCACACAGATTTGGACTGACATGAATTAACGATCGCTCGGTGTTTGGCTAAACTCTTCTTTTGAATTTATCAACCAATGACAAACAATAAGACTCGCGTCTGCATGTGGATTGACACAATATTAGATTTTTAGGATTTCTAAAATTATACTTGAAGGTAGAGTCTCATCTTCTCCAACATGATTTTTGTCTCTGCAATTGGTTGGTTTCACATAACGTCATTGATGAGACTCAGATGAAGGACAGGAAGTGATTTTTCAACATAGGAATCGCTATCAGGACATCAAAATGCTTCTGTTTTATGTTGTTTATTATTGTTTAAATCGGCTAAATTATCAATGCTGAACAGCTTTTATAGAGTTCCAAAAGTTTTTACTTCATAAAAGGAGGAAAGTTCATGAAAACTGGCTGAAGAATAGAAGAAAAGGGGGTAGATGATAAACATTTATTTAATACATCCATGTGTACAAACTTTCATTTTTGAGCGCGATAATTCATTTGACAGCACCAATAATTATTATATACAGGCCTAGCCATGTGCATCATATAAAAATCAGATACAAACGCCACCCCATTTATACAAAATCCAAGAGAACATAAATAAAAAATCCTGCCATGTAATCGCTGCAAAAATCTCCATCTTATTGTGCAATAATCCATGTCTTTACTGGCGTTTTGGCAGAATAAACAATCATAAGGTGAACATCGAGGTGAGCGGCAGCAGTGAATGTTTGCTGAAAGCAAGCTCATTAAATGAACAAAAAAGAAATGCAAGCCTTGTGACAAAACTTAGAATATTGTATATATATATATAGAATACTGTAGCATAGTAAACTGATAAAACTGTAATAAATACTGTAACATTAGTATAAACTGTGGTGCATTATGATCGTGTATAATTATAGCATAGAAAACTGAAGCCTATTGAATAATTTGCTTAATACTACAGTTGTGTTCTACCACAGCAACAATATAATTACCACGACAGTTTAATTCAAGTAATTATCTATAGTATGCTTTCAAACACTATAGTAACTACTATAGTAGTTTTCATGTAACGTAATGGCTTATACAGCATCTACCACCACAATAACGGCAAATACATCTTAGATCAGAAGAAAATGATGTAAAGATCATGCTCAACATACGTGGTTATTTTCTATTTATAGCTCCTTTGAAATATGGTATTTATTGCAAAAATACAGACTTTCCCCCATGTCTCCCATTCAATTTTTACTTCCTGCCCTCCATCTAAATTACGCGCATCACCAGAACCACGTGATGGAAAACAACCTAGCCTATAGCAGCTACACACTGCCTTATCAAATTTTTGTTTTTCCATTTTATGACATAATAGTTTTATTATTTAAAATGTTTGAAAAGGGTTTGGAAAAGTCAACGTTTCGTACTGTTTAACCATTTCTAAGATATATAATCAACGTTTTTTACCACTATTTTAATTAGTTTTTTAGGGTAACAGTATCCCCAGCAGAAAAGGACCCTCCACATCAAAAGCTACAGGTCAGCCCACGATTCAGTAAACAGTTTTAAAATCTTCCAAGCATGCAGTAGACTGGAACAGTGCAGTGGCTTACTTCATATTCAAAGAAAAGAAAGACATCCAAAGATGCTCTTTCAAGTTACAAAGAAATGTGTGTTTTTGAAAAAAATGAAGCAAGCAGAAGTCAGTAATTTATTTGTATTGTTTAGCCGGACATGTTTACTGTTTCAAAATATTTAAAATGTGTCTTAAAATAAAACATATTGTGTTGAATGGGGGAGAAGTTGTTTTTTTCCAAAGACATTTAAAATTAACATTTTTAGAGCAGTAATCACAGCACCATATTTTTATGATACTATGAGAATCTCATACCGCCCCATGCCCAAGTAACACCTATTTTTTTACTATTTGTTTTTCAAATTATTAGACATGTAGTCACAATGTCACAATACTTTAATTTAAAGAATTGTGGTAATCAATATACATTGGTTATCGGATATACAGTACCACTCTCAGATGGATTCGCTTGAAACTGAAACTGTTGTTGACAAGTTGGTGCCACTTGTCCAACATAAATAGGACTGTTGTAACATCTATATTATCCTTTTAAGACCATTTTAAGCCACTCATAATATAATACCAGAATGGCATGAAATATAATCTCATCACATGCATACTCTTCTAGACGAACACACAATATTTTATTGTTAAGAATATTTAATTTAATAATAGTCATTTTAAGTATTTAATAATTAGGCATTGGAATCTGAATGTGAAAATGCATATCCTAAACAAGTAAATAATAATACATGTTAACAAAAAAGTGCAAGGTAAAAATTAAGGGCTATGATATCTGCTACCAGATCTATTTTCAGTTGTCAGGTAGCCACATGAAAATATACTATAATAATTTATAGCAAATACTATAATGTTTTTAACCATACTGAAACTGACACCTCCAATAAAGATAGTGTGCAACCTCTATTAGCTAAAATGTGGCTAGAATTGGTTTTATGTATTAGCAATATATATTGCATCACCAAAAATGATTGTGCAATAAGTCGACATGTTGATTAATGTGACAGGCCTAAATCACAAATGACATAATGGATTAACCTTAGCAAGCACTACTGTTAAAGGAAAGTTGTTGGCCACTTACCAGCGCAGACTTGCCAACACCTCCTGATCCGAGGACTACTAACTTGTATTCACGCATTGTGCAGTGTGTCCGTTAACTACCTGAGGGAGAAACAAGAGAAGGAAAAAACAATTAGTCTCAATTTCAGGATTAGCTAATCTCCTTAAAGAAAGAATCTATCATTCCCAGTTCACTTTCTTTTAAACTTTTCATTGAAAGTTCATGAAAAGTACATTGGAGCACCTCAATGCATAACCCGAATCTGAGAGCTGTAGTCAATCAAGCAACAAAGGAGATTTAGACCTGTGGTCGGCCCTCGAGTTCAGAGCTATCAGAAGGCCGCCAGCGTGAAATTGCCATAAAGCCAAGAATCTAATCTGAACTGCCCCCTCAAGACTCCTGCCCACTCATTAATTAGACTATTATGTAGAGTTTCCTCAAGACATCACAATTATGAGTCAACTTCACTTTTGCATTTAAAACACCTTAAAGAGTTTGTCAATCTGCCCACGAGGTGTTTGAGGTAGCCTAGCTGTGCATTCATGCCATTTCCTTATTTGCAGGAAGACAGTGGAACAAGAGCGGCGTGGTGGGGTTAACAGAGATCTCAGATAGATGACACACACACACACACACACACACACACACACACACACACACACACACACACACACACACAAACACAAACACACACACAAACAGAGAGAGAGAGAGAGAGAGAGAGAGAGAGAGAGAGAGAGAGAGAGAGAGAGAGAGAGAGAGAGAGAGAGAGAGAGAGAGAGAGATAGTACAACTCCACACCCAGTCTCTTGGGTCTTTCCGGCTTTCTCACTCAGCAACAGCTGTATCACACAACTTGGAGTAATCAGGTTATTTAGAAAGTTTATGAATATATGGTGTTACATATACAGAACTATTTACAATTTATTGGTGAGTACAGCATGTGTTCATTGCAAAAAATGTATTGTTGTGGTGTTAACAAACCCAACAAAGTCATTTGTTAGTTAAACTCAGCCAAATGTGAACACTGTGACAATTACAAGATTAAAACTGCAACATTCAATTGAATGTCACAATACAGTAGTTTGATACCAATCGATACAGAAATTTTGAAAATGTCCATTTCCCGTGAACATTTTAACGCTGTTGAGCATTGTGTTCACATGCTCAATAGAAATGACTGTTGTTGGACATGAAGATCATCAGTTCACCAAACTCACCGCTGTTTACCAAGCGTAAACACAGATACAGAGAAACTGGAGCATTTCAAAGCCACGTTGCTAAGCTGACATACGAGCAATTCACTGATGAATTGTAGCTTTAAAATGCTCCACAATGGCAAATCAGCTGTGTTTAAGATTGCTCAACAGCAGTCAAATGTTAGCAATAAATTAATGTTTTTAAAAATTCAGTACCGATTGGTACCAAATTCTCGTATCGTGACACCCCTACTATACATCTATCATTCATTAAGAGATAAAAAAATAAATTCAGTAAAGTTAAAATAAAAATTATATCTTCGAAATCTTCATTTGTGTTACAAAAATCAACACTTATTTCAGTTTGTAGCTACACGACGACATACTTTTGATTTAGGGGTGAATTATCACTTTGTGAAGTATATTTATAAACTAATTTCGAGACGATCACGTGCTTATGATTGATCACGGCTGGTCCCGCATTATCCAACTTATGATTCATTAATCAGACAAACCCTATGTCACTATAAATAACGTAAGTTCTATACCATAGTCATCATCGGTTTGAAGAATCCCCACTTCCTCCCCTACTCCTCCTCCTTTCCTAAATGAGTGGCACGGCAGCCCAGTGCTTAGCAAGAACGTCACTGGTTCTAGTCCTTACCAAGCCAGTCAACGTTTCTGTGCAGAGTTCACATGTTCTCCCCATGCTCATGTAAGTTTCCCCTGGGGAAAAGTTAACTTAAGATAACAGTAACTTAAGTTAACTGACTAATCCAAATCAGAACTATAGACGTGCTCCTAGTAAGTAGTTTTATCTTCATAACAATCCCTAATTGCTCACTAGCTTCAAATAGTAGGGGAGTTCATGAGATCTACCTGAGCTCAAACTCCCCTTCTCACCCTCTCACGGGAGGAAGTCCCAGGCTCGAGGATCTTATGAGCTCAGGCCTCTCTCCTGGACAGCATGTCAAACACGCTTCATAATCAATCATCAGCTGAGTGTGAGCTCTTGAAGAGAACATTAGCTATACCATGAAACATTTCCAAACATCATGCGCAAAGTCAGGTTTCCAGCTCACCTGACACCAACTGGATTGTCTTACGCCAGATACCGAAGGCAGCAGCCCCATAAACAGTTTAATAGCACCTTATTAGGAAGAAAATGCAGTGATCTGCAGACAAACCTCACTACTTAACTAGTTAGTTGTTAAATGAAAAGTCATCCATCTTTACTTGAGTAATAAACCAATACAAACATCTGTCCCTTTCATTTCCGTCATTCCACCCAGGGGTTTGACCACAGAGTTAGAGTGGAATGAGTTTGCAGGGGGAAAACAGGAGGCCCGTATCAGATCCAACACGCTGGGTTTTAGTGGGCATGACGGCTGAATTTGGAGCCAGACTGACTGTGAGGCCACGCTCAGATAGAAGAGATTACCACTTACTCACTTCTAATGCAATAGACACGAGGGTATCGGAGACTGAGAGCTGCCCCAGCCCACTGCGCTCCCTCTCCTCAACAGAGCAGTGCCAGCAGCTCCGTGCTAAAGAACAAATCCTCCGCTGTCATCTAATGCTCTGCTTTCCATTTACATTGGCAAAGTACAGAGGGAATGGTAGATGGAGCAAGAGGGGGAGAAGAATTGTGTGTGGAAAACATCAAATAAAGGAGGGTGACAGAATAAGATTCTCTATCAAAAAAGGATACGACATGTAAATGGAAAACATCTTTTTTAAATGGACATATTTGACCACGATATTCAGTCAAGAATGTGTTCAGCACAGATGTGCAAACAAGAAGGTAAATGCAACCTCAGAAGACCTAATTGTTCTTCAAATGTTACATTAAAGCTCAGTGTAGGTTATAAAAAGGTTGCTTAAAATCAACATAACCAAGAAATGTTTTTGGTCATAAGACCATCTATTAGGAATCAAAATTCACATTTCGAAAGGGAAAAGCCTGATTATATCTTCACATATGCATTCCACATATGCTTTTGGTTGTCAATGAAGCCCTCAGGCACCAGGGATTTACAGGCTTACATCACAGAAGCAGGGGAATCTAGTTAGAGTTAGTGGGAAGGAGACGTCGCAGTGAAATCATGGTGGATTGGTAATGGTGTGAGGACTTGAATGAGTCTGTGCGTGTCTGCAAAAGTACTACATTTTATTATAAACCCACAATATTTTGTTTTTAATACAATATGATACAGGCTTTCTTGAAGTTTATGTTCTTCAGTGTTGAACAACAAAGCTGAAGGAACTAAATCATTTAATGCGAGTCTATAAAACTGGGTGGCCTTCTCAAAACTAGTGCCAGTTCAGTAGGTGGCATTACTTTGTCTTTACGTTCAGCCTATTTTATTAGTGGTTAAAATACATTTCTGCTACCCACTAGGGCTGATGATAAACCTAAAGAGGTTTTAATGCACATTTTCTCAGTAAAGTCAGTTCTAGTAGAAGTCGGCACGTACGGAGCAGCATTTATTAAAAAGAGTCACTTCATGCTGACAAGCTACATAAAGTAAAAACTGTGCTCTCCTAACAAGATGCGCATGATAATCACAAGTATGATCAATCGCGATTGTGTTTTAATTAAAGTGTTTAGTCCAACAACTTTCAATAGCACCTCTGGCCAGCAGAAGTCCAACCAAGCACCAGTTATAATATTCATAACTTATTTATTAATTCAATCTAAAGTTCTTTAAGTCTATTTTATAACCTCTTTGCACTTTCTTTGAGTACACTGAAAAACTGCCATCCCCAAGGCAGTTTCCAATTAGTAGATAAACGAATGTAAAAACAGAAATTTGCACAATAATAATAAATGCTTTTTTATGTTAGAGAAAGCAAGTCACTCCAAACTCTGCACACACTCCATTGATCCGTACAGGTCAGGCAGCACTCCAATCAGCAACCAGGGCACACTTCTCAAGCAGTGCCAAAGACTAAATACTGTGTCAGGTAATTCCTCCAAGATTCCTGTCATGCATTCATTTGCCACTTGCAACGTCATTACCTTTCTTCTCACCGATAGGTTACTACAGTTCATATTGTGCAGTCCATTCCGCGATGTCACAAGTTTTACATTTTTAAGGTGAGCTATCCATTTAATATTTTAAAGGCACAATATCCAATTTTCACCACTAGAGTGCGTGTATTCATAACAAACAACATCATATTTTGATTATGAGTTTGGAATCATACGAGTTGTCATCTTTATTACATCCTATGGGACATCCTATGGGCAAAAATCATGTCAGCAGCATAGTTTTATCATACTAAATTTATTTTCTGGTTTGGTCATAATGCTGATCTTTGCAGTGTAATAAAATGCACAACATGTTTAAGAATCTTTTGTTTTCTTGTTGCTCAGGTGTGAGTTTCACAGACTTTCAGCAGAGTGCAAAAATATTGATGTTTCTGTGGGTCTCATCTATCAAATCTGATCTTAAATTTGTATTTTATATTGGATTCGAGTCAGGTGATTGGCCTGGCCATTCTAAAGCTTGATTTTCTTTCTCTGAAATAATTTGAAAGTTTCTTCGGCTGTGTTTTGGATCATTGTCTTGCTAAAATGTCCACTGGTTTCATCTTGCTAATGTAGATATTGGAATAAAGTAGCTAAGGTTAAATTACAATGACAAAGAGTAGAGGGTTGTTTAAGAACTACTGAGAGATTTCATCTGCTGTCTGGGCTTTCACTTTTCGCTTTTCCCCTTTCTTCATGTGTTCACTACTTTTTCTCTGGATTTTTTCATTTCATAACTTAATTTCTAATCTAATTAGATTTGTTATCTTAGGTTGTTGCCAACATCCGGGGAAAATTTCAAGTCAACGGCACCTTGAGAAAAACATTGACATGTTCAATACTTATTTTTATCACTGTATATACTGGCCTAGTCATTGTGAATATTTTAAAAAATTACATATTGTAACTAAATAGGGTTCTGAAACAAAGAGAAAAGAATAACACGCGAGCAGATTACTTAATTATTTGGCTTTATTTATGTTTCATTAATAAGAGTTTCAGCTTGAGCAATAAATTGCAAAGCATCACTTGGGAAACACCATGGTAATGCTACATCAGTGCAACAGGCAAGCATTAAGCGCTGCTTTGTGGCTTTTGTCACAATGACAGAGGGACTTTGGGTGTGTGTACGAACAGCTTTCAATGGTCATACTGAAGCAAGAGTGAGTTACACATGACAGGGCGGATTATGACAGGAAACTTATATGATTTCTCACATCATCCCCCTTTAACACACCACGCCTCTGCTGGGCTATAAAGCCAAGCGATTACAAGTTCAGCTCAAAATACCTCAGAACCGTCCAGCGCTGTGTACTCTGACTAATAAATGAGTGACTTCATTGACTAAGGAAGAGACGTGACCCAAACTCACCCTGACCTCTTACTGTCCCTTATCAAATGTGATTAGTTGTCAAAAGGATGTGAAGTAATCTGTTCTGATGGGAATCTCTACAAAAGTTATTTGCTCTCTTTTCACCTTATTGAACAGGCCCAAGCCATCAGGGCCGTGAAGTGATGTTTCTTCTGCAATGCTTCCCATTCAGTAATTAACCAAGTAAGATTCCATGACACTATGCAAGCTGATTTTCAGAGCAGATGTTTCAGATCTTCCCCTCAAGGATGACTAAGGTCTGGAGTTTCAATATGAGCCAATGAGCTAGCTAAGCTTCTGACAACAAAATAGTTGAACAACTTTTTCACCACCGTTTTAGTTTAAATGTTAGAATTACAGTATTATATGCAGCATAGCCTAACTTTACAAACAGAAGTCCTTCTTTAGGCTAGGTAAACCATAGCGAGAGAGAGAGAGAGAGAGAGAGAGAGAGAGAGAGAGAGAGAGAGGGGGGGGGAGCATCTGTGCATAGTGTGAGAAGCTCAAAGTTATATGGTTGTGTTTGTGTATGTGGTTTACCAGCGTTAGTGTGTGACAAAAACATATATGCCTAAGATAATTGTCACAATTGCACACTTGACAAACTCAAAAGGAAGTCTTAAATATGCAAAATATAATTTTTATAATATGAGTTATGGGTAAATGTTTAAATGTTATCATAAAACAATCAATGCGATTTAATAATCCATTTTTATATGTTTTACATAGTCATTATTTAACACTTAAAATGAATAATCAAATCTAACATCGCTATATTTTTTAATCTAAAAATTAAAAGTCCTTTAATACATCATGTTGTCATACCTGATTAATTTTAATAGAATTCATTTATTTATTTTAATAGCAAATAAAATTTGTTTTTTTTTTAATTTAGGTTAAACGATATACACTATGGTTAGGCATATGACTGAAATAATAATAATAATAATTATTATTATTATTATTATTATTATTATAATAATCCTATTATCAGTAATAAGTGTTTAATTTAAAGGAACACTTTAGCCCAAAATAAAAATGTATGTATCCTCAGGCCGTCCAAGCTGACTATTTTGCATGACTCGGTTACATTACTACCACACCCATCATCTAAATGTTGTTTTAAAAAAGCCCAGAAAGATTGTTTTACTTCATAATTTCTCAATATATCATCAAGAAACAAAGGTTTTAATTCTATTTCCCATGTTGATTAGTCTTTTTTATACTCTCTTTATGCCAGTAGCCTTCAACTTTTATTTTAGAAATTTCACACAGAGCAATTTAAGCTAAAAATCTTCTACTGAAGAAGAACAGTAGATCATCTACTTAACGAATGACCTAATGCTGAGTAAATCAACCTTACATTAGAATTTTCTAGTGATCTATCCTTTTAATAACTGAACCAAGTCATGGACTGATTCACCTCACAGTGATTGGCTTCTGCCAGCTGCACTTTGCCTCCAAATTGTAAATTATTTCTCAGCTTTTTGACAAATCTCACCACCTGCTTCACTCCGCTGTCAATCCCACAAACCTCTTTGCATGGAAAAAAAAAATACCTCAGACACGCATGAGCCTGAAGAGCTTTAGAGAATAAAACACATCAAGGCCAGAGGATTACAATACCTTCCGACAGGTTAATTAATGACTAAAAGCCTCTTCTCAGCCGCTTTCTTCTCCAGAATGTTTCAGTTTTTGACTTGACGGATATAGACACATCATGACAGAAAGAGTTGAAAAAAACAGCCACACATCATTCTGACAGCTGTCAATACAGTCAGAACCTGAGCAGCATCATGAGCAAGGGAAAAAGGCGTCTGAACATTGTTTTTGGTCATGTTTTGGCAGTTGTGTTCTGCTTTCTGACTGTAGTAGAGGAGGAAGAGCAGCACTTGTGCTAATGGCTGATGGGGCTGTATTTGCTCAGCTTCAGGTTTGTCCTCAGAAAAGGTCAAGAGTGTGTGAGAGACTCAACAGCAGCACACACAGTGAAAGATTCACTGCCGAGTGGATCGGAGACCCTCGAACGTTGTGTTGTTAAGCTCTCGAAAGCCTTTAAAAAGGGGCTTTGAGGACATGTACAGCCTTTTGTGTAGACGCTTGATAAGAAAAGTGAAAAAATAATTCATGAAATCTGAAGAAAACACTTATCAAAAAGATGTGGGTCAAATCAAAACATGAAAAAAAACATCATGTTAGAGTGTATTATGAAGCTGTAATGTGTATGTGAAATTGGCAAAAAACAAATATTAGAATTATGGCTACCTCAAATCACTTTAGATAGATAAATATAATAGTTAAAATAATAAAAATGTGTTTATTTTCAATTTAAATGTTCTTACAATAAATGTATTTGTATTTTACAGTTATGTATAATCACCAAAAAATACTTACTATATTGATTTATTGTATATGCATATTCAGAATAAATAAATGTTTTAAATAGCAAAAGGTTGATAAAGTACAATAGGTAACATACAATGAAATCACAATGTATTAAATGTTAGTAAATTAATTAAACACTGAGAATTAGCATAATATGGTTAGATGCTAATGTAAAAAAACACAACTAAATTTAATTAGTTACTCAACTGTGTAACTCCAAGTAATATAACAATTACGACCTTTTAAAAGCATTAGTCTGCATTAAGAAATTAAAATTAAGCTAAGATTAATTAATCCTTTTAAATGTTGTCATTGCTGTACATTGTCTTAAGCTAAATTAACTGATGTTACCAAATGGAACCTCAATGTACAGAGCTAAAGAACAAATCTGCAATCTGCAAAATGCTACTGTAAACAAATTGAACTATCACACTACCTGCCTGAGCCAGACAGACACAATTAGAGCAGATAATGCAGATAATACCATCTTTGCTATGTTTGGTTTTTGACCTACAACTATGCCAACCATGATCTCTGAATACATTTGCAATATTTGGGAGGTTAAAGATGACACTATATACAGTATACAGTACAGTTTACAGGCATAGTTTTGATCAAGCACAAAAGATAAGGTCATTCTTCAGATGTCAGCGTCTAATGGACAAATCAGCCTGTTTGTCCAGTATTTATTTATTTTTGCTAATGTAAGAAAGACAGAAACGTGCAGCAGAACAGATCAGTCTTGCTGTAAAGTTCCCGGTCAGCCGTCAGGACCAGATTCAGCTAATCACTAGAGACTGGGCTAGAAAAGCTGTATCAGCATTACAACATGCTGCTCTTAGCCTTATACCAGCAACAGAGCACAAGCGCTTTACAGTATAAACCAGAGCACAGTCGCTCTCAAAGGATGAGAAATAGGATGCAGAAAAACAAAGTGGTACAAGAAAGAAAAAAGTTGATGGAAGATATTTATATATATATTTATACATATACAGTGCTCATCATATATAAGTACACCCATCACAAATCTATTAGTTAAATTAATAATTTTAATAGGAAGCTTTACAATATTATATTTGTGCATAATCATTAGACTAGTCAGTACTAAAGCGAAATCTGAAGCTTATCTAACAAAATAACTTACTTCCAAAAACTAGTACAGCCAAATTTATGTTATAGAAAAATATTAAAAACAAATTAAAAAAAAAGAGGAAAAATCAAGAGAAACAAAGAGACTGAAAAGTTGAGTTGAAATTTTGCTGGTTGCAATTAGTTTTGGAATTATCCTCCAATTTCTATATGTTTGGTAACTAAAATGTTATTTTAATAAATATATCTTTTTAGTAAATCTGTTTAGTTTAAATGCACCAAAATACATTGTCTATATTCACTGAGAAATGCATACAAATATTCATTTTTTTTAAATGGAGGGTGCTCAATTATGCTCTTAAAAACACCTGTGGCCTTTGCAGATGTTCTTCTTAAAGAGATAGTTCATTGTCAAATTACAATTGGGAAATTCTGTCCATTTACTCAGCCTCCCTTATATTGTTCCAAACTTGCATGCGGTCATATTTTCAATAGAACATATCCATCCATCCATCCATCCATCCATCCATCCATCCATCCATCCATCCATCCATCCATCCATCCATCCATCCATCCATCCATCCATCCATCCATCCATCCATCCATCCATCCATCCATCCATCCATCCATCCATCCATCCATCCATCCATTCATTCAAATGCAACAATAGTTCATAGTAAGGGAATGTCAAGCAGTGTTATTTTGATATAAGTGAGTAACTATTGCACGTTCATTACTTGTTAAAATATTCACGTTTTTATAAATAGTTTGAATTAGTTTTTATTTTTATTAAAATATTAAAACATATTTCACATTTTAGTTTATCCGCAAATAAAATCTTTATCTATGAAGAAAATGAATTAATATCAGATCAGTTAAAATGCACTGATACTTAATTTGTTTAACAGATGCACTTTTATAATATCAAAGTTAGACTAATGATTACTTCCAAAAAAAATTTGGGAATTTCTGCATTATAATTTACAGTACAGAAAATTATATGCTGATAATCGGAGTAATAATCTTGAGATTTGCAAAAGATTACATGCATTTCACTCTGATTAAGAAGTGTTTTCTAATTATAAGTGTTTTGATAAACAAAGTACAGTTAAAGTCAGAATTATTAGCCCTCCTGAATTATTACCTCATTTGGGAAATATTTAATAAAGGAAGAAAGAAAAAAAAAATCAAAGGAGGCTAATAATTCTGACTTCAACTGTACATGCTTACAAAGAATATACTGTAAAAAATTAATTTAATGAAATATCACAATCAGCAGATACAATACAAATATTGTATCTTTCGGTAAATACCATCATTAATTAGAAATACCATGTGATTATGCTTTTAAAAGCAACAAGGTATGAGTTTGGACATTAGTCAGGCATTTTAGGTGAAGTATCCTTCACATGTCAAACTCACATGACTGCATGATTCCTCCAGGCGTTCGCTATAAAGTCACAAGACAAACACATTCCTGTAGGAAGTGCAAAGGCCGTGGAGTTCATAATGCAGGTTACAATTCAAAAATAGCCAATCAACACTGGGATGAATTTATCACCACTATAAAAATGGGCAGCATATCTGACCCAGAGGCAGGCTTAAATATAAACACTAACTGACAGGCTTTACACAGCAGAAGTCAAAGGGAATGAAACGTCTTTCCACGTCTGCGAGCAGAAGACGGTAATCGTCATTTTCAGAGCGAAACAGCAGTGATGGCCGTGAACGTGAAGGCAAACAGAGCCGGGATCTCACATTTCAAACCTCAAAGACTCGACATCTCAGCCAAATTCATTTGGGCATGTGAGCGCTGGAAAAAGTCAGCATTAGCCAGCTGTAATGTCTGTGACGCTCATGGGTTCAGAATCTGGCAGAGGAATTGAGAGAGGGAAGTGGTTGTCTTCAAAAATACAATAACTGTGAGGCACATAATGATACAAGAACTAAAATCACAGTGACACAAGTCATAATTACTCATTTTTGTTTGACACTGATGCAACAACAACTTGGAAAGTCTGGGCTTGAGTAAAGAACTGCAAAATTGGATTTACTATAGAAATGCTAGTAATTTGGGGTTTAGTTAATAATAATTATGGATTCTGAAAAAAAATGATTTGCATTGAATTTTTGGATGAAAATGACATTATTCAGAGTGTTGGTTTAATTTTCCCTCCAGCTTTAGTTCATGCCAAAAGTGTTTTGTATACTGTATGAAACCCATTCATTTCAATGAACTTTTACATTTTTAAATTTTTTATGAATTCCTTCAAAAATAGGAGACGCTCCTGCTTTTTTTTTTTTTTTTTTTTTAAATAGACCTATATTTTCAGTGGTTGCACAAGAATGATAAAAAAAATCTAAACAATATTAACGTTATAAAGAGCAGAAAGAGAAAAGTTAAAGTTTCATTTTTTAGATAATAGTAGGCCTGTCTCAATAATCAATATATCGACTTATCGCACGACACATGGACGTGACCTCAGACACTTTGATGATGCAATATATATCGCCCATACATAAAAAACAATTCTAGCCACAATTTAGCTCATTGCACAACCTCTCTATCTCTTTTGAAGATGTCAATGTCAGTCTGGTTAAAAACATTATAGTATTTACTATAAATGACTATAGTATATTTTCATGTGGGTATCTGACAACTGAAAATAGATATGGTAGCAGATATCGCAGCATCTTGCTTTTTACCGTGCGCTTTTTATGTTGTTTTTATGTCGTTATGTTGTTTTTTATGCTTTATGTTTTTTATGTTATTTATTATTATTGATTTGATTAGGATATGTGTTTTCACATTCTGATCCCAATGCCTAATTATTAAATAGTTAAAATGAATATAAATGAATTCTTCCAAAGCATAAAATATGATGTGTTCTTTGGAAGAGTGCACTTGCATTGTGATGCTATAATGTCATTCTGGCATTATATAACAATTGGGGTAAAATGACAATAATATCATTTATCGCAATATATTTCGGTGCAATATATATTGTACGACAAAAAATAGATTTCATGACTAGATAATAGCAATACTATAAAACATTATTACAATTTTTCCCAGTACTTGGTTGCGGCTGGAAAGCCATCCACTGTGAAACATTTAACAGCAGTTTGCGGTTCATTCAGTTGTGGCGACCCCTAATAAATCAGGGTCTAAAACAAAGGAAAATATATGAAATAACGAATTATTACAGTTAAAAAGATTAATTTGTCCATTTCCATTTCACAAAACCCACATGATCCTAAAATTATTCTGATAATAACATAAAACAAATCCTGAGCACCAATTTATCCAATTATATTGAAAATCTAAGAAAAAATTCAATAAATCATTTAATGATGTGAACTGAAAATACAACAACATAAAAAAACTGACAAATATTCTAATTTAAATAATAAATGAACATTCGCTGTATTTCAAATTGTATTTTAAATGATTGAAAATATCAGGCATGTTTAGCTTCACAATATGATGTATTGAGAAATGACAATGTATTACTGAATATCAGTACACGTCTAATCATCTAAATCTTGAAATGTGACATATTGCGCTTTGTTAGGAGATTCCATTACAGGTTTCGAACGGAAGTGTGAAATATCCTAAGCTACACAGCAATGTCTCATAATGTTGCTAAACAGATTTCCATTAGTGACAAGCATCGCCTGACATTTGTTACACAATGCAATAGCCTTTGCATAGCAGCCATGCAAACACTGACTCACAAACACACATCTCATTTCAAGCTCCAAAACGACCAGGTTTGGGACCAACCATATACATGGAGATATCAGCAAATCTCCCACTTCATCGTAACAGGCCGTACAACATAACACACAGAAAAGCAGGGCTTAGCAATAGCATTAATGCTCTGGCTAAGCCTAATAACATGCCATCAAGTCTGATCCCGAATCAATAACATCCTGGCACGCTCTTTCTTTTCTCCCTGCATCATCGGCTCAGGTTAGTCCATTTATATCAGCACCGCTGTTCCATTTTCGGCCCACTTCTCAGTCTTTCTTTTGGATACTGAGCTAGCAATTAGTCAAAGTGAATCCCCACTGGGAACGGAGATACACGATGGAGGCATTCCTGCTGCCAAGCTCCATGTGAACATAAAAAGACCCCCTTATGTGCCATCCGGAGCTATTAACCCTCTCGGCTGCTTTATAGTAAAGGGTTACAGAACGCCCTTTTAATGAATGTCGGTGGGCCCAGCTGAAAAACTAACACAGCTGCTTCACCCCAGGTGCGATGGCACTGCCTCTCGAGTGCCCTAGAAAAATCACAGTCATCGGGCAGAAACAAGTGTCACATCATGGGCGGCGCACACTTTTGAAGGCCATTGATGAGAGAATGGGTGGAGAAAGTGCCAAAGTAAGAGTGAGGGGGTCTTGGCATCAGCGCAGGTACTGTGTGCTCTACAGCCACCAAAGTGATGCAAATTAACTCATTATCTCCACTTTGCTGCACAAATTTGAAGTGTTGACAGTACTAGCACTCTTAGAGAAGGGAAGACAAGGTGTGGTCATATTTTAAGGGCAAAAATGTCAATGCAAATGTTGACAAAGTGGCCAAGTTCTTAGAGGTTATATATATATATATATATATATATATATATATATATATATATATATATATATATATATATATATATATATATATATATATTTAAATTTAATGATTGTGAAATGCAATGTAATATGACTACAGATTGTTTTTGTTTGTAATATATTGTTAAGAAGTTGGTATAACATGACTAATTAAAAAATAGTAAACAAAATATATAATTTAATATGATATATTTCATTATTGCAATGACATGTTTTTCAAGTTGCACATAAAAGTTTACTGTAGTTATTTAAACTTTAATACTTTTTTCTAGGAAACAACATAAATTTGGTGTGCACCCAATTGTTGTAATCAGAAAAAACAACTGATTTTCCCATTAAATGTATTGAACAATGTAAATATAACTCAGATTATTGAGGTACTGTGTGTTTACAAGAAATTCAGCGATTTTAAAAGAGCAAATACTGTAGCATGCATAATTTCTGCAATATGAGTTTATTATTAGTTTATTATTAAGATTTTTTCTGCACAACTGTTTTAATGAACATTCTGTAACATTGCACCTATGCGTCAGTTAACTGTCATTAGAGTATCACTAGACTGTCTACTAAATATCTGCCAAGTTCTTATTGTTACGATCTCCCACTAGACATTCTACTGATTTGGGCAGCACAATATATCGTTTCAGCATCGATATCGCAATGTGCGCATCCGCAATACTCACATCACAGGAAATGCAATGTTGAGTCTGAATCATAGTTGACCAGGAGCTACAAAATTGTATTAAATTACTATATTATTATTATATTATTCATATGGAATTTAAACAATTTTCTTTTTTTTTCTGGTTTGTAGTACATTTGTACATCTACATTTCAAAGCAAGAGCAAGAATTTTTTCACTGGCATATAATTTAGCTCGTTTTAAAGAAAAGCTATTGAGGTTGCCTTATTTATTTACTTGATTTAAGAGTTTTTAAAGAAGACAAAGCAAAGTAAGAGCATTGTGATTATTCAATTTCTGTACCTCAATACTGTTAGACTGTCCAGAAAACCATCAAATAGTGCTATTCAAACTATTTAGTGAAATTACAGGTCAGCCAATTCGAAAACTAACCCCACTAGTCTGTGATTACTACACTAACAGTTATATGCAGATGCATCTTATAGTGAACAGAATGCATTAAATGGACCATCAAAATTAAGTGAATGCCAAATTTCTATAAATTCCCAACACAAAATAGCTCATTAAAAAAACGTTATACAAATGTACCTATTAATTTAGGCTTTTCTATTTATTACAATACCCGCAGTTTTAACTCTGCAAAGCATTCGAGTTGACATACTGTCAGCAAGTTTGTTTCGGGCCTAGAAATAAGTTTTAGTAACATCCCTCCACTGGCAATTTCAGGGCCAAAGAGACTCTATGAACACCTCTGGAGATCATGATCCAACACGAAAGTGAAAGGATCAACAGACAGAAGCAATCGCTTACCTTGCATTTTCTACATTACAGGCAACAATCCAAGGTTGCTTCTACTACGGAAAGGCCATTTTTTGATTTGTCGTTCTGCGCAGACAAAGGTCACAATCTCTACAATCCCTTCTGGTGCTTTCAAATGGACACAACATCACCTGAACACTGCAATGTAGCAGCCAATAGGTCTGATCTGGTGTAAGGGACAGATATTGCACTCAGCTCAGTCAGACAGAAACATATGGGGATTTTGAAGGACCAGTTGCCCCTTTGCCCATTCAGCCCATTCCCAGGACTCACCTCAACCTCTTGGCCATTATTTGTCATTTCTCAGTGAGGCCGCTGAGATCCTGGCACAATTCCTTGAGTCAGGGAGGAGATGAAGAGGGGAATGTGTCCATAAATCACATTGTAAAGACAAGATCTCAGGCGCAAGAGTAATCTATGACTCACAAATAATAAAAATCAAGAAGGAGGGTAATTTAACCCATGCACTGATGCAGCATGTGCTTTTAAAAGCCTCTATTTCTTACAAGAGCACTCAAGACTTTGAGTAAATCGCAGTTGATGTACTGTGTGCTGGTGTTTTTTTTTATATGACTGCAATGCTGTTGGTTCAATGATGTGACGCTTTTGTACTTTGGTAATAATAAGCCTATTTAAAAAGCTATTGTCTCTCATGGAGATGTCTGTGAAAGGACATTCTCCATAGCTCCTCCTTATATTTCCATTGAAGATCATTTTGCAGTAGTGAGTCCGTAATCCTGAAAGAATTACAGTCGTCAAAATTATCGACAGGATACTGTAGCAATATATGTTCATAATATATTAATATTCATTAAAATTCAACTATTTCCTGTTAACAGTGCTGTGGAGCACATTCTTAAAAAGCCACAAATCTATTAGCTGATTTGTCTAGGGGCAGGTATACTGTATGAGCAATCAGCTTACAGACACGGCTCTCAAACAATCTAATGTCCATAGCTGCATCCAAAATTACATATTTCCATACTATATAATACTCTAAAAACATATGTGAGCAGAGTACTATGGCGGAATTCATAGCATTCGAAAAATAGTATGCAAGAAGCATACCTGCATGACCTACTACTTTTGATGCTATGATTTCCCATAATGCCACATAAGAGAATTCATGAATGAGAGTAAAGCGATGCAACTGACATGGGAAGATGATGTGATAATGACAAAAAGCGAACGTATTACATCAGAGTTCCATTCATACTATGCAGAACATACATTTCTAATGGTTGTGTGATAAATTCAAATGTAGTACCTACGCGAGTAGTAGGCGTTTCATAACGCAGCCTGTATATCTACGTTACACTTCGTGAACAGAAGAAGAGAGGTGAAACGATTTAGAGCCAATCACAGTCATATCTATTGACTATGTGAACACAAAGGTCAATGCAAACACAACATAAACAAAAATGCTGTTTAGGAACGAGATCAACTCAAATGTCTGTTTTTAAAATTTATGTATCACTTTTGACAAGCCATATCCAAAACTGTGTATCTCACATGTTTCTACATGTGGTCGGTCAGATGCTTAGTATTTATATGCGAGATTCTTAAATGTGGCCTGTGAGATCCACTTCCCTGCAGAGTTAATTCTACCCCTGATCAAACTCAGACTAGATTCACACGGGACATCAACGTCAGCATTGGTGCAACAATTTAAAAAAGGTGGCATTTTACAGTTAGTCAATGCTGAACAGAGTACACAGACACTAAATTTCTAGTGCTTCAGTAATATTAGTGTCCATTTTTAATACATAAGAGACTGATTTTTTGGTGCAACCATATGGTGCATTTCAGTGGTTAAAAAAGGTTAACAATACAACATTTGGATGGATATTCATTAGAAACTCAGAGATGTGGATTTGGAGGGCAATTAAAATCACCACGACATTGATGTTTGTCAAACAACGTAGGTGATTCAGCCAGCAATGTTCACACAGGTCACTAGAGAAACAAAATTCAGAAACTGAGATAAATTGAATTTGGACAGCTATAAAGACACTAACTTCCCGCTCAAAGAAACACTTTAATTGAGGTATCAGTTCCCTCTATAAATTACGTTATTATCAGCCTATTATTAAGATAGTAGCTGTTTATTAGTACTTCTAAGGCACATATCCAGTATGATCTTATTCTAGATCCTTAATCCTAACTACAACCGTAACTATTAATAAGTAGCTAATTAAGTTTATTGAGGCTAAAGTCATAGTTGGTTTATTAACCTTAAAATAAAGTGAGACCAACCCTATCTTATTTAACAGCTGAAGAAAGCCATTTACATCTAACTTTTTAGCCCGCAAACCTTCAAAATTACAATTGCCAGTGACTCATGACTCCCAATATATCCTCAGAGGTGGTTATAAATATATAAACACTGCACACAATGGCGCACACATACCAATGGGCCCAAGTCTATTCATCATTTAATTTTGAAGAACGCCACTCGGAGACCATCCTCCATGTTCAGTTGTGACCTATATTTATGTTTAATGTACGTGAGTGCCTTAAAGGTGTCAAAGTTTAACCTGGTGCCATAAAATCAACGTGCTGTCTCTTTAATGTAACAATCACCAAAGGGGTTGCAAAAAAATATATAAAAATAAAAAAAATAAAATAATTAATAAATTAAAACATTTTTTAAAAATAAAATTGAATGGCTGATGGCTTTTTATTTGCATGTTTTTTAAATATAACTATTAACTACTATTTTTTTCCTCTGCAGGTTATGAATAAAATAAAATAATAAATATGGTAATTCTAATGGCATAATAAAATGAATTTGATTATTGGAAATCACCAAGCGACTCCCCCAAGGGGTCCTGAACCCCACTTCTACTGGCCTGGGTTAGGAAATGTAATTTTTAGAACAACTATTATGCAAAGCAAATTTGTTTCAATACTGATGTACGGTATTTTGTTTGACGTCTGACAAAAGTGAAATTTGACACAATAAATCTCTTATACAATGTATGATATGGTCTTTTTATGACTTGCCAGTGTTAGTTTAGGCTGTAAAATGTCATGTGGTGCCTTCAACCTGAACTGAATGTTCAATATTCTCCACAACCTGGGACCTCCTACTGGAACTGAATGACCTGCAATTGCTTTATAAAAGCAAATAGCTGTTGCTCTTAAAATCCCTCATGAATCCAAGCAGAACACAGAAATGCATTTCAAACAGTTCATGTTTAGCACACGCATCCAACCTCTTCCCAGGCTGTGTTCTTGGATAATCTTTCTGATGGCTGGGAGTTACTCCAACTGTTCTATCAGGATTAAAGCACCAACACTTCATTGTTTGCGGACACCAGCAGATGACTAAACAAACTAAGCTGGAAGTCACAAAAATGAAATCATGAATGTAACAGCAAAATAATCCTAAGTTTTTTTGTAAGGAGTGTTTAGGTCCATCCAAATGACACATAGTGATTCAAAGAGAAACCCTGCTTTCAGTTTGACTGGGTCTGATGTTAAATGACATAAAATAAGCACTTCACAGAACTGAACGTTTCCCAGGAGGCTTAAAGTCTAGCATTCAACGTGCATCAGCTTGAAGTCATTTTTTTTCCTCCATCAAAATTTTGCAAGGTTTGGTAGTCTGAGGTGAGAGTTCACTGCTCTGTCATTACTCAGATGGCAATTGTGAACAGGGCTTATGTCAAAACGCAGCCCTCTGATGGGAGAATAATCCATTATAGGCAAATAAAAGCCCACACACATTAACCCAAATGAACCTGAACCACAGAGCAATGAATCCTATCAGCTTAAGTGTGATTAATTGACGCAATCCTCATAGATGGGAGAAGCCACTATATGCAGAACAAGTCATGCTGGCGATAATAAACACATACTTTATTGCCAAATGTATGCCTGTGTTGTCCAATTAACTGTGGGTGATGGATCAAATATTACCAATATACTTTATCAAGATTTTGTTGCCAATGTTGAGGTAAACATAAACAGCTTTATGGATGTGCATGAGCAATAGAGCATTAAAATGCAGATTTAAATAGCATCTTTAATTTGTTAAATGTGCTCTGTTGCAAACATAACCAAATATTTGAACATAACTTTTTCAGTCAACTTTCAACGAGGAGGAATTGTTTGTGTCATTGTCTAAATCTATTTACAAGTTTGGATTTAAAAATGTATTAATTAATTTGAAATATTATTAATATTTAAATATTTTTATTATTATAATGAACTTTTTGAATGAATATTCAATTTCCAAAATGCATTTAATTTCATTGGAAATTATTTTATATATTTAATATTGAATTTATTTATTTAATTGATGATATATATTTATTAATATTTCATATAACAATAATATAATAATAGTAATATAATGTAAAAATGAATAAATAATATAGTAATAGTGAAATATTACAGTTTAAAATAACTGCTTTTTACCTCTCTTTCCTTTATTAAACAACAGTGGGAGTCAGACTTTAATCTTACATTTGAGGACGAGACGTGGGACCAGATTTTGTCCTGCGTTCACACCTCCTCTATCTGTGAATTGTTCATCGAATATAATGGACAAAGGACTTATACATTATATGTGACTGCTGTAATCAAGCACCTGCCGACTTAATTCATACGTTTTGGCTTTTATCCATCAATCACTTTGGCTATCAATTTTCAAGCGTTTCTTATCTGTGACAAAGTTGCGCATCGAACAGTGTCCTCTTATTGTACTTTTTGGACTTTCCCAAAATATAGCAGGGTTATCAAGCTGTACTGCACACGGCCAAAAAAAATCAGGTTTACAATAAACAGCATTACTAGAGCTCTTGCTGAAACATGGGATCCATTTAGATTTTTCTTTTCTGAGCATGTCAGTATCTCTAAAGACAAAGAAATCTAAATCTTAGGGCCTTTCAATTGCAATTTGCAAAGCAAATGTAATTAAGTACTTTGTATAAATATTTGAGGATTAATGTTTGTAAAATTGGGTTATCACGGTACATGTATATTCTGTACAGGTTTTTTTTATTTAATAATTTTTTTGTTAATTAATTTTTTATTTTGTAATTTATTTATTACATTTTTTTTTTCTTTTCTGTAAAATCAATGCAATCAAAACTAAATGTTTTTTTTGTTCCCACCCATCCCTAATTGTAATATCAGCAACATTCCCCTGGCATTTCATAAGATCCATAACCCTCCAGCATGTGAAATTCAAACTTTTAACTTCTTTATAACAAGCAGAATTAAAGAAAACCCATGAGTTTGATCTCTTTCAACCTCCGAATAAGTTGAAAAAAAAAAAACAAGCCATTAGCACACCATCCACACTTCATTATGAAATGCGTTTCTGATATACATCTCGGCCACACAGCTGAAGAAAAAAAAAAACTCCCACAGAAAAAAAGTCACACAAAGCACAGATAAACAAGCTAATGATGCCTTGCTGCACAAATCCCATTCCTGGAGAAAAGAAAAGGAGCTGAAAATGAAAAGAAAGCAGCACGGAGACTGACAGCTAACAAGACACAGTCCAGATTCAGCTGATTGCAGTCACTCTCCAATCCAGTGCTATGCAAGCACTTCCTGCAGCACAGTTAAATCAAAGCAGGGCGGGACAATGCCTGCAAAGCTGCATTTGTCCATTGCATGAGGAATGCAGTTGTTTACACAGGTCGCCTGGCCGGCTCGCTATCTTATATCAAACGCTCCCTGTTGCCCGTGTAGAGGAAGAGCGAAGGGAACGGATTTGTGCTGTGTGTAACTCATCGCTGGAATGTAGAGCAGAGAGACGCATCTCTTTTGTCCCGGGCTGGGACGAGTGATTCAGAGAGACCCTCCAGGGGGATCCCCCCCAAACGTGAGCCTGGGCGTTGTCGGTTCTGGCCTGCCTGAGGAAGCAGTGAAATGCTTGGGAATGTTCTGGCTGTTTTTCCGTCACACCAGAAATAACATCAATGCAAATAAGGAGTGCTTGAACTGGAAAGAGCTCGACTGTGAAACATTTAGCCTGGCATAAATGAGCACATCATCCTTGAAAGTGGCTGTTTTTGTTCTATTCTTAGTGAATATATATATATATATATATATATATATATATATATATATATATATATATATATATATATATATATATATATATATATATAAAAATTTAGACATAGACATATTGAAGAAAGCTGAAAACCTGTAACACCTGACTTTCATAGTATTTGTTTTTTCTACTATGGAAGTCAATGGTTACAGATTTTTGAATATATGTTCCTTTGTGTTCAACAGAACAAAGAAATAGAAAAAGGTTTGAAGCCACTTGAGGGAGAGTAAATAGTGAATAAATTTGAAGTTCATTTTGGGTAAACTATCCCTTTAATGATTTTTTGCACCATGATCTTGAACCATTTTGTTAGAATAGCACCCATCTTGGCTTTGGGGCTGACTAATGTGACATCTATAAACCAGATTTGTGCATACATTTCTTTGTATTGCATGCCATTGTATTTATTTAAAAGCAAAACTCTGTGTACTCGTTAAAAATAAAGTTCCTAAAGGGGGTTTTCACTGCGGTGTGAAAGAGGAAGCATTTATGGTTCACAAAAGGTTACTCAGGTTATTAAAATGCTCTTTACAATTAAAAGATGGAGTTTTTGGGAACTGTTTACTGAAAGGTTCTTTATGGCATGACTGCAATTTTGAATAATTTATTTCATATTTAAATGTTTTTCCCACTGTAAAGAATCATTTAGACAACGCTCAGTCACTCACATTTGTAATATGTTCTATAGATTGGCTCTATAATAGTTAAATAATATAATATATAACATATATAAAAATATAAATATATACTTTTGCTGCTTTTGTCAAACTACTTATTTAAAATAAGCTGAAACAACACTGTTCTTGAGTTTTTCGGAACAATAATAAAATAATTAAGTTAAGGGCAACATGAAGGAACTGTTAAACCCAGCATTTTTTAAAGTGTGAAACAAAAGAAAGCAACATAGTTTTATTATTAATTATACAACTAATGACTGTGATGAGTCTTTAAAATTGCTACTAATGGCCCATTTGCACTAAACAAAATAGTTCAGTAGAGTACGCATTTACTTTTATTCTCACTGTCAGATGTACCAAAACAGCTGAACTGAACAATGTCACTTTTTGGGACTCTTTTACAATACCTAGCACAACAGCAGTATGGTATCAAAAGGGAGAAGCTAAACTTGCTGCAGAATGCTATTGGTTTACAGAAAATCGTCACCAACGCAACAAAGCAATGGAATGACAACACCGGAAGCGCCTTTTTAAAATACAAAACCAAAACACAAAAGCGTAATAATACACGGTGCGCACCTATAAACAATGCTAAAACAAAGCAAACAAAGCCGCCTTCTTGTGACAGAATCATAGCAAGAAGCAAGAGTAGGATCTACTATATCTCTTTTACTGTTGTTTATGAGGTTGTACATGTCATGTCGTAATGCGTGCACACAATTGCCACTCATCTACAACTGAAATAAATAATCTGAGTTCACAAAAGACCTAATATGCATAAGGCCCATATTGTAATGTACAGCACTGTTCCGCTCAGTAATAACTGTAGCAGAGTTAAAGGGTTAACCTTAAATACAGAACATATTTTAACAAAACCTAAGAAAATGTATACCCCTCCACTGGAGCTTGGAATTTACTTACATATAATGGACTTTAGAATTGTTAGTCATAAGAACTAGCTGCTTGGATGGTCCACTGAAAACTACGTTTTCCTGGTTGCATTGGTTCAAGCTACTTTAATTTTAATTGAGCTGAAACAGCACAATTCTTGAGTATTTTTTTTTATTTATGTATTTTATCTTAAAACTTTAATCTTTTTTTATGTTCAATCCACTTCAATTTGTTAAAACTAATAAGTTACCTTAATTTCTGTATATTGTCCCAACACTAATCTTTTTTGTGGAACATAGTATTTTGTACAGTGCACTATAGGAGCTCCGAAGTGGCGTGAGCTTCTAAAAGTATTAGATAATTTAGTTCTATCAAAGGGTGTTCGTAACTAAAAACATTCCCCAGTTTTCCTCGAGTGCAAAAGCTCTAAAGATATCCAACATGCACTTCCACATCCAAGAATGAAAGCAAAACTTCTATCATCTTTACATAACCAAAAAAGTCTCCATTTGACATTTAGGCCTCACTAAAATTATCAATTTACTCAAGTATGAACATATAAAGTGGCCAAAACATGATTTACATTGCTAAAACAGTGTACAGCTAAGCCAGTAACAGAATATGTTCACTTTACCATCAGCTCTGGGAGTGTTCATGTCTCTACATGCTCTCTAGAGGGAAGATGTCTTCATTCAGATGTTTTACACTCACCCTAGATAGAAGGCCTGAAGATGTGCTGCCACAGCTGACTTGCATGCAGTCATCAGCAAGCCAGCGCTCATGACTAACAAGTCTGGGCATCAACAGTAAAGCTGAGTAGCTATAAGAGAACACTAAAATAACCCTTCAATAAGGCTGCAGTTTTTTCTGCATTCTTACCGATACAGCCGTTAACGATTGTTGTATAAATTATTCAAGAATAAAAGAAAAGGACAAAGATGCATTATCTATTTTGAATTGTCGTGTGCACTTATTAGGTCCATAGATCAATTTTAATAAGTATTAATACATTTTTATGGTTGAGATGCTGACTGACCAAAGTAAATTTGAGCTTAAGTTTCATCTGGAGTATATAAATCATTTATAATCTCATTCAAGTTGATATGTAGGAAATCACTTGTCGCACACAGACACCTACAACTCTTCTTTTTAGACTTAATTTTACGTTTATAAAATTATTAGGGCTTTTTTTTTAATTTTCAAAAAATTTTTTAATTTTTAAAATTTTTTTTAATTTTCTGTTTTACAATAATAAAATATGTGATCCTGGATCACAAAACATAACTGTCAATTTTGAGAAATAGAGTTATACATCATCTGAAAGCTGAATAAATAAGATTTTGATGTGTGTTTGGATATGATTCGACAATATTTGGCTAACATTCAACTATTTGAAAATTTGAGGATTAAAAAAAAATATATATATATTGAAAAAAAATCTAAAAGTTGTCTAAAATAAGTTCTTAGCAATGAAAATATTAATGAAAAAATGCATTTTTATATATTTACGGTAAGAAATTTAGTAAATGTTTTCATTGCCGGCAGCTAGCCCTCTTCAATTCTCACATGGCCGCCCACTGAAGTGAAGCAGAGCTGCACCTGGTCAATATCTGGATGGGAGACCACATGGGAAAGTTAGGTTGCTACTGGAAGTGGTGTGGGTCCTAACGCCTCAGTATAGTGAAGGGCTCTCTATACTGCTCAGTGAGAGCTGTCTTTCGGATGAGACTTTAAACTGAGGTCGACTCTCTGTGGTTGTTAGAAATCCCAGGAGTAAGGTTTAACTCTGGCATCTAGGCCAAACTTACCCACTACTCCTAATCATCCCATATCATAATTGGCTTCATTACCCTGTCGCCTCTCCACCAATCAGCTGGTGTGTGGCCTGGAGCAATATGGCTGCCGTCTGCCGGCTGGTGGTGTATGATGAGTGTAAAGCGCTTTGAGTGTCCGGAAAAGTGCTATAAATATAAGGAATTAGTATTATGAAAGATTACTACAAAAAATTCTAACTTTTTTTTTTCTCATAATAAAAAGATCTAGAATTCTGACTCAAAAAAAGTATTTTGGAATTTTCAAATGCACATGGGCTATAAAACTTGTTTTTGTGGTCGAGAGTTACATATTCTAAGTTTAAAACTAATAAAAATGTAATTTCCACCTCAAAATAAACAATTGCAATGCCTCATATTTTGATTTACTTTCTTATAATACACACATGCAGTTCAGAGTATACATCTCTTAATCATAAATTACAAACTTACAATTCTTAGAGAAAAAGTTAATAATTAGACTAGATTTAAAAGAAAAAAAATTGTATTATGAGAAATAAAAGTCAGAATTGCAAGATACACCTGAACTGATCCTAACTGGTATCATCCACATACAACAATGCATGTATGCATCAACTTCAAGCTCCTTATTACACACAAACGCTCCAAAAGACAGGATTATTCATGGAGTCCATACACAAGCATGCAACAGTTCAGGTTTTAGTGCCGAAAAACTTGCGCATTACATTTCAG
Organism: Danio rerio; assembly: GCF_052040795.2. Lineage (NCBI taxonomy): Eukaryota > Metazoa > Chordata > Actinopteri > Cypriniformes > Danionidae > Danio > Danio rerio. Next base: position 19,474,838 of record NC_141024.2, read on the forward strand.
CCCCCTTCCTTAAGCCCCTAACCAAAAGCATGGGGTCTCCAGATGCCTCAAATACACTCCTGACGGCCACATGCAGGAGAACAAAAAAGAAGGTAGTGGTTTGGCGTAAAAACCTAAACACACACACACACACACACATACAGTCAATCAGCAGAGCAGCAGCTGGTCTGAGGTCGATTTAAGGGCTTCATCTGAGCCTGACAGGAGAAGTTGCACTGCACTTTTTTTTTTTTTTTGACGTGGACGAGGGGAGCCAGGAAGCTCTTGCTGGTTGTGATTAGGCATCAGGCCCTTCCATCTCCCAGGCCTCCCTGCAGCTACGGAAACCAGATACTGCGCCTAATAAACCACAAGCTGCGTCTCTCCGAAATCAAGGGGCGGCTCCATGCAACCGCTGTCCCGTGTCTTTATAAGGCAACGTGCAGACACCGATGTGTGATGTCCAAAACGCGCACATCAGATAATGCGTCTGCAATCAACCAGCAGCTTTTATGGTTCATCGGCACTCTGTGCTTGGAGGATTTTTAGAAGAGCATTAAGAGGAAAACCGAGTTGGCCACTAAGAAAGATTGTGCTTTAAAAGGGTTATGCCTCAGAGTGGAGGAGCGTTTGTTTTCCGTGAAGTCCACTTACAGTTTCAGTCAAGGTTTCTGAGAGCAATAACAACATTAGTTTAGTTTTACCTTATTGCGTTAAATGCCTGCTGACCTTGTCCTGAAAAAGCTTTTTTGTTGTATAAAATGTGAATGAGTAATCGGAATTGTTTATTCCATTTCATTTTCACTGTCTTTTATATAAAAAGCAATTATAAATCATATATTTACACAATTTATAATCATTTTAACAATTTGACTGCCCCTCTATTAAACGGTTGACCATGCTTTTATTGTTTTAAATAAAGACTTTTAAATTCATTTAAAGAGTAACTGTTTTAAATAACGGTTTACACACAGCATTGATGATTTACAAAAAAAATAAACTACACTTTATTTTGGTTTTATTGTAAATAAAAAAAACGAGAAAATTAAATGAAAATCTGAAATTTTTTATGGCATAGCATATGTAAGTCCTGTACTTTACAATAAACCTACATATCAACCATTTGGTAAAGGTTGATAATATAGAAATGATGGGATATGTTAAAAAATGCATTGAGTGTGTTAACTAGCGACATTAGGAGTTAAGAAATGCAATGAAAACTTTTTTTTTTTTGGTGGGGTAGTTAAAGGGTAAATGATCTTTTTATTACATGGTATATAAATTGTGTAGAAAGTATTTTTTTATAAATGCAATTAAAACACATTTTGCACTTAAATATCTATGGAAAACATTGAAAATACTTGAAAATTCTCTGTTTTTCTGTAATGTCTGGATTTATTAGGTATGTGTTTGGCTAAAAGCTAATATTTGTTTTATTCTATAAAAGGACTCATGACCTTTATTCTAAATTTCAAATAAAATAATGCCATTTATTGACATTATTTTCTTAATGGTAAGAATAAATTTTTTGCAAATAAAAATACGGGTTACTGAACCAGTAACTGAAACTTAGAATTTAAACAAATACATTAGTATTCTGTTGTCTAAAAATGTATATAAACATGAAAACATGGCACTTTTTATATTATGCAGAAAATAATAACACATTGGAAAAAAAGAAATGGAAATAAATGGGATAAAATGCTAAATTATTTATTAATAAAATAATGCACTATTCATGGGACGCTAATAGTTTTCAAGATATACAGAGGTTTGGAACAGTCAAGGTTTTAAAACCTCCAAAATTTTCTGCTACACCTTTTTTATGACAAATTCTTTATCTCCAGCAAAAAAAATATCCAAAGATGCCATTTTAAACTGTGAAGAAATGCGTGTTTTTGAAACTAATGAAGACAGCAGAAGTTGATAAATCAGCTTTATTATTTAGCCTGACATGTTTACCAGTCCAAAATATTTTAAATGTTTCTCAAAATAAAATATATTGTGTTAAAAGGGAAAAAAAAGATTTAGTTTCTTAGCCGGACATTTAAAAATAAAATATTTTACAGCAGTAATCACAATACCATGAAATATTGATATTTTTATCCAAGATTATCATACTGTCAGAATCTTATACCAGCCCATGCCTACACTGCACACATAAAATATTTACAAACTTTAATTGCCATTATATATACACACACATAGTGAAAAGCCCTGGTAATAAAATATATTTTTCATTGCAATATCTTTCTCTAAAAATCCTTTACAAGAACAAAACAGTCTGCAAGTCTCCGATAACAAGAATGTGTTGGAGTTAGTGGTTATAGTGTTTATTTTTCCCATTCCAGACTGCAAGAGCAGACCTATGAGTCTCTACCTCAACAACAGCCCCTGGCAGCAGTCCAGCCTGTCTAACACACTGACCCAAAGAAGACGGGCGACACCAGAAGAGGACAATGACACACAAACTCAATACGTGATGGCGAATAAACAGGGAACACAGGCACTGTTTTGCCTTTAATCTTTCTGCCATACGTGGGCATGCATGTGTGTGAGCAGAATGCCAAACATAGCCGAGCGTGTGCCTGCACGACTCCCGCAGGTGATGTCATCCAGCGGGACATGACTGCACATGAGACGCGCGCTGATTCACTGCCAGCATTGGGAGTTTTTTTTCCTTCATAAGAAAGCTCTGGTGAGCACTGATCACTCATCTGCTCTCTTGGATCTGGAGCTCTGAAACCTGAATCCACTCAGAATGAGATGAACTGGGTAAGTGATATGATCCTGGAGGACTGGCACGCTCTACAAAACACAGCCATCATGAGAACAGCAACACAAATGATGCAAGAGGCTGTGTGTGTGGCGTGTTTACATGCTTATGGATGAGAGAAAGAGACATTAATGAGTTTTTAATGTGAGGCCTAAATTAGTCTCTTTAAGTTTGAAATGAAAGACTCGGCTAATGGAGAGTTCGATGCATTAGCTTGCAATTTATACAACATTTTTCTATTAATTACGGTCTCAAAATGAACATTTTGTCACCGTTTAACCATTTAAATGTCATTACAAACTTGTATGACTGTCTTACTTGTGTGAAACACAAAACAAGACGTTTAACTGAATATTCAAGCTGCTCTTCACACATACTAATTTCCAGGAACTTCTGCTAAAGGGTGGTGAGTTTTAAATAAACACAAAATTAAAATAATCAACAACAACAACAACAACCACTCCTGTAAAATTAATCTGATAGACAAAAGTTATGATACACTGAAATGGCTAGGATGCACAAAGTTTTAGTGGCAGCTATTATTTCTAATACAGAAGTAGCGTTCAGTTTTTTTATTCAAACAAAACTACAGAACAACTTTTTAAAAGTTGGACCACCAATTTCATATGGTGCATTTCACCATCTTAGCGTAGTCTAAAATATTTCAGAACCTGTTCACTTTTGATTTCCAAAGTATGTCACTGATATACACTATCTAAACAAAGTCTTGTCTTCTACTAGTTTTAGGAACAACAAATAACAACTTGACTTCTAGTTGATCAGTTGGTATCAGAAGTGGCTTATATAAAAGGCAAAAGCCTCTAGATAATGCTTATTTTACCAAAACAAAATTTCATCATGCCTTGATTTTTAATTATTTAATTAGAACATTAAGGGCTGACTTTGCATAGACAAAAGTTGTCACTTAACAGAAATAATGGACAGTATAGAACAGGGGTGTCAAACTCATAATTTGGTTGTGGGCGATTTCCGGGAGATTATCATTCGATTGCGGGCATCCGTGAGTCTCTATGCATATGCGGGAGACTCCCGGAACTTCCAGAAAACTTGAGATGTCTGCAGAACTATATCATGGTGTCTCATGCATCATTTTAAGTGAGGTTGCATAGTTTATTTGATTCCTGATACCTGGCATCTTTTAGCTTTCACCAGCGCTTCAATATCAGACGTCACATCCATTATCATTCAAGTCAGTTATTCAAGTGCTTGTGCGTAAGCTTTCTTTTATTTATGCTCATTACAGAGAAAACTTGCTCACAAAGATGTGTGGTTACAAACAAAGTGGCTAATTTGTATAATTCGTACGATCTCATATGTAAAATTTGGTACTATTTGCTTATCCAGCAATGATAGATGGGTTTAGGGGTGTGGTTGGGTGCTACGCCTCCTTTTTTAAATGGTAAATTTTCATACGGCTGAATTTGTACAAATTTATGGTGCAGTGGAAAAAAATTATTATATTGTGTATTACTCCCGTGATCTTGGAGGACTGCATCCATGCATCTCTGCAATGACTCAAATAAGTTATTAATAAAGTCATCTGAACTTAATAATGTCGCAAAGAAAGCATTCTTTGCAGGACTTTCAGAGTTTATCAAGATTCTTTGGATTCATCTTCAAGTTCTTCTTCATCTTACCCCAGACATGCTCAATAATGTTCATGTCTTGTGATTGGGCTGGCCAATCCTGGAGCACCTTGACCTTCTTTGCTTTCAGGAATTTTCATGTGGAGGCTGAAATATGAGGAGCGCTATCCTGCCCTTTCCTGTGGTTTGAAATGGAATGGGCAGCACAAATGTCCTGATACCTCAGGCTGTTGATGTTGCCATCCACTCACATGCCCCCATACTGAATGTAACCCCAACCCATGATTTTTCCTTCACCGAACTTGACTGATATCTGTGAGAATCTTCATGTGGGTCAATGTGGGTTTCAATAGGTCTTCTGCAGTATTTGCGATGTTTGTAGATGCAGTTCAACAGATGATTCATCAGAGAAATCTATCTTCTGCCACTTTTCCAAGTGATTAACTAGAAGTCAAGTTATTATTTGTTTGACGACAAGACTTTTGTCATGTAGCGTCCATTAGAATAGTCTGCTCTATTGGCATAAACATTTATGTGGTCAAATTCATTCAAAAAGCATAGAAGCACATCCCCTATTCGTTACTAATTGTCCATTTTTTAAACATTACAAGACAAGCAGGTTTAAAACTTTGCAAGTTTGGTTTGAAAGGCTGAATTTCCAACACAAACACTCCACATTCTGGCACAGCTTTATGTGGCTATTAGAGCAGAAATGAAAGCTGCTGCTGTCTGTAATCCTTTTTTCATCATCTCCTTTTGTCTACTTTTGATCTGATCGACCAAAGCACATCTTAATACGGAGTGTCAACAGTGCCTTTGAAGCCCTTTCAGCACAATAAAGGATCAGTTTAAACATTGCCAACATCTCTCTCCAATTATACAAATAGCCATACGGATGATAAGAATGTACAGTACGAGACGTCAGACAGAATATCAACTTCTGCATGAACAATCCCTTGAAGTCTTTGCAAAAAACCAAACAAGCTCTGAGCTGTTTATTAAAATTTCATCTGCATTTTAGCTGACTTGTATCATTGACTCCCTAGGCACAGTTTAAGACATCTGTCAGACATCTAAAAGCTTGTAGTGGAATCAAGCATTGGACAGAGGATTATAAATACGCCACTTTACTCTCAGTATGAGCATTAGTTTCCTCTCTAGAGCAACTGTGTTAACTGCCTAAACCATCAGCACATGAACGGCAATGGCTCAGAAAGGCAGCACAGCCTGACTAAAGGCTTCATAAATCATCACATCACTGCAGCAAATATGAAGACAAGCAATGTTAATGTAAACCTCACCCACTTAAACTATTCCAATGCTCACTTTCCACAATAGGGAGCACACCCACACAGCATATCTGCATAGACCACATCCATACTACGTACCAGCAAATAGGTCACACCCACTAAAAAGTCTCAAAACACCAGACCCCGCCCCCTCATCTCAAATTACATGAAAAATCCATCCCATTTTAGAAGAGTGACATTCAGCAGTGGCATTTCTCTGCGCTTTGATTAAGTGAACACCCACTGTGCAAGATGATGAAAGATACTGTCCAAGGCAGACGAAGAGGATTGAACTTTAATTCCAACCAGCCTGTCTGTTCCAAGAAGGAGAAAAAAAATAGATAGTGGCGAACTGTAACAGTGTCTCGTTTTGGAGACATAGCGTCTGAAAGACGAATTGATTCAAATGGCCAAAACCAATAAAGTAAAACAAAATACAATAGATTATGGCCACAAGTGCAGACCACCTGATATTCTGGAGTAAAGCCGTACACATTTTTTAGATTTAAATTGTTTGCTTGTGACATTTTGAGAGTAATATTTAAAGTGATTTCAATTTGATCCAAATGATGAATGTGAATCTCAGTGCGTGTTAGTAACATTTTATAAATGATAATAAAGTATAATAAAAAAAAACTAACTTTTTCTGTCCATCAAACTATATTTTTCTTTTTTTTATAATAATATATTAAAAATAATTTTATGATAATTAAAAAAAGAAGTTTGGTATGAAGCGCTATAGTTTTATTAAAATGTGGATGCCGAGTTTGCCCCTTGGAAGCAACAGCAATAAGCTTAGGGTGCAAGGTTGTCATTTTCAATGGAGGTGCCATGAGAGTGCGAGTGCAATGGTGAATCAAACCACACGCTCACGTTTGTCACTTCAGATCAGAATAACAACACATGCTAAAATGAGTGACGTATAGTAGCAGTGAGGAGATTGTAAATAAAATGAGATGTCGCGAGAGTGGGTTTTTGGTTTCTTTTCTTGTGCATCCCAGCCACTAGCACCCCATCTGAAAGATTTTTTTTAAGCGTAAGAATAATGTAATCATCCAATTTGACAATTTGTGATGTTTCCATATGTATGTGAATAGAGATGGCTGGTCCTTTTTTAAAAGCTTAGATTTGATTATAATTTGTTTTGTTTACAGAGTTTAAAGTTTGCTTTGATTGTTCAGTATTTATGCTTTGCGACTGCACACACATCAAGTTTAAGAGTCTCTTATGTTTATTTTATTATAAAGAGACCAGATCTTTTGTTTAAATAGTTTAGTTTTTGACTGTTAAAACTATTTGCCTTAATAAATTAAAATAAATAAAAACATATTCCTGAACAAATTGTTCCAAAAATGATCAATACAGAATGATATGAAACATGATATCATGACATTTTTTGCAATAGCGGCCAGCCATAGTATTGTCACATTTCTGTGATAGACTAATGACATTTGTTCAATTAAATGACACTGCACATATGCAAATTATTAATATATTAACCCATTGTACTGTATATTGTGAACAATCAGCATATGAATATTCAGAATTCAGTGATCCTGCATAAAAGTATGAACTGGGAAACAACAAAACCCAAGATTCAGTTTACGCAGGGGTCAAAATGACCCAAGGTTAATTAACAACAAGTGTTGAAATGGACCCAATTATTGGACAAGGAGAAGAAAATTCAAAGGAGTTCCCTTCAGTTTTAATGATTATTAAGCTCCGGGACATCTACGAAAATCCACACCCAAGGGGAAATCCCTCCACAAAAAGTGTTGCGTCAGCTTTAGCAAACAAACATGCGGCAATAAAGGCAATCATTAAACTAATTATGGTCAAAATGCTGGTCCAAATCAATTACATTATGGTCCCCAGGAAGACGGTAATTAAACTGTAATTGTGTTCTGTTTGAATAAATAAAGCTAAGAAAAACTGTTCATATCAGAGCATGTGATTGAGTAGATTGCAGTGTGAGTGGATATAGGAGGACAGCAGAGGGAAGACAGTGGGCCTGTCGGGATTGCTCGTGTCTACTGGTGCCTGGCGCTTTTCTTTTCTTGGAGATGAACAGACTGCTGGGATCTGCAGGGGTGGTTGGCTTTGCTATTCTGAGGAGCGTGGAGAGAAGCGCTACGATCTCCCACTGGAGTCTCAACATGTTACTCTGGAGAAAAGTCAAGTCATGTTTCCACAAGAGAGGCTAAACACCATCGTACTAGGGATGCCAATAATTAACTGATGGTCAGTTATTTGCTAATAATATTTGAACTCAATATACCCAACATAGGCTGACTGAAAATGAGTGCTTCAGCCTACATATTTTTAGAAACTGAAGGTTGTAGGTAAAATGAATGATACGGGGTAGTATGACACTAAGACATCAACAAATTCTGTTCCTTATCACACTAATGATATTCACAGGGGCATATTTTCGACTAATGAAGAATTACTTTTGTGCAGTTCTTTGCACAATACAAGACAAATATCTCAAAATAGCTTAGAAGTGTCTATGATTTGTAATCATATACATTTGTCTCACCTATCTATCTATCTCCATATGGATGACTTTTCAACACTCAGATATAAAGCTATGATGAGAGCTTTCAAGTGGTGGTACCTTCACAAAAAGAAAATATTTGTACTTAAAGGGTTTATATTGGTACCTCAAAGGTATCTTTTAGTACTTAAACCTTTCAAGAGTTACACTTTTGTACTTTTTAGGAAGCAATGTGTACCTTTAAGGCATTGATAAGAAGCTTTTAGTTACGAATGCGTACCTTTTGACAGCTCTTGTACATTTATTGTGAGTGTGGCGTGGTCAGTTTGCTCGGTAGTTCCCTTTATACAGTATTGTACTTCTGATGCACAGCACTTGGGTTTGAGTACAGTGAAGCACAGTTACACAAATGAGAAAGGCAATATAAAACCAGCCTAAAAGCAGGGACGTAATGCACTTTTCTTTTACATTTGCTATTGTAAACACTTTTGGTTGAATTTAGATCAGTGATTTGGTGGTCTGTACAACAAGCCTCATCTTCTCATGGATGTGTACAAGAATGCTAATCTGAATTGTACAACAAAATGTACTGCAAGTAATGCAGTTGAGATTTGTAAATGTGGACAGCACCCTCTAGTGGATTTGTCATCTAAAATGTGCAATGAAACGTAACCGGAGCAAATGTATTTTAAATTTCTCAAAGAAGTAGGCTGATGCACAGATTTTCAATGTGCCTGTGCTGAATATACAGTACCTTTATTGATGGCAAGACACTGCAGGTCAATAATGTGATAAATTTCATTTAGAACTCAAAGTTTCTTTGTAATTCTTATCGCATAGTCATCATAACTCAGTTTTATCTTATACCTCACCAGGAGATTGATTACATTGACACTAGCAAACATACATTTGAATGAAATGTATAGTCTGGTGGAAGTGCTTCTGAAGTTTAGATTAATGCCACTTAATACCTTTAAAAATGTATTGTAAAAATAAAATACAGATAAAAGTATATTGTGGATGTTTTTGTTACATGATATACTCAATAAACAGCTACAAAAAACTTAAAACTAACATGTGCCTGAAAAAAAAATGTATGTCTGTCCAATTATTTTCTACTTCCACTGGTACTATAGTTCATAAACGCAACAGAAATATGATTTTTTTTCCAACGTGAGATACCTAAAAACCAATAAAGTGTACAAATAACTAAATGACATAGGTCATGGAAATTAATTGAGTAAATGTTGGCCTATTTACATTCTCTAAATTTGTAATTAATATGCATATCTGGGAAGGAAACAACACCCTTACAGCAACAAAAACATGATAGACATACACATGGACGGACCAGTAGACACGGTATGCATTTCTTAATATAACATTTAATCATTAAACATATATATTAAACTATTCCTTTTTCATTCCTACTTGCCTTATATTTACAGTAAAAACATTTCCTTTAAGTGAGCATGCTTGAATTTAGAGTGCCATTCGCACATTCTGACATTCCAGCGATGCTGAATTGAAGTAGACACATCTTGTATGTATCATAAATGTTTAAAACCTTATTTTTCCATTTGAGCAACAATCAATCATGGGAATTTGTTGAAATGGACATCCCTAACATTGTACAAATAGGCACAGATTCGTATGCAAATGTATGTCCCCTGAGAGATGAGATGAGTGTTCTACTCATTGGAGCTGAAAATAAATAAATAAAAAAAGCATCTTAAAACATAAAAGAGCTTGCCGTTCAAAAGATGTGCAAATCAACACAGGGGCTCATATACACATGAATGGGATGATAACATGAGAGCTCTGCAGTAGTGCACTAAACACAGCAGCCGAGTCCATCTGAAGATGCTGGGATTAATTTAAAATCCACAGAGCTGGTTAAGGACATCTATTTGGAGAGACGCACACAACAACAACTGGTCTGAGCTGACAGCTACAAATCAGAGGAGCAGACTGGATTAACCAAATATCAAATCTACAATACTAATCTACAGTATAATCAACTGCTGCTATGAACTAATGCTGCTCTGATAAACCAAGGCTCAATATTAACCATTTACTTAACACACTCAGGTATGGAATAAATGACAGGCTGTTGAACTACTAGAACATAATGTTCACTTAATACCTTGTGCGTGCATTATTCCATAATAATTCAATGAACTGGAGTCAATTATTGTACCTGTACTATTATTACCAGACCTAAAGACGGGGGTCAGATGTTGTATTCAAAGACATTTTTTAGGTTTTTATCCTCAAACTACTTCTGTGAGTGGGACTAGTTTCTTACACATCTCATCCAAATCTTTTTATTTAGGTTTTTATTAATTATTTGCTTGTTGTAGGCTTTGAATAACTGAAATCATTTGTTGAAGTGATATGAGCCTGGAGCTACTTTATTCAATAGTATCTGGATGCAGGCTTTATGATGCAAGCTGAGACTGCATCACTCAGCGATGCAATGTCAGACTCGATGCACTCAATGGAGCGAGTGACGTCACTGTGACGGGTAGGGTTAGGGGTGGGGTTAAGTGAGCGCATTAAAAAGCATTGGATGCAGCTCAGATTGCACTGCATCGAGTCTGCAACCAGACCCCTCTCACTTTATTAGTGTGTTTATCTTAGAATGCTAATTAGTCAATTGGAATCAAGAATTTAACAGCTCTGTAGTACAAGTTAACTCATATTAGTTTATATTAGCTTATATTTCAATAAAAAAAATAATAAATGTCAAATTCGTATTATTATTATTATTAACAGAATACAATATAAACTTTAAATAAGCAAGTCAGATTTTCTTATATATTTGATATTTAGATTAGTAAACATACAATGCAATTTATTGTCTATTATGACAATGCAAAATTTACACAACTTAATTTACAAAACAAATAGACGATAGATAGATGAAAAATAGATATAACGATAGATTGAATAATGGATATAACGAAAGATAATAAAACGATAGCTAGAACGTTATAACGATAGATATAGTTTTATAACTATTGCTATAACGATATAACGATAGCTATAATGATGGCTATAAAGACAGACAGACAGACAGACAGACAGACAGACAGACAGACAGACAGACAGACAGACAGACAGACAGACAGACAGACAGACAGACAGACAGATAGATAGATAGATAGATAGATAGATAGATAGATAGATAGATAGATAGATAGAACAATAGCTATAATGATATAACGATAGATATAAACATTACAATTACCATAACCCTAACAATAGCAATAACCATAACAATAGCCATACCCATATAACAATAGCCATAATCATATAATAATAGCCATAACGATATAACGATAGATTTAACAATATCTATAACCATATAACATCAGCTATATAACCATATAACCATATAACGACAGACAGACACATTTGTAAAGCACTTGGTATCACAAGGAACCAAAACTACAGACACTGACAGGTCACAATTTTACTAACGTCACTTGTTTAAACAATGTAAAATCAATACATCGTATTACTCTTCTTATCTACCTGTTACTTTAAAAATGATGCATTTAATATCTCCACCACCAGCTTCTCTAAAGTGAAATCTATTCTGCTCTTTCTACACACTTTCCCAACACCATCACGTCTCTATGACTCGAATGTTTTAATTTACTCTCTTTAAAAGGGTTGTAGTTAATGGAGAACTCCACTGTATAAACACTCTATTAAACCAGCCTCCAACATGGGTAGCCCTTCATCTCCTTACTAACCGCATTTTACATTTCCCACAATCCATTACTTTAATGAGGTTGTGTACATATGCCTCTATGGGGTGTCCACCACGACCTGTAACCCCATAAACACAGGAGCCCCAAAGCCTGACCTCTGCTGTCCTCCCTAAACCTTCATAAGCAACATAAATGTAGAAAAAAACAGTCAATATGCACTGTGATTAAGAGTCCCTGCAATCCTATAAGCTGGATTTTTGTGTGGTGAAGTGTTTCCCATGTCTCTAGAGACACGGGGGCCCAGACGAAACCCATCAGTGTTGTCTTTTTATTCTTCTTTCCTTTGAGCAAAATCTCTTCACTACGATGCCATAAATAAAACAAACTCTTGAAGCTTTTGCAGGTTTTGCAGTATGAGTTTCTTCTCTCAGTGTGCGGTAATACACAAACTTAACACACATTTTGATGTCCGTTTAAACATTTAGGCCACCTTAAAGCATTTCTAGAAAACTTCACTGCTTCAAAGATAGTTGAGGCAAACTGGAAGCACAGATGATAAAACTTCTAAGCTTTTTATCATTAATGGACTGATTAATGAGCCAATACTTGGTCACCAACATTTAATGTTTTTTGTGTGCATTACATTTGTGTGTAATACATGTGTATTTACGTATATTTAGCCATTTCTGTGTGAAAACAAAGGTTTAAGTTAAAGTTAAATTCAGTATTATTATGTATACAGTATATCCGCCTCATGTCAGTCACTTTGGGGTTAGCATTAGTCATTGAAAAACTGACCTTTTCCCCTATGACAATGATATTTATTAAGAATAAATTAGATAAATAGGTTTATAAATTATAAAAATGAGGAACTACATTATATGTAAATAGTACATTATTGGATAACTGTCATTATGCACAAGCACTTTGTCTCGGTAAAACAAATTTGCAGTTCAATTGAGATAAATCCAATTGTACGTCTATAGATGTTGCTGAAGTTTTATGAACAAGTGTCACATTTTTTTAATCATGATGTTTGGTAAAACTATAACAAAAACTAAGAAAATAAAAGTGCCAAAATTAAAATATAAACTAAATAGAGATAAAAAAAAATTTAGGGATGCAAAGAGATAGGAACTCTGGATCATTGTTTATAGAAGTGCCCTTTGGTTAAACATTTTCGGGAGAAAATTCTAAACATTTTATCCATAGTATTAAAACAGGATACACCCAAATGTCCAAAACTGTGTATTTTTGATATTTTTGTTATTACCAGCATTTTTACTAGTTCAGATAAGAAACTGTTAACGTTCTGTTTATTACATGCAAAACTAATGATAGCTCATTTTGGGAAAAATACAGAAAGCATACATTTTGGAATTGTCTCATTGTTTGGCTTTAGAAAAATGAACTTCTTTAGTCAAGAGAAAACCTGAAAAGTTTTTCAAAATTTGGGATCCCTTTGTAGGTGTCCTAAAGGAAGCTGATACAAATCCTTTCACTGTATAACTTGTATTACCTCTTATTGAAATACTGTGGTTGTTATATGATGTACCTTTATACTGTATCTGTAAGTGCATGCATTTACTTGTATGTTTAAATCTTTTTATTATTATTTTTATGCATTTATTTTACTTATTTTTCTGTTTTTATTGTTTTATTTATTATTATAATTATTATTATTTTGTATGTTTAGATTTGATTTCTGTTGTACATATGAAAAGCTGCTAAATTCAATAACAGGATTTTTGGAGCCGATACAGACTACCCATTCCTCGTCTTGGTAATCGACCGATACTTATACAGAGTATCAACTATAATGCTTCAAGCTTTATATAACTTTAACATTGCATAAAGCACATTTTTCCTGTAACTATGATACTTGAGTGAAGATCTCACCTTTTCTAAGAGAATAAATAAGGGTGTTGCATATAATCCCTTAAACACATCTCTTATCTTTAGAAAAAAATACTTTATGTTCTCAATCGCATCAACTACAGTGTAAGACTGTTAAAGAAGATTTGTAGCTGAAAACATGGTTCTTGAGTATTCATTAAATGCAAGTCAATGGCCACCATACAAAATATAGCACTTGAGATCATACACTGAAGCTAAAAACGTTGATTCAAATTTCATGAATCACCAAGGATCCTGTTGGCAGGCAAGGCTACAGGTGAGAGATCCGCCAAACTAGAAAAACTCTGAGAGCTAAAGGTGTTGCTGTGGTCAGGATGGAGCCAATAACCAGCCAGCAATGTTATTAGCACCTCAGCTAGCAGTCGGCTACGGACATGCTATCAAAGCTTGGGCGAATTTAGCATGGCAGCTCATAGCCTGCAGTAAATCTGTGTCAAAGCAACACAGACTAGTGGTAATGACTACATAAACTGGTCTCTTGCCTGTAATTAACGCAAACCACAGCAGGGCTGAAAACAAACACCATATTTGTTGTTTTTAACGTGACTCTTTTTCAGACCTGGAAGAAACCGTGTAATCATCTTTGGGAATGAGAAACAAGAGCCGTCACATCAGACTGAAATAAAAGGTGCGGTGACAAAGCATCTATCAGACGGTGAACTTTGAGCAGTCTGGATCACTAATGGTTTTCAGCTGGTTCAAAAAAAATGTAATCGTGTCAACTTTGAGCTACTAATACATAAAAGGCTTATGATGAGCAATGATTATGAATGAGAAGCCACTGTTGATTATCACTCATGTAAGGGTTTAAAATGCTAATATGCTACAGCAATCAACGTGAAAAGATCCTATGACCCCAAGTAAAAGATACAAAAAGGCTTTTGTTTTGGTAAATGATGTAGTTTTAACTGACCCCATCAAAATCCCGGCTGAATCCCAACATGTTATTTGCAAGTCAATCAACTCAGGCAGGTTACAGGTTGTCAGGGAGAACGAGTGAAAACAAACATCACGGTTTCACAATCAGGCGTTTCCTTTTGATGTGACGAGTCAGTGGGGGCTTTGCTGAGAAAGCATGTAAAATCATTGACCAAAGTGAACATTTGTTCTTTTTCTCACATCCTCTCAAAGAGTGTGGCTTCAATTTTCTGTTTCTGCAGAAACAGAAAATGAAAATTCTCTCACCATTTATTCACCCTCAAATATATATATATATATATATATATATATATATATATATATCAAAGTATCAAAAGAGTTAACAATTTAACATTTTTCTAATTCCAATAACTGATTTATACAGAAGGTCAATAAATATAAATGGTGATATGATTTTTTTCTGAGCTTGATACAGACAACTGCAAGCAACTTTATTTCCACAAAAAAAGTCCCCTAATTTAAACCTAGTCAATGTCTCAACATCTGTACCTTAAAGTCTGTGTGAACCAGATGTCGAAGACTTTTATTTTAGTTTGTTGATGTATTATTTGAGTAGCAAGCAGAGATTTGTTTTTTTGCACACTGTTCCCTCATAGCAAACAAATGGTAAAAATATTATGGCCATCAAACTGACGTCAACAGAGAAGTATCGCCACACCAAACTACGGAAACACATGGTCAGACTTAGATTAAATATCATCAAAACAGACATTTTGCCAGTGGATTAATCTGCACTGATTATTCATTTATTCATTTTCTTGTCGGCTTAATCCCTTTATTAATCCGGGGTCGCCACCGCGGAATGAACCGCCAACTTATCCAGCAAGTTTTTACGCAGCGGGTGCCCTTCAAGCCGCAACCCATCTCTGGGAAACATCCACACACACATTCACACACACACGCATATACTACGGACAATTTAGCCTACCCAATTCAACTGTACCGCATGTCTTTGGACGGTGGGGGAAACCGGAGCACCCGGAGGAAACCCACGCGAAGGCAGGGAGAGCACTGATTATTTGTTTAGCTAAAGTACAACAAAATGCACTAGCAAAATAAACATTGTACATTTTGATTTCACACAGACTTCTCTCAAGCACACATCTGCTAGTGTGAAGTGTCACATCATGAAAAAGATACCAATTAAAATGTTCATGGACAATATTGTTCATTTTCAGCCAAACAATATAATAAATCAGTTACTTGTAAAAAAAATATCCCGGTTTACCAGTTATAGATACCAAAGTTGATTTATGCTAAGCCAAAAATGTTCAGTGTAGAAACAAGCATCTTGTAAGCAGAGCTGCCACTTTCAGCTGCATAAAACTGCTTTAGTAGACACTTTTGTAGAAATATGAAGAACGGAATGCTGAATGGATATTATCCGTTCTTCATGGACAATAAATAACTTATTAGTTTTAATAGTGTACAATCGATGCTTTATATTCCAACTTCCAATGATTTTCCAAATTTTTTTGTTATTTTTGAACATCATTTACTTTCATTAAAAGGCCAGCAGAAACATCCTGAAAAATCTGTATTCCATGAAATCAACCAAAAAGTCACCATTTCTGGATGTCTAAATGAGAATAGAAGACTTGATATGCAAGCACAAGGAAATATACCCTGACATTATCGTTGAGGCATTATGTTTCCCTTCTTCTGCAAGGCAACTGATGCCCAGAACAATTACAAACCCTGGCTCAAAGGGCAGGGGTGTCAAGCATCCCCTGTCAAAACACTGTCACTAAGACTAAGGGAATAGCATGTTTTCTATTGCTAGAACCAGTAAGCCGCTTAGAGACTGGAAAACAACGAGTCGGGGAGGCAGATTATGGAAGGAAAAGGAGCAACGGGAGATGAGATCAATGAGAATGCGGCCCAACCTCTAGTGTCAAATGTCAACACATGGCAGGGCATCTGACGTCTGACTGACTACAGCATATAGACCCCAGGGATGTGTTTACACACACATATGACCCTCTCTGCAGACAAACGAGCAAATCTGAATCATCAACGTGTTGCTCAAATCCGTTTCTAAAGCAGATCTCAGACTAGTAGACCACGCTTGAGTGATACATCTAATGTTTATAGAACAATCTACCAGTCTTTCAATTTATTTATCATCATTTATCAATGGAATTTTATTTAGGCACTTTAAAATGACAAATTTAAACCTTAATACTAAACAATGGTATCAAAGCTGAGAGATTTCATGCATTTTTGTGCATTCTTTATACTTAAATGCTTAATTAATCGCATCTGAACTTTACTTTGTGCAGTATTTTAGCTGATTGGTCCAAGGAATGCGGTTTGAACTTGTCAATTAGAGAGCAATGTCTAAGCCTGTCCATAAATCCTGTCATCTAGATTAAATATTGGTGGTAAAAAATCCAGGTCTGATAGTCAAACCTTTTATAATACATTAGTTTGGGGTGCGTACAATTTATGCTTTTATCATACAGAGTTTTAAAACAGATATACTGTGAAATACCCTCCTTTGAAATAATTATTGTTGTGATGACACATCAGAATTTTTCCCAGCTTTCAGTGTTGCATGATCTGTCAGAAATCATTCAATTATGAAGATTTGATGCATGTTAAAAATAGAACTGTATTGCTGAATCATATTTATGTTAATGTATGCTTGCTGAATGCAAGAAATGCAAAGGGTCAGCTAAACATGCTGTTGTTCAAATGTTTTGAAATAGATTTATTTATTATTATTTTGTTTTGTTTTTTTCTTGAAAGAATTTGGTAGTCTTAATCCATTTAACGTAATGACAGTTAATTAATTACAAACATAAAAGAAAATTCAAACAAGCTTCATTTAAAGTTTATTTCTGGATCACAGACTCATAAAAGGCCCAAATCTTGCAAGTCACAAATAGCTGCCACAGCAATCAGTCATGGCTTGTATGCCTAAATGAGGACAATGATGTGTGGGAATAGATTGTAGAATAGCTTTGGGATTAGCCTTAAAGAAAACGTGAGCATCAAGCTGAGCTCCACCACATTAACTCAGCAACCCTCAGAAAAGGCCTTAGAGTCACTCCTGTGGCTAAACTGAAACAAAATATATCCATTTTACAAAACCAAAAGCACACGTCAGCCATCTTTACACCCGCTTTTTCTCGAAAATTAATCACATGACCCACAAGGAGGAAGGAAAGCGTGACAGGGCCACCAGGTTTCATGAGGTCCTTTGGCCTAAAAAGGAAGTGCTCCAATTCGCGGAGGGAGGCCGACAGCCTTCTTTTTTTCCCCCCACACTGTCATGTTCTTCCTCTCCAGAGCATCTCCTTTCCTTTCTGCTCAGTTGGTTCCTCTAAAAGTCTCAAACAGTTACAGACAGCTGGCAGTTAATGTGTTGTCATCTCATTACCCACTGGCTTCAAAACGCTACTCCATTTCCTAGTCAAATGTCAGACCTTGGTGGGAAACCACAATGCTTGCTAACATTACACATCTAATATAAAAAGCTTGAAAGGTACATTTAAAGCACCCCAAAACTAATCATCTGTATTTAAGACAATAAATTGTCAAAACATGTTTGACTTTTTGCTACTGTTGAACATAAAAGAAGATATTTTGAAGAAAACTGGTGGCCACAGACTGACTTCCATAGTATTTCTTTTTCCATCACTATGACAGCTAATGGCTACAGTTTCCAATATTCTTCAAAATATTCTCTTTAGTGTTCCAAGTAAAAAGATTTATTGTTTTACAAGTATTGTTGGTAAAATATCCCTTTATAGATTGAAAATTGAAATTAACCACCAGACTGTATGTATACAAAGTGGTCTGCGCCATAGCCTAGCGCAGGGTTTCCCTAACATTTCAGACGATGGTTTCCAAAATAACAATGCCAGTGACTTGTGACCCCCACTATCCTCGGAAATGGCTATAAATATACAAGCTTGCACTCAACAGTGTACACACACCAATTGGCCTGTATTAACACAATAACATTGAGAATATGTAGACCTTTGCTGATTCTATCCCCTCTCGCTCTCCAACTTCACTTCCTGTCAATATTTAGAGTCCTATCATAATAAAGGCAATGATAACAAAAAATTCTAAAAAGGTGCACCCTGATAACACACTGACATTGGATGAATACTCATCCTAGCATGCTGGTTATTCAGACACAGCTCTCCAGAGGAATCAGTCCCGACAGCTGTATTAGGACTGCCATTTACAAAGTCAGATATATTTGCTTCCCTGACAGACCCCCATGTTTGTTTGCATACGGGTTGACTCCCTCAAGAGCTCAGCTAGGAAGTTCTGACAGAGCTTAAAGCAAAACCTGGAACAATCATGACTATAATTATACATGAAACTGATGCACCTGAAACCGAAATCACAGCAAACGCAGATCTAAACATAGAAGTTTCTACAAGGACCCAGACCAGATTTTTTATTGCTGTTAAAATAGTGGGCGGGCTTCTTCTTTTTTTTTTTTTTTTTTTTTTTTTTTTAAAGGAAGTCCACATCTCTTCAATTTGTTTCAACAGAGCCTACAGACCGGCATTCCTCTGTGCCCAAGAGGACACACTATCACCGGGATTTCCTTCCTCTTGCTCTAGGAGAGACAGGATTGGGGTCAGACCCCAATAGGGTGAGGTCGCCCTGACCTACCACTCCAAAAATGATCTCGACTTGACAATTTGGATATGTACAAATTAATTATACCAATTATACTATTTGTAGAAAGGACATAAATAAATAAATAAATAAAGCATAGATAATCTATGACTGTGTTAACTAATTCTTACAAACAACAAAACTGCACTGACAACACAGGAAATGTACATAAGCGTCATACTCTTATCAGACTTTGGCAGTGACAGATATATTGCTGCTTACTTTTCCGCAATTGGGAATGACAAGTGCTTGCTCAAGACCGCCTTTTAAAAAGGCAATTATATGCGCTTGGTGGTTGCACAATTTTTTTTATACACAAACCCAATAGAAATTCCACAAACTCTAAATGGAGCCATTTTGCTGAAAAGGGTGTTCACACAAAGGTGGAATTAATGCATTTACGAAAAAGGTACATGAAGAACATTGCTGTGTAATTATGAATAGAATGGGAAGGTGAAGTTATGAACAAAATGCATTGTTAATCAAAAATAGAGTTTTTGATGATGTGTGATGCGATGTCACAGATGATAAATGGAAAGAGTCTACATGGAACAATAGATGCAAAGAACATTTACTTTTAAAAGTGAAGCAATCTGTAGAATAATAATTTGCAACAAATCCTAAAAGTTCAGTTACATTTTACAAAAAAAATAATTAGCAGGCAAAAAAAATCTGTTGCCAATAGTATAGCGATCTGAAGCATGTCTTAAGTAAAAACTTCTATTAGTGAGTATGACATTTACGTGACCAACTTAAAGCATAAGCGGAAACTTATTATGAAACTCCTGACTGTGCAGATGAGATTTTTACTGAAATGTCTTTTGCACACAAAAATTTGCCAAACTGGTACTCATGACCGCACCTTAAGACTGCACTGATGCTGCGTTTCATTCATACTGAACAGACACACATACAATGTCCAGCTGAGCTGGAAGCTTGCATATTCAAGTAGTTATTTATTTATTTATTTATTTATTTTCAACCAGACTTCAGAGCAGACACAAAGCAAGCTCAGAGCAGCCACTGTAAAGACACCTCTGTAGAAAGGCTGTTATAATTTGACAAGAGTCCTGTCATTAAAGATCAAGCCATTAAAAATGCATGGAGAAGCAACAGGATCTTCTTTAACAACCTCTTTGAGGGACTTCACTCATACATCCCTTCTCATAAGGACAATATTCAAAATGTCACATCCAACTAGGAGTCTATATAAGGGCCCCTGGCCAGCCAAGGGAATGTTTTTGATCATTCTTTCCATTAACTCCCAATGCAAACCAATCCTACGCTATCTGACAGATAGTCCAACGTTAAAGAAATCCGAGTCTCCTTTTTTCTCTCTCCAGCTCTTCTTGAATGAACCAGTCATCTCCCCTCGACTGAGGAACAGAATAGAACTAGGCGGGGCCGCTAATCAGTCAAATCTAGAAGGAAACACTGCATTAGAAGCGCTAAATGTGCCTTTTAGCACAACGCCTGACACTCCTCACTCATCCCTTCACATAAACCTTGTCGAAAAAACGGACAAAAGCAGAAAATCTACGCTTCGTTAAACTACTCATTCGTACAACTTTTCCATTTCCGCTATAACTTCAACAGCGCCGTGAGCATAAGACAACAAAAAACGCCATTCTTCACGCAACAAAACACATCAAAAACCCACATTGATCCACATCAAACTTCCTGGCGACTGTTCTGGCCGTAAAGCCGAGTCTGGTAAATCTAAGGAGTTGAATTGTTTCACTCCAGCTCCGCCATATTCTAGACATCCGAGCTGCTCTTCCGCAAACCCCCGTGCCGGTCTGCTTTGCAACATTGTAACATTCCGCCGTTACAGGATTCTATCAATCGAACAGTGACATCATCATAATCGCCTCGCAGCTCCCGCGCAACACGCTCGCCGTTGCGGTTCTAATGCCACAAAATCTCGCGCAAATGCGATACTTACGGCAATCCGCTCGAGCTCCAGCCAGTCGGTCCGTCTGCGCCTGTGCCTGTAAACGAGCTGCTCGCCTCTGGGAGGGTGGGTGAGGTTTAGACTCGAGCATGACGTTACAGCCTCGGTTTCAGCACCGTGAGCTCTGCCTACAATAGAGCGTAACGGGAAACGGAGCTGTTTAAAGCACGGAGAACGAGCGCTGCTAAATGTGGCACATGGAAATGACAGCACTGAAAGACATGTACACTTTACTTACAGTACAAGATAAAGAAGGAATGTTGGAGAACAAAGGTGGTGAGAGCGTGTTACAATGACTGTTTTTTGATGGTATTGTATATAATACAAACATGGTTTCCCAATGTTGAAAATTGCTGTGTTAACCACAAAATTACATGAGGATAAAATATTAAATATAATTAGCTTTTATATTTAGGTAATTATCCTATAAATTACACACGTAGGCCAAGGTGTATAATAGCTGTAACATTATGAATAAATAGTGAATAAAATTCGAATTAAATTCAAAAGTATATAACATACAAACATACATGAATACACATATTTAATATTAAGTGATATCAATTATCAATTTCTTGCCATTTATTATATTTTACTGTTTTTTTATATAAATATTAGTAGGTCTATAATGAACAAAAACAAATCTGCTCCTAAATCAAGTAGAAAACACCTCTTCCTGGTTCTGTTTTATTAGTGTTTAAACCATATTTACACAATGGTTTACTTACTGTGGTGATTCAAAAACCAGCCCAAATAACACTGAATTGAGAACATGCCACTTTTACATTTTAACTTTTAACATTTTCCATAGTGCATGCTACATTTCAATGGCATCATTCTAGTCCCAGTATGGCATGAATGGTCTCCTATTCTCCCCGAGCAGCAACTCTCATCCGTCAGAGGCTGACTCTGCCACTCTGGAGGCAAAATCCTCTGCGCCAGTCAAATGGCTCATTGAGAGCAACTAGGAGAAGTTAGGAATGCCAAGTATGCTCTCTGGCATCAGGAATGTGGGCCCACTCCCTGCTGTGGACTACCACCCCCTCCCCTCATGCGGCCCTTATAGACACACAGGCTACGAGCCAGCAATGGTTGCAGCTATGAAGTCAAATTTTTTATTTTCTAAATTTAATATTTCATTTAGTTCTATGACTAACGTTTGAAAATCATGCTTAATAAATTAATATCATGAACAAACTCCTTTTACCAGATCTAATTATTACACACATTTTGCCATTTGACTATGGAATGATTGACTTATGTTAATTGAATTTCTCAAAAATAATGCACACCAGAAGTGATTACACTGTATGTATTAGTTCCTAATAATTAAATGGACTGGAGTTAACTATTCCGCTACGGATACCCTACCTATAGGCATTGTTCAGATGATGCATTTCAAGACATTTTTTAAGGGTTGTTGTCCTCGAACAGCAGCTTTGTGTAGGACTAGTATCTTACACATCTCATCTAATGTCTTTTTGATTAGATTTTTGACAACTGTAGGCTGTGAAATAACTGAAACCATTCAGTGCAGTGATACAGAACTAGAAAGAAAACCTGACTGGCACTACTTTTTCTGCGTGTTTATCTGAAAATAATTGCAGTCCTTAGAATGTTCATCAGCCAATCAGAATCAAGCATTCAACAGACCCATATAATTTGTTTCAAATTATCAGTTGCACTTGGGGTTTGAAAAACTTCCATTCAGTAATATTCAATATTTGTCTATATCTTAGCTGCATTATTTTGCTCTTTGAGTTATGCATGGTCTACTGAAAGTAATTTGTTATATGGAATATGTTTCTATTTAATGATAGATGGATGAATTGTGAGAAGAATAATGACGCTCACTCACTCACTTTTCTTTAATGGCATAGCATGGTACACACACTGTAAAAAATGCTGGGTTCCACAAAATTTCTTCATGTTGTCCCAAGACAAATGGATTGGGTTAACTTAGTTTTGCAAAAGTAAGTAGAATGAGCATAAAACAATTAAGTTGTCACAAAAATGTTAGTATTGTGTTGTTTCAACTCATTTTAAATAAGTAGTTTGAACAAGCAGCAATAGCAATTTTTTGAGTGCATTTTTAAAAAAAATATTTCACTAATTGTTTTCAGAGTAACAGAAGTGAGCAGATGCAAATCATGGGATGTAGGAACAAGGTGGGTTGCATTGTTACATTGTTATTGTTTTTAATACATCATGTGACCGTATTAATAATGTTATTATGGCATTAATAAAGCAGGAAGATCAGGGTTTATCATATTTGGCAAAAGGTAATCTTAATTGGTGGCAAAAACAATCAGAAATGAATGCGCTGATAGTTTATTGCTGAAGTGACCACATTTTCTCAATCACAAAGATCAAAGCTTTAAAGGCACTACAATATTGATCAACATTCATATAGAGCAGGGGTGTCAAACTCAATTCCTGAAGGGCCGAAGCCCTGCACAGTTTAGTTCCAACCCTGCTCCAACACACTTACCTGTAGGTTTCAAACAAGCCTGAAGGACTCAATTAGTTTGATCAGGTGTGTTTAATTAGGGTTGGAACTAAACTGTGCAGAGCTGCGGCCCTTTTGGAACTGAGTTTGACACCTGTGATATAGAGCATAAGTTCTTATTTATAATTTATACACCAATTCTTGTTAATTATTACAACAAAAAGTATTAAAATATGATCAATTAGTCATGACAACTTACGTTTTTATGTTAATCGTAATTTATTAAACCTTTTTTTATATCAGCTGTGTATACAATAAAGGAGACCTATTAGGCAAAAATCACTTTTATAAGAGGTTTAAATGCAGTTTTGTGGCAAGTGTGTCAATATAGCTAGCATATTATTTATAATCACACTTGATATAAACAGTCTGCAGAAACACTGATAGACATTCTTTCTTTGTACATGTCATCAGTGAGGGAAAGCCCTGCCCATTAGTGACAATGTCTCCCTCATTAGCATAAACACCCCTGAGTGCAGAAGCAGCCATTCGCCATTAGAGTTTTAACCTGCTGAAGATAATGTCAGACTAAGAGGGTAATGAATGTGGAAATCTAGGATGAACACTGTAGTCTGCCTTCTTCTGAGACAATTCTTTTTACATTTTCAGTTTCTCACAGAAACATTGTTTGCTTGTTTTGTTTTGCTGTCTCTTATAGGTGAAGACTTATAGGTGTTTGTAACTCCGCCCTCTTTAGAAAAAGAGCACAATCTCATTTGAATTTAAAGCGAAATCACCGAAATGGCACAATTTAGATCAAAGCCTAAAGGGGGCAGTTTCAAAGAGGTAAGCTGATACTCATTTGAATTGGGAAAATATTCGTTTGTGGCCACTTTTCAGTCCCATCACACATTAAAGTGAATTGATATAAAATCAGTGTACACAACAGTCTCTGCTTGCTGCATCACAAATACCAACATTTTAACAATTTAAAAAATGAATCACTTTCTGGCCATCGGATATTAGGCATGGATATATATATATATATATATATATATATATATATATATATATATATATATATATATATATATATATATATATATATATATATATATATATATATATATATATGTTGTGATCGTGATTTTCGAAAGTATTACAATGCTTTGTAAATGTTAATTATTAAGTTTCCCCATACAGTTTGATAAAGTGCTTGAACCCAGAAGCCGCTTCGCGTGACGTCACCCTTAACAAGCAGATGAAACGTTTTTTTGTGGGGTATTGTGAGCTGAAAGTTTACAATACACACTAGACTTGGTCAAAGAGGCAAAATAGGTCCACTTTAAGTCAGTTTAATCTGTACATCAATGCAATTAATACATTAAACTGAGCTAAAACAGATGGTATAGCTTGTATAACTAAATTATATCTATAAAATGGCATATATAAAAAAAATGATAAAAAGTCATGACAGCAAATTTTTTTATGTTACTTTAACTTATTTTAATGTTGATATAGTTTAATGTTTTTAAGCCCTAAATTTTATTTGTTGCAACAGTAAAAGGGGAACTAAATGCAATCGTTAATTAATACTTGCAGTCTGTAAAAGGTAAGAAAGCTATATACGTTTTTCTTTTTTTCACTCTCTACTGCACTTCTTTACCAAACGAAAGCAAGCTGTGGAAGCCCCAATTTTTTTTTGTTGCCATCAACAAGTTTAACATAATATCTTTGGTCAGTTTTTGATGTACATTGAGAATTTAAAACGTTTATTCAATTCAACAACAACAACAACAACAACAAAAAATCAGGCTGCAAGATTTTTACAGTGAAATTTAAGTTCAAATTACTCGTAAAAATAATCTGATACTATTTTAAAAGTTAAGGCAACCATATAATTTCAATAAATAAGTAAAATGTCTTGCATTTAGCTGTTATTATTGCAAAATTCTTAACAACCTCCAGACCTCAAACATTTTCAAACCCCTTGTGTAGTCATAAGTTACAAGGACTGAATGTTGTGTGCTCCAGTGGTGTGGTCCTTTAGTGCGGATCAGTGACCAGTGTGTGGTTTTGCTGCTCTTTACTAATGGTGAGACTGAGAGACAAGACAACATTAGTGTGCCGCCACTAAATCAGCATTTGGCTCAGTTGACGAATGACTGGGTGAAAGGGAGAACAACATCATGAGACTGAGCTGTTGAACTAAATTGAGAAAAGAGAAGTGAGATGTATATATTTGCTCTCTGAATTGTGAAAGTCTATCGGGGTAGAGTCATTTAACTCTGAGTAGACTTTATATTTAATGCACAACATCTACTGCTACAACAGATGCCCAATCTAGTTTATAACTATTGAGGGAAGAATAGAAAAATTTAATTGATAATTATAATCTACTTGATGATTAATAATGAAGAAATGTATTTATTTTAGTATAATAATTATTATAATATACACAGTTTACAGATATCACACGTGTGACTGTATAAAACCACAATAGTAAAATAAGTAATGTAATTTGCATTTCTGTAAAATTAGGAAAAAATAGATGTGATTTTTATTTATATTTAGGAAAAATAAATAAAAATTTTATAAATCAAATCATGAAATAATGAAATAGTTCTAATAATAGTCTAATGAAACTTTTAGTAATTATTTAGTAATTATATTATTAATTTTAGACAGAAATCTGTTTATTTGTGTGTGATGTGAATTAGCCTACATCATTTGTGTGCAGTTCCAGTAAACACAGAAATATAGATATAAAAAAGGAACTAAAGATATACATTTGCATTAAAAACTCTAAAGATTCATCAAACATTAAGGCAAAATTCAGTATTTAAAATAGTCCCAACACTATTTAAACACTATATTTTAAATACGCAAGATTTATTAGATGCAGAAATCAGCATGTTGGTTAGATAATGAATTATTAATATTATGCATACTATTTATAAATCATGATTAAACATACTGTGTTTACTAAATGACTATACTTTCACGGTGAATTTTCCCATTTATCTCACTATAATATGTCTAATTATCTAATCTGTCAAGTATGTGTATTCATTTCATAACATTTACTATGAATAACTGAATGGCTTCATTACGCTTGCATACACGTGTGCTAACATCTGTAAAATATGACGCAGTGTTATTCATTAAATTATACAAAACTATTAATATTCACCAATTAGGTCCACATGGAATCTGCATGAAGTCCACAGATTTCCGTAGATTTTTAGCCCATCATTGAGTTTATGTTTTTACTTAAGTAAATTTAGATTTATTCAGTTTTTAAATTAATTTCACTAATATTGTTTTGATTGTGATATGAATAATAATAATAATAATAATAATAATAATAATAAATGTTCATATGATTAGTTTAAAATATTTTTTTCATCTTGTAGATATATTATTTGAAAGGCTTTGCTCACCAAATAAGTGGATCTAATTGGATTTGCATTGTAAACATTCAATAAAAGTTAGATTATTATTTGTATTATTTGTTGATTTCATATATTATGTTTTCGTTGCGATACTTGTGATACATACATTCCACATAAATCGGCAGATATTTACCACAATTCTTAGCATATATAGCAATAAATGTCAACAGATTCTGTCTGGCCCTAAAAACAGAAATGTGCGCACATCTAGAAAAAACTTGAAGGCAGGTGCACGATCAAAAAACAAACATAAGTAGCAAAAGATTCAAAGTAGGTCGGCACACTGCCACTTTAGCTCTCAAAAAATTTTATTAGTCATAATTACAAAAACACTACGTTTCGACCGACATGGTCTTCATCAGGTAAAGCGTTGCAAATGGAAGTCCTCCAGAAATAGACAAACAGCTCTACACAACACCTGCAGTCAATTATCACAATCAGCTAACAAGCCGGTAAACAGGAACAATTGCATACAATAATATACATCTTAAACAATGTGAAAAACATGAATACAATTACAAACAGACATTTAAAATACAAATACAAATTCTCACTATAGAATTCCTCGGAGACAGTATTCTATAGGCTAGATAGATATAGCACATCACACCTGCACAAAATTACATCACTCAAACAAAGCCAGTAGACCTAGGGGCAAAAAACATTATGTACATATTTAGTATACAACAATTCATTCATTCATTCTCTTGTCAGCTTAGTCCCTTTACCAATCCGGGGTCGCCACAACAGAATGAACCGCCAACCAATCCAGCAAGTCTCTACGCAGCGGATGCCCTTCCAACCGCAACCCATCTCTGTCTGGCCCTACCAAATAACTACCTTATTATTGTGGTACATTTTGGTATTATGTATTAATCTCACACTCAAAATAAGATGTTTTTGTTGTTGCTTGTTCAACAACAAAAACTTATTTGAAATGAGCTGAAACACAATTATATATATATTTTGGAGACAACTTAATTGTTTTATTTTCAGTGTACTTAGGTGTATTACATTAACCTAATCGATTTGTGTTGGGACAACATGAATGCATTGTGTGGAACCCTGATTTTTTTTACAGTGCAAATTATTTTAGTGCCAATTTGGTCAATAAAAGATTGAGAAGTACGCTTGTCTAATCCAAACTGTGAACAGAATTGTATTTTATTGTATTGTCTTTGTTCTACTGCAACTCATTCTTCAATTTTGACACAAAGCCAGAAGAGGAAGCTATGTATAGGAAGTCTTCTTTCTGTATGTGCAAAAGTTATTTTTGCTCTTCTTATTTAAAATGAGCTGAATCATTTTGATTTTTTTTTGGACAACTTAATTGTTTTATGTTCAATCCACTTAAATTAGTAAAAACAGTTAAGTCAATATAATCGATTTGAGTTGAGACAACATGAGGGAATTGTGTGGAACACAACATTTTTACAGATAGCATTGGCGCATTGTTCAATTTTACATCTTGTAAAATTGAGGGAGAAGCTAAATTTACATATTCATGTGAGTGGAGAATAAAGATCTTCCCTTTCCAAGCAGCTGCTCAAGTACCAAACACCACATTATTGCTATACATAGATAAATAAGTGAGCGATATTGAGATGACCAACCGCTAAAAGAGCGATTATGTCTTAAAGATCTA
Source organism: Danio rerio (assembly GCF_052040795.2). NCBI lineage: Eukaryota > Metazoa > Chordata > Actinopteri > Cypriniformes > Danionidae > Danio > Danio rerio. The sequence goes on from NC_141024.2 coordinate 19,503,714, forward strand.
ATGGCGTCTAGACGAGCTCCTTTCTTTGAGGGTGTGGAAACTCATTTGCTATTCTTAGCTCAATCTTCCTGTCAGGGTTGATGTTCAAAGTTTCTCCACAACAATTACAAGACATTGATTCTTTGTTGTTGTTATCCAAGTGCTAATTAAGGAAAGTAAAGCACACTGTTAAGGACATTATTGATGTGGACCTTCAGAGAGTTTATATAAAGTTTGGGTATGGCAAGCCGTTTTAACATGTAATCTACACACCACAATAACATTTTATTTTCATTCAACTGTACCTATTTTTTATACAACACTGTAAAGAATATCCAGCAGTTTGCAGTTTTCCATATTTTGTGATTCATGTTTTTAGTTTTTCCTGTTTATTTATGCTTTGAAATTGATGCATTATGAGACCTTAATCTTTCTTCCAACAACTTTTAGTCTTGAAAAGTTTTTTAACATTATGAATAGTTGAAAGTGATATAATGTCTGGTTTGGTGTTGTATATTATGCTACAATGGACCCTTTTCACATTTCCAGGTTTCTCAGAAGTCATCAAAGTTGGGTAAACTTAGAGTGCAGTGAATGGGAGAGTACAACAAATAATTTTTTTAATCCTGTTTGCTGAAATAATAAAAGAAAAAGTCCATGATGGTGTTATCAAGACTTTCAGAAAAAGAACAAAAATAGTGTGAGGCTAATAAGGACCTCTAGAAGAGATAACAACATCAGATTTACAGTCCCACCTGTTGACACTGCATTAGAAACGCCTTGCACAGTAATTCATCTTTTGTAATTTGATGCAAAGATGATATAATACATATAAAATGTACACGCATATAAAAAAAGAAAAATCAAAATTATTAAAGGCTTTTAAGGATTTAGAATTATGATGAATATTAAACACACCATAACAGTCTTGTGATAAGGGTCCATAACCTTGTAATAACCTGGCAGAACATTTTGGTATTTAACAGACTTATTTCTCATTGTTTCTCATACATTATATTATTTCAAACTACTCCAATGTCAATAAAAGTCACTTAATTGAACTTTAGAGAATTTTCAACATTAAGAGTCCAGAGCAGAGATCAAGGTCCCATAATGCAATTCACAACCGTAAAGAAAACAGTTAACAGATATTTTTACAGTATAGTTACCATTAAATAGTAATTGTTAATCCAAAATCAAGCAAAAAGTGCTTAAGGGTAGCTTAATTAATGTGTCAGTTCTTATTGGGTAAGGGATTCATCAGAATAAACAGCTAGAGTAAGTCAAAAAATAAGGAACCCTGATGAAAGCAAGTGTATGGCAAAACGCATAGGCACAGTTTTAAGGAATACCCAAGTCAATAAAGGCTTTTTAATATTTTTTTTCCAATTTTTTAAGTGCCTTGGGCTTACTTTTGCCGTTTACTAATACTTATTACTCAGCTGCTAGAGCTTATTCTTTAGAGAGTACAACTATCCTGCACATGTTTTATGCAGCAGATGCCCTTCCAGCCACAACCCAGTATTGGGAAACACTCACTCTCACACAAATACACTATGGACAATTTAGTTCGTCCAGTTAATCTATAGCGCATGTCTTTGGACTGTAGGGGAAACCAGAGAACCCGGTTGAAACCCACGTCAACACAAGGAAAACATGCAAACTCCAAAAAGAAATGCCAATTGACCGAACTATGACTTGAACCAGCAACCTTCTTGCTGTGAGGCGACATTACTAACCACTGAGGTACTGTGCCGCCCGGGACTTATATATGAGTATCTATATTTTTAGATGCTTATTTAATAGATACTACCACTTATTGGATAAGCAATGAGTGCATTTTTCATTGTAATGACAAACTTCATATTTTATATATTCATATATTATATAACTTCATATTCATATATTCTTTTAGTAATGAAAATGTTTGATTGTGAGCACCAGCATGTGCTCTCGTACTGACTATTCATTACAAGTACTTATTTTATTTATATAATTTTAATTATCATTAGATACAAGTAGTAAATTATTATATTAATAATTAAATATACTAGTAATTAAATATATCTCCTCACTATAAAAGAATCCTGGTAATTCTAAATTTTTAAGCTGAATTAAATTAGCGAGTCTATTGAACTTATATTATGTCAATCTGACTTAAAACAGCTTGCATAACATATAAAAGTTATAACGTTATTAACCTAGTTTAATAAGTTAAAGTGACCTAAAAACTTACGCTATCAGTACTAATCAATCATAAATTTATACATTTTACCTATTAAATGTTATTTAATTGTTCTTAATTACTGCACACTGATATTTATTCATTAGATGCTTATTCTAATTTATTAGATACCAGTACTTCTTTAAATACTCTAATACCTAATACCAATACCTTAATACTAATACTCTTACACCTTAAATACCTTATAAAAAGATAATAGTAGTTATTTATTAGTACTTCCTGATTGGATATTATTATCTAGTCGACATTCAAAGTCAAACAACAGGTGTTCACCATGCAAAGGACTGTACAGGTATGAGTTTAATAGATTTAAACAAATAATAAATAAATAAATAAAATACAATAAAACAAATATAGTGAATAAAATGACAGGTCTCCCATACTTTTTCTAAAATGTTACTAAGCAGCAAAAAAAAGCACAAAAAAAGGTAGACGTGACTGGTAAAGTAATAACTATTGCTACAGTAATAACATATGAGTATCTAATAAATAAGTACTAGTGGAACCTAATGAATAACTACAAATATTAATTAAAATGTTACTAGGATTGGACGAATACGAATGCTAATGCCTATTAAATAGTTTCCAGTAATTAGTATCAGCAGAGTATTGGTATCTAATAAATTAAAAATAGTATGTAATGAACAAGCTTTAATATTTGAAATAGTATCATTTAATGGAAAAGACACTAGTTATTAAAAAAAAAAAAGATTATAATCCCTATAGGCCCAAACTCCTGGAGGCACTGCACAGTTTAGTTCCAATCCTACAGCCCCACTTACCTGTATCAAACAAGGCTAAATGACTTAATAAGTTGGATCAGGTGTGTTAATCAGGGTTGGAACTAAACTGTGGTGAGCTGCGGCCCTCCAGGAACTGAGTTTGACACATGTGCTACAGGCAGCATGAAAACCGATTGGCCTACAGAAATGTTAAAACGGTTTGCCATGGTGTGTATTCTGTTCATGTGTTCTCCAAAAGAGTGCGCTGTTGCACCATAAAGCATAAAAACGAAAGTTCACACACAAGTCTATTTTACTATTAAGGAAGTCTGACTCTGTAAAGTCTTGTGAAAGCTATTCACTAGCATCCACATGCTGAAGCATGCGTCATGTGCGTTGCCATATTTGTTATAAGAAGTTAATGGGCGTATTATATATAGATAATATTTGAACAAGTAAGCTTTTGAAAGGTGTAATACTATAAAACAGTCCTTTATTCTCATTGGTTGGGCCGCCTTGAAGAGTCCATTACTCCACCCCCGTGACCTCGTTGCATCAGTATTACTTTCTCTGCCTCTGTGTTGCTGAATGCAGTTCCTTTTATTATTCATTTCAGCAAATTAATACTTGTATAACTATAATTACTTAATATAACTATTAGTGACCCCGCCCTTTAATCGTGAGGTAGATCGAAGCTCTATATGTGTGTGTCATAAAAATATAAAAACAAAATCAGAATATTTTCAGAAAACATTACACACTGTTCATCTAAAAGGCATCTAATAGTGTCGCTTTGGGTTTATACTATAAAATCTAAGAGATGAACGCATTTATTTGTGTGAGAATACTTTTTAAACAGTTTTTTCTTTCAAAAATGCATTACACTATAATAACAGTACATGAATAATGATGTATTAATATGTAAACTAAACATTACATTATTATGAATTAATGATGAGTTAAAGAGCTTGCTAATCATGAACAACCTTAACATGAGTCGTAAGAGTTCATGTGTAAATAAAGGCTACCTTAATTACTTGTTAGTACATTTTTAATTAATGTATTAATTAACATTAAAGTTTATGGTAAATGTAACCAACATGATCTCATGTTCTGTTATTGTATAATTATGTCATGACTTTACTTGAAGGGGGTACATCATCCTTAACTCATTCTCATGAACTCCTGTGTTTAAACTGTTCATGTTGATATTGACCAAACTCGTTATATTGCTATTCATTGTAAACGCACTATATGGACCTGCCTAAGGAGTTCATACGTAGTTAAAATGGGTTAATGATGATGAGCCCCTCCAAGTAAACTCGTGATAATTATACACTAACATATCATGAGATCATAATGGTTAAATTAAGCTAAAATTAAATAATACATTAATGAACAAACAATAATGTACAAGAATTAAGTTAGCCGTTCACATGAACTCAAGTGACTGATGTTGTAGTTAAAGTTGGTAGCCTACATGATTAGCGCATAAGGATTAGTTCTTAATAATGTTTAGTTTACACATTAACACATTATTATTCATGTACTTTTATTTTAAAGTGTTACCAATAAATGTCTCAAACTCTAGTTTTGTTAATGCAATTACATTACATTGCCAGCTAGTTACTGTCAGACACTATTTTTTTATTTTTTTTGGCAGAAGGGAGGATTTTAATCATTTAACTTGTAAATAATGAACTGATATTAATAATTTTGAATTAATTATTATGTGTTACTCTATATCTCTTTTAAATCCACTGTCAACTGTACAGTTTTATGGCTTTACTCAACATCTTTATCCTTCCCCCCATTTATTGTAGTCATCTTTAATGTTGCACTTTACACAATACCAAGAATCAATGTTAATTTAAGAACTCCATGTTACAAGAACGGGATGTGACTAAACTTGTCAACTAAATATCACTGCATTAATCAGAACATCCTGACAAAAACATGAAACAGTAACTGATGACTACTGCTGGGTTGGTTACTTACAGATTGTTTTACTGATAGCAATAGAACTTTTATACTCTGTGTAATGGATTTGGACTACTTTCTGGATTACTTTTACATGAAGTTACTTAGTCTTTTTATAGCTTATTTTAATTTATCCACAAAGTTGTAAGCGTTGGATAACAAGTTAATTTAACAATATTGCATTGGAAAACTTTAAAAACTAGCAAAATTGGAATGTTGAATAATTAAGTCCCACTGTGCAGTCATTTGCATTCATGTAATCCATAAAAAATAACAAGTTTAAAATTGTCGTTAGAACTGATTGAGTAATCTAGATTGCATGTTTTAATAATAAATCTCAAGTAACTATATAAACTCACAATTAATTTCTATAAGAATCAAACATTATAGATGTGATCGATTTCCACAAGTAAATGACTATTTTTCCCTCAGATGAAAAAAGTAGGGCAGTGGTTTTCCCAGAAATGCTTGTCTATATCATATTGCTCAATAACAACGCCTACGTCAAGGTTTGAAGCTTCAGCTTTGTGAAGACATGTCACTTTCTTTGCAAGATTTTATGAGTAGACGGGAAAGAACTTGATCAGGAAAACCTGAAATGTAATTAACATTTTAACTGATAAACAAAGTTACGCCTACTGTTTGGTGTAGATTTAGAACAATCACGACCATAAAAACCTCTCAAAACAAACTTACCACAACCTCAGGAGTTATGATCAAGTAGTTAGTTTAAAATTTCTAAAACAAAGCGAGGCGACAGTGCTACTGTATACATATTTTTATTCCTCAGTATAAAACAGAGTTTAAGTAACAGCAGTTTTGTATTTGTCCTGCATACAGTATCTGTCAGTACCCCATTTACATAAAAAGTACAAAGAAAGGTGTTAAAAAAATAATAACAAACATTTGTTTTCTAATGGCACAGTGACAGTGTATATTATATTCAATATGTAAACAAAATATTGGAGCAGATTCTGAAAAAAAAAAAACTTTAGGGAAATGTACTTCAAACATTTTACTTTTCACTTTCCTTTTTACTTCAGAATTATTTGTGAAATTTACCAATTCCATTAATCTGGCTATTTTACTATTGTATCTATTTTACTGTATTATTATATTACTTTGATCATCCAAAAACAATGTACAAATAATCTGATATCAATATATATAAATCATATGACAAGGTCATGTTTATATTTTACAAACACAAAATGTCATATATTTACATAAATATTAAATAAAAAGGGACATTTAGATATATTTAACCAATACAAATATGTAAATATTAGTTTAAATATATATTTTTCAAATCATATCTCCTTATGAGATGCATTTATGATAATTGTATGCCATTTTTACATCCATTTACATGTCATACAACTAACTTCAATCCATTAGTTCTCTTTGTAACCATATGAAAAAGTGTGTAGATTTTTTTTCAGTGCAGTTTCTCCATGAATACAGTGTAAGAATAGCTATGAAGTATGTAAAATCAATGACAAAGCATTCACACATGCGGTACAAACATGATTATTTTACAGCAGTCCAGGATGTTAATACAGTTTATACCCAGAAACCAGAACAACAAAAGAAAAAAGAAACTACTATTTGCACTGCACTTGCCATCATTGTTCTTCAAACTGTCTCATATTTCACATGACTCAACAAAACACAGCTCACAGTGTAATGGAGGAAACAATTTCATATTAATCCTCAGTAGTCTTAATACACCGATTATTTCTCCTAGTGCAATTGATCCCATCACTGCTCCAGTTCATTTGGATCCAACACGCTTGGCGTTGTCAGCAGCTTCCGTCAGTGAAACAGTCCACACGGTCCAGTTGTCATCCGCCAGACATGATCCTTGAGGATACATCAGACCTCCGACTGAACTAGCCAGACCAAACAGAGCAACCAGAAGAGAAACTGCGGTTCCGATGAAGTAGACCTGTTCGACTCCAGACATGATTCTGTGCGGGATTGTTCTCTATAAACAAAATAAATAACACATTCGTGCCATGCTTTCATCAGTACCGGAAGTAAATAATACATAATTACTATTTAATAATACTTACACTAGCCCACTTAATAATAAACTGTATAGTCAATTAATTTTACACCGATCAGATTTACTGAAAGTACCAGTGATCTACTTTCTTAACACAAATACTGACAAAATACTAAAGCAAAACTAAATAAATTCGTGTTTCTTACCAGGTGTGCTGATCGTCGTGCACGGTTGAGGATAATGGGTTTCAGTGGACGTACTTCTCCTTTTCAAAGTGCAATAACGTTACCTTTAAAGCATCTGGGATTTTCCTATAAAAAAATTCCCGCGATGAAAGAGGAGGAGGATCCTTTAAAATGAATTGTCTGAGCCGACTCACAAAATCTGTCCGAACAATTCCGAAAAAAAGTAGGTTCTGACGTTTTATTTACCACGCGAGAAGTTACACGAAGAGTCATTGAAGAAATGTTTACAACGTTGATCTGACAGTTTTATTGACGCATATCTTTAATATTTTATGCTAGCCTTACAAAAACGCAATAATCACTGTGAAAGCTACAGTATGATGATAGGCTTCGAGGCTATGGCAAGCGGTTTTAACATTTATTAAACGTTCAATCAGTTTTCATTTATATTTTTTTAAAAACTGTATATTTTTCTCAAAGAGTTATGAGATCTCCTAGTGCTTATTATTTTGGTACCATGTGTTTTTCACTGAATCATTTTTATATACTCATACCCACATGGCAAATTTTCTCTGGCCGAGCTCTGGCCAACAATCAGCTTTTGAATTACGGTGAATTACGGTGAATTACAGTACATTACTGGACCAAGTCTGGCTTTCAGACAAGGGCCAAAGATGTTCCATATCTGGGCCAAGTCTACGCCAAGTTAATAACCCATATGTGGGCAGGAACTGGGTAAGATATGGGCCATGTTTGGCCATTGTCTGAAAGCCAGACTGGGTGTGTCACAACTGCAATGACATTGATAAGCCTATGATGCATTGTGATTTAGGCATGTTAATAATGGGAATTGTTAGTAATAGTTAAGAATAATATAATTTGTACAATAGTCATTTTATTAATAAAATATATTTAATGTAGGTTTAATTCAGTTATTTTGTAACATACAGGAAACAACAGATTATTTAAATAATGAAATATTGATTGTTTCCTGCATTAAATTAGAAGATGCAAACAGGAAGATGGAAATGCCTTTGTGTATTAAAATATTTCATTTTTCAAATATATTTCAAATGTATTCTAAATGTGGGTCAAGACACATAAGGCCAAACCTACATGGCTCACATAACAATTTTTAACATCTGGGCCAATGTCTGGTCCATGTCTTGTGTACCAAACCTCTACCAAACCCAGGTCATGTTTGGCCCACATCCTGTATATCTGTGCCAGATGAATGCCTGCTGTGCCAGCTTAATGATAAATCTGGGCCAGAATAATTTGCCACTGGGAATTGGGGCTACTGGGATTGCACAACACTATGGTACCAAATAGGTGGAGCTAGTAGACTCACTACTGAATGCTGAGAATTCATCAAACATCATCAGCTTGTGCAACAAGACAGGCAACGACAACACAAGAAGGGCTATTTTTCAAAACACAGATGAAAGACATGACCTTATTAATACAATAACAGCATGCAGCAATGCTCCCTGCTCAAACAAAGCTAGTCTTTTTGTGACAAACAGCCACATGCTAAGAAGAAATCTGCTGTATGGCCTCCATTGTGGTTCATAAGCCTGTCATATGTAAATATGTGGAAAACGCGAGAGGTGATGCTTCCTCTCTCTACTTGTCATGTGGCGAATTAACTCAAGTTTGCAATATGTAAATGGAATGAACTGCTGCTTTTATTTAAGTGAAACTGACGTTGGTCTAACTGTCTGGCCTACACTACGTCTACCAAGTAAGGCTAAGGGCTGGTGTAGTGCTGAAAAGTGCACTCCTGCTAGATTATGCCTCACCACAATAACCTGTAGAGTAAAGTCAGGATTAGGTGTGAGGGTAGGGTTTGCAGGTGTAGTTTGAATTAGGGAATCAGGTAGTCAATTGAGCAAGGGGGTGCATAAATTGGCAGGAGTGCATTTCACAGCACAAGACAGACCAAGCTAAAGGTCGGCCATTGTGCACTGTCATTCTGCCGGCCAGCGTTGGTCCAGCTAGTAGGTTTTGTATGTTCTGAACACGCCTCTCGTCACGCTAACGTCAGGGCTCATTGGCCTGATTTAGCATGTCAAATTGGCATCAGGTCGTCGGCTGAAGAGAGTGCTCTGACTGCTTATTTAGCAACGAATCAGAGCACAATGAAGTGCCAGTAAACAATTCAAGTCAAGAAGGAACACAAAGAGCCCGACTGTACTTTCACTACATTCTCAAATATTTGATATGGATTATTAGATGATCAGACATATTTCCAGAAGTGAATCCCTCCGTGATGAGTGACCATTACAGTGATAATGGATACTAATGGATACAGATACTAAATGCTGCTTTGTTTATGCTGTGTATGCGTGCACTTTAAAACACTTTGAAATAAATATAAAAATGGCAGGATTTCTTTCCTTTTCTATTTCAGGCACCTTCGCCCGTCCTATGCAATCCTTAAAACAGTCGGCTTATATGGCGATGCGTGACTGTCAGACACTCTCCATATTGATAAATAAACAATGTTTCCCAAATGGATTCTGTTCATGCGATTAGAAGCAGAGCAAAAGTGGGGCTTATCAATCCCTTATTTTGACATCCCAATGTTGACAGGTATGTCATAATGTTCAGTGGAACTGAGGCATTAAAAAGACGCAAGTACTAACTAGGCAGGCAGCATAATGGTTCAAGTCCCAACTGGGCCAGGAAGCATTTCTGTGAGTTTGCATGTTAGTGAGTGTGTGTGAGAGTTTCCCAGCACTGGAGGTTGCACAAGTAAATGCACTCTCAGGACTGGGTTGTGTCGGGAAGGGTATCAGCTCATAAAGCATGCGCCAGAGTATTTGGTGGTTCATTCCTCTCTGGCAACCCCTGATAAAGAAGAGAATAAGCTGAAGGAAAGTGTGTATTCTTACATTTTCAGTAGATGTTACATATACATTAGGTTATTTAGCACTTTAGTTATTTGATACTATTAAATACATATTCTACTACTGTACTACTAATTTATTAGACACTGGTATTTATTTTAGTTGTTACTATTAACATTTTGGTAAATTACTTCTACGGGCATGTGATTAACATATTAAGTACTCTAGATTTGTCTTGCAAATGTGACCGGTACTGTAGTTTTCTTTTTCAGTGCACCTATTAATCACTAACTAACAATAATTCTAATAGTAACAGGTAGACAAATCTTTTGAAATATTACAAGTATGCCATGCCTTTGATTACATTCTAGTACTGATTTATAACTTTTACACAGAGCTTAAGTTGTACCGGAACACGCCGGATCCGGAACCTCTGAAATCTGATCTGGCACCTCATTTTACTGATCCCTCTCCCCAAAAGCCCTCCTCCCCTGTCTGCTGTTCATTTTCACTTTCTTCTGCGACTCCCCAACCCTCCTCACTTTCGTCCGCGATAACCCCCAGTTTATATGGTAACTGTTAAAACAGCTTGCCATATGACCAACTGAGAAAAACGAATCACTGGTGCAGTTCAAAGTGTTCAAAGGAATCGATTCCCGATAACATAAGGAATTCCCAAACTGCTGGCATTTAAAGTCTACATGTAATTTCACAGAAAAACAAATGAAAGAACTGAGCTATTATTATGCAAAGAACCAACCATAAAGACTTTTAATTAAACATTTTATCAACATTAGTCAGTCATTAAAAACTGTAGTAACTGGCCATTCCAGTGAAACAGGATGTTCTTTGTGAGTCATCAGAAACGTGAAGTGCAAGTGATTAAAGCGTTTTAATATTAAATTCTAACATCTAAGCACTTCTTTCTGTTTGGCAAAATAATAACAGATGAGCACTTTGATGCTGAACTTTTGAATTACATGCAGACTTTAATACCATATGGAGAATTGCGCAATAGGAAAATGTATTATTTTATAAGTGAATATGGTCTGTGCTGCCCCCCTTTGTTTGAAAGATAAAATATATGTTTTCGAAATTACCGCTGGAGGGAGCAAGAAACCGCAGTGAATTATATAGAAACAAATAAAATATGCAGATTTTAATATCACTCTGACACGTGTCATACAAACTATTTCCCTTTGTTCATGAGGATGAAATGAACGTCCTCGTCATGTGCTTATAACCTCACATTCTGTTCTATAATGGGACAGCAAACAAAATGTGCATGAGATCAATTGGTCATGTTAACCACATGAGAAGTGAGATGTTTTTTTCAACCGAACGAAAGATAAGTGATTTTTCATAGATAAGGTCTTCTTTGCACTGCCTGTGTGTGTGTGTGTGTGTGTGTGTGTGTGTGTGTGTGTGGTTGAAGACAGTCAGCTACTGTTTTTCTATAAGGTTTAAGAGGATTTCAGCCTAAGCTACTGTCTCCAAATCAGCAACCACCTGCTTCTGCTTAAAGCGATATATAGTGTATAGAAAAATTTTTTTTTAGTTATTGTGCACAATACATTTATCAGCTAATGACAATGTGTTTTGACAGCATCTGTGGCCTTGTCATTGAAGCATGCATAATTATGGAGACTTGATAATCTTAATAAAACAAACTCCTTCACACCTTCTGAACATAAACAATGCCCTGTTTTGGGTTAGTTCTGATTCTTCTGATTTTATCTATTTTGTTGTCGTTTGCTACTTGCCTTTTTGGTTTTATCATTTTTTTTGTTTATTCGCATGGCTTATATAATTTACGCTTTGTATATCTTTTGTTTGTTAGTTTGATTTATTTTGTTTCTATTTGCTTATTTTATTTGTTTTGTCTGCACTCAAAAATATTTTTGCTGCTTGATCAAACTATGCATTTAAAATAAGCTGAATCAAAGCAATTAAAAGTTTTTTGGCGGTACAACCTCATATTTTTATGTTCAATTAACTTACATAAAAAATAAAAATAATTAAGTTAATAATCAATGCATTTTGGGAAAACTTGAAGGGATTCTGTGAAACCCAGCATTTTGTACAATGTGTTTTTTTATACAAGTTGTATAACAGTTTTCAATTATTTGTTTATTCTGTTTGCTTGTTTTATTGCTTGCGTGTCTTTCTATGTTATATTTCTGTTTTGTTTCATCTAGTTAAATCCATTTTTTTTTATTAGTTTTTGTTTGGTTGTGTCACTTTTCTAGCTTGTTTCTAGTTTGATTTGTTTGCTTATTTTTTCACTTTTCTGTTTTGTCCATTTTGTTTTGTCTTGCTATTTTTTTTTAATTGTTTCATCTAATTTGTTTTATAATTTTTTGGTCTGGTTGATATATTTTGTTTACTTTCCTTGTGTAAAATGTTATAGTTAGTTAGTAAATTAGTTATTATTCATTTATTTTTTCATTTATTTGCCTTTATTTATTTTGGTTGATTCATACTTGAATTTTTCTAATTAGTTTCTAGTTTGTTTTGTTTGCTTATTTTATTATTTGTCAGTTTTGTCCATTATGTTTTGCCTTGTTTTCTTGTTTCATCTAATTAGTTTTATCCTTGTTTTTGTCTAGTTGATGTATCTATTTTCTGTGTGTAATATTTTATGTAGTTAGTTAGTAAATTAGTTATTAATCAAGTATTTATTTATTTATTTACCTCTTTACCCTCTTCTTTATTCTTTTAATCTACATTTTGTCTTCATTTAATCTAGACTGTTTTGTTTGTTTATTTTATTTGTCTTGTCTATTTTCTTTTGTTTGGTCTTACATGGCTTTATTTTATTTATTTGTTAGTAGAAATTTAATTTCATTCATTCATTCATTTTCTTGTCGGCTAAGTCCCTTTATTAATCCATGGTCGCCACAGCGGAATGAACCGCTAACTTATCCAGCAAGTTTTTACGCAGTGGATGCCCTTCCAGCCACAACCCATCTCTGGGAAACTTCCACACACATTTACACACTACGGACAATTTAGCCTACCCAATTCACCTCTACCGCATGTCTTTGTACTGTGGGGGAAACCAGAGCACCCGGAGGAAACCCACGTGAACGCAGGGAGAACATGCAAACTCCACACAGAAACGCCAACTGAGCTGAGGTTCAAACCAGCGACCCAGCAACCTTCTTGCTTTGAGGCGACAGCACTAAATACTGCGCCACTGCTTCGCCCCTAGTAAAAAGTTAATAATCAAATCTTTTTTTTATTTATTTATTAGCCTTTCTAACCTCTTTTTTAGTTTTGTCTTTATGCAAACTAGATTGTTTTGTTTGTTTATATTATTTGTCTTGTCCATTTTGTTCTGTTTGATCTTATATGGCTTTTTATTTATTTTTAGCTAACTATTGTTAGCTATTAATCAAATTTTTTTTTTCTATTTATTTGCCTCTTTACCCACTTTTTATTTTTAATCTACATCCACATATTGTTTTGCATTTAATTTATTTGTTAGTTAAATCTATCTTGCACACAACTGTTTAAACTTTATTTAGTAACTGTAGTTTTAGCTACCTTGTATCATTTGCTTTCTGGCTTTTCTTTTCTCATACAGTATGTTTTGAGGTTATTTTACCTCCGCATCTATTTTTGTTTTCAGCTAGTTTTTGTCTGGCTGACTCGTTTTATCTCATTTCGCTCTGCTTGTTTGCTCCTGGCCCTATGCACACATTTATTCATCAAGTCTGAGTCAGTAAAGTGCCTTTTTCGTCTTAATGGTCCCCAGGTCTAATTCTCCAATCCTCTTTGTGAGAGTGACGTGTGCTCTTGACAGAACCACAGCCAAAGCCACAAAGAGAGCGAGGGAGAGAGAGAGAAAGAATTGCTGCTTTCCATCTCCTCACTGTCCTATAGTCTGTAACTCCCCAGGGCTCGAACATTCTCCTGCTATCTCTAGTTTATTTGTAAATCCCTCCTTCTCGGTCATCCTGTTAAACCGACGCAATCTAGAGGGATTCAGAGGTGGGAATATCTCCACAGCGACACCCTGGTCTCCATGTGAGCAGGTGCGTAAAGCATGGATCCACAGTTATTGGAAATTCGCTCACCCTCAGTCTCAAAGCAAAGCTGACTCGGCCAACACAAACAACCACTGGAGACAAGAAACAAGCTTTTTTTTTTTTTTTTTTTTAATCTCCGGACTGAGATAGATGACTTATAAAGTGCTTTTGAAAAATTCCATTCTTGAATCTTGGATGCATGATATTGCCACTTTGAATAGGATTCAGAGAGCATGATTTGAATGCCTGGCTTATACTGGTTGGATTTGGTTTGGAAATGAACAGCGCACATACTTTATCCCTAAGCAGGACAGAGATGGAGGAACTTCCAGAGGACTTCCAAGAACACAAAATTATGAACACTGACAGCATTGAATGTTCCTTCAACGGCTTCCCTCATGTGCGAGGACATGAGTCTGCAGCCCAACGCTACACAGCGACATGCGTACAAGCTGGTTTTCCATATAGGTGAGTCCCAGGACAATAAGTCACTGTAATATTATTACTTCTATTTAGGTCTTGGTAATTGAGATTTAAGTCTTGCATTCTATTGTCTGAGCTGCTTTCTTTTTTTAAAATCCCTTCTTGTCATCCTGTAATTAAAATGTAAGTCTCGTTTTTATCTCTAATCTACAAGAGCGTCAAGATTAGAGGAAAAAATAGCCTTGCATAATTGAAGGTCTTAAAATCTAATGCAGGGTCAGCAAAAGTTGCCCTTTAAAAAAGCTATTCTTAGCAGCTCTGCGATCGAGTGTGAAGTCCTGGCGGGTCAGAATTTGAAATAGATGCTGGTGTGGAGGATATTCTGACCCATATGTCCACTGACCTACATATGGTAAGGTACACATAACCGACTCACCTCCCTGTTATGATGGGAGGAGACAAGGGTCAGGACTTTTAATGGCTGCTGCTTCTAACACACACACACACACACACCTAGCCATACTGATTGTCGGAAATGTAACTTGACTTGTCTAAATCCCTACTGCCCAACCTCACCCTGGCTATATAGGGAGTTAAAGGAACTCATATTACTAATCGCCTGGGGGTGACTTCAAGTAAAAGATTAAGCCTTAAAAGGGCCCTTTAATGGAAAAGATCATAATTTGAGTTGTTGAATGGCATGCCAGCAAATTTGGAGAACAAATTGCTGTGGTATGGTTGGCTAGCCATGTTAATCACTGGAATGCACACCAAAGGAAAACACCCCGTACTTGATCACAAGTCACATTAAAGTGTGTAAATCATTTAGTTATAGCGTGCAACTACAATCCAATGTCTAAGAAAATGCAGAAAACAATAGATAAAGGTGAATGATACACTTTAAAGTGCAGTTTTTAAGTAAAATGCAGCTGTAAATAACTTCTGGTTTCATCATAATTATTAGCTTGTGCTTTCATGTGGGCAGTCTGCTGGCCGGGTAATAGGGAGAATTTTGTAAATTTCTTTAAGCATGGTCACCCTTCAGCAATTGGAGTGTGGTAATTGGTTATGGCTGACTTTTAAATCTAGTAGTTGTGCTGGACAATTACCAGAGCCACCATGTGTCCTGTCACTGGATGTTACATTATGGAAGTGGGTCACAGGCTTATATTCTGCATTTAGTTAAGGCCTCCCGAGGGAAGAGAGAGAATATTATCCACAGTGCAGCGTAGATTATTTTAAAAAACTGTAGTGTCAGGCCCGTAGCCATAGGGGGTTCAGGTAGTACCGATAGATAACCTATAGAAGGCAGTTTTAAGACAAATATAATTTATAATTTTACAAATGGACAAATTCTGACTAAGGAAATGAGCTGACCAGTTTGTTATTTGCCTATAGGCTAGAGTTTTTAACTTTGTTTTTATTTTTGTTTTTTAATGATGGATGATAATTAAGTTGCATTTTGAAAACAAACACATTTTTATATTTCTTTGTTCATTATTTTAATGAATAATTCTAAGCATTATATATAAAACTGTAATAACCTACAGTTTAAATGCATATTTTTAAATAAACACTTCATGGTAAAATAGTATGGTAAGCACTTGTAATCACCATCTGAATGATTTATGCATAAATTAGGGTCTTAAATGCCATTAAAATATAATCTTTTAGATTACTTGTTTTAGGTAAGGTACTCTGAGTACTTTAAGGATTACTTTTAGATTACTTTTGACCTAATTTCATTTTTTTAATGATATGTTATTTACATGGGAATTCTATATCCTAAGTATTGAAAAGCTAAATGATAACAAATAGTAGATATTTTAGAGAAAAATGAAGAGTTGGAGAGAATAAATAAATTACAATTTTTCTGTGATAAAACTGTGTGAATACACATGCAATCCATAAAAGTTAAATATGTTTTTACAAGGACTACATTTCGTAATCTGATTATGTAATCAATATTACAATTATTCAATTTTTCACAATAAGGACAATGAAATAATAGTTATCATGATGCAAGCTGTTGATTTCGCTGTGGCGACCCCTAATTAATAAAGGGACTAAGCCAAAACGAAAATGAATGATGCAAGCTAAACCATTTATTCCCTCTTCCCCCTCTGTTTCAAAAATTGTTATTTGCACTGTAATATGCATTACAATGTAATATGCATAATATGCATAATTACTCATATTAGATAAAATGTGTTGCGACCCCTAATTATTAAAGGGACTAAGACAAAAAAAATGAATGAATGAATTGCAAATTGTTTAACATGATATTTACATTGCTTTACAGTATTATGAAAAGTCAAAGCTAACTAACCCGTACTGAACTTGGATTTTGAATTTGATTTAGGCTACTTCTACTATAATAATGTAATCCATTAAAAGTAATCCATATTAAAAAGTAACCTAATTACATATGGCCTATATAAAATCCAGAATTTGATTGTGTAATCTAGGTCACATGTAATTAGTTATTACCCAGCAATACAGAACATGAATACAGTAGGCAATACAGAATAGACTGATGTGGCAGTACTGAAAGAGTTAACCATGCCGTCACCACGTGGATGTGAAGCTGTGAGGATATGACGCGTTTTCTCTCTGTGTCTGCCTCGCTTTCTACATAAAGCCAGACTCAACACAAAAAAAATCCTGGATTCTATCGAGACCCCCAGCAGGATCAGAAAACCGGGACAATAAACAATATAGAGGCATAAGCCGGTTTTAGAACAAATATTCTCGCACAGAGAGAAAGCGGTAAGCTGGGTTTTCCTTTCTGACGCGCATCAGCTCCAGATCCACGCGTGCTCTTCTACAGAGAAGGTTTGCATTTTTTTATTTACTCAAATATCAAATTAGATCAGCTTGTTGAAGAAATGTATTGCAGATGGAGCTCAAACAAAGAAAACTCGTCTCCAGGTGCTTGTCCGCTTTTTTTCTTTCGATAGAGAAACCGGGTTTCCCTGACTTATATTTAATGTACTTAATGTAGGTCACCAGGCCAGTAGTGGAAGTCTAGATTTTGGAATTTAAAGACAAATGCGTGTATTATGAATATATTTCTGTCTACGCTCACTGTCTGCGCGCGTTTGCCAACGTCTGTTCGTTTATTTTTATATCGCGCGTGCAGATGGAATAATGTTAGTAGGTCACTGCGTGCTATTACATTATTGCAGCACTGTGTTTACATCGCGAAGCCATACAAACGTGTTGTTTTCGGCATTGCTGACGTTACTTGCTACCCGACATGTGGTTTAACAAACAGAATCTGTGGCTCTTCCTGGTCACAGCCTTCTGAACGTGTGGTTTGCTGAATTGGAAATACACCGGAATACATTTCCTGGAGTTAATATAGCGCTTTTAAACAAGATAAATCATCACGGTGGAATTTAAAACGAGGTTCTAACTTCACATTAACATGTGGAGACCAACAAATCGACCGATATTTGGCCATAATTCGACAATAACCAGGACGCGTGGCTGCTTATCATGCGCACTGAGTGGATTAAAAATAACAACATATTAGGCGAGAGTATCAAACTTAGCCAAAGCCGTCAATACAAGTCTATAAAATCAATAAAGCAAAACTCCAAAAAGATGAACTATTATAAAGAGAATGAACATCAAAATAATGTACTAACCCTGCAGGTCTAATCACAGAAGATGTAGATCTAGACAAAGTAGATCATTATAATGATACAGTGTAGCTTTGTGTAAGGCTAACAGTGGCTACCAGCAGTCTGGGAGCTAAATCTATACAGGCAAAAGTAAATTAATACCTGTGGCTCCAGATGATACATTTACAAAGTGTTTCGCTTCATAAGACCTCAAAGAAAAAGTAACCTACACCTTGGGTGGCTTTGAAATGAGTAATCCTGGAAATTTTGGGGTGGACCATCCATTCAGCTTTCAAGGTTCAGCCAGGCTCTCTAAAAGCAATTACAAACTAATTGAGAGTCCATAAAAAATGCTTTATAATCAAATAAAATATCAGTAAAGTTTAAATAAACTACCAAAATTTCATAAAACGTCCAATATCTAGTCTAATTTAGGGGTGTACATACCTGCTTCTTGTGGACCACATGCCTGGAGAGTTCAACTGCAAACAAACACTTTCTTGTAATCTCAAACACTTTGATTGATAAGTTAGCTCAGGTGTGTTTGTTTAGGACTGGGGCTGAACTCTGCAGAATGGTGGTTCTTCAATTAGTGTTATAGTTGTTGGACTACACTGGCCTAGAAATAGTCCTCCTAGTAAATTTAAATTATATAAGAGCTGTTGGTTGACATTTGCTTATATTTAGAATAAATGAATGGATAGGAATTGAAAAGAAAGATTACATTTTAGTAAACAACTATGATGATGATACTAAAATTATTTATAATTGCTACTAAAATTAAATGTGTACAATATGACAAAAAGGTTCAAAACATAATACTAACACATTTGATTATAAATTAAAGTTCCTTGAATATTGACTAGTGATGGGGAAACTATTGATGCTGATTATAGATGAAACAAGTTTGTCTATTTCAGTATAGTTCAAGAGTATATGTGCATGTCAATAGTGTACTTACTATAAGTGTTTATTTTTTAATAATTGCATGCCTGTAGATGGAACATGTAATGTCAGTACCATTACAATAAAGTAACATTTTTGTATTTTTCATTTAAATAGGCAATAAAGGGTATCATAATAAAAAAGACACTTTAAAACTATTTTTAAAATCTGTGTATTATCAGGCCCTGCAAATTGAATGGCCATCAATTGATTTGGCCATGAATTGAATGATTTCCCTGAGTATAGACACTGAGTAAATGCACCTAGAGAAATATTTTTTATGTTTCTATTCTCATTTATGGAGCTGGTTTAGTATTATTAAATAGGGCTGGGTGATTAATCGAAAGCAATTGAAGTTCAGAACCTATAATCGATCTAAGTTTTCCAGGACAATTTTTTCAATTACTTTCCCTACCGACTGTGGAGTCACATGACCCTTCTCTGTTAAAGGCTGAGGATGATTTATACATCTGATCTCTGGTCAATTAGGACGATGTACCCACATTTTTTAGCCTTTTGCACTACATTTAGAAGAAATACTGCTTATTTTTATTCCAAACATTGACAATAATTTGTTTTGTTTTTAAAAGTGCAAGATATTTATTTTCACTTTTTATAAGTAAAAAAATAGTGACTGTTTGCTTTAGGCAATGTGTGTTTTAAATTCAGTTGTTCAACGTTGATGTTCAGTAAATAATCATAGATAGTAGATAGTGTGTGTTATTTTAAAATCAGGTTATGCATCCTTCATTCAAAAATCTCTCATTTGTAATATGTGAGCATATTTATTGTACAAAACCTGTCAGTAGGTTATGAGGGCAAAAATAAATAAATAAATCGTTCATTAATCGTAATCAAGGTAAAATGTTCAATTAATCCAGATTTTGATTTTAGGCCAAATTGCCCATCCCTACTGTTAAACATGATTACATAATAGCTGAAATAATGCTAACTGAAAGCTTCAACTACAGCATCCACTATCAATTAACTGAAGCTCACAGTAGGTCTTTCTTTGAAGGTTTTTAAGTTATCCTCAATCAATATCCCTGTGAAAAACACTAGGTTTTCTACTTAGTGGAAAAACAGGGTGTTGTTGCACTTTTAAAGGGATGGTTCAATCATTTTTAAGTTTCTTTTGAACACAACAGAAAGGAGATTTTTGGTGGCAGCCATTGACTTCCGTAGTATTTTTTGGTTTCTACTATGGATGCCGATGACTGTTTTTCTTATTTTTTTAAGCAGTAAAATTGTATTGTTGTTGTTCTTCCCAACTTTTATTGTGAAAAATCTCTTTAACAGCAAAATTGCATTCCAGTTAAAATTACACTGTAAATCTAAACACAGCTCCAAAATAAATACAGACACGGTTGAACTTTGCTCAAAAACAAAACGACCGGTTGTACTGAAAAGAACTGTGTGTTATTAACAGGTCATGTTTGTGTAATTCTCTCTTCCAGTATGGCAGACTATCTGATAAGCGGAGGAACGGGCTACATCCCAGACGATGGACTGTCTGCCCAGCAGCTCTTTGCCGTCGGAGATGGTCTCACCTATAAGTAAGTACTTTTAAATGGGTTCCTCTCCCAGCACTGATACTGTGTGCGTATGTAATGGGCATCCACATTACAGATCAGATCAGCAGTCTGTCCGAGACGGACACACGGCGGAAGAGCTTTTTTCTAAAGGCGACGGTATGACTTACAAGTGAGTAACACGGTCATTTATTTACACGGATATCATCTAGGGAGCTCAATAAGGGACCAAACATGCTTGCTGGATCCAGTCAGAATGATGGATTCAGGGTCTTGGATGTTGGGAGGCAATCAGAAGGCTTTGCTTTTAATCACTGGCTGGAGGAAGCTATACCATGTATAATATATTAGCATAAATCAGCCTGGTTTGATAGTTCACCCAAAAATAAATATTCATTAATGTCATATATCACATAAATGTCATTATTTACTCTCTTAACTTCCTCCAAACCTGTTTAAGTTTTCATTTTTCTGTCGAACACAAAAGAAGATATTTGTAAGAATGTTGGAAAGCAGCATCGTATCTTCCATAGTATTTTATTGTTTTTTTTTGTTCCAATTATGGATGTCAGTGGGTACCAGTTTCCAACATTCTTCAAAATATCTTAATGCTGGACAGAAAAAAAAATTCTAAAGGCTTGTTACCACCTGAGGGTGAGTAAATTTCAATTTTAGCTTGAACTATTAATAATCCAGGCTATATTTATATATATATATATATAATTTGCATGATTGATTCAAATCATATAATAACTGATATAATATTGGTTTGAATTGACTTTCATTATATAAACTAAGCTGGTCACACTTTATTTTAAGGCTCAATCACTTTTGCCTCAACAAACACATAGTATGGTTCTTATTATTAGTTAATAAGGTAGTAGTTACATGTCGGTTTAGGTATTAAGGATGTAGAATAAGATCATGCATAATATATGCTTATTAGTTACTGATAATAAGCAGTTAGTAATCCACTAGTTAATAATGAGAATTGATACTTAAACTAAAGTGTTACCACTATACTTCCATGCTCCATTGTAATAGAGACTTGTGGGTGACATTAGGACGCTGTGAGTTCACAAGCAGTGTCATTGGTAAGATTGAGATTACAAGGTAAAAGGTTTAGCTGTATAACCGTGTTATCTGTAATGAAGAGCCTGTAGGGATGCAGCGTGGGCCACATGACTGTCCTCACGTTGGCGTCATGTGAGGAGAAGCCTTTGTGTACAGGCACATGCACACAGACATGGATAAAGAATCTGACACGGGCATATACGTGTTGAATCGATTGCTGTAATGCAAGCATAAGTGTGTTTGCACAGTTTTTTCTTCGTATGGCATGACGTGTGCTACAGAGCTATTCTGTATTAGTGTGACATGTCTCATTCCTCTGTTACTTTTGTTACTTTAAGAGAAATTTGTGTTTCCAGAAATACACATTCAACAAATTCTTTGATTTAACTAAAGCTGACCCATTGTTTTCAATTTAATCACAATTTTGTGTTGTTGTTTTCTTCTTTGATGAACTCAGCTAAAAGAAAATTAACTATTTAGTTGGTTATTTTCATTGTAATCTTTTATTTTACTCTACACAAGCCATTATAACAAGACTAATACAATAAAATAAACTTTGCACAAGAGCTATAAATACCTAAATGCAGTAAAATACAATACAATTGATCAGATTCAGTACTTACGAAATAAAAACGTTTCAACAGCTCCTAAATGTATATCGGTTTCCTACTAAAGTGCCATTTCAATTTCCGTCAAATTTACTTCTTTAACACAAAAGAAGATTGTGAAGAATGAAACCGCTTTGGTCACCATATATTCATTTTAAGGACAAAAAAAAACTTTGGTTAAAAATTAAATATGATGCAGAGAAGAATGACATGCTGATTTGGAATGAAGTGAAGAGTTTGGATGCAAAAACATCCAAATGCCGTTTGAAATTTTCCTCTAAAATGAGTACTTTTATTGGGCTCCTGTGTGTATGTTCAGTAATATCACTTTTATGGCAAGGAATAAGTCCTTTTCCTGGTGTCTAAAGTAAAAGATCTCAACATAAACAAGGGGCTGATAAAAATGTTAATTCTCTATGTAAATTTCAGACGGCAGTTACTTTAGTATTTGATAGACTTTAAATTATTCATAATATACTATACTATTTAGTTTAAATAAATGACAGTGAAACTAACAATAATACATTTAAATATATGCTTGCAAAACACTTGTTTGGTGTCCTTTTAGTCTATTTGAGAAATAAATGACATCATCCTAATTGGTTGAAGAGGTTACTCATCTCTTGGAAATAATTAACTTAGAAGTAACAGATCCTAATGTAGCAATTTAAACTGGCAGCTATTACTTTCTATTTTGATATATTCTAATTAGTGATGCACAATATCGTTTCAGGATTGATATCGCAATGTGCGAGTCCACAATAGTCACACCGCAGGGATCTGCAATGTAGTTGGAATTATAGTTGACCAGGCATAACAGTTAACAACATAGTGGAGTGATTTTAATCTTGTTTGAAAGTTTATTATTTGCATGTGTTTTTAAGACCTGACTGTAAGAATTTGAAGCACATTTAAGCCAATTGGGCACAATAAATTAAACGTTTGAAGCTTAAAGATTAATTGTACATTAAAGTATTATTTACTTGATTAAAATTATATTATTATTATTATTATTATTATTATTATTATTATTATTATTAGTAGTAGTAGTAGTATACAGTGATTATTTAATTTCTGCTTCTGAATACTTTTTGACTCAAACAAACCATAAATTATTGTTTATTTGCATCTTTTCTCTGTTGTATTTAACTTTGGTTGTCAACACTGGCTGTATACTTTATTTCTTCAAACTTTTGTGCGAGATTCAGTATTAACTAAAATTTAAAACAATGGAAAACCAAATAGACTTTTTCAGAAAAGATGCATATGAAATGTTTAGATGCAAAAACCTCTAAATGCCATCTGAAATATTCTCCTAAAATGAGCATTTTTTCTCAGCTTCCAAAGTAAATGAAAAGCAATGAAAGCATTGAAAACAACTTATTTGTTACTATACCAACAGTAAAATTACTGAGCCTCCACTCAGGAGTCGGAAAAAATATTTTATATATTTCTAATATCTAAATTATATTATATAATTAATATATTTTAGAAGACAATATCAAACCGTATTTAGAGGTTTTTGCATCTAAACTCTTCGTATGTTGAGTGTGACCCTGTAGCATGGTTAATTTTTGAAGCAATGAATGTAACAGAGCGTGAAACAATTGCTTCACTTTAGTTGAATGAAAAGAAGCAGGAGTTATGCATTGGACTACTCCGTATGATGTTTAGTTTTTTTTACAAAAAAACTAAAGCCACAATTAGACTGTTGAATTATGTAATCAAATTCTCATCACCACTCTATAACACACAATTAGGACACCATGTTACCATATTTACATCTATGCTTTAGTGTATAACACACTGTAAAAAACATTACATTTTTAGTTGAATCAAATTAACTTTTCTAGTCATCAAACTGACTAAAATGTTAAGTTAAACTTTATACAACTTAAGAAACTTAAATATTTTTATTAAAATAAGTTAAAGCAGCATATTGCATTTTTTACAGTGTAGTATTACCTAGATTCATTTAGATTTGGTCAATATAAAGCAGCAGTCAGCGTGTTTGTGGTGATATTTGGCATTGTGCACGTCTGCATATTTGGAGGTAGTCTAGCTTTCCGTCTTTACTCTGTACCGTCTTTGTGTCTAGTGAAGTTTACAACCTGAGTCATCTAAAACAGAGACTGTAGAGCTTTTGTATCATTCAGCAAAGTTAGCATGCTAATGCTAACATGCACATTAAAGAAATGGTCTAGCAACAATAAAAATGACTAAGCAGCTTGTAAAGTTATGCGGAGAGTAATCTGGAGTGGACCAATCAGAATTGAGAGTGGGCAGGGCTAACAAACAGAAACCACACAACATGTCCACATATCAAAACCTGTTAGCACAAACAATCAGATTATGCTTGATAAGAGGTATTATCGCTTGATACTACTTATCCGGGTCTATAAAGGACAAATATTTTTGTACCTGGCAGTCAAAACAGTTCTCAGATTTGTCGTATAAAAGAACCAGACTTTAGCACATTTTATTCAGGGCATGTGTCTGTTTTGTCCTCACAGCTTCATTCATTTTGGCTTTCCCAGATGTTCACACCCTGTGTTGTTGATGTTTAGGGGTGTTTGGCTGCAAATGTGGGCGCAGAGGAATCCGCCCTGTTCCTGCAGACACAGACGCCTTTTTTTAGCCGACCACAAGCGACATGGAAAATTTGTTTATGTCTTTCAAGCTCTGTCTTTCTCGTTCATTTTTACATACACATGACATATTTAAAATCCTTCTACATTCTCTCTCGTAAGCAAAATTGTAAACTTTCTTAATTTGCCAAATTGTCAGATTTTTGCCTGAAACTGTTTATTTTTTTTGTATTCTCCTCTCTGGGCTTGTTTCTATCTTTTTAATCCGAAATTATTTCTTGAATTTTTTTACTTTACTCCTTATACCTCCCAAACCATCAAACTTAATGCCTCTTTTGATATTAGGTTGGTTAAATCAGCTTTTTTTTTTTTTTTTTACAAAAGCACCAATCTTCTGGATGTGCAAGCAGAAAGTACTTAAACAAAATTGTTCATTTGACATTGATCAATTTTAATCAAAACAATTTATTATTAACATATTTTACCATGCAAATGTTTACCCTCTAATCAAACGCTTCAACTACCTCTGGAATGGACAACTTTAAAATATTTTAGACTGTGTTTACACTTCTAGTTAGTGTTGACCACTTGTAATATTAATTTCTGAAAAAGCCAGGTGTACCAGGTGCCTCTCTTTTGACATAATTGATGTAATCTGGTCACTCAAGTCAGCAGGATTTATACAGATTTCAGTAGGCAGTGAGTGTTGTTTCTTGTAAATGAAGGCATGTCAGAATGTGCCTGACCCGCAGACATTCTTCGAGCTCACCTCAAAATCCACTCTCAATTTAGAGTGCCTTATAATTTAAGATGTCATGAATGGAGCAGTCAGCATCGGGTTTTCATTATCCCTAATGTTTATCTAAAACATAACATTCCACATAACCTGGAAGAACAGAACGTCTCTCCATATAAAACCAAAATGGATGTTTTGTGACTTTTTGCTCACATCTTTTGGATTTAAGGATATTTAAAATGCTAAAAGTTGAGAAACTACACTGTTCAAACATTTGTGGTTGGCATGTTTAAAACGCTTTTATTTAGCAGGGATGATTTACATTGATTAAATGCAACAGTATATGTATTTATGCAAGATTTTTATTGCAAATAAAGAATATTCTTCCATCTAAGAGCCAACAATATTATGCAACTACTGTTTTTATCAACATCGATACCAGTAAAAAAGTTTCATGAGCTATTAAATCAGCATATTAGAATGATTTATGAAAGACTACTCTAATGATTTGACTTCCATCAAAAGAATAAATAATATAATATAAATAATTTTTAATCTTTGTTTTTTTGTTATTTCACCTTGTTTAAAGGTGCATTCATGTTTATGATAACTACTATATACAGTATATATAGTTTGAAAAATAATTTTCAATCTAAAGAGTAGCAGTTGTACAGAGAAAATGTAAATTTTCCAGCTGAGGAATGATAAAAAAAAAAAGAATAATAATGAGCTCTAGTTTGAAGATATCAAAATGTTGACTCTTTTATAGTTTTTTTTTGACTCTGTTATACGTTGACTCTAATATAGTTTTTTTTAGTTTATAGGTGTATATTTGGATAAATGTGTAATGTATATTTGAATGTTTGTCTCTGATTGTTTTCCGTCTCTCTGTCTCATTTGCAGTGACTTCCTGATCTTGCCTGGCTTCATTGACTTCACCTCAGATGAAGTGGTGAGTTCTAGTCTGAGTTCGTCACACTCTCATTCAGTTTGTTTTCATAATGACGCTGGTCGTTTTAACAGCCCGTCTGTGTGTTCTCTGCACTATTTTTAGCTAAATGGCTGTCTCTTTTGTATCTCTGCTCGCTGGGCCAAACATTTGGGCTTAGAAGCATCCTTTTACTGTTGTCCTTTGCTTTGTTTAGTTTTTTTAAAGGAGGTAGTTTTTGGATATGTTTTAGTTTTTAATTTTTAAAAAATGATTTATCCTAGCCTCAAAATAAATATATTTTTAATTTACTAAATAGTTATTGTTCTAAAATTTGAAGCCACGACAGATTTTTGAAGTATTCATTGATTCATTCATAACAGTGGAAACATTTTACTTATTTTAAATACACAAAGACATATTTAATTATTTATTTTTGTTCAACCACAAGTTTTCCCCCCCCGGAGTTTCAAAAATACTTGACTTTTATGATTTCGTTTGCCTGCAAAGCCTGATTCAGCAGTTTTAAATTTGCATCAGATTGCTGGCAAACCAGCTGCTTTCCCCCCTTAATTTGAATTGTGTTTTGTTTTGCGAACAATCCAATAATAGCACTTACATTAAAAATGTATGAACTTTGAACATTCTGCTCCTTTTCTTCTTTAATTTTATTGCTTTTGGCACACATTAGGGTTTTAAAGATCTTAAATAATGCTGAAGTTCAAAACACAAAACGACCAAGCTAGACTGAAACTGAAAGTGGGTTTATGTAGGCTGCTGTAATAACAGTCTTTGTGTTTGGCTTTTCACAAACTGGCCTTCAGTGAACTGTACATTTGGGAAATTTCCCACTGTGGTGTTCATTTTCCCATGAGGCCGCTCTTCCTCTGTCAGTATGAATGTCAAAGCATATTTTGGGAACTTTGGCTGTTGCGAAGGGATTGTTTACAAGCTAATCAGTGATAGAGGAACACTTCTCAGTGCGGTGTAAAAACTGAAGGTCATGGCCTTCATTGTCACTCTATCCACCCACGTTTTCAAAACCGTGGTTTGCATTCACCTTTACACACATATGCAGTGACGTTTCAACTATGTGTATGTAATTTATGCAGTAAATATGTGGGGTGTGCAACATTATTGATTCATAAAAGAATAGCCATCAAACAATATTCTGCTGTATGATTTTTTTGTGCTGTACCTTGGCTGGTTTATGCATGTTATGGATAAATACGATATAAATACGTTTTTTATGAGTGGTCTGTCGAATTGTTCATTCAAAATATTGGATCAAATAGTTTGATTTATTTAGAAAAATTAAGTTCCTGTCATTTTAAATGGATCATAAAATTGTCAAAAGGTTTGTTCAAAAACTGATTTATTCATTCAGTAACAAAACCTTGCTCTGAGAAGCATAAATCTTTATTGGTGAACCAAAATAAAGAGAGACAGTATTGTGGCTAACATGTACTTCACTCAATATTAATGTTTTATTTGTTTAACTGTTAAAATTAATCACATTTGGGATGACACTGACATTCTTAAAAAGGGCAGTATTGCTGGTGATGTTACAGAATTGTATAATTTCTTCCAAATTATAAATAGAAACAAGAGTTGGTTATAATAATATACAAACATTGTCCAAACGTTGCACTTTTTTTGTTATTTTATGAAAAACAAATGCCTAAAATGAAAACATTTAGTGTAAATTAATCGTAGTTTAACTTTAACTAATGCATTATTAAAGTCTAAAGTTGTATTTGTTAATGCACTGTGAGTTAACATGAACTAACGGTATTTAATTGGAATAACATTAACTTTAACCAAGTTTTGTATTAATTGTTGTATTAGTTGTTTGATTGAATACATTAATTCATCAACATACATTTATCAAATACATCAACAAACATTAACAAATGAACCATATTTTAAATTGTTTTCAATGTTGCTTGTAATTTACTAAATTGAAAACTAAATTTGCATTTTAGTCAAACACATAACTGTAAATTGTAAATCCAAAGAAACTGACAATTCATGTCAGGTCAGTCAGATGCTCTCCTAATTTGTGTATAATATATATAGAGAGAGAAAGAGGGAAAAGGAAAGTAAAAATTAAGTCACACACTAGGCACAGATTTCCTGTTGATTTGATGTGTATAGTTGTGTTTCCATCCAAAGATAGAAATTAAATATATGCGCAAACCTGGAACAACGCATAAAAGATAAGCGAATAAAGCAGCGTTTCCATCCAATGAGTCAAAGAAAACTAAATCGTCACCTCCTGACAAACTGGTGCCAAATATCAACAGTAAAGAGGGAATTTGCTGCGGTAGGAGAAGCTGCATGAATCTTTTCTTTATTTAATACATGATTTGCACCTCAGAAGACAATCCTGACACATAATGAACATGGTGGCGTTTGAAGGCATGAAATGCGGAGCACAGACGTTCTTAACAGTTCTGGAGTTTGCTAACAATATAATAACATGAATACTGATATGGTTAAGGCATTTTAGAATGACCAGAACAACATTTTAGATGTTTTAAAATGTGCTCAGCCTGCCGTTTTTTCCATTCAGACACATTTTTATCATCACATGATCTCTTAAAACAAAATCACATGACCTGTTTTAAAACGCATACTGGAATTTGTTCGGTAGAAGTGTTTTCATCTTAATTTATTTCTTGAATAAAAAGTTGATCCTACTCAGTCCTACTCAGTATTCAAAATTTCTGCGCATCTTGACATTTCTATCAACCGTTTTTTTAAGCATTTCCAAAATAGCTTTTGAGAACATTACAGTTGTGCCTTTAGTGGCCAGTCCAGCAACAGCAGTGTCAAAATAAGTCTAAGCAAGTATTGATTTACCCAAAAGTAATGTTTGCATGTTTTCTGTAGGACCTGACTTCAGCATTGACCAAGAAAATCACACTAAAGACCCCACTCATCTCCTCTCCAATGGATACCGTGACTGAATCCTCAATGGCCATCGCAATGGCAGTGAGTACCCATTACAGCCCTGTTCTGATTGTACTGAACAGGTGTCAGTCATTCATTTAAATGTTTCTGATTCGTTCCCTTAGCTAATGGGAGGAATTGGCATCATTCATCATAACTGCACACCAGAGTTTCAGGCCAACGAGGTCCGCAAGGTCAAGGTAAGACCAGCTATGGATGTCAATGCTTACTGATTTGCCAACATTCTTTAAAATATATATATATATTTTTTTCTTTGTGTTGAGAACTCTCCCTTTAAATGTATGGTTTTATGTTTGTACCTGTTTTTAAATGCTGTTTGTGTGTGTCCGCAGAGGTTCGAGCAGGGTTTCATCACAGATCCAGTAGTCTTGAGTCCTCATCACACTGTAGGTGATGTACTTGAAGCAAAAGTTCGACACGGGTTCTCTGGGATCCCCATAACTGAGACTGGCAAGATGGGCAGCAAACTAGTCGGCATCGTCACCTCAAGAGACATTGATTTCCTGTCTGAAAAAGATAATAATAAATATTTAGAGGAGGTAGGACTGCATGTGTTTTTTTGGTTAACCAGTATTAAAAAAATAGTTTATACCAAAAAATTTTTAATGAACCCATGATTTTTTTTTCTGTCAGACGAACACAGTCGGAGTAGTTTTAAATGTGTCCATGGCTTTTCGAGCTGTAGAATAGTGTTGGATATGGACTCATTTAGTTTTTTATTTTTATTTTAATCATAAATCCATCTTCAAACTAACCCATACGCTGCCAAGGTGTTCACGCATGTCTTATGAAGTGGATTAATTTGTTTTTGTAACAAAAATATTAAAACATTTTTAAATTATGAATTCAAATTACTGACTTCCATCTGCATGCACATATACAACATATTATGCATGATGTAAGGTGTCTAGTCACAAGTACACGGCATTGAAAGAGTAATATACTGTTTAATTTTATACAGTAATGGCAAGTCAACCAGTTTTATGTTTGCTGTCTTCTGTGGTAAACAAATTGTATTTATTTGATTTCCATGAGATGCATCTATTCCCAGAACTTTGAATGCGATACGAATGCATCAGTCACGCATAATGTACATTCGGCTGCCACCAGAAGTCAGTTATTGGAGTTTATAATTTGTAGATATGAAATGTTTCTGTTACAAAGACACATCAATGTGGTTCATAAGATACGTTAACCCTTTGGCAACGTGGGTTTGATGAACGATTTATGCGCTTTTGGGTGCTTTAAAATAAGCCACTATCCTCCACCCCATTATATAGCATGGAAGAGCCAGGATAAAATATCAAATGACTCAGACTGTGTTCGTCTGACAGAATAAAATGTCGAAAATGGCACAAGGGAGTAAGTAAATTAAATCATTTTCACTTTTGGGAAAACTGTTTCTTAAAGAAAAGCTTTTCAAAGTATTTTTCACAGAGTATTTAATTATGTTGGTTAACATTATATTTACAAACAGAACTGTATTGTAAAGTGTTACCATAAAACATCAGTGCTGGGCTCTTAAGACGGTGTGTCTGTTATTGACTTCCAGGCCATGACTAAAAGGGAAGATCTTGTAGTCGCTCCTGCCGGTGTCACATTAAAAGAAGCCAATGACATCCTGCAACGCAGCAAAAAAGGTAACAACAAACAGATTGTGAAATTATATCATCGTAGCCATTAACTGAATATCAGTTGTCCTTTGAGTCCTTCAGTTCCCTTCCACCCATATTAAACTTGCATCTCCAGTTTCACAAACAAGGCTTAAGGAAAATCCTAGACTAAAATGCATGTTTGAGCTATCTTAAATGAAAATAACTTGCATTGATATATTTTAAGATAAGTCAGTGTGAATGTTTAGTCTCAACATACACACTAGTGATATGTTTTTCAAAGGCATTTTAATATGAGCTGCTTCAATACATGATTAAATTAAGGCCTAGGCATGGTTTACGCAAAGCCTTAATTGTGAAACTGACATCCTGTATTAAAGGTTTTGATAGTGTTATGTTTATATATATGAATGAGCCATTTTTTATTAAATGAGAGCAATTTTGCATATATTTCTAGCACAAACAAATGAACACTAGATGTAGTCATGTTAAAATACTGACAATGAGAGATGTGACGATGATAACTGACGATGATAGCTGTCGTAAAAATGTGTTGTAAATGTAGTTTACTAACATAAATGACTAAAGTGCAATAAAATAAACACTTAAAATTGCATTTTGAATGTTTCCTCAACATTTAGATTGAAAAAACAAAACAATAAAAAGACTAAAACCTCAAATAACTAAAAAGATATTGTCTGCAGTCTAAATAGGTTAAATTGATTTACTTGTCCAGGTAAACTGCCCATTGTGAATGACAAGGACGAGCTGGTGGCCATCATCGCCCGCACAGACCTGAAGAAGAACCGGGATTATCCTCTGGCCTCCAAGGATTCGCGCAAACAGCTGCTGTGTGGAGCCGCCATCGGCACCCGTGAGGACGACAAATACCGACTCGACCTGCTCACACAGTCTGGGGTTGATATGGTGGTTCTGGTAGGTCTCTCTTTTTAATAAATTGAATACAACCTTGTTGTTTTATAGCCAAAACAATAGTGCACTATTTTGACCAGTAAAGGTAAAGTATGCAGTGTAACCAATGCAACCATACAAGTTACAATCAAAGTTCTTCTATATCTTTTATTTTTCCATGCATATAATTAGTCTACTATGTCGAGGTGTTTCATAAACCTACCTTTTTCATTCTTCTCCTAGACCTTTTGTCCAAACAGTGGCAGGTGTATCTAGAGACTTTGAATAACAAAAAGTTACAAATTTTAGATTCATTAAATGGTTGATATTACAAGACATAGTTTATTAAGTTTACAAAGCTGTGGCTGTAAAATGACTTGGCCTATAGTTTAATTAAACAGTTCAAATAATTGTCATTAGTGTCTAGAAGTCAAAGTTAAAGGGACAGTTCACCCGAAAACGTCAATTCGCTCACTATTTACTCATAATCAAGTGCTTCTGAACGTTTATGAATTTATTTCTTCTGTTAAACCCAAAAGAAGATATTTTGAAGAATGTTAAAAAAGCAACGCTTAATATCCATAGTAGGAACAAAGACACAATTGAAGTCAATGGCAGTTTTTTTCCCGCAACACTTATCAGTATATCTTTCTTTGTGTTTATCCATGCTCAAACATGCTTGAAAAAAGAGCTTGAGTACTGGAAATGATAATAGAATTTACATTTTTGGGTGATCGCTTTAAATGTAATGAGTTTGTAAAGAAATCTGTTATCTACAATATAACTTAGTGTTTTTGAATTATCAAAGTTTCCGAAATCACTGTAGATATAGATATGGTATATAAATATATATTAAAAATAAGAGACAATTGTATTTATCTTAGAACAATGTACTTTACCTTTACTGTATCCAATACACAAAGTGTTTCCCAGCAGACATCTTGATATGAGTATGACATCCAACATTACAGGCTTGATCATGCCGCTGTAATTGAGCATTTTAAACTCACTGATGTTTTTATTTTGTCTGTTTTGCAGGATTCGTCACAAGGCAACTCTGTATACCAGATTAATATGATCCATTATATCAAGCAGAAGTACCCAGAGCTGCAGGTTGTGGGTGGAAATGGTAAATACTGGACTTGACAGACAGTTACCTCAGAGTTGCTCGGCCTGGTTTTCTTTAAGCTCAGTGTGTTTTCTCTGTCTTACAGTGGTTACAGCTGCGCAGGCGAAAAATCTGATAGATGCTGGAGTGGACGCACTGAGAGTGGGAATGGGCTGTGGGTCAATCTGCATCACACAGGAAGGTCAGGACTGAATCTGTAATACATTTTTATAATGTGGCGAGGGATGTCACTGTCAGATATTTAAGGAAGTCCAGTGGCATAGTTAGTCATGTTAAATGAAGCAATAAGGCTTTCCTCTTGTAACTGCAGACGGGTTCATTGCCTGAAGCTTTTCTATAATGTGTGCTTTGTGGCCATCTAGTGGTCATACATATGTACTGTTGTTTTCTATTATAAATGTCGGCTTTACTTTTGATTCCACAACTGAACTGATTATTTTGTTTTAATTTAATTGATAAATTATGACAAGCAATGTAAGCATTTATTTCATGTGCCAAACTAAGGAAAACTGAAATGGTATTCTCTCTTTTTGAACCAGATAACCAGATCCATCAAAGATCACATTATTTTGGCAAAATAAAAATCATGCTCCAATACAGTGCTTTAACAAACTTTGGAATATTTTGTGTTAATATTAAACAGCTTTAAAATGAGTGTAAATCTTATTCTCGACTACATATATTTAGATATAATAAACATCTCTCTCTCCTTCTGGCCACAGTCACTCAATATGGCAAAAATAGCAATATTGAGAACAAAAGAAACAATAATAATTATTTGTAAAACTTTTCTTAATTATTTATGGTAATATTATTAAATTATTTGTAATATATAACATATAATTATATATATATATATATACACCATACATTTTATAATATGCTGTAATAAATCAGTTCAAAATTGTACTGTGTAAATAAAATAAGATGACATATTTCATTGACAGAAGAGTGATATGATCAATCAGATATTCATAGTTAACATTACCTTATGTTTTTTTTTTTTTTTTTTGGGAACAGTGAAAATTAAAGCTTTTTTGTTTCCAACAGATTAAAAATATGATTGCAATTTCATATTTGTTAAGACATTTGTTGTGTTACATTTTCAAGTGTACATGTACAATTCCCAGTGAAATGCAGCTTATTTGGAGGATTTTATAGCAAACCAAGCTTCTCTGTGACACTGAAAATGCCTCTAGTCACATTCATCGATTTTGTATTCAAGTTTGCATCTCTGTAATCAGACAATATACACTATGAAAAGGTTACCATAGTTTGAAAACCTGTAATATTAGTACAGATAGTTCATTTAAAATGAAAATATACTTATTCGAAGAATGTTGGAAACTCAATAGCCACTGATATCCATAGAAAACAATGCTATGGAAAAAAATCAATGGCTACCAGTTTTCAAAATATCTTCTGTTGTGTTTACAGTAAAGAGAAACTAAACAAGTGTAAAAGTGAGTAAATGATGACAGAATCTTCATTGAATTAATAAGAAACAATCCCAACGCTCTTTTTTTTATCCTATTATTTCAAGTTATATCAGAGTTTTTTGTGCAGTTTTGATAGCACATGACGTCTTGCAACTGCTATTGATTTTAACTGTCTAAAATAACATGGTTGACCATTCCAAGATGGCGAATGTGTCTAGAGCAGTCAAATGTGTATATCTGTGATCATTATGGCTGACATGTTTCATTTTGGCTTCTTCTAGTCATGGCTTGTGGGAGACCTCAAGGTACCTCAGTTTATAAGGTGGCAGAATATGCTCGGCGGTTTGGAGTGCCAGTCATTGCAGATGGAGGCATCCAGACTGTCGGCCACGTGGTGAAGGCTTTGTCTCTGGGGGCATCGACAGGTAATTATTACACTAGCTCACTGTTAGCATTGAAATGGGCTGAAAATCTGATTACATACTTGTGTTTTTTGTGCGCAGTGATGATGGGGTCTTTGCTGGCCGCCACCACCGAAGCTCCGGGAGAGTATTTCTTCTCTGATGGGGTGAGACTGAAGAAATACAGAGGCATGGGCTCACTGGATGCCATGGAAAAGAACACCAGCAGCCAGAAACGATACTTCAGGTGCGTGTTTGTTGAGATATTCAGCATTAGGAAAACTACTGATATGGTTAGAATTAAATACTGTGCCAAATAAAGGCCTTAAAGTAGCTTAATGTAGTATAAACTAATTGTTTTTTTAGATTACACTTTACGATACGCGTAAAAATGTTCTCTTACTTGGAGTTTTTGTCTTGTTTTTTTGTCCAAATATCTAAAAGTTCTCAAATCAAGAAGCTTTTTTTGGACATTTAAAACATACATACTTGTTTTAATAAATAATTTACCAAAATTAAGTGGGGTTTTCTTAAAATCAAGCTAAATAATTGGTCAATGGGGTAAGTTAAATAATCTTGTTTTTTCTTTTGACATCGATTATTTTGCTTGCGCCGCTGGCAGATTATTTAGCTAGTTTTAATGTAATGTAATGCGAGTATTTACCAGCTATTGGTGGAGTGGGGAGCGATAGAGCCAATTCAGTGGATGGGGGGAGGATTGGGAGACCATAATGGGTAAGGGCCTAAGGAGGGAATTTAGCCAGGACACCGGGGTTACACCCCTACTCTTTACGAGAAGTGCCATGGGATTTTTAATGACCACAGAGAGTCAGGACCTCGGTTTAACGTCTCATCCGAAAGACGAATGAGGATTGAGGAAAAACTCACTTAATTTTGGCATATTATTTCCTAAAACAAGACTACATTTTTTGAATGTCCATAAAATGCTTCTTAATTTAGGAATTGCTTGATTTTTTTTGTTTGTTTTTGCAGTGTGTTAGTAAATGTTAATGTATTTATAAAACTAAGAAGGAACAATACAGCATTTATTAATCCTAGTTCAACATCTACTGCATTATTAAAAATCCAAAGTTGTGCCTAACAGTAAGTTATTAAACTGAGTATCAAGAAATAACAATAAACAACTTTATTTTCATTAACAAATGTTCAGTTTGGTCATGTTAGTAAATGCACTACTACATGGAACCTTATTGTAAACTTATTAATTTTTGATACAGAATTTTGGAAATGGAAAAGCATAAATAGTGCAAAATAATAACTTAAACGTTCTTTAAATTTTTTTTTTTTTGAGGAAAAATGGTTATTTTGCAACAATCAAATAACAATCCCGGAGCATTGCAGGTTATTTCATTTTCTAATAACCTAAAAATAACTACTATACTTTAGTTTTAGATTATTATAAAATAAAATAACCTGCAATACTCTAGGAATGTTATTTCATGATTGTAAAATAAAATTAGTTAACATTCTTTATATGTTATTGTCTGTTTTTAGGTAATGCTATATTATGGTTGCAAAACAACCTAAAATATACTATTTGGAACAATTTATTTCTAGATTATTAAAGAAAATAAAACAGATAAAAATAACCAGATTTAAAAGTTTCTATAATGTTATTATGCAAAAAAACAGATAAAAAGTAACCAAACATGAACCAATACTAACATTTGGAGAATGTTTTGAGTTAGCTGGGATGAATTGGTGGTGTTTTAAATGCGTTTACCAGCTTTAATAGAAAGTTTACTTTGGTAGGTTTTTTTTAAAACCAATTATGGCCTGATTTTGTTGAAAATTACTTCACACATCACTTTGATATTCAATTTTAAGCCTATTTAGTATGCAATAGTGTACTATTAAAGTTATAGTATAATATGCTACAGTATGCAGTACCAATCATCACACGACCTTTTTCCCCCTGTGCTTATTGGCTGTGCTCGCAGTGAGGGCGATAAAGTGAAGGTGGCTCAAGGAGTGTCCGGCTCAGTGCAGGACAAAGGCTCCATCCATAAATTTGTCCCATACCTCATCGCTGGAATCCAACACGGCTGCCAAGACATTGGTGCTAAAAGCCTCTCTGTACTTCGGTAAGTTTGTGTCTGTGTTGAATCGCACATTCCACGCTACTTTCAAACCCTAATTACACTGTTTTTGTCTACACATCAAGCTCCATGATGTATTCCGGAGAACTAAAATTCGAGAAGAGGACCATGTCAGCTCAAGTGGAGGGTGGCGTACATGGACTTCACTCGTAAGTCACTAGGGGGCGCCATTGTTTAACTTTACATTTCTATTTTAAAACCTAATATACATATCTGAAACCATTATCTCTATGTTTATAGCTTCGAGAAGCGTCTTTACTAAATCAAGCAGACGAAACACGGATGGGAAGCAGCGACCAAACACCTCAGACAAAGTTATCCCACCCTGCCAGCACACATTGTGAAAGAAAAGTATTACTAGTTTGAGAGCAGGACCTCAAACTAATCCAGTCCACAAAAACATGGCAGTTGCACTCAAAGGGGGCATCAGGGTTACCAAAAAACTCCCTGTGTTTGTGTTTTCGCATCTGTCTATTAGCAGCTCAGCAAAAACAAGGCAGCATTTGGTGTGAATATTCCTGACCGCCTTTTCCCTCAAACTGAAATAAGTTTTTCCTACGGGCAGCACTAATATCTCCACATCTACCAATAAAACGATGACTGCCATAAAACCAAGTGCTCCAAATATACTTGAGGCAATCTTTTCTGTAGTAGACTTGTAACTACTGAAGATGCGATATGATATATTTTTGATTTTAGAAGACAGGTTAAAGAGGTACGTCGAAACATTCATGTCAATTTTGTGATCGTTAAATCTGTCGTTTTATGGGTGGGACGGATCTTTATGTCCACCATTTTGCGTCCTGTAACTGTGGGTACAATTCATACTGAAAATTGATTACCAAATATGATATCTGTAGATATATACATACGTACAGTAGTTGCTCTGAGAGTATCATGAAATCATGTGTGGAATATATTTTCTGACCAAAAAAAGCTGGAAGGGTTTGTTGATTTATCAGGGTTGATGAATAATGACGGACTTTTAATGCAGCCTTTTTGGGAATTTTAAAGAAGAGTAGTTATTATGGGTCTTTGTGAATACAATTGCGATTTTTAATACTTGCATGCTGTGGTTTTCTTTTTTTCTTTTTTTTTTATAAGTCATAATATGGCAACATTTGTACTATTTACATAACTGCCAAATGTGTTTTGGTTTTTGTTAACTTGACTATTTAATCTTCTTTAAAAGCCAAAAAGATGCTGTGATGGTCCTGGTTATTTCTCAGGATGTATTTATCTGTGTCATCTAAACTTCACCTACAACTTTGTATGTTGGGTAAACCAGTGAGATGCCTTGAATTGTGTAATAAATGAAGGACACGTCTGTCTTAACCCAAAAATCACTGCCAAAATGAAGCATGTTAGCTATAAACATTTACTTTAGTGTTTTTGTTTAGCTTTTTGGTATCAAAATCAGACAATAGTATTGTATTTTCTTTCAAATTTTCAGTATAACCATGTACAAAGATGCATATTTTAATCAACTGGATGTTGATAACCGTTTGTATGTTGCTACGCCCACAGTCACAGTCTTTGACAACTCGAGAGCCTCGTTTGTTTACGGCAGGTTGCATATCCTGTTCGATATTGCTGATGATATATGAAAAATAAACTTAATCTGTTACGCATTTTGTTTTGCATGCTTTATGGAGGTAAAATATACCTGCTTTGGACCTCAGTTTTTAATATTTATTGAAAATCTCCAACAGCCTTTAAACAACAAACATTAGATGTATCAGCTGTTTCTCACATAGTTTTCATGCACGCTATAAAATGTACAAAGTCATAATATGTATTGAGCAACAGTGTAATGAGTATTTCAGATAAATTATTGTCATCAAATATACACTATGAGGAAGATAAAATGGCAGTCTGTGCTCTATAGTTCAGTTTGTTAAGTGCTACAAAACAACTGAACTACAGAGACGTTTTCTCCCTCATATTTGATAAAACTTTTTAGGCCCTTCGACGTCATAATGCATTATTGCAAACAAACGAATAAACAGTGACTTGCAGTTACCTGTGCGACTAAACACTAGAAGCACAAAGACTGTTTCTAAAATGATGCAGATTACAAAATTAGACACAGTATTGATAGCATTTTCTGAAGCTAGATTCTGTAGTATTTGTTTTACAATATGGATATCAGTAGTTTGCACTCTCACAGTATTAATCATATAGACCAAAAAGCTATTTTGTACAAATTGATACAAACGTCACTCTTAGTAGTGTAGAGAAATTTTGAAAGCAATGCTTTACACTTACAAATTTATCAATAATCAAAGGACTTTTGTACAAAAATCTGCCTAAGCTTCTGGCAAGTGGTGGCACTTCATAAACCTTTATAAGGATATTGACTTCAGAATCCATCTCTTTGGAGAACTTACCTGACAGGAACATACCAAAAACATCCTGAAATTGAAACATTTGGCACAGTTCTAGTCCAACACACATCTGACAGCTTGGTAAATACACTCACCAAGTCACCTGATTTGCCCCTTTCCTGCTTATCACATCACTGCATGGGTGCTTCTCAATCGGAAGGATGTGTCCTAGTAAGGCTGCATATCTACCCTGCCATGCCATCAAGCTTCGCTGAAGGACATCTCAATTAGAAGGATGCTTAGTAGGCAG
The DNA here is from genome assembly GCF_052040795.2 of Danio rerio. Lineage (NCBI taxonomy): Eukaryota > Metazoa > Chordata > Actinopteri > Cypriniformes > Danionidae > Danio > Danio rerio. The sequence continues at coordinate 19,543,409 of NC_141024.2, forward strand.
TCTTTGCTTCGTGTCCTATTTTGAAGGGTACATCTGGTGTTATTCATGGCATCCTTCGTTTACCCTTAATCTATTGCACACATTCAATTCACAAACACTTAGCTGAAAATAAGCTGAGCACTGTGCTAATTAAATTCCATTATATAATGCAAAAAAACAACAAAAAACATTTGGAGATGAAAATCAATGTTGTAAATGCATCGCATAATGCTTGTGTTATGTAAACCACTGAGAGAATACAGACAGTTGTCATTACTTGTACTGCATTGACTGAAAACTGGTGAATATAAAGATTTTTATATGAAGTAATCTTTATGGTCATGTTACATGGGGGAACTTTCGCCAATGGTGCCATCAATGGACAACCCAGTGTGACACAGGGCAACTAACTAGTGCAACTGGACCCAGATACAAATTTCTTGCCCTTTCCTCATAGGAAAGTATCCAAGCAAAATCACTTTGCCTAGCAACATTGCTCAAAAGTTGCACCATGTATCCTCACCTGTAGGGTGAATGTCTACTGAAGAGATTTTTCTCCAGCTGAGCATTTTTTTCTGCTGTTGTAAAAGGAACCCAGGCAGTCGAAGTAGCACTCACACCTGAGCTTTTTTAGCAATTTGGTGGATACTCGCCCTTAGATTAGGATTTAATATTACTTGTGCACAGTGACTGCAAGGGTGGATAAATGTATGACAGCCATTTGCACTTACAAGACCATATAGTAAGAGTTGACATTCTAGTACTAAGTCCTATGCTTAGATGGACTCTACCAATTAAGCCTTAGAAGAACTGGAGTAGGAATCCTAGTGATGATTTGAGAAGCACCCCGAGTCTTTTGGCTTTATCATATTACATCATTCTTCTGTCTGAAAGTTGAGGACTCCCCTAGAGGTCAATAGTCTCGCTGCAGATGCTAAGAGCATCTATCTGTCTGCACACACTGATAAACTCTTCTTGGACGGACTGATCAAACTCCGACTGCTGGTCCAGACTGTCCTCTGACTTTAATGTTCTGTAGGGTCTCTGTACGTTGTCTCGTTGGTGCCCAGAGCTGGCAGTGTGGCTGGAACCTCCACTGAGGGTAGATGATGGAGGATGGTGTCCTTCTGGAGTAGAGCACAGAACTAGAGAAGAACCACCCAGAGACTGTCTGTAGAGGGAAGAGGAACTGGAGCTGCCTCTCCAGCGCTCTGGAGATGAGCAGCAAGTGGAAGATGAGAGTGAGGGAGATGGGGATGGAGGAAAACCCAACGACGGACCATTCATTTGGGCTTGAGGGGGAATGGGAGCCTGCGGTAGCACCTCCACACATGATGATGTTCGGTATAACCCTGGATCAGGAATAAGGGTGCCTCTCGCTGTTTGGGCACCACTTGAGATGGTTTCTCTACCATTCAGGGAGCGGTCACTTGAGGTGAAGGGTCGTAAGGGGCTGAAGATGCTCATGGGAAATAGAGACTCACTAAAAAGTGCCTCATCAATGCTTCGACGCAGATTTATAGGTGATGGAGGACGCAGGTCTGCTGTAGAGTCACTTGTACAGGATGAACCCATAGAAGGGGCACCGGTGTTGGGATGAGTGTTGGGCAAATCCAGGTCAAGGTCACGGTAGGCCAGTGCACGGTTGCTGTGATACAAAAGGTCAAGACCATTTAAGCTGCCTAGACGGTCATCCACAAGTGTGTACAATGGTAGGCACTCTGTCTCCCCATGCCCAATTGGATCACAGATAGCAAGCTTCTCCTGATGTGATAGAGTCCACTGATAGCTTCCAGGAATAATTGGTGACTTTGCTGCTAGAAGTTCAGTCCAGCAACTACCTGCCTGGGGAAGGTGATCGGAACAGTAGACTGGTTGAGCAACTACCAGAACCAGTGTGAGACAAACCACTGCTTCACACACTCTGCAGCTGAACTGGAAAGTCCACCATGGCCAAGGGCGAAAGGACTCAACACTTCCAGCCATGCCAAGAGCGTGTAGCATGGCGTAGAGTTGCAGACCAGCACAGGCCAGAGAGAAGATGGCAGAGAGTAGCACTGCAGCTGCAGCTCTGTCCCAATCTCGGCTCTCTGCAAATGGGCAGCGGTTGTAGCGTTCAGCTGGTGTTGGCGATGTGTTGTTCAGATGATAAATATGCTTGGAGTCAGCACGAACATAGCAGTAGAACACAAAATATGCTGCTGATAGGAAGGTTGCCAGAGCCACAAAGGCACCTCTAGAGATCAAGGACAGAAACAGGTAGACTCGTTGGTCAACATGCAGTAATGCAACGGGGCCAAAGGCAGCAGCAAAGTGCAGAAGCACCAAGCCGGCCAGGATGCAAGGTCTCTGAAAGACGGAATAGGATAGCTGCATGCGGGAGCGCATTGATAGGAGAAGGAACACTAAGCCAAAGGCAGCAGTCATACAGGGGAATGGAGCCTCGTAAAGTAACAACGAGGCCTCTGTGGATGACATACGGTCTTGGTATCCATATGCATCATACACTAGGGCAAAGGCCCTAGTGGAGCCAGCTGCAACTAGGCAAAAACTGACCAGAGCAAAGTAGCCACAGCCTGATGGGTACTGTAGAGGCAGGCACAGAAGGTTCAGGGTGGAGGCCAAAGCAACTAGACAGAACACTGTGCCCAGGCCGTAGATGTGGGCTTCCCACGCTGAACCCCATGTTGCCAGGGCACTGTTCCAATCTGAATACAGTGCCACAAACATAGGTGGGGCTGGAAACAGTATAGGACTCTGAGAGAGGTTGGTGGAGACCGTGGTTGTGCTGTCATTTTTGCTGCTGTTGCTCAGGACAGTGGTGGGCCAAGTGTCACTAGAACTGCAAATTCCAGACCGTTCTGCGTTGCAGTCAGGGAGTGCAGATTCTTGGGTAAAGTCTGTCAGCCAGTCTTCAGACACGGTGGAGGGCATTTCTGAAATAAATAGAATGCATATTGCACAATTAGTCAAAAATACATGCAAATATTGTTTAAAGTCATTATTTTTGAGCCTTAAAGAGATAGGTCACCCTAAAATTAAAGTTCATTTTCTAATTTTTTTCACTTGTTCCAAACTCTTCTGAGTATCTTTCTTTAGGCAAACTTTATTTTAATGGTCCATTTGTTGAATTTAAGTTACATTGCATCTACATACCAACTAAATCTCATTAGATTATAAGTAGACTGTTAGGTTGGGGTTATGGTTGGGGTTAGGGTTAGTGTAAGTTGACATGGACTTGCAAAGTTTCTTATGGTCTGTTAAATGTCTGTTGAAAAAGTAGTATCAACAGATATTAAGCAGACAGTCTACTAAGACTCAAATGGACCATCAAAATAAAGTGTTGCCCTTTTTTTCTGTCAAACACTAAGGAAAATATACTGAAGAATGTTTTGAATGAAAAACAATATTGACATCCATAGTATTTTTGTTCCTACTATGGATGTGCTGCAGTGGCTGCTTTTTCCCCAACACACACACACGCACACTCATATTTCGTTTTGAGTTTAACAAAACAAAGAATTTTAAAACCACCTGACTGAGTGAATGGTGAGAACTTTGTTTTATTTTGTGGGAACTACCCCTTTAAAAGGGGTAAGGTGTACTATCCTACATTTGCTTGTCCCTTATTTAGCATTTTATCCCAGAGTTTAAACATTACCTGTTGAGTTCATTTTAAAAATGCAACATGATGCCATCTAATTGAAATTTTTTTTTAGGAAAACAGCTGTGTTGATTATGGGAAATTTATTTAAACTAACAAAATGTGTAGGATCCCCCTTTTTTAAACAAATATTTCATAGACTGTCTACAAAATGGTTATTCCAACACAGACAACCAAAGCATTCATTACTGTCACCAACATCTCTGACAACCTATGATTTGTTTTTCTGCAATAGACATCACCACTAGAGGGCATTTTTGAGGTGTCTGTTAAGCTGACTATGTTTCCAAGTGGAAAACAGCGGTTTGACCAGGGATATTCCCAAATCTGGGAAACCACATGTCTAATGTTTGGAATCTATTAAAGGTAACTGCGCTCATAATGATATTTACTTCAGGAGTAGAAAAACTATTATTGTGAGAGAGTGGGAGAACTTCTTTATCGAAGTGGCAGGGATTGGTTGGGTTGCCAAGAAAGGCAAAGACGCAACATCTGGTGTTTGTATATAAATCTAATTGTGACTGTATTGTTTGATTCACAGAATTCACTGGGAGGAGGCTGCTGTTTTAGATTTTAGATTATATGGCTTGGCTCTGGTCCTGACGAGTGTTTCATACATCAGTTTCTTAACTCTGGAACATTTAAAGTTCCATGAGAAAATAATTTCCAATTCTGCAAATGCTTCATAACGCTTACCAAACATTATACTTGGAACGGATGTATTAGTAATCCAAAATCAAGTCCTCAGATGACCTGACATTACTATACAGCATGTACACTTTATGCAAACCCACATAGGTTTATTTGTGACATTTAATGTGCCCCCGTATAATGTATTAAGACATCCAAAACATTTAAATCCGCCTGCACTAGAAGGATTGCAGCGGGTGTGCAATATCGCCTAAGATGGATGATATTAGCCTCCGCAGCCATATCAGTCGTGCTCATAACAGTGTGGAAATGTACATCAGCTCTTCAGAGACTGACACATCTAATTACACCCTTTACAGAGCAGATCAGAGTCATACCTCATCATAGCTGTCACCATCAGGCGTTCTAATAGAGCTGGTGAGTTTATTGAAGCTCTGAGACAGAAATCGTGAAGCTTTATGGGCCATTCTACAGAATGCTGCTATTTGTGTGCCTGGATAAATCTGTAAAGAATAACTAACAATGAATAGACTGCTACCTTTTGTCAGTGTAGACATTTACTAACATTTCTGTTGAGTATAACTTTGAAACTACAAGCAAGTCATTATAATCAGACTGTCTGCTTAATATCTGCTAACACTTTTTTTTGGTCAACATATGATCTCACTATTAACAAACAATTAACTAAGACTTTCAGCTCAATAAACTACTAATTTATTGCATATTGGTAGTTAGTAAGGTAATAGTTGGGTTAGGGTAGTAGAAGGATTAGGGATGTAGGGATTGTACTTCATAAAGTACTAATAAACTGCCAATATCTTACTACTTAGCAGGTAATAAGCCAGAAGTTTGTAGTAGCAATTGGTACATGCACTAAAGTGTTAACCCCCTTTCCCCCAACAGACATTCTACTGACACATAATGTCCAAATTAACTCTAATCGTACTGTCTACTTATGCTTTACAATAAGAGAGAGGGAAGTTTCACAGGTTGTTTACAGCTGGTATACGATATGTTTACAGAAATGAATAACACAAAAAAATGACTGATTTAAACGGAGATACAAAATCATTTAAGCTTGTACTCTTTTGATTATTTTTTGACCTTGAGATAGTTAAAAACACCTGATTCATGGTGTAGATGCTCATGTAGTTAAATTGGTTCTAACAGCAACAAAACACCATATACTGCAGTATTCTCCATTTTTATTTTGGTCATTTGTGTATTTTTTTCTCTCCCTTTTTTGGTATACTTAGGTTCCAGTGTTAAAAATTAGTAGGACTTAGTTTACTTAGCCCCCCTAAAATTGGACGTTTCTTTTTGTCAGCCGTCGGTGGCAGACTTTGGCGATATGATTGAGGCCTCTCTCTCTCGCTCAGCTTTCCCTTTTTGTCAGTAACGGTGCTGCATGCATCAGTTTCCCACAATCGTCAAAAGTTAAGCCCCAAATTGACAAAGGTAATAAAAAATGTAACTTCAGTCAAGTTCATGTTGTGAAAAATCTAAATATCCACTGTTGATTATATTAGACTTTTGATTTCAATAGCCATTTTTAAAACTTTTACTATAGGAGGTTCTCGGCCATGATAGGCTATTATTAATCAGAAATTGAGTGTACTTAGTTTTATGTTAGGAAATGCAAGTTTGAATTTATAAACAGTCGGCAAGTCCTGGAGAACAGATGTAACATATTGATAAAATGTAGTTTTCTGTCATGTTCATGAAGTAATAATTTAACTTATTTAGTTTTGCCTTCATTCATTTTTGTTTTCAGTAGTGACATAATGAACGAGTCTTCAACACATGATTTTTCTACAAAACATTTTTAAATATAATCGTTTAACTAAATCATTTCTAATAACTACTTTTTTTTGTCTTTCCCATGGTGACAGTTAGTGCATACTATTTTATTAGTTATTTTGAAAGATAGTTGTACTCAGATTTAAGTGTAATTAAAAGACTTAAATAGGTTATGTTGTTTTGGAAGGTTAGAATAAGTAGTTAAGTTATTGTATAACTGGTTTGTAATACTGTCCTTAAAATTGTTTTAAAAAAAACTAAAACTGTTTTTATTCCAGACAAACTAGAAGAAATAAGACTTATTAATATGGATTAGAAGATTTATTTTAATTTTATAGGAAATAGTATGAAGATTTCTTTGGTTTGTTAAAGATCACTTGGGAAACATTATTTTAAATTAATGGGAGAGCAAACAATTGACTTCAACTGTGTTAATGTTTGTTTAACAGATGTGCTTGAAGTTAAAAATGTGTTATTCTACAATACAAAGTTACTATGAATGTCTACTCAACAATGCAATTACAATTTAACATGAAAGATTATTTTGAATTTAAGTTATTTAATTAGCTCGTTAATGAAGACTGCAGAGTGATGCAAGAAAAAAATGAAACCCAATGAAATTTAAATACTTGTTTAAGTGGTTAGTGATGTACAGTTGCAATCAGAATTATTAAACCACCTGAATTATTAGCCAACCCTCTCCCCCCATTTATTTTTCCCCCAATTTCTGTTTAAAGGGGAGAATATTTTTTTTTTGTTCAGCACATTTCTAAACATAATAGTTTTAATAACTCATTTCTAATAACTGATTTATTTTTTTTTCCATGATGACAGTAAATAATGTTTTACAAGATATTTTTTAAGACACTTCTATACAGCTTAAAGTGACATTTAAAGACCATATTTTTTTCCGGAAACAAATATAGCTTAAAGGGGTTAATTATTTTGACCTTAAAATGGTTAAAAAAAATTAAAAACTGGTTTTATTCTAGCTAAAATAAAGCAGATAAGACTTTCTCAAGAAGAAAAAATATTATCAGACATACTGTGAAAATATCCTTGCTCTGATAAACATAATTTGGGAAATGTTTAAAAAAAAATCAAAGGGGGTTTAATAATTCTGATTGCAACTGTATGTAAAAGTGTGCCCCCTAAAAGTACAAGTGGCCCCTGCCCCAGTAACTCTGGTCCAGAACCACCACTGGGAACATCCCTTCAAGATTTACATATACTTCATATTAAATTAATGACTAAATTGATAAAGAAGTTTCTAACTCATTTAATATAATTCCTTGTGAATTTCTTTAAAGATTATAAACAAAGGTCAAATCAGATCATTTTTAGCATATTCTTTTCACTTTCCGAGTATGACGTCAACCCACCTCCACATTACAAACATGCTTGGATGTTGTTGAGACCCTGACTCATATTGGGTTGCTTTCACAGTCTTTTATATGTTGGCAGTGACAGAAATTTCCTGTTACACCCAGACCTAAATTAACTACTTTATGACCTTCCTTCTTAAAAAGAAAAAAGAAAAAAAAAAGCAATGGGCTATGCAGAGACATGGGTCACTCCCAAAGGTGGCTCTGGTATTTTTTTGCACTGGTTTTGCCCTTTCTGGTTGATGACCACCACTTTGTCTAAATATACTCAGTGGTGAGCATTGGCTTCTATTTTAATGTCAAAAACCTATCTATTTTTTTTTTCTTAGCTTGATTAATGGTAGTGTGTGTAACAGGCGCGTACTGTTCATTAGACGCTTCTCTTTAATCAACACTAACCACCAAAAAGCACTCATTAGATTTATAGCTTGACATTAAGATGGCTGTTTATCCACTTACATTAAATATAGGTTACAGTCGAGTCCTTCTGTTCACCACAAAGTGGCTCAGTGGAATGGACTGACCTGATTTCTTTTCAAAATAACTGTCTGAAGGAATGTTCACTGCTGATTTTTGTTGTTCATTCATGAAAAACATCCATTCTTAGTTTGTCTCATTTAAGAAGCATTAGCAGAACCAATTTCCGTGTTAATCCTACAAAAGCATTCACATGCAAATTGTTAAACTGAATTGGATGGAAGACGCACATACAAAAAGGTTTTAATGAATGATTTATACAGAAATTTGTTCTGGCTACTTTTTATGAATAACATCTAATGAGATTTGCATTTGAGGAAATTTTAATGTATACATTATATTTTTCATACGTCTATATTTTTCAGCAAGGACTCGTTAAATAGATTAAAAATATATAAGCTTTTAAAGTACATATATTGAAAAAATCATCAGTATTGTTTTATTTTTTGGTGAAAAAAAATCAGCATAATGTTTACTAAAGAATAACGTGAATTTATATATATATATATATATATATATATATATATATATATATATATATATATATATATATATATATATATATATATATATATATATATATATATATATACATACACACACACATATATATAATAATTTACTTCTTCATTTGTTCGTTCATTTTCTTTTTGCTTAGTCCTTTTATTAATCAGGGGTTGCTACAGCAGGGGAATCCATACACTCTCATTCACACACATACACCACAGAAAATTTCGTTTACCCAATTCACCTATAGTACATGTCTTTGGACTTATAGTGGGAAACCCACGCGAACATGAGGAGAACATGCAAACTCCATACAGAAATGCTAACTGACCCAGCCGAGGTTCAAACTAGCAACCTTCTTGCTGATATATATATATATATATATATATATATATATATATATATATATATATATATATATATATATATATATATATATATTTATAGATATATTTTTTTATATCTTAATATAAATAAACTACCTCAAATACAGTCTTGCACACATGTATTTATATACACATAATTGTTATACATAAAATACACAAATTATGTAAATACAAAGTATGTTGCATGCGATTTAATGCAGTTAAATGCAATTAATCATTGCACAGCTCTAATAGTAAAATGTTAATTACACCAATTTCGTATTTATAAAGATTCATTTTTAAGTCTGTAAAGTTGCTCATGAATAAATAAGATTACATTTTAATATATGAATATGACTGATTTCAGTGTCAGTGCTTAAGAAAATGTGCGTAAAATACATGAATATGAAATAATGTAGCATATTTTTCTATTTGTTTAAATAATTTTGAAAACCGCACAAAACTGCCCGACTGCATCAGAAGAATATTTATTTCAGCCCATTGTCTGTAATTTAAAAAAGGACAAAAACAATGGGCAAAAAATAAATACAATCCTGTTAGACACAGTGGTTTAAGCAGGTTGGTTTAATATTTCCTACTCTCCCTCAAATAACAATCTAACTCAAGCCATCTTTCATGTCATCCAGATATCATTATAGCAGGTGTCCAGCGGTCTTGATGTGCATAATCAGCATTTGATTAACTAAGGGTTTGTTTTGCGGTGTGTCATGGGGAGAATGTGATATGGGCAGACGCAGGAAGAGCACAGCCACTGATAAGAGGGTTTGTTGTGGCAGGAGCCTCACACGTTCCTGCCTCTTCATTTCCTTTCACCCATTTGTGCCCTCCACCCTTTGGGCTGTGGAAAATATGACCAGCGCCTGGATTCAGTCCAGGAATCAATCAAATCTCAATGAGCTGATCCCTGTTACACTGGACGACGCTCAATTTGTGAGCACGATCGGTCACAGAAAAATGCCTTTAGAGGACGGTGGCATGTAAACACCAGTGGAATTAAAGCAGAGTTTCACATTGTCAGCCCATGGGGTTTCCATAATGATGTTGTTGTGGGTAAGCGTTGTAATAGTACTGGACTGAAATTCAGCAGGGGACAGGAAGCAAACCACTGCACTGATCTGCATGGGGTTAATGGCACATCATACAGTAGGCAGGGTCTGTTGTTGATGGTGCCACCTTGGGTGAGTCTAGACCGATGTCTAGACTGACTTTTCACAAATGCTATCTCCGATGCAGAGGTGCTTTGCACTTCATTAGCATATACTGATGCATCTTAGCTGATCAAAACACCTAGGATGGACATTAATTCTGGCTGTAAACAGGGCCTTAATGCCTTCCACACATCAGGAACCATCAAATATTTTACGATCAGGACATGATCCAATAACATTAAATCCATCCACTTAATTAGCAAAACAATGCCATGCTATTATGCCATTGCAAGTAGTACTGATTCAGATTTTATCTGTCCTTTCTCACTTTCAATTTCTCCCCTCTCTAATAATGGATGAGTGGACAGCAGGGTAGGACGATCCCATTCATATTGATGAGGTCCATATATGCTGACTTAAAGAGGAGGGCAGTGAAGGAGACATGAAGGATACCATCTGATCCACCTCTGCCCTGCAGGATATTCAATTTTCAAGTGAGACCAAAGTGTGTGCCAGTTTCTGCAACCTTTTGCATCTTTAATTTGAGATACGGCAGCTGCAGTTTTGTGGGTCGGATCTCTGCTTGCAGTTTACTTTATGAGCCTATAAACACACAGATATTCTCACAACCTGGTTCTTGGATCGTCATGGCATATTTTGTCCATCTATTAATGGAATTTAGGTTAGCCTATTGAATGCAGCGGGGAGAAAGTAGGTTAGAAGCTGGGTCTAAGATGTACCTCTTGAGCAACAGGGAAGGTGACGTAAATTGGCACATTTAACACCATATGTTGATAGATCTACTGAGACATGTTGCGTAACTCAACTCTCGGTCAGTTTAGCTGTCGGTCTGTTTGTAGGAGGCGCCAGCTACGAGATTAAAGTGTTCCTATAACTAGTTCCTCCTCCCTCTGGAAGCAATTACAGGCAGGTACCAGACTGTTGGATGAGGGGCATTCGGCCATATCATACAAATCAGGAGGAAAAGGAGGAGGAAGAGTAGAAAGAGGATTTAATTTATCACAGAAGGAACCAGAACTGTTAAATTGCGTTCACACTTTCAGGGACCTTGTGGTTGCATAGATAATATTTATAAGTGATATTTATTGACATTAAATGAGTTTCTTGCTGCTAAAATTAACATTGTGTAGTGGAAACATTACTTACAAATGGCAAAATCCCTAATACTTAATAAAAGCTTGTGGAGAAGCTGAGAGAGAATCAAAAGCTCACATTGACTGTTGCTCATAAAAGTCAATCTTCATTTACATAAATATGAAAGATTCTCAATTTTGTTCCATCATGGACATGCCCATATCCAGTCCCCAATGGTCGCTGTTTAGCCAGAAATCGCTACAACTCCATTAAAATGAATGGAATCTTTACACATTGTTGCTACATGTCACTGTTTTTTTTTATTTTACACAAAAAAAAAAATTGATATTTACATGTCTCATTTAAACCCCAAAGCAAAAAATTATACATCGTGTAGTGTGAGTACTACTGAATATACTTTACAATGCTTAGGGGCTGGATACTTTTATTAAATAATTAAATGCATGTCCACTCTCTGTTAAATGCATTCTAAAAGTTGTTTTGTAAAAAATAAAATTAAAAAAGAGCTCCAATGTCAATTACAATAGCACGGTTTGAAGCCAAGAGAGCAATTTTACTCACACTCGACTTCTATATACCTGTCAACCCCACAATTTTTTCCAGGATTCTCCCATATTTTACAATTCTTTCCCGCTATCATCCTATTAAGGTATTTTCATGCATTTCTCCCGTATTTTTAATCTATATTAAGGGTGGCAATAACCATTAAAGAGGCAATCCTCTTTATATGCAACCCATACCACCGAACCACCAGGGGATGCACCTTGCTCTTAAATGTGAATCTGTTCTTGGCTTTCATTTTATTTAGGCGTGAAAACACTTAAAATGGTGGGATTCCCTTTCTTTCCATAGCAATACTCAAAACAGTCAGTTCATGTAGGGATGCGTGACTGTCAGACGTGCTCTGTAGTGATATTTCCCGAACGGATTCTGTACATGCGTTTTGAAGCGAAGCGAATGTGGACACTCTGGGTTTTGGGTGTGTTTGAACAGACATATGCACATTATATAATAATGTCGTTCTAGGTGGGTTTTCATTTGAACACAACAAATGTTATCTTAAATAAGCATAAAAAGTAAGAAAAGCAATCAAATGCTTTCATTAAAATGTTACATTGTGTGCATTTTTTAAAGTGACACCTCTGTTATTTTATTTAATCAAACGAAAAATGTAAATGAGAGATTCACTCATTGCTGTTACTCAGGTTTAAATTACACAGTGAAGAAAAGGTTAATGTGATTTGAATAATAGCTATAATTTTTTATATGCTAAACTATTGAATTTATTTGGAGCTTTTAAATCTATGTTATTTTTTCTATCCTATGTAAATAATAACAATAATAAACACTTATTACTGACCGTTTAAACTTTTTATTTACAATAAAACAGCTCCAGATGGACATCTTTATTAATTTTGGGATATCCCTTATTTGTTGACAGGTATGCTTCCATTAGCTGGCCTCAATTATTCATATTCCCATAATACTCCATTCCATCTGGGTCACAATACCAGTGTAACAGTTTCTGTGTTCTACTCACAATCTACTCACAATCTCCAGCATCTTAAGATCAGGAAAGTTAGTTTTACTTGCATTACTTGCACTAATCCTTGCTAAACCTTACTCCCATATATGTCAAGGCATAAATAGAAGCCGTATTCACAAAACTCAGTGGAATGTTAACCAACACATTCGGCATGGGAGGTAGGTGCACTTAATGCAGTTTAAGACAGCAGCCTCCAACATCAGTTGCTAGTAACCCTAAACCTTACTCCCATCTGCGTCATGGCACCAATTAAACTTCTTTGTGAGCTTATGCTTAAGCTGATGTCTTTGTGGGGGTTTTACCATTAAGTCTAATGTTTATAATAATTTAAGTATTAAATTTTATGTAAACTAATTTCCTTCATTAATTATTAAATTAAATCCGGAGGCTTGTATGTGGTGCTATTTACACAAGTTGATGGTCTCTCCATTATACTCGTCTCGAAAAGGGTTTCAAGTCTCAAGATATCAATCGGGTGTAATTATTACAGGTGTAGATTACATAGAGGCTTGAATTTCATCAGAGCATTTTAATTACCTGTGTTCCTGAGAGTCGTGAAGCTAGCTGATGTTGTCAGTTCATCGTGTCGCTTTTGTGTTGTCAGATCAGCATTCTTCGCAGTGTCCTTATCGCCTTCCTCCCATGCAAAGCCTGATGGGAAAACAGAGCATACAAGGCTGAGAATGAAAGTTATGACTGAAAGAGCTGAAAAACAAGAACATTTCCTAACCCAGTTATGTCAAACAGATTTCTGCAGTATTCCGGGCCAGACATCAGTGGCATTAGAGTTGGCATATCATTGTGCAATTATGAAGACTTGACTTTCATGTTTGAATGCGCACAGCCAACTCCACTGTGACAGAATTTCATTACAAATCAGAAACAGAAACCTTATCTTTGTGACCAAGCAGGATTATTAAACTAATCTGAAAAACTTTTCCATGAGAAAAAACTGGGTTGTGCTTTAAACCCTTACACACCTTACCAAGACTGAAAATGGACTTGACACAATGAGGCCAGAGTGTTTAATATCTGGTCAACGGTCAAAGCTTTCCACAGATCCTAATGAAATAGCTTGTTCTATTAAGTGCCATCATGCCTCAGTGTTTGCTACATTCTTTCTTAATAGACCTTGAGGTGGATTATTTACATTCCCAAATGAGTAGCTATGCAGACATTTGGACATACTTGTCTATATGGACTCTGTGTATGGATGTGCAGCTTCGGTGTGTATCCTACAGTAAGCTGAGGGTATAAACCTTTCATTGCATCTACAGAAAAAGAAACCAAATGACGATCAGAGTGACTCTCTTTCATTGTAACTGCATAAGATCTGCATGATCCTGGTTCTTTCTGTGTATTTTCAGCATGCTTGTTTCTGGACTGATCACAGCAGATCTTCATTGTAGTGCTGAAACAGTCTCTCATTAGCATGAATAATGAGCTATGCACCAAACCAAGCAGGAAGTCTACAGAAGGACAATGTGTGTGTGCGTGTTTGTGCTCATCTCTACTCATCCTCTCTTGGCAGGAGTTCACTCAAGCAAACCATCAAGCATCGCTTGGTCACCACTTGATTTCATCATTGTCTGTGAGAGAAAAATACAGGTCTGTCTATCTATTGAGCCAGGCAGCCAGCCTTCCATATATATCCTTTATCTATCCATTCATCTGTATCTTAATGCCTTCATCCTATTTGTATCTATCCACATGTATCCATCCATACATACCTATCCATCCACATAGATCCACAAATCAACAAAATATACTCTCATCTGCATTCATCTTATCCATGCAAGCCACTACATTCATCTGTATCTATCGATATAAGCCCATATAGGATGGGTATAAAGTAACTAAGCATTAAAAATGGGTAAAAATAATAACGATGCCTGTATTAATGACAAAATATGAAATTATATTTACTGTCATACTGTTTTTTATTATGACTTCAGTGATAGTACAAGTTCTACATAGCCATTAAATATTGGTGTAATATTTTATCACCCACCCTGTTTGTCCATCCATACAAATCCATCTGTATTTATTAACATACATTTTACTATCTATCCAAGTCCTTCCTCACCTACATCTATCTATTTATACCATCCATAATTATTCATATCTGTCTATATACATCTACCTTTATTCATTCCTCTAATCCATAACATCAATCTTATCTATCTATTTGCTGTAAACAGTCATATGCAAAAAGCACAGTGACCCTAGATCTACCAAGGAACTCATGCTCAGTTCATCTTTCCATCTATACCCATTTATCGATGTCCATCCATACTTCTTCATCTGCATCCAACCCTTTTTAACCATTTATATCTACTCATCTATAGCCATCCATATTTGTCCATCCATCTACAGTCAACATTTGAAGTGCATCAAAAAAGTTCAATAATGACACTAATGAGTGTTGTTGAATAGTTTGAGGACAACTTTAATGAAAGGTTTTGATGCACTTTAAATGTTGATTAGTGCACATGCATCCATATCTACTCATCTATGCACATTAATCCACATCCAATCACTTTTCATCTATATTTGTCCATCTACATTTAACCAATACTAAATCTATATGCAACCATTGAGCATTTATCTATAGAAATCATATTTAACCATCCATCTTTATCCTTCCTTATATATATATATATATATATATATATATATATATATATATATGCATTTTTAACCATTCATTTTTATTGATTTTTAGCCACAAAAACAGCTTGAGTTATGATGATTGATGTTACAAACTGTTATTTTCTTCAAATTTTATTAATATTCTTTTGAAGATGAAGTAATTTGACCATTTTTGTTTGCTGTTTGTTATTCCTAGTCATTTCCAAAGGCAAATGAATTGGAAGTCTAAAAAAAATTTACAAAAAAGAGCTTACTTCTGTATAGTAAAAGAAGGTTAATATAATACATCTATATTCAATCATTGACATCCATAATTAAGTTGTCCGTCAACATCTATCCACAATCTATACCTAATCCATCCATATGTATATATTATCTACCATGTGTATCCATGCATCCATCCCTTCACATTTAATGTAGAAATATAGTATTGTAATTTGATGCAATATTTATTTTACAGTAGTATATTTAAGAATGAAATTTATTATGATTATTAGCTGTAGTGTCATTAGCAGTAGTAATAATTATCACCAGTAAATCAGTCTATCTTGTCTGTCTCTATACGAGTGATTTAAAGATTCAGACTCTTCCACCAGCTGTGTTCAAATGAAGCGTCAAACGTCCACTATCACTCTCTACCAGAGCCACAGATCCTCATTAGATGATAAGAAATGTTCTCTCAGTGCTAGTTATTCATCTAAGCAACCCTCTTTACCTTCATCCTCCACCCCTCCTCCTCCTCTTTCCCTGCACTCCATTAATAAAGATGGAATTAGATCAGAATTTGTAATTTTGACCCCTGCACAGTGTGACATATATCACATAATCTCTCTCATGAGGCCGAATGTGTATGTGAGTGACTGAGTGTGTGTTTGTCTGGGAGATTTTCAACACAATTCAGTGTGTTCAAGAGAAAACAAATATCCCCATCTGAATTTCATTAAAACAGGATTTTAGGGGCAACATCAGCACACGTTTACCCTCTATTTGGATTCAGTAATGGCAGTAATGAGCTGGCTAGTCTAGACATTTTGAATCATAGGGCTAACCACTATTAAAGTTAGAGTAAGGTAAATCCTTCTAGGCTATTGTTGTGTGTGCTCTGTCCGTTCTACCCAAATCACAGCTGGCAATATACTACACTACACATTTTAGCTGTGTTGCCGTGACAACAATCAAGCTGTAACCAGCCTGAGAGCCATAACCTTGACAGCTGTTTAGTTGATGATCTGATACGCTACTGAAATAACTAGCATGTCAACAATCACAAAGTGAAATGATTATTTGGTTGACCAAGAACGTCCTTCACTCAAACCATGTTTGTTAGTGGAATCTGCATTGCTTTCTTGATCAGCATTTATTGTTTTTAAAGTGATGTGAAGATGATTTGTGTTTTGGTAGATAATAGGTGGAGGCCACTTTACAGCTAAAGTCTATATACTCAAGGTTTTTTTTTTATTTCTCATAAGCAAATGGTTCTCACAAAAGAAAATTGCTAGGTAAGTTTTACCTAACCCACCCCATTTCATTCTATTAAAATATTTGTTTCACAATAAAATGCTAAAACTGTAAATTGTTAAAACTGTAATAAAATGATTTTTAGACAATTTAAACTCATTTAAATTAAATGCATATACATTAATTCATATTTTTACTTATACTTTGCATTTGTAAAGTGCATTGATTATACGAATGACATATGATACATGAAGTTTTACTGTAACACACACAGTAGCATTAGTGTAATTATATTGCAAAGTATTACTGTTATCAGAACAAGATGTTTTATTTTATATGGGATGGTAATAGTAAATAAATCTCAGAAAGAACCAAAAAATCTTAAAAACTTGAATGGCAATCAGTCAAATTGTTTCTATTTTCATTTTACAGTGTTATCTATAGTATACTATATACTGTGGTAGTAAAAACAACAAGTTTCCACTTTTTAAGCTTTTACATTTAAACTTTAACCAAAAAAATGTGTGTGTCTCATGACGCAGACTTTTTTCATGTACCATACAGTCTGATATGCTTGTTTCCTCTATCTCTATTTCATCACTCCGCTCTTTACAGTGTGTTGTTCAGCTCTTTCCCAGTCTACCATCCTCCTCCTCCTCTCGGTGTGGTAATTGACCTTGCTCTGAGCTCCAGTGTGTTTCTGAGGTGGGGGATTTGCAATTTGTGGCTGCCTGCACCTCCAGAAGACAAGGTGACCCAAACATTAGTCAATAATTTGCTGTTTCTCACACACTCGCATGCGTTGCAAAGTCGCAGTGCATGCTCTTTAGAGTCAGTGCCATGTTACTATATGTCCTTTTACAGGCACATAGAAATCTTATTTGATCAAGTTGTTGCTAAATTGACTCCATTTAAAACGTATCACAATAAATTTTTGATGAGGTCCAGTTAACGCATGATAATGCAACTAAAATTAAGTACTTAGTAGCAACTGTCTTAACAATGTACAAACTCTGTCAGAAAAAGAGACATACGGATGAATAGGGAAGTACCCTTTCAAAAGATACAGTACATGTCTGTTTTTACCTTAAAGGTACATATATTAGTATTAGTAGTATTAGCAAAGTATAAGTATAGTATTAGTACTTAATTTCTAGACACTAAAATGTACCTTTAAGAAAACAATATGGACCTTTTAGGTAAAAAAATTTACCTGTGTAATGAGGCCAACGTTAAGTGTAATTTCTTAAATGCTTTAAAATAGCTTTCTTCTAATGCATGTCAGCAAAAAAATTTTATAGATTGGCGTAAAATTTAAATATGCTGTGCTAAATACAGTATGAACACTGCACAAAATGTACTTTTTGTAATCTGTTGAAACCTTTTTCTTTAAATTTTTGTTCATTTTCTGAACTATTTTAATGATTGAAATAAATAGGTAAACAAAAAATATTGTCTAATGAAATTATTAGGTTTGCATAATTTAAGAATATATATATATTTATATTTTTTTTACATTTTGAAATATTAAGCTTAAAAGTTTAAATATAAAATTGAATTTTGTTTATTCTGTTAAAATGCAGATTTTGGGCTTTATTTTGACGGTCCATGCGCAGAGCACAAAACGCAGGGAGCAAACGCATTCAGGGCGTGTCTAAAAGGGTTGAGTTTATTTTTTTAACGAGTTATAGGTGTGTTTTGAGAATAAACCAATTAGAGTCTCATCTCCCATTCCCCTTAAGAGCCAGCTGCGTTGCGCCAAGCGCATTTGCTATTTACAGGACGTAAAGTAAGTCTAAGTGGAAAAACTGAGCACTTCACAAGCAAACAGTTAACAGTTTTTTTAACAGAAAACAGTTAAACAGAGCATCTACTGCGTGAGAATGAGAGATAATGGATCTACTTTCACTTTCGCTCTTGGATAGGGAAACCTTTACGCACAGACATCAATTAGTCTATAAATAATTAATTGCGTTTGTTAAGTGCAAATATTCGTTTCAAAACTATTTCTAAATTCAGTTCTAATTTCCAGCAAACGAATAAATGAACAATATTAACGAAGTGTGCTCAAAAAAATGAGTTATATCCTAAAACACATGCTGTGCCCCATATGGTCTAAAACCTGCAGGTGAGCAAATCTAAGCTTGTTTTTAATAAAACAAATATAAATATGGATATAATAAATAATACTGCTAATAATAATAACATTATACAAAAGCTAATTGTTATGAATGAACTGAAAAAGCCTCCCGAGATGAAGAAGACATAAAAGCAGTGATTTTTCATATTTATGTAGGCTAGAAAATAATATGTTTTGTAATATTTTAATCCTTTATATTTATATCCTATATCTATTCTTATTATATCCTATATATATCCTTAATATTTAATTTTTTTCATATGTAAAGATATTTGCCTATTGCTCTCTTGTGCGTATTAAGCAGTGTGTAAGCAAGGCGCAACTCTGCGCTTGAGTTTAGACTGGGTTTGTTTTGGTCTAATGAAAAATCTATTTTAGTTTCTCAAAATAGCAACGCGCCAGCAGTGCACCTCAGAACGCCTTCCTTTTTAGACCAGAACACGTGCATGTATTACTTGACTAAGTGTGAAGCGCTACATTTGAATTATTCATTTGGAATACACCAAATTCAATGACATTGTGTGTCTTACAACCAATTCCATTCTTGTGATTAAATTCCTCAATTCTGTCTGCTGTTTCCACATATATAAACCCTTGATACAATCAAAATTCTTTCCGGACCTCCAGATTTGCGGCATGTCACTGTTTGACGGTACTGCAATAAATCTCAGCGATAAACCAGGTGCCGTGGTTGGTAACAGCTTTCAATGCCCCATATCTATTCCTCAGCACTTCCGCCATCTGAAAAGATTCCACAAGTTTGGACGAAAAGGAAAGGAACAGAAGGCAAGGAAAAACATGTCTCCGGGAGCCAAGATAGCTTGAAAGAAAACATAAGACTGAAGAGCTAAATGAGACTTATGGCTGGGAAAAAAAAAACAGACATGCCCAGTAAACGTCAGGAGAGGCCTATTACTGCGATTGAGGATAGATAGAGTGAATTGAGAAAAGGAGACTAAATGTTGAGAGAGGCATGCTCAGCATCTGTGAACAGGCGGTGCGGAAAAGCATCGTCCCAGAGGATTCACTGGCTCTGCTGACTTTGCCATTGGAATACTGATCATATACCGCCCAACTGGCTACTTCTCTAGTGCAAATCCCATGCTTACTGTACACACTCTGTCTGTTCCACTGCTCCCTTAGCTGTAGATATCAAACACAGCCTTGTCAATACTGGATAGCATGCTTAGCTAGCTAACATGCACCACTGCTAAGTGTGTGGCATAGATATCTGGAGAGTTTGGTTGTGTGATCAGCTTAGAAGTCTATATTGATTCTTCTGGGTGGTATCTTGATCTTATATAGCTAGATCTTTTTTTTGATGATTTTAATGGTTCCAATCTTGGATGAAAATGGAGGATGGCAGCTATGATTTCAATAATCATGTGGTGTGTTTTGGAACAACCCAATGATAGCTTAAGCCACAAAATTCAGTGTTTTATGTAAATTTGTTATGATTATCAAAATTGAACCTATGTCTTACAGGCTAATGAATAGAAAGCAACCCTAATAGGGCAGAACCTGTTACACTCAGATGGATGACATTCCTTTCACTAAATATTGACAGCAGTTTGCATGTCTGAGGAACTCGGGGGCTATTAATCAATTCATCAGCCTCATTGATTACACTGCTAACCCTTCATTGGTAATCAATGATACCTTGGCAACTCATTTATTACAAATTTTCACCTTAAACAGAGGTTGAACAATAAGACCAATGAACAAAACCCTGCCTATTCATTAAAGGTCAAACTGTATCATCTCAAAATCATATGCATGGGTTGTAAGGATTAAACTTACCTCCTGCTGGCAGGGCGGCAGTGGAATCTGTGCCGAAACTTTCCCGAAACTTTCCCATTTCTGTTGGACTTGTGGTCTGCTCTACCCATGTAAATCCATCCAGAGTCTTCTCAGTGGGCTCAAAGGTTGTCCATTCTGGTTTTGAGGCTGTATTTGTTGTCTCCAGTGTGTTTTGTCCAGTGCTGACAGTGGTCAGATGATCAGTAGATACTTCCGGCTTTGGGTCTGCTGGTGTTACGAAATGTGTGGTTTGAAATGAAGTCTCTGTTAGTTCTGATGTTGTTGATGGAGTGTCTGTGGGTTCGATTTGGTCTGTGTAAGAGTTCATGGTTTCTGTAACCATACTCAATGTACCATTCTGAGTGATGCTGGTACTCTGAGCAGTGGATAGAGTGTATGTTTGTGGTCTAGTAATCTGAGGAGATGTTGTTTGTGGTGTTTTCGATGTACTTTGGCCAATATTGGGAGGCCAGAGATCAAGATCATAGCTATGATCGAGGATGGAAGGAGGTGGGTCAGAGCTTTGTAATTGTGGTTTGTTCCTGAGTAAGTGATCTGTTGGCAGTTTTGCTGATTTTAAAGGCAGCAGGGTGCCTATCTGGACAGTGCTGCTTTGAAGCTCCTCATTTGTGGTTGCAGTCGGCTGGTATTTCAGGGTGGTTAAGTCCTCTGAAGATAGAATATAGTCTTGTGTAGTTGCTTCTGGAAGGGTCAAGCTCACCTTTGTTCCCGCAGAATCTCTATTCCTGTTGAAAAAATTGAATGATCCCAAACCAAGTGATGGAGGTTTCCAGTTTGGCAAGTAGGGCAGCCCCCAACCTTTGGAGTCTGCCTTGGTTTGGGCTGTTGGTTTTGGCCCATTCCCACCGAAAAATCCATTGACTGAACTGAAGAGAGAGAACACCACAAGAGTCCTGTACAGAAGCAGCATTCTGCCCCTCTAATGTCGTCACGGGCCACTGCTCACATGGTGTCTGACTTCCAGAGGAATGCCCACCAGATGCGCCGGGCTTTGGCAGCAAATAACCTAAAGCAGAGACACAAAACACATGAAACATTATAGATGTTTTTTTCCATTGCACCTTTACAGTGTATGGACCAGTTCAAGTGTCAAATTAAGTAGTCTCATACCAACCCTACTTCCTTCTGTTGTCACAGAGGTGGCCTCAACTCCCCATTGACAGAGCAATTATAGAGGCAGGGCTCTTTAAGAATACTAATGGGAGACTAGAGGTTCCTTTGTGGCTGGGTATGTATATATGGGGGTGGTGTAGTAGGACGTATGGGGGCCCAGTTTCTTTGTGGAGCTGTGGGCTAATTTTGGAGTATAAAGCTGATGATGGCCTGTAGCCTCAGTGAGAGGAGGTGAATATGATGGAATTTCACTTGGAATGGAGTGAGACTTGGATGTTTTTTTTCTTTCTTTGCCACCCCCGCATCCCTCTCTCTCTCTCCGTCTCTCTTTTTCTCTCTCTCTCTCTCTTATGCAATTGATTTGTTCTCGAGACTGCAATAAACTCTCTACTCTCCCACTGGGAATAGCATTCGTTGTTTTTGGTCAGTAAATAGCAGGATAAGTATTTCGAAATTCTCTTTCATTTCCTTTCTTTCTGTAACCCAATTGTGTCTTATCCATCTCCTGATGCCATCCGTATCACAGAAATGGCCTCCCTCAGAGTCTTTTTAAAGGCTGAACTCCTTCTCATGGCTAAATGAGGTTTGCTTACTAGATTAGATCAACTAACTGGCTCAGGATAATGGGTTGAAAAGAGATGGATGGATTTCAGGTTAGTCTTTGTGAGAAAATGGAAAAAATCAGCTACAATCTATGGATGCACATCAACCTTTGTGATCATTTATTGATTATTGGTTCAAGGGTAATTAAACAATTAAGAGTCAAAATGCATCCAACCAACCCTTTCATGCCAGATTAAAGCCAGAATAGGTGATTGGCTATAACAAAAACTTTTTATGCTGGTTGAATGTTTCTTCACATCCTAATAGCAATTATTAAGTTAGGTAGTCTAAATATATTTTTGTATGATTTCTATCATAAATAGGAGGCATAGGAAAAAAAGACTTAAATGATCTGTAGCATTTATAGCTAGTTTGCAATTGCTAGCCTTTCCCACAATTCCCAAACATGACCCAAAACTGGTGCCAAAATCTAAAAAAGTGGTCACACTTTATTTTGATGGTCTGTTTGTTGAATTTAAGTTACATTGCATCTACATGCCAACTAATTCTCATTAGATTATTGGTAGACTGCTAGGTTGGGGTTAGGGTTAGTGTAAGTTGACATGTACTTGCAAAGTTTCTTATAGTCAGTTTAAATGTCCGTTTAGCAGCAGTAACAACAGATATTAAGCAGACAGTTAACTAATACTCAAATAGACCATCAAAATAAAGTGTTGCCAAAAAAAGATAACACCAAATTTACAAACATGAATACATTTTATAAAGAATTCTGGACAATCTGGAAAGCAAGTTTCCGGTGTCCTGACATTTTATCCTACCCATCAGATGCAACCAACACTACATTTGAATAGTTCTGAGGTTGGAGTTAGGGATTAGGTAGGTTAGGGCGATATTACAGCTTCATATCACACTACTCCACATTAAAATGTACTCTGGTAGCAAAATCTGATAGATTTTATACTGCGTCAACAAAATTTGCTACCTACTTTTTCAATGAGAGGTAGGACAGTCTGACAAGGTAGGACAAATCGACAGAACACCGGTCACATAATGATATATGCATTGGCGCAAATGGAGAGGGAGGAAGCGTAAGTTATACTGTTAATCAAAATGGCACTTATGCTTATTCTGAATGCTGAAAACTATACTAACATTGTTAAGCCAACATAAAAGTATGTCTTTATGTGACAAGAATCTTGCACTCAAGACTCTTTGCAGAGACTGTAGAGTAAAGGTAATGATATTGTACATATTTTCATTCAAGACTGTATTATCTAGAGCCATGGAAATGTATTAGCTTTTTAAAAGAAATGGTAAGTCAATCAACACAAAATTTTCATTGTTGATTATCCTTTTTGTAAGATGTTCAAATTTATTTGACGCGCAAACTCTCACAGTACTTTATGGGTGTTCTCTAGCTGTTAAGTCTACATTGGTTGTACACTTGTTATTTCGATGCCTCAAAAGATTGATTGAGTGCACTTCACCATGGCTTCAAACATCTCTACAAATGTCTGCTCCTTCAAAAAGAGGAAATCTTAAGGGTAGAGGTGGCCATTTCAGATACAACCATAGTAATTATGGTCATCACTAGTCATATGGTTTACTTGTTACCACACGCCACCTGTTCTGAGTGAACAGAGTCTTGTCTTCAACAACATCACCATTAAAAAGAGCATTACTACAAGCATGATTTATCAAACTATTTATCAGACGCTATACACTTTGCTTTCTCTGCCTACACGTTGTCTTTCACACCTTCTGAAACATTTTATTTCACAGGAACAGTTGTATCAGTGCTAAATGCCTCAGTAAGTCAGACCCCACAGGAGCTTGTTAAACAGCATCACAGACGCTGTTGTGTGGATCTGTCAGAGTCTGTGCCAAACCGGAAACCTAAATGACTGTATAGCGTCGAGCTTTACTATTACACCCCCCTTTCTTTTCTTCTTTCCCCGTCTCTATCCATTTCTTTCACCCTCTTTCCCTCTTTCATTGTCATTTTGTTCCACCAAGCGTGGCAAAGAAAGGGCCCGCCAGTGCAGGACGTAATTGCTCAAGCTGAAAAAGGGAAAAAGCCAGTTTTCAAAAGCTACTTCTGATTTAACATTACAAATTTGGTCCTCGTCTGAAATTTCTTCTTATTTGTTGAGTTTTTAAAGACATCCTTCACAACAAAGCCTCTGGATCACACAATCCTCCAAAGCAAAAACACAATTCTTACACTCATAATATGGTTCATTAAAATTTTCACAATTTTTATGTTAAAATTCTTTACTTCAATTTTTTGTTAACTGGTATAAAAGATCCAGAATTTGCATTGGATAAACACTAAAAGTATTAATAATAACAATACACT
Source organism: Danio rerio (assembly GCF_052040795.2). Lineage (NCBI taxonomy): Eukaryota > Metazoa > Chordata > Actinopteri > Cypriniformes > Danionidae > Danio > Danio rerio. The sequence goes on from NC_141024.2 coordinate 19,568,175, forward strand.
GAAAACCCAACAGTCCACTTTATCAAATAAAATGAGTGTAGTTAACTCAAGATTGACTGAAAGTTATCTCTACTTATTTGAAAAAGGTTTTGAACTCAGTGTTAAATTAGGATTGTTTTTTAACTTAAATGGTTTGTTGCAATTGGTTTTCTCAAATGGTTTGGGTTACCTTAAACTTTTTAAACAATATTGTTCATTCAATGTTACACCAATATACACTTAGCAGTAAATGAATGTGCAGTTTTTGACATTGAAATAATGTTCTTATGACTTTTACATTATACAAACCTGTTTATATTGACCACATATTTTATGCACATTTTAATAATATTATTGGAATTATATGGTTACCTAAATTGTATGATATTTATTTAGAATATGTTTTGATGACTTTTGGATAGCTTCAAGCTGTAACCAACCATTATTTATACACCTGATTTCTGATCCAATGTAAAACATTGAAAAACTATCAAAATAAGATAAAAATTCATGTCAACAAAGTTTGTGTTATTTTAACCTATTAAATACGTTAATCAGGTTTAACAATTTTTTAAGTAACACAAAGTTAACTTAGTGGCGTCATGGTGGCGCAGGGGGTAGTATGATCACCTCACAGCAAGAAGGTCGCTGGTTTGAGTCCCGGCTGGGTCACTCTGCATTTCTGTGTGGAGTTTGCATGTTCTCTTTGGTTTGCATGGGTTTCCTCCGGGTGCTCCGGTTTCCCCCACAAGGCCAAAAAAATGTGGTATAGGTGAGAAACATGTGGTATAGGTGGATAGGCTAAATTGTCCATAATGTATGTGTGTGAATTTGTGATGCTTCCCAGTGATGGGGTGCAGCTGGAAGGGGATCTTCTGCGTAAAACATATGCTAGTTAAGTTGGCGGTTTATTCCGCTGTGGCGATCCCTGATCAATAAAGGGACTAAGCCTAAGCTTTTATTCATGTAGAAAATCATAATACACAAACACAAATCTCATTGGATCTTGCAGAAAGACATACATTTTTCAAGATCATATTGAAGCATCAAAGATTTTGTTTAATAATTTTTCCAAGGAAATCATTCCGATATGATTTAAAATATCTTCATTTTTTTCCTAAAGATAAAAATTAACGTTTGAGTCAGTGTGAGTAAAAATCCCACTTATTCAAAAGAAGAAAGGACCTGAATGAAGCCATCAAGGATCTGTAAGGTTGAAAGATTACAGTTGGGTCAAAGTCTCCGTCACTCACTATACTGTACACATTTTTAAATGTGGTCTAGCACTGAAGATCTTCTTAAGTGTTGACAGATCGACTCGTCATGATATCAATTACTTTAACAGTCCTCTAGACGTGCATGACGGCTGTGGGAATCACTGGCTCACGCCTTTGATTTATCCACCAAACCGTTCAGGCTCTTATCATACAGACAATATGGGGGAAGGGATATTTATGACCTGCAGCCATAAAAACACACAAATGCCTATAAAGGGGTTTTCCTTTAAACACAGTCTAAAGGTTTTTAGAGACAGCGAAAGTCATTAGCTTAACCTTAACCTCAAATTAACCCAACCATGAACCAGAGCAGGCATGGTCTTTTAGATCATGACCTAAATGCAGCATAGACCTAACATACAAAGTCTCAGACAATTTAGTGCGGGTTAACCAAAACATAAAAAACAGAAATTCAACCTAGCCCTAAACTACAAAGCGTTTTAACAATAAAAAGCTTAAACAAGGATTTAGGGTATTGGAGGATTCACAGGGAAAAAAATTAAGTTTAAACAGTTGTTGACAACTAAAATTTCAGAAAATTTGCTTTAAATTAAACATGATTTTATGACGTAACAATTTGCTTTAAAAAATTAAATAAAAAAAAAACACGTTTTTGCATGAACAAAGTTGAAAACATCCCAATGTTAGCAAAATGACAGTACTTGAATGTTTTGTTAGGTGACATGGTGGCGCAGTGGGTATAGCACGATTGCCTCACATGTAGCAAGAAGGTCGCTAGTTTAAGGCTCAGCTGGGTCAGCTGGTATTTCTATGTGGAGTTTGCATGTTCTCTCCGTGTTCGCAAGAGTTTCCTCTGGGTGCTCCGGTTTCCTCACAGTCCAATGACATGTGCTGTAGTTGAATAAGCTAAGCTTAATTGTCTGTAGTGTACGTGTGAAGTGAAGTTTCTAAGTGATGGGTTGCAGCTGGAAGGGCAACCCTGCATAAAACATATACTGGATAATTTGGCGATTCATTCTGCTGTGGTGACTCCATATTAATAAAGGGACTTAGCCGAAAAGAAAACAAATAAATGTTTTGTTTATTATATACATATAACCTGTATACTAGATGTCGCATTTTGTCCACAAGTAAATTTTCTGAAGTAATGTTATACATTAAAAACAGATTGAATTCACTAAAATGTTAAGTAACGAATTAAATATTCGACCATTATTCATCATAACTCGTATGTTTATGTATAAAAGGTAATAACAATTTTGTGAATTTTTACATAATCAAATAAATAAAAGCATTAATTGACCATACAAAAATTTAAATGATAAAAAAGCTTGCTTACAATTATGTAAAATCTAGTGGTTTGAGGCATTTTTAATAATAATAAAAAAACTAATAAAAATATCACACACTCAAAAAATAATTTTTGTGCTTGTTCCAACTACTTTCCTAAAATAAGCTGAATCATAACAATTCTTGAGTTTACTTCCTGAATAACTTAATTGTTTTATGTTCAAGCCACTTAAATTTGTAAAATGTAATTAACTTAATCACTTTGTGTTGGGGAAAACAAAGGAATTGTGTAGAACCCAGATTTATTTTACAGTGCATTTGATTATTATTATGCAATCTTTAAAAATTTATTAGTATGTTAACTTATTATTATCGTTGTGAATATGCCTGACAAGATTTTGGTGTGTAAGAACTATTGTTACACTGAATGACATAATAGTGGGTGTCTTGTGAAAAGGTTCAAATGTATGATAGTTTTTTTTGTCACAGACAAAATTAAATTTTATAGAAAATTTAATAGAACAAATTCGAATGAACAGAATAAATAAACTGCATTACACTTACTTTTAATTTTTTTAATTCTTATACTTATTACTACTACTACTACTAGTACTATTAATCTTATTTTTTAAAGTAAAACATCTGTAGAGCTGGTCTTATCAATTTGAATCCCCCATTAAACTTTAAAACAAACAATAGATGGTGGATTAACAACAATAACATCATATCCACAGGCGGCATCGTTTTATTGTATTATTTTTATATTATGTTATATTATCATAATTGTGTAAAGGTTCAAATGAATGATTTTTCTGTCACAGACAAAATGAAATTTAATTGAAAATTTAATGGGACAAATTCAAATGAACAGAAAAAAATAAACTGCATTACACTTATTTTAATTTTTAAAATTCTTATACTTACTACTACTTCTACTACAACTACTTCTACTACTACTACTACTACTACTACTGATTGATAGAGCTGGTCTATCAATTTGAATCTCCCATTAAACTGTGTGAGAAATAATTCAAAGACCTTATATTTATATACAAAAAAAATATTCGCTTATAAAAATGAGGCATGTTTTCATTTAATTTTAGTATATTTAAGTTTAATAAGTACATTTTTGTGTCCATTTATGTTAAATTGCATTTACAAAAGTGATTTCAAATGTATTGAAAGGATATTAAAGGCCAGAAAAAAATCAAATATATGGTTGAATTCCTGTTCCGATGTCATTCAGCATTATTATTGTCAATATTAATTGTATTTTTAGGGTGAAACATCTTTAGAGCTAGTTTTATCAATTTGAATCCCATATTAAACTGTTAAACACAAACTAGATCAAAACATCATGTCCACAGCTGCCATCGTTTTAACAGAACACCTTAAATCCCCCCAAACCGACTGATTTGTTGGAGAGCTGAATGTGTTGTTATTTTACATACAGTTTCCCCTCCCCTTCCCTCACACTGAAAATGCTGAACTCAATAATGTTGACTACATGTACACACTCATTTTCCACAACGGTGGCTCTCATGTGCCGTCACACTCTTCATTAACACGGCGTTATCATGCTGCAGGCCTGAATGGATCAATCCATGCATGTTTACACTGTATATGCATATATATTGATGAATAAAATGTCCTGATTATGATTTTTTTTCGTACCCTGCCTTTAAATATCAATGCTGGGTGAATTATTCTATCCTCGCTCTCACTATTTAAAAACATGTTGATATGTGATGTTTATGGATCAAAATATGTATACATTTTAGACATCAACACATTCCTTTTCAACCTGTTGACCTTTCTGACCATAAACACTTCAGCAAATATGACAGTCGTTTCCAAATGTTGCAAACGTTTTTCACCATCTTGGCACATCCATGATATTGCTCCTCAGGAGGACTTGATTACACTTGGCTGTGAAAACGTGATTAATGACCTGTCAAGCTAATGTTTTTGTGGGCTTTTCTCTGAAAGCATCCGGATCACCTGATTATCTGAAAACGCACGGGCTGCTATACGCCGGCTGCCTTTACCATGGTTACTGAAACAGCAGCAGAATGCATCCGAATCTGCCAGATTTTCCCTTCACCACACATATGTGAATGTGTGAAGGAGTATGACATTGTTCACAGTCACCCGGTATAGCGCAGCATAGAGCAAATACAGCTGTTTATAAACCTGACACACACGTTTCAGACTGAGACTGTCACATTTATACACCTACAGTACATCAGGATATTCAGATATCTGCAGTGAGGCTGTAGCTTCTGCATTTTGAAACATTCCTTTGGAAGATGAAGGAGAGAATAATAAACTCACCCTTTCTCCCCGAGGAGAAGAAGAAAACAATTCCAGAAGAGCCACCAGCACTGTACTGCAGGAGAGCGAGATCTGTGTCTGTGCGCGCGCGTGTGTGTGTGTGGGAGAGAGATCCGCTTTGCTCTCTCTCTCTCTCACTTGTTCTCTCTCCTCCCCTCGCTCTCTAGGCTGCATCAGTAGTCTAGTGGAGGATTCAGATGCACAATATCTGGTCACACCTCGCTGAGCATATTGTTAGAGAGCAGAGTGCAAGCACCCTACAGCAGGCAGTCGTCAAAGAATTAGGCAACCTACACAGAAAAAAAAATACATGCTCAAAAACACACAAATGAATGCATAAAAACCTACATGTGGCATATACTACTATTTACATATGTTTTTTTTCCCCCACAAAATTTTAAATACGCTTTTGGCAATATGAGTGCATAAATAAGTTTGTGGTATAATATAATATAATATAATATAATATAATATAATATAATATAATATAATATAATATAATATAATATAATATATTATAATATAATATTCAAAGTAAAAAAATTAGGAAAAAAAATACCAGCAATTGTATACACACACATTTTATATATTATTTTTATATTATATTTTCATAAATTATTAAATTAATACACACAGATATGCAGTCTCCCCATTATAGTAATTGTGAGAGCAACAATTATAAGACCTTACACTCACATTCCACAAATATTCACAATTATAAAAATTAGACATTTATTTTCAATATATTTATGTTTAATATATGCAAATTACATTAGCAAAAAAAATAAAATAAAAATGGCAAGCCATTTTTGTGTCCATTGCATTAACAAAAGTGATTTCAAATGCACTGAAAGCATATTAAATGCCAGAAAAAATGTCTCCTCTGATGTTTCAAATAAGCAAAAAAAGTAAAAAATATATGTGTGAAGTCATGATCTGGTTTCATTCAGCATTACAGATTTATAGTTAGATAAAAATTAAACAGCATACTTCAAAAAATATATACACATGTATATTAAAATATACAAATAAAATATACACATTCATTCAATTTTCCTTTGGCTTAGTCCCTTTAATCCTCAGGGTTTGCCACATCAGCAGAAAAAAAACGCAAAATTATCCTGCAAATGTTTTACACAGCGGATGCTCTTTCAGCTGCAACTCAGTACTCAGAAAAATCCATACAATCTTACATTTACACACATACACTACAGTTAATTTAGTTTATTCAATTCTTCAATGTCTTTGGACTGTGGGAGAAACAGGAGCACCCAGATGAAACCCACGCCACCCACGAGAGCATGCAAACTCCATAGTGAAATGCCAACTGACCCAGCTGGGACTCAAACCAGCGACCTTCTTGCTGTGAGGCGACAGTGCTAACCACTGAGCCACCATGTCGCCATAATAATACTCATAAAAAGACATAATAAATGTTTTTGCATTTAAATAATTAAAAACTTTTTGCTGAAAAATGGGTAAAAAGTAGTAGTTTGTAGATAGGGTATTACAAATAATTCAACAATGAAATACAATTAAAATAATGGCTAAGAGCAAATCAAGTTTGTATTCATGTGTAATTCTTTCCTCTGACTTTTTACGAAATTCTTAATTGTTTGTATATCCTTTTGTTGTATATAACTTTGCTGTTATTGTATGTGTAATAATGTGTTTTTTTATTTTAGTTTGCCTTTTTAAAACCTGGCAAGGGGCAACTAATGATAAAAAAAAAATTTGTCCTTGTAGCTAACTCTGGCTTATTTACAGTTTTACTGTTGATTAATGAGCATTGTCCCTGGTAAATAAATAAATTTCAAATAAAGCAAAGTGTAAAGATTTAAAATGACAGTTGATTACCATTATGGAGCTTCACTGTGACTCCCAGATGACACTGTTATAAATATGACTGACAATGTGTAGTGCGTGTCTTCTTTAAATCATGTTTAAAATGTTTGTCATTCATTATTAAAATAAAATATAACAGCTATATTACACCTATTGCTTTGATACATTGAAAATCCCTTTTCATCTTGCCTCAGACACAGAAATATCAATCTAAAAATGAATCACAAAATCCAACATGGAATTTAAAGAAACCATCTCTAACAGTCACAACAAAATGTTGCATCACACTTCATATCACGCTTCAGAATTGACTTTTGCCACACTTCTGTGTCTTGTCAATAGAGTGGCTTATCTCTGATCCCAGTCAAAGATAGCCAATAATAATCCATTCTCAATATTCCTCCTGGGAGAAGGAGCATTCTGGGATACGATTACCTCTCTGATCCCAAGGAATTCACCAAATTTAGAAACAATCAGAATTGTCCCGTCCCAGTGAAACATAATTTCCTGATGGAAAGCCCAACTTTGTACAATTGAAAGGAGCCTGTGTGTCTCAATGCCAGTTTGACCTCTGACACACACGCACACACAAACTATTTTTACCATTTACATTTGCTCCAGATCAGTACATCTCACGAGAACAGGCACCAAAGCTAATGTTTTTGAGGACAGGATGTTTTAATAAGGTGAATGGCAGAAGGCAGTCTTTCGGTTTTTGGAAAACATTTGGGTTAACATACTGTATGATTACAGCTTGATTGACCCAATCAAATAAATGTAGTTCATTTTGTAAACATTTTCACTTAAAATTGCTAGTAATCTTTTACAAATAATAACAGTATGTAGAAATGACAAGTGTAACACTGAATTAATTGTGAATTTTTTAAATATTTCTAAATTAAACTTTCATTAATGGATTTTTCAGGTTGTATGAGTTCATTGAAATAATGTCAAACTAATGCAAATATTAACTAGCGTAAAAGGATTAAATGTGTTGACAAACTTTGATGTTGGCTTAACTTTGATTTTGATGTTGCTAACATGACAATGTTATGGTTTGTTAAAGATATTACAATGAATAAGCATTTTACTTGCTTATTTAACACTGAGTACGTTTACATGGACACCAATTATCCAATTTTAATACGATTAAGACAATACTCTGATTAAGAGTCTAACATGTAAATATATATTTTTGATTAATATAATCTGATTAAGGTCATAATTGAACAAAAAAGACATCTGATTAAGACATGTGGAGTATGCATTTTGTGACAGGATATTCCAAGCACACATGGCTGTTTGACAATATTCTCTACACCTATTGAGTCAGTAGGACCACAGACACACACACACACTGCAAAACAGAGAGTTTTTTTTTTCCATATGGCATGCTGGAATCAAAATCCATTAAAACAACACTCTTCCATCAGTTCACATTCACATCCAAAATCTCATTTGTCATGGGGGGCATGCATGAAATGTTCCTAAATGAAAGTGAAAGAGCCAAACTGCAGTTAAAATTGACAAATTAAAAATTAAACACCTGAAATTACATGAGACTCTGGAGGAAATGTGAATAGTGTGTTGACGCAATGACGTTAATCAAATTATGTGCTGTAACATGTAAAACGGGATCATGAAAGAAACATTCAAAAAGCAACCAATGTAAACACATTAATAATATTGTCTTATTCAGATTAAGGCAAATAATTTGATTACTGATGTCCATGTAAATGTAGTCTCTCTTAGCAACAATTAGCATTGTGGTATATGCGTTTGATACAAATTAGAATGTTGTTAACATGAATTAGGAAGTTTCCAGCATGAACTAAAACGTTAGTAACATAACTTGGCATGCTGTGACAATGTTTCTGGCATGGATTAGCCAGTTAATAACCACAAATTAATATGCTGCTTTAGCATGAATTAACATGTTGTTAGCAATAATTAACATATTGCAAGCACGCCTTTACAAGCTACTAGTATGTTTTTAGCATGAAATTGCATATAGTTAGCAAGATTTAGCATACATACAAGTCTTTAAATGTTTTATGAGTCAATCTTAAAAACATTTATGGAGTAAACAGTCAAACTTTCGAAACTCATCTGCATATTTCTATATAGTATTTTCTACATTTAATATATATGTATTGATTTGTGCATGCATCCAATGATCAGTTTACAGGCATGTGTGAATACAAAAATGACGGACTACAAGTGTTTGTGCTGGCAACTTCACCAACTATTGGCCTGGCATGCATAATACAGATCTTTTTGTTATTTTTGTAGATCACTGAGAATGTGGATTACTGTGAAAATGCTGATGTTTTAAAAAAGCTAAGTAAGAACTCTGTTTTTAGTTTTTAATACACTGTTGTCATGCAAATGTTTCCTACATCTACACAAACTTTGAAAAGCATATCTCTGTGATATAACAACAAAATATTCTGACAGTGGGCAAAATGTCTGTCTGAGCAAAAGGCCATGTGTTATTAAAACATAGCAAGGCAATCTCTCTGTCTTCCTGGTATCTGGTTCTCAGTAGAAAGTTCAACAATTGTATTATGAGACACTTGCCAGAAGCAAGACACCATTGTCCACTTTTCATATTGCGGCAAAAAGCCACTTGCTCTGGAGGCCTCTTCAAAGGAAATCCATTTTTAAAATTAGATCAACCCATAACCCAACTGCACAGATGAAAAATGTGTAGTCATTAAGCTCAGCACAGCAAACAAAGGCTGACGCAATGCCTACAGTCCACAAAAAAAACTATGTTTTCCACCATGCATGATGTTTTCTGTATACAGTTTTAAAATAATGCAATGTCCATTTTACACCACGTCTCACAATATAATAGACTGTTCCACAAGCATCTCCCCATACTGACTCCATATTGTGGAGCTGCAGACTGAATAGGCCGATATAATGTGGGCAGGGTTTCCCCTTCTGACCCGTGTGCTTTATGTTCACCCACCCCCAGCATCCGGAGGAGCCCACAAAGGCTGCCTCTGATAGAGATAAGTACCTTTGTCTCTGGGGAACAATGAATCCTAACGGTCTGAAGCTAAAAGACACAAGTTGTGTTTAATGTTCAGTTTTCATTCCTTGGCTGTCCAGCTAATAGATGGATGTGGACTGAACAGAATTGATCAGACACACATAGGCAGTTACAGTGGTGTGAAAAAGCGCTTGCCCCTTACTGATTCTTTTTTTTCATGTTTGTCACACTTTATTGTTTCAGATCACCAAATAAATTTAGATATTAGTCAAAGATAACAAGTAAACACATCATTCAGTTTTGTAATTACGGTTTTTACTATTAAGGAACAACAAAATAAAAAACTACATAGCACCGTAAGAAATAGGTTTGACCTCTAAACCTAATAACTGGTTGGGACACCAATAGCAGCAACCAACTGCAATCAAGCATTTTCGATAACTTGCAAGGAGTCTGTTACAGCAATCTGAATGAATTTTGGCCCTTTTATCTTTGCAGAATTGTTGAAATTCTGCCACATTAGATGGTTTTAGAGTATGAACCGCCTTTTTAAAGGTCATGCCATAGCATCTCAATTGGATTCAGGTCAGGACTTTGACTAGACCACTCTAAAGTCTTAATTTTGTTTTTCTTTAGTCATTCAGAAGTGGACTTGCTGGTGTGCTTAGAACCCTTATCCTGCGGCAGAACCCAAGGCTTTAGCTTGAGGTCATTAACAAATGGGCGAACACTCCCCTTCAGGATATTTTGGTACACAACAGAATTCATGGTTCCATTTATCACAGGTAGTCCTCCAGGTCCTGAAGCAGAACAGAGTATTTTCCCGAAAGTTTTCTGGCAAAACTGAGACAAGCCTTTACGCTCTTTTTGCTCTGCAGTGGTTTTCATCTTGGAACTCTGCCATGCAAAGCATTCCTGCCCAGTCTCTTTCTTATGGTGAAGTCATGAACATTCACTTTAACTAAGGCAAGTTAGGCCTGCCGGTCTTTTATTGCTCTTGTGGTGTCTTTTGTGACCTCTTGGATCAGTTATACTTGTGCTCTTAGGTAATTTAGGCAGGTTTTTCACTGATCCATGTTTTTGCCATTTCGTCACCTTGATATTATAAGATTCTATCTGCGTTCTGAATGATTTAGAGATATCGAGTTTCAAAGTTTTTTTGCATTCCATAGCAAACAGCATGTGTTTAATATTTTTTTTATTTTTATAAAATGTCTTAAAATGTAAACACTTATAAAAAGCATCCCATAAAGTAAATAAGTTGTCATTTAATAAGAATATGTCAATAACTAAATTTTGACAAAAATGTTAGATAGAACCTTATAATTCCAAGGTGACGATTTGTAGATAACAGCTCTCACTGGTGTTTGCTGCAGTTCCAAAGCTTTATAAATGCCTTTATAACCTATCCCAGACAGGTAGATCTTCTGAATGTTTTTAAATTTCCTCCCTTTTTCACACAGGTTTAAGTAGTTTTAGATTTTTTCCCCTTAACGGTAAAAACCTTCATTTAAAAACTGCATGATCTGTTTACTTGTGTTATCTTTGACTAATATTTAAATTAGTTTGTTTGATGATCTGAAACATTAAAATGTGACGAACATGCAAAAAAAAAAAAAAAAAAAATAGTGAGGGGCAACTACTTTTACACACCACTGCATACTGCAAGCCACGACTGTCACCTTAAAGCGATATTTTTATCAAAGCACATCGATTGATTTGCTCTTCAGTGTTAGCAATTTCAGCAGTGAAAATTAAACCACACTGAACTGAACTAAACTCATTTCTCAATTCTAAACTCTGAAAACACAGTTTGCTTGAATAACAATGTAAGATGAGGCCAAAAGTGATATCTGATCTATTTTTGCTCTTCATTTAAAAAACATGGGATCTTGTGTTGATGTAAATTTTCAAAGCATATTGATAGTTTTGCTTAAAAAGTGTAAAACTCCATTTTAGTTCTTTTGTTTGTGAAACTGCCAGACAACTTGTTTATTGAGGAATTTCTGCTAATAGAATACAAAGAAAATTTTAATATAAATCCAGTTAAATATTGATCAGTGATTATATTGCAATTAAAATGTGTTTTATTTCATATGAGATTTTAAATTGCTATTTCTTTCTTTTGTTTCAGTAAAAAAAATCCATATTTTGCTTATGCCACTAGGTACCTGAATAAAACCATTTGCACATTTTTTTTCATTGTAATCAGCTGTCTAAAAAAAGAATAATAAAAATTTTAAAGGCACTTCCAACACAAAATTTGTTTCAAATTAATTGTCCCAGCTTATAAGACACTATTATTTATTTATTTTTTACCTAATATAATAGTTGAGAAAGCAATTCGTAAAGGCACAACAGGTCATTAAAAAACAGTATATGAAAAGGCGTAAAGTAAAAAAAAAAAACAGTATTATTTTAAAAACAGTACAGTGATTCTAAAGTACTTCAGAAGGAGTACTTACTCATGTGTATATGATTTCAGAAACAGTTGCTGTTGAAGTGCAATGGGCATGCTCCTACTGCAGTCACACATTCATGTCTGAAAAATACAAATGTCATAATTTACTTCAATAATAAGAGATTTATCTCAGTGTAGATCTTATTTGTGCACAAATATAAAAACACAGGACATTAACATGAACTTCACTGCATAAACACAGCATAAAACTTGTAAATATTATTATTATTATTATTATTATTATTAATTTATTCAAAAATGTGTGGGAATGCATGGAAAATGTTGAAGTCATACTTTAACTCACTTTTGTACTGTAAAAAAAGTAAAATTCAGGGGTCAAAGAAAATCCTACGGTTTACACTGATAATTCAGACCTTTCTGTGGCTCTCATATGAACTCATGATGAAAATTTTCTACATATAGAATGTTGTAGCCATAAAGTTACAACCTGTGCTAATTTGCACCTGCTTCTGGCAAAACATTCGGAAACACTCAAATTAATTACTTGTCAACTCTGTTACTGGGATATTTCAGAGAATTTCCCATTCCCTTTTTAAAATCAATAATAAAGGAATACATAAAATTTTGTTTTAGACATGCCATATGGCATCTGGTTTGATGTTAAGCTAAAGCACAACATGGTGTAAAATGTCTGCTTTGTTTTTGTCAACTCTGTTATAGTTTAGAAAGTGTATTAATAAGTTAAAAAACAAGTAACAAAATGAAATCACATTTAAATATTTTCCATTATTTTACATAATGAATTCAGATAATTGAATAATGAATTATTCATTTGCTGTATATGATTCCAATTAACCAGAATATGCCCATTCCATATTCTGAACTTAAAAAGCAAATTATTAGGAAGAAACAGCAACTGCCATTGAGTAAATAATTATATAAACCATAAGAATTATTAACATTTTAGAAAATCTAACTAAATTCTAAATGCTGTGGTTATGGAATGTGATTACACCTATAGGTTATGTAATCACTTACTACAACCAATCTCTATTCACTAGCTTTGGGTTTTATGATAACGTATGCAAAAATTCCTGCAAGCCACCATGTGAAGCAAAGGAGCACCTGGCTGTCATACTGTATGTAGCAAATATTAATTTATCAGAGTGCAGATAAATGGAGATTTCCTACGGGACTTGAAAAACAGATGCTCACAAACAAGCCGGTGCACAATGAGAATCAATAGCACTATTGTGTGCACTTCATCTTTTAATGCATTCAAACCAGCACCTCATGGGATATCAGCCAGCAGCGGAGAGAAATTTTTAGCAACATGTTAGCTAGTCCACACATAGGCTATTTGAAGGCGGCGAATGCAAGCATGTGTGGGCGCTTCAGCTAGAATGCATGCATGATTAACAGCTATGTGGGAGTATTTGTTTGCACATCTGTCTTAAAAGTCTGAAGTTATTACATAGCATCCAGCATAACTGAATACACCTGAATAGAATTGTTAGAAATTTGTTTTCAATTGATGCTTTCTTTTAGATGGTATACAATGAGATTCATTAAACCATTTTCCTTCAGCTTAGTCCCTTATTTATCAGGGGTCGCCTCGCTACAGCTTACTTTATGTAATTCATTTATAGTGAATGTCTGTGGGGGAAACCGGAGCACCTGAAGGAAACCCACACAAACACAGGGAGAACATGCAAACTCCCCACAGAAACACCAATTGGTCCAGCTGGAACTCTAACCAGTGACTTTCTTTCTGTGAGGTGGCAGTGCTAACACTGAGCCACCATGCCGGCCTATATATTGAGATATTTGTGCAAATCTTGTTATTTAGTTTTACTTAGATTAGTCAAAACTGGAACTAATTTAACTAAATATATTTATAATATGATGTAAAAATAAGTACACCCCAATGGAAATAGGCAATGACATTTAAACAAACTGGAAAAACTAAATATTAAATTTGGTTACATTGTTTTTTGAAGGTTGGATTTTTTTTGGAATACCTCACTTGCAATTTAATTTATTATTTTTGTCGATTTATTTTAATCTATATTTATTTCTACATCACGGTGGCGCAGTGGGTGGCAATATTGAATAAGCAAAATTGGCCTTTGTGTAAGTTTGTGAAAGAGTGTGTATGGGTGTTACCCAGTGATTCGTTGCAGCTGGAAGAACATCTGCTGCGTAAAACATATGGTAAATAAGTTGGTGGTTCATTCTACTGTGGCAACTCCTGATTAACAAAGGGACTAACCGAAAAGAAAATGAATGAATGAATGAATGAATGAATATTTATTTCTCATGTTAAACATGTCTTATTTGTATTTAAACTACATTAGTAAAATGTGTGCTGTCAACTGATTAGTCAGGTTAAACATTTGCATTCACATAATATCTGTGTGTTTACTTTATGTGTGTGTGTATGTACTGTATATGCTAAGCTTTTACTTATCAGAGCACACGTGCTGCTGATGCTGTGACAATAAAAGTGATTTAATATAGATATAGGTTAACTAGGCAGGTTAGGGTAATTAGGCAAGTTATTGTATAACAATGGTTTGTTCTGTAGACTATCGAGCTTAAAGGGGCTAATAATTCTGACCTTGAAATGGCTTTTAAAAAATTAAATACTGCTTTTATTCTAGCCAAAATAAAACAAATAAGACTTTCATTAGAAGAAAAAATATTACCTACATATATCTATTTTTTTATTACAAGCATTATTAACAAGCAAACCAGATTAAAAAGTAACACAAAGTAAAGTAACACATTACTCTCCTTTAAAATAACTAAATACTTTAAGTGTAAGATTTTAATATATTACTTTTAAAAGCAACACTCATGTAAATGCAAATTTGTATTTTATATGCGATTGACAATGATTATCAGCATAATTTTCAAAATATCAAAATAATTTTCAAAGGGAGTGTACTTGTATGCCGGCCACTGTATATAGCTCATAAACAATGTTTTGTAACACATGTACAACTGGATTTATATTGCATCACATGAGATATCAAGATGTTTTTTTGTGACCTAAACGCACCTGGTAAACACACTGGGAACAGCAAATCTTCTTCTCTATTTGAAGAAGTCATTAGCCAGTAAGAGTTCACCGAGCATGTCGAACACACTGAGAAAAGAAGGGCCGCAGGAGAGTGTAATGTATTGGGTTTGGATCAGCAGCAGTCGCTGGCACGCTGGCAGATTATACTGGATCAATGTGCACATGTTTAATGCATCAAGCTCTGTCTACCCAGGAGGCAAAACACACAGCGCAATTACACTGAACTTGTATTGGTACAATGCAAAAACAAGTCAAAGCTACACTGGGTGAGAGTAGACAGAAAAATAAAAAAGGAAACAGTGAACCTTGCACAGAGGAAGCCTGACCCTCTCCTGTCTCGCTGGCCCCCAAATCTGAACAATACTGAGAAACAATAGATGGGGAGGCTACTTTGGATACAAAGCGTACACCCTAGTCGCCTGGAAAAGCTTTTTGCAGCTCTCAATGACACATTTATCTCCAGTACTGCTTTTTAAAATCATCATTGCTATTATTTTTAGATCGAAATATATAAATAAACTACGAGGGACAAAGCATTTGAGACTGTTTCAAAGTTTAAAGTAATTTAAAACCCCAAAGGCTCTTTTCAGCTACAAAATAAAACTACTATACTACTAAATATACTACACAATAAAATAATAACAATAATAAATACCCTCCTAGCAATTATCTGCTATAAGTTGTACAAAGTTTTCATGCTACCTATAAAGAATGAAAATTTAACTTTAAAAAAAGAGGAGCAGCAATTGTGAGCTTTTGCTGACATCTTGTGGGTTAAAAGAGAAACTACAGCTCAAACTTTAAACGACAGCTTCAGGTTTGTAAATCTTACATTCATATTTGGTTTAAAAAGGGGTAGGGGTAGTAAATTAAAACTAACCATGTTTTTTTTTTTTTTTTACCACAAATAACAAAAATAAAAACTGCTTGTAGTTAAACCACGGTGACAACGGTTTTGTTAATCTAACCATAGTTTAACCAAATATTTGTGGTAAAAATAAAAATGATAAACAATAATATTGAATGGCAAAATTTACTACATGGTTACTACACTTTTAATGTATCAAAACCATAGTTGATTTTCTTCTTTATCCAAACATATTTATTTTATCCAAACATATTATCCAAACATATGAGTTTGGTAGTGATTCACATACATGCTTACCAGTCAAAGGTTTATATATATATATATATATATATATATATATATATATATATATATATATATATATATATATATGTATGTGTGTGTGTGTGTGTGTGTGTGTGTGTGTGTGTGTGTGTGTGTGTGTGTGTGTGTATATATATATATATATATATATATAATTTTTTTAAATGCCTTTTGCTCAAGAAGCATGCATTAATTTTATCTTAAGTACAGTCAAAAAACTGCACATTTTTAAAATATATAGTTGTACCATTTAAAATGACTCTTTTCTTTTAGAAAATATTTATAATGTTATTTTTTAATACCTATGTTTTTAAAGCTGAAATGTTTGATCATTACAAATCATTCTAATATGCTGATTTGATTTTCAAAAAAGTCTATTAATTATTATTATTATTATTAACAAAAATAGTTGAGTATTTTTTTCAGTATTCTTTTATGATTAGCAAATTCCAAATGTTACAATTTAACCTATCTGAAATAATAAAAAAAGCTTTTGTAACATTACCCACTATTCAAAAGCTTGGAGTGAGTAGAATTTAGCAAAAATAAAATGAGATTTTAATTTTTGCATAATGGATCAAAAGTGATGAATAAGACATTTATAGTGTGATTTATATTTCAAAAACATCTGTTTTCCGATCTTTCTATTGATTAAAAAAGAAGAAGAAAAAAAACACTCAGCTGTTTTCAACATAATAATAAATGTTTTTAGAGGAGCTAATTGGCATATTAATATTATTACTGAAGGATCATGTGATTGATGCTGAAATGTTTTTAAATCACAAAAAATATTAACAGTTCAAAATATATTAAAATAGAAAACAGTTATTTTAAATAGTGCAGAAGATCAAAACAAACTTATTTAAGAAACATGAAAAAACGTAATAAATCATAAAACCTTACCTATGTACAGTCTATTTATAGGCCTAATTCAAAAACTGAATTACTACAACAAACTACAGTCTACATGGTATTTGTAGCAATGCTGTCATCCCTTTACAACAATTTTCTTAATTTAACTTTACTTAACACTAAAAAATCCTGTCAGCCAATGCAAAACAGCTACAAAGCCTGTGACGTAAATGCATCCGTTCCCGCTTAATTTCTCAAACATATAAAATGTGTACTGAAAAGGGATGAAGTCAGCGGCATTTGATGGATAAGACAGTATTTGAGGACATTTTGTTACTGTAGGCCTACCTGCTCAGTCGAAGATCGACAAGAAACCGTAGTTGGAAACGCAAAACAAACAACCATTCCTTCTGGATTTTAACTAAACTTTAACATAACGCTCGACAAACTTCACCATTAACCAATCAGCAAGCTTCATTCAACACGCACAACGTCAAAAATGGATAAAAGGTCAGTAATACGCGACAGTCCACCTGCTCGTGATTAACAACAGATTAAGATAGCTGAAAAAATAAGTATCAGTGTTGTTTGTTTGTTTATGCTATTTTTGACGAATATAGTAGACAATTTATTGACTTTTATAGGCTGTTATAAAGTTGTGGAGTTTAATAAAGTGGGTTGATGTTGACTATATACATTTTTGTTGTTACCTCATTATTTATTCGAAAGACCCCCTCCTCAATGACAAAGGTCCAGAATGTGTCGTATACATGAGCTTATTTGTTCTACTTTGACTGCTACACCATCATAAATTGTGAAAAATGCTTCAAGACCAAGCCAAATCATCTGTTGATCGTCAACAAACTATTATTTTTCACGAATCTAACATCCAGCTGTGAAAAAAGACATTCAATCGGATGTAAGTGAAGTCATCTTTCACCACTGTATTGTTTCCTAATAGGGAAAACATTACAAGTACTTTTATTTTAAATCTTGGACCTTATTCTTGAAACAAAAATGAACAATAAAAAGGTGTGAAGCTACAAAAGTGGCCCATAATAAAATGAATTTGAATACTAATTTGGCTATTGTTGTTATCCATGAAATGTATCAAATGCACTTATTTTACAAGAAAGGCTTGAAAAATCATAAAGCTCTTTTATTATTATTATTATTATTATTATTATTATTATTATTATTATTATCATCATTATGTTTTCATTATTTATAATTGAAATTACCAAATTCTGACTAAGGAAAGATGAATGTGCTGGCCAGCTTGTCATTTGACTAATAAATGAAAATAGGCCACAGTTTTTAATTGAAAACTTGAAAAGTTTCCTATTTGTTTTCTAATGATATAAATTTTCTAATGATGTAATAAATTTGTATTTTAAAAATAAGTATTTATTCATATTTCTTTTATCTAAATCTTAAGGAAATATTTTGGTACATTGAAAAGTTATGATGACCATCTGACAAGCTAATCCATCTTAAAATGTCACTAAAATCCAATGAGGATAATACCTGCAAAAATGTCCACATATTTGAGAAAAAAAGAAGCACCCGTTTCACCAGGCTGGCTACGGGCCTAAAAACAGTATTGTGTTTTTGTTGAAAAGATTTAAGAATAAAATATCATGCAAATTATGAAATGTTTAGTCTATATAATATAATATAATATAATATAATATAATATAATATAATATAATATAATATAATATAATATAATAAAATATAATATAATATACGTGCTGTCGCATTACAGCAAAAAGCCTTAAGCCTCGGCTGGGTCAGTTGGCGTTTCTGTGAGGAGTTTGCATGTTTTCCCTGCTATTGCGTGGGTTTTCTCCGGGTGCTTCGGTTTCCCCCACTGTCCAAAGAAATGTGGTACAGGTGAATTGGGTAGGCTAAATTGTCTGTAGTGTATGAGTGTGAATGAGTAAGTGTGGATGTTTACCAGATACGGGTTGCAGCTGGAAGGGCATTTGCTGCGTAAAACATATGCTGAATAAGTTGGCGGTTCATTCTGCTGTGGTGACCCCAGATTGATAAAAGGACTAAGCCGAAAATGAATAAATGAATAATAAAATATAATATAATATAATATAATATAATATAATATAATATAATATAATATAATATAATATAATATAATATAATAATGTGACCACAAACCTTTCTTAAGTCTTAAGTTTGCCTTGTATA
This sequence comes from Danio rerio, assembly GCF_052040795.2. Taxonomy (NCBI): domain Eukaryota; kingdom Metazoa; phylum Chordata; class Actinopteri; order Cypriniformes; family Danionidae; genus Danio; species Danio rerio. The sequence continues at coordinate 19,587,600 of NC_141024.2, forward strand.
GTTTGTTTTGATAGGACAAAATTAAGCCAAGATACAACTAGGCTATGTGAAAATCCAGAATCTGAGGGTTCAATAAATAAATGAATAAATAAAAAAATCTAAATATTGAGATAATCACCTTTAAAGTTGCTAAAGTTCTTAGCAGTGCACATTACTAATCATATATTACAGTAGGAAGATTTTGTGGTATAATTTAATTTAATAAGGCTACTTTCGGGCTTTTGGAAATTTTTCAGACTCCAGTGAACTAATAATTCTTTTTTTGTTACATTTCAAATCAGTCAATAAATCCAAGAAGTTTGAAGTTTAAACAAGTTTGAAATACATTAACTAATTTAAATACTGTGTGAATATACTTGTAACTATGCTGTTGCCTACATTTCTATTGCTGCTCATTTCTGATGAAATTATTAAATCCAGAGAGATCTTCCTATTCAACTGCTGCCTGTTCTCCCTTTATTGGCCACATACACAAATGTGCGGTCTGTATGTTTGCTATCCAACTTCTCATAAAGAAGACAAGTTATGAAAGCAGAACATTCAAAAATCTCTAAATGGAGCAACATGAAAATAAAATAATGGTTTTGCAACTTGTGTCCTGCCCTAAAATTCTCAGCCAGTGTCGTCATAGTTTTGTCTTTTAGAAATCCTGGCGCTAGCACTACACTTAATCCCAAATAACTCAAAAATAAAACAAAAAATTAAATAAATAGAATCAACCATGCTTTAAAAAGTAAGGCTTTTTGCTCTTTATTGTTGTCTTTTCCTTATTTAATGAAAAGTCATTAGAAAATAAAATCTCTACAGTGAAGAAAACCATAAGAAAACTCCAAATGACAGATTCTGATCTAATAAAAATAATCAGTCTCACCTAATTATGTACAAACGTGTTAGGACAAGTTTCTCTCCATTACAAAAACAAGAAAAGACAGTATAGGCCACTGATTTTTGTAAACATAATTTATTTTAAAAATCTTAAAAAAACAAAAGTGCATACAATCTTTACAATCCTTCTTCTTACAGTATATAACACATATTATAACACAATCCACAACTACAGGCAAGTTGGAATTATCAGTGCTATGTTGTAATATCAAAAATATAGCTTAGAAAATAGAAAGCTGCAGCACTAACATAAAAACTGAGAACTAAACAAGTGAAATAAGTTAAATAATTTAGAGAACTAGTCCTTGCATGTGCCATTGTGTTTTAAAAGTGATGCATAGAAGTAACAATGCATGGCTTACACATTTCAGAGAATGAATGTCTCAGCCACATCTGTATCTTTGCAGTATTTCAGTTTGTCTATGTTGAGGCAGAGCTTCTCCAGGAACCTCTGGAGCTCCAGGAGGTGCAGGTAGTTGGAGGTGACGGGGAAGGCTGTTTCTTCTTTATGCACCGGGGTCTCGGGATTGGGTAGAGGGCATCCCTGTGAGACGGCCAGTTCCTCCAGTGTCCTCAGGAGAGTCTCTAAGTCTATCTGGACCTGCTGTAGGTGCTGAGCTGGAGGAACATGCAACCGCAACTGCAGGTAACTCAAGTAACTCAAGACAGAACTGAGACCATCAATGGGGTTGTCGATGTCAGGGCCGAAATCAATCTCTGGAGACATCTGGAAGTGCTAGAGAGATATGCAGATGTTACTGATTGTAATTGTTATGTGTTTTTATATGTAGTTGACGTTCAAACTATTAGTGGAATTTAGTCATTGATCATTCTGCTGTGGTGACTCTTGATAAATCAAGAACTAAGCTGATGGAAAATGAATGAATGAATAAAAAATGTATCATTTAATTAGAAAGGCCAAGAACCAAGAGCCTTTTTTCCCAACATTTTTAAACAACATAGTTTTAAAAACTAATTAGTTTTTGCCATAGAGTTAAAACATATTTTTTTTTTACCTGTTATTTTAGTAGTTATTTATACTAGATATTTTACTAGTCATTATACTAGTATTTGGCTTAAAGTGCAAATGAAAGGCTTTATTAAATCAGTTAATTAGGTTAACTAGGCAAGATCGGTTAATTAGGCAAGTTATTGGACAACAGTCATTTATTCTGTAGCGAATTGAGAAGAATAATTTCTAATCATTTTAATAAATATTGACCTTAAAAATATTTGCCAAAAATGTTAAACTTTATCCCAGCCAAACTAAAAGATATAAGAGTTTCTCAAGAATAAAAAACAACAGTACACAAGTAATTAAGTATATAAAAGAATGAGAGAATATAATTCTAAACGAAAGTTTTTATTTATAAAATATTTAAATAGATTTCTTATTTAGTAACACTACAGTGCTTGACATGATTTTTCACCATGTAGTTTTCTTTGCTTTGTTCCTGGTAACAAGAACAACATTAAGCTGTACTTATTGCCATATTTAAACATCACATTTGGTGTAATAAATACATAAAAAACTAAATGATATGATATAAAAAGGAAAAAAAAAGATGTAATGACAAACAACAAACAAAAAAAAATTGTACACTAATAAAAAATTATCTCAATTTTCTTAAAAAAAATGGACAATGCAAAGTGAAAAGAAAAAAAAAATACTGCAAATCCCATCAAAAAAAAAAAAAAATGTTTTATGCTTATTTATTTAAATGCAAAAAAGCATCAATTTCAATGTCCTGCCAACACCAAATTATTTTAGGCCAATAAATAAATGATTTTTCTATTATTTCTATTTTCTAAATACCAAAAGTACAAAAATATATCAAATTGAACTGAACATCAAGCATTTAATTAGTTTAGTCTAATAAATAAATAAATAATTTTACCAATTTGAAGTACATCATGCTAAACCAAGTGCCAACAATATTTTTAGTCCAATAAATAAAATTATGTATTTTCTGCATGTACTGTATGTCTAAATGTAAGCTTATTTATTGATTTCCCATACAGTGACAACAAGGAAATAAAATCCATATTTAGTCAGCTAAAGAGCTAAAGTTGTTTGTTTTCCAAGATGATTAAAAATAACATATTTTTGAGTTTCACAGAAAAAAAGTAAGTCATAGGGGTTTGGAACAACATGAAGGGGCTTAAATCGTTGCAAAACATTTACCTCATCTTTGATTTTTTTAATTCGGCTGATGGTGGTTCGAGCAATGATTCGTATCCTGTCTTCGGGAGCCGTGGGTCGACTGATGCTCACGGCCACCAGGGATGATATTAACAAGCAAAAAATCATTGAAGACTTCATATTTCTGCAAAAGACCAAATGAAATTATATTTTTTCAAATAGTTTGTTGTGTACATCAGAATATCCCAGTTCAATATGTTAAATACAGTAAAATAATGAATAAAGCTAGCCTAAACATTACTCATTTACACAACAGTTAAATACACTTTAAATAAGGTTTTACTCAAACACATGTATTTTTATTTTGTGCACTTTAAAATAAATAAATAAATACAAATTGACATTCCTTAGACAAAATGAAAGTAATACTATTTTTTATGTTTAGTTTTTAGTTTTTATTTATACATTTTAATCATTAGACAATACAAAACCAACATTAAAACTTAAGAATAATTAAAAATAATCATAATTTCAACTAAAATGTCTGCTTTCAACAATTAGATATGTTTATTTAACCACTAACTCAGCACGATTAGAATGATTTATGATCTTCACTACATTGAAGATTCATGCTAAATCAGTCCCTTAGTTGTGTGTAATTCAAAAAACCAAAAATCAATGCACTTAAGTTGCTGAGTACAGTCCAATAATAAATGAAACTACACAGTCAAGAAGCCTAAAGGTCATATAGAGATGTTTGGTGCCCATGTTGACAAGAATGAGTGAGCGCTTACCTCTGGTGTGTTGATGTGCATATTGAGAAACTCAAGCAGGAATCTCCCTTTTTATAGCTGTGGATGATTGACTCATTTCTCCAGTGAATCACCCTGATGCCGGTCTGGTCTGGTTCACCCCTGTGTCCATCATGAACTTGAAGACTAGAGAAGACCCTTTCAACAAGCCCGAAACATCAAACCCGGGGGCTCCAGGTAAGGACACTTCCAGTAAAGTTGTGGTTAATAAATCTTGATAAATGACAGCTGGGCCCCACATGTATTAGAGGGAGTTTGTTTTCACTTTTAAGGCTGTATATGTCAATATATTGACCTTTTATAGGACCGTATCTTTATTTGTCATGCTGATATGAATACATTAAAGTTGGGATATTTATGGGGCTTGATTTGTTAAAATTTGTTCAGAGTTTAACAGCACAAGTTTTTACCGCAAAAATTGGCTTGTTCGCTTAAGTATTGTTTTGTATATGTATACACAGTTAGTGAGATTATCTGCCAGTTGTACCCAAGTAATATTTATTGTTAGAATTTACTAAATTAATGATTGTGGCTATTTATGATGTGGTAAAACAATAGATAGAGTGTAGTACTTATAGTGCATCTCATATTATAGAAACAATAGTATAGACCAGTATAGAATTGATAGAAAATGATGTGAATAATTAGTCAGCAAATGTTATATTTGTTTTATGTGTTGACTCAACTCTAAGTTAACTGTAATAAGGTTCATAGTTTACAATTTATTTGTACATCTTTATTGGCTACGGAATGTTTTATGCAGTTATATAAATGGTAAAATAAACAATTGTGCTGCACATTTTAAGTTAATTGTAACAATGTGAAATATTCAAGAACATTTGAGTAAACTCAAAGTGACTAAAAAATAAAAGCAGTTTTGAATTTTTTAACAACTATTTTAAGGAGAAAATGATTAGCCCCTTTAAGCTATTTTTTTTTCTCTCCAAAACAAACCATCGTTAATCAATATCTTGGCTAATTACTCTAAGTAGCCTAGTTAACCTAATTAACCAAATTAATCCTTTAAATGTCACCTTAAGCTGCATAGAAGTGTCTTGTCAAATATCTTGTCTATTTTTTACTGTCAACATGGCAAAGATCAAATAAATCAGTTATTAGAAATGAGTTATTAAAACTTATGTTAAGAAATGTGTTGAGAAAAATCTTCTCACAGTTAAACAGAAAATGGGGAAAAAAATAAATAGGGGGGCTAATAATTCAGGGGGGCTAATATATCTGACTTCAACTGTAGATGTATATGGAATGAAATGCCATGGAATTAAGTACAAACAAACAAACAATATAAAGAAGTGAATAAATAAGATGTCTGCATGTTGAAATTGTCAGTTAAATGAATAATTGTTCCCCTTCATCTCCAGAGTTGCAACGAAAGTCACTTGTTCAAGATTTATTTTTCCTTTTTTAAGTACTGTAATTACTTGTATACTTTTTCATGTAATATACACTAGTTTTACTGGAAGAAATTGTGATAGACATTTATTACCACTGTACAGTATAGAATGTACTTTTCAAAAGTAACAAAAAAAAAAAAAAAAAAAAATTAAATAAAAATAAAATAATAATAATAATAATACTTAATAATTTAATTTCCATAAAATATTTACACAGTTGTTCTTACATTCTTATATAAATAGGAATAAAGGGATTTTTTGCCATTTTTATTCTTTTAATATGCTGTTTGATTACTAAAATTTATTTAACTATTCAAATAGAGTCAAGAAACAGAAAATCTAGAAACATTTTGACTACAAAAATGCTGATTTATTATTACAGCCTATTATAAATTCATAATGTTGAAAAAAATCAGAATTTCAATAGGTAGCTCAAAACATGTTTTCACCACTGTTAACATTTCTCATGAGTGTTTTTTTTTTTGGTTTACTGGCCACAAAAATGTGAAAACACAACTCTGCAATATTAAAGATGCATTCATGTCGCCTCTAAAAATCTTTCAGATAAAAGTATTGTACCTCAGTTTACATGACGTGACAATCATATGACTCAGATGTAGTTTATTGCACTCTGAGGCAGCAGTTTTCAGACGCAGGCAGAATCTGAAGGCAAAGCGACTGCTTTATGATTACCAGATTACAAATGAAAGCTGCTAAATAGTTAGCACACCATCATCTCTTAAACACTTTTATGGACATGATTTTAGTCAGCATATGTTTCTTATGACTGTATCATTTCATACTTTGTGTCTTAGCTTACAAAGATAATTTCTTTGAGTTTTCTTATTAGGAGATTTTTTTTCTTTTTTTCCTGATATGAATGAAAAATATTGTGAGACAAATTAATCAAAGTGGAGGCCGCAAAAGCTGACTAAGCACTTTATGTATTCTCTGGATGAAACTAGCTTGGCTGGAAAAGCCATGCATTCCTGAAGTGCTCTGAACTGTGTGTTCGTGCTCATGCGTGTTTCCTGTCTCTCGTCTATGTGTGAATATTTTTACTTGTGTGTGTGTGTGAGTGCGTGTGAATTTGTGCATGTGTGTCTGTGATGTAATTCCCTTCAGTGTAAGTTCCTGGAAATTACGTGGTTTGGGTTTCATTGGCCTCACTTTTATTACTTTAGTTGCATGTTGGTAGAAAAGAAAGTTGTCTTGCTTTTGATACACAATAGATATTTACTGCTGAATGCAATATTGTGTTGTAGACTGATCTATAGGTGTTAAGTTGGTGATGCATCCTGTAGTTCCAGATGACTTCAGTTTTACACCAGAGAAATTAGTCTTTTGTATATGTTTTTGGCACAATATTTTTTATGTAGTAGCATTTGGATTCTAAATTGTGCAATACTAATTTTACATAGAACAGAAGCAGAACTGAAGTAAACTTTATTCAATCAATAATGTAAATTATTATAATAATTGAAATAATTGATATTATTTCAAATTAATTTTAATTAAAAAATGTAAACTTTTAAACTTAAGTATATTTTATTTGCTTTTTAAAATTTATATATTTATTTTTGCAATATCTGATACAAATTTCCTATTTATTTTAATTATAGTTTTTACTAACGCTGGCAGTAAAACGCAGTTTTTTTGTTTGTTTGTGTGTGTATGACATATACTTGTTAAATAAACACACACATACATTGCTCAGCATGTAAAAGTACACCCCTCACAGATATTTAAATTAATATTTTTAAAATAGGAAGCTACACAATATTATATTTGTGCACATACATTAGATTAGTCCGTAGGGAAGCCAAATCTGGAGCATAGCTAACTAATTAACTCACGATAATGGGCCAAAAACTAGTACAGCAAAATGTATATGTTTTAGAAAAATAACAAATACAAATTAACAAAAAAAAGGAAAAATCAAGAATAAAAAAAATATAGTTTAACATTTTGTAGGTTGTAATTTTTTATGCAATATTTTGTTTGAATTCTAAATTCTTAATTTGTTTGTTGACTTAAATATTATTTTAATAAATATATCTGTTTAATAAATGGGGTGATGCGGTGGCACAGTAAGTAGTCTCTGTATGGAGTTTGCATGTTCTCTTTGCATTCGCGTGGGTTTCCTTCGGGTGTCCAAAGACATGCGTTACAGGAGAATATTGTAGGCTAAATTGTCCGTAGTATATGAGTGTGAATGAGTGTGTGTGTACGGATGTTTCCCAGAGGCATCCGCTGTGTAAAACATATGCTGGATAAGTTGACGGTTCATCACCCTAGATTAATAAAGGGACTAAGCCGAAAAGAAAATGAATGAATGAATGTTTAATAAATGCGTTTTGTTTAAATGCAACAAAATACTTTGCCTATATTCACTGAGACATTTGAGACATATTTTGTCAAAACACACGTTTATTTTGGATTCAATTAATTGTGATTAATGTTTGCCTATTCTTAAATAAAATTTAAAAACGTTTATTTTTGTTTATCTTTGTACTTGCTTTTTTATGTATTTATTTAGTTTTGCAATAATTATGAGTTCAGTATGTCATCAGTATTTTTAACTTGTTTTGCTGGAAATATGAATAATAAACAGATGACTTAAATGTTTCCAGACATGCATCGAAAGCCTCAAAATTCCAATTTACAGTCTGTTGGGTTTTTAATTACTGTGTGAGAGCAACGCGGCTTGGCTGAACGTGACTTGACAGTTTTTTTTTTTTTTGCCAAACAAAAGGCTTTTGAGTGATTAACAGTCCATTTACCGTAAATCCTAATTGGGTTCTCTTTGATGCTATTTTTTTGAGTCTGAGATATTTAGGGATAAAATGCTACTTGGTTTTGTTTCTGCATTTTTGTATTTTCGTTTTAGTCTAATTTAGATACTATTAATTTATGTTTTAATAACACATAAACACGTTCAGACTCTGATAATGAGGATTTGAGAGCCAGCTTTCACCTTTTGTTTTCACTTACTGGTAGTGCATTTGGCCCCTTTGTGCTCTCACACACTTTAACTTATGCTACATTGAGATCCAGTAATGTGGAAGATGGAAGCAATGGATGTGATACACGTTTAATGGACCTGAAATACAGAATGTGTCTTGTATAAACATACAAGTGGCATACACAGCAAACATCATGAATTTAATTTAATTTAATTTAATTTAATTTAATTTTTTTAATTTAATTTTAATATTTTAAAATAAAATAAAATAAAATAAAATAAAATAAAAGATAAAGATAAAGATAAAATAAAATTCAACTCAATTAAATTAAAACTAAGCTAAAATAAAAATACAATAAAATAAATTTCAATTTAATGTAATTTAATTTAAAAAGGGACTACGCCGAAAAGAAAATGAATGAATGGATGAATAAATAATTTAATTTAATTTAATTTAATTTAATTTAATTTAATTTAATTTAATTTAATTTAATTTAATTTAATTTAATTTAATTTAATTTAATTTAATTTGTTCGGCACAGTATAATATGCTAGCATCTCAGTTATTTCACGTGTGTTGTTACTATAAAATAAGCAAAACAGTGATAAAATAAGTTTGTGTTGCTTATCTTATGACTGGTGGAATGTAACAGGGAAAAAAAGCACATACTGTGACTTTGACAAAACTGAGTGACTGATGATAATAAACTTCTCTTCTCGTAAGCTGACAGTTCATAAAACCTCTGCTTGTTTTTTTGTACTTTTAATCTTAAGGTGACGCATGTAGCTTCCTGTCCTTCTCAGTTTACTGACAGAGGTTAGGGTTTAATCCCAGATATCCAGTCTGACTGTACAGTAGTTCAGGAGACCGACGCAGATTTATAGCATCATTCGTCAAACCCTGAGGATAATCATTTGTCACAGCTTCCTTTGGTCATCATTACTGTGCAAATAAACTGTTAGAGCATGAGCCAGCAAAAACAGTGGGAAACGCAGCAATTTCCTGTATTTAATAGTCTGTGAGATATACTTTAATGAGATGAAATTGAAGAAAACTGAGTCATTAGAAAGGCATTCACATAAACTTTCCTGGTGTATATTTCCTAACTCTCTTCCAGTGTTTTCTACACCAGAAGAGTTCATTACATCATTGAAGGACAATGCTGAAAAATAAGAACGCGTTTGGTTTTTCATAAACCACATGGTCTTGTGGGTCATGTTGTTTTGTTTCTTTAGATTTGAGAGACGGGGAATGATGTGATTTTGCCCAGTCAGCATGGATATGATTTGGACTTCCATCTGTTTAAGATTAAATGGTAGACAGAGAGAAATATTTCTGTTTTTTTTATCCATGATTGCAAATCTGTGGGTTCAAAGTCTGCTTTTGTTCCAAATAATCATTCAAACCTGCCGTACTGTGTGGGGTGGGAAGTGAAGGAGGATCTTATCTGGAAATCATGTGCTGTATGATGAAGGCAGGATATGGAAAACTCCAAATATGGACACCTTTATGTGTGCAAGGGAGAAAGTCTGAAGGATGCAACCTGTTCATAACATTTTCATTCAAATTTAAACTAGTTTGATTAATTCCAAATGCACATTTGATTTGTTGTGTTTTTATGATGTATTTCACAATACTGTTGCATAAAATATCTAAAAAAAACATTTAGTTATATGGAAGACACTTGGACAACTGGTTGTTATTTGTTTGTCTATTTTTATGAATGCCTCAAAGATCAAATAGTTACACACTTAATGCAATCGAGCTTAGAGAGAGAAATTAAAAGTCTTAAATAAATTGTGATTAGATAAATAGAAACAGAAGCAAATTGGCGAGTAAAAATGCCATCTTTAAGACAAATAAATATATTTATTATATATAAGGTCGTTACATCCTTACATGGAAGCTCAATAAATGATTCCACAAGAGTGAATGACTGAAAATCAGTTCAGTTTTCATTAGCTTTTTTATTTATTTATTTTTTAATTATTTGAGAGATACAGGGTGTTATACAGTCCCATCTGCAACTGCATCTGACACTTATTTATGGGTATTGTAATTTTTGTTCTGTTGATATAATAACCCTAGAGTACATTGTATTTAAATTTATTAAAACTATATAGGATTTTTGCTTTAAAAATTCAAGCAAAACTTTGTATAGTATTTCATCAATTTGGATAATTGGACAATATTTGATGTCAAAACTCACTGTTTTTAAATCTGCATATTATCATTTCTTTTTCTTCAGAAGATGAAAACGGTCAGAAAGCTCTCTGTTTGTCTTTCTATCTGTTGGGCTAAGCTTGTGACTGCACTGCTCGGATTGACCTGTAGGAGGTTTCACTGAGTCAAATACAAAAGAGTACTCAGAAGATCATCATGGTACTGAACTGTAAATATAAATGAGTCTAGAGAGGCCTGAAACATATTCGAAAAAATATTCCCTCATAAAAATGTAGATAAAATTGAATTACTATGATTGTTTCTCAATTTTTCCATGGCTGTTAGAAGAATCTTGATATGTCTTACAAAACTTTGCTTCATTATTTTACATTTAACATTCTTACATGCATGATTGGTGTGCTCTAGTCTAACCTATTTAGTAGCTGATTTACAGACTCCATTGTATTTTATTTGGCTGTTAAGTAAATTTTATCTGAATAATTATATTTGTTTACTTATTAAGTGCTAAAAAAAGCACAGGGAAATTTCAGCTTTCCTTAAACTTATACATTCTTAAAAATTAATCTTGACATTATGGGGTTTTCTAAAGAACCATTTGCTAATATTTTTAGAATCAACACTTCAGTTCTTTTGAATATTTACTACAAGAAAATGTATTTTTTTCACTTTTAAATACATCTACACTGAAAGATTCTTAGAAAGGCCCAAAATAATTAATCTATAGCATCACTATGACAATGCACTCACTGAACCTTTATTTTGTAGCTATGCAATTTAAAGTTTCCAAGGTTTATGGAACCATGATGCTAATAAAAACAACCTTTACTGTATTATGCTTTTAAAGTCACCACTCGTTTTGCAGATGCTTTATCTGACCTACTGTACATTTAATGCATACAACATAGTAATAATTAGCTTGATCCTCTTCTGGCCAGATGTTGGAGAAAATGCAAGCTGTGTGTCACATGTTTTATGCTCTCCCTGGGATTTTGCTAGCAGGGTCTTACATATTGATAGAGATTTATTTCTAACAAGAACTGATTTTGTAGGGTCAGAACATCTCTTCAATGCAGCTCCCTATGGTATACGGATACATTCAGTGGTGGACAGAAACAACACTATATTTTTGTTATAGGAACCTTTTAATTTTACTTCACCATTTTCCAAAGCATACAATTATACTTGTTACTCCTCAATATTTTATACTGTGTAATGGAGTCAAAAGAAGATTTTTATGTTTATTTTGAACTGGACAAGTTAAAATCCCCTTGCATTGTTCATATAGTGAATGAATCAATTCTTTTGAATTGCAAACAAATCATTAACTTCTAACAAATTCACTTGCAAAGATGAACTGATTCAGATTCAAAACAAGTCTTCAGTTATTGATTCAGTTAAATTTCTTTAATTACCCTAATTCACAATCTGACGATATGAGTGTTGATGAGAAAAGCAAGTCACTAATGCCAAATTTTAGGATTTATATTTCTGAATGAAATTCATATTTAGCTTGCGATTGCTAGATTTGATTGTGAACTAAATCTGCTGCTATAAGGTGTACAAAGTGCTAGAAATCAAACCTATTTGTGAATTTACATCTGAATGGTATATGTTGTATTATGTTTAGTTAATAACTAAACATAATGTAAGAATACAAATGAATGAGCATGTGTCTTTATATCTGCACATAATAGGTATAACATTAATATATGTATTTGCATAATATACTAGTTATTTGGCCTTTATATTGGTTTGTAAACACATTTTGCTCGTGCAATGTATTTTTTATATTGTTTTATTCTCAACACAAGCTCTTATTCCTTTTTATACAGTGGAATATATTTCTATTTTCACTTGTTTGCAAACATAAATGAGCTTTTTTATAAGTAGTAATTATGGGGTATGAATTATTTAGGGCTTGTCTGTGTACACTCTCAGAAAACTCTTAAGGTACGAGAGCTGTCACTAGGCTGGTACCTTTTCAAAAGGTACACATTTGTACTTAAAGTGTCTATATTGGTATCTCAAAAGTATATATTAGTACCTAAAACATTTAAGATGTACAATTTGTACTTTGTAGGTATATGTATCCCTGAGGTATTAATATGGACCTTAAAGGCACAAATGTGTACCTTTTAAAAAGGTACCACCTCAGTGACAGCTCTCGTACCTTTATTTCTGAGAGTGTATGATTAATATTTTGAATTTTGTATGACACTAATTCAATTTGTTTTGTATTTTGCACTATGAGTAAGACAGAGAGAGATACAACACTGAAATACACCAAAAATCTACATTTCAGCTGTAGTCTTTGTTTAAATTTCCCCTTAATTCCCGATAAATCTTGTGAATGGGAAATAACTATAAAACTAAATGAAGTCTGGAGCTAATAGCTCCAAACAATCTGACTTCATTAGGTCTGTTACACAGCATAGAAACCCAAAACGTAGTTCCACAACAGTACGTCCTATGCTGATGACATCGGCTGAGCACTGCTCCATTTCCCAAGGCTAAATGGTGACACAAATTGTGTGCCATGTTTTTGGATCATAATTCAAAAGGACTAACCCTGTCTCCAATATGAGGGTCACATTGTCATTAGTACAGGAGAGGATTACAAAAAAAAAGACAGAGAGGAAGAGACAGGAAATAGTTTGACTGATCAGATTACATTCTCAATTTGATGTAATGTCATAAACCTTCCCTCTACTGCTAAACAGATTTCTGATGCATACACTAGCAGTCAATGAGAACGCAAGGATTATAAAAATTGTTGAAAAGAATTCAAAATTTTTTTTATCAAAAATACAGTAAAAACTGTCAATTTGTGAAATATGATTGCAATTTAAAATGATTTTTTTTCTAATTTAATGTTTATTATTTTAAATGAAAAAAATATTTATTACTTTGATTTTAAACTGAATCTACTCCAGTCCTTAGTGTCACATGATACTTCTGAAATCACCATAATAGTGTTGTACAGTCTCAGAAAAAATAGTACAATGTTGTACTAAAGAAGGTACGAAACCCTTGTCATTATGGTAAAGCCTTTTTATAGAACATAATTGTACCTAAAGACAAAGAAACAAATTGGTTCATTGCAGTTTGTACCTTTAGAACATGATCTGTACCATGGGAAACCAAAATGTAACTATGGTTTTTAAAACCTGGAGATACAATATTGTACCTTCATTAAAGGTACAAATCTTTAACCGGTATCAGTAATCAGACACTTTGTACCTTAACAGTGTCGAATGTGTTCCTTCACGAACTATATAAAGGCACTCCACCATCAGTGTGCAGCATCCACTTGGATGATGCGACAGCAGCCACAGAACAGTGGCGCCAGTGCGCTCACCATACACTAGCTAATGGTGGAGTGGAGAGACAGTGATAGAGTCAATTTGGTGGATGGGGATAATTGGGAGGTCATAATGGGTAAAGGCTGATGGAGGGAATTTGGCCAGGACACCAGGGTTACACCCCTACTCTTTCCGAGAAGTGCCATGGAATATTTTTTTATGACCACAGAAGGTCAGGACCTCGTTTTAACGTCTCATGTGAAAGACAGTGTTATTATTAGAAAGAAATCATTATTAGTGTTTATAATAATTAGACTGCTTCAGAGTTTGTTGTTAACTATGAAAGTACCATTCAAAAGTTTATTAATTAATTACTTTTATTAATCAAGGACACATTAACAATAATTATAGTTCAAGAGTAAAAGACATTTATAGAAAGACAGACAGACAGACAGACAGACAGACAGACAGACAGACAGACAGACAGACAGACAGACAGACAGACAGACAGACAGACAGACAGACAGACAGACAGACAGACAGACAGACAGATAGATAGATAGATAGATAGATAGATAGATAGATAGATAGTATAATATACTGATTAAATACCAGTAATAATGTATCGTGAAATAACAGCTTATAGTCATATTATAATGATTTCTGAAGGATAATGTGAGACGATGATGCTGAAAAATCAGCTTCAAATTATGGGAAAAATATCATTTTTTATTTAGAGAGAAAACAAATATTGGTCATGCTTTATTTTAATGTGCAATTTATGCCATAAACAAACCAATACCTAAGACTTTTAGCTCTGAACCACTAATTAGCAGTGTATTAATAGTTAGTAAGGTAGTATCAGGGTTTAGAAATTGGTTAGGATTAGGGATGTAAAAAAAGATCATACTTTATAAGTGTTAATAAACAGTGAATACCTTAATCAGATAATAACCCAGTAGTTAATGGTGTGAATTGTTACTTTAATTAAAGTGTCTCCCAAATAAATTCTATTAAATATCTTTTGAAAACATAAAAAAAAATTACTGACCCCAAACTCTTGACCTATAGTCTGTGTTTATGAAATCTTAATTTGACTGAACTGTATTTATGCAGTCTGTGAAACATATGGTCGTCCTTTCCATAAAGTGCATGATCTCCCGGAGAGGAGCAGAGAAAACGGAAAGGCCTGCGGACAGTTGAGTCACATGAGCGGAGCACTCAGCTGGTGTCCTGCTGAATGGATAAATGCTCTGGGCGGAAAAGCACAAAAGCAAGATGCCCATGGACCTGGCTGAATACCCAACGCACTTGCATATCTTACGGCTGTCATATAGGCTCCAAAAAAGACTGGCTGCCATTCATACAAGGTCTTTATGACCCATTTAAGCTTTTGCTTTTGGTTCTTTTCACATTTTTTTTTTATAACGCATGCGGGTTGATTTAAATAGACAACTTATATAGAATAACAGTAAAAAAAATGGTTTCTGCCTCATATTTTTAGGCGGATTAACTTTAAAAGTGTTTTTAACTTACATTACAGTAAACTAAGTTGAATCTTTCTTAACTTGACTAATTCATTTAAACTTAGTTAAGTTAAAGTTATATAAAAACATGTTGTCGAGACTCTTAAGACAATATGGACTTCAAATAAGATTTATTATTTTCTCAAAGGTTTCATAGGTTTTAATTAATGTACAAACAGTAGCACTTTATTTTGATGGTTCATTTGAGTATTAGTAGACTGTCTGCTTAAAATCTGTTGATACTGCTCCTTTAACAAACATTTAACTGACTATAAAAAACTTTGCGAGTACATGTCAAATTAGACTAACCCTAACCTCAACCCTAACTTCAACCCAACAGTCTACTTATAATAATGAGAATTAGTTGACATGTAGATGCAATGTATCTTAAATTCAACAAACAGACCATCAAAATAAAGTGTGACTGTACAAACATTAACAAATGTCTACATATACTGTATTTATTGATGGATATACTGTTATACATTAACACTAATGGAAATTGTGCATTATAAATCAAGCTTGATTGAAGGATTATTTGCAAAGAATCTTTCTAAAAATATTTTTAATGTTAACTAAGTCTTTGTCTTAATGTTGATGAACTTGTCTTAAATGATGGACAGGAATTATTTAATTTAAGTAGTTATTAAATAACTTTTAAGCACAATATTTTTATATGTTTTATATTTCACTTGAAGACATTTAAAAAGGCCCATGTATTATTTTTAATGCTGTGAAAATAGTATTTAAAAAATAAAAATATTTAACCTTGTAAAGATTAAAAATATTTAATCTTGTTATTTTTTACATTAACACTGGTAGAGGTACATGAACTTGTCTTTAATGTTGGACTGCAATTATCTAGTTTATGCAGTTATTAAATCACTATATATATATATATATATATATATATATATATATATATATATATATATATATATATATATATATATATATATATATATATATATATATAGCATACTTTTATATTTCACTTGAAGACAGGCCCATGTAATATTATAATGCTGTAAAAAAGTATGTCAAATATTTCACCTTTTTTACATTAACATTGGTGTCCTGCAGAAATATTTTAAGAATGAAATTTTGGCACATGAAAGTTTACTTTAAATATTAAGAAAAGAAAAAATAAATTAATAAAAATAGACTACACATATCATTTACTGCAATTTGTTTTACACTTAAATTTCAATTAATCACTAATTGTGACTGGCCAAACATAATAATCTACCTAAGAAGTACCAGTTACCCATGCTAACAAGCTAAAGTTAGTATAGACTGTATTCAGAATGAGGTTTCTCTTGTGCGTCACATTTGTGGTGAGGGTTGTGCCTTAATTTCTACACTCATGTAAATGCTTTTGTTTAAGCTCCCCTTCACGTTGAGATTTTACATTATTTGGTGATTTTATTTTTTAAGGGGAGTCTTGTAAAACAAAAAAATTTTGTAAAACTAACACTAATAGATATGTTACAAGATCTATGCAGAAAACTGAATTGAAAGGCTGTTTTTAAATTCATCAGGCTAATTTAATATTTAACAAAAAGCACATTAAACAACTAACATAGGTATGCTATGAAAAAAAGGATTAGCAGATGGAGATTTGGAGAGCTTGGTATGTCTGTTTGGATGTGGTGGTCCTCTGCAGATACTTTTTGGGGTAAGGGCTTCCTGGCTACTGGTTCAAGGAACAGCAAGCCCAGACCGCAAAAAGACCTGAAAAGGACAAGGCAAGGACCTGGAAATCAGCTTCGTAAATCTGAATAAAAGAAAGAGAAAGTGGGAGAGAGAATGGTGAATGTCAGGGTTCTTTCATTAAGAAACGATTCCTTAAAATGCACACACATTCATCCGTTCAGGATAGGTTGAAAAGACGCGATTTAAACTTGTACAATTAGTGAAAACGATAACATTTCACAAACTGGGCTTCGTTATTGTTTGCGTTATTCGACGGTGACGCAAATGGCCTTTCCAAAAAGTGTTGCGTTTTATGACGCGCATCCTAAACTTCACGCCTCACAGGTTAGTCCTCTTATACCAACTACGTACCTCGCAAATTTCTGAAGCCCATATTCGTCACTGTCATTTGCGCAAATATAATTTCACCTGTGAAATCCTGCTAGAACGCACCCTGAAACCGTCAGGTGTCGGATGTGAAACGCCCTTTAATCCGATCCTTTACCAGCATTGTGTCCTGCGTCTTATTTGTTACCCCAGCCAAAGATGGTTGGGATCCAACGGAGTAGATGACGTAGGCACCCGTTAGGCTTACCTCACTAAATGCGTCATATGTGTAAAAGTGTCGCCCTCCCATGCGCGCTCTCCTCCCTTTTCTGATTGCGCCTCTGCCACGATTCCTATAACGACTTTAGCAGTTTTTTTGTCTACAAATCAACCACTAAAATCATAAATCGTGTCTTGTGTTTGTGTTAATGGCTATCATTAACAGATATGGAAAACACAAAAACAAACGCTCATGTTGTGTTTTCGGGTTGATTGAAGGAGGCGTGTTTAATTAAACGTTTGCTGTCCATGGTGCTGAACCGGCTGCTGCTGCTGCTGCTGTCCACTGTGCTGAAACTCACCCGCCGCGGTGAACGCCCTGTGCTGCACACACCCACAGTTTGTGGAAGACAAGGGAGGAATGAAGGGGTTTTCGTCACGCCGATGATTAGAAAACGGGTTCTTGTAATCTGGAACATAAAAGTGAACTTATTCAAATAAGATTTTTTTTTTCCACAAGAGAATATTAAATCACTTTTTGCTTCCTTTTTCTCATCTCAAGTACACTTTATGGGTGTGTATGTGCGTAATCGTGTCATTTCTTGGGTGTTTGCTTGCAGTGCATGTTTATAGGCTAATGTTTCATTTATTCAAGTTGGAACCTTTTTAATACAATCCTTATAGTACTTGTTGCTAATGTTTTCTTGGCGCCCCGGTCGGTTTGGTGTAATACTGGGCGTAAATCGTGTTGATGGCAGCATAGATGGGTGTCTATTTATTTGAGCACCATACATGCTGCTGACACACACACCTTAAAAGACACATAAAAGCACTTACGAATCAGATTGTTAACATATTATGCGTTTGTATTGTATTTTCCACGGCATACTCCTCGTAGGTGTCTGTTCCACACCACGAAGTTAAAGCCAAATATCCAGTCACGAGTCAGCATTTGGAAAACGCAATTAAAAAATTGAAAGTGCCGTTAGATGATTTCATACAAGAATGAAGAAGTAGCGCGAAATGATGGACGTTTCAACAGTTGTATTGGCAGTGAATGGCTTTTAAAAGCGCGCAAAGGGACGCAGGGCGAAGCACGCGTGTTATAGCTCATTTATAGGCGCTTATAACCGCTGCTCACCTACCCGCTCCACAGAGACCATCTGAAACAGGGTGTTTTCTCCGTGTGTTGAGTGAACAGATGAAGACAGATCATGCATTAGACTGGCTGTCAGAAAGTCAGAAATACATGACCGATGTTTATCGTTAAATGGGGCGACACGAGAAAACGCGGATCCGTGAGCGTTAAAAGAAAATAGATGTCAGACTTACCGTGCGAGCGATGCTTGAAGGAAGACGAGATCTGTTTTTTCCTCCTTTGGTTTTTTTTTTTTTTGTAATAACAATTCCAATAAATTCGAGCGTGCTCCTCTCACGTTCATGTTTTCAAATGACATTTTTACAAATTTCACTACATTTAAACTAATCCATTTTGTCCTTTCCGCGTTTCTGGAAAATACTGCAAAATCTAATGGAAGCGCTCAATTCCTCCAGTCTGCTGTTGACCTGCATTGACGTCATTGCGTCATTAGGTTTCCCCTGGAAACACAGGCGTTCCAAAAATAGTAACACATTAATTCAACTCTGGCTGAGGGCTGGCGCGAGCGACTATTTGTATCAATCCATAATATTCTGATTCGCGCCCTCCCCCCTACATTGTCTTCCTCTTTTTATTCCTCTTCCTCCTCTTTTTTCCATCCTTGCTCATTTTTCTTCTAAAGCGTTAAAGCTCTGAAGCACGAGTGGCGCACAAGCAGGGACGACTTTACTACTATTTTAAGGAGCGGGCAAGGTTACATAAATATCAAAGTGAGGGACAGAGCAGAGGAGAGCGTTCTCCGGTTTGTTTTATTCCCGCCCGCAATCAAAAAACGGTAGTAAGAGCAGAAACAGCGCCACGAGGACAAAAATAGAAAGTGCCGAGCGCGAGCAGTCATCTGTCTGGAGAGCTCGTGAGTCCTCGCGTGTTTTAGTGCATGGGAGCTCTCTGCTATAGAGAGAGTAGAAACAAAGGACATAGCGGTTTTTCTTATGTATTACTTATATAATATTATTTTGCGGTTGCATTTAAAGCGTTACATGCATACTGATCACTTAAATACAATTATTTGGTATGGTTTCTTTCTCATGACCGATCATGTGTGCAGTATAGAGCCACCATTCATTCATTCTCAGACATTTGCTCCAGCTATCGATACTTCCTAATCAGATATAAAATCTACCTTTGCGTCACAGAAACGCAGCGGGATGCACGTGCGCGCTGCGTGCTGCATCGCCTCTGAAAAATGCCAAGATCAACCATTAACTCATTAATGAAATGCATCGGCCACTCCCTTCATGAACTGATACCCTTCACCGTGTGTACGTGTTGATGCTGACAGAAGCTATGAGCCTAAGCTGCAATATAAAACAGAGATGCAGAGCTGCGCCGGTAGTCTTACAGTTCGTGTCACTGCTCACGACTAAAGAAAGCCACTCAAAAACGCATTTAAACACGAGCAAATATTGACCGAGTAGATGGATTGGTGACTATGTGGACGTTTCATTCATTTATTCTATTGCAACAACGAATTTAGGTTATTTAATGCAGAT
The DNA here is from genome assembly GCF_052040795.2 of Danio rerio. NCBI lineage: Eukaryota > Metazoa > Chordata > Actinopteri > Cypriniformes > Danionidae > Danio > Danio rerio. The sequence continues at coordinate 19,607,723 of NC_141024.2, forward strand.
AATTAAATAAAAATAAACGAGAGCCTTTGTAAAACCTGATGAGAAAGCTGAACAAATGAGCCTGAAAGGAGCTCTGAGTCGGAGAAGGATTGTATGTGCAATGATGCCTTTGTGAGAGGAATTGTCAAATATTTAATGAGCAAGAACAATCTTGTCTTAGAAATGCATTAAATGTTGTTCTAAACCATGTTTGTGTTTAAATGTTTTTATTTTAGAGAGGGGGAACCAAAATATTCACTTTTATAAATAAAGGTTCTTTACTGGCATTGATGGTTTCATGAGGAAATCTTTAAAGCAGGGGTGCCCAAACTTTTTCGTAGGAAGGGCCAAAAACCAAATGTCATTGAGAGCCATAAGCCGAAGGTAAATATACCAAACTATTACATTAAAGTTGCCATGGATGATCTTCTAATTTATTTCATAATATTTATGTTATAGAAAACCTTACTTTAAATGGTAACAACTAATGCAGTATGAATTTTTAAACTATAACTCATTGCAATAAAAACATAATCACATTTATACCAGAGATGAGTTCAATGCTAAATACAAGTAATATCTGCGTTTGCCTTGATTTGCTCATCAAAGTTGTCCAGTGGTAGTATGTACATTTAAATAAAATCTGGTTCATTTATATTGTTTAATTAAAACACTTAATTTCAGTCAGCTTTTAATAATAAAACAAACAAACAAAAAAGGGTTACATTAAACGTGTATTAAAAATGATCCCCATTATTCTTCCTCTCTTCTCAGAAGGGATATAGGCCAAATTAAAGGTTACCATGGGCCAACTTTGGCCCTCGGGCCCTAGTTTGGGAATCTCTGCTTTAAAATATGTGTGAAATAAAAATATATATATTTATTTTGTTAGCGTGCATGGTTGTTCTTTAGGTAAATAATTCATCCCTGCAAGTTAAGCCACTGAAATTAAAAAAATGTTTGTTTTGGTAATCTTCAATTATTATCGGACCATTTGCTTCTTTATTTGGAGAGGCCGGTCCTTCTTCTTTGATGTCAATTTGTAGGTTTTAGCCACAATAGTCTTAACCACCACCTTCAGTAACTGTCCCTTATATATTGTCATACTGGAATGGTTTTGTAAATGATGTGCCATTAGCCAAAATCATTACCCTACAATTTTTTTATTAACAAACAAAATAAGAGACATTACCTTTAAACTGATTAATAGTAATGCAAATAAATCTTATAAGTGTTTTTTTTATAGTGAAACCTGAAACTTCTGTACATCTATTTTGCAATTTCCCTCACTCAATGACATTTTGAAGTGACATTTTTGATTTTCTGAAAGATTATGTAAAGCCAGATTTTGAATTTACATAAGAATGATTTATATGGTTTCCATGAATGTAAAAGGGAAATTATTTTTATTTCACAAACCTTATTATTTTTTTGCCAAAATTTCATATTCAGAATGTAAATTTTTCATATTTAAATGAAAATGTATTTTGAGTCTACTGAGCAATCAACAAACTCAAAAGGAACAATAACAGGAACTTTGATGAAGGACTTGTACTCATTTTGCATTGAATGACTGAAGAAGCCGGGACTGTTGTTTGTTTAATCACATTTGTTGTGTAATGTTTTTCAAGCATTAAATAAAAAAGAAAAAAACTCTTAACCACACCCACCATTCCATGATGAACAAATAAAAGCCCCACCCCTAGTGTTCTGTTTTTCATCTGTAAATACATCAACATATTGAAATAAAAGTCTCAGCAATTTCCCATTCACACAACCTTTAAAATCCAGGACACCTTTTTATTGCATAAAAAATAATTGTAGTATTTGTATGTATAATTTTTGTATAAAATTATGTAGTAAAAATGTGAGTATTTATACTATTAAAAACAAAGTTTCTAGAATTGTGTTTTCACTGCTGTTTTGGGGAGTGAAACATTTGTAATATTAGAGTCTCTATAAAAACCATGTATGTCAATAATAAAAGTTTCATTTTAAGAGTGTGCAACACTGTTCAATGCATGCTTTTTAAAAGCAGCTTCCCAGATAATAATGATGTGAGTAATTATAACATAATAAGTCTTATAATCGTATAGTTCCATTGAGCTGATTAAAGCTAGGCAACCATAAATGTCATACAGTTGAGATGTGTTATGATTTTTCTGTATCATTGCTGTCTAATGGCTTATGTTTTAATTTTTTTTATACTTTAAATGGGTGTAAAATGTCATGTTGATAGATTTAGAAAGAAGTTGCAGTTTCGTACAGAACACAAGTCACAGAAAAAGCTTTAAAATTATTTGTTTGGATTTTTTAATAATACACTTGTCAGTTACTTAGAAACTTAACGTAAAATACCAATAAATTTTAATTTTAAGAAGTTTTGAAATTGTATAATGCAAGTTTTAAACTATATACAGTAGTGTGAAAAAGAGTTTGTCCCATTCTGATTTCTTTTTTTTTCAGAACATCAAACAAGTTTAAATGTTATTCAGAAATAACCCATCCTGCAGTTTTTAACTAAAGGTTTGTATTATAATAGGAAAACAAAATCCAAAAGTACATAGCCCTGTGTGAGAAAGTGTTTAACCCGTTGTCACGCCTATTCACAATCAACAAATCACTTAAATGGGGCCTGACAAAGTGAAGTAGACCAAAAGATCTTCAAAAGCTAATCTTTTTACTGAGAGCCAAAGAAATTCAAAAACAAATAGAGTAAAATAACAGATCTATCAGTCTGGAAAAGGTTATAAAGCCTTTATTAAAGCTTTGGGACTGCTGCGAACCACAGTTAGTTTTGTGTTTATGAGTCCACCATAAGAAAGAGACTGGGCAGAAATGTGTTCCAGGACATACAGTAACTGCGAACACTGCGGAGCAAAAAGAACCTTAAGGCTTGTCTCAGTTTTGCCAGAAAACATCTTGATGATCTCCAAGACTTCTAAGAAAATACTCTGTGGACTGATAAACATTTCAGAAGTTGTGTGTCAGAAAATGAACATAATTCCAACATCAAATGTGGTGGTTGTTGTGTGCTAGTCCGTTTTGTGCTTTAGTAACTAGAAGAATTGCTCTGTTAAATAAAACCGTGAATTCTGTTGTGTGCCAAAATATTCTGAAAGAGAATGTCCGACCATCTGTTTGTGACCTCAAGCTGAAGCGAACTTGGGTTCTGCAGCCAGACAAGGATCCAAAGCACACCAGCAAGTCCACTTCTGAATGATTGAAGAAAAACAAATGAAGACTTTGGAGTGATCTAGTCAAAGTCCTGACCTAAATCTAATTGAGATGCTGTGGTATGACCTTAAAAAAGGTGGTTCATGCTCAAAAACCCTCCAATGTGGCTGAATTACAACAATTTTGCAAAGAAAGTTAGCAAAACCAGCCTCCATTTGTAAGTTATCGAATAGGCTGTTAGCAGTTGTTGCTGCTAAGCGTGTCCCAAGTTATTAGGTTTAATGGGCAAACACAAATACTTTTTTTATACAGGGCTATGAAGTTTTGTATTTTGTTTTCACTTCATAGTAAAAACCCTAATTTCAAAACTGCGTAATGTGTTAATATGTGTTTATATATTTAAAGTTGTTTGATAATCTGAAACATTAAAGTGTGACATTTTTTTTTAAAGGGCAAAGACTTCTTCACACCACTGTCTGTCTGTCTGTCTGTCTGTTTGTCTGTCTGTAACATCAATGTTTGGATTAAAAAGAAAAATAAATCTATATAGCTATTACAGTATAGAGAGCAAGCATTCTCTTTATTGAGAATTTAAGGCCTTGAGGAGACAAACCTGTGGCATTTTGTTTTTGCAGGAATAATCGGTTTCTCTGATTGATTTAAAGGCACAGATTTATTAAAAATCTATCAAAATGTAACAACATATAAATTGATGTTAAATCACAATTCTTCTGTTTTTTATAACCATTTTCATGCTAGTACTACAACTGTGAGGTTTTCCAGTATCACCTTGTATTTTTTCTTTTCTTTTCTATTGAAAGTTAAGCCTAGTCTTAAAATTAAAGGTTCCAAAAGGGTGATTTTACAGTGATGCTTAAGATTTTTTTTTTTACTGCAAAGAAACTTTTAGTGGATTTTTTTTCTTAGGTTAAAGAGCATTTTATTAATTAAAAACAGTGAATAAACTGATGTAAAGCATGCATTTGGATTTAAATAATGCATTAGTGAATGTCGACCTCTAATAAATGCTGTACATGCATTGGTCATTATTAATTCATGTTTGCAAATATATTAACTAACAATAATTAATGGAACCTTATTGTATTGTGTGAGCGGGTTTCCTCCTGTTTAGCAGAGACTCCTCTCTACAGCAGCGTCAGCATGTTTTACTCTTTAAACAGTTGATGCCATCTACTGGTAAAATGAAACAATTGCAGATGTTAAACTCCAAGGAAACCCTTTAAAATGCAATGAGGGGAACATCAGAGGGAATTACAATCGTCCTCTAATTTGAATTCTGATTGATCTTAGCCAGTGAATTCTGCTCAATTTTAGTGAATATCCATCCGTTTGAAGCTTTTGAAGAAACTCAGATTAAAGTTTCATATAACAGATTATTTGACTGGTATATTTAAAATTACTAAGTTACTTTGAGTCCCTGTCAGTTAAAGACTACATTAGATGAAAGGATTGTGCTTGTCCTACTGTGTTAATAATGCAGAGATACACCATAATGCAACTGTAAATTGTGTTTTTATAGAGTTTGTTGTTTATCCTAATGCCTTTTGAAACATGTGACTGTCTTTCTTATGTAAAACACAAATGTAGATGGTTTGCAAAATGTCTGAGCTGCACTTTAACTATTTACTATGTGATTGTTCATGTAATCTTCTGACTCCAGACATTAAGAAAGATTACTTGTGATCTATAAAACATTTGCAATTAAAGCTATGTTTTTTAATTTTGCATTTAGTGCATTTAATGTTGAATTAATGCCTTTTCATCATTAGAGTTGGTCTGCTTTCCGGATTGTTAATAATCCTTTTAATCTATGAAGTAGGAGCAAATGATGACCATTAATTGCAAGATTTTTATTTAATAATGGCTAAAAATTCAGTCAACACTCGTCACACTCAGTCCACTCTCACTATTAAAAATAAAGTATCTAAGAAGTGTTTTTTTAGTGACACAATTGAAGACCCATTTTTTGGTTTCACAAAGAACATTTTGCTGAAGAGCTCCTAAAAGAATAAAACATCTGAAGAACCCTTGTCCACATTTGTTGTAGATTTAAAATTTTCATGGAAATTAAAGATCTTCTTTGAACCATAAAAAACCAATAAAGAAGCTTTATTACTATTTATTCATTTATTTTTAAAGATTTTATAATCCCCAGGTCCTTATCCCTGTTTACTGTATAAAGGTAAGCTGCTCTACCCTTCTGCTTAGACGTTTAATTTGTGTCCCACAGAAGTAAGAACACTATGTTGATTTGATACAGCATTGAGCATGAGTAAATGATGACAGGAGATTCATTCTTCATTTGTTAGCTCCCCGTCAGTGTCATTTCCACTTTATATTTTACTGTTGTCTGTAGTCTTTGTTCTTTACTGTTGGCCACTCCAGTTGGAGATTGATCATGACTGAGCCTAATATCTTGTGCTGTGTAGATATGATGAAAAGTAAATTATGTTTTGAGAGTTTTTGGCAGTAACGCACAAACGCAGACTTTATTTTGTTTTAGTAAGACGGAGAGAGGCAAAACCCAAATGTGACTCGCTCCCAAGTGCTGCCATGCAAAGACACAATAAAGTAATACATATTTTTCATCAAAATTCAGTTATGAGTAAAAGCTGGGGAGGTCGGTCCCGTGACCTATGTGCTTTGGACAAAGGATTATGATGTCATCTTATGTTAGATGCTATAGTATAGGTTATGTTGCTTATATGTTATGTTAAGCTATATATTATATTATGTTATGTTACACTAAGAAATGCTGGGTTATTTAAACCTAAATTAAGTAAAAACTTGACTAACCCAAACACTTGGTTAAATTTGGTCCTAATAATTTAATAATAATAAAAAAAAAATCACCCAGTTGCGTTAGTCCCTATTACACCCAGAATCTGGTTTGAAATATTCCAGTATTTTTACAGTGTTTGTTATATGTTATGCTACGATATGTTGTTACGATAAGGTTTTATGTTGGTATATGTTATTTTATACATTAAATGTTATTTTTTAAGTGTTACATGTTGTTATTTTATGTTATGTTGATAGGTTGTTATATGTTGTTATGTTATGTGTTATGTTTTTTATGTTATGTTGATGTGTTGTTATGTTATGTTATATGCTGTATGTTGTGTGTGTTATGTGTAATGTTATATTGATATGTTATGCTATACTGTATGTTATATATGTTTTGCTATACATTATATGTTACGTTGTGTTATGTTTTGATATTATGTAGTGTTTTATGTCATTATATGTTATTTTGTACATTGTATGTTGTTTTATTTGTTATATGTTGCTATTTTATGTTATGCTGAAAGGTTGTTATATGTTACGTTATATATGAAGAGTTCAGGTGCAAAAACCTCTTAATGCCATCTGAAATTTCCTTCTAAAATGAGCATTTTTCTCAGCCTCCAATATTTTTTTGCAGCTATTTCACTTTAAAGGCAATGCAAAGAACCTATTTTTGCCATAAGATTGGACTTACTTAACATAAAAAAAGGAGTTTACCAAAAATGCTCATTTTAGAAGAAAATTTTAGATGGCATTTAGAGGTTTTTGCACCTGAACTCTTCATATGTTGTTATGTTATATGTTATTGTATGTTATTATTTGTTATGCTATTGATATGTTGTTTTTTGTCATGTGTTATTTTATGTTATGGTGATATGTTATGGTGTAGCATATGTTGCATGTTGTTTTGCTATATGTTATGTTATGTTTTAATATTATGTTGTTACATTGGTTTATGTTATATGTTCTTTTATTCATTAAATGCTATGTGTTGTGTTATATGCTGTTATTTTATGTTATGTTAATATGTTATGTTATATGTTGTCATTTGTTATTTTATGTTATGTTATTGTATGTTGTTATTTGTTATGGTATTGACATGTTATTTGTTATGTGTTATTTTATGTTTTATTGAGATGTTATGCTATACTGTATGTTATGTTATGATTTGCTATATGTTATGTTATGTTAGTCTATGTTATGTTATGTATGTTGTTTTGATATTATGTTATTTTATGTTACATTTCATGTTATTATATGGTATTTTATACATTATATGTTGTGTTTTACAATGTTATTTTATGTTGTTTTCAGGTTGTTATGTTGTTATATGTTATTATTTGTTATAGTATTAATATGTTATGTGTTATTTTATGTTATGTTGATGTGTTTTGCTATATGTTATATGTTATATTATAATCGATGGTTCATTCTACTGTGGTGACCATTATATTATATTATATTATATTATCCATAATGCTTTAAAATGTTTGAATAATTCTTTCATAATGTTCCTAGACCTTCAGTGAGATGGCCTGTGCATGAAAAGGATGTATCACTTATGTCTCCCATTTGTCCTTTACAAGTTCACTGAGCAAAGGGGAACTAAGGATACATTAAGTTAAAAGGAGCTAGTTTTCTAAGTTTTAGTATGTTACGCCTGTTTGGCTTTGCTATGAGATTGAATTAGTCAGAGCCAGTTCTGGGCTGAACTCCAGGTGAACTTGGTCAACATTTTATATTCATCCAGTAAATGCATTTAAATTAAGGGCAGATGCCAAGAAATGTGAATGCTCTGCATCCATTAAGTGTTCCTATGGATATCTAGGTATTTTTTTAAAATGTGAAAAATTAAAGAAAAAATGTGAGTCTGGCCTTAAAACCGTCCAAGTCTCCAGCAGTCGGATGTTATTTGAACACCAGGGGGCAGAAGAGGTCATTAAGCAATGAGAATCCTGTTTTTATACTGTTCAAGCCAACTTAGTCTCCTCTTGACCGACCCTGCACTTCTTCTGCTTCAGTGCATGGAGGAATCAATGTGCCAGAGAGAGAGAGAGAGAGAGAGAGAGAGAGAGAGAGAGAGAGAGAGAGAGAGAGAGAGAGAGAGAGAGAGAGAGAGAGAGAGAGAGAGAGAGAGAGAGAGAGAGAGAGAGAGAGAGAGAGAGAGAGACACAAAACTGCACATTAACTGTTCTTAATGGCATATGTTTCACTAAACATTGAAGCCACATTCAAGTATATGCATCTATGCTCAGTTTTCTGACTTAAGATTACGTTGCCAAAATAACAAAATAAAATATTCCTTATAATATTTTTTCTCTTGCTGACTTCACAGTTTTGCATACTGAATTACAGCCCCACATGAGAAAATGTTGGGACATGGAAAACGAAAATAAAAAAGAGTAGTGATTCCTAAATTTATGTTGACTTGTATTTCATTGCAGACAATACAACAAACATTATTTATCGTGTTGATCATAATTTTTTATAGTTAATTAAAAAAATATACATGTATTCCTTTTTTGATCCTTTCAACACATTAAAAAGCTGGGACAGGAGCAGTTTAGGGCTAGTAATCAGGTAAATTGGTTAAATAATGATGTGATCTGAAACAGGTGATGTCTACAAGTGATTGTAATTATTTGGTACAGAATCCAGCATCCAGTAAAGGTCTAGTTCTTTAGGAGTAAAGATGGGCAGAGGATTGCTAGTTTGCCAACAAACACACAAGAACATTATTGAAATGTTTAAAAGCAATGTTCCTCAAAGGAAGATACAAAGACATTTGGATATTTCACCTTCAACAGTGCATAACATCATTAAAAGATTCAAAGAATCTGGAGGAATTTCAGTGCGTAAAGGACAAGAGCACCAGCCTAAACTGAACTGTGATCTCTGATCCCTCAGGTGGCATTATATCAAGAAACATCATTCATTTATAAGCGATATCACCACATGGGCTCAGGACTACTTTGGCAAACCTGTCAAGTACCACAATACGTAGTTACATCCACAAATGCCAGTGAAACTGTACTGTGCCAAAAAAAAAAAAAAAAAAAAAGCCATATGTTTACAGTGTCCAGAAGTGCCATCAACTTCTCTGGGCTCAGAGGCATCTGAGATGGTCCATCACATAATGGAAACAAGTACTGTGGCAAGGTGAATCAGTATTTTAGGTGTTTTTGGGGAGAAATGGATGCTGTGTGCTCTGGACCAAATCAAGTTTAAAAGCCAGGTTCTGTCATGGTATCGTGTTGTGTCAGTGCCCTTGGCTAAAAAAGTACATATTTGAAAAGTACATATTTTGAAGTAAAATATGCTGCCTTCATTTCCAGGGACACACATGCATATTTCAACAAGACAATGCAAAACCACATTCATCACACAATACAAAGTCCTGGCTGTGGAGGAAAAGGATAGAGGTACTTGACTGGCCTATCAGTCCTGACCTGTCTCCAATAGAGATTAGTGCATTATGAAGTGAAAACTGCGACAATGAAGACCCTGTACTGTTGGCCACCTAAAGACTTTTCATCACTTAGTGTCTTCAGTCCCTAAATGTCTTTTAAATTTTGTGAAAAGAATGGCAGTATTACAAAGTGGTAAATGCTTTACTGTTCCTACTTTTTTTTGGAATGTATTGCATGAACCAAAATTGGAAAACGTGTGTATTTCATAAAAACAAACAAACAAACAAACAAGCAAAAACAAAAAAAAACAATAAAAATCATGAGGAACACATTACATAATCTTTGTTGTATTGTCCGCATTGAAATACAAGTCAAAGTCAATTTTGGCAATTTGTTCATTACTACTCATAAAAAAGAAATTAAACTGAATTTTATGTTATGAGTAGTCAGAATAGCCGCAGTAGAGTTTAAATAAAATCTTACTGGTAACATTTCGAATTAGTACTAATATCTCATAAACATCTACTAATGTCTGTTGAATAAGTACTTATATACTAATCATCATGTTTTTGTAATATTTAATAAGTAAATACAGGTATCCAATGAATAAATTCTTGAAAATGTTCTACTTAACAAAAATGTACAGTTCTAGAAGCCAAAAATGTACTTGAATGTAATGAAATATATCCCATAGTCACTTCACATCACAAAACACTCTTAAAATAATGGGAATGTCCCAGGAATATCCGATTATCCAACTGTATTTATGATTAATATGCATAGGTGGAAATTAGATATGCAGTTACTTATATAGAAGCGTCTCTAATGTCCATGTTATTGAAACAGAACATTCCAAAATGTCCAAAACTATATACAGTATATTAAATATTGATGGTGATATTGGAATATTGAAATTAGATTTTCAGTTTAGTACATGCAAAACTTATAGTAGCTCATTCATTCATTTTCCTTTCGGCTTAGTGCCTTTATTAATCTGGGGCCACCTCAGTGGAATGAACCGCCCTTATGGAAGCTTCATTGGAAAATTATAGATAGCCCTCTTTTTAAACAATGGTTACAAGAATATTGTTTGGATTTAGAAAAAACTACCATACATAATTAAGATAAGAAAATATGGAATCTCTTTAAGATTTTACAGGATATTACCATGAAATTCTTTTAAAATCCTTATGTTGTATGTGTATGTATTACTATGTATAAACTGTAATTACCTTTTTGTGTTTGATAGTTTTTGTTAAATAAAAAGATTACAGTTACTTTCTCTTACTTATACGGCCATTTTGTTGCTTTTGCGGTTTACTTACATAGGCGGTTGTTTGAACAAAATCCCTCTTCATGTTCCAAAAATTCAAGAAACGATGAAAGCAAACAAATCACAATTGATCCTTCTGTGTCTGCATGAGGATTTGAGTTGATTGCATTATGAAAGACCTTTGTAGAAAACCTTATTGGCAAAAGCAAAAGGAAAGGAAGTCGTGAATGAGATTTGAAAAAGAGTGGCAGAAGAAAAGCCGCGATGAAGGAGAGTAGAGCTTATCAAAGTTGTGTTATATGGTGTTCCTCAGCTTTAAGATCTGAAGCAGCCTAATGATCTCGCTGACCTTCAGAGGGGATGAGAACACTTACAAGGCAGAACAGCTTCTTCAAGGTCTCTTTTATCATTAATTAATTCATGTTAATTGCTGGATTAGAGAGAAAAGGTCTCAGGGAACCAAAGAGCGCAGAACATCTGCCCTTGACATGACACGGAAAGGAAAGGTGAAGCTGTGGGATCAGGATTGTGTGAGCTCTTCTGATTCAGAGGCCTTTTGTCTTTACAGTTTGATGAAATTAACAAATACGAACATTGTTCAATAAGGTTATTCTATGCTATTAAAGATGAATCAAATAAATCTAATAAAATAAATAATTATTAAATTAAATTATAATCATTTTTTTTGCATTTATTTCCAAAGTCATAAATAGAGTTGATTTAAGATAATAAAAATGTGATTATATTTGTTTATTTGTTAGCATGATCCTCATGAAAATTGTGGGAAGAAAATAAGCTTTAAACTATACATTAATAATTAGTTTTTACATTTACATAAATGTAAATGTCATTTTGATTGATTGATGACTGATAATCATGGGTGGAAAATGTGCTTAATTGTCACAGAAAATGTATCCTTATAGATCATATCTAATTATATTTATAAGCATATATAAAAGAACAATAATAATCATCTTACAATCATTTTTCACTTTACAGTAGTGACAATGCAGGATCATTATTTTTTCCTTAATAAAATTATGGGATAGATTATAAAAGAGAAATTGAATTGCCATGTCAAAATATTTAAAATACAAATACTAACATTACACAAATATTACACTGCAAAAAAAAAATAAATAAATAAAAAATAAAAATAAAAATGCAGGGTTCCACAAAAATCATTCATGTTGTCCCAACACAAATTCATTAAGTTGAAGTCACTAATTTAAATAAATTGAACATAAAACAATTAAATTTCCCCCAAAAATGTTGTTTCAACAAATTTTAAATAAGTAGTTTAAACAAGCAGCAAAAATAGTTTTTTTGTGTGTATTAATAGTTTTACAGTTAGATAAACAATTACTTTATTGACTTCATCAATACTTGATACACTTAAATCAACAGTTTACCCGCAGCCATTTCAGTGTACTGCCTATCATACTCTGAGTGCTTAGTGCTTAGTTATTATTAAAAATAAATGAAATAAAATATATTATTATAAAATTATATTATAGTAATTGTATTAGCCATGTAAGTCATGTTGAGACTTGATTTATAATAATAAAAATGGGATTTTTTTTTATTTGTTTATTTGAAATATAGCTTTAAAAAACAGCAATGAGGACGATTTCTAACATTACGTCATTTACATCATTTAAATGTTATATTAATTTATTGATTAATTGACTGCATTAAAATAGTTATACATGTAATAATAAATAATTAATTAATAATAATTACAAAATAATTACTAATTTTGCTTTAGTTGTCATTAAACTATTCTATTCAGGGGCGACACGGTGGAGCAGTGGTTAGTACTGTCACCTCACAACAAGAAGGTCACTGGTTTGGAGTGTGTATAAAAACTACTCCAAGTACTGTTGCAGCTGGAAGGACATCCGCTGTGTAAAACATGCTGGATAAGTTGGCGGTTCATTCTGCGGTGGCGTCCCCTGATGAAAAAATGGACTAAGCCGAAGAAAAATGAATGATTTCATTAACATTTGATAAACTTTGTCAACAAAAATTGTAAACTTTGTTTAACCTCTAGCCATTTCAGTATACTACATATCATACTCTGGGTGCTTAGTTATTATTAAATATGAATCAAATAAAAAATATATTTTAAAATGATATTATAGTAATTATTGTATTAGCAAAAAACTAAGTTTAATAGTTTATATGATAATCATAAAACTCGGAGAAGATAATTAACTTTAAACTACAGTAATTATGACTTTTTCACATTTACAATAATATAAGTGATATCATTGATTGATTAATTAAATGCATTAAGATCATGAAAATCATGGGAAGTAATTTTGCATTAATTGCCATTAAAATATTCTGTTTAAAGATCAAGTAGATTGATGCTTTTATAATATTATATTACATTGAGTATGATGATTATATTACATTAATCATCCACAGTACTGACAATACAGTTTCATTCATTCATTTATTATGCTTCGGTTTAGTCCCTTTAATCATCAGGGGTCACCACAGGGCAATGAACCACCAACTTAACCAGCATATATTTTAGACAGCGGATGCCCTTCCAGCTGCAACCCAGTCCTGGGAAACACTCATTCTCACACATACACTAAGGCCAATTTAGTTTATTCAATTCACTTATAGCACATGTCTTTGGACTGTTAGGGAAACAGGAACACCCGGAGGAAACCTACGTCAACATGGGGAGAACATGCAAATTCCAATTTTGTCATCATAGGAAACTTAATTTGCAAGATAACGAAATCCTTATATATCAAATTAGAACATATTATTATTATAATATCATACAATCATATTATCATACAATAGTTCTATCAAGTTTTGACACTTCTATTAAAAAAATTACTTTTTAAAATAGTAGAAAACAGTAGTTAAAATACATCTTTATATAGTTTATTAGCATTCCAGTACAATACAAGAAAGCTAGGAAGTTAATAAAATCATAAAATGGTACTCAGACATGTCTCTGACAATGGATATTTACCCATAAATCATAACAGAGCTCATCACCGATGACCATTACCCCAAAAAACCAGACAGAAAGAAAGTGGCTTAGCATTCAACCAGGGCCATATTCATGTTTGGCATCATTATAAATGCATTACTCTCAGTAATTATTCATCGCAACACAGCTTACCAACGCCTCATTATTTAACGCGCACAGCTTTACTCGTATACATTATTAATGAACCCGGCACGTATGTAACAGAGGCACGTACAGTAATCTCTCCAGGACACAAACCGCGACCTGACCTGACATATTTCAGGGTCTGGCATTTGTTTGTGCGCGAGAGAGTGTGTGTTTTTATCTTTTTAGGGGTTTTTACTGTGCAGACCGAGGGAGTGTATATGATCCGAGCTCGCGAGTTGAAGTGTGAGAGTGTGTGTGATGGAGAGGGAGATTGTTTTAGACAGGTATTAAAGTGTAATAGGTTACGTCACGTCGCCTGCTCTGTCTCCTGTTGTTAGCATCAGTGTTCAGCTTTGGCCTCTTCGGTGTCTCCTTCCCTGCGGGCCTGCTGAAAAACTGCACATCTACAGGAAATGTCAGCCTGTCCCGACTGCTACTCCACAGCCAGGCTTCTGTACCTATATAACCCCAGACTCCCCCATAGCTTTCAGCATTACCTACATTCATGCCCAATGTGGACAGTGTTTCTACTTCTCTACTGTACTGCACTGCACTTTTATTTTAGGAAATTTACTTTTATTTCTCTACATTCCAAAACAATATGCTTAATGTACTTTTTATTACGCTATCTTTCTTAAATAAAGCTGAGTAAAAAGTTAACATCTGCTTAGATATGGGATAGCAGTGAAATTGGTTTGGCACTTGTGGAGCTGCACATTAAAGGATTTGCTCTTCAGTGTTTGGACTTTCAGCAGTGAAATTTAAACCACACTGAACTAAACTAAACTGAAATTCTACTCTGAAATTTGGACTTTACTAGAACTTCAATGTTAAGCGGCTTTGACACAATCTACATTGTAAAAGCGCTATAGCAATAAACATGAATTGAATTAAATAGTGTTTGATTTGTGAAGAAGCTTTGTTAGTTAACCTGTTAAACTGGTTCACAAATTGACCAATTCTCATTGTTTTTTAGTGGCTTATTACAGAAACTGTGAACATTTTTTTGCAGGTTATGCATAGATTTTTCTAGAAATCTGTGTATTTATTCAGAATAATTTTGAGAATTAGTTGGCATGTAGATACGTTGTAACTTAAATTTAACAAACAGACCATGAAAATAAGTTTATAATATATCTACTAAAAGACTGAAAATATAATTCACAAACTGTATTGTACATAAATCAATATACATTTAAATATCATTCAATAATGTGTAAATACTACTGAACATACAACTGAAATTAATATAAAAACTGAATACACACACACACACACACACACACACACACACACACACACACACACACACACACGCACACACGCGCACACACGCACACACGCACACACACGCACACGCACACGCACGCACACGCACACACACACACACACACACGCACACGCACACGCACACGCACACACACACACACACACACACACACACACACGAGTAAATTAATAGACTCAATGATGGGCAAAAAATCTGCGCTAATCAATCTGCAGATTCCGTGTGGGCCTACTTACAGTATTACCTGCCTATTATTAAGATATGTGTGTATATTTGACCTTTGACCTTAATTTGTCTCCATGTCTCCATGATTCAGTGAATAAGGGTTAATGTAAAATTGGTAAATAATTTACTTTTGCTACTGTAACACTTAATAGATATAGAACTAGTTTATTTACATTCTTCTCAAAATGCAAACATTTCTTAACGCATATTCCATTTTAAATTTTTGATTTGTTTGTCAAAACACATTTACCTATTTTTTCATTCATTTTGTTACATAGACTAGAGTATATGATATATAATATGTTATTTTCACTTGTTTTCACACATATACCTTGTTAGAAGAAAATGCTTTTGCAATATAAACATTCATCAGTAAAGTGTACATTAAACATAAAAGGACTGTGACAAAAGTAAAATTGAACAGACTATGCTATGTAGAGAATATTTTACTAGTGTACTCTTAATCAGGTGCCGGGTTTGTGTATTTCCTCCGCCACTGTTTAAGGCACCTCAGGTTTTTCTATATTTAGGAAATGACCTACATCCACTGATTTATTTATTTATTTATTTGTGTGCTTTTCTGCAGTGATTCAGTGGGTCATCATGTACAGTGTACATACTGTAAGCTTATGTTTGGATGCAAGTGACCCACATAATTTCATAAAAGGGATCATTTACCCAAAATTGAAAAAAAAAAAGTGTTAATTTGTTCACCTTCAGGTCATTGTGTGAAGCAAAAATGTTAAGTCGGGGAAAGAATTTTTACATTTCATTTTTTTACATTTTTCAAATTTATTAATCCACAGCACCAGCATCTGTCTATTACAGATAATGTTCAGTTGCAATACAACAATTTGTTTTGGTAACAAATAAGGATTTCAGTTTAGCTAACTATAACAACCCTGTTAACAAACAAACAATAAATAAATAAACAAATAAATAAATAAATAAAAACAATAAGTAAATATTTACTTTAAAACATTTTCCCTCAACAATTGCTTATATATTTTGGAATTCAAAAAAAGAAAAAAAAGAAAAGAAAAATAACACAGAAATATTTTTAAGGTACAATTAACATTATTAACAAACCATAAACTAAAACTTTTAGATGAATACGCTACTAATTAACTGTTTATTATTAGCTATTATTGTAGCTGTTTTAGGTATTGGGTAAGATTAGGGATGAAGAGTCTAACCTTTGAAGTACTGATGGAGCCAATATCTTTATAATAGGCTGTTAATAAGCTATAATAAGCATAAGTAAAGCTGGGAAATAGTACTTGAACTAAAGTGTTACCATTTTTTTTTTTAGCAAAACATCCCCAATTTTTTTTTATTTTCATAAGTCAAATGTTTACACTGCATGCTCATTACAATTTTATTAGCTGCTACAGTATTTAGTATTCACAGAAAAAAACTCCAAACTCCAGTTCCAATTTCAGTAATATTTCTGTATTAAATCCAGAGCTGCCACTGGTCAGTCTTTTCCATATCTTTCTACTTTCTACTATATATATCCCATAATGACAGAGTTTACAGCAGAGGCTCTCAGTTCAGCTCCTGTGGAGATTTATCCTTCCTGCAGAGTTTAATTCCAGCTGTAATCAAACATGCCTGAATCAGCTAATCAACGTCTTTGGCTTCACTTGTAAATTACAGCCAGGTGTGTTTTTGACTGACGTTAAGACGTTAAAACTTTATCTACATCAGACTTTGCAAACTTAAATTACTTCAAAGTCCTACATTTTGTCCTCCACCTCCTGCACTTTGTCATCTGGACATCAAACTGCAGACTCAGACGATAACTTACAGGACAGGTTTTAAGTGTGCATCCTCTTATCTAAACACTTAAGTTCCCTCCGGTCCCTTGTGGTCAGTGAATGAATGAGTCCGGTGGATCCATTATAGAGAAGCACAAGGTCACTTTCTGAAACCTTCACATTCACTGTCCCTCAGCGCTCAAGTTAATTCCAAACCTTCACCTCAACAGCAAAACACATTGCAATCTCCCACAAAATTGCTGAAGACAGAGTTTTGGAGGAGCACTTTACCGTCTAAATATAAGCGGTTTCACTATGTGCACACTCTAAATATGGGAATGAATGCCCTGAATATAATTTCGTATATGTAGAAAATCAGTCCTGAAATTGCAATGATTGACAACATTTAACCGTGGCAATCTTCTGCACAATTTGGATCTGCTATTGTTTGAACAAAGAGATATTGCAACTAAATGCTTTGAGATTTTAAGTAAATTACCATCAACAGAGGTGTTGTGCTTTGTTTATGTTTGAAAGGATGTTTTGCTGAACATGCTCTTGAAGCGTTGCCATGTCCTCTCATTACAAGTGCTGCTATTAAAGCTATGCTTAAGTGATTCAGATTACAGAGTTTTGCAGGCAGGTGCAGGTAGTGATAATGTGGTATCTGGGAATTTCGGTTCTGTACACATGCACACTGTAAAATATTATACAGTAAAGTGTTTATTAGTTATCAATTTTTCTTATATTTGGTACATTTATTAACTGCAATAAATGTAATCTTACATCAATTTTGATTTTACAGTAAGTGATGTGGGGTTGTCGCAGACGAAAGTAAAGAGTGGGTTGCGTGTAAGGAGGGGGATCGGTAAAATGAGGTGCTGGATCAGATTTTAGAGGTTCTGGATCCGGCTTGTTCTGGCACAAATTAGGCCCTGAGTATTAGAGACCTGCACGGGCCATAAATCTAAAACCTAGCCTGAAACACATAGGCTGTAGCCCTGTCCTTGTCCAACAGCTTATCAAAATTTTTGGTCCAAGTCAGATTCGAAGCCCGTCTTTTTTCCGCCGAACAGCTTATACTGTTACAGCCATTAAAATAGACCAGATTTATATTTAATAGAAATATGTTTTGTTCGTTTTTTTTATCAGAATAATTTAGTTTTTTTTGTGTGTTTTTTAAATATAAGTTTTAGTTTTTTAAGTGACATCTATATCCAAGCGGTATGTGGTCCTCAGTGAGTTTACTCAACTTACAAGTTGTGCATTACTAGTTGGCTCATCATTTAAAGTTGTCACCATCTGAAAAGTTGATGTGAAGTTTGCCTTTCCTCTAGCATTTTTCACAGGTTTAAGTTTGCCACTGGCAATTTTTCTCTTTATGTTCTCAATTGTACGTGGCTGGAAATCTGTGTGCAAGCCATCACTGGCACTTCCGGATGCTCGCATTTAGGTGTCATGAAATTTTTTTCAAGTTTTTTCCAAAGCAGGCCTGAAGCCCAATTATGCATGCTAGCCATGACTTGAAATCTGGCCTGAAGCCTGGCCCTAGAGGCATAAAATAAGTCAGGCCCTGACTCAAATGCAGGTCTCTACTGGGTATAGGAATATTAAATAGGAAAATTTAAATAAACAATCACAGAATTCATTGCATGACATTTCACTATTTGGGTTTTTCGATGAAATAAAATTATTATTTTTTTTTACTAGCAAGTACGATAACAGCGTTTATTTTATTGTAGACTGTGTAAAACCCACACTGTTTAAAAAATGTACTAAATGTTATTTTACATTTAAAATGTTTGAAGTTAAACCAAATTATGTTTATATTTACATTACATTTACCTGACTTATAAGATCAAGTTTCATTTCATGTAACTTAAAAATGATGTTAAAACATGCTTAACTTTAATGAGTTAAAGTAAATAAAGCATATACATACATACACATTTTATGTTACTTTAACTCATTAAAGTTAACCATGTTTTAACATCATTTTAAAGTTCTTTTCATCATTTTTTTCCCAATTTAAAATATTACCACCATATTTTGTTCATTAAATATCTGGCAAATCCAGATATTGACGAAGATTTTGTATTCTCTAAAAGTGTGCAGAAATCTCTTGATGTATTCTTTAAAGGTGTGCAGCAGTTTGTATTTCCTAAGCGTGTGGAGCAAACGTGCTAGCATGTAAACTAAAGATATTGTGGTATGTGTGTGTAAACTAAAGATAATGTGGCATGTGTGTAAAATGAATCCACAGAGGTGCCGGAGCCTGTCTATGAGAAGCTATGCTGTAAAATAACTGATGAGAAGCTATGGAGTAGAATAACTGAATATGTAAATCACTGATTATATATGTAAACTATCCATATGAAGCTATATCTGTAAGAGGAAAATGAGTTATATGTTATCAAATGATTGTACCAGCATGACAATATATGAAGATACTCATAATGCTATGTAACACTATGGAAAGATGGTCATTTTCGATGTGCAGGGTCAAGTGTGCAGGGCCAAGATGTAAACATATCCTTGACCTTTCTGTAAAGTAAAAACTTATCCAAAGATGGTCTGAGTATAAAAGCAGGACCACGGACACATACAATTCAGATGGTCTAAGGGAGACTTCAGGTTGTCCTAAAGGGCTGTTTTCAGATGTTACAACTTAATAAGTTGTCTAGAGAGAGAAAATGTAACACAATATTATATTATTACTGAAAACTGAAGAAAAATGGATGGAAATAAACAAGGACACTCAATCTTAACACTTAATTCGTTTTATTCCTCCAAAAGAAAAAATGATAACACTAATAAAAGAGAGGCATGTATGAGCTTTATACAGTGCATTTGAAAATAAATAGAAGCAATTAATGAAATATAATCAAACCAAACGTTAGAGGAGGGAAAAAGGAACTAGAGTGGCGCCAAAAAGCACTCACTTAGTGTTTCTGAACAATTCAAGTAACTATGGGCAAAATGTATGTTGCACGATTTCTTAACCCATTCCTTTTTCTCCAAAAAGGAATGGTAAACTCTTAAACCATAGGGAATTTATAGTTGTTTGCATTAGTTCAGAGACACAGAACAAATTAGGCTTTATGTTTCAATAATGTCAATTTTTCTGGTATTCAAAACCTCCAGTCTGATCGTGGTTAATGAACGGAAAGGCCGGGGAAAGTACAACAATATGAAATTTTTCAACTTTAAATAAAAAAGCTGCAGTTTTTGTCTTTTTGAAACTTAAAAAAAATAACAATAGTAATGCGTATTGTTATATTGCATGCTCACTCTTGCTTCTGCATTGTCTGTATTTCTGTGAAATGTCTGTATTTACTGATAAAAGCTTTAATAAATGGAATAAATGTAGATGTAAATTCTCGCTTTCAGCATGGACCAAATTAAAAATACCTGTCACCTTGTTTCATCAAACAATTTGAATAAAAGATTTAGGTTCAAACGAAACATTTGCCATTTCGCCTTAATGATATAATTTGAACTTTATAAGTAACAGTTTCAGATTGTATCTCCTTCAATTATGGATATTGTACGTAAAGGGCTCAGAACAGATTTCGTAAAAACACATTTAGAAGCTAACCGTGAAAAGCCTCTGCCCACATTGCTTCATCTGTATTCATATTCATGATTCAGTGGAACCGTATCTCTCCTCTTCAAAAGCTCAGGCATACAGTAAAGATATGCTGGATGCTGACAGCAGTCCTCAGATTCTAACACGAGAGCAAAAGGATCACAGAATAACATCTTGAGACACTTTCAGCATTTTCAAACAGATCCGTGTGCTTTAACAGTACTTTAGGCTAATGTCTCTATTAGCTAATGTCTTTATTAAAAGTCCTAAGAGTAACTTTCTTTTTAAATGTGGAGTTTGTAATAATTTCATGATAGACGACTCTGATTATCATTTATATTATAAAAGGAAATGTATATTCTGAAAAAACCTGCTTTGTTTTCTGTACAGGGCTGCATTAGAGTTTGTTTTATTTACTGCTTTAAAAGTACCCATTCATTTCATTCATCTGCAGAAATGATTACCTTCTGCATTAACATTTGCATGGTTAAGAAAAGCAAACCTCGGTAGAAGCAGATGGCAGAAAGAGTAAAAGAAAAAGAAAGAGAGAACATAATCAAAAAGAGAAAGCTCTAATGATCAATGCTTTGTAATTGCCTGGATTTGCACATCCGCTGAAGATTCTTTATTTTTTTCTTTAATGCGTAAACATAATTACAGCACAGAGAGGAGACAAATTAATGGCTTTACCTTCAATTAGCTAAGGTTTCATTCAAACCAAGAGTTGGTCAGAGAAAGAAACACTCAGCCTGCTGTTGTAAAAATGAGAAATCAAATGAGAAAGAGAGAGAGAATACTGTAAGTCCAAATAGAAATCAGATATGTGGCAATAAATGACAAGTTATGGAGAAAAAATATTATTCAACATTTCACACATATAATGTAATTATTAGTATTTTTTTGGCTATGTCACATATTGGTAACACTTTATAACTACACACTATGAATAATTTATTAAGCATTAGCAAATAGCTAATTCATCATTTGTTAAGCATGAACTATACATTATTAGACATTAGTACATACAGTGACAAATACTGTGTTCTTGAGCACATATATAATGTGCTTAATACTAATACATTGATATTGAGTCTTTAATTGTCCTCACTTTTAGGTTTCAAAACTGCATGCTGTTGTGTTAATAAAGAATGTATTACCATACATAGTAACAATAACTATATGCCTGAATAATAATAATTATACATGGTGATATGAATAGTTTAATAATCATTTACTTAATTATTCTAAATGATCTTAACTACTCTAAAATACAAATGGTTGTATACAAAATACTGCAATACTTTGCGGTAATACAAATGAAACAAAGCATGAGGTTACAATTATTAAGCACATTCTAAATGCTTAAAGCTCAATAGAACACATTATTTTTATTAATGCTGTAATTGTAATTGCTTAAAGTATGAATTAACTGTTTGCTAATGCTTAATAAATGATTCATAGTGTGTAGTTATTATAAAGTGTTATAAAAAAGTATTTTTTACTGCCTATTTGTCGTCTACCCATATACTTTATGTACTTATTCATAATTTCAGTGGTTAATAATGATATATGTAAACAGCCATTTTTTTTGCAATAATCGGACATATATTATGTATGTAAAATCCAAATATGAAATTGTCATATGTAATTTACACGTATAGCCATTCTGCAAAGGTAAATTTTAGGTGTTGTTTGTAACAAATTTACTGTAACTTGAACATGAAGTGACAGTTGTGATGTGATCTGCAATGTCTAAAACTAGTTCAAAAACATTTAAATGTAATGTAAAGGATGGATTATTTAAGAGAATAAGAAAATAATTAATTATAACAATGCAATATAGCTGTCAGACAGGCACAGAGATTAAGAGAGGTAAATTGAATCTAAATGAGGCACAACAAAAGAAGCAAATCCATAGAGAAAAGATTGGCAACAGTGTGAGCAAACACAAACAATAACAGACAAAGAACTGAGCAAACTGAACATAATATGTGTGCATCAGTACTAATGAAGGATACAAGCAGACAGGAATCAGAAATAAAACTAAATATACTTTTTAAAATAATAATATAAAAGAAAATAAAACAGGAGCAGGGCATTGGCAGGTTTTGTATCATAATTTACAACTCAGATAATATTTTGTTTCAAACTAGTGTCATTAAATGTCAAAACTGAGTAGCGGTTCACACAATGCAGTTTGAAAGTGTATTATTATTATTATTATTATTATTATTATTATTATTATTATTAATATTATTATTATTATTATTATTATTATTAATATAACCTTTATTTAAAAATTTCTTTTACAAGAGCGTCTTGGCCTAGATTATGCAGTATAAGTCACATGGGTTTAACAGACAACAAACAAAATTTTTTTACAGTTAACAAGAATCACACATTGACAAACATACTCTTGACAACATCTACAAGCCTCTGTTTCAATTTCTAAACTATTTTCTCTCTCTCTCTCTCTCTCTCTCTCTCTCTCTCTCTCTCTCTTTTTTAAAGTATTGAATGAAATCCATTCTTTAACCTGCAACTTTGTTTGTAAATTATCCCATGCAAAAAGTGCTGCGTATTTAAAAGCCTTTCTTCCCCACTTCAGTCTGCACTTTAGGAACAGACAGTAAATAAATATCCTGTGACCGAAGGCCATAGCTGAGGACAGGCTTTTTACAAATGTAATTTTGGACATATGATGGGAGTAAACCCATTATAGACAAAGTTATGCCAATTCTTGAGCCTACGAATGGACAAAGCAGTCCAACCTACCCTAGTATAAAACACACAATGATGAGTAAGGGATTAAAATGAGTTATAAATCTTAGTGCGTCATGAAAAACAGCATCCAATGCAAGTGTAAATAAATACTGATAAAAGAAACTGTCACAAAACTACTAATTAACTATATTTAAAGCTACAGTGTAGCCTTCAATAAAATCTATTAATGCATCTATCTATTTATTTTCTTATTCATTGGCTGATAGTAAATTATTGCATAATAATGTTATATTTATAATGATAACTTTCTACTTAATGTTAAAATATATGATGTAATAATATTAAACAGGTAACAACAATGTTTCATTTGATTTTTTAGCCTTGTTAAAATGTTAATTCACTCTTGTTAATTCCCAATACATTCACTTAATTTAAACAATGTTAACTTCATCTTACATTTGTGTTAGTAACTGCTAAGAGTAACGCTTGAATCTTTTCAGATTGATGAAAAATCTTTTGTATGAGCATGTTATGATACTTTACAGTATCGCACTGCCTTTTGATAAGACAAACTGGCCATGTTTTTAGAAATGGCGGAAGCTGCAGAAGGAATAAGAAGATATGCAAAGTATTTATTGCTAATTCCCAAGCAGTCCAGAATCACACATTCATTTCAATCTACATGCACACAGTTAACACATAAGCGCCTGTCCCCGTTTCTATGGCAACCCACAATGTCACAGTCCACGGTCTCTGCAGTGGGTCCATTTCTGAAGTCTGAAGTCAGCCTCTCCCTCTCTCTCTCTCTCTCCATCTCTCTCCCTCTCTCTTTCACTTTTATTTTTTTTCTGTATAGCTGAGCTAGGATCCTTCACATTGCATCTCTCTCGACTTCATAAAGAGGTTTTCTTTCTCTTGGGTTTTTAAGATGTGTGCTGTTCATTTTCTTCCCTCTCTCTCCTTCACCCTTCAGTTGTAATCATAAATATTTCGGGCCTTTGCAGTCAGATATAATGTTAGACTGTCAGCTGAATCATTTCCATGCTAATTTTCTTGGCATCTGTGATAAGTAAATTCTCTGTGGCACACATTGTCATCAGCTTTTGAGGATTGTAATTTTTTTTTCTCCATGTACCACAATTCGCTAAAGCATCAGAATCTAACACACACACATGCCCACAATTTGAGGGAATGCATTCACACATTCGCACACATGAAAGCTCTGATTTTAATTCACGTGTTACATAAGATGGATATCCGTAGACTTGTGCGCTGCCAGATTTTTACCCGTTTTTTTTATGCAGTTATTTTTTATTCATGTATTCTGAGATGAAGAGACTGTAAAGCGCTATGCAGTCCTGCTGTAAAACACACACACACACACACACACACACACACACACACACACACACACACACACACACACACACACACACACACACACACACACACACACACACGGGGTGCATTAAATTCTCTCCTCCTGCAAGCTCCAGCTTTTGTTTTTTCGATTACTGCTCAAGTAATTCAGTTCAGTTAAGAATGCTACGGCAAAGATAACCCACTGATCCGCAAAATTCAAGATACTGGCCCCATTGTCAATAAGTCTCAGCACGTAACTGCCACTCCCGCAGGGGCAGAGTCACCGGTCCGTATCGCACGGCCAGAGCCTTGAACTTCTGGGTGAATTGTGCCGCATGCACATTAAACAAACAGCTGCTCGCGCGCTCTCTGGTGTGAAGCGCGTACACTCCACTCACACATACTGTCACCTTGACCAATGTGTCCGCAAGTGGGTTGCTGTACTGTACACGTGTGTGCCTGCTGCTTACACATGTGAAAGTTGCCTGTTCTTGGAGGTCAGCTCCAGTGTTGTGTAAAGCCAGCAGGTTATGCAGATATGCGGGGGAGAAAGACCAAAGGAGAAAGCACAGGTCAAATCTGCAAGCCCCTGCCCTCAAATGTAAATAATGCTGGGTTCCACACCATCAATTTGGGTTGGGACAACATGAAGTAGGGCGACATGGTGGCTCAGTGGTTTGCACTGTCACCTCAAAGCAAGAAGGTCGCTTGTTTGAGTCCAGGCTGGATCAGTTGGCATTTCTGTGTGAAGTTTGCATGTTCTTCTCGTGTTTGCGTGGGTATTGTCCGGGTGCTTCGGTTTCCCCCACAGCCCAAAGACATGCGTTATAGGTGAATTAGATCAGCTAAATTGGCCATAGTGTATGTGTGTGAATGAGTGTGTATGGATGTTTCCCAGAACTGGGTTGAAGCTGGAAGGGCATTCTCTGTGAAAAACAAATGCTGGATAAGTTTGCGGTTCAATCTGCTGTGGTGACTTCTGATGAGTAAAGGGACTAAGCCAAAGCAAACTGAATAAATGAATGAATAATCAACAAAGGAATTGAGTTAACTTTTTAGTTTTTACAAATTTAAGTTGATTGAGCATAAAACAGTTAAGTTGTCCCAACATCATCTCAATAATTGTGTTGTTTTAGCTCATTTTAAAAAAGTAGTTTGAACAAGCAACAAAAGTAATTTTTGAGTCAATGGTAGTTGAGTATTAGATGCACAGACAGCAGAACTTGGACTTCTTTAGGTTTCAGCACCACTGGAAGATCCAAACTTCCTTCATCCACCATTTGATGGTGTTTGTGCTACAACATGGGTCTCAAACTCAATTCCTGGAGGGCCACAGCTGTGCTCAGTTTTGCTCCAACCCTAATCAAACACAGCTGATGCAATTTATCAAGATGTTCAGACTCTTTTGAACACCTTGGCTGCACCTGAAATCGCCTACTACTCAGTGGGTACTGCATTTGAATTTAATCGTACTACTCGGCCGTTAGAAAAGTACGTTCCATACAGTATGAATGTGAAAAGTATGAATGGAATTCGGACGTACTACATCAGCCATTTTGTCATAATCATCATACATAATGTGACCTACCTGCATCAGTTGCGTCGCCTCACTTCAGCGCACTCCAGAATCTCGCCGGAAGTATTAAGTCATCCGGGTACTTCTCGCATACTGACTTTCGAATTCTTTGGCCCTCCAGAAATTGAGTTTGAAACCCATGGGCTACAAAAATGGTAAATTGATCTTCGTCTGTTCTACTTTTAACACTGATTTCAGGTGTTCTGAGAGGATCTACAATGAAATTGGTTTTATTTCATTACTTAAGCCCAAACAACAAAACTTGACGTTTAAGAAATTCAACAAGAATGTATAGAATTGTTCTAGGTAATAATGATTATTTAATCTCAGTCATTATGCTGTAACACAGTCTCTTAAATTGGATAGATACAAAACCTTCATTTAATTGCATACCTGCCAACATTTGTTCCTGAAATTCCGGGAGACCGGGGTAGGGGGCTGGGTTGAGGTGGCGGTGTTTGTTTGTCTGAATAGCACAGTTAAGAACTGGGCTGATTACTGTACTGTGGTGTTATCAACTGTTTTATGGTTCTATGGGCGGCCGCTGCAATCGGATACTATACCAACGTTGGCAACCCGAGGGTGTTACGGACTGTACCAAAAAGCTGAGGACTGGGGGCGGAGGGGAAATTACAGATGTTTCCAAGAGAAATAACAAAACGGGAGGGTGGTGGGAGATGGGTCTGAAATACGGGAGACTCCAGGAAAAAATTAGTGTTGGCAGGTGTGTTTGATTGCCTCAGATTTTTGAGTTTTAAATGTCTCCCTACTGTATGGTAATCTTGTGCAACAACACACAGAATAACATTTTTAGCACTTATTTTCCCTTAATAGGAACTAGAATTATGCTTCTACTCTATTTGTTTATCTGCTAAAGGTAATGTCACTACAATATAAGTACAAGGAACCTCAAAAATATAAATGTTAGAGTTAACTCAGGGGTGGCAAGGTGGCTCAGTGGTCAGCACTGTCCCCTCACAGCAAGAAGATCGCTGTTTCGAGTCTCAGCTCGGTCAGTTAGCATTTCCGTTTGCATGAGTTTCCTTCGAGTGCTCCGGTTTCCCCCACAGCCCAAAGACATGCGATATAGGTAAATTGGATGAGTTATTTTGGCCGTAGTGTATAAGTGTGTGTGAATGTGAGAGAGTATGAGTGTTTCCCAGTAATGGGTTGCAGCTGGAACGGCATCCACTGTGTAAAATATATGTCGGAATAGTTGGTGGTTCAATCCACTGTGGCGACCCCTGATAAATACGGGACTAAGCCAAAAAGAAAATTAATGAATGCGTTTACTCAGTTTATTTAACTATTGTCACTCTTCAGTTTTAGTGTTTTTCACGGTTATTTTCATCTCAATTATAGATTATTATGTATCCAATATATATCAACAAAATCTTTAAGACAATTAGTTACAAACCATTTATTTGTCCAAGTTAGCAACAGTAAAGCAAGGTGGAGGGTGCTAAATAGGGTAACTAAGTTTAGGAGACCCATTTAAAGGTCGATTATAGATTAACTCAATAATAAAAAATTTCCATGTCTTTGACACTTGCCATGCACTAGTTTTCTTGTAAAATAGCAGAAAACATTGTGGTTCAAATGGAATAGTAAAATCCTCGGGGTCTTCAACAGGGGGTCTTGCAGAACTACTCCAGGGGGTCTGGCAATTATTGTTTGATCTCGAAACATAACTGAAGCTTGTGCTTAGAAAGAAGCATAATGTTACTGTAAATTCCTTTGGTGTAGAGGCTAATGTAGATATAAACAGCATGTTTATCATTTTCTTCCCTGATATGAATAACAGAGCTTTTAAAGTTGGTTCATAATATAACACAATGTTATGGCTTTGTAATACTGTACAGTTTAAAAGTTTGATTTTTATGTTTTGAAAGAAGAAGTCAAAAAGGAAAATGAAAATTACCTTATTACTTATTTTCCTTAATATAGTTTAAATCTTTTATGAATTTCTTTCTTCAGTTGAACAAAAAAAAAAAAATATATATATATATAATAATGATAATAGTAAGAAGAAGATATTTTGAAGAATGTTTGATTGCTGGCAACCAGTGACTTCATTTTTAGAGAAAAAATAATAAGTAACTTATATGGCTTCCAGTTACCAGTTTTCTTCAAACAATGTATTATTTCGTGTTCAACAGATGAAAGACAAATAGGTTTTGAACATTTGAAGGGTGAGCAAATGATTTATAATTTTTAGAATTATAATTTTAGAGTGAACTATCCCATTAACCCCAAGTTCAGCGAGCCTGCATTTACCTAATTTCAATTTCTGTAATAAAGTAATGCTGTAAAATATTATTATTCATTTATATGTTGATTTTCTTATCGGCTCAGTCCCTTTATTAATCAGGGGTCGCCACAGCAGAATGAATCGCCAATTTATCGCTCAAATTTTTTACGCAGCGAAGCCCTTAGAGCCACAACGTAACTCTGAGAAACACTCTTGCACACACTCACATACACTATGGCCAATTTAGCGCATCCAGTTCACCTGTAGTGCATGTCTTTGGACTTGTCGGGGAAAACACAGCATCCAAAGGAAACCCACGCGAACACGGGAAGAACATGCAAACTCCACATAGAAATGCCAACTGATCCAGCTGGGGCTTGAACCAGCGACCTTCTTGCTGTGACCCACTGCGCCACCGTGCTACCCAATATTATTACATATTAAAATATTATTGCAGCCAGTTGAATACTGATCAATATTGTTTTGTGCATGATAGCTCTTTAAGTGCATGGCATCATCGTTTTCACATAATTGCATTGTTGTAGTTAACAGAAATAGTTCTGATACTGCATCATTTTCCTCAAAATTCTGTTGTTGTGTAAATGAGGTTTCAGTTTAAGCTAAAAAGGGCGTTGTGGAAAGATACTCGAATATCACTGCCTCTAATTTGTATCTCAATATAAATGAAAGTTATGTTTAGTTGGATCTTTTAAACTGGAGTCGAGTGGAGTTAATTTGATGATGAGCTCAGATTGGCTTGATTTAATTGAGTGTTTTTGACAGGGATTTTTGGAAACAGCTGTCTGTTTATTTTTTTTCTCCCCTTCTCTGCCGTCTGGCTTTGTCAGAGTTTCTCTGTGGAGCGGTTTAGCCCACGTCCTCTAATCCCTAAATGTGGTTACTTTGTTGAGTGCTCTTTTTTGCCTTCCCCCTCTATATTTGTGTACAAGTGTGTGTCTGTGCAAGCTCTTAGCGTTGTTCTGCTTGTCTAAGCCAGTGTGAAGCTGCAGGATGTAACCGCTGGCCAGAAAACTGCTGCAGGCTTTCAGTGCCACACCGCATCAGTGTCAGAGAGAGAAAGTTTCTCTCTCACACACACAAATACACACACTTATGTCTGTGTTTGCTGACTACGATCTTTGTTTTGGAGCTACCATATAATAAGTGAAATATGGAAATCTCACTCTTGCTGTGTCCACATTTATTGCTCGCAGTCTAGTTACACTTTGCATAAGCAGCCACTTTGCTTGAATGTATTAGTGGGTAATAAGATTTACTTTCTGGATTCAGATTAGACCAATCTACTTTTTATATAACCTGCATTCATTATAAGCAGTTTTAAAGGGATAGCAAGAAACTCAAATAGGTTTTGAACAAGTAAAGGTTTGAGTAAATGATGATAAAATTTTCATTTTTGTGGCAAACTGTACACTCAAAAAAGTCAACAAGCCACTTGCTCGATTTTCAAAATACAAATATGTCTTATAGAAAAGAGTGGAACAAGTTTAGTTCTGCTAAATGATTAATTCTAGTTGTAAATGAATAACTAATTAAATAAATTAGATGAGAACTGGTTGATTCAATGAGATTTAAGCTCTTCATATGAACGACTCTCTGGTGAGTTACTGTGCGCCTCCATCACAGTAGCTGGCAGTATGCACTTATAACCCACCAATAAAACCACATAAGAAGTTACTCCACTTGCTTAGCTTAACAGACTGAACTTTTGAACTTTTGGAATTCTGCAGTTGTGGTGTTCCACATATACAGTACAGTATATGGACGACTTATTCTTGCTACAAGTAACTTGGAGACAAAAATGCACTTGGAGTTCCTTTTATTGCACTGTTCCTTTCCAAGACTGATGAATGAAGAAGATGCACATATAGCTGTTCTACACAGCGGTTATCACACTGTTCCTTTAAAAGGGGTGCTAGAGCAAGTAAGCTTGGGATTATTAGTGATGATGCGGTGTTTTAAATGGACTGACATTGCAACAGTGTTGTCATCTGACTGTAACATTTTCTTCTTTTGTTTTGTTGGTGAGTGGAACAATCATTGATGCTCAAGTACATCTTCTTTTGTTGTTGGTATATTTATTAAATATCATTGCTTTTTTCTGTGTTATATATTTTACAGCTTAAAAAAGTTATTTACAAATGCTTTTTATAATTGTATGTGTATTTGTGTTAATGTATGAATTACACTTTTTTAATCTTACATTGGTCTAACTTACAGTAACTGCTAAAACGATACTTTGAGACAAATTGTGAGGATATTAGGCAATATAGCTATATTAGTATTTTGATGAAATCACAGCGAGCTGGCTGAAAGTTATTTAAAGTGTTATTTTGTTACAGCTAAAATTATCACAAATATTTGCTTAATGTTATAAATGCATGTTTATTCATGTTACTGTTATTTTTTAGTTTGTTTTGTCAAGCCAATGCTTTACAACTCAGAGTATTTTTTAGTATTTTAGAAATAACCCTTTGCTGCACAAGCTATGTAAAAGCATATAGTCTAAAATGACCCACATACATTTGTTATGTAATTTTCATGCTTGGCTGGGAATTTGAAATCAGTTTATCTCAGCATTAAACATTCCCTTATATAAATACTCCCTAATAAACCAACATTTTTTTTAAAATTCAAAATGTAAGAAATAAATACGGATTTGTGATGGTCAAAAATTTGTTGTTTTAAAACAATAGCAATTAAAACCAAACTCTCAAAAATAAAGGTATGGGAGCTGTCACTGGGGCAGTAGCTTTTGAAATGATACATAAAAAGACCAGTGTTACCTCAAAGGTAAACTAATAGTCAAAAGTTTGGGGTTTAAAAAAAAAGTGTTTTAAAATAAGCTTATCCTGCTCACCAAGGCTGCATTTGTTTCATTAAAATACAGTACAAATTGTAAAATTTTGAATATGTTATTGCATTATAACTGAAAATAACTGAAAATAATTGTTCAAATGTAGT
This sequence comes from Danio rerio, assembly GCF_052040795.2. Classification (NCBI taxonomy): domain Eukaryota; kingdom Metazoa; phylum Chordata; class Actinopteri; order Cypriniformes; family Danionidae; genus Danio; species Danio rerio. Next base: position 19,639,275 of record NC_141024.2, read on the forward strand.
TTATAATTTAATTTAATAATTTATTCCAGTGATTTTAAAGATTAATTTTCAGCTTTATTACTCCAGTCTTTGGAGTCACATGATCCTTCAGAAATCACTCTATTATTATTATTATTATTATTATTATTATTATTATTATTAGTAATAGTGTCTGGAGTAATAATTTAATTTGAAACCACATACAATAAGAAAGCAGTTATTTAAAATTGCAAAAAAATATTTAACAATTTACCAATTTTTTATATTTAATAAATACTCCTAAAAACAACATAAAAAAACTGACCCCAAACTTTTGACTGTTAGTGTACATATTAGTACTCAAATGCACCTTTTGAAAAGGTACTGCCCAAGTGACAGCTCCTGTATCTTTATTCCTGAGAGTGCAGAATTTAAGTTTTCTAGCTCCAGAATGATGAAAAGTCTCTATTAGAACATAAAACATTGGTATATACACATCACTTATTATATTGTAGCTCCTTGCACATAATGATATTTTATCTTCATAAGACCCTTGTTTTTACCTGTATGTGTTTTTTGACTTTCGAAATGTCAGTTGCCATTGACTTGCGTTTTATAAATCACCAAGGGCTACAGATTCAGTTAAAAACGTCAGCTTTAATGCTCTTCAGAATTTTAATGTTCAACCGAAGAACTCTTTTAAATTGGCTTGAACTATCCCTTTAATCATCACTAATTGTCTCATGAACTCTTATGAATGTAAAAATGTGACCTAGGGCGAATGGCAATATTCTAAATGAAAAACGACTTAAATTGTAGTCTGATTCTGGCTTTGGATCACTTTTATGGTGCTTTTGAACTATAATTGCCTGAAAGATTGCTGTAATTTCTCTCCGCTCCGCCAAAGAATGTCACAGTTTTGCAACGTCACGTTCAAGTTTTGGCTGAGCTATTTTAATAAACAAGAAGAAGCGAAAGTTGCAAAAAGTCAAACAGTTTGATGAAAATGATGTGCGGTTTGATTCAATTGCACTATTTTTATCAGACGCTTATACAACCCATCGGAGGGGTGGGGGAAGGAAACTGCTGACTGCAGACTTGGAGCTACGCAGTGATTTCTGTGTGAAAAATGGGTTTAATGTGCCACTTTAACTGTGCACATTATCAGCCTGAGAGAATCTGCAGTCCTACACTGCCTTTTCAGAAAACACCACAAAAAAGAGACTGCATTAATTTGGGAATAGAAAAGAAGTGAAAGAGGAATAAAGAGAAGGGGCGAAAAAAATGAAAAAGTTGAATCCAGCTGATTTTTATCTTAATCCCATAGTTATTGGCCCCCGGATATCAGCTCTGATCCGGGGATCCCTTTAGCGGCCCTTTTGATCCACAGTCCCAGACAGACCGTAAGCACGCTCTGCAGTGGTTTCAGTTTTTACCTGTCGGCACAAGCGGGACGGGCGAGCAACTCATCAAACGCTTGACCGCGGGCTCCTGATTACAGAGGCGGATGGCTGACATGCAAGCGCCATTCCTGTACACACATGCCAGTTTATATCTATCTCTCAGCGAGTTTGCCGCTGTGATCCCAACAGGAGGCCCACGCTTCACCCGGCAGAGGATGAAGATTACACTCACACGCGGTGGCTAAATCACAACTTTCCGCCGTTTAAATGATAGAGCTCGCTGTCATTGTATTCGAGGCGAGTTTTCTTTTTGTTGGTTTAACTTAACTTTATCCGATTTGAGAGAGATCAGAAGTGAGAGTCTGCTTCAGCGATCTCCATTAAAAATACCTGCAGGGTCAGTCGGGAGGTGTGGAGGGGTTGACACGCAGGGAGATAAGAGGCCCCAGAGTCACGGGAGGGTGAATAATGAACTCATTGAATAGTAAGATGGCAGCAGAGCTAATAGAACCGGACACATCATTAAAGCCCTACCTCACTCTGTGCATTTTCAATGTGTGTGTATGTGTGTTCCTGTGTGGTCTATTTTAAGCAAACGCTGGAAATTTTGTCTAAGTTTTTGGTTTTTGGTGATGTTTAGTGTTTTAAAATGCATATGGTTACTTCACTCAGACCTTTACTCACACACCATTTATTTGAGCTAACCATATTTGAGTTTCTGGTAACACTTTATTTTGATGGTCCATTTGAGTATTAATAGACCTACTGCTTAATATTTGCTGATACTGCTCCTTCAACAGAAATTTAATTGACTATAAGAAACTTTGCAAGTACATGTCAACTTACACTAACCCTAACCCTAACCCCCACCTAACAGTCTACGTATAATCTAATGAGAATTAGTTTCAATGTAACTTAAATTCAACAAATGGACCATCAAAATAAGATGTCACAGAGTTTCTTTCTTCTGATGAACAGAAAAGAGAATACTTTAAAAAAGCTGGAAACAATACATTGAAATCCATTTTGTGTACTATGGATGTGAATGGCTACCGGTCTCTAACATTTTTCAAAACATCTTCTTTTATATTTGAAAAAGAAACTCATAAAAAGGTTGGAACCACACAAAGTTGAGTAAATGGTGAAATAGTCCAACTGAAATAAAAATGTGAAGTTTTAGATGTGTAAATAGTTTTACTGTCAAACTTAGTATTAGTGTTAGCTTAGTCTTGTGTGTGCTCCAAAACAATGTCAAAATTTGGCTCGGTTTCAAAGAAAAAATTTATTTTTTCATATGATTTGAGATTATTTGTATGATACACAAATATCTTTTAAATAACAGTTTCCGTATTTTGTGATTCACAAGAGTTTTCAGTTTATTTCATGTTGGTACCTTGTTTCTGCTCGACTATATATAATGTATTTACAGTAAATAATAAATAATATATAAAGAAAAGAGTATGTAAATGAACAGAAAATGTACTGGTTTATTACAGGATTTTTGAACTGTAATATACAACACCAACCCAGATAATAATGCAATTCAAAGGCATAAAAAACAAGGAAAAAAATTAATAAAACAGTTATCACAAAAATACGGAAAACAGCCAATTTACAGATATTTTTGGGTAACACTTTATTTTGATGGTCCCTATTACACATTTTGTTGACTAAAAGTTGCATTGCAGCTACATGCCAATTACTGCTTATTTGAGGGTTAGTAGACTGTCTGCTTAATATCTGTTGATACTGCACCTTCAACATTTAAATGACTATAAGAAACTTAGCTAATACATGTCAACTTACACTAACCCTAATCCCAACCTAACAGTCTATACATAATCTATAGAGAATTAGTTGGCTAACTTAAGGGCAGAGCGGTGGTACAGTGGGTTGCACTGTTGCCTCAAAGCAAGAAGGTCGCTGGTTCGAGCTCCGGCTGGGTCAGTATGCATTTCTGTGTTAAGTTTGCATGTTCTGCCAGTGTACACGTGGGTTTCCTCTGGGTGCTCTGGTTTCCCCCACAAGTCCAAAGACATGCGCAATAGGTGAAGTAGGTAAGGTAAATTGTCCGTAGTGTATGTGTGTGAATGAGAGTGTATGGGTGTTCCCCAGGGATGGGTTGAAGCTGAAGGGGCATCCGCTGCGTAGAACATATCCTGGATAAGTTTGTGGTTCATTCCACTGTGGCGACCCCAGATTAACAAAGAGGGACAAAGACGAAAAGAAAATGAATGAATGAATGAATGAATGAATGAATTACTACCTTGATGTCAAAATGGCAACCAATTGACATCTAACATTGGCGTCATAAAACACAGTAAAAACTAGATTAGAGGACTGTCTTATAATTCATTTTGTGACATGTTTTTTGATGACGTTTTTGACATCAAGGGGCGTCTCTGGGTAATCAATAAATTAAAAAGTTACAAATTGCTTAATTATAAAAAAAATCATTAATAATATAAATTATTATAAAGATTTAAATATAATTATAATTAAATATAAATATGATTAAATATAATTATAATTATAGATTATAATTTAAAATAATTATAATTCTTAAAAAACACTTTGATGTCAACCCTGCGCAATCTTATCAGATCTACTGAACAATCAGATGTTGTATCAAATCTTAAGTGCCCCACCTCTACAATATTTAAAGATAGTAATATAGTAGCTGATATTGGTCAATTGATCACAGATTTACTCCTGTGATGCAACTTGTACCATAACCAGGCCAAAAAGAAGTTTGAAAAGTATTTTGAAACAATCTTCTGCAAATGTTTGCACTGCCTGTTGAACAGCTTCCAGTCCACAGCTGCTTTATAGTTCTGAATTGTAATTCTAGTTGAAAGAAACACTTGACATTGTTTTTTTTCATGCTTGGTACTGCAAAGCCGCTTGCTTTAAAGCAGTCTACAAAGTGCTATATGTCAGTATATGCCAACAATATATCGCCGCTCAGGAATTTCAAACTTATTTTTTACCCCAAACCAAAAGAAAAAAGAACTATATCAGGGCCTTTAGTTGGAAATGAAATGACAGTGATAGACTGCAAAGTGGAAGGGGATAGAGAAATACTGTGAGATAGATAAAATGATGAGATATGAATCGAAACACAAGAGAAAGGGTTCTGAGAAGTGGAAAATTTATGTTTTTCTCTGCTGTCTGAGAATAAAAGAGGGAAATATCTAAACCAGAGAAGTGTGAAGATTAGAACTTCAGACTTCTTCAATGCTTTTTAAATGAACTTGCTGAACTCAATATCACTCAGATGCAGTTTTTCTTAACCCCATTCAACCTCAAAGGAGTAATTCAGTCAAAAATAACAATTCTGTGATCATTTACTCATCCTCATGTCATTTCAAACCGGTATTACTTTCTTGCATGAAACACAAAAGGAGCCATTTAAGAGAACTGTGCCTTTTTTCATGCAATTAGTCCTCAAGACTGAGGTTTTAAAAGCACTCACTACAAAAAGCAATCCATACAGAGTAATGCAATCTTTCTGCAACATGTGAAGCGATAGGACACATTTAAGAAACGTTTATTATTGTTATAAAGTTGCAATCACAATAAATAAAACTATCTGTACATTTTCTTAAGGTCATCAAGGTATGGAGATATTTATGTTTCTGTGAAGAAATTGTGATTTAATTAACTTTTCATTTTGTAGGAGCTTCAGTATTCCTATAAGATGTACATTCTGTAATTTCCAAACAGAGTAGCAAAATGTATGTTTTTAAATAGGTGTTCTTATCATCAACCAGGTGTGTGTTTCCAAAAAACATTGTTAGCAAACTAAGCTCGCAGGTTCCGTTGTAACAAACATAGTTCGTTGATTTGATATTTTTCCAAATTTGTTGTTACAATGCATGAACATTCATAAACTGCCTCGCAAACTTGCACGCTTGCAACTACACCTCTAGAGCTGTAGAAGCATAGTTCCTCGTTGTGTTCTATTCCCTGTTATCCCCCCCTATGCCCTATATATTTAGAACATTCTAATATTCAAATTTGGAATGATTTAAAAAACGAAACATTAAAGTCATCTCTCTTAGGTGTAATTTACTTTCAATGTATTTTTACAGTTCAGTTTTAGCGATCTTCATATTGACAATTGCGTTCACTTTGTTGTAAAATTTAAAAACATTAATGCCATTTTGAACACAGCCTAGGCTCATGATAAAAGCTATAGGTGACCTATTATTTAAAAACAGAATTTACGTTACGGCTTGTGAAAAAAAAAAATTATAGCATACATACATATTAAGTGGAATTTTTCTTCATTTCTTAATAAATAGCCTACTGTAAATTACAACCATTCATGATTTATATAATTTATATATGAGATTAAATACGGGTTAGCTATAGTGGTTTTATGTTTTAGAATATGGCGCATTCTCAATAATACTCATAAAGGAAACATTGGCCCCTATATGTACCGTATTATTACATCTATTTCAATTAATATGGAAAAAGAGTGCATGTTTTTACCAAAACTAATATTGGATTTTTTTTATGCGTTTTTTAATAAAACAAAATAATGTGCACAAAATTTTTTACATTTTTTTTTTAGAACTTGTTGCTTCACCCCGTTTAGAGCGTCATTACGAACATATGTTATAACTAACGATGGATCTGCGACAAAGCAACTACGGTTTTGGGAAACACTCATCTCTACATCATTCTTTTTCCAAACGATGCATCATACTATGATAGTTCAGCCACAAGTTATGCTGTTGTTTGGGAAACGCACCCCATATTGACTAACCAAGGACAACTCAAAAAAGTAAAGAAACCAAACATTCAAAAACAAAATTCAACATGTATACATGAAACACAGGGTTACTGAGGGGAAAAGCGAGAAGGATGTAGGAACAGAGACTGAGAGGAAGAGTTTTTTAGATATGTGGCTAAATCCCTCCCTGTGGAGTAAGCCTGAGGATATTGAAACAAGCAAAGCAGGAACTCTCTTTCTCTCCTCGCTTTCCCTCGTTCTCTCTTCCTGTTTCTTTCTCTATCTCTTGTGCTCAGAGATTACTAAAATCAACAAATATATAAACAGTTGTTTCAGTGTGAGTAGGTTTCCTCATACAAATGTTAATGTTTCAGTTTGAAATGTTTGTAATATTATACATATTTTAGTAATGGATGATTGCAATCGGATAACAGATTATACATAATTATATCATAATTTGCTCAATGAAACTGAATTATCTCCAAATTGACTTTCTTGCATGGAACCCAGCAGAAGAAATTTTACTGATAGCAACTAATATATTTTTAAAAATAAAGGTCTCAGATTTGTTCTATGGCTTCGCATCTTAGAAAGATTGCATTACTCTGTATGGCCGTAGTAATACATTACTATGTATTTTATGCTTTTGAAAGGTTCAGTTAGTCTCGAGGACTAATTGCATGAAAAAGTGTCTCCTGTGTTTCATGAAGAAATTAATTTAGGTTTGAAATAACAGGAGGAAGAGTTAACAATGACAGATTTTTTTATTCTGGTAGAACTTTTTAATAGGGCTGAAACAATTTGAACAAATTCATTTACAAAGCATTGAAGTAGAAGGATTTGGTAACACTTTAGAATAATGGTCAATTAGGTAATGTTAGTTAATGAACTTACTAACATTAACTAGTATGAATAATTTTGTGAAGCATTTCTCAATCTTAGTTCAACATTTACTAATGTATTATTAAAATCCAAATGTGTGTTTGTTAACATTAGTTAATGCACCATGCGTTAACATGAACTAATGTTATGTAACTTACATAATTTTAACAAGATATATGTACTACTAATAGTTTATTCAACTAACATTAACTAATAGACCATTATTTTAAAGTGTTACCAAGGATTTTTGTAATGCCTCAATCTTTGACATCTTGGAACAGTATAGGCCATTTTTGTTGAAACTCACCGTGAAACCTAGCACCATTAGGTAATTTACACTCATTTATTCTCTTTAATTCCAAATGTCATGACCGGTTTTGGATTTAAAGTCAAGTTTGTACATTTACTATATTTTTTACGTTTATACATTTGTCTTGTCTATTTCAAGTTCAAAAAAGTTATCTTCAAGATAAGTTTACTGTTTTAAAGGCAGTTGGTAAACCTTCATTTACAAGTTTAACCAATTATATATATATTTTTACAGTGTACAAATATTAAAGTCTGAAGTTGCATGGGCATATCTTTGCCAATAGCCAAAAACTGTATCATTGTGCAATACCCCAAAATACATTGTATGTACAAAATTATTGCTATTCCTTTTGCACCAAAAATCATTAATTATTTATTTATTTGTTTGTTTGTTTGTTTGACATGGACATCATGGACAAACCAAATGCATTTGTTTAAGTGTTTAGCAGACTTGCTAATTCTCAATACCTGTTCAAGGGAGGCTTGAATATTAAGAATTAGAATATTAAGTAAAGATCAAGTTCCTTGATAATATTTTCTAAATTTAAAACTCTACTTTTTGATTAGTAATAACTTTAAAGGTGATTTTCTATGAATTTAGATTTTGCTGAAACCTCAGATTTCTGATATTCAAACAGATACATATCAGTCAGATAGTGTCCTATATCACAACAGGGTCTAAGTGCATTTAAATGCAGGGTACATACATTTTATATAATGCATAACATATAAATCTCTTTTTCAAAAATTGGCACTGGCTTTCCTGGATCAAAACATGAATATTTACTGAATTAATAGTGTGATGTCCACTGAACCTGATGATTGATTCAGTGATTTATTATTTATTCAACCTATGTTGTGAATTTGTTTTCTGTCATGCAGAATATCTGTTTGTGTATTTTGTTTTGAAGATATTCCCTTAAGATGAGCATAACCCCACTCGAGTGCAAGATTTGGAGTGTTTTCAGAGAGAGGAGGGTGATGAGCATTTTGCTCGGGGTGTTCTGGGAACAGTCGTGGGAAGCGATAAAGAAAGATGGTGTGTGTCTTTACACGTGAATGGAAGGGTGTTTAGAGGAATGGGGCATTTCGCATCTGGCGGAGTGGTTTGGGAAAGTCTGTGCATCTGTCTCATAGGACACACACACACTCAAGTTATTAATCAGGAATGCATCAGCACATCTTAGCAGTGACCTGCTTATGTAATCCAGATAATGGAAGGCAATGTGCCATGTCAGTCTGCTCATAATGAGCAAGTACAGTAACTTTGAAGATACACGCACACCCATACACATATACGCACACATCTGTGAGTCATGGGGATCAGAAACTCATGTGCCATTTCGAGATGTTACGACTGCATGATGGGATGATATTACAGAGGCAAGCTTCTTTCACATGACACGCATCAAGGTTTGACCTCCAAATGAAAAGCTTTGCAGATAATGTCACAGGAGGCTGATTTTATAAGGTTTCTTGCTAGCAAGACAGTGAGATGTGTACAAAGTAAACCGTGAAAACAAACAAAAGAAACAGAAAGAATCATTAAGCCAGATGACGTTCAGCACAGTGATTTTATTTCAGGTAATCGGCATTTACAACTGCAAACATTCTTTAAGGAGATAAAATCTTCACAACGCACTGCCTTGAGCTTTTATAAAACAATATCAACAGCAACAAGACAAAATGCTGCCATCGAGTAATGGACTGCATTAGTCTAAATGTAAGCTGTTTACTATGAAAGCAGATTTCCACCTCAGAGGAAAAAATAAAACCAGAAACCGTGAGATTAGGTATAAGAAAGTGATTTTGTGAGATAAAAACAATCACATGTGGATGCAATTATAGAAATAAACTTTGACCTGTGCTGTAGTTTGACAATTTTTAAAGGGATAGTTATATGCACTCAAAAATGATGATTCTGCTATTAATTGCTCACCCTCATGTCATTCCAATCCCCTGAGCGCTTTATTTGTCTTAATTCTCAAATGAACATACTTTAGATGAAATGCGAGAGCTCTCTTACCACATTCGTGAGGCTGAACATGTTGAATAAAAGTGTTATTTTTTATTTGTTTTTGGAGAAAATAATTTTCATTGGTTTATACCAATAAAAATTAAGTATGATTGCAACAGAAATATACACTTGGGCTGTTTTGGTAGCTTTCTGGACTTTGTCTCACTACTCTTGCAGTCTATAGATGGTCAGTGAGCTTCCAGATGTAATCCAAAATACCCTAATTTTTGTTTTGAAGATAAACAAAGGGTGGGCTTGAAACGGCACAAGGGTGAGTAACTAATAACAACATTTTCATTTATGTCTGCACTGTCCCTTTAAGAATAACAAATAGCCTATTTGTAAGATACAAAGTCACATAATTATAAAATTACAAGATATAAAGAAGTTTTTCAGCGCTGTAATTATTTAACCAGTGCTGTAGCTTGACACTTCTTAAGAGTAAGAAAGTGAAACTGTGAAATATAAAGTTACAGGATAAAAATACAAAAAAAAGAAAAAAAAAAAAGTCTTGTAAGGCACTGTAGTGTTGGCACTTCTTTAGAACAACTGTGAAGTCACATAATGATGCCATTAAAATAAACAAAGATGCTGTAATGGTGACTTTTATTTTATCTTGGACTGTAGCTTGACACTTCCCAAAAGATTAACTTTAAATAATACTAAAATACTAAAGTTGTATGCTATACAATTACATGTCACATACACATTAGATGTCACATTAATGTGCATTAAAAAAGTGATCTAAAATCATATTATAAATAAAAGCCACTATTGACCAAATGCATGACAAAATTTTAAGGCAGTCGAAAAACTTACTTTCATAAAGTTTCTTTAACAGCATTGATAGTGTAATACTAAGTTTGTAAGTGAAGTTTTACAAACTAATTTCGAGAGGAGCATGTTATTTGATTGACTGTCGCTGGTACCCCATCCATAATCATTAGCAAGCCAATCAGATCATTCCAAACTCAACATAAATATCCCGTCTAATTTTACTCCCTTATTTTTGTTTTTTGAGGAGCGCCCCATCTACCCCATCTCCCTCCTCCTCTTTCTAGTTTAATCCAGGATTGGGTGACACGATGGCTCAGTGGCTAGCACTGTTGCCTCACAGCAAGAAGATCACTGCTTCCAGTCCCGGCTGGGCCAGTTGGCATTTCTGTGTGGCGTTTATATGTTCTCCCTGTGCTCACGTGGATTTCCCCCAGTACTCTGGTTTCCTCCCACAGTCCGAAGACATGTGACATAAGTGAACTAAATAAAACAATAGGAACGTTATATGAGTACTTTAGTACTGGTGTAGTTGGTGGTCTATAATCAAGGAATGGGCCGAACGAATTCGGGGAGCTCTCGAGAACTACCTGATCTTGTACCCCCTTATTTGCTCATTGATCAGATCTTTGGCTAAATTGTTTCTGAGCTCAGGGTTCTCTCCCGGGACAGCATGCCAAACCTGCTAACATATTCAAACAATATCTAAGTGTGAACTCTTGAATTATAATTGAGTAAACTTAATAAACATTCTCTAAGCATTGAATTAGTTGTTAAACTGCAAAATTAGGTGAAAAGATGTTCAAATTCAAATGTCATAAGAGGAAGCAGTTGTTTGGAGCAGACAGAAATCACACAATGATGTATTTACAAAAGAAATAAAGTCACATTGGTACTTTAACACAGGCACAGTTAAAAGAAATACACTTACTTTTAATCATTAAATCTTTAATGTAACTTGACTTAAGTATAACAAAGCTGAATTGTGAAATATAAATTCACATACCGATGAAATTACAAGCAATAAACAAGTTGGAAACACAAGAAAAAACATAACTGTGATTAGACAGTTAGTTCTGCAGTGTTGGCGCTTAAAAAGAGAACTTATATAAAGTCGCATAAAGGGGGCAATGAAAAGAAATGAAGGTGCAGACATAGTCAGAATGACAAGAAATAATTGCAAACTTGCAATTATGATTGTTTGACCTGCATCAACCCATCACTCCACAGGGTTTAATTCAATACGGAACACAGACATGAATCACATGAAAAGGCCTTCCGAGATTAATCAGGAAGCATCCGAAGAGACCATTTTATGATCCTAGAAACAATGCAGTGGGTCAAGCTCAGCCAATCAGAACTGCTAATTAAACTGATGATTACACACCGTTAAGGGATTAGTGACTGATGTGGAAGAACCGTCCTTCACGTCTCCTTCCCTTCATCCTTCTGTCCTCTACACCCATTATTCTCCCATCTTTCTCGCTTTTTATCCTGGTTTCACAACTCACTCTTTCTCCTGCATTCATTCACAACTTTGTCTTTCTTCTCTTGTTCTCTTTGAACCTCACAGTCCCTCTAACAAAGAAAAATGAACAGCATAATACTGACAAATTAGAGCACAACCTCTGTAAACAAACACGGCTTCAGTTGAGCGAGTAATAAACTACAGCTTTGCTTCTTATCATTAGCATGGAGCCTCTAATCGCTAATGTGCTGCTTTTCATATTAAAGATAATATATCTGATCACACACCGGCTTAAGGGAAATGAGGTTAATAATCTAAACTATGAGCTGTGTGTGTGAACCTCCTGGTGTTTTGGAAAGGTTGCTGACGCCTTGGCTCTTTTCTTCATCGGTCTTGGCCAGTTTCTGTATTTGTTAGTCAGTCAAAGCCAGACCTTTGATCGGCCCACATTATGGCCAAAAGCTGCTCACACTGTTAAAAACGGATGCTGTTATGGAGTAAATACTACATATAATTTCTACTTTAAACAATTTAGTTATTCATTTGTTGGAGGGAAGAATAAAAAAAAATCTGCATTCAATAAATTGATTAAAAGTAAAAGGTATTAAACTCGCTCCATAATATGGCATCACTTTACACTTTGTTCCATTAGTTAATGTTAGTTAATATATTTAGTAACATGAACAAACAATGAACAATGCATTTATTATAGTATTCATTCATCTTTCTTAATATTAGTAAATGAAAATAGTCAGATTGCTAAGTTCTTGCTAATTCTCAGCACAAAAACTACACTGTACAAAAGTCTATGATCAATTAGTTATGACAACATGTTTTTATTTCAGTTTAACTTATTAAACCAAGTTAATCATGTTCTAATCTAATTTAATAAGTTACCAATGTGTTTTAGGTCAGTTTAACATAATATGTTAAATGAACTCAATGTTAATTTGAATCAACTTAAAAAGGCAACCAGGATATTTTTACAGTGTATTTAGAATTTTAATCAGATAAATTTATATTATTATTTTAATAGTAGATGTTGAACTGGAGTATATAGTGCTGTTAAATTAATATAGAAATTTCAAATATATTTCTAAAATACAATTAATAATAGTTGTATTGCTCTTTATTGGTGCATGTTAAAGTAAAGACATTGCATTACAGTAAAGACTAATAAAAGCTTATTGTAAAATGTGACCAAATGACATGAAATAATGTCATATACACTAAATAAATATGTATAACAAAATAATTAGGAAAGACATCTGCATTTGTTTTACTGAATATGTGCTGAAATTTAAATAACAGCTCTACTGCCAGACTATATTCAGAAATGATGTTTGAATTATGTAATATAACCTCAAAACTTCAAAAGAAGCACATCAACGGAAGAAGAAAACGAGGCCTTTTTTTGCTGAAGAACAGCAAAAGAGGATCTAACTCTTCAGATCTGCTGAAGTGCAGCAGCATTAAAAGACCAAACAGCAGCAGCCATCAAATGAAACATCACAGATGCCTCTCCTTTCTCTATAAGAACAGCTTACAAGCTTAAACCAGAACAGATCTCAGTGCAGACACATGCGAAAGCCTCAGAGTGCATCTGCAGTGCTCAAAACACTTAGAGCGTCCTAGATTATCTCAGAATTATACAGATTATCATGGTAGGATTAATGACGGACCTGCAGAAAACCTGACAGTGGTGCTTTAAAATGTGTTTGAGTTCAAAAAACGGTGGAGAAAAGATGGTGGAGAATAACTAGGCTGTGGTTGTTGTTAATGTGGGTTATTTCAGTAAATGCTGTTTCTCACTAAAAGCATGTCAAAGTCTTTTATTGTCAACGTGAACTTGCGAATGTTTTAGATTATGCAAATTAACAGTTGCAAACAATGGGAATGAAGACACTGGAGCACACAGTTTGTCTTCGCCCACATAAAGTGATGTTAAAAATGATGCGTGGAAAACCGCGTCTGCATTCTGATTAGTTTGATTCATTCATTGATAGTCGTTCGTCTTGTTCATGGCTTGATATATCATGCACTGCTGCGGTTTATACACAAATGCTTTGCCCTGCAGGTTGTTCATTCTTAGCAGTCAGAAAACTGATTAATTGTCAAAATGACATCTTATTTTAGACAACAATACATCTCATTTGTCAGACTTTAATGGCTTGTTAAGTTGCATGCCAACACCATAACATAATCTAACAGCAAGGATGCCTTACTAATATGGCAACAATCAAAGCTAAAAAAATCATTGAATAGGGTAGGCGAGCAGGCTGTGGGGGGCCTGTCAAGGCTTTACAATATAACTACAAATATATAAATGTGCAATGATGCTGCACACTTTTAAAATTTAAATGTTAAAGTGGTGTTTTCACAGCAAAGTAGCCTCAGGTAAGGTTAAGTCATGTGCATCATCACAGAAAAGCAGAAAATCCCTTTCCAGAACATTTACATTCACTGTTACTTGCTGGTGAATTTTTTAATACAACATACGGTAAATAAATAAAACAAACTAACATCAATAATGTTAGTCCGAAACATTGTAAACATTTATTTGTCTCTTTAAAAAAACAGCAAGTTGTAAACAACTTGTGTAACAACTGATAAATGTACAGTATAAAGATAAAATTTAATTAGTAATTGTAATGCAGTCAGAAAAACATTTTTTGGTTCCTCAAATTACATTTAAATTAAAAAACACACTAAATGACTATTAAAAGTGTAAAAAACGTTTTAGTAACCTAAAGAACATAGTATTTTGTAACCCAGGCTCATTAGAAACATGAGCCCAGGGCTAGAGTAAAATACATCTGCTTGCACCTTGTTTTCACTTATCAACCAGAGGCTGCTGTGTGCATTTATGCATATCTAATATACATTACAGGGCTGTGTTTTTGGCATAAGTGCCATTTTACATGTTTTTCTCATGCGCCTCTGTGAGAAGCCGGGACTTGTCATGGATCTGTCACCTTGCGATTAACTGACCCACACACCCCATCACTAAACTCAACCAACTGTGTTTTCAAAAGCAAATTTGAACAGAAAAGCAAATCACAGCTGCATGCTTTTACCCACATGTTGCTTTTTTTGTTTCTGGAACCGCTTAGTGTCAATACCTTACAAGGTGAGCTACTGAGCAAACTGACCATTCCAGAAAAGCCATCCATACAGAGGTAAAGTAACATATATATATATAATCCTTTATCTGTTGCCAAAGTGTAGAAGTACTAAAAGCAACAGAAGTTTTCGGTGACATTATACAGCACTGATTTACCCACAAAATGCAGACAGACGTGTGCCAAGGCAGGCATTGGTGGTTTCCCGAAAGAGTAGCACTAGGCATTTATTCCCAATAAGCCCATGTTAGTATTTTGACAATAAAAAAACTTTTGATTTGATTTAATAAACGTAAAGTCCTCTATAAATAATAAAATAAATAAAGAAATATTATTTAAGTAATGATGTCTTTAGAATTTACATTATTAAATTACAAATTACAATGTTATATTATAATAGCAGCTAGCTCTCTGTAACTCTCATATGGTCGCCCACTGAAGCTAATGTAAGCAGGGGTTGTGCTTGGTCAGTACCTGGATGGGAGACCACATGGGTGAGCTAGTTTGCTGCCAAAAGTGGTGTTAATGAGGCCAGCAGAGGGCACTCAACCTACAGTCTGTGTGGGTCTTAATGCCCCAGTATGGTGAAGGTGTGTTTCGTATGAAACATAAAACAGATTTACCCACTGGCCTCTGCCCATCATGGCCTCCTAACCATCCTACCCTATCATAATTGGCCATATCACTCTGTCTCCTCTCCACTAAGCTGGTGTGTGACGTGTGGTCTGACGCATTATGGCTGCCGTCGTGTCATCCAGGTGAATGCTGCACACTGGTGCTGGATGAGGAGATTCTCCCCAATGTGTAAATTACTTTGAGTTTCTGGAAAAGCGCAATATAAATGTAAGCAATTATTATTATTATATTACAATTATCTTCCTTTTATTTTTGCTTTTTTATATGAATTAGATCAGAAAGTTTTTCTAAATTGTCCTAAGACAAGAATGGGTGTTCCATTGAATTATTTCATTGAACTGAATTTCATACCAGTACAAAAACTAGAATGCAGGTTTTCAAGGACTCATTGTTTCCTCAATAGAACATAATTAAATGGAAAATGTCTGGATGTAATGTAATAAGTTAGAAGTTTCTCTTTAGTACAAATCTGACTCAACTATAATTGAAATTATAGACACCATATATAAACGTTAATGAAGGTTTGCCATAGATCCATCGATGCTGATAAAGGTTTTAATATAAGATGTCAATTGTAATGCAATAATGTCAGTTAGATGCTTTCCTTTAACTGTAGAATTATCTGTATAGAATTTTATTTTCAGCAAAAAAACTGATATACCCAATTTAATCAATTAAAATGCTTATCATGCCATTTAATTCACTTTGCAGCTCTCATATAAACAATAGTTTGAATACAGTGAATATCCGCTCTGGGCTTTGCTTTTTAAGTTACAGTCTATTTCTCACAGGTACCTTTTATCTCTCTTAAATTGCTCTTTTATTCCTAAACTCTCTTTCTCTCTTCCTCTTCCATGCTCTTTCTTCTCCCTTTTCCTCTTTTCTGTCTTGCTGCAATGGGCAGATTCTGTGTTCCCTGTCTTAGAGGAAGCAGCAGGAGGGCAAGCTCTGGGCTCGCTCTGTATTTTCAAATAAAAGAACAACAGAAAGAGAAAGACCCGGATGGGCTGGAGAGGGCAAATGGAAGACAGATGGAGAGAGGAAAAGGGGTATGAGATAAAGGGATAGAGAGAGAGAGAGATGGGTAGTAGAGCATCAGTTATTGTTTGCAGTTACATATTCTCACCTGAGAAGGGCAGCAGAGATACAGCTTAACCACAAATTAAACACAAAGAGGAAAGACTGCAGTAAGAACAGATATTTCAGTGCTCATCGTAGAAATCTGTGTAGAAGAGCAAGCTAACGTGCAGTATATCTGTTATGTATAGTGGCTATTATGTGATTTATACAGAAACAAACGTCAATGTTTTGATTAAGAATAGTTATTTACCCTTGCATATTTGCCTAGTATTTACCCTTGGATATTTGCTTAGTTGTTAAATTACTAAGGCACTGACTCACACGTACAGTATGTGGAGATAAAAATTACTCACGTTTTTCATAAATAATGTAACCTTCAGTATTCACCAATGGGCAGAATTTAAGCTGTGGCTTTACCATCCAAGTAGAAAAGTATTTTCCAAAACAACTACGATGCTAAAAACACTCTTTTGTAGAAAACACAGTGATCAAAACTCATATCAGAGATTCAAAGATCAGCAGTGATTCTTGCATTAGAAATAATTACAATCAATCAATAATCAATCAATCAATCAATCAATCAATCAATCAATCAATCAATCAATCAATCAATCAATCAATCAATCAATCAATCAATTAATCAATCAATTAATCAATCAATTAATCAATCAATCAAATTCAGAAGCTTACAGCAGTAAATGGGTGGGAAGTTTAGCAGCCCTTGCTTTGTATGACTTTAGCACCACTGTGGCCACAAGACTGGTAACTGGCAAAGGGGCTTATGCCATGTAGCTTTATTAAACATCAAAATTCAGAAAACAACGTCCAAACCGCGAGACATGTTTCTCATTGGAGTCAACTGAATTAAACTTGTTTTTATCAATAAACTGAAATGTCTATCTATTCTCGGTCCACACAACATGCTCCTCTCTTTGACTGTCTTTGCTGATGAGAGGTTTGGTCACAGCAGCTTTCAGTCCAAATTTTCTTAAAGGGTTAGTTTACCAAAATTAATTTAATTCTATTATTAATTACCCTAATGTCGTTCACCCTCAAGACCTTCATTCATCATCAAAACACTACTTAATTTTTTAAATGAAAACTGGGAACTCTATCATCCTTCATAGACAGAAATGTTCATAGTTCATAAAAATAACCAAAAACCTTGTCAAAATATTCTATGTGAATTCAGTTTTTGATCTGAATTCTGTGTCTTTCGGATAAGATGTTAAACCGAGGTCCTGACTCTCTGTGGTCATTAAATATCTCATGGCACTTCTCGTAAAGAGTAGGGGTGTAACCCCAGTGTCCTAGCCAAATTTTCTCAATTGGCCCTTTACCCATCATGGCCTGCCAATAATCCCTATCCACCGAATTGGCTGTATCACTGTCTCTCCACTTCACCAATAGCTGGTGTGTAGTGAGCGCACTGGCACCGTTTTCCTATGGCTGCCGTCGCATCATCCAAGTGGATGCTGCACACTGGTGGTGGTGTGGAGAGACCCCCCCTCATGATTGTGAAGCGCTTTGAGTATATGGTCATACACGATAAATTCACTATATAAACACACATTATTACATTACATTACATTACAATCATACAAAGTTCAGTCTTTTGTGCACCAAATAAAACTGTAAAAAACATCTTTAAACACCTATGTGTTCTGCATCAGATCAAGGTGTGTGTTTACCACAGGAAACATAATGCTTGTGTTTTGCACTGCTGACTGTAGTATGCCATACTGCCTGTAATATAGGTGCACCCTGACCTGACCCTAGAGAAAAAAATCTAGGCTAACAAAGTCATTTATACAGTTCTTCGATGTACAAAACGGTTCTTGTAGCTTTGTATAGATACAGTTGAACAAGTCACATGGAATGTTTTGACAATGTTTTCTTGACTTTGAAGGTCTTGGAACCATTGCTGTCTATGCAGGATGAGAGAGCTTTTGAATTTTATCTAAAATATTTTAACTTGTGTTCTGAAGATGCATTCGCTGTGTAATAACATGCTGGATAAATTGGCATTTTATTGCGCTGTGGCGACCCCAGATTAATAAAGGGTCTAAGCCGAAAAGAAAATGAATGAATGAATGATTTATTTTTAGCAGTGACAAAATGAAAATCCTTCATTATGGAAGAA
Source organism: Danio rerio (assembly GCF_052040795.2). Classification (NCBI taxonomy): domain Eukaryota; kingdom Metazoa; phylum Chordata; class Actinopteri; order Cypriniformes; family Danionidae; genus Danio; species Danio rerio. Next base: position 19,657,811 of record NC_141024.2, read on the forward strand.
TATCTTCCTATCCTTTACATGGTTCCTTAAAAGTTACTTCCATCTGGTAGATGGTATTAAGTAAAAAAGCTAAGCACAAGAAGACATTTATTCCCACTGCCATTTTTTTTTTTTAAATAGGATTTTAAAAATAATTGTGTAAGTGTATTTATTTTTTTGTTGTTGTGTGCGAGCCTATGTCTAGACAACTTTCTAACCCTTTTGGAATTGACAATAAAGTTTATTGAATTGAATTAAGACATTGGAGGACCAACTTCTCTGAAAGGCTCATCCCTTTGGCCTTCATCTGGACAACCTGTTGTCAGGGGGTTTCAGTCACCACTGTAAACATAGTCTGTTTTGTCAGGAGTATTTGTCAGGACTTCGAATGAGTCTGGACTCTTGCTGTCTATGGAGGTTGAGGGAGCTCTCAGATTTAACCTAAAATCTTTTTTTTTGTTGTTTAACAAAAAGGGTTTGTCTGTCAAACAATTAAATAAATTACAGGTGTCAGATGAACATCAGTAACTGAGGATCTGAAAGCGTTCTCAATTTTTAATCCATGAAGTTATTTATACCATGCATCAGAATAGTTAGTATGCTCTTTGTTGTTTGTAAAAATTTAACTAGGAGTGCAGTGAGGATTACAATGACCTTGATATTTTGCAAATACTATGTTCCCTAATTGCGATCTCCACTTTATTATTAGGCCTGCATCACAGCACCTCAGCTCATCACACAAAGTAATGCTAATGAGCCATCTTGTCGCATCGAGTTTCCTCCTTGACTCCATTTCTGATGAAACACCCTATTCAGGTAAGGCTGGTCATTAGCAATCAAACTGCAAATTGTTGTCAAGAAAAGCAAGGTGTATAATTCACAAAGTAATTAGCGCTGAAATCTGCAAACACAATAACAAGCTCTTCGGTAAGCTAACTCCTAATCATGTGAATTCACAGTAGAGGAGTCTGTTGGAAGTGTATCTATTTCATTTTAAAATGATAAAACCACCTGGATCTCGATTGCTACGCCAATTGGATGTCTCAGAGCTGCTACTGAAGCATTTAGACTGAACGTTTTAGCTTATTACCCAAACCGCTCCTGCAGCCAACATGTACCAGCTCCTGGTGCTTTACCCAAAGTCTGTGAAGTGTGAATGATCACAATCATTTTTAGACCACAGGATATGATATTTAATGCAATGATTTTACATTGACTATGGCAGTTATATCAGTCATGTACATTCATCACATTAGTCTTTGTGTCTTTTTTCAGGTCAGTGAATGCACAGAAACATACATGCACTTATAGGTACTATATGTGTACATGACTCATTGACCCATTCTGTATGTTTTTGATTCATGTAAACATCTAGATTGTAAGAACAGATGTTTATTCTTAGCATTTTTAATGCAAAAATAACAAAACACTAAGTTAGCTAATGTCTAAAACAAGAACATATTTGCCATTGTTTTGACTCCTTGTCATTAGTGTGTGTGTGTGTGTGTGTGTGTGTGTGTGTGTGTGTACTTGTGTGTGAACATCCGCACTACTTGGCTCTTGGTGGCAAACAATGGAAATGTATTCTATCTAAGCCAATCATCACTATCTCAATTACACCACGTTCACAGACACACCAATCATCATCACTGGTTGGTTATGTGCCCCGAACACGCACCCACCCCAGAGAAAGAGATGTTCTATGGCTGAGAGAGATGCTGTCCACGTGAAAACCGCTTCAGTGTTCTCAATAAACAGTAAATCATTTGATCACTCGTTGCTTAAAAAAAGTATCGGCATTAGTAATGCCGTTTATTTATAGCGCTGCCATTCCCATCACTGATTTTAAGGTACAATTCTCGTTATTAATAAAGCGTTATCTGTGATTTATGTTATAAAGTGAACTTCTAATTATTAAAATGGTAGATTTAGATATTGGATATAGAATATGTTGCGAATATGACCATGCAGAATATGTGCTTTATACATACTAATAAACAGTCAGTATAGGCTGGTACTAATAAACCATAGTCAAAAGTGAGAATTGGAACTTTATTTTATAAGTCATTTTTCTTCTGAAGTAAATGTATCTTGATTTATAGACATTTGGGAAGGACATTTTACTGATTAAAACTAAAAACGGACAATCTCAATGTATCTTGAATTAATTCATAGCCAAATTATAAAAGAAATAGTCTTAATATTTGTGCAGTCTTACTTTTTTACATCTTAAATGTATTGTTTTTAGACATTTTAGAAAAAGCACAAGCCCATTAGTTTGCATTTCACCTCAATTAAGTTCATATTTCACCAGTCATTAGCTCATAATACAATATTTTGTTGTTGACTGTTTACTATTGATAGCAAGCAATTCTACATTTCAAACATGATCTGAAGCTAAAATGTTCTGATTAGCATGGCATTTGTGAAAGGTTCCACCAACAGATCCTGCTGGTAGTTATTGGGATGGCAGGTAGAGCCGTCATTAATCTCATACACATGAAAGCACACACATGCACACAAGCGCACACACACAGTCTTCATGCACCTTTGACATTTGTAAAAGGTCTTTGTAACTTTGACACGTTTCAGAGAGGACATGTAGGGCCTTGAAGGCAGGCTGTGCGTTTGCGTATATGTGTATTGACTCACCATCTTGAAACCCGTGATGCATGAGAATTTGTTGTCTTCCGCAGGACACTTTTACTACTGCACTTCAAATCGTAAAGTACCAACACACACACATAGACAGACACACAAAACGCTTCATGGCCTGTGGAGAAACACAATCCCACTCGTGTCAGGTGTTGGATCGGATCGTTCACTGAACATGGCATGAAAGCAATCACTGCCCACTCACTATCTGAACCAGTTCAGACTCAACACTCCAACTGATCATTCAGATCACACATTCTGTCTAACACACCTGCACACACACACCATTCAATCAAACACACACCTGTCTTGCTCAGAGAATGACAGGATTCTACATCCATAGTTCTGAAAAAGTTTGTTGACACACTTTAACTTATTGTAACACTCTAGTTTAATGAACCATTTCCCACTAACAACTACTGGCTTATTACCTGAATATTATTAAAAGTTTACTAGTTCTTATAGAGGATAATATTATACATCCCTAATCTTACCCAATACTAAACTACTACCTTAACTATTAATAAGCTGACTCAAAAGTCAAAGCTAATGGCTTGTTAATAGCGAGAATTGCACTTTGAAATAAAGTGGGACTGAACTTTTATTGATAACACCTTGGTTTAAGGACCAATTCTCACTGTTAACTAGTGGTTTATTATCTGTATACTGTACGTCCTTAGGATATCAGCTTTTTTATTTGTAATTATAAAGCACATATTCTGCATGATCTTATTCTACATGCATAATCCTACCCTATACTGAAACTACTATCTTATTAAATATTAATAAGCAGCAAATTAGTAGTTTGTTGAGTTAAAAGTCAAAGTGAATGGTTTGTTAATAGCGGGAATTGCACCTTGAAATAAAGTGCGACTCTTTAAGGACCTATTTTCACTATCAACCAGGGGTTTATAACATGTATGTTATTAGGATATTGGCTGTTGATTTGTAATTATAAAGCACACATTCTGCATGATCTTATTCTATATTCCTATTCCTACCCAATAAGCCCAACTACTTCCATACCAACTGATAATAAGCAGAAAACTAGTAGTTTATTGACCTAAAAAGTTTTTTTAAATGGTTTGTTAAAGCAAGAATTGTACTTTAAAACAAAGTGTGACTTTTCATTTAATTGACAAAAGTACAGAGAACAGATTTCCTGCGTTTTCATTGATAAACTTTAAAATATTTTTGTAAGTATTAACAAATTCTGATTTTAATGGAACATTAAAATCCTAAAAACATAAAAAAATAAAAGTGTGAAGTAAGGTATAATAAAGATGAAAACATTACATACAAACATATAAAAATTTTTTTTTTAAGTTTTTGAAAGTTTATAATAAGCATAAACTGGTACCACATGAAGATTTCACTTTGCAGATTTCATGTTGGAAATAAAAGGAGCATCTCAGTCTCAGACAAAGCTAGATCATGACTAATCATTTTGTGCCAAAACAGCAAAAATCACATTTCCCCCTAAAGTGCAAAATTGCAAATATGTTTTCTTCAAAAAGTATCATCCATCATGAAAAAGAGACTCATGAAAAAGAGACTGTTGAGGAGCTGAAATCTAGTATCATGCCAGATTGGACAAAACATTTGTTTGCAAAAATGTAAAAAAAAAAAAAATGTAAAGATTAAACACTGCAATTAAACTGGACATTTGTGTGACAATGATTTTAATACATTCAAACATTTCAGCATTTTTTAAACATGTCCTTTTGTATGTGTTGTAACCATTAAAATCATTAGATTTTTACAGGAAACAATTTATTTAGCTAGTTGAAATATTGAACAAGTTTCTTTGCACTTTTGCCAGTTAAACATAAAAGTTGAAAGTTGACTCTTAAATAATTGACAAATCACAAATTCTTGATTTGATTGCATTTTACAAATCATCAAAACTATTTGGGGATTTGGGGTTGTACAAAAACTTACAAGTTTATGACTGTTGGCATAAGTTTTAGTTCATACAGTCTCACAGGATTGCCGTTAATCATTTGTTTTTGATGTTCATTATAAAGCTTGTGTAAATCTATCACCCCAGATGTCCTATCAGAGGGCCTGAAGTAAATCTGATTTGTCAGATGCTCGCCTGAATCAACAAAACATACGGCGTGGGATTTGCTGAATCGTCAGTTTATGTGGGATACAAAAGATTCAAAAGATTTATTGGCTGTTTTACACAAAGGACAATAGAATTCTTGTTTAAGCAGTTTGTTCGGCCCAGGCTGCTAAAAACGAATGAAGAATTGACAAATAGTGTTGGAATGTGTGCAGTACAATGCAATACCCTGTGCTACACTGCAGTATTGTTGATTCAAAGGGAGTGCTGAAAACCTATGCAAAAACAATTAGGTTAGACCAGTTTTAATTGCTCTGTAATGGCTTAGTTCATGCTAGTTTGGCACTAGTGTAGATGGTGGACCAGTACAGACATGGAGTTGACCAATATAATATGATGCTTGTTATGTTTGAGTTTATTTAACTGCCTCAGGTTATAAATTAGAATATGAAATTACACTGGACTTGTGAAGCTGCACATCAGTGGATTTGCTCTTCAGTGTTTGGACTTTCAGCAGTGAAAATTAAACCACACTGAACTAAACTGAACTTTACCTTTGTAAACTGGACTGACAGAGTTTCGGTCTACTAGAACCGCTATGTTAAGCTGCTTTAACACAATCTACATTGTAAAAGCACTATAGTTATGAAGAGGAATTGAATTTATTGAATATATTAAGGCTAAAAGATGTTTGTAGTAGCGTTAGGATATTTTTTTTTTGCATTGTCAATTTATAATTGGTAAATTAAACAAACTTCCCTTTTAGACATAAATATGAGCTTTAGAATCCTTACTATACATTGCATTACAGTGATTAAAGAATGTATTTACTCATCATCTTAGTTGTTACTTTATATTTTGGTTTAAAATTATGAAAGATTAAAGAATTGCATTGCAATTTTTTGGCAATATGTCACCACTGGAGTCAAAGGTTTATTGGGGTATATGCACACAGAATTTTAATTTTAGTCAGACAGCCCTAGGCTTTCGGTTAATTGTCGTCTCATTCAAAATCGCCGCATTTCAGATCTGATTTCTTTAAAAAACTGCAGTCTTTACTGCCTGGCTGATATACGATATAAAGTGGGTATTAGACCAAACAGGAAACATTAAATTATATATTTTACACGCCATGTCTTTAAAATACGGAAATAAATTTTACCCCAGTACAGTATTTTCAAAAGAGTTTCTGCACTAGCCTGCTGCAAATGATGTTGCCTCTGTTTCCACTGTCTTGCATCTCTTTTTAAGTTTTAACAACTAAAATGGATGCTTCCAGTAAGTCTATTTAACTGCTTATATTTGAATTACATTAAAACATCGATGCTGTAAGAGGAACTTTATCAAATTAAAATATAGTCACATAAACGTTTCACTGGAAGTTCATTATTGGCTAGAAAACACTAGCTGTGTATATAGCCCATTGGATGTGTTTTCAGACTGTAAATTCTTTTGTATTTTAAATTAATTCCATGTATTAAAAACAAAATAAACATTGCCCAAAAGGTAAGACATATTCTTTGAAACAAAGTCTTATCGAATATACCAATATTGAAATTTTTGTATCATTATGTAATCCAAAAATTTGCATTACTGTAAATTTAAATGAATGAATGAATAATTCATAATTTGGCACAGTAATTCAGATAAAAGGTAAGAAATTAAAGTAAATAAAAGGAAAAAAAATAAAGTAAAAAAACATTATTAACTCAAATGATGAAAACTGTTTAATAATATAAATAATGAAACACTTTTAGTTTTAATTTCTAAGAATTTGTGCAAAACTGTCAGGTAAAAATGATCTAAATAATTAATAAATACCTAAAGAAACATGTTAGAATGTAAACATAACACATATAATAATCGAACAACAATCTATTCAGCTTTACCACCAGAGCATCACAACACTACTCTCTGAGAATACGACTGTCCCACTCATTCATCTTGTTGTCAGAGTTTCCTCTTGAATCTGGATTTGATGAGCTTTAAGACGACTGGACGTGTGTTGCTAGGATACACTGATTACCTGTGTGATGTAACGGAGCCGGAGCTGTTTAGAGGATCATTTCTCATTTGTACACGAGCGGTTGAGTATAAGAGAACGGCAGAGATTGAAGAAAGCAAGAAAAGAGGGATGAGGAACGCACTGACAAAAAAACTGTGAAAAAACACTGGTGACCTACATAAAGAGCTCCAGCACAGCAGTGCAGTGATGGAAGTTGATAGAGGGAGTTTTAATGTGTCCGTATCTCTCAATCTCTTCGCATGTGTCAGCTCAGTTGTGATATTTCACACTCCTGTTATTTCACACGAAGAGTCAAATTTAGCCCACTGTCCAGCAGGCTTTGAATAAAATGTCCTTTGTAGGATTGGTATCCCCACGAGCGGATTTGTCTTTTTATCTCGGCGGAGCGTTCACGGGTGCGTGGAAGACAGATGACGGACTTTCTTGTCCAGCCTGTGGTTGAGATCAGTCAATAACTCCCTGTGCGGCTGGTGCTCGGCTTACTCTAAAACTGTCCACATTAGGAGAATCTGTTTACTGTCTGAACGATTTACACACTCTGTGAAGCCTGTTTGTTTGGATTGAGTGTGTGTTTCGCTGTGAGTGGGTGTTTTGAACTGTTTTGCTTGTGTCTAGGGTTAGTTGATATACCCTATTCAATCAATCAATCAATCAATCAATCAATCAATCAATCAATCAATCAATCAATCAATCAATCAATCAATCAATCAATCAATCAATCAATCAATCAATCAATCAATCAATCAAATCAAATCAAATCAATCAATCAATAATAAACATGAAAAACTTAAATGTCTAAACAATTCACATAATTTTTACATTTTTACTTTTCTGTGAAGAACCAATGCTTAAAGTAAACTTTTACAGCAATACCCACTTATTTTACTGATCTACATTACTGTAACCGAAATGTGTAAAATGTGGAATTTACAGGCTATTTGTGATCGAAAATATTGAAGGTCAGTGTTTTTATTTTATTGAAGGATGCCTCCTTGTCTGACTCAAGTTTAAATTGATAAGGTGAAATTGAAGCCATGATGTCATGAAGCCATGAACACTAGATAAGCCGTAATAATGGTGATGGGCGTTTCCTTTCTATCATATGTGGTATGCAGTAGACAAATCACAAAAGTTATCAGACCAATTGCTGCCGATTAGCATAACTAGAGAAGCGGTCTGGGACTTGTTGAGCAAAAAGGTAAAAAAAAAAAATGCATATCATAAAACTTTTCGTTGATGTGAAGCTTCATTGATGCATGCATGGAGGCTGAGAGCTTTCCTGTAAGATGTTTTGAACTTCTGTTTAGAATTGTCATCAGCTGGAGCAGTGTTTGGAAACCCCCAAAAGAGGGTGGCAACACTGTTTTAAATGGATTATGGAGAGTTTTTGTGTTTGAATGTCAAATACTTGTGTAAAAGCTGTTGATGTTTCAAGATGTGTTTCAAATGTGTGAGAAAAACATGTTCTTCTAATTCTGTGTCTGTTATTAGACATTTATCCTACTTGGTGGAAAATAAAATGTCTCTCACCTAAAAAAATGAACTTTCCTGACCTGTTCTCTTCAACTGCGCACACGCATGCATCGGTGAATGCTGTGCATCTCTTCATTATAAAGATATAAAATTATAAAGATATAAGATTATAAAATGCATCTTCATATGTTTGCTGTAAGCCATGTAATTTCCAAAAAAAGCAGTTTCTATGTTTCATTTAGTTCATGATTGTACTGTGTATTTATCATGGTTTTTATGTAATTTCAAAATACTGCTTTCACTTTCTGCCACTATTTAAATGAGTGTTAATTTAATTATGTTATATATATATAAAACATAATTATTATATGTGTGTGTATTTGAAGAAAAGAAAAAAAAAGTTCATGTTACCATCAATAGCGAATTATGTTGCCTTCATTTTAATAGCACATAATGCCATTTGACGATGAGGGTAAAAGGCAATGGCTCACAACACTGGATTTTAAGTTTAATGGGAAATGCTTTAGATTTGAATAAGATCTTTTGGGATTAACCATTGCTGTATAGTTAGGGGGAGAGTTAACAATGTTACGACAGTTGTTTTACAGTTGTACAAGGAGGGCTGGGTGATTCAATCGAGGTGATATTCATATGCTTTTTTTGTCAATTAAACCAATTCTAGTAATTCCCCAGCATGTGTTTAGATGAAGCATGCTTTACTACATGGGGTTGAAGTAAACTGATGTGATTTAATTAGTTGATAGTGACACTGAGATAATCATTCTGTGATTATGATAGCTGTTTGCGTTGCATTACTCAATAAACTTTGGCTGTAGTAAAAGCTGCACATTAATTTACAACATTTAATAATGTATTTACAAAATCACCTCCTAACTACAGTCATGAAATTAGTATATGAGCAATGGTGATTCATTGAAAGCAGTTAAAATCTTCTATTTATTCAGTAACTGCTATTTTCCCAAGGGGAGTTCCTGGGTTTCTTTGTGTGTATTTGAATAGGTTTGTGGGTTTCCACAAGAGCGCCCTCTGGCCTTTGTAGGAGTCTTTCTATAAATCACACCATGCTTCCTTAAGATGTGCACGACAATCACAATGTTGCTTAATTGCATTTGGAGTTTGAAAAAGTGCAAGTATTAACATGTACAACAACATTCGAATGCTATGACCTGGGGTGCAAAGTGAACAAAGTGGCCCTTTATGCTGTCCTGCAGAGATTAGCTCCAACTACAATAATACACTTGACGACTTGTTGATTCAAATTATGATGCAAATTGTCCAAAACCTCTCTGATGTAATTTCTGTAGTTGCAAAATGAATCTCTTACTTCTCTTAATATGAAATAAATGGGCACAGTGTTGTTGTGTCTCTGAGCACTCAACAGAACTCCAGCAATTTAAGCTGTGACTAATCTAAAAGCCTCTGATTGGCCGTTGCATTCATAAGCTTGCAGATGTGTGTGTGCTTAGTATTCTTTTCTTGGTGTTCTGAAGAAGAATTAAGCAACTAGAACATCTCATAATGTACCAGAAACTTGCAGCACTCAGAAATGTCCTGCTCAAGTCATCAGCTCATAGTCAAGGCTTAAATTGATATGGTAAAACTGACAGACTGAATCTTACAGAGCTAAAATGACATAATTTCATACATTATAATAGAGAGTTGGTTTCCAATAAACTGAGCCATCTGACCAATCAGAGCAGAGAGTGCTCTCAGTAACTTTTTAATGGTCATTAAAAAGAGTACACGTTTGCACAAATGCTTTTAGATTCCTTGAGAAATTAATTGACTTAAAAAAAGAAGCAAGCAAAGTAAAATAAAAGTGTTTTTGACGTTGGATGCATGAAGGAGACCTCCAAAGCAAAATTAAAATGTAAAATATGCTGGGTTCCACACATTTACTTCATGTTGTCCAAAACACAATAAGTGGGACAATTAGGTTACTCCCCAAAAAAACTCAAGAGTTGTGCTAATTTGCAGGTTGAACAAGCAAAACAAACAAAAAAAAAGTTTTGAGTGTAGGTGTCACAGTCACCAGCGACCTAGCCCATACTGATTGCTGGAAAACTACAAATCGGCTGGTATATGGACTACAAGATCCAGTCATGCAACACACACACACACACCTGCTCCAAGTCTCCATTAATTACACTCCCACAGCTGATGCTGCTCATGGACTGATTACACCACACATATATGAATCACTTTGAGACTCTCATTTCTAAATCTTGTTATACTAAACTGTGAACATTACCAAGCGCTTTTCTTGCCTTCTGTGTTTTTGATCCTTGCTTTGTTTTGTTTGTTTTACCCTGTCTGCTCGCTGCCTTTTGACCATCTGCTTGTTGAATCACTACGACTCTGGGTTGCCCGTATACATCCGTTTGCTCCTGTGTTGACTGTTGCTTGCGTGACCATCCTGCTAATAATCCCTGCATTTGGATCTGCACCCCTGTTGTCAGCTTCACGTCACATTACAGTAGACATTACATTAAAAACTGCATAACATAAACTAAATTTGACCAGAAATAGACTTTGACAATTTTTGTTCATCATTAATTTCTTGTCAGTGTCTAATTAAAATTTTTATAATCAAGTACTATTGCTTCGTAAACACAACACACTGTTAAATCTCCTTTTCCTCTCTAGGTGTCCTTCACCTTTTGATTTTTCCTCCTCACTCCAGTTTCAATCGCTTTTTACTGGCATGGCCATCCCATAATGCACTTCTACACCTCCAGGCCTGCAGGCTCCTCCGGGTTCAGGCCGCCTTTGGCAGTTCTGAGCAAAACGGCAAAGAGCAGACAGGAGAAGTAGGCGGCGTGTGAGTGTGTGTGTGTATATGTGTGTATGTGTGTGTTCCCCAGCTGGTGTGTTAATTGATGGTGGAGTGCTGAGCTGCCAGATGGAGTTGGGAAGGTGCAAATTGATTCCTTGCATTCGTCTTCATTAAGGCGGCAGACTCAGGGGCCTGGGTGTACTGGGCTTTGTAGAGGGAGAATGAAAGACGAGTGTGTGTAAATGTGCGTTTGCTTTTGAACTCTTTTTTCGGGCCACAGATGGACTTTTAAAACATTGGTTTTCTTGATTGTACTTCTGTTTGTGTTCGTTAAAGAGGAACAAGATGCACTTGAGTTTGTCTGGTTGGTCGGAGGACAGTGATTTGGAGAAGGAAAACAGGATTCTGCTCATCTGTCTTGTAATGCTGCTGGCTTTGGATTAAAGCAAGAACTACTGTTAGCTTTTATTATACTTCCAAACTGGAGTTTCATACTTTTTGAAACTATATGGGTCCATATCTAAAACGCATTTTTAGGACAGCTACATTCATTTATTCATTTCCCTTTGGCTTAGTCCGTTTATCTATCTGGGGTTGCCACAGTGAAATTTACCATCAACTTATCCAGCATATGTTATACACAGTGGATTCCCTTCCAGCTGCAACCCAGTTCTAGGAAACATCCTTACACTCTCATTCACACACCATGGCCAATATAGTTTATCCAATTGACCTATATAGCAAGTCATTGGACTGTGGGGATAAGCGGAGCACCTGGAGGAAATCCACGCCAACACAGGAAGAACATGCAAACTCCACACAGAAATGCCAACTGACCTAGCCAGGACTCGAACCAGTGACCTTCCTGAGCTAACTGCTGAGCCACTGTGTTGTCCCCAGACAGCTACATGATGAGTATATTAACATATGCCCAACATAGGCTGGTTGTGTATGTGCACTGTTAGACATTTTATTGTATTTTTGTGGTAACTTACTGACAGTTTGCCAGTTGCCAGCAAGTTAGCACAACTGCCCCTTTACAGTAACTTACCTGTAAATATGTTTTACAGTAGCAGGGCCCTACCACAGTTTCATTTTACCATTTTAAAATGCCCTTTACCACAATTTTATTCTACAGTATGATATTTTTACAGTAGTTATTGTAATTTACTTTTTACTTTATTACAAATGTAACAAATTTCTAACAGGTGAATAATTTATTCAATAATGGTCTCAGTTTTGTCCTCAGCCACAGTAGCAGTACTTGATTACTTTGATTACAGTGGAATACCGAAAATTCCTAATATTTAGTAAGTTACTGTAAAAGTTTTAAAATGGCCAATATAGTGCACATTACTGTAGTGAACTGTAAAGAATGTATGCAGTATTTTACTGGGCTTTTTCTGCAGTAAATAACTAAAAGTGTGTCAACATCTAATGGTACAGTGCTCAGTAAATATAAGTACACCCCTCACAACTTCTTCATCTTTTAATTTCATATTTTAATAGGAAGCTATACAATATTATATTTGTGCATTTACATTAGATAAGTCAACTGAAGCCAAATCTGGAGCTTATTTAACTCAATAACTTACGATAATGGTCCAAAAACTAGTACGCCCAAATGTATATGTTATAGAAAAATACAAATTAAAAAAAAGAGGAAAAATCACGAGAAGGAAAGAAAAGGTTGTAATGAAGGTTGTAATTTTTTTTCAATATTCTGCTTGAATTTAATTGTATTATCGTTTAATTTCTAAATATGTTTGGTGACTAAAATATAATTTTAATAAATATATCTGTTTAATAAGTCTGTTTATATACATATATATCTGTTTATATGTCTGTATATATATATATATATATATATATATATATATATATATATATATATATATATATATATATATATAGTGTGTGTGTGTGTGTGTGTTTTACTGTACATAAATTTAAGTATAAGTTTTACATTTTAAAGATAAGAGAAAATGTCAGTGATGTAGACTAAAACAAGTAAATATTAAAAGAAAAACATTCAGAAATTAAAAATTCTTCCTTAAAAAAAAGAAAAACACAAAATAAAATAATAAATACTGTATTATACAGTAAATAATACTAAAGTAACACCAAACAATGCCTAGGAGACATATATGAAATAAAACAAAACAAATTCAAGCACGTTTCCAACTTCAAATGTTTCTACAGAAGCAGAAAAAAAATCAACAACAAAATAAAACAACAACAAAGCTATTAGATAAATAATCACAATTAATTCAGTTTTTTAGAATACAAAAGGTTGCTGGTTTGTGCCTCGGCATTTATGTGTGGAGTTTAATCTATTTTGCATGTTCTCCTCGTGATTGCGTGGGTTTCCTCCGAGTGCTTCGGTTTCCCCACAATCCAAAGACATGTCCTACAGGTGAATTGGGTATGTTAAATTGGCCGTAGTGTATGTGTGTGAATGAGAGTGTATGGATGTTTCCCAGTGATGGGTTGCAGCTGGAAGGTCATCTGCTGTGTAGAACATATGCTGGATAAGTTGGCGGTTCATTCCGCTGTGGCGACCTCAGATTAGTGAAGGGACTAAGCCAAAAGGAAAATGAATAAATGAAAATCATGTGTATTGAATAACTTTGACATCCCTTTAAAAATGACTAATTTCATAAAGATTAAAAGGCAAATATGGGCTGATTATTGAATTATTTTTTCAACTTTTAAGGCCTTTGCTGTTCTTGGTTTAAAACACTCTGATAAACAGCTTAATTAATGAAGAAGCAACTTAATCAATAACTTAATTAAACACACATGAAGGCTTTTACATCCCATGTATTTCTAAAGAAGGATTTAGAGGTGAGGCCGATGCAAAACACATGAGCAGTGCAGAAGGAATACGTTATTACCTTTGGTTTGCTGGATGACAGCAAAAAGATATTTTTAAGTTGATTCACAGCACATTCAGAGGATTGCAAGTGGCGCTGAGAGACGGGTATAGCAGGCCTTTTGCTTACTCTCTTGACAAGATGGCAATAGAGGGGTCAAAACAGTTTCTTATTGGTCCCTCCCTCGCTCTCTCCATTGCTTCTGCGGGGATTGTAAGGAGCTTACAGTGTGTTATTTTGCTGGATGCTTGCGTTCGTCTCAAACCCCTGGAGAGGGCTACATTGTCTCTCCAAATAAAGTATGTGTTTATCTGATTCAGCCATCTCTTCAGCATGGCTTTGTGTGCTGGTAAGTGGGCTTTCCAGTTTACAAACTCAACTTTTACAAAAAGGCCAGGCCTGTCAAGACTTTGCAAACTATACAGATACAGAAACTAAACTATACAGATGCCATGTTAGGAAGGATTCACAAATTGATGCTTACCGTATAAGTGTTTGTTTTGGAGGAATCTACTGAAAGCATGGAATAACTAAAAATACTGGACTCTACTTTTCAATGGTTTAGTGTCAGAAAAAGATACTTTTATCAGCAAGGATGCAATAAATAGATCAAGTGTGATATGTTTTTTTCTTGAAAGAAAATATGGTTGTAATTATGTAAGAATTTGTATTGTGCTATGGTAAGAAACAATAATAATGATTATTTTAATGGTTGAAAATGTTTAATTTCAAACTCTGTAAAAAGTGATTAGTTGACTACTTAAAAGAGAGCAAACTCATTACCTAATAATTATTATGTGATTAAACTACGTGCATAATTATAAAAGGCAATGGGTTTATTGACTTTTTATAAAATAAAATCTACTTTTCATTGAGTTTACTTTTGCCTCCAGCTGTACAGAAGCATTCATAATGTTACAAAGGTTTTATGTTGAAGTAAATAATTGCTTTATTTAAAATAATACATGTAATAATTGCTCCAATAGTTACTGCTCAACTTCTGTACTCTACGGGGTCAGAAGTTAATAATTACGGTGGCCGAGAAAGCTTACGATGCTGCACAATGGAAATGTTTCAAGGAGACCTTAAAACATGACAGACACGGCTATATAATTTATGGTTATTTAGGTGAATAAATAAAAAAGAAACAGGATGTTAATATACACAAATAAAAAAACTCACCTTTCAAAGATCAACAAATTCACTGAGCAATATTCATGGCACAGCAGTGTCCATCATGTTTTAGGGCACCCTTGAAACATTTATATTGCGTTCCATTCTTATTGCAAGTGTTGTGAGAAAATGTAAGCGTTTTTGAAATGTGTTTGCGTTGTGATAAAATGCAGCGTGTTTTTTCATTTGTTAGCAATGTGGGAAAATGCAGAACATATGCTGTCAAACAGATAAAAATCTTTTCTAAATTTGCTGGCGTTTTTGTAATTGCATGTCTTTTCTTAAATTGCAGCACATTAAGCTTTCTCATTCTGCCTTCAATTGATTAAAAGAGATAAACAGACCTTTATAACTTTACAAAAGAGTTATACCTCTTTAAATGACTACAGTTGTCAGAATGTCACATTTAATAATACTGCAATGATTACTGCTTAACTACTTTTTTATTCTATTGTTGGATTCATTAGGTTGATTGTTCAAGTTTATTTTAAAGAAAGTAATACTTTAAGCATGTTGAGTTAAATTTCATGAAAGTGAAAATCCAACATTTAAGAATGTTACAAGTTTTAGAAGTCAAATAAATGCTGATTGTTTGTATTTATCAAATATCTTTTGATAAATTCCTGTAAATAATAAAATAGATAATAAAAAATTTAAGCAAACTTTTTATAAGAAACAGTTTTACCCTATCAGCATTTCTGTTTTTCTAGATTATATACCACTTTCGACCTGGGCAACTTAAAATTCAGAATTTTCATCCCATGAATAAAGTATGTTTTAAAACATATTAAAGTAAAATGTGAATATATTAGGTTATATATTTTGAATTTTGTACAATGTTTGTACACATTCACCACAGAGTGCCAACAGTCTTTGAGTTGCCACAATTTGCATAAACAATTGTCATGGCTTTTTTGCCTAATCAAAGAGCAAAAATTAGTCACTCCAGAAATGAAAGCTGCCACTAGCATAATGGAGCTCCATGAGGTCCAATCAACACAACACTTTTAGTGCTTCACATGCAGCTCTCAATGACTGAATTATCACAAAGAGAGAGTGAAGAATGAGAGAAACACACACTCTAAAAAACGCTGGGTTGGTTTTTTAACCCAATTGCTGGGTTGAGACTGCTGGGTAACAATTTTGGGTTGATTTAACCCTATTTGGGTTGAAAATCGGTCTTGATCTATAACCCAGCAGTGCTGGGTTGGGAACAACGACGTGAAAAAGCACGCACGTGACGTCAACGTCCAGACAGGCAGGACATCAGCGTGACCAACCGCCATTTTCTCTGTGCCGTCTTTAGAGGGAAGCAAGCAAAATTCTGTCTGAAGAGTAAGTTATTCGGTGTGTATTTAACAATGGTCATACGAGATAACACGTTAAGTTTACTGTATAATACATATATATGCTTTTTTTATCTAACGACTAAAAAGAGACGGCCGTGCTTCGCCCTTGTCGTCTTGACGAGAAAGCGCGCGCCAACATCGTCGTCTGAAGGAGCTTGGAAAAGATAAGGTAAACATTTTAATATTACTTTTGTATATGTTAAAGCTATTGTGTTGGATATGGTTTTGATACAGTGTTCACTTAAGTTATGGGTTAAAATCGGTCTTGATCTGTAACCCAGCAGTGCTGGGTTGGAAACGCATACGTGAAAGAGCGCGCACGTGACGTCACCGTCCAGGCAAGCAGGGACATCAGCGTGAGCAACCGCCATTTTCTCTGCCGTCTTTAAAGGGAAGCAAGCGAAATTCTGTCTGAAAGGTAAGTTATTCGGTGTGTATTTACCAATGTTCATACGAGATAACACATTTAGTTTCCTGTATAATACATATATACGCTTTTTTTTACCTAACGACTAAAAAGAGACGGCCGTGCTTCGCCTCACAGACGACCTTGTCGTCTTGACGAGAAAGGGCGCGCCAACATCGTCGTCAGAAGGAGCTTGGAAAAGATAAGGTGAACATTTTAATATTACTTTTGTATATGTTAAAGCTATTGTGTTTGTACAGGTTCACTTAAATAATTTTGTCAGCATATCCACGTACATTCCCGCTCTGCTTGTAAGGTAACGTTACATTTCGCTGAACTTAAGGGCTGTCAAAATTAAGTTAATTGTTTAGTGGATGCAACGTGACCGCCAGTACGTTATTTAAAACACTTCATCTAACCTTACTTAAAACGCAGAGACTGCACAATTTGCTCTGTGTGTGTGTGTGTGTGTGTGTGTGTGTGTGTGTGTGTGTGTGTGAACCCCTACAGTGTCGAGATATATCCAGCTGCAAGCCCGCAGAACCACACACGTTTTAGGCACACACAATCGAGGACACACAATTTATGGTTTCCCATTTCATTATGGTTTCCCATTTCAGTCATTATTATTATTATTACATCACGATCATTTTAAGATCTCTGCAGTTTCTGAACTCGAATTATGTAAATAAAAATAATTGGTTAAAGACACTTATGACTTTATTCATGTGTTCATATACAAAGAAAACATAGACCGTCTATTTGTTGGATTAAGTGTAATAAACTTATTCAATATCTTACTATAATCATACTTGATTAAAATCACTTTATTGTAAAATATAAAAAGCAAACAATAATATGTCACTTTAAAATAAATTAGCCTACTATAGTTAATAATTTAAACAATATATATATAGTTATAAACTGATTATCATAACTGATTATCTGATTATAATTATAAGTTAATATATAGACTATCTTTTACTAAACTGTCACAGCTGTTTTATATATATATATATATATATATATATATATATATATATATATATATATATACACACACACTTATTTTTTATTATTAATAGTTAATTTGTTCCTATTACTACATTTTGGTTTTAAAAACAATTTTTTGCTTACTATAAATTACTACAGTATTAAATGTGGGAAATCATTAATTAAAAGATTATTAGAAAGTTAAGCAAACAAACACTATTGAATCGCTTGAGTAAAATATTAATATAGTGTTATACATTTGGTACATGTAAAGATTTTTATTACATATAATGTATTATTGCCTATATTAACTTGCTATTATTTCCTTTATCATAAATTAATCCATTATATAAATTAAACCTGTCCAAATTAGATCGTTCAGCAAGGCCAGCAAACGAGTATCTGCTATATTATTGTCAGATAATAATGACTCATCAGATATAATGAATGATTAAAAACTGTTCAGTCTATTATATTGAATGGCGATCGGAAACAATGCTCCCCTTCAGCCGTCTCGATTGCAATATTTGTGAAATAAAGTAAACGCTATTGTTTATTGTGTACAATATTTATTCATCATATATATCAAAATATATCGATGACGATGTTCAAAAAGACGTTAATCACATTAACATCCGTCGTAACCATATATGGTTTGCCTAGATTGTGTGTGCCTAAAACGTGTGGTTCTGCGGGCCTGCAGCTGGATACTATTGACTGTGTCTGTGCGTTTGCTAACGTTAGTCAGTCTTTCTGTGACTGATACAGCAGAACCCCCTCTTTCACTGCTGGAGAAAAGCTGAACGTTAAATTTAATTTCTGCTTCTCTCACTTTCCCCTTTGACCTGCTGTCGTGAGGTTTGTTATCCGGCTGTTACAGCCATTACGTGTGGATTTAAGGCATTTAAATTAGTTGCGTTTTGAATGTTTCTTTCATGATCCCGTTTTACATGTTATATCAAATAATTCGATTAATGTCATTGCGTCATCGCGCTATCCACATTTCCTCCACAGTTTCATGTTAATTTTGGGTGTTTCGTTTTTAGTTTTTCAACTTTAACTGCAGTTTGTCACTTTCACCTTTATTCTGGAACATTTCATCCTTATCACTCGTGACATGAGATATTGGATGCAACTATGAACTGCTTTAAGTGCTGTTTTAATGGAAGTTTATACCGCATGATCAATGGAAGAAAAAAACCCTCCTTTCAACATTTCACAATGCAGGTGTCTGTGGTCTGCACTGACTTGGTAACTTAATTTACTACTAACATGTTATTTCTTAAATCCTGTAAATGGTTTGATGCAGGCGGGAATCCCTGAGCTCAGTTCAGGCTAAAAAAGAGTTGAAACTAAGCATGTTCGACAGCTGTTTCTTAAACACCACACCAAGAACAGTTAGAATCATTTAGGAGCTTTTCCTTTTTAATAAAATGCATTTTGAATGACACATTATCTTTTTCTATGTAGGTAATGGCAGCAAGTACTGTGATTAGTGATCTTTCTGAGGTGTAAACTGTAAAACAGTTGTATTTTTACTGTTGTGCTCCTTAAATTTATTCAATTAATTTTTTTAGGTCATTTTTGTAATAATGCATAAGTGTTTCATTCAGCTTCTCTTTTTTTTCTTTTTCTTTTTTGGTCAGAACATACTTAAAGTATTTCCTTCTATGCTTCTACAGCTGTTCATTGAATAGCAAATGTTATTCATTTACTAAGAGCATATTACATTCTACAGACATCATTTGACTTATCTTTAATTAATCCTGTACGTATGGTTAGTTTAATGCAGATGGGAATGTCTGAGCTCAGACTAAATCCAACCTAATCATCTTCGATCCCCAAAAAGAAAAGTTTGACTTCCATCTTTTGTGACACCCTGGATAATTATGATCACTTAGGAGTATTTTTGTGATAAAGTGACTTGTGGCTGAGGTTATCTTTTTTACTTTATTAATATTTTGCTAAAATGCTTTTATCTGTTGGTTATTTCAGATGGATGAATACGTAAAAAACAAATTAATAGAATGGAATCTTGCAGAGTTGATCCCCAAATTTGAAGGTATGTAATAATATTTTACTTGGTTCATTGTAATCATTAGGGCTGCTCTGTCTAAAGATTTGTTTGTTTGACTTGTGATGTTCATTTGAAGAATTATTTGAATAATTACACATTTATTTATAAACCATTTAAATCATAATTAGTCTTTAATTGTCCACATTGCCTATTTTACAAGGCAAATATACATAGTTTTGGATTGGGCAGAAAGCCCATCCTGTTACTTACAGTATTTACAAAGTGCAGTGTTGTTTTTATTGTGAGTGCACACAGAAATGTAGTGTCTTCACATATCTTCAAAGGCTGTATTACTGTTATCTAAATGACCAAACATGGCAAAGAATTTAAAGAGCAAGTTACCACAAAGGTGCTGATATGCTTTCACACTCTGCACAGACATTTCCATTGTGCACATATTTCTACAGTAGCATTAGATTGAGCAGCCATGTAAAGTTGCTACTATATTGCAGATGTTAAGCCGTAGCTTATTTGAGGCCGATAAGAGCATTCGAAAATTCTGCCTGATGTAGCTACTACTGCATAGATCAGCTGTTAACAATCTGCATGACTTCACCAATGTGGATTTTTTTTTTCTGCAACTAAAACATTTTGATCGACTAAAGGTTAATCAATTGTTAGGGGCAGCCCTAGTAATCAGTAGCCACTTCAACACTTTAAACTACTGAGAGATTAAAAAACAAATGGCAATTTGTCCTTGGCTGTTTAATTTTTTTAATTTGCTGTTCATGCAACCAGTGGCTTTCTGTTATTTACTTTTTTGCCACAGAAAGTTAAATAGATCTAACTTCCTGTTGGGTTTGAGATTCCGCTCCAAGAGACTTTTTTTTGTTGATTTTGGCTTGTTTGAGGTGTGTGCCAACTTTCGTATGCATGCGTGATTCGTAGCTCGTTAATCGAAGTAATCAAATGTTTACAGTCTTTAAATCTTTGGCTCAAAGTCAAGTCACTTTCATTTCAGTGGAATTTTATACGATACAGATCAAAACAGCTTTATATTGATAGTGAATGCAGCAAACTATATGGCTTGTAAGTTTACCATGAATTGATTTAGCACTGGGTACCAGTTAGGAATTATTTTCTTTAAATGAGAACGCCACTTCCAACTTTTGTATTTTTTAGTTGTATGAGACAAAAATACTTTTGGACAGTAATTAATTTTTTGAAGCAATATTTGTTTTACACAAAGCTGATTGTACATGAACAATTACTGTTTATGGTTATCTGCATAAAATACTTTTATGTTCTGCATATTTTGTCTTACAGCTGAGAAGATTGATCAAGAAACCCTCCTTCTTTTAGATGATGTCACACTGACTTCTCTTATCCCTATTATTGGACTTCGTTTAAAATTCAAGAAGTACCTCAAGAACGTGCTTGATGTAAGTAAAAGGTATTAGGTGTACACAACATGGGGTATATTTGCTTTAAATGCAAAAGGTCTTTGGGATCTGACGTCAGAGCATTTTTTTCACATTTGAGAGTTGCACATCATGTCTATTCTACATCCACATACTTTCAGTGTGCTCAAGCTGGATGTAATCGCACATTCAGTATTATTAGATCATTTAGAAGACACCTACTGCAGCATGCTAATGAAATTGGCAATGAAATGGAGGAAGCCCCTTTGGTTGAGCCTGATAACTATTCATCAGATTCAGTTTTAGAGGCTGTTGAACAGAGTGATGAGGAGCATGATGACATTTCTGATGAACAATGTGATGAGTTTCAGGAGGAAAATATAAGAGACAGGGTAGCATTGTTTTTAGCAAAATTAAGGTCAAATTCCTCCCAGACATTGAGTGCTGTTAATTGTGTGGTAGAGCACACATCTAGCCTTGTCAGTGATGTTGTTGGATCCCTACAAAGAAAAACAGCCTCTTTTTTAAGAGACATAGGCCACCTTGACAGTCCTGAGAGCCAGAGTTTTTTAGAAAATTTTGCAGTGGCAGCTCAACCATTTCAGGGCTTTGAGTCAGAGTACAAGCAAAAGCAGTACTTTACACAGTCTGGATGCTTTGTTCATCCAAAAGAAGTGCCTTTCCCTGGTGTCTCATACACCCAAAAGAGAGACACATTGACGGGGATTGTAAAACAAGTGGCAGTCCAAGATACGTTTCAGCTAATTCCTTTAAGGCCTTTGCTAAAGCTGGTTTTAGAAAGTCCAGGGACAATAGACAAGATCTTTGAATGCCAAAATCAAGAGAGCACTGCACTGCAAGATTTTAGAGACGGCACAATCTTCAAATCCAGTGAACTGTTTTCCAAAGAGTTATCCATTCCTCTTGTACTGTACAACGATGAATGTGAGATGGTAAACCCACTTGGATCAAAAACTTCAGTTCACAAGCTAGGCTTTGTTTATTTTACTCTTAAATGCTTGCGACCTGAGTTTCTCTCCAGCCTAAACTCTCACTTCTTGTTGGCAGTGTACAAGACAGATGACATAAAAACTTATGGAATAAATGCTGTCTTAGATCCAATTGTGTCTGAGATTAAGGATCTGGAATTGGAAGGAGTTCAGGTTGACACAAAACATTTCAAGGGTACTATTAAAGCAAGCGTTGCACAGGTTTGTGGGGATAACCTGGGTCTTAATTCCATCCTAGGCTACACAGAAAGTTTCTCAGGGAAAACTGTATGTCGATGGTGTCGCGTTCATAAAGAGGTTTTGAGAGAACAGACAGTTGAGGACCTGTCAGTGATGCGCAACAGGATAAACTATCACTCTGATTTACTTCAGAATAACCCAACTGAAACTGGCATTAAAAGAGCGTGTTCGCTCAATAAACTGCAGTTCTACCATGTAACTGACAATGTAACTCCTGATGTCATGCATGACATTTTGGAAGGAGTTGGAGGTTACGAAATCAAGCTTGTTCTTAATTCTCTGATTGAACAAAAACTCTTAACACTCGATCAACTGAATAATAGACTTACAAGCTTTGATTATGGTTTTTCTGATAGTCGCAATAAGCCATCTGTTATCAAGCCTCAGGATCTTAAAAATCCGGATGGGGCCATGAGACAAACAGCAGCACAGATGTGGTGCCTTCTAAGGTTGCTCCCTCTTATGATAGGGGATTTGATTCCAGAAGGCGAGAGACACTGGGAACTAATACTTTCATTACTTAGCTGTATGGAGTTGATTTTCTCTCCAGCCTTAACTGCAGAGGCAGTTACATTTTTGCAGCATTTGATTGAGGAACACCATAGTCTGTTTTTGGAGCTTTATCCAGACAGGCATTTGAAGCCAAAGCACCACTTCATGCTTCATTATCCTGGGGCCATCAGGAAACTTGGACCGTTGGTTCATTTCTGGTCCATGCGTTTTGAGGCAAAACATGGATTTTTCAAAAGACTAAGTCATGTAACCTGCAATTTTCGGAACATTTGTAAAACACAGGCTTTCCGACATCAGATGATGTTGTGCTACACCCTGATGTCTGAGAAAATGTTCTCACATGACTTTGAAGTTGGTCCAGGATACACCACACTCCTGGCATCTATAGACGATTTTGAAAAAGTGAAACATGGATTTGAGGGAATCCCTTTGTTCTCAGAAGTCTATTTACCATCTTGGATTAAGTACAAGGGAGCAACCTATAGGCCAGGAATGACACTTTTTGTATCTCACTCTGCTGATGGTGAGCCCCAGTTTGCAACCATTAGGAATGTTGTGCTCTTTGACTCCAAGGTCAAATTCGTTGTGAAAAAATGGGACACAGTTGGATTTGACAGGCATTATTTTGCCTTCTCTGTGTCTCCTTCTTCTGTGCTTGATTCGGTGGACATTCACACTGTTGAAGATCATCACCCCCTTCATGTTGTAATGTCCTTACAGGACGATGAGAACCACCGTTACATTTCGCTGCGATACAGGCTATTCTAGGAGGGGGCGGGAGGGCGTTGTTGAAGATGGGTTTTTGGTGTTGGGTGGGTGGATGGGGTTATGGTAGCAGGGTGATCAAAAACAACATTAGCCCATGATTGTGTACACCTAATACTAAAAACTATCATGCACGTTTGAACATTTATACAAATATCAACAAATTTCATCAAAGTCATCATGGGGACATCGCAATACATGTAAGTTTTAATGAATGGCTTAGTTAAATTGAAATGTCATGTTAATCAAGTGTGAAGTTGATCAGCAATGCCATTATAAATAATTTATGTGATGACACTTATGGCTGCATGACATCAAAAAAAATTTACATTGCATTTTGCTTATCTTCAATACAAGCTGCAATATGAAAAAATACCTTACTTGAGTACCTTTCATATGGAAATGCTGTTTTATAAATTTAAATCTACAAGTGTTTAAAAATACATATCCAAGGAAATTCATATGCACGTCATTTTCTTTCTTTCATAGTGATTGGTGTTTTAAACTGAAATTCTGGACATAATTTGTACGTTCCTCTATCCATTATACCAGACTTGTCTTCTATGATGTTAATGTTAATCTACATTAACCTTGCACATTCTGGCATGTAACAATCGTGGATACAAGCATCACTGTATTGTTGCTGACACAATATATTTGGCAAGGTAAACCTATAGTAAAAATGCAATACAGACATGTGAATTGCTATTCATTTTTATTTATTAAAGGAATCAATCAAAGAGCCTGCAACTACAGTAACAGTACTAAGGGAGCAGCAGCAGGGTCCTGAGCAGCACAGAAGAACGGTGGAGCATGCAGCAGCATTTGTAAGGTTCCAGTCTGATAAACCATATATGTGTGTGTGTGTGTGTGTGTGTGTATACAGTGTTTCCTCTAGGATTTTTTCCAGCTGTGGCAACAAGCCTTTTTTTATTACACAGATCTACCCACTACCTATGGAGTTATTTCAATGACAGGTGTCGTAAGCGCAGTATTATAAGTCGGGATCGCATTTATGTAATAGCCTACGAGCATGCGAATCTCTGCTTGCGTGTCAATTTCCTCTGCTCGTGCACAAAACTTCTGTATGCCCCCTCAAATATAAGCCGCTTCAAGAGCGCGCAGGTCTTGTGCGCTCTCAAACAAATGGTGCTGAGTGTGATTTTAGTGCGTTTATGTAAGAGTGTGTCACTAACATTTATTAAATTTGCTAGAAATATTTATGAATGTCTCCAATAGACCTACAGAGTAGCATTAATGCTTCCTGAAGTAAAGTGAAACGAATATACGTCATGTTTGCTGGCCTCACGCAACAGTAGGTTCACGCTATTATAATTCACTTACCCTTTAATGTGTTTTGGTGCGATTATTACCAGCTATTAAAAAAATAAAATGTTTTGAGTGAGAAGCTGTGATGTAGCCATGGTGGGATGAATTTTGGTGTGGCGCCCCACCATGTAAGAATGAATGTAGCGGAAACCTTGTGTGTGTGTGTATATATATATATATATATATATATACACACACACACACACACACACACACACACACACATATATATATATATATATATATATATATATATATATATATATTTACATGCCATGATTTCTGCTACATACATTGTTCCATGGCGGGGCGCCACGCCACAATTCATCCCGCCACGGCTACATATTATAGCTTCTTACTCAAAACATTTTATTTTTTTAATAGCAGGTAATATTTACACTAAAACGTATTAAAGGGTAAGTGAATTATAACACTGTGAACCTTTTGTAACCATAGTAGAGCTGTGCAACATTTGTTTACCCTTTAAGGTGACGTGCTGACTGAGTGGCTGACAGATGTGTGAGGCCAGCAAACACGACGTATAGCCGTTTCACTTTATTTCAGGACGAATCAACATTTATCAAACACATTTAATTTTATATTTATTTTTAAATGTTTTTTTTTTTAGAATGTAAGAGACATCCTTACAGCAACATCCTGTGGCAGCAGTATTGTGGATGCCATTGAAAAAAGCAACTGCATTTCGCTTAAAGAAAGACAATCGATGGTTCGTATCTTGGTTTCACATCTAATTGAGCGCTTTGGAGAAAAGTAAGTACAAATTTAAGTAATGTATTTAATGCTAAAAATATTGTTTGAGAAATTAAATGTGTACATATGTAGTATCTTTTAAAAAAATCAGAATATTGTTTCTTTTAGTCCAAGTGGAGCAACAAAAGTCACCTTGGCTTCGTCAATAGTCGAACAATTTCCATGCCTTAAGGATTGCCAGGGTAAAGGCTATGTGAGTACAGTGTCAAAGACAGATTATTATTTTTTTCTGTATCTCACAATCTGATTACTTATTACAAATCTGATTAAGAATCTTACATTTCTCTGTATTTTCTTATTTAACTACCATGTTACAAGTACATACTTGTTAACAATAATTACAAATTAAAATTTAAATGGAAAATAATAAGTACTTAAGTCATGCAAGAAGTAAATAATAAAGAAAATCAAAAAGCACATTACAAACAATAATAACAGGGTGCTTTAATTTGTAATGTCCTTCAACCATTTCAGACTTTATGGAGCCCGATTTTATGGGCTGTTTGAGGGTTTTTCTATTTGTGCATTTATGTACTTCAACACAACTAATGTCACTGTTACCTTAGTTCTGGAACTCTGGGTAAATTGGTCCAGTGTGAATTTCTAATTCTGTTTTTGTATTTTTTTTAACACAAGGAGGCATGGTTCAGTCCAGGTAGATTTCACAGACCTGCCACAGGCTTCCTTGAAGAGCGTCTTCGGAATGTGCGCAAAAAGATTAGAAGAGGAAGACAAAAGCCAGTTTGTTCAGACAACCCAAGAGACGGCAGTAATTTTACTTTTCCTGGTATGTGGGTACATATGTGTAGGGTTGGGTATCATTTAAAATTTTGACCCATTTAAAAGACCTAACTGTTTGATATGAATATGATCTCTATTTGCCAACATTAATTGCTGTATGTTTGTGATGTATGGTTCTTCTCACAACAGATTCGAATGTGGACTCGGAAAGAGCAACTCAAATGATAGAGTGGCTCAGAAATAATATCTGGCCAGCAAGTCAGGTCGAGCAGTACATGAAAGAAACAGCGATTCAAAGGGCAAAATGGATTCGTGACGATGGATCCAAAACGATAATGGAAATAGCCAAAGAGTATCCACGTCTTCTCGACACTCCAGGCATGGTGGGAAAATTTTTTAACTAAATTCATTGGCTAAGTACGTTTCATTTTGTTTTACAACTTTTGCCATGTTTGTCTTTGTTTTCTGCTTTTTAGATATCCCAGGATTTTTTAATTTTGAATCCAGACTGTGCTTCGAAACTCACAGAAAATTGGGTACCAGTGTT
The DNA here is from genome assembly GCF_052040795.2 of Danio rerio. Lineage (NCBI taxonomy): Eukaryota > Metazoa > Chordata > Actinopteri > Cypriniformes > Danionidae > Danio > Danio rerio. The sequence continues at coordinate 19,684,960 of NC_141024.2, forward strand.
TAAGGATAAGATTCTTCAGGTTGCCAGCAAACAAAAACAAGCTCTTAATCTACTTCACGACATAGAAACAATGTCAGCAGGTAATAGGCATTCAGCAAACTGTTTATGAAATTAGTTACTTCCCCATCAATCCCAAAAAGGATAGATTGTGAATATTGCCCCTTAATATAAAAATGACTGTTAGTATTGACAATTTTCATTATCATTTTTAGTGTAGTATTTCTTAATAGTTAAGTATTTCTTAATTTTAGAAACTAATGTAATATACTGTATGTAGATTTATTTCAGTCACCTTTTGTTGCAGTTAATTTACATTTTTTGTACTTTGGGTGTTTTTTATTTTAAAGAGAGACAGAGTGACATCGCCATGCAACTCCTTCCTGTAATCCTTCCAACGCATGTGTACAAAATTGGAAGAAAAACGTTCAAACCCACTTTCCTAGAAACCAGGAAAGCCTTCATTGACATACAGCCTGTAAGTTAACAGCTACTGCTAAAACTACATGATGTAAAGCATTTATAATACGTTGTATGGGCCCTTTTCATAGAGAAATTATAATAACTGTAATTAACACTGCAGCGAGGATGTTTATTAAAAAACTGGAATTGAAAGAGAATAATGATTTATTCTTCCTTATTTGGTAAAGTCTTGGAAACTAATTTGGTTTGATTAGATTTTTTTTTTTACTTTTGTCATTAGACCAAATACAAAAATTATATTTTTCGTTATCTCCCAATTAACCCTATAAAGTTTTCAAAATGATGATGACTTCCACGTCTGAGATTCTTGTTAATGTGAAAAGGACCCATTGTATGTATTTATTGTTAAATGACAAATTAATGTTTTTTTTACATTATTTTAAAAATTTGAGAGATTTTTGTCCCTTTATTGATAGTGTCAGTAGCACTTTGAAGTAGGTTTGACGCAATTTTTTTCACTGGTTTATTGATGTGTCACAACACCGGTAATAATGGAGGGCTGTGGCTCAGTGCCAGCTTCCTTTTCATTTTTGTCTCCCTCTTCTTTCAAGAGGTGTGCTGATTGTGCTCTTCTACCCAGTATGATTACTGGTTCCTCCATTATCCTCTTGCTCTCCTTAATGTCAGTCTTAAAGGAGAAGTCAACTTTTCAGTTTCCAGAACAAAGATTTGCAGGTTATGTCATCTTGAATGTTAATGTATTTCTTTCTTCAGTCAGAATTTTTTTTTTTTTGTTTAGTTTAAACTTCAGAAATGTAGTTGAAATACAGCTTCAAATGATCCCTAATGTGGTTGTTAATGATCCCAGCTGAGTAGAAAGAGTCTTCTCTATCAAAATGATCAGTTTGTTTCATAAAAAGTTTTTTTTTTTTTTATGAAAATAATGATAGTTTAACTAGATGAGACCCTTCTTTCTCTGCTGGGATCAGTTACAACCGCATTTGGGAATGTTTAAAGCCACATTTAAATTGCATTTTGGTAATTCAAAATCGGTACACCATATCTATATCTTAAAATGATTTTCTCAAAAAACTTTTTTTTACAACTGAACAAAGAAAGGCATGAGCATTTTGCTCTGGGCGTGGACTTCTCCTTGAACACTGACATCACCGACTATTGCAGCAAGTCTACTTTAAAGCTTCAAAAAAATTATAAAGTGTCTGTAAAAAATAATCCATATTAATTGAGCAGTTAAGTATAAACAACATTTTCTGAAGAGACACAATAGCTTTTTAAAATAAACATTAACTTTAAACAGAATCTCAAGCATGTGTCCTTGACTGCTTTGTGAGACAAAAAGCATGCTTGTGCTTCTGCTTGTTCTCTGATCACAGCTGTATGTAATTAAAAGCCTACATTTTAGTTTGTTGATCATATAAAGCAATAAAGTCTCTTTAGAATATCTGAACAAAAATTTAAATGGATGTTCATTTCGTTAACCTAAGTGGTAGTTGCGTAGACAGGGATATGTACAGAAAATTCTTAGCTTTTATTACAAATTGGAGTTTGTATTGACAAAGGGTTGAGTAAATAAAGACAGAATTTGATGTTACATTAAGCTGACATTATATTAAAAAATAAAAGTAACATCGTAAAAGAACTGTGTTTTTGCATTGAGTCATCTGCACCCAGGCCAAAAAGTCGTGCCCTAATGCCAACACAATGCAAAAAATGCTTTTCTTACTTAGATTTTTCATCTTCTTTCTTGTCCAAATATATAAAAATTCTAAAATCAAGAATAATTTTCTAGACAAGCAAAACATACTGTCTTGTTTTAAGAAATAATGATAAATATAATAATAAATGATAAAATAATCTGTCAATGAGGTAAGCAAAATAATCTTGTTTTTCCTTATGACAGTATTATTTTGTTTACCCCTTTGGCAGATTATTTTGCTTGTTTTTAGGGAAAATTTCTCTTAATTTTGGCATATTATTGCTTTAAATGAGACATCATGTTTGCTTGTCTAGAAAATTCTTTTTGATTTTAGAATTTTTAAATATTATGACTAGAAAGGCGAAAAATTTAAGAAACTTTTTTGCAGTGTGTTAGCTGAACTTTTAGTTGGTTTAACTTTAACATTTTTAAGTTTTTAATGAATCTATACCATTATTTATTTATTTATTTATTTTTCAGATTGGGACCAATATGGCTGAGTACCTTCGTTCAAAAGAGTCCATTGAATCTCCTTACGTGCTCATGCTTGGAGACAACCACAACTTTCAAGCCTTTGCTATAATAAATGGCACAGCACTTGAGCAAAGCACATTACTTGCTGCAGTGGACATTTGCTTTAAAGCATTTTACATTTTTGACGTGAACTACCCCAAGCAGTGTTCCCTGGTGTGGCAGTTTCTACAGACTGTGGTGTATGGACTTCCTGGGGAGGAGACACCGGCAGTAAGAGTTCTGCGAGCATTCATTTTTGCTGAAAAACAGTAATAATACTGTAACCTTACCGCTTCCTTGGTTTTTGTGTACTTCAACTTGTACTCTGTTACTTCTACAGTCTACTCTGTTTCTTCTACTTCTATCAGTTACATTACTTCAGTTACTTGAATCGTACTGCGATTAATTGTATTGATGACCTATTGTGACATTTTTTGTCACATGGTATGTTAATGTGATGCATATAAATGTTTGTGCACGTTATGAAATGGTTCCATACTTTAAATGTTTTTTCTTAGAAGTAAGTTTGACTTCAGTCAGTTTTATGCACTTTCATTATTCTAAATATTTTTCCTCTACAATGCAGTTAGATTGCAACTTTTTTTACGGATGTTTGCACATGATTGTAAAAGTTATGAAATATTTACCTATTTAAAATTTTCTATTTTAAATTGTTTTCTTTTTTCCTAACCTAAACTTTTTTTTTTCCTTTGGTGCCTTTTTATTATTATTAATTCTACATTACGTTCTTTCTACATTAAAGTTGATGATTTATATATGTTAGGATATGTAGATGTTTGTGTACACATTTGTATTTTTCAGTGAATCTTCTGTCAAGATGTTTTTTTTCATTATTCTGCATTTATTTTTCCTCTACTCTGCACTTACATTGCAATTAATTCTTACAGATGATTGATGCAAATGTTATGAAAAGTTTTTATATTTCAAATCTTTCTTTTTCTTAAGTTATTTGTCTGACTTAAGTCAGTGTTTTTGTTAAGCAGTTTGATACATTTTCTTAAAAAAAATTTTAATGCTAAGGTGAATATGTTTTAAATACAGATGGACACATTTTTACATGTTTTGTCAAATAAAATTCTATTTCTGAAGTATGTATCACTGTGAATTGTTTTTATTTTAGTAATTTTAATCACTAAAGTTTCTAGATTAAATTTCCTACCCATTTTGGGTTACTTTCAACCCAGCAGTGTAGTTATTTTTAACCAATAGTTGGGTTAAAATCACAACCCAGCATGCTGGGTTAGACGTGTAACCCAACCTGCTGGGTCAAATTAACCCAGCGTTGGGTTTGTCCCTTTTTGACCCAGCGCTGGGTTACAAAATAACCCAAATTGGGTTGTTTTCAACCCAGCATTTTTTAGAGTGCATGGGGCTGGAGAAATGAAAGTCCAGAAAAAAAATCTGTAAATGCTATTAGAATCAGACGGACAAACAGTAAGATAGATAGATAGATAGATAGATGGATGGATGGATGGATGGATGGATGGATGGATGGATGGATGGATGGATGGATGGATGGATGGATGGATGGATGGATGGATGGATGGATGGATGGATGGACGGACAGAAAAAAGAACAAATGTAATCAGATAGACTGATGAATGTATAGATTTCATTCATTCATTCATTCATTCATTCATTCATTCATTCATTCATTCATTCATTCATTCATTCGTTCATTTGTTCGTTCATTCATTCATATACTGACACAGACATTCATCCACCCACCATACAGGTTGACCTTGTCCAGGTTTGTAGGCTCTGCACCTGCCTTCAACATGTGCATACATAACTGAACTTACAAGCTTCTGATTCAAGCTACAGACGGGGCCTCCAAAGAAATCTTATGTTTTGTTAAATAATATTTTGTCAATATTTATCTCTCTGGTGTTTCTAGTGGAAATACAAACAGAAAGTTGGGTGAAAGTACAGAAAAATGGACAGACAGATAGATGGATGAATGGACAAATAATTTTATAAAGAAAGATGGATGATGGCATAGAAAGATGGATAGACAGACAGGCATATAGATAGATAGATAGATAGATAGATAGATAGATAGATAGATAGATAGATAGATAGATAGATAGATAGATAGATAGATAGATAGATAGATAGATAGATAGATAGATAGATAGATAGATAGATAGATAGAGAGAGAGAGAATTATAAAATCTCTTTATTGGCCAGTAAACTGAGGCTCTCAAGGTATTTTACCATGTTAACTGACTGTGTCTCTGTAGTCTGTGTGACCTTTACTATGACTGAATTCCAAGAAGAGGGAAATAACAGATGTGGGAAAATATGTCACTGTCAGGGTCTGCTGACAAACACTATGATCAGTCCATTGCACTGACAGCTCTGACAAGTTTACGCTTCAAATGAAGGGGTGATGGCAAAGTGGTCCATTAGTCTGTCCAAAAACTTCCCTCACTCTCTCTTTATAGGAATTTATAGGAACCCTGCTCAGACGCTCTAACTTTTGACTGCTATTTCACAGAAATGACTCATATTCCTATTGTACATTACATTATGTGTGTAACTTTTACAGATACTGTAGAGTTCATCTCACTACCACACATTTAACTGGAAATGTGAACGATTTACAGCATTAAATAGGATTGCTCCTCCGAAAATGACATTTCTGTCATCATTTACTCATGTCAATGCAAAATTGGTTTAATTTCTTGTCCTATAGGCTATATATATACTGTTGTTATATGCAAAAGTTTTAGGCCAACATTAAATCTGTTGTTTTACTGATGGTAGAATGAATATATGTGACATTTTACCACAAAGAAAATTGAGATTTAGAGGTTGAATAAATTATCTTTTAGTTGATTTATGGTTTGTTAGGTTATGAGTTTAAATTGTTTTGTTTTAATCAAGACACCTGAAGGGCAATGTTGGAGAGAGTTAGTCCTGATTTGAGCTGCATATCTATCAATGTTGTTAGCAATATTGTCTGAACTGATGGACTTGTGACTGTTGAAAAGTACAGAAAGGCATTAATCCATTATGCCATTCCTTTTGGAAAGGACTTCAGTGGTAACAGTTTTCATTTACAGCTAGATAATGATCTAGTAATAGCAGTGAAATTCTATTTATAGAAAGAAAACAGCTGATGAAACACTGACTGTCATGAAATGGCCTCCGCCGGGTTCAGACCTGAATATTATAGAGGTTGTATGAGATCACCTGGACAGAAAAAGAAAGATAAGACACTCTAAACCTAAGGAAGAACTCTGAAAAGTGCTACATAAATTACATTATTTCAGAAAAGGTCAGGGCAATAGAAAAAACAGTTCAAGCTGTGCTTGCTGCCAAAGGAAGCCACATTAAACACAGACTTTTGCTTGAAGAGGAAATGTTGTGCTGATATTGTTTTAGTACATATTCCTATATTTTTTGTTCATTTAAAAAAAAATTGACTGATTGATGACATATCGTGCAAAAGGTCAGCAAAGCTGGTATAGTGCTTAGGACTTTGCACAATACTGTATATATAATTATAACATAGATTTTTTTCTATACAACTATACTGTGTTTATTTTAGCCAAAGTTATTCAACAAGAATAAGCATCAAGGATTAGCATCAACTGTTTATGTCGAGCTCATTTCTACCGCTGAGATTCAGCTCTACACCTCACCTAATCTACAAAAACAAACACTTACTACTGGTAATATAATTAAAGTACAACAGCATCTAGCTGTGTTTAATTAGCCTTATTAAGCTCATTCCCCATGCTGTGAAAATGCAATGCCGATCCACATACATCAGATATCTCAGGTAAGGATCACAGTGAGTGTGTTTTATGTTCTTTGACCAACATTCTCTCACTCAGACAATTAAAATTCTGTCAGAACAGCTCACTGAGTATCTGTTGAGTTATTATTTTCTGAATCTATCCATGCTACACTGCTCTATCCGTTTTAATAAGTCTGCAACAAAGCTTTTTTTTTTTTTTTTTTGTATTATTATGCCCGGGGAAAAAAAAAAGATTTCAAGGATGTAGGCTTCTTAGGAGTATATAGTCTATTTTTGGGTGGTTTATAAAAGCAACATTACGTCAAGTGCTTAGCAAATTCCAACCTTACCCAGTAACACACTGATTAAAATGACTGTGTTCAAATCAACCCTGCTGCTTTGCACAACTTACAATGTGCACTATATACAGTATTCTGAGCAAATTCTGACAGTTATAAAGAGCTAGGTTCATCATGATTAAAAGTCATTTTAAAAGATTGTAAGAATCAACATATCCATCAAATGTTTTATAAAAATTTCAAAAAAACTTTTGTTTAGAAAATTGTTTCTTTTACATTTCTATATATATAAATAAAAAAATCATATTCATCTTCATATAGAATAAGACATAGGTACACGATAAGGGACCTTAATTTGGTTTCCTTTCATTAAAATGGATAAAACTATCAAATTTATTTGATTCATTTATCCTTTATTTTTCCAGAATTTTTCTCTTCTACCAGGGGAGTCATGGCCAAGATAACTGTAAAAATAATGCATTGCCTAATTTAAAGATAATAAAACATCTGAATCACAAAGGGTTATGAAATATGATTAAAACATCTTAAGCTCGCAACCATTTATGCAAAAAATATATTTTTTTTGGTCCCCAGGTCAATTCTTCTATACAAAATGTTTTGTTTATTTTATAGATGGCAAGAAAATACATTTTCATTACATTTCATTGGGGTATTTAAAAAACAACACTTTCAACTAAGAACAGAGAACATTTTATGCATTTGGGCTATTCATTTATTATTTATTTCAACTGTTCAAAACAGGTGTCAAAGTACATTTTACCAGTATTTTTGGAAAAGAAAACAGTGTACCCATCAAAAAAACTTAAAACAAAACCACTGAAAATCAATGACAGTGTGCATGCATATTATGTGTGCAATCTACAGTCATGTGTGATTATTTGACCATGGGAAGAACAGACGCTCACTATAAGAGCTGTGCACAGAGTTGTCAAAAACTGGGCTGGCATGCATGATACAGTGGTTTTTTTTGGTCATGCATGATACAGCGAAAACATCGCTACGCACTGAGCCACCGTGCCACCCACCTGTAACTCAGAAAGCGTAACACCACTACATATCAGCACACTGCCCACAAAGCTATTGGTGACAACAAGACATTCCTCTTTAAAAGCAAAAATGTATCAGGTATATGTAAAGTAACCTATTTGGTTTTAATTAATTACAGCATACTAATGGAGCCCCACTTACATTACTGTATCTCTGGAAATTAATCAAATGGGTACAGTACTTTAAAAAATGAAAATACCAATGTTGAGTTTGCTAAAATGTAGAACAATAATAGATATTAAGGTATCTTTAACACATTTTGAAAAAGCAAAAAAATTCCTAAATAATAACAATCCAACATTTTAATTGTTTTTGTATGTTATATTACTCGCCCACTAGCTCTACTTCCATTGTCATTTTATTTTTTAAAATATTTTTTGTAATAAATTCTATTTAATTTCATCATACAGCAAATGCTAAACTGAAACTTTCTGCTCTGCTTCTTACCTTACAACCTGAGCTAAAAAATAAAAAATTGTGCAACTCAGTCATAGTATAATTTTTCAATCAGATGATTATGCTATGGACCGACTTAATCATGATGTAAGATCTAATGCATAACAGATCTAGAGTGTCAATAGCTTTTTCCATCCACCTATTTTTATGTGTATTTTGGATATGTGCATAAAAAAATTTAAAAAATCGGTGGATGAAAACACCAGGATGCGCACATATTTTGAAAATGCGCATAAAAGACATGTGCATAAAAGACATATAACTGAGTAGGACAAACTTTTTATACGATAAGAAAAAATGCACATAAACTACGATGGAAACACTTTTACCAAACAAATTTCAGTCTGTGCATTAAAAAAGGTCATGTGATTGTTAAAAGATTGGTCATTCTAAAATACCTTAACCATTTCAGTAGTAGTATTTTATATTATAAACTACCTACAGAATCGAGACTGTCTGCGCTGCATGCATGTCTTACGCCTTCAAACGCCACCACGTTTATCACATGTTGGCATTTGTCTTCTGAGGCGCAAGTCATTTTATAAAAAAAGAAAGGATTCACAAAGTGTCTCCTACTGCAGCAAATTCTGTTTTTGCTTTAGATATTTGGCGCCAGTTAATCAGGAAGTAATGATTTTGCTTTCTTTGACTCATTAGAATGAAATGCTGCTTTATTTGCACGTCTTTTATGCAATATTCTGGTTTTGCTCATAAAGTTAGTGCGCATCTTTGAATGGAAACATAGCTATTAACAAACATCGTATTATGAATGTGCGGCCATTATTCTAGTTTTTGATATATTATTTGGCAAAATGAATATTCCTCTAGGAATAGGATAAAGTGTCAGCACCTCCATTAGACACATTCAGCTATAGTGAGTGGACAGATCAAAACACGCTGTCCCTCTTCAGATCAAAATCCATGGGAATCAAAGGCCACCGAACAGCCAATGCGACCTGACAGCAGATAGTGACCATGAGCCTTCGTAATGAGCACAGAAAGGCCACTGGCAAACACAACTCAGGAGTAATAATGTCCTATCTCTCTCTCTCTCTCTCTCTCTCTCTCTCTCTCATCCCTTGGCTACCTGATCAGATGAATTAAAATGCAAACATAGCTTGGCAAGCATTATATGCCTTTGCCTGAAGCACTGCTTTAATGCTTTAACATAAACAAGAGCAGCAAGCGAAGAGAGGACAGAGAAAAAGACACACACAGAGAGAGATAGAGAAAGTTGTAGAATATTCAATGCCATACAGGAGGATTGTAAAACGAATATTTCATGTCTACCAGATAAATATATGAAGCTTCAGAGAGAATTATTCACCCTGTTCCAGCGAGTTCACACTTTTGCTAATGAACTGTTCTGTATGCTAGATGTGTGTAGGTGACAAAAAAGGTAAAGGCTAATCATTATTAGTCTTTTGCAAGTCATTTAATTCTATATAGTCAAGTGTGTCTGATTGCTTAATGAGAGTTTGTTCTTTATGCTTCACTCAGCACACTGTTAATGAGAGAACTGTGATGATTGACGCAGCACGGCATGCATCACAATGCATGTTGAACCAAAGTAGAGTTACACAATATCATATGGTGTGTTTTAAGCAAGGAATAACTGATGAAGGGTCTTTGAATTGTTAGAAAATTATGCACATTTGAGGTGAAGGAACGCAAAGCAGGCTGGACATTATTTAAAAAAAAATTCAACACAGTGGGGTCCATTATACAGGTTATGCTACAATTAAAACACCAGTAGACACTGTTGACATCTTTTGTATTTCAAGACACAAGGTTTTTGTCTGCCAACAGCTCCAGTCTATTTAGGCTGCAAGTTTTCCACACATCTCATTAAAAAGTAAATAGTACACCCAAAATATGAAAATGACCAATTTGATATAAAATTTATCCTGGCTCTTCCATGCTTTCAATGCAACACAGGTTCATTGTGAAAATGTAACCCCATAGACATTTCTGCAGAGTGCTAATTATGTTGCCAGAGCTACGTGTGGCTGCATTTCATCTTTAAAACGGATGCTTCTGTTTCTTTTTGTGCTAAGAAGCTGACCATTTACTTCCAAGTGGATGGCTTTTCCGCTGTCACCAGTTTGCCCAGTAACCATGTTGCATATGTCGGTAGACTTGAGACGCAGAAAGGAGTTAATCGTGATGATGGGGTTCAAGTCCAATGAAGAATGGTTCCAGAAAGTGGTTAAGACAAAAACATAAGGCTAAAAATAAAACAAGCTAGTAAATAACATGGTGAGAATGTGGTATAGTCTTAAAATGTGGTAAGACTTGTGGTAAGAAGTGTTTTTCTTTTTCTGGATTGGTTTTGAAAACACTGTTGATTAGGTTTAGGGAAGAGGGTGATCAGTGCTTTTGAAAACCCTATCGGTTGGGTTTGGGGAAGGGGGTGAGTTAATCGGTCAGTCAGTCAGTCTCACTCGACAGAGGATGGCACTCGCTAGAGAAATTTAAGATCTGAAAAAGTGTACAAAGCGGCCTTTAGTGGATTTGCGATGTATTGAATATCCATACCTCCTGGAAAGCATTTCTCCAGAAATGTATCTAGAAGTACGTATCTGTAATGAGCCTGGGTTGTTTATATTGGTGTTGAATATTGGCCTTAATGTTGAAGCTTACAAAAGTGCACAAATCGATCATGAAATTAACCCATACACCAATATTTCAGATTTTTAAACTACAAACTCCAATCACTGACTTCCATTACGGTCGAATGTATGACTGATGTATATGACATACTGTATGACACATGGTGAATGATGGTTAGACACATGTACGTGGCACTCCAAGATTTCAATAATGCCAAGTAAACTGATAGTAGGTTAGTACACTTTTGGGTGATCTATTGGGTGATCTATTCCTATAAAAATCTCAGTTTTGTTTGAATTGACACTCTTTGGCATTCTTGTGAAACAACTGAAATAATCCATAACGCAGGCAAGACCTGCATAGAATTACTCTAGCTGTGCGGTTTCAGGAAAATCACCTTAGAATATTTATCAGCTAATTAGAATCAAGCATTCAATAGCCCCATAGGGTCTACTTGTACATGTACATGTATTTTGCAGAATTGCGGTATTACAAAAATTGACTGACACATACTGTATATACACACTATCTCTAACACTGTAAGGATCACAGGCTTCTGTTACATCTATGTTGTTTTCCCTCCAGTCACCTTTAACCTTTACTCTTTCGTCACCTTGTTCATACTAGGAAGAACATGACAGAATCACAAACCTCCTGCTCTTCTTGTCATCTCAGTCACACCTGAGATCAAAGACAAAGTACTGACATTTTGGACAAATATCAGATTGCTCCTGTTCATGTGTGTGTGTGTGTGTGTGTGTGTGTGTGTGTGTGTGTGTGTGTGTGTGTGTGTGTGTGTGTGTGTGTCACTGCACTCATCTCCTGCTTTTATTCAGCACCCCACAACTTTGAGGAAGGGAACTAAGTAACCTTTTTGGCATTGGATTAATTATTGTTGTATTTTTTTAAGCAAAGCTGATGTATATACCTGTATAGTATCCATCAGGGCTTATGTTTTACTAATCTAATCATTCATTAAATAATTTATTTATTCATAGGCCAACAAAGCATATCATTTTGTATTTGAAGTAATTTTGTTTTATTTTATATTTATTTTCAATTTAGACATAAAAATTTAGACATATTTACCATAAGACAATTTAGACATAAACAAATGTAACACATTTCAATGAATATATTACATTTTATTTTAAGGTTTTATTGTTAGTGTAAATAATAATTTTATTAATTTAAGTCCTGAGTGACATTAATTTACTGTGTACTTACTATATGGTAGGGGTTAGAATGCTGGTTAGGTTTAGACTTAGTTGCATGTAATCATGCATTAAATGTTATTACTATAGTAAGTACACAACAAGGACACCTTAAATAAAGGATTACCTCAATATCTTACACTGCTATTTATTTAAAGCCATTTGACATAAGATGGGTGGACACATAGACACATTAGTGTGGGATACACTTTTTGCTTGCTTTATGCACCAGACACTTTGTTAGAAACACTTGCTTTTCTATTCTAAGCTTTTTAACCCGGATGCACTGTTAAGGATGTTTTCATCCACTCTAGGGTGATTTTGTGTCTTAATTTGGCCATAACTTTTTCTGTGTTTCAGCTAGCAGAATGGTTGTTGGTAATAAATTCTATTTTGACACATATTTTAAGAAAATGCTTTGAATGAGAGTGAAAAATCTAAATATACATCTCAGCTCTCAGAGCTACATGGAGTAAATAAAACAAAAACTGTGTATTTATGCACCATCAAATGTAGTTATAATGGAAGTCAATGAGGCAAAAGCAGCCACCAACAAACAGTAAATTAGGGAGAAAAAAATTAAATCTAACAATGCATCAAAGCAAATGTTGTTACTAATCGTTCACATGTCCAAGACTGTGATAAGTGGTAAAAAAATCCAGTCCACAATTACTTTTTATATTAAAAATGCGCCATTTTGTGTTTTTTCACCAAATTAGTGACAAATTAGTAAACTTGGCAATTAAAAAGTTTACATCCTGTAATTTTTCAAACAATTTAGTAGTTTTGATTAGGACTGATTAACAGATTTATGCAATTAAAATTTGAAAAAAAAATCTGATGCATTTTTACAGTGGTTTAATTAAGTGGATGTTTTATCCCTAACATAACAAAAGAGTAGTCAATTTGAAAAGTGCACAAGGGTTAATATTTTTTATTTTGTTCTGTTTTCAATAGATATATTCTCAATGCTTAAAGTTTTAAATATTTTATATTTGTATATAAACTGAAAAAATGAAGGGAATACTTGGACTTACATTGCATTAATTAGGTGTCCCCTTTGTTTTTTGAGCAGGATTTTTTTTTTATATTCTCTATAGCTATAACTTCTATATCTATATCCACAAATATCTATTTTTTACTTCCTATTATGTAGATTCTTATTGATATTATTATTGTTTTTGAACGTTTTAATATTAAGGAAACCTGTTACACTTTATTTTAATGTTACATTGCAATACAAAAGTTACATTGCAATTGCATGTCCACTAATTCTCATTAGAGAATTGTATATTATACTAAGCAGAGAGTCTAGTAATACTGAGAATTACTATTGCAATTTAATTGCAATCTAACTGATTATTAAAAAAATGTGTAAAAGGGCTCATCAAAATAAGTTGATACCAAACTGTTTAATTCTAATAGTGACCAGTCTTTGCTCATATAACTGCATCTTGCTATTGAAAATTTTAAAGTTTTAATGTAGATTAAAACCTAAACATCAACTTCTAAACCATTCCAAATGCTCTAGCTTAAACTTCCAGTTCCAGTCCATTATTCCCTTTACCGGCTCAATTGGGTGTCATATACGTAAGAAACCCATAAGTAACTTCTAATCGTGCTGACCTGCCGCGGTAACTGTGCATCTTTCCATTGATCTAGTGTGATTGATAGCAGGTTTGGGCTGCGGTCTCGAATGATTGCCTATCCACCCCAGAGCCGGTCTCGGTTCAGATGGGCTTTATGAGTCCAGGCCTTTGAATGTAATTAGATGCATTTGTCTCTGCCATGTTAGCGGAGCTCTAACTGTAGCCCACAGAGAAGCCGTCCCTTTATGAGACGCTTAAGACTAAAGCCACCGTCCCGTCTGCCATAGATCAGTGATACTAATCACATCTGGCCACATATATTTATATTGCTTTGAGTGTACGTGTATGTGTTTCATAAGACTCTAATTTGTAAAGTCACAAGTGTTTTTCTGAGACACACGCACACACTTAAAATGTAGTATAAGGCACGTATTTAACTAAAATGTATTTCCTCTATGCCAAACAATTTTACATTCAGTCTATAGAACTAAACTAGGACCAATTTTAATTTACTAGTAGTTTTTTAAAGGTATAGTATATTTTCCAATTAAGTACTAGTGCTAACTCATTCAAAACAACAGATTATTCTTTAGATGCAAGTGCCCTTTTCAACTCAGACATTATGTACTTTTTATTAGATATGTTAATTATTAGTTTAGTTAATTATTCATATTTATTATTAACTAATCTTATTATTAGTTAATCATTTTGTAGATATAATATTTATTATATACTGTATTGTTATATAAATATACTGTATATTCGTATATTCGGACTGTCATTGAAAATCTAATAGACATAGAAGAATGTCCCAAAAATAGACTACTTGTGGTGTTGTTGTATGAATGTATTTGATTTGCTTTAGCCTGATTTCTTGTGTTTGACAGGGCGAGGATATAAAGACTGAGCTTGTTTTTTTTTTTTTAAAGATGTCTAATAGATGTATATATTTAATTTGTACAATTAATAAGTATAGGTACTAATAAATAAGCTACATTCTAATTAATAAGTAATAAAGTATTAAAAATAAGTAATAAACTAAAACCATAGTATTGAGGATACTTTAAGGTACTTTTGGTAAATATGTTCCACTACATGGAGTCCAACCTTAAAAATTCAGTACATGTAATTAATTAACATTACTTTAAAATAAAGTGCAACCCTAGAATCGATTTAATGGGTAGTGTTCCTTTCCGATACTAGTGCTAGATACAATTATTAAGTACTAGTATCTAAAAGGAATACTTTATTTAATGAACAGGTGGTATCTAATGAATAAGATGTAGTATCTATTAATATGAACTAGTATTTGCCCAGTACTGGGTTGCAGCTGGAAGGGCATCCACTGTGTAAAACAAATTCTGGATAAGTTGGCGGTTCATTTCACTGTGGTGACCCCTGATGAATAAAGGGACTAAGCCGAAGGAAATTGAATGAATAAACTATTATCTAGTAAATAACTATTAGAGTCTATTTGATAGGCACTGTAGACGTAAATAATGGATAGAACTATAGCGAATAAATGCTTAATGAATAAAAACTACTATATGGGTAAGATACTATATAAAAAGTACTGGTAGAATGTGTTTTTAGTGTTAGTGCTTAAATGTGTTGTCATGAGAGTATGCTTAATGCAGCCCAACTTAAAGATTAAATTCAAAATGTTTTAATAATTGCATATTACACATTAAGGATGTTCTGAAAAAGTGTGATTGGATGCAGTAATGTAGCATTTTTGGTTTTATTGTAGACAGACATAACGTTGAAACTAGCTGGAAGCCTGTGAAAGCAGGGTGTGTTACACATACATTGGCTTTAAAACTAGTGATAGCCACAGGGAAAATCAAATAGTCTGATACTGTAAACGCACACAATATGTATCCCAGGGTAAACTACATCTCTCGCCCACACTTCCATACAGGCTTGCTTTCTAATAAAAATGTCAAGACTTAAACTGGGTTTTAAAAGGTGAAAATAATGTGTAGGATGCTGTCGCGAATGTGTAAAAAACCATTTACTCTGCAGACTCTGGATTCCTACATAGACTAAATTCCTATTCTAGAATTAAATTATAAACTAAATATATTCTAGCATGAATTTCTAAGAGACTGCTGAACTATTTTACGTTATAATTTAAATAAATGTATCATGTCCTATAGAAATGTTAACTTTAATACTTTCTTAAAATAATAAAATAAATATATATGTACACATTTTTTTCTGAACCCACTGGCAGATATTTGCAGTTATTAACTGTTTGCATCTTAAGTTAATGTATTTTGATTTAATAATCATTATTTTTTGCAGTGTGAACAGAAGGTAGAGTTAAAAAGTTTTATTTTACATTTCATAATCATAAAACCTGCTGAAACCCTGATATAAAAAAGCAATTACTTTGTAATGCATCCTTCTACAGTATTAATATTTTAATATTCCTTTTTGATCAAATAAATGCAATCTTTATCCACACAAAAGAAACATTTTTTAAAAATGTACTTGACACAAAACGTTTAACAGTAGTAAATAAATAATTAAAAATAGACAAAAATGGTACTATGTCTCTGGACCTGTAAATATATGTTTTTCCCCCAATTGAAACATACATTGTTCATTTCCCAACAACTACTTTATATTAATCAGCAAATCTTCATTCATTAGACAGAATTCCCGCCACCTGAAATCTCAAACAGCTTTCCTACAGTACACTGCGATGGGTACAAGTGCTTAGCATCGGTTAACCAGATTAGGGCACCTGCTGGTAAACAGGCTCCAACAGCCCTCAAAGTCCAATTCAATCTCACAAGAAGCAGTGAAAATACCTCCCTGCTGCTGCCAAAGAGAGCCAGACAACATCACCGCTGTAATCCTATTGCAAATCATGCTGAATACAGACTCGCTCTTCTGAAGCTGTCCATATAAAGACGAGGATTTAAGCTTTCAGAGAAAGAGGAGGCGAGTGGATCTAAAAGTAGATTTTAAAGTTATATATAACCAAATAATACTAGAAAATAAAAACCTATTGAAAGTCCTGATTTAATCATAACTGTAAACATTAATATTCATCTTCTAAATCTATTTCTGCTGCCACTTTCTATTAAGTGGCCTTAACTACTATGTACTTGCAACAACAAATAAATACAATATATTTAAATACTGTGTTCATAATGTATTGCAGAACACTTCTGGTGCTCTTGAGGTGGGATACGGGTAGGGTTAGGACATGTTTGGACATGTTTACATGGATGACATGTTGGACAGATGTAATTACATGCATGTATTTAATCAGTCATAAGTAGAATAAGTAGAAAACATGAATTTACACACAAGTATATTGCAGCAAATGATTAATTTCAGTGTAAGTACATATTAGTTGAGGGTACTTAATATAAAGTGGGATCAAATTCCTTTCTACTAACATAAATTACATTCCCTTTCGGCTAATAAAACAAACAAAAATAACTTATACAGTAATATATATTTAAAAATATATTCATATATTATATCTTTCAACAAATCAGATATACAGATCTAATCAGATATACTGTAAATCTAAGTTAAATATCTAATGAAGTTTCAAAAACAACTTTCTGATTAAATACTGTCAAATATGAAAGGTCAGAATGGCCATTCTCGTAAATCAAGAATTGTGAAGAGAGGTGTCAGCAATTGTGTTTAGGTGTAAATATCAGGCCTGCTTTGAGCATCTTTAAATGACTGATGAAAGTTCCTGATCCATAACAGACACTTTGGGTTGATAAAGTGACCAAGAAGCTTTGTGTCATCTGTATTTCTGTGTGTGTGTCATTCTTGAAGAGAAATCTAAAGAGAAAAACACTACATAGCCTTCTGGACACTCATTACTCAATACATTTGTCTTTTGCCATTGCACATTTAGTGGGCACGCTTGTGGCAGTTTGTGTTTTTAGCACATTCACTTTGTTCCAATGTTAGTGAGCTGCCCGCTTTTTTTCTGTCATCTTACGGTGCGCTGCCCTTAAAATGTGAACAAATTCTTTCCTAGGATGCACTGTGATAAGCTCAAACTAAGAAAACAGTAGCAAAACATTTGAATAAAACTGCTTTCAAAAATAATATGCATAAAACTGTAGGAGAACAGTTCTGAACGACCTGCTAATGCACACTTTAACATCCCATGAGGGTATGGAAGAAGAGTTGTGAATGGAACTGAAAAAGGTGCAAACTGGCAGTGAAAGTCACGTGACAATGATGGATATACTGTAGAGCATTTACATTGTGTTTATATTGTACATATTATAGAACATAATCACACTTTTTTCCCTTGTTAAATGCAGTGCCTTTAAACAACTCAAAAAGAAGTACATTTATACATCTAACATTTGAGCTGATGCTGTTTGTTACAACAGAGAGGAAGGATGCATGTGTTATATTGGTTATGAAAATGTTACTTCTGCTTATTTCATATGACTAAATATATACTTATATCCATAAATAACCTGATATATAAGGCTATGCATCTTATTTTACAACTACTTATTATAAAGTCATTTGCCATTATGGGTAAATTACCAGGAATAGGCAATGGCTGCAAACTGTCAAATTACTTGTGCTAAAAACAGTTGTATTTATGCTAATACATAAAAAAAATTCAGTCCAGCAGCCAGAGGTGGTTCGGAAGACCTACCCCTCATTGACAAAGGTCCAGAATTTGTCCTATACATGAGCTCATTTGTCCTGTTTTGACTGCGATGCCATAATGAATTGTGAAAATAACCCATCGAAAAAAACCAAGCGCAATCCTGTTTTGGCTGTCGGTACAAAATTTGGGACACCGAATTTGCCAATTTTGGTGCTGGCCAGTTGGTTATTTGCCTAAAAAATAATTAAGGGGTACACTTTTTATTTATTTAAATACGTTAACAGACTCCTACATTTTTCTAATGATATATGATGTAATAATTTGTATTTTTTAAAATAAGTATTGTATTTTTGGAATATATTATTAGATTATTTCTTTATTTTAAATCTTGGGGAAATGTTTTTGGTACGTCAAAAAGTTTTTATAACCATCCAACAAGCTAATCCAGCAAAAAAAAGTGCTTAAAATGCATTATTTAAACCTTACAATTAAAATAATGAATGAGGTGAATAACTGCAAAAAGAAAGGAAAAAAGGAAACACTCTTTTCACCAGGCTGGCTACGGGCCTGAAATATTAGAATAAAATACAAATGTGTTCGTAAGGAGTGGTTTTGCACAGCTTAAAATCAAATGGTAAGGATTTAAATTATAAAGGCCCACTCTGAAATATCAGGTGGATATAAGATTCTGTATATAAAAGTAAAAGTAATGTCAAATTTGTGTGGATTTCCTGTAATCTGGCTGCAATCTCAGTCAGAAAGAATAACTTTTTACACATTCCCTTCACTTGAGATGTACGTTATTAATATTTTTCAGAATGCTCATACTCTGGATTGTTATGAACACTCTCAGGACTGTTAGTCCAGGCTGTGAATAAATGGAAATAATGTTATAAATAACCTTCGGTTTCTTGCGCAGACTGACCATTTCTCATTATCTTTTATGTCGACTATCAAACCTCTGAATTACAATCTGTGTGTGTTCGGTCACACACTCACACATCTACCTTCTTGTGTGCTGAACTGAAACCTTTCCAAGCACCAGCATCTCTGTCAGACTGTTGTCTCTGTGAGAGAAGAGCTGAGTCACCCTACCAACCCCACCGTCAAGGTTTTACTGTCAAGACACCTCGAAGGACGATGAAAGTGTGCGTCTGGAGGTTATAGAGAAAAAGACTTTTTCTTTGCATCAAAACACCTGCATCAATGACAAAGGCTAGCAGTAATGACCCACTGTTGTTTACAAAACCTGCTCAACAGGTTGCCTGTGTGTGTACCAAACACTTATTTTGTATTCCAAAGCCTTTCAGAGTTCTCTAACCTTGTCCTCGTCTTTGTTTCATCCTTCATATGCTTGGTTAATCAGAGCTGAGCTTATAAGGTCTAATATTCAATTCTGGCGAGAGTGTTAAAGTCTGTTTGAAATTTAAATTTACAATGTTTGTTTTGGTAGCACACATTGTTATTCTTTAGGTGAACAATAAATCCTTGCTCATAAAAAAAAGTTTTGATAATCTTAAATCAAAGTTTGAACATTTGCTTTAGAGTTTGGAGTGGTTGACCTTTCATGTTGATGTCAGTTGGATGGCTTCAGACACCATATTCTTAACCATGTCACTTTTGCCGTTAGTTTGCTATCAGGGGAAAAATCCTCAAAAAGAAAGCTCCACCCCAATCAATATTCCGTTTCAGTAAGCAGACTTTAAAGCTAATAATGCCTAGTGAGCACCACTCTTATTTGAGGTCACGTTAGACATAATTTGAACATGGCTACCTTCAAAAAGCGAATTAATTTTGAAAAAATACAAACTTTTGTTTAAATGAGCGGTAATATTCTAAAATTCCCTGGGTGTGATGAAATCTAGGAAAAGGGAGAGATAATGCTGCATTGACTTGGAATAATTTAAATAATGTACTGTATTAAGCAGTTGTAAGCAAAAAACAATACACAAACTGGTCTACATACATAGATATCACCGTTTTGAAGAGCAGGTGATCTTTTGTTACTACAAATTCCCATGAGTGTCAAAACTACCAAAGCTATTTCTGGAAGCTATCAACATTATACAAACTGTTTTAAACATCAGTATTTAGCATCATCCACTTGGACATTTAGACACTTATTTCTCAGCAAGACAGAGTTTACAGACATTACAGGACAAACTACACATTAAGAACACTTAAAGCAATGACAAATAATAGATTCACCCTCCATTTGCTGAGTGAGCGATCCAAATCTAATGATCCAATTTTTGCAATTTCAATTTAGACTGAAGAATCCTTTAACTGGATGGATCTGCATACATAAAAGCCTTCTTACTCAGTTCAGTGTGAACAAAAGGAACAGAGTATAAAAGTTCTTAGAATGAAGGAAATAATTCTCAGAAGTTTTCTGTTGTAAATAACAGCAGCGGTATGAAGGCATCATACCCAAGATAGCAATCAAATGCCAATGCATTTCTCTCCTAGACTACAGAGGAGGCCAAGCTACTCTCTTATACAATGTACAATGATGAGTTTAAGGTTTAGAGTCAGATATAAATCATAGTACACCATGGTAAACAATATTGAATAAAGGGAAAAGGTATGATGATGTACATTGATTTACTACATCACTGTAATCAAGCACAGAAACAACTTTCCTTCTTGCATTAAAATAGACAAAAACGAGTCCCTAAAATAAAACCCTCGAACACTTCTCTGTGTAGGATCATTTACTACACAACAAGTTTTTCTTTGCATCAATATAGTCTTTGTATGGAGACAATGACAAAGGCTAGCAGTGATGATCTGCCTTTATTTGAGTTTTGCACCTCTTACCTTGTCCTTCTCTTTATTTCGTCCTTCATATGCTTGGTTAATCTGAGCTGAGCTTAAGGTTTAGTCCATCTTTAATTCTGCTCTATCTTTTAAGGGACTATCTCCTCACCTCTTGTGACTCTTTGAAGGGCACGGTAGGCTCTGCATGTCTCTGTGGATGTGTACACATGCGCGTGCACACTTCTCTATTCACAAAGCTCGTCCATAACTTCAGCAAAGCAGAGGACAAACCTTCTCTGCCAAATTACAGCACACAGGGATCGATGAGGCTTTATTTCAGGGGCAAACACTGCTGGGTTATTGTGCAGTGTTTTTTTTCTCCTTCATGTGCTCAAAGAGGTTCCTTTTGGATTCTGATAAACCAGCTTTTCAGAGCTTAATGGAGAGCTACTTATGTCAAAAGGACACTATCAGGGTCCAGTTTCAATGAGATGCTTTCACTTTTTCGGATGTTATCTTTCATGCTATATAGCTTTTGGTAAATGTTTAAAAAAGCTTGCAGAGTTTTATTATATTATAGAGCAACATAGACATACACAGGTACCTGTATACATTTCTGGAGATCGCGAACTATTTAGCCAGAGGTATTTATGGCTGCTTTTTGTAGGGATGTGCCGATCAGGTTTTTTTGCCCTCAAGTTGGAGTCCGAGTCATTTAATTTTGAGGATCTACCGATATCCAAACCCGCACTTTTGTGAGGTAGCTTGAACAATTAAGTAATAAACAATATAAATTCTTCACTTTAGAACTTTAGTGAAGTTTCAAAAAAAAAAAAAAAAAAAAAAAAAAAAAAATATATATATATATATATATATATATATATATATATTTAAAATACCTGGCAGGCAATCCTAATTTTACAAATCTCACAGTTTGCTATGGCAATGTTGTCGTCATCAACATAAAAATACCTTCAGACCACAGACATTCTGCAGCACTTTCTGCTTCAAGCTGTTTCTGTGTTCTACTTTGCTGGCATTTAACCAATAGTGTCTTTGCAACAAAGTGATGTCATGTTGCATGCGTTGCTATTTCTAAGTGAAGTAAAGAAAGAGGTTTAACTCTGTGGCACCACATAACTATAGATGAGTCCTGATAGGGAGGTAACATTCAATTCCAATCGAGACTGAAACTACGTGATCGGGCCAAATTTCCAATCACATGATTGGATCTGGACATCCCTACATTTTGACTTTGAAACAAACACTATGGGGCGGTATGGCGCCGTTCCTTTTTGCACAACCAGGTGACCGCTTACCTCCGTGTGGACGGCTTTTTCGCTGTTTCCAAATTTGCCCAGTAGCTCGTCATGTACGTTGTGAGAGTTGACTGTGACAACGGGGTTTGAGTCCCGCGAAGAATGGTTCCAGAAAGCAGGTAAGACATAACAAAGCGGAAAAAAATAAAAAAGTAAAAAAACGGTGAGAACCTGGTAAAATGTGAAAACGTGGTAAAAATTAGGCGGCTGCAAGGGCTTTTCTTTTTCTAGCTTCAGAAAACATTGTCATTTGGGTTTAGGGAAGTGGGTGGTCGGGTCAATAGTTGCTTTTAAAAACATTATTGGTTGGGTTCAGGGAAGGAAGAGAGGGAGTCAATCTATTAGTCAGTCAGTCGACAGCGACCACTGGTGGATTTACCCGAGAAGAGCAGGCTCGAATGGAACTCATGAGAAAAATTTGAAATCTCAAAAAGCTTACAAAGCGGCCCCTGATGGATTTGTGAATACAAAAACTGCAAAAAAACGTAGCTCCTAGGACATATGTGGCGCTCTCCAGAAATGTATATATGGGTATGTTTTCAGAAAGAGCCTGGTTAAACGAGCCAAGAGAAATAACTGGCTATGAACGGTCTAAAAAAGTTGTCTGTAATATCAGTTTTCTCACTCAAACACTGTTGTTCTAGCTGAGGCCTGGAAGACGTTGAAGACGTTGTCGATTTGAATTTATATACAATAAAACCAAAGCCCTTGTTACTGTATAACTATGTATGTAATTACTTGGGAAGCTATACTGTATAAACCAACTACAACTGACTGCTCCGTCTGACCAATCAGAGCAAAGTATTCTCATGGAAAGGAGAGGTTTAGAAAGATCAGATCATTGAATGAATCGTTTCCGACAACGTGAGAAGGAAAATTGATGCTGCAATGCATATTATGTGAAAAGTGAAGTGTTTGTTGACCTTGAATGGATGTAAACCCATTCTAGTAGACCTCCAAAAGAAACCTTTAAAATACATTTACATTTATTCATTTTCAGAGCTTTTATGCAAAGTGACTTACGGATGAGGATAAAAGAAGCACTTTAAATCAGAGAGCAGTGACAAGTCTATTTATATAGACCCTATCTGACTCACATTTAAAGAATTAAATGTTGGATTTCTATGATTTATTTTGATTTAATTTAGTATTTTATGTAGTCAAGTAATTCAACTTATTGTCATATTAAATACTATTTTATAATATGACCAATTTAATTATGTTGTCTGTAAGAGTATAACGTTACAGTTTTATCACATTTACAATTTAAATTCATTCAGCATATTATCGTCCAAAATCAACACAATCCCGGATCTGCTCATTAAAAATGCTCTTCATAGACACTCATAACCCCATGGACCATATAAATAACCCTCTTCATGTGAAGTACACAGGAGACGCATGTTTCGCCATGTTTTTAAGATAATTATTATGCTCCGGGTTAAAAGAGAATTCTAGGGAGACTGAATATTCTTAGAATTGTTTTTAGAGTAGTTTTCCAATAGTAGCCATGTATACATACTGTATATCTGCAAATCTACATTCTATAATGGGCAAAAATAGGCTGTTGAAACCCAATAACTCATAATATTTAGATAAAATATGGACAAGTTCATTTAAATTATACTTTTTTACCCACATTTGCGTAATGTATTGTCCATATTTAATTTAATATTGTTAAATCCAACCTATATTTTTTCAAATTCAAAGTTTTGCATTGTATTAATGCAAAACTATACTGTATATGCACCCAGCAAGCATTTTTAAACGATGTCTAATAGATGTCTAATAGACATCTAAACATAATAGACATCATCTCGGCTAAAACAAGGCTAAACTTGGGCTGTCTTTGAAAATCTAATAGACGTCTAAGAATAGACCAAAACAAGACTAGTCCTCAAATAGACAAAAATGAATGACTACACATATAAATCTGTCTAATCTGTCTATTTGACGACTAGTCTAGGTTTGGCCTATTCTTAGACGTCTATTAGATTTTCACTGACAGCTCATTTAGCCTTGTTTTAGCCAAGCTGTCTACATTTAGATGTCTATTAAACACAAATTGTTTTGCTGGGCACAGTTTTATCTAGTACACAATATAAGGTATGAATGTATGACACTGAAATTACACATTGTATATAACATATTAAATTAAATTATGTGATTTTAATAAGGCTTAGCGTTAAATTAAAGTATATTTATAACACTAGTCTCTCCACTGACGTATTTATAGTTTCTTTTTCCAGCAGCCTCTTTCTCTCCACAGAAAAAATAAAAAATAAATAAGGTTCAGCCTTACTGGATTTTAGGCTTCAGTACCTGAATTGAGAGACAGGTATGCAATTACTGACCCATTCCTGCTGTCATACTCGCACCGTCTATGTGAGAGTCCTGTTATAAAGTGGTTGTCCACTTATCACCCTTTCTCACGCTTTACTCCGAAACAGTTTGGCGACCTCTGACCCTTGAATGCAGTTGTTAAAATCCATCTATAGAGTTGATACCGAGGGATTGTAGCCATTATTCAATCTGAGAGTCGGCGGCTGAGAATAAGAGGACATCCCTCATTTAGCCTTCTCGTTTTCTGACACTCATGCTTGTGCTGAGGGAATTTCACCTCTCAGAATCTCTGAACATATTCTTTCTCTAACCATTTATGTTTTGTATGCTTACGTGCATCACTGTATTTGATCAGAAATTAGTGACTTGCGGGATAACTGTGGGTTGCTCAAAGGCCAGGAGGGGTTCTGCGCTAATTACGAAAAGCTATTTCTGTGTGTCCACGGGGGTTGCTGTAATTCACCGTGTTTTGGATGTGAAAGTATTCACAGCTTCTTGTATGAATAAATGACCGTTTTCTTTTCTCAGGACAATACAGTCCAGCAGTGACTGCACACCAGTGCTGAGATTATTGTTACATTTCATTTCCTTACCGGAATTTAAAAAAGAAAAGACTTCAATAAAGAATTCTAAGCAATGAGTCAAACGAACCAGACGATGAGTCACAATATTATAACACTTGAGTCAAAGTACAAGACAAATCTTGTAAACTCTGGTGTACAGAAATTAATAGGTGATTCATTCCATTGCCAATGACGTTATCACATCTCTCTCTTTTTTGTAGGTCTTAAAAAAATTATAAAGTGATGTTTTTGAGTGAGTGCTCAATGCACAATAATTGCCTGCTTCGAACGCAAATACTGCTACCAGTCTTCTGTATTTTGTCACTATTCTTGTGTGATACAATTATTTGTACAACACCAACATAATTTGGCTTTTCCAACCAGATTAGTACTTTTAAGGCCATGTGCATGGAAAGTTTACTTTTTTTAAATGCACATATAAAGATGTATGTATAATTATTTATTTATTTAGATATTATTTTCTCAGTGGCCTATGCTTGGATCTTGAAACTTCTAAGTTCCATCCAAAGCTTCCACAAATAAATTCATATATACATAGTATTGGGTAAGTTACTTCAAAAAAGTGATTAATCAGTGAATAACTAATTACACATTTAAATTTGTATTTAAATTTATTTTTTAATTACTTTTACTGAAAAGTAACTTAATTATTAAACAAGCCCGTAGCCACCCTGGTGAAAGGGGTGATTCTTTTTTCTCAACCATTTTTCTGTACATTTTTGCCATTATATGCCTCATTTTCTATTTAATTATGACACTTAAATACAGTATTTTAGTGACATTTTAAGCACTATTCTTGTGGGATGGTAATCATAACCACACTTTTTGACTATTTTAGCAAAAAATAGCATTCAAATCAATTTTAAAATGGAGATTTTTGGTGCTTCATACCTTGGTATTGGTATTTTTTTTGCTTCAAGAATAAGGTCCAAGATTTGGAATAAAAATTACTAGTAAAATATTTTCTCAACAATACAGTTGCAAAAGATGACTTCTCTTATGTCAGATTGTACATTTTCTTGCAAAGCTGGATGTTGGAAACATAAAAATATTTGTTAGCATTGGCCAAAACTGATTTACTGAAATCACACCAAAGCGACAGCCAACAGAGGATTCAGCTTGATCTTAAAACCAATTTTAATTGGTTATTTTGACCATGATGGCATAGCAGTCAAAACAGGACAAATGAGCTTATGTATGGAGCAAATTCTGGACCTTTTTCAGTGAGGAGTGGGTCTTTCAAATCTGTAAAATGAACGCTATAGGGTGGTGTAGCGCCGTCAGTGGCATGCGTCTACATTGCTGTCCCCATATATGTAGACCTGGGTACTTATTCGCAATGAGCCTGGGTTGAATTCTTTAAATGTTACTCAAAGCAGACCTATTAGCATCGTTTGAAACGTAACAAGGAAATTAAACATCATATATATCAAAATAGAATGGGTTTTAACGAAATGACAGTTTATTTAATACATCAGGGGCGCAGAATTGGCATGGACGAAAGGGACGTGTCCCCACCAATATCCAGTTACTCAAATGTCCCTGCCAATAATTTAATTGATTTCAAAATAAGGTAATGCTCTGTCAACTCCTAACCTACACATGCACAGTCAAGTTCGCTCCTAGTTCACCATAATACTATTAACTAAGACAGTCAATTAATTAAAATTCAGTTTTGATTTTGACTTCCATGATTATAAAAAAACAATAATTGGGATAAAACAGTTAAATTGCGTTTCATACCTCTCTAGATTTCTCTACACTCATACCTCCGCAAAGCCTGCAGTAAAAGTTACTGCAAAGACTGCAGTAAAATCATGTAAATTGATTTGTGCAGCATGGGACGGGATTGCTTTTGTATTATTAAGTGTTCATTTTATATTATTAAGTGCTTTAATCATGTTTTTAAAAGCGCAAAACAGAATTTGTGATGTTTAATGTATAAGGTATCTTATAAGTGAAGGACCTAAAATGAAAAGTAATCCCTTACTTTACTTGATCAATGGAAATTTAATAACAGTAAATTTTGTAACTAATACACACAACACTGCATACAACACATACACATTTAGTTTTTTGGCAACATTTGGCATTTACTAATAAGTTTTAAGTATTGGGAATTCGTATTAGGATGAAATGCATTACACAGGTACGTTCTTTAACCAGTTATTTTATGTAAAGAATTAAGGTTATATTTGTGAATCAGACTTATTAAAGCTGTTTCTCTTGTAATACACAATCCAATTCTTGTCAAGATGCAAGAAGGACCAGCAAGGGGGACCAGCAGAGACTATAGATCTATAGCTTACTAACTCTCTTCTCTCGCTAGCACATGCATATAACAGCATTACAATAGTATGTACGTTTGTTCGAGAATAATGCTTTTTTTTCTATGAACTCGTGATGTGAAAGAAGAATCATTTGTGGCTGTAATCTGTCTTTTCGTGCCAGAAAGTGTTGTTTGTTAATGCAAATCCAGATTTAAAAAGACTCTTTCTCTCTTTGTGTCTCTCTGTATTATCTCTGTGTCTTTCTGTCAGTTTTCTCAGCCTCCACACCACTCAGTGAGGAAGAGGCCTGTCAAAACAGCTCTCTCTCTCTTCGACACCTAAACCAATGCATTAAGATAGCCCATTATGGTTCCTCACGCTCAGCCCAAATGCTCATTGTAAATCTCATGTAACGCAATGACACAACAAATCTCCTTAAAGGGTTTTAGAACTTTCACTTTTTAATTGTGCTTCATGGCATCCGTGTTTTTAAATATGCTCATTCTTTCAGCAAACATAATCCTTGGACTCGTTGTTGTAAAATGGGGTTAAATTAATGCAGCTAGCTCATTTAGGCATAGTTAAGAGAAGCTACTTAAGTTTTAATCAGAATGAAAGGACATTTAAGTGACCTTGAAGGACATTGTTGTTAGTGACAGACAGACTGGTTGCAGTGTCTAAGAAACTGCTGATCTACTGGGATTTTTATGCACATCCATATCTCCAGTAAACAGAGAATGGTTTGAAATGGAGAAAACAGGACAGTTCTGTTGTCAAAATTGCCTTGTTGGTGCCAGAGGTCAGACAAGAATGACCAAAGTCAACTGATGTCAACTGATAGAAAGACAACAAAAACTCAAAGAACTCAAATAACCACAACCGAGGTCTGCAGAAGAGCTTATAAACACAGCACGTAGATGATGACAAGCTTAAAGCAGCAAAGTGAGCCTTCAAATCACACAGGTTCACTCAAATTGGGCAGTAGAAGATTAGAAAGTAGGTTGCAAGGTATGATAGATTTCTGCTTCTTTATCAAAGGTTATTTATTGTTTCTGACCATGTCCATTTCTTTATGACTACAGTAAACCCACCTTGGGATGGCTATTTTCAGCAGGATAATGCTGTTATGTCATTTCATCCTCATTGGGGTCTCAACTGCACTCCAGTTCGTCATTGTAACGTACATAAGTGCACAAATGCTTGCATTCACTTTGAAGATGTGTTCTCTTCATGGATGAATACCAAAATCCACTGTACAGGTGGGTAAGCATGTCAGTGTTGTGATTTAAGTGACCAATGGTTTTGGGTTATGATATGGCCAGGGGTATGTTATGGACATTTGCATGTTGTTGATGGCATTTTGCATGCACAGAGATACTGCAACAAGATCCTGAGGCCCAGTGTTGCACCATTCATCCACAAACAAAGCTCTATGTTGCAAAGTTCTCCATGTAGTTCCTGGAAACAGAAACCTTCCAGTTTTTGCATGGCAAGCTTTCTGTTCTCACCGAACATATCAACCATTGAGCATTTTTGGAAAACTTTGGATTGGCATATACAACAGCGTGTTCCAGTTCCTGAAAATATCTAGCAACTTTGCACATCCTTTAAAGGAGAGTGGACCCGCATTTCACAGGTCACAATCAACAACCTGATCGACTAAGGAGATGCTAAGGAGATGTGTAGCATTGCATGAAGCAAATTGTGGTCATACCAGATACTTACAGGTGTATAGTATACACTGTATATGGTTTTCTGGTTTCTTTGAATCTTTGTATTCAGCTCATAAAAATGGTAACGAAAATAAAACTGTTGTGTTTATATTGAGTGAATATTCAGCCTACTCCTCTCTATCCTTGCAAAGCTTTCCAGCATCTCTCCTCCACCCCAACTCTTCAATCATAATCTATTCCTATCCAATACTAGGGATAGAGTGAGGTCTCTGAATCAGGGGAGGGCTATAATCTGGACCCGAAACCCTCCCCCAAGAAAGCATGCTGGAATATGCAAGAGTGAACTCATATTTCAATATATGTATGACATGGTGCATTTTGATACCATATAATTTGCAAACAGTGGGCACAAATGCAGTGGTGTTTCAGAATATTTTGTTTTAGTTTCACTTCGTTGCCTTTTCTTTTGCTAGTGTGGTCTTGTTCACTAGATGGCTTTTGCCTTGTGGTTTACATTTCTCTTGTGCGCAGAGAATTGCAGGCGTGTTACTTTGCCAATGTTGAGTGCCCTGAAAAAAAGGGCTTGTCAGAAGGGCTTGTGTTTGGGGCTTGGGCTTGTGCTGATTGGCCTCTCAGAACATTTTGTTTCTTTGAAAGGTAATTTGTTATTGTTTACCTTTTGAATTTAGTTAATAAATGTTCATTTTGAATTATTTAGTTGGCTGTCTGGGCTCTAGGTAATGTTGCTCTCCCTATCTGGATCTGGACAATGTAACAAATTGTGAGATAAACATAAGAATCAAGCAGTAAAATCTTCTGAAGAGACAAAATTGCTTTATGTGATGAACAGATTTAATTTTGACTGCAGACATTACCCGAGGCTCAAACACGACTGTGTGACTTGCAAGAATAAGCCTCATTGGTTCATTTTGAAGTTGCTACGTGACACATAACAATGAGAGTCATTGTTAATCACAAACTAAAAAGATGTACCATTGGCGTACAGTAGCATTCATTTGGCCATATTTCTGAGATCTGCCCAATAAGTCGACACATTTATAGAGACATTATAATATAGAATTTCAGCAGGGTTAGAACTCAGAGGATGTACAGTCACAGCTTGACATGTCTTTGTCTGTAACACAGGCCCCACAGCTGTCTCCAGAAGCAGAAGAGGTGTGCACTCCAATCAAATGCATCACTACAGACACTGGTGTGAAATCTCACAGGGCTGAGGGAGGAACGCGGAAGAAGGGAACAAAAGGAGAAAAGAGAACGAGAGAGCTAGTGAATCGATCCAGACACAGCGTCTGGAACGGCTAGAGTTGTAACCCGTGAAATGTGTGCACGTCCCATGTGTCTGCAGCACTCGTATAACTCAGAACCGACACTTTTGTTGGAGTTTGAGAGCTCAGAAATCACCTAATCAAGGATTTCTTTTTTCCTTCCAAATAACTTTAAAAGTATTACAAACTGCATCAAACTGTTGTAATTCTACCTAACACATAAAGAAGATTTCAATAGCTTTTTCAAACTTTTCACATTTTCACCTGCCACCAAATAGAACAAAAATAACAGAGCTCACGTTTCGCCTGAGGAGGTAACCATAGCAACAGTATGCCACTTGAGCACTTTCCATTAGGATCAGAGTCAGAACATTGGCAAAACCTAAAAAAGTGTAATTAGTTTTTGCTTTATTCACATTCATTGCAAGGAAACTGTTGGAAACTTGAAGAATAACTGTGAAAATAATATATCTTGTCACTAGGGTCACGACTTGGCACATGACTCACCTGAAGTACTATAAATTGCCAACCCAGCCTCATTCTGAAAACGTACCCCTATATACATTTATGGAGAGCAGCAAATACATCCCTAGAGCTATGTTTTTTGCCGTTTTTGTTTTCACAAATCCACCAGAGGCCGCTGTGTATGCTTTTTGAGATCTCAAATTTCTCTCGCGAGTCAACTGACTGCTGACTGCCGCTGTCAACTGACTGACTGACCGATCAGTCTTACTTTTAAATAAGTTTATTTGCTATAAATGCTCATGTTATTCTGTGCATGTATTTTAGTTTTATACTGTACATTTGAAAATAATGTTTTTGTTTTTTGAGCATGTAAAATTAGAGGTACAGTACATATATCTGACAGCTTGTATTAAAGGACAAAATTGTATTACAAATAATATATAAATGAATTTATAAATATAAAATTAACAATAATTATTGTGTTGTTTAGTAAAATATTAAATTGTATATGGAAGTCATCATCAATGCACTGTGATGCACAAGGATATCGAATTGAACTGAATTGATGACATAATAATCGTAACTGAACCAAACCATGAGACCAGTGTAGATTCACAACACTAGCAAATAATCAAGCAGTTAAATCCAAGATTTCTGAAGCTAATTTTTATTTAACCTACAGATTTAATTTACATTTACTTATTTATTTATTTATTTATTTAATAACATAAATAGACGCACAAACGCTACCATGTTAAATGCAGGAATAAGCCTCAGTGGTTTATGTGGATACGTGAACATTGCCATGTGACACATAAGAATGAGTCTCATTGGTTCTTGCCAACAGTGAACCTCATCTTCTTGCAGAAGCTCAAACATTCTGTACGACATACAAGAATGAGCCTCACTGGTTCAGGTAGAAGCTGCTTTGCACAAAATAACCCTTTAAAGACAACTAATATTCTAATTTTTATTCTTGTGCCATATGGCATGCCCATTCAGATACTTCCGAATCATCTTATATTTCATTCCGCACTCACACATTAACATTTAATTGGCTTAATAATACATTCAAGACAGCCTACTAAATATTCCATCATTTATTCATTTATTGCATCCAGTAAAAAATCTCAAATGAAAGTATAGCGCGAACATGCAATTCCATAGCATCATTCTCGCTCCTGTCTCCATGTGAAAGAAAGTTTCCTTTTGTGTTGCTACTATCAGAACACTCTTGAGGGAAGGTGATTGAAAGGGTGTATAATTTTCATCTGACAAGGACTCCATGAATAAGTCATTCTGCCAAGACGTGCTATAAAACCTAATAATTGACTTCTGGCTGTAGTTTGTGTGTCTGTGGGTGGTTTGCCTCTCATGTCATAATGTAGTAATGGGGATGTGTGTGTGTGTGCGCAGGGGTTGTCAGATCTCCCAGAGAGGCATCAACGGAGGCATTTGATTAGATGGAATATGGAAACATCACTTCTTCAGTTACCATTTGGGTCTCATAAACCGACTTTAGTCACCAACCTCTTAAAGGTCAACGCAATGGGCATTTTATTTTTTCAATAATAAATGAAGGTGGTTTAGTGTTAGTGTATGAAACACGGTTGATAAAGGGAAGCTTTTTGTCATGTGTTTAAGAAATGTATTTATTCTTGAAGCTGTCAGCACTTTTCTTCCATCTGCTTATAGTCATTCAAATCATTGTGCTGTAGGAATTACACCGGCAAATGCCTGAGTGATTGTGTTCCGTGCTTTTCATTAAAAATAAACCCTGCGAAGGGGGAAAAAATGAGAAAAAGAATGAAAAGGGAGAGCAGAAATGAGATTGAAAAGGGGAGAGAGCACGATGAAATGGGCACTCATAAATATTGTAATTGTCCAGAGGTGGGTGGCGGAAAGTTGACGGTGATTGATTGACACGGAACACTGTCTGACCCTTAAAACGGAAAAAATGTTAAAGGGTTTATGAGAGAATATGACAGAAGAGTTTTTGTTCAGTACTTTTCCTGCGGCACACAAGATAGTCGATGCATCTGTACTGTGATAAGAGACATTCAGGGTATTTCTAAAGTAAATGTGGAACAATGGGGGAATTAATATTTATTATAAAAGAATCTTGACTCTGCAGTGACCAAACCTCTTATCAGTAGAGAAAATCAAAAAGGCCAAATTAAGCTTTGCTGAGGAGTATGTTTTGAGGACAGTGAACTGGTTTAAAGTTCACTTTAAATATAAATTATGTCTTTTACATTACATGAGATTATTTCATCCTTGACAATTCCCTTTTTCACTTGGCAAAATGGGAGTTGGAGTGAAGCTAAACATATTTAAATCATGAAATGACAGCCCAGAGTCCTGATCTAAACCTGATTGAGAAAAAAAAAATTTGGTGACAAAGTTATGGTTAAGGAACAAACAGTCAGTAAGCAGTGGATGAGACTGAAGAGCTGATCAAGATCACAGCATAAAAGCATAAAAGAGAGAGAGAGAGAGAGAGAGAGAGAGAATAGTTATGTCCTGTGAGAGATTATGATGTCTGTGGGAGATTCATGAAATCTGTGGGAGACCTATGCTGAAATTGTTCATAAAATGGGCCTCTAAATGTCCTACTCATTTTTGACTGATGTAAATTTCAGAAATGTTAGCTGTGATCTTATTTTGTGCGACAATATATTCTGTTCTCTAATTATAATATAACATAATATAAAATAATATAATATAATATAATATAATATAATATAATATAATATAATATAATATAATATAATATAATATAATATAATATAATATAATATAATTGTTTAGTGACTGGGATGCTGAAAAAGGAGTGCAGATCCAAATGCAGGTTTATTAAGAGAATGGTCAGGCAGGTAGGGGTCAACAGGGTCAAACAGATTTATATAGGTAATTGAGAGTTGTAGTCATTAAACAGGCGAATAGTCAGTACAGGCAGCAAACAAGGGTCAAAACATGACAAAGCAAGGCAAGGAAAGAGAAATGTTTCATAATGTTTACAGTAACAGTATAACAAAACTCAGCCACTGGTATGTGTCGGCTTTTAAAATTTATGTAATCAAGTCGGAACAGCTTCAGCTGTGTGTTAGCAATCAGCAGGAAAAACAGGTGTGAGTTTGTGGTGCATGACAGGATTTGTAGTCCTGAGTGAAAATTCCAGCAATCTACAAGCCTGGATAATTGTGACGACAGTATAATATATTTTTTAAATCACTGCTAACATGGTAAACCCACTATTAAAATTATTTTACATTTTAAACAAAAAAAATTGTATTACTTCTAAAAAAAATAAAATATATATATTTTTATGAATTATTGCAAAAGTGGTAGTAAGAAGTATAATTTGAATTTAAATATGCATTCGCAAAATGGTTCCACTGAGAAATAGGCATCTTCATCAAGGTATAGCTAATGACCTTTGGGATATGTTGAGCTAAAACTTTGCAGACACATTCTAGGGACACTCAAGACTTCTATTACATCTTGTAAAAAGAGCCTAATTGGTCCCCTTTAACTCCAAAAATGACAAAGATCTCTCTTTTTTTGAACAAACTACTCTAACAGCATGGCCAAGTTCAGTCATCCTTGACTAGATTTTATTTTTGTCTAACATATCTCCCCCATTGCCTACAGCAGGTCCACTCTGGTCTGAACCCTCACGTCACCTCCGTTCCATCATCTATCCTCTCAGTGTTCAAACTAAAGCCCAAAACATTCGCTTTATGAGATCCTTCGGCACAGTGCAGGAGGTAATGAATGGGGCCGGCTGTGGACTTTGATTCACGTCTGAATCCCTGTTGTGAATTGTTTGTGTCTGACCTCAGGTTATTTGTGACAGAGCTTCAGACCATGTACAGCAGGAACCAGAGAGGTAGACAGGAGGAAAGGTTGCTGCTCTCCCCAGTGGCCGCAGCCTTAATTGGGATGACGGTTGGAGTGTCGGCCCCTGTGTGTTGGATGGATGGTTTCAGGCTTGAGTGAACAGGTGAGTGAGTTTAATCTCAGCTCAGAGCCTGGAGAAATACGACCTCACACTTCTGAAAGATGATTGGCACTTTAATGTGCTCATAGCATGGATTTAGAATGGTTTCTTTTTTTATTCTGTTCAAAAGGCGTCAGTTGTGTGTTCAGCTTTCTTGCACTTTTTCTTTCAGTGTCCCACTCAGAATGAGATGTTTGTTTTTGAGATGCCAGTCTTCCACGGATAGAAAAAAAATGGATTAGCTATAGAGGATTCAGGATTTTCATTATAGATAGACGTTTTTCTCTTTCTTTTTTACATACTAAAGTTAAACCATATCTAACATATACTGACAGGAATGGAGTTAGAGAAGAGGAGAGAGATTGGGTACAGAAAAAAAAAACGATTGCATACATAGAGAACTAGTTATTCTCAAGAGATTAGACTGTGAGCTGCTTCACTGCCTTCTGAGCTCAAATAGCAAATAACATTTCACATGGCAGACTTTGATGTTAGCAAGATGCTAAGCTAACTATCAGCCTGTCAGGCACAAAATGGGGCAACATTTTTTATTTTTTTTTACTCTTTCATTGTAATTGTAAAAATTCCCAAAGATTCCTCAAACATATCTGGAACAGTTCCTCCTCAAGGTATCAGTGTTTCTGCTGTTATTCTGTATTTTATAAATTTACGCTATGAGAAAAATTTCCAAGATTCCAAATGTTGTTTCCACTTAAATTTTCATTAGCAATACAAAATTAAAGGAAGGTTGATTAGCGATAAAATCAATATCAGTATTTATTGACTGAACACCACTGTTAATATCAATTTAAAAAAAAAAGTTTGGTATGAGGTTTCGGTATGAATCGCTATAGTTTTGTTAAAATGTAGCTGCTGAGCAGGCGCCTTGGAAGGAATCCCAATAAGCTTATGGGTGTGAGTTTGTCATTTCCAATGGAGGTGCGTGACTTGCATGACACGCACATGGGTGATGTGCACTTGGTGTGCAAGTGGTGCACAGGTAATGCACATGCATTTTTTCCAGGTACCCTTAGTTAAAAAACATTTGAACTTTTCAGAATGCCGCAAACACACTGTAAGTAAGTAAAATGTAAGTAGAACCAACCAATCTGCTTCACACTTAGTATGGAAAATAAACATTTCAGTTATAACTGCAGACTAATTACCTGAGACAAACACCTAGCACCCAACCACTGCAGTACTTTTTACTTTTCTTAATAAACTTGCATCGGAGCTGCAGCAATGTTTTGTCTGTTTGTCATCCTTTGAGAAAATGGTTGATGGTCGCCTAGTTACTAGACTCCACAAAAAATGGTGAAAAAAAATAATAATAAAAAAATAAATAAATCGCACACTCGCGCTTTTTACTTAAGGTCAGAATAACAACACATGCGAAAATGAGTGCCGTCGGCAGCAGTGAGGAGATTGTAAATAAAAAAGGATGTACTATGTCGCCAGAATGGCTTTTTTGGTTTCTTGTGCATCCCAGCCACTAGCTCCCCATCTGAAAAAGTTTTTAGCATAGTGGTAATGTAGTCATCCAACTTCTCAATTTGTAATGTTGCAGTATGTATTTAAACAATGATGGTTGGTTCCTTTTCTTGAAAGCTCAGATTTGATAACCAAATTTGCTTTGTTTGCAAAGTTTGAGGTTTACTGTATCATTATTATTGACACCTTACAGATGTTGAACTACCTTTACCATTGCACACACTTTATAACATTTTATTTAACAAGTTTAATGATATGAAACGAGATATCATTCTTTTGCAATTTGCCCAGCCCTAATGTTGATTTGAACTTTCCAAGAACATTAAAACTTCAAGTTTCTTAATCTTGCATAAACATTATTTTTAAGCTAGCATAATGGCCCTGACCAATTATTTTCAGCTATTTCTTTCTTTTTTAAACAATGCATTGTTTTTGTAACATTGAATTGAAACTTTCCAAAAACTTAAAAAGCCAGTTTCATTAAACATTATTTTAAGGTTAAGAATATTTTCGAAAGACTGGAAGGTGCTGAAATGGGAGACTTTCATGTTAGCAAGTTAAGCTGAGCTTATTATTACCCTTTCCAGCCTGATCTCATGAGGAAATTAAGTATTTTACAATTTTTCAGTTTAGTGGCTAATATTATGACTTCAGTCATATAAAAATGTACGATTTTAAAAAGTAGTTACTTTTATTGTTAAACCATAGCTATTTTTGTAAGGGACATTATTCTAACAATCTGTAAAATTTGAGTGTTATACAGTAGGGGATAATGTTAAGGATCATCTTAAGTACCACAGCATTAGGTAGTACCAGGCAAATAAAATTCACGTTTTGATGAACATTCTGAGTCTGAAATAATCTTTTTATTCAGAATGTTGTTTCTTGGGATTAAACTTGAATAAATAAATAAATAAATGAATGAGATATGTTTTGTGTATGTGTATATAAACAAATGCTTTGCATTTTCTTCTGATATTTTCACAGTGTACATATTGGTACAATACAATTGAGTACATGTGAATATTCTTTAAATACTGTCTCTGGCTGGCAACAGGGAAAAGATGAGATTGAACGATTTATAATAATTTGGTACAGAAATGGAGATGTGTTCTGGTATTGAAAAACATGCAGCTTTATAATTCAGCCGAAATAAGGCATCATAGGAGGCAGCATAATTTTGATTTAGAACAACATGAAGCTTAAAACTGCTGTCTACTCTATGTATGCAGCTCACAGTTCTTCTCTGTAAAAAAAAAAAAAAACACACACACACACACCATGGGATTCCTGCACGCTATAAATCTGTGAAATCGTTTAAGTTACGCCTTCCAAATTGACTTTCCAAGCAATTAACATGTATGTTTAATATCGGCGCTCATGTGCAATTCTCTTTGCACTCCATGCTCATTTACATCTTCTTTCTCCACCAGTAGCTGTGATTTTAATTAACAGGACTTAATCTATAATCAATCCTAGCCCTCACAGTTTGCATAGATAAGAGAGATCACAGATAACACTCACATGAATATATGTATTTAAATTAAAAACTCACAGAATGATGGATTATGATAGGAGCTCTGGAATTTTTCTGAAAGCATGAAGCTCTGTGTAAATCTCTGATGTGATGCTGGATCATGTATGATATGCCGTGTGATAAATAGACAGCTTATGTACAGCTGAGCAGTTCGTAGTATTTAATACGCCTCTAATGAATCCCATATATCTTTAGCAGGACTCCCAGACACACCTCAGCATGCTTGTGGTGTTCATGTTTACATTGCATCCCATAAATTAAGATCCATTTTTCCTAATTACTCTTGTTCTAATGAGTATTAATAGGTGCTTGTCAAGGAACAGGTTTCTAACGCAAACTTCTACAATGATAATTAATAATCAGGCACAAATTAGCCCTTTTTTAAAACAAAGTATACAGAATGTAACAATCAACAAACACCAAATGGCTTTTGGTGAATAAACATAATGGAGCGAATCACAAGTTGAGCTGCAATTGTATGTAGTGTGGGAAAAAAGGAATTTATGTAACATTACTTTCATTTCTTTTAGTTTTTATTAAATAAATGTATTGCTCTAAAGGGACTAAGCCGAAAAGAAAATGAATGAATGATTGAATATGTATTGCTTAGTGATATACTAACCAAACTTCTCTGTGAATTGCATGAATATTAATTAGCACTTTTTGCAAAAGTAGATGCAGCTGATGGAAATGCAGAGGCCTTAATGTCTAAATTTAACTTTAGCTCTGCAGTTAGACTTCCTGTGAGCAGAGATGGGCTAAACCTGAAACTTAATATTTGCAGTTAAGAAATTTTAAGCTTTTAACTTTGTGCTGAGAGTTTGTAGAAAAGAGGATGTATGTTTGGGTGTGGCTAGAGGACTGCAGAATGATTGACAAGTGATGAATTCCACAAAAACTCCACCTTTTAATATTAGTTGTGTATAAATACTGGAATCATGAAAATGCTTGTGAGTTGTTGCGGACCTCCCGAATGTAATAATTGTATTGTATTGGTGACAGACGTGACCCAGAGCTCTGAATATCAATTTATTCACTTGTATCTAATAAATTTCCAAAAATTTTTGGCATTGAAGAAAACTTTCTCTTGACTCTTCAGTAAACACGTAGGGAATTGGTTGATAATTCCAACAGTAGCATGCCTAATTTTTTGTATTTATTATTTAGTGCTGAGCAAAGATTAATCACAATTGATCACATCCAAAATAAAAGTGTGTTTTGACATAATATTTTTGTGTGAATTATTTATATTTGCCATATAAATTTGATACACATACATAAAAACAAATCAAAACTATATTGTTACACAGACTTTAAATATATATAAATATATTTAAGTATATATAAATTTAAATGTCTGTGTAACAATATAGTTTTGATTTGCTTTCATGTATGTGTATCAAATTTATGGCAAATATAAATAATTCACACAAAAATATTATGTCAAAAACGTGTGTGTGTGTGTGTATTTATGTATTCATAATAAAGATACATAGCTTACGCACACATTTTATTTTATGTAGTATTGGTGTTTTAAAGTTGCTTCACAATAACACACAGAGAAATAAATGATAGTCAAATCTAATTTAAAAAAAGCAAGCACAAACAACAACAACAACAACACATCTACAATAATAGGTCAGTAGTGTAGTTTGGCTCAATAACTGTGTCAAGTTCATCAGTTATAAAAGTCCAATTCAGCTAAACGCAGGTCTACGGAAAGCTATAGTGGCATTATTTAGCTCATACATTGATTTATTTTAGTTCAATAACAATGTCAATTCAGCAATTTGATTTTGCAATAAAACAGTGATCATAAAACATTCATCATCCATTTCACTTTAGTTCAAGCCTTGTTATCGTCGATAGTGTTGGTGTAATGAAGTCGATAGAAAAAAAAAGTAGTAGAACAATTTTATTAAATTATATTTAATTACATGGCTAAGAACAAAAATATGGGACATAAATACATTACATAATTTCTGATGTCGAAAAAACATGAAGTAATTTTGTATTCCGAACAAAAATCTTAAATAAATTATTATTATTATTATTATTATTATTAATGATAATTTTATTAATAATAATACAAATATTTTAATAAAAATAAAGAATCAATACTTGCAGCACAAAACATAAATGTTACATTTTCAGGTTATAGAAATAATATTTTTTTTTAATTAAATTAAATTAAATTAAATTAAATTAAATTATGTGACAGGTGTAGCAAAACATATCATTTTCAAATAAACAACTTTCTAATTGGCTCTGTGTTCGCACAATCATGACCAATCAGAAACAGCACTTTGCTCATCAGCAAGAACAATACCAGCTCTCGCAGATTATCTCCTCCTTGTCCATTTACATTCAGATGAAGTGAATGCTCGAGATTGGTTGTTTGTAGCTGAGGCCAAGATGCTGGATCAGATTATTTCAGTGATCCTGACGACTGAAACAGAAATCTTTAGTAGAGCTCATGGAGGAGGGAAGCAGCCTCATGAGTACGCAGAGGTTTTGTTATCGCTTTAATCATTGAAAAGGTGTTAGCCATGTTGACATTTGTCTGCAGTCA
Source organism: Danio rerio (assembly GCF_052040795.2). Taxonomy (NCBI): domain Eukaryota; kingdom Metazoa; phylum Chordata; class Actinopteri; order Cypriniformes; family Danionidae; genus Danio; species Danio rerio. The sequence continues at coordinate 19,725,539 of NC_141024.2, forward strand.
CTGCTCACTGTTCTAAATGATTTCCTATGAAATCATAACATTTGTTTTTAGGGACAATTCCCCTTTAGGTAGAACAGATTTGTGCATTAAGTTCACATTAGTTGCCAAATATTTTACAGTTTTAAATATTTTACCTGTCATGACCTGTGTGTGTTTTAATTATAACAATGATGATGATGATTATAATGATGATGATAATAATAATGAAAATATCTGCTATTATTATTTTATTATTATTATTATTATTAGTAGTAGTAGTAGTAGTAGTAGTAGTAGTGGTAGTAGTAGTGGTAGAAGTAGTAGTAGTAATAGCAGTAGTAGTAGAAGTAGTAGTCGTAGTAGTAGTAGTAGTAGTAGTAGTAGTAGTAGTTTTTTCTCTAGGTTGGGGGTGCTCATAGGAGGTTGTGTTGCATGGCAGAAAGTCAAGTTTTCTTCTATACAGTACCTATTATTTAAAACAAACTTGTTGACTGTAGGTGACACACCACTAACATAGGTGACATTGTAAAAGGGTCATGAAAGCTGCCACAATCAGTTCAAGTCTATCACAAAATATGAAGGGTCAAAGCAGGAGAGAAAGAAGAAAGTGAACAACTGTCAACTCATACTGAGTATGTTTACATGGAAACCAATAATCCAATTTTATTTAGATTAAGACACTACTCTGATTGAGAATTTACCATGTAAACATTGATTTTTAATTGTTTGTAATCCGATTAAGGTCATAAACAAACCAAATCAGATTAAGACGGATTATGGCGATTTTAGTCGCAGTATTAAAGTGCAGTACAGACATGTAAACACCGCAATCAAACTATTTCTGTGGTGTAGGATTTTCAACGCATTTTGCAACAGGACACTATATTCTCTGCACCTACCGAGTCAGTTAAGTACCACAGACAACTGCATCGTGAAATGCAGAGGTTTTTTTTCCCCCATATGCAGTAGTATCAAATTTCATTAAAACAACACTCATTTGTCACAGGGGCCATGCATGAAATGTTTCTGAATAAAATTGAAAGTGCTAAACTGCAGTTAAAGTTGACAAATTAAAAATGAAACAGCAAAACTTACATGAAACTCTGGAGGAAATGTGGATAGTGTGGTGATGCAATGACATTAATCGAATTATGTGCTGTGACATGTAAAATGGGATCATGAAAGGAACATAAAAAAACAACTCATGTAAACAGCTTAATCATATTATTGTCTTATTCAGATTAAGGCAAATAATTTGATTACGGATGTCCATGTAAACAGAGTCACTAACTAAAAATCAGCCATAAAATGAAAGGAAATGAACCATTTTTTAATTTAAAGTTTAGACACATGAAAGTCCTTGGGATGAATGAAGTGTAAATTTACTGATGGATCGGCTGATATAATTGGCTTTCGTCGATTCCGTGTATGTGAAAGTGCTCTTGTAAATGATGATCATTAGAGCCAATCATAGTCGTATCTGTTGAGCGCATAATCAAATTATCAATGACCAAAATTATTAATTAAGTTAATTTTGCACCAGGTGGTACATTCTTTAATTATCTGACTATCTTATGTCCAGCTTTCAAGATGGTGAAACCATTAGCATGTTGCTTTGTAAAGACTTCAATGTATCATCAGGAGCCACGTGTTCTTTTTATTTTGCTTTAATGTTTTTTCCCTCTCAAAGGGTTGCATTGTAACCATTCAACTGCATTATATAAAATCAGTTGCTGTGAAAAACTGAATTATCCCTTTAATAAAACATAATATCCCTTCCTAACTAAACTACATTACACATATCAGCAGTTTCCAGGAATCCCCCCTAACAACCCAGCCAGCATTTATGGCCTAATTAGTGTCTTTATAAAGACACTAAATAGGAGCTTATAATAAATGGGGGCTCGTCCGGGATGCAAACAGGGGATTTGAACCCCAGTCCCTCAAATACTGAGTATTTAGTTACATTCTTGCTCCAAAAGTGCAGTACAAACTGTTTCACAAGTGCAAAGAAACATTCATTTCACTCTAGGAACTCGCATGAGGACTGCTGCAGCATAACCGATGGGCTGTCATGGTTTCAAGCCAAATCCCTTAAGCTCCTCTTGAGATGTTAGAGGTTCTTTAAAAAGACTCGTCTCCAGCACGGTTAAAGACACTGTGCTACAATTACTCAAGGTCTGCTCTGAGGACACTCTTGGGATATATATATTTTTTGAGTGAGTGTGAAGAAAGCATAGTGGCTGCATTTAGCTAGTTAAATAGATGTTATTGGAGATCAACTTGAAATGCGGTTTGATTTTTTTCTGGTCTCTCCTTTTTTGTGTTCACCTTGCTTGTTAAAGCTTACAATGAAAACAAGATCAATAGATCTACATCAGTCTGTTCAATAGATTTGGGGTTTTGAATGAGTCTTTGTTGTTCTCACCAAACAAATCTAATTTTCTAATCAATTTTGCAAAAGAGCAGCAGCAGATTGCACAGGCATGCTTGTGCCTTTAAGTACATTTATTCTGTTTTATCTCAGAACAAATCCATCTGTTTAATCTAAATCAACGTCGTACCTTGTTGTACATTGTACACATCATAATGTGTTTCTGATGTCCACAGATGTGGTCGAAATGGCAGCAATATTGCATTTCTTTATGAAAAGCAATACTCCTGTATATCAAAGCACACTAAATCGAAAAGTATTGAAATTTTTAAGAGTCAAGACTCCTTGGCCAAAACTTGTTTGTTCAGCCAATTCTAGAAATTGGTCAATTATGTATCAGAATTACTTTTTGATTTTTCTTATCTAATTTTTTTTTATTTAGTTCAGTTTGAAATCACTTAATGCTCAGACAACATTCAAACTTTGTTTGGAAGATTATTTCACACACCCTTTTTAAAAATATTTTATGTGTTGCACAAGTCCAGCAGTTTTATATTGCTCATCTTAAACAATAAAATGTGATTAACATTTTGTAAATATTTATTTATTTATTTATTTATTTATTTATTTATTTATTTATTTATTTATTTATTTATTTATTTATTTATTTATTTATTTATTTGTTTAGTTAGTTAGTTAGTTAGTTAGTTAGTCTAAGCATGTGTATATGCAATTCACAACTGTGACTACACCAGATATTTTACAATTTCTCAGTTTCTGCATTGTGTTTATTGTTTTAAATTAGTTTAATGTTAAAGGGCACCTATTGTACCCCTTTTTCAAGATTTAAGATAAAACTTTTGTGTCTCCAGAATGTCTGTAAAGTTTCAGCTCAAAAACCCCATCAGATTATTTATTATAGCTTTCAGAATATTGGATTTTCTGCTCTGACCACATTGTAGCTGTTTTTGTTGCCTCTACCTTCAATGCTAGTTTTCCCTATCCACTGTTTCCACGTGCCTGTCAGAGTGTGCCTCATTCTACGCCTGGGCTGTGTCAAATAAACAGCATAGTAACAAACATGAAGGAAGCACCTTAATATTCACTGCTATATGGGTTTTCGTTACGTTAATGTACAAAATAAGCCTAATTTAATGACCACAAACTTGGATTGAAGTGTCGTCTTTTATAAGTGTACTGACATGTGGCTGTGGGGAGAAAGTAAAATTCATTCTTGATCACATTTGATAATGATTGATGATCTAAGAGCGCTGTACAGATCTTTTAATCCCAGTTGCTTTGTGCACCTCCTGTCTTGTTGATATGACTATACACGGTACTATGGAGACATGTTAATACATGGCTGTCAATCAATTTGGTGGTTGGGGAAAGCACACTCCTGCATCACTTTGTTGTTGGCCTCAAAATGGGAGGGATTTGGATCCTATTTTAATGTCAGAAATTTAAAAAAAAAGAGACTTATTGTGTTTCTATCACCCTAATACCTACACAAAGATGATTTTCATCCTGGGTGCCCTTTAAGATATGACATCTCCTTTAAACAATGCACACATCTCTGTGCATTCTTTCATAAAACTTATACCAAAAGCCAACCCATATTTAAAACTTTGTATTATACTACTTTAAAAGCACTTGTATTTCTTTCCAGAAATGCAAATACAGCCTTTTTTCAGGTCAGAGCTGTCTTAGCCAATAGTTTAAATTTTTTTAGCCAGCTTTCTCTTTTTCTATCTTTCCCTCACACTTATCCCTTTTGATAACACTCAGCAAAGAAATATATCTTATAAAGCAGTCCGCTCTGAAGTCAAGTCAGCACTGCACAACAAAGAACACAACAGCTTCCCTTCGGTTGCAGACGGAGAACGCCAGTCCTCTCAAAGCTGGATAATCCAAGCCGATAGCCTCAGATTCCCTTTATCTGCTCAACTTTAATACCGCCATGAATAAGAGGCCAGACAGACACACACACTATGACCTGATTGAGAGGACATGAAGCACCAACTTCTCATTAACACCTTCAAGATTGAAGCCGTTTTAATCATTGTAATCATAAATTAACTGTGTTTCTCAACCACGTTCCTGGAGGACCACCAACACTGCCTGTTTTGGATGTCTCCTTTGTCAATCCTGTTACTTGATTTCAGTCTCTGCTAATGAGCCGATGATCTGAATTAGGTGTATTTGGTAATGGAGACCAGGAATATGTGCAGAGCTGGTGGTTCTCCATGAACATGGTTGAGAAACTCTGGCATAGAAGATAATCTTCAAGTTTATGCAAATATTGCAATTGTTTTCTATTTGTAATCATGCATTAATTTATATGTGCATCTGGAGATGTCCAATAATAGTTCATAGAGAGGTGGAAATGACCCCAGCATATTCCGTATATTTCAGAATGACCATCTTTTAGGGCCCATACCCACTCTAATGGGAAAGATAAGGCCTTTCCATGCACAAATAATTATCACAGCTTCATTTACTCTTATTTTACAATTTTTTTCATTCATCTGTTTAATTAACGTCAGAGTGTCGTACCTTGTTGTACATTCTGCACATTATAACGTTTTTGATGTTCAATAATTAGACTGATATGGAAGATGTATTGCATTTCATTATGAAAGTCAGTGCAACTGCTTAAAAAGTTGAAATGTAATGGAAATTGTAAGCACCCAGGCTTCTGGGATAAACCTTTTTTTCTTTCATTTTCTAAATAGCTAAATTACAGTACAGCTGAGGGCAACTTTATTAGCCAAGTTATGTTTAATGAAACAAAGACATTTTCACAGTATTTCCAATAATAGTTTTATAGTTTTACTCCTACAGTAGTTTTATTTCTTTTAGTTTAGCTGGAATAAAAGCTTGTACATTTTAAACAATCTTTAAAGGTCAGTACTATTAGCCTCCCTTAAAAATTATTATTATTGTTTTTTTTTTTTTAAATTGGCTTCAGAAAATAAACACTGTTGTCCAATGACTTGCCTAATTAACTTAGATTGCCTGGTTAACCTAAACGCCTACAGTAGTTAAGCCTTTAAATAGCACATTCAACTAAATACTGGTATCTTACAAAATAGCTAGTCAAAATGTACTGGCAATATTTACTGGCAATTGGAATTGGGCAAAGACCAAAGAAATTAGTGCTTAGAAATTTAAAACTATTATTATTTAAAAAAAATTGTATTATCTCTGTTAAACATCAAATATTTTTTTAAAGGAACCATAATTTTACAGTCTCCCTAATATTTTTGACCGTTTCTTTTCTAATCCACCATTTTCTTCGATTGATTTGAAGATCAATTCCAATTCCACTTACTTACATCTTTTTCCAACTGCTAACACACACACAATCATTTCATGTCACACAATTTCTGAAACATTTGACTCAAAATGCAAAACTGCATAAAACGCGTTTTTGTTCAAAATTCCACACAATTCTCTATCTAAAACACACACACACACACACACACACACACACACACACACACACACACACACACACACACACACACACACACACACACACACACACACACACACACACACACACACACACACACACACACACACACACACACACACACACACACACACACACACACACAGATCAAATGTGGAGACAGTATTTTCTTAACTGATAACTAATTAATCACTGCTTTACTATATTATAGGCCAAAGGTGATGGGACAACAGGCTGTTCCGATCCAAAAACAATAATACATAAATAAAATAACAAATTGGGTTTTTATACATATTCACCATTTCTAAATTTTAAAATCATTTAGAAATGAATAGAGGAGCTCTTCTGGTTCTGTAAAGTGTATGATGGACAACCCTATGCTTCATTTGATGCAAATGCTTCATTCTGATGTGTGTTTATGGCATTTTGAATGCAGTGTTACATTTTGAAGCAGATGTGAGGCATTTTGTGTGTGGTTAAAATAAACTGTAAGACAAAAAAATGTTTGGAAAATAATTCACCCACACTACAGTACCTTCAAATTTGATACAGTCTTTCAAGCTGTTACTTCTGTATTCCATTTTTTATCATAGTAGTCATTTAATAATTGTTGCTATGTGCATCTGGAAATCTGGAAACGTCTGATGTGGATTTACAATAATAGCTCCTCAAGAGATGGAAATGACCCCATCACATCCCGCCTATTTCAGAATGGCCATCTTTTACAGCCCATATCCACTCTAATGCGAAAGATAAGGCCTTTTCCCCTTCAAACAATCATCACAGCTTCAAGCTATCAGCGGTCCGGTTGTGTAATAAACTCCTTCTGTGAAAAGATGACCCTCCCTATGGACCTGCAGATCAAAGCCTCTTCAGCCCTGATGGCGTAATTGGAGAACAATAGATGTGGAGGTAACAGAGCAAAGCTTTGACATTGACAGGTTCCATTAGTGAAATCAGATCTCGTGTACACCGCCAGCACTCTTCAAAGATGGATTGTTTGTTTGCCTTTTTTTAATGTCACCTGATTACGGGATATTATGTTCTAGGTTTGATGCCTACATCTGGAATTGAATCTACAGCGGAAGAGTTGAATAAGAAGTGAACTATGTAATACAGTATGTTGGTAGTTTTTTTTTTACCAATTGGGGAGTATAATGATGAGAGGCAAACAAAAAACAAGACAAGAGCTTTAATGAATAATAAAAAAGGTCGGGCTTTGAAATCATTAATAAAGCAACCTTAAGGGGAGGATGGAAACATGCGGTAAAGCCTGATTACTGCATATTGCAATGACTCCATATGATATGTACTGTAGTATGCAGGCTGAATTGAGTGTATTTTATGGAATGCCTAGAAAAATGCTGAGATTTATAGCCTTCTTTCCAAAAGCAGCTGTCACTGGGTTTTTGCTATGCTGCATAATCCATGAATTAAAAAATTGAGTTTGCTTATGCCCAAGGTACCTTAAATGACTCTAGTTGAATATTTTAAATGCTGTATGTGTGTGCGTGTATGTGTGTGTTTATGCATCTGTGAAAAGCAAAACAAGTCAGTCGTGTTCATCAGAAGCATTTTAATTAGCAAGGACTGTTTCATCTGATAGCATATTGTTACAGATAATTAAGCTGAAACTGGATTGACTTATTTGAAAGGAATTTTGTAAGTGTGTATATTGTGAATTTAAATGTTTTAGAGTATTTGTGTTATAGCATTGTTAATAAATCATACAGTCAAATAATTTAAGTTGTTTCTGGACAAATTTTAGTTACAAGTTGGTTACATTTTAAGAGTTTAAACTTATTACTAACTTTTTTTATTGTGTAATTAGTTACATTTTAGACCTGGCTTTCAGTTAAACTGTATTTAAATGTCTACAAGTATTGAAAGAAATTGAATGAATGAAGGAAGGAAGGAATAATTTAATAACTTAATGAATGAATAAATGAATGAGTGAGTGAGTGAGTGAGTGAGTGAGTGAGTGAGTGAGTGAGTGAGTGAAATGAATGAAGGAAGAAAGTAACGATGGATGGAAGGAATAATTTAATAGAATAAATGAATGAATTAATAAATGAATGAAGGAATTAATAGATGACTGAATGAATGAAGGAAGGAAGGAAGGAAGAAAGGAAGGAAAGAAGGAATGAAGGAATGAAGGAATGAAGGAATGAAGGAAAGAAGGACGGAATAATTGAATGAATGAATGAATGAATGAATGGATGAATGAATAAAGGAAAAAGGAAGAAAGGAATAATTTAATAATTGAATGAACAAATAAAGGAAGGAAGGTAAGAAGAAAGTAAGGAATAATTGAATGAATGAAATAATTAATGAATGAAGGAAGGAATCAAGGAAGTAAGAAATAATTTAATAATTGAACAAACAAATGAATGAATGAATGAATGAATGAAGGAAGGAAGGAAGGACAGAAGGAACAAATAATTTAATAATTAATAAAAGAAATTAAATGAATGACTGGAATGGATTAATGAATGGAGGAAGGCAGGAAGAAACGAAGGAAGGAAGGTATAATTTAATAATTGAATGAAATAATTGGAATGAATAAATCAAGATAGAAGGGAAGGAATAATCTAATAATTGAATAAAATAATTGGAATAAATGAATAAATGAATGAAGGGCAGAAGAGATCATTTAATAAGTGAATGAATGAATGAATGAAGGACAGACAGACAGAAGAAAGGATCAAAAAAGTGATAATTTAATATGTGAATGAATGAATGAAAGAAGGACAGAAGAAAGCGTCTATTAGAAATTATTTCAGTACAAATTACATCCCTATTTAAAATCCCAAAATATATAACATTATTTAAATTATTAGATATAAACGCTTCAGAATTTTTCGGGGAGATTTTTTTAATATATGTGATTTTGTGATGACTTTTCTTAAAATGTATTATTATTTGCTTTAATATTTGTGCTTAGCTGTGAAAATTCACAAAAATCTTGCGAAATTTGTCACTGATTTTATAAGTTTATTTTGATCTCAAGAACCATTGGACTTCTGGAGAAACATTTAAGGTGTTAATCAAGCAAAATTATGATTTTGCTTGATTAAAATATGAAAATGTTAGGTGCAGATAATTTACTTTTAATTTCAAAAAGCTGACAGATTTGTAATTTTTTTGGGTTCACTGATTGATTCTTTATTAATTTATTCTGTCTGTTCCAATTAGTTATAGCTATAGATTAGTTGCATGACACTTACGTCTCCAGTGATTGATGGAAAAAAAGATGAAAACTAGCATATAGCTTTCCCCATATAGCCCTGAATGCCTCTTATTTTGCCAAAAAGACTCATAAAAGCAGAGCTGTGTGCCGAGTGACTGATGTTTTAAAACTTTCCTATTTCAGACTCTCCTCAGCCCACTGGAGCATTCGGAGTTCATTTTGTTTCTCGAAGTAATGCGAGATGCGAGCTAACGTGAAGCATTAGCATGGGAGCCATTAGCAGGAATGAAGAGATGCTCTTACACTCGTTAACACTAGTCAAAGTGTGTGGCATTTAGCAGTTTTATTAGCTTTCAGTGATAATAACACTCAGAAACAACACACCTGCATGCACGTACACACATCCAGTGAAGGGTATCACCAGGCACAGTTCGGATAAAGAAGAAAAAGGAAGCAATATTCATAATCAAATCACCCTCCTGTGGATGAAGGGAGGCTGTTTTTTTCTAATTCCTTGATTTAATAATAGAAATGCTGAGAAAGATTTGACTCTCTCGGTGATCCCATTGGCTCCCTGCTCTGGGTGCAAGAGGTTTATTGCTTGGTTGCTTGAGGCAGTCAGAGCCAATTTGAAACAGTAACCCTATATGCTAGTATAGATCATAAGCGGCCCTTCTGACTGCCTTATTATTTAATCAGCCGGTCTAGTTAGAACTCAGGAAGATGGTGTTTTATATTACCATAAACACTTGAAGGATTTACAGAAATAATGGAGTATGAATTGTTTGTTTTGGTAAAACTTTTAGGGCCAAATGTACTTGCTACATGCACTGTAAAATATATATGTATATCAATAAATGAGCAGTTTTCTGTCTTTTGTTATTCATTTGCTATGTTTTTTTCCCCCAGAACTTATTTATTTTCCATCAATTTATGTTTTTGAATTGGTTTTGATGTTAAAACATGTAAAAAAGAAGGTCAATTTTATTACTTTAAAGTGATATTTTGTCTTGATTGGATTTGCAAATTATTATAGAATCCAATTAACTGTCAATATTTATGTTATTTTGAGGATTAAATGCTTTCTATATTATTTCTTTTCTTTTTTTATATATATTATTTCTTCTATAATATTTTATACCTCTAAAATGTCAACAAAAGTCACTTTGTTAAACTGCAAAGGTCCCACAATTCACTTCATAAACATAAATAATAATAATAATAATAATAATAATGATAATAATAATAATAATAATAATATTAATAATAATAATAATAATAAAATTAAAAAATAATAATAAAAATAAATCACAAAATCATAGAACCTGTTAATTAACAGATTCCAAACAGAGATTATTGGGTGAAAATGTACTTAATGTAATTTTGGATAGAACAGTATCCAAAACTGTGACAAACTTTACATTTAAGAGCCATTTACACACAAAAAAAATCTTTGCATCTAAAAAGCAAGACACAAGCATTTCGGATTAAAAAAAAAACTGCCTCTTCTGCCTTGTCAATGTTAAATAAAAACAGTTTTCATGAAAACCTGCTAGTGTAAATAAAAGCTTACAATACTTGTTCTACCTTTGAGTTTTTCTGATTGTACTACTTCATTGGAACGAGTTGAGTTAAAAATACCGCAACATATACCCCAACTATAGGTTTTAATAGCACCTTCCAAACTATGGGTTATTTAACCCAATGCATTGGGTTATATAATTTAATCCAATGCATTAGGTTATTTTGATTGAATGTTAATTTATTTATGCTGGTATTAGCATTGCTACTATTACTAGTACTACTAATATTTTATAATCATGGCTGTGTAAATAAATAACATATCGTTTACAAAAATATTGAAAAAGCTTTATTTACATTATATTTTAAGTTTCAGACACTTTTGTTAAAATAAATATTATAATGTTGATGAGAGGTGCTGCGTGTAACAATTGAAATTTAAAAACTAAAATTCAGTGTCATAAAAATGAAATCATTGTGTAATTTGCGTGTTTACTGTTACTGTTTTGAATAAGCATTAAAAAAACTACAGTTTATCACTTTCGCCAATATGAGTCAATGATCGCCCTGACATCAACCTGCACTTTAGTTTCTCGTCAGAACTTCTGACCGGTTAAATGCTCTGTAAAGAGTACTGCTTGCTACATAATGCTAAAGAAATGCTAAAGCTAAAATCTGTCCCGTTGAAATATTATAGAATATTGAATATACAATTTCAACAATTTACTTTAAAGGGTCACGAAACACCAAAACACATTTTTTGAGCTGTTGACAGTCATATATGTGTCCCACACTGCTAAAAACACTATTAAGACACCTATATTTCACTAAAAAGTGTAAATTGGTTGTTTTGCGTTATTTCAAGCAAATTCGTACTTCCTGTTTGAAACGAATTTTTGAAGCTGCGTCACGGTCATGACATAATAGCGTTGTATTCCAGCGTGCAGACTGGGCGTCTGTGCCAGAGTGAGTCTTATTACGTCTTACAGTGTGATGCATTAATGCATGAGTAAGGCTTGGTTCAAACCAATCAGCGCGCTCTATTGTGCAACTTCATTAATATTCATTATTATCACCGTGTTTTCAGGACAGAGACGCCAAGTTGTGTTGGCAAAACAAGCGTGAAGTGTTGCTTTTATAGTTTGCTGCAGTTAAGTTTCGTTTTCATTTTCTCTCTGTGAGAGCGCAGACCCACGTGTGGATTAACAGTGTACGCGACGCTCGACAACAATAACTTACGTGTCTAAGGAGGATTATTGTTTACCTGAGAGCTGTTCTCATCTGCAAACACTGAGATCTGGATTCGTTTGTAGTATTCTCTTCATAAAGACGCAGCTCTAGTTGCTGGTGATTGTCCTGTCTCTACAGATTGGGTAAGTGAGCGACCAGTGCTCTTTGTTTATTCAGTTTGTTCGTATCTAACAAACTATTGCACAGAGTGTAAACACGTTAGCACCACAACCAAACTTTAACCTCGTGTAGGGTTTTTACCGCATTTAGTGACCGGAATAACACGCGCGGCTTTCTGACACTACCTGTCGTGTGCATCTAAGTTTCTGGGAAATGCAGAGGGTTTTTTTCTCTCATTTGCCGTGCGGTATCAAACATTGCATGTAAAATACACGCTTAGGGCAGTTCCTCGAATCAAATAATTTGTGTGTCGCGAGGGGCATGAATGAATTCCCTGAATGAAAGAGCCAAACTGCAGTTAAAGTCCAACATTTAATAATTTGGCAAATAATTCGACTACAGATGTCCATGTAGGTTAAACACCATCACATTCTCCTGTATGTGTGTGTGTGTGTGTGTGTGTATTTTGACTCTGAAACTCGCGCGTGCCCAAATAGACACTCCCACACCATCCCACTTTTCTTCCTCCGACACTCCCCCCTAAACAGAGCTGGACACGCCCACTTTTCTGACTTTTTCCAAAGTAGAGGTGTGAAAACACCCTGCTGAAACGAGGGGGTTTCATGGCCCTTTAAAGGGCCATGACACCCCCCACTTTCAGTTAAAGTCTACTTCAGAGTTTTTTCAAAAGATGCATGATTAATGGGCGTGGAGCTCCGCGAGCATCGGGCAGGAGTGGGCGTGGCCAGCAGGGGAGAAGGGGAGCAAATAACTGTTGTTGACAGTTAGCTCACAAACTGAGACACAAACTGTGAGGAGACGCATGAGTGTATAGTTCACAAAGTTAAAATGCAAAGAAATAAACAGTAATTTAATGCCCTGCTACATTTGTTATTCGTAATTTCATATACACAAAACCACAATTTATATCATTATAAAGATAAGTGTGTTCATGTAAACACTATAAATGAGGATTCTTCCTCGATCCCCGTGTGTAATTTATAGATCTTGAATGCAGACTCAGTGCAGCAGGTCTCCTGACCTGTCTATTTTAACCATTAGCCCTGCTGGTAATATAGAGGATTTAGGCAAACACAGCAGCACAGTGATGTGTCTGAATGTGAACGAACTCCTGATAAAAGTCAACGTCCGCCATTCTTCAATTCCTGCACTGCTCTCCCGACAAAAATGCTTGCAGCACACACACAGCTTTGCTGTATGATCGGCCCTGACAGGATCACGGAGAAAAAACATGCAACAAACCCCGTGGATCATGGAAACAAACACATACGAGCCTTCATGAACGGCTACTGCGTGCTGTTGGTCTGTGTCTCACTCAAAGCTTACTTGAAACTGGCAGGTCTGCCTTCGGAAAGCACGTGCTCTCATGAATAATTAAGCAGCCGGCTCTTCTCATAGGATAAGAACACTCCGCTATGAATAATAATGAGAAACCGACGCGTCATCATTGCACTTGCAGTACTGCGCTACGTCGCCGATTTTGATCCCGCCCCAAAAATCATTTTAAACCCGGAGGCTGAAATTAGCTGACAAAAGCTCTAAATTATCCTGTTTTCCCCACAATTAAAGCTGACAGGTGCTAACATTGTCTTAAATGATGCTCAACACAAACAAATCTGTTAATAAAAATAAAAAAAAAGTTCTCCAGGGTGTCCTGAACCTTTAAGGTTGTCATTTTAGTTTCAATTTGTATTCAGTATGTATACTGTATAATGATGCTTCCATCTACAGTATCATTGCATTGTTAATTAGTCTTACAGATAGACAACCCTCTTTATTTTACTCTAATTGTTTTTATTATTTTTATTTAATAATCATTACAATAAGTATTGCTACTAGTTGTTATTCATATTCCCAGTAAGATATCACAGTCTAGGCTCTATAATGTAAAAAAATCTATAATGCTGCAAAACTGTTGCCCAATCACAGCACAGCACTATCAAAACACTGTTTCAAAGAGAAAGCTAAAACTGCAGAGATTAAGGCCTATTACTTCCATTATGAGAATATTATGGTGTTTTTGCAATATTGTATTGTACAGTAAGTTGCCCTCAGATAACATTATTAAAATAAATGTTTGTGATCTGAAAGTAAATAAAGTCTTAATGGCAGTCTGAGACGGTTGTTTTTAGGAGTAGGGTTATGGAGATAACAATAATAACTTCTTTCATTTTTGTGTGTGAGTGTGCATGTACCGGTGAACTGATAAACTAGGTCTGTGCTGTTATCAATGTGCTGTGCAACCATGCACTTCATCCCATTAGCTTTCTCTGGATAAGAACTTTGGAACTTTCATTAAACTTAGGAAGAAAGTAGTTTGCTTTTTGTAGTTTTGTTTTCATGTTTTAGAACTTTTTAGAACTATTATTTTTTGAAGGTTATGGCTTCTTTATTAATTTTTCCCTGAGATGATCAGATCCAAGATTAGATCCAATACCTATGAAGAGATGATGCCAACCCTACGAGGACTTCGAGAACAACATAACCACTTAATACATAAATACACTTCATTGAATTTGTATTATATGCATAGTTGTGATGGACGGACACTGTATAACTGTATAACAAGTTAACTTAGTGCATATACTGTCAAATGTCATAATCATCCAGGCTTGCAGATCGCTAGTAAACATGCACCTTCACCCATACTACAATTCTGTCTCTTTATGTACTACAACTCCCATCATGCACCTCACACACACCTGTTCCGATCAAAGACTGATTACACAGACTATATACAGATAACATTCCCACACAGTTTGCTGATTCTTGTTATTGTAACACCACAAATAATTTTCTGTATTTAATTTTTTCATGTTTGATCCTTGCCTTCTTCCTTTGTTTATGCTGTTTGCTGCCTGCATTGACCATTTACCTGTTACTTGACTTCTTTTAGATTACCTGTATGCACCCATTTGCTCCTGTGTTTGACCTGGCAGACAATTCTCATAATAAACTGCATGTGGATCCCCAACTCCATTGTCCAGCATCTGACCATAGTTATGTCTTATGACCTTTTTTAATTTTGATTGTAATGTAGTAACTAGTGTGTAAAACACTATAATTTAAAGGTAATTAATTTAAGTAAAGTAATTTACATTCAACACTTTCTTTTTGGTTTGTAATTGTTCAGTTGTTAGTCACTCAGCAAGTATGATAATGAATATTATATAGATTATACACATTAGTAGGGAGCAGTGACTTGAGCATGTACTGCATTTAATTACTATACAGTATACAATGTACAAAATTCAAGCAGTTTCGACTACTTAATAATGTTTACATAGTTTTTCTCTTGAGTAATATGAGTTAAATTGTTCGATTTTAGAGAGTTTAACTTTTAAAAGATTATAATAGATGATTGGTGATTATTAATCTAATCAACATTTGATAATCTGAATTGGGAAGTAAACTTTCATTTAAATTTTGTGCAGACTCTGTATAATGTTTTCTTAAGTAGCAATATTAATTCAACTAACAATGTGGAAAAAAGTATTCAACATGTCATGTTTTTTTCTAAGAATACTTTTCCAAAGGACTTGTTGGAAATTAACCAGATTTGAACTAGATTTTGGTAAAAACCCAAACAATACAAACATAAAAATATGACAAACAAAACAATTATGTAATAACAATGGAATGACAAGGAGAATGTACTGAACTACTAAAATGTATTAATACTTTATATAAAAGTTTTTTTTGGTGACGGCAGTGTAAAGACACCTCCCATATGGAGAGTGAAGTTACAAGCATTGCTCAGGTTCAGAGTGTAAAAATCATGGTTCTGTGGCTTTCGTCTATGAAGCAAAACCCAAGAATGTGCCATTCTACAGCTTGATTTTCTTTAACTGAAAGAATTTGAGAGTTTCCTTGGCTGTGTTTTGAACTATTGTCTTGCTGAAATGTCTACTCTGGTTTTATCTTCATCATCCTACTAATGTGGATGTTGGACTAAAGCAGTTATTATTCATTTCTACAAAGGGCAGAGGGTTGCTAAATAACTTCTGAGAAACTTCAGCTGCTGTCTGTGCTTTCACTGCCTTTCTAAACCTCCCTTTGTTCATGCGTTCAATGCTATGTTCCTGTATCATTTAATTTCATTACACATAACTTAATTTGTAAACCAATTACATTTTTTTTCTTTTCATATATTTATATTGTTTTTTGATTGTTACCTGCGTCCGGGGGAATTTCAAGTCAAAACCACATTTAGAAATATGTTTTCTGAGAAAAATGGGGATGTGTTGAATACTTAGTTTCCCCACTGTAGACACAATCACTCTTTCCTTATTTTATTAATTGTCATTTTTACAGTCTTAGGTTTAAAATAATGTATATATTTATTAAAATTATTTAAAATAATATATATATTTGTGTCTTGATATTGTGAGTGTCTGATTTTTACCAGTAAAAATGACATATTTACTGTGAATGTAGTCAGGGACAGAGTCTGATTGTACAATTTTTAATGTTTTTGAAATTAGTCTATAATGCATACCAAGGCTGCGCTCACTTAATGTAATTTATTCCCAAGATAGGGGAAAAAACTGCATTTCCAGCACTCTTCAGCATCAAACATCATTCTAACGATTGAAGATATCCTCATCCCACCTGAAACATTGCTGAATACACGACTGTCTTCTAATAATACCTATAAAAGAAATAGCATATGCTAATACTACCCGAATAGTGCTTTAAATTTCTCTGGACCATTTAATTTAGCAAACAAATGATTTATCTGCTTGACTTTAAAGTGGTGATTCATTAGCCACAGGAAAGCTTAAAGCACACAAGCTGTGCTGATGTGTGTTTTGTTGTTGGCGATTAGCAGAATCTCCTCTAAAAGCATCTAATCTGTGATTTCTGCCGCCGCTGGGAGTGATTAACGTGGACAGAGGTTTTTGAGGCTTCTAAAAAGCTCACCGCTGATCACTGATACGTCCAATCGCATCTCTCCATCTGGGTTTCAGACGCGCGAGTGTTGATGTTTGGACCGTCCAGTCACTTATCAGGCCTTTAATTACTCCGTCCCTCTGATAATGAGCTTCTCGTTTGCAGCTTGGACGGAGGGAAAATGATGTCTCAGCAGCTGGCACAGATACTGAAGGTCAGAATGGGCAAGGTTTTTTTTTGGCAGGTGAGAGTTGTGGATGTGCTGAGACAGTGTCTGTCCGTAATTACCCAAATGATGTACTGTATAGTAATAAATAGCTGTTTCAGTGGTTGATAGAGAGGCATGAATGGGTTGTAATTTAGGATCAGAAGCGTCTATTAAGTTTTGTCACCGGCAAGACTATTGTTTTTTTTTTACACATGACGTCTCATCCCCTTTTTCTGAAATGCATTTGTGGGCATACATTCCTCATTAATTCTGTTTATTTCAAGGAGACTGAGAGAAAATCAATTCAGTCTAAAGAAAATGCTAGGTTGTTTTAACTTTACATTGGGTCAAATACAAACCAAGTTGTTCAAAATGTAATATTAATTTTCATATCCATACACACATACAGACACATGCATGCTGGTATTGGTGGTTTATGAGAATCCTTCATAGGTGTAATGTATTTTATTTAGTAAAAAAAATTACATGGCTGTAAGCCAACTCTCATAGGAAATCTGTGACAAAATCTGTTTGTAATTAGACTCTTTTAAGTATTATTAAGCGTTTAGGAATACATGTGTCACAACCACCAGCAATCTAGTCCACACAGGACGCTGTAGAACTACAAACCTGCCACCAAAAGAACTACAAATGCCATAGTACCTGTTCTCACACACCAGTTGCAGTTCACCCACTGGTTGCAAACACAGCTGGAGGCTCATCACAGACTAATTCTAGGAATATTTATACAGCTCACAGACACACATCTGGGCTGAGTCTTGTTGGTGTTTATCTCTGGTAACATTTCAAAGCATTTATTTAGTCTAGTCTTTTCATGTATCAATCCTATCCCTGTTTCCTGTGTCTTAATTCCTGGCTGATTAGCCTGACTGTTTGTTTAGACTATAGCTGCGTCCCAAATGGCACACTATACACTATGCACTTATGCACTTTGTACTTAAGCACTCACACACTCAACAGGATAGTATATGTATGTAGTGGTGTCCCAAATGGCACACTAATGTTTTTTTACTAAGCGGAAATTCAAACCGTTTCTCTGATGACGTTTGAAGGTTGCCAAATCAGTGAAATAAACAACAGAATTATCAAATAATACCTGCCGTGAGTATTGCCGCATTCACCATCGGGAGGCGCTATAATCACTCTCGTAGGAGAATTTTGCTCCTACGAGAGTAAAAAATAAATTAAATAAATAAATAAATAAATACATCCAAAATAAATAAAGTTATTCAACATGTGCGTCCAATAGCTCCGCCCCTTCCGCTATGTAAGCAAACATGCGGTCATTGAGTGCGTGAAGTGTCCATCATTACACACTTCATTTTAGCGGCTGAATGAGTGCCTCATCCGGGTAATTAAAGTGCACTTATGGAGTTTTCAGTGTGAACACACTACTTACACTATTTAAACTACAAAATGGCGTAGAATAGAGCATAAGTATGCGATTTAGGACGCAGATTATGACTTGAGATGGTCGGTAGGCTTCTGTTTTGCTCCGGTGTTGACCATGGAAACATTTCTTATATGTCTGTGCCTCTAAACCCAACTCTTATAGGAAATATGTGACAAAATCTGTATGTGATGAGACTCAATTAAATTTTATTAAGTGTTTATGAGGACACAAAACGTGTCACAAACACTAGTGATCTAGTCCATACAGACTACTGGAGAACTACAAACCCACCACCAAAAGAACTACAAATCTCATATTACCTGTTCTCACACACCAAATGCAGTTCACCCACTGATTGCAAACACAGATGGAGGCTCATCACAGACTAATTCTAGGACTATTTATACAGCTCGCACACACATCGGGTCTTTCCATGTATCAATCCTTGCCCGGTTTTCTGTGTCTTAATTCCTAGCTGCCTAGCCTGACTATTTCCCTGTGTAGACTATGACTTTGGATTGCCTCTATGCTTCTGTTTTGCTCCGGTGTTGACCATTTCCAGCATGACCCTTCTCTGTTGAATAAAGTACTGTATGTGGATCCTCAACGTCGTGGTCAGCATCCCTTAGTTACAACATGTCCTTGTAAAGCAACTTAATAGACTACAACTAGGCCATATGCCATTACACAGATCATAAACACATACAATACACACATAATTAGACGATTATCAGTATTAACAGCATCTTTTCACATTTATAACTAATACCTTGTCTAAAATCTTAACATTTATGAAAAATGCATCTAATTTTTAAAGAAATTCATTACTATTAAAATGTGTAAAAAGTGTAATGGGGCCACCTGGGGAGTGTTTTGTGGGTCAACCAGACTCCCATGATCTCAAGATGTGCTCTGGTGACAGACACTTTTCTGATTTTCTGAGAAAGTTTCTGATTACTTTCTACGGGATGTCATGACACTGTGAAAAAAATGCTCTGTTTTTTTTTTTTTGTCCATATTTGACCACTTTTGGGTCATTTTGGGTCAAAATTGATTTAAAACAATGTAGCATTTTGTTTTTAGAAATATGTACTGTACAATATATAGCCCCAGGACACACTACCTACTCTCTCTCTCACACACACACACAGTCTCTCTCTCTCTCTCTATTGTATTGAAAGCAAGCAGGCCAGCGGATTACACAAAGACCAGAACTAACACCAGAACCTGTGACATTCACTTCTGTAAGTGTCGCACTGTCAGCATTACGGACACAAATATATTCCATCTCAGACTGACATTAGCATTCCCACTGTGTCTGGAATGGGAGATTAATCCCCAGGTAATCTGCCAGAGAAAGGGGATAAAACCGTTTTCAGCACAGGGAGATGTGCAGAGGCGCCCGGTCTATTGTTGTGCTCGGTGTCCAATATTGGTGGTTTTAACACAGTTGGGGATTTTGCATGGCCTGGGACTTCTACAAAAAGAGTGGAAATCCATGAGTTGATTCTGCCTTGACAATAGACACCATGACTCTACGTTGAGTCCATTGCGTGGCATTGTGATGCATTATTTATACAGCTATACTGTAGGTAGGGAATGAAAATGTATTTTGTGAAGAGGTATCCTATCCCATTCCTTAAGAGTCATTGTCCTGAAGAAATTTGGCTTCTAATCTAATTATATAAAATGCCTACATGATTTTCATGGACTTGGAGAGTTGTTAATTTATTAAACTCTTCTTTAAAAACATAATTAGCATAATTTTTAACTAAACTATTGGATGGTGCCGTGACCCAGATGGGAGTGAGGTATAGTGGGTGAGTGGCAGAGGCCAGCTGGTGTGTGTTGTATTAGTAATACCTCACTCCCTTGATCTCAAGAGGCGCTCTAGCAACAGAGACTAGAAGCTTCTTTAGCCTTTCAGTTAGTCTACAGCAGTGGTTCCCAACAGGGGCCTACAAGTTTTAGCAGTGGAGAATTAAGAGAACGATCAAGCTGCCTCATTTTATCCCCTAGCTGATCAAAAAAATGGACAATCGTCCACCACGACAAAAAAAAAAAAAAAAAAAAAAAAAGTCTCTGATTTGCCACTACAGCAGCTAATAGAATACTGTGGAGAGGAAGCTCCAAATATTTTGGGTCACAGCACTAGCAATACTGAAAACATGAAATGTAGAAAATATCAAGATAGTTACCTGAACTGTGATTTTATTCCCTTTTCTCTAAGCAAAAAGTACCTGACCCAACCACAGTGCATTATCTACAACAAAGTTCTTGTTCAAAAATGCATAAGGCTGTCCAAATTGATGACATTTGCAGATGACTCCCCAATACTGCAAGGTGTACCCAACACAAGCAGCCTACTGATGTTTTGCTTTTATATTTCACATTAGGCTCTTATTTGTGCATAAGTATATCTAGTAATATAAGCATAGCATTTGTTTAAAAACAACCTTTTTTGTCATACCTACTGCAAACCTATATGAGCACTAATATTATTAAATGTGGAGGGTGGCCTGACAATTTTTTCAAGGGGAAAAAGTTGATTCAGGCAAAAAAGGTTGGGAACCACTCGTCATAGACTTAGACAGTTGTTGTTTTATTAAACTCTCATTTCAAAACGTAATATTTTTAACCAAAGAAACTCCTCTAAGGGAATGTAAAACTTTTCAAATGGTATCATGATATTAACAATATTAAAACGAGTTTTACACACATATACATATATTATGTATATATGTATATATAGACACTTGAAGTCAGAATTATCAGCACCCCTTTTATTTTTTTAAATATTTTACAAATGATTACCAAATGATGTTTAACATAGCAAGGAAATTTTCACAGTATGTTTGATAATGTTTTTTCTTCTTGAGAAAGTCTGTTTGAAAGTTATTTGTTTTATTTCGGTTAGAATAAAAGCAGATTTAATTTTTTAAAACACCATTTTTAGGACAAAATTATTAGCCTCTTTAAGCTACATTTTTTTCGATAGTCTACAGACCAAACCATCATTATGCAAATACTTGCCTAATTGCACTAACCTGCCTAATCAACCTAATAACGCAGTTAAGCCTTTAAATGTCACTTTAAGCTGTATAGAAGTGTCTTGAAAAATATCTAGTCAAATATTATTTACTATCATCATGGCAAAAATAAAATAAATGAGCTATTAGAAAAGAGTTATTAAAACTATTATGTTTAGAAATGTGTTAAAAAAATCGTCCCTCAGTTAAACAGAAATTGGGGAAAAAAATAAACAGGGGGTGTAATAATTCAGGTGATCTAATAATTCTGATTTCAACTGTATATATAAACCTCTAAATGCCGTTTGATATTTTCTTCTAAAATTAGCTTAGAGACAATACTGTATGATATCATAAAATATCATATGTCATTAATTAAATGCAAATTTATAATATGAGAATGATAAGTATTTGCCTTATTTAAAATAAATATAATTTACTTTGAATTGACTTTCATTACTTAAAAAAAATTATATAATATTTAACAATTTAATCATACTTATGTTTCTTATCTAAATAAAAGTATTTTATACATATAACATTTTACTAAAGCTTTAGATATGATAAATTGATTGATATTTAATATTTTTTACCAGGTAATGTTATACCATTAATAACTCAGGTCACATGTACTGTAACCTTTTTAATTAAACAAACAGACAAACAAACAAAATTTTAATCTTTTTTTTTGTGGGCCTGAATGTCTATTGGGGATTAAACGCATCTGTACCAGAAAATCATGTAAAGAAGGAAGCTTTCGGAAAGGAAGACGGAAAAAAAGGGGGGATAATACAAAATACAGTAATAAGCATAATGCTGAATTATGCAAGGAGGGAGGCGCTTGCCATTTTGTTGTCAATGGATGTCAATGCTGCCCTTCTCATTCGTTTGAATGGTCTCTACAAACACAGCTGACTCACACAATTTGGACCGAAATTCAGTGATGTCAATTTAATTTGGCTGTAATTTGATTGGTTTAAAGGCACACATGATCCATTTAACCAGTGTGTTTTTTTCAGTGGTAGTCACAAATCCTTGTAAGAAGATCATCTTTAAGGCAAGTGTATTTTGAAGTAAAGTGTGGCCCATTAATAAACGGACTGTTGCATTTTCACCTGTTGTCTATCTCACATAATTGCAGGTTTCTTGATAATTATCTTCATTTGATTAAACTGAAAATTTCTCAAAATAAACAGAAGTAGCACAAGTCAACGAGTTCATCTTAATGTAAAGCCACCGTCCTTCTCATTTTAAATAGGCCAATTACCAGTGCTCTTTAAAAAGACATGCGTTTTCCTGTCTCGGTCTCATTTGGAATAATAACGTGTCCTTCCTGTTCTTTCTTATCTGTGTTTGGAGCGTTTACCAAGAACTCGAAATTAACTTTAATGAAGTCGTGAGAGTTATCAGCTGGAAAAGTACCCCCCTTTTCCATGGCTTCTGGTGGATTTGTCTGTCTCTCGGCTTGTACTGAAAGAGTTTATTCTAGTATAAATGAAGCTGGATGTCTGCGGCACAACTTTTGTCAAGTTGCTATCTATTTCCTTGTGTTTCTTAAGGGAATAGTTCACCCAGAAAAAGAAAACTGTGTTATTATTTACTCACAGTCACACTGTTTCAAAATATAGTGCTGCAGGTTCAAACATTTGGAGTTGGAACACTAAAAAAAGGTGATCTAAAATGTCAACATCTAAAATAGCTGCTCAGAAATATTGGTGATACTTTACAAAAAGTTTGCATTAGTTAATGTTAGTTAATGCAATTACTGTCAGAAACAAACAATGAACAGTACATTTATCAAGTATTTCTTCATTTTAGTTAACATTAGTTAATGAAAATACAGATGTTAATTGTTAGTTCATGTTAACTCACGTTATTGTTAACAAGAATGAACTTGGATGTTGTTAATGCATTTGTAGATGTTGAACTTTGGTTAATAAATGCTGTTCAAGGATTGTTCATAATTAGTTCATGTTAGTAAATGCATTAACTAATGAACCCTTATTGTAAAGTGTGACCAAATTTTAGAAAATGTTAGTTATTCTAAAATAATTAGTTAGAAATGATATTAAAAATGTAACACTTGCAGGTCTTCACTTGAGATTTTTCTGTATATTTTTTTAAAGCTATTAAATGAAAGATTTCAATTTTTAAGCTTTAACTGTGTAATTATTATTTTTGTATTTATGAAATAATAGGTCCATTTATTTTTGCTTTGTACTGTAATAATTACACTTGTTTCACTCTTATGCAGTTAATAGTTTACAAAATAATATTGACTGCCCGTCCTTAATATTCAGCTGTTAGTAAATATATTTTATGATCCCCATCAACATAAAATATAAACACACAGTTTACTAAAAACACACACTTACACATGCACGCATATTACTGTGATCACAGATTGCAGAAATATTCTGTACATACCCAGTAGGCACACAACGTCATAACATGTCAATTTCAGGTTAGATTTAGGTCATGATGTCAGGTGACCAAAATTCAATGTCTAGCCAGTGTCTGCGTTTGGCAGCATCATCCAGCCGAATGACGTTGATATTTGATTGATTTTAAGTTGTGTTGGAAAGTGACCAAAATCTTTGGCCTAATCTTTAATACAATTATTTGTCAGGTATAACAACCAAAATCCATCTGATAGATTTCATAGTGGTAAAATTTACACAATGTTAAGCTGTAACATAGTTAGATGTTTATATGTGGTTGATTTGAAGTTGGACATTGACGTCAGCCTGACGTTGGGTTCTGACGTCAACCCAATTTTCATTTCCAAACAAAATGCAGCATCCCCACGACAACATCAATCTGATGTCATGATGATAAATAATGATGGTATGATTACAGCAATGATACTGTAAAAATCTGGCTGCCATTTTCTTTACTGTAAAATGTACAGAATTTTTTTTTTTAACAATGTATGTTTATTTGGTTTGCATTTATTTTATCATTTAGAAATTGTAATATTTTAACAGTAATATTGTGAAATATTGTCATTTTAAATAGGCTTAATTGTTTATATTTTAAATATTATCTATATATTAGAAATAAAGTATATTTTAGTATATTTTATTATGAATATATACAATTATTTAGATTAATAGAATATTCTAATGAATTTAAAGTCGAAATAATACAGAATTTATTTGAAGTTTAAATTTCAATCAATGTGTTTAATAAAATTATTATTAATTTCCTCAAAAAATAAAATAAGGTGTAAATAAAGTAACTTGATTATAACATTCTGCGCTAAATGTACCTTTCATTTACAGCTGAATTATAACAAGTTTAGAATCGTCCCTTCCCTCGTCTCTCCTTGCTGCTTTGCAACTGTCTTTCCACATCTCTGTCTAAAATAGATTTTTTTTTCTTCTGTAGTCTCTTTCAGTCAGGAATTTACATGAATTAATCCTAATCTATCTGAAAGCCAGAGACGGAGAGATCAGAATGGTTGCAGGGTAAAGTCAGTGCAGTCCACAAAGCATCTCCACAGCAGCAGGAATCAACGGCGTAATTAAAATGTTACAGGAACAAGAGGAGTCCTTGAACCTCTGTATTGCAGTCCTCTTGTTGCCATGGTGCTTTCAGTGTGCCGAATGATTTTACTGAACATTCCAGAGAGTAAAAAAGAGCTCTAGAAGTCCTTGAATTTTTTCTCTTTCGTTTTTTTTTCATCCAAAGCACATTGTGTCCACGAGCTGCAGTTAAGGACACTCTTATAAACTCACTGTGCGCTTTTTCTGCATGTTCTGAAATGCCTTAAGGGTTCTTTATTGGCATAAACTTGCATATGATAAAAGATATCCAGGATTATTTATCAAATCAAAAGAGTACACATAAAAAAAGGTTGGTTCCACGAACAGTTATTAACATCAATACAACTCTACAGACCTATTTTCATCTTTTCATTTCATTACAGTGATAATTTTTTATTTATTTTTAATGAAAATGTTCTTAACACTATGATAAAAGGATTCTATGAAGAACATTTGTATTGCTTTTCATTCTTTATAAAAAATAATTACAATGCAAACTAATAACATGCAAACTTACATGATAAAAACCCTCCCAATGGTAGTTGACAACTAAATTTGACTAAAGTCGACAACTAAACAAAAATAGGAAAACAAATAAAAACAAAATAAAAACAAGTTATAGCTGCTGTACACATACACAAGACACAAAAAAATAAATGAATAAATAAATAAATAAATAAATAAATAAATAAATAAATAAATAAATAAATAAATAAATAAATATTTTTTTGGAAAAGCATACAAGAAGAGGCCTACTATTACAAAAGATGTCCACAATTTTTTATGGCGAACTTTACATTGTAAGTTTCTTTGAGGAACCAAAAATGTTCCTTTAAGTCATCACTGTGAAAAGCCCTTCATTGGTTTATCCTGTAATTTTATTTTTTAAAAGCATATACCAGCCTTAAACTTCAACTAAATGCCACACATTTGAAGCAGCTCTAAACAGCAGATTAAAAATATTTGTACAGCCTTGGGGAAAAAAACAAAAAAACACTTTAAAACCCTCAGTTTCTCTTGTTTTAATTGGTATGGGCTATTTACAAGGTGACAGTGCCAAATATTGGCTGGTGTATATACTATAATACAGCACTGTTGGTGCTTCACAGATGTGTAAACTCAGATCAACAAATGTTTTCATATAGATACTAAACATTTTTAAAATGCAAGGAAAAAAGTATATGTTCTTGGCTACATTGTTGTGTAGGCCTATGCTTAATAGCTTTAAATGACAAACACATATGTTTGCAAGTACTAAATGTGCTACTTTGAATACAAATTAAAATACTATTATTTTTATTAGAATATCCAACAAATGCAACCATTAAATCTAGCTCAAGATGAATGTAGCTGTTTAAAATTTGGTAACAAAATAAATAATGTCAGTACTTTGCATACATGAATGAAACTTACTGTAAAAAGGCCAACAACCAACTAGTTGTCAACATCTTCTCCTAAAGCAGTGATTTATTAGAGACAGTGGATGCCTCATTTCCTTTTGGCATCCAAGTTGCTTTCCTAAAAAGTTAATATTTGAAAAAACTATTTCAGACATATCTCAAATCTCCCCTTCATTGGCAAGATAATAGAGAAGGTTGTTTTAATCAGCTGAGCAAATTCTGAATCTCAAGTGACTATTTGGACAACTTCCAATCTGGTTCCTGAGCACATCACAGCACAGAGACAGCACTGATTAAGATATTAAATGATATTCATCTTAATACTGATTCTGGCACAGTTTCAGTGTTGGCATTAGTCGATCACGATGCTGCATTTGATATTGTTCAGCTCGATATATTAGGCTGTGGAGAAGATTCTCTTAGATGGGGTCTTTATGGTTGAGGTCACCCTGAACTCTTACAAAACTGCGCTAAAAACACAAGTGTTCAGTATGTAAGACCGGATTCTGGGTAGAATTGATTTTCAAGTACTTTTTGTTGTATATAAATCCCACAATGGCCTATACAACCCAAAATACCTTGCAGCTATTCTGTTTGATTATAAAGCAAATTGAGCTCTTAGGAAGCTCACTAGTGAAAAATGCTTAGGGTTCACTAAAGGCATGGTCAGACTGTACTTTTTAAGGGCAGAATGCAACTATACTCGTTGTGTTGTGTGTGTGTGTGTGTGTGTGTGTGTGTGTGTGTGCTTTTTATACGCTTCTTATCCTTTTAATGTTTTATTTAATACATGTCACACTATAGTACATAATGTTTTGGTTTATTTAAAAAAAAAGTTTTTTGCAATGTTAACACTTGACTTTTACTATTGTGTATGAATTTTGTCATGCATGTACACTTACATTTTAAATGGTAAAAAAGAAAACACAATGATTACAATCATTATTAGTGTTGCTTTAATACATTGTTTTGCTAGTTTGTGTTTTTAAATGTTAGATTTTTACAATAGCTGAAACAAATGCCTACTTTTATAAAATATTTTAGATGACTATAATACTGCTACTACTACTACTACTACTAATAATAATAAAATATTTAATTTTAATAATAATAACAATAATAATAAAAATAGTAGCATGCATTATTTGTTCTGGTAAACTATTAAGCTAAAAAATAAGTAATATAAAATAATATAGAAACACTGAATAAAATGATTAAACCTTGTTTCATTATAATTTCAATTTAATCATAATAAAAATGTAATTGGCAGCTTTGTATTTTGTTATTATTATTTTTGTAAATACATAGTATTTTATTAATTATGTATGTAAATATAAAATAATATTTTATATAGAAATATTTTTGTATAAAACTATTTGTATGAAAACATTTTCTTTGTAAATATATACTATTATTTTATATGTCATTTTGTGGCTTCATGTATAGTAAATGAAAATAAGAACTGTTTCCTAGGCTAGTGTTTCTTAACCACGTCCCTGGAGGACAACCAGCTCTGCACATTTTCCAGGTTTCCTTAACCAAATATGTCTAATTCAGATTATCAGCTCATTAGCAGTGACTGAATGACCTGTAATGGGTAAGACATTCAAAACATGCAGTTTTGTTAATGTTAATGCATTCAAAACATGCACATTCCTCCAGGAATGTGGTTGAGGAACACTGTCATAGGCAACAAGCTGAAATAAGTCTAATTTTAATTTTTAAGATACTTTTTCATTATTTTTGTTTCATTTAACATGTATTTAATAAAGCCTGCATTGTTAGAAAATTGCCTGAAAATAATAAATTGTTAGACTTTACAATATAAATCCCCATTTATTAACATTTTCATATTTTTCATTAGTTATTTATTAAAATCTCATTTAAATATTAATTTGATACATTTCTAATATATATTTATAAAAATCTAAATGTACTGTATAATTAATCCTTTTTTGCAATGGACTAAAAATAACAATGAATTATGCACTTGCAAACTGATAAACAGGTTGACATAAAGGCAATATATTCTGGACACAATTTGCACCCTGAATTAAGAGGAAAACAAGTCCGGTTGCTTCTGCTCCTCATTCTCTTTTACTGTTTTTGGCTGTCAGAGTTTGGCAGAGTATGTCGAGGTTGTTAATTGTAAGAGGAGAACATATGTCCCCTGGCCTCATCTCCCTCTTCTTCATTACTGCTACTTCATTTGCCTGACTTTCTGGCCTGACACTGTAAATTCGGCCGAGCACAGATAGGACGTATAACCTAGCCTGATCTGAAGACCTGAGAGAGTCCAGCAGAACCGAATAGAGCAGATGGGGTAATGAGATATATATGTTTATGTCAGTCATTTTGACTGGCATGTGCAGGAGTACAAAAGAGAAGACAGGAGGGAAATGGAGATAGCACTGCTTTGTGTGTGTGATGACTGATTCATGGAGCTGCTGTAGGTGAGGACGGGTCATGTTTGTTTGATGTTGACCGCTTGTCTTTTTGTTTCAGTTACCAGGGCTTTGTTCTTGAAAGGATGCGCTCGTTCAGATTGACCAGCACTTTTCCATTATATCTGCTGTTGATCGCTTCTGTAGCCAAATATCAGATTTTCCTAACTGCTAATGTAAATTAGTGTGTGTGGCAATTTTTGCAGTGATCTATGTTCTAGGTAAATTTTTTCTTTGGAAATGTTCTTATTTTATAACTCCTATTTTTTTATCCATTCAGACGATCTCTGGATTTAATTGGAGCACTTTTAGCTTAGCTTAGCATAAACCATTGAATCTGATTAGACCATTAGCATCTTTCTCAAAAACTAAAAAAAATATATAACTTGATAATTTTTATATTTAAATCTTGATATTTCTCTAGCTACATTCTGTACTAAGAGAGACAGAAAATGAAACGTCAGGTTGACGTGTCTAGGAACTACTCTCTTATTCAGGCATAATAGTCTTAAAGGAACTTTGCTGCCATACTATACCTAGGTTGCAGCAGGCGCAATGTTAGATATCATGCAATACCTGGAAAATCTACCTGAAACAGTGACTTTGCATTTTCTGTTGGTCTTAGTACACGATGTAACCACAGTGTTAAGCTGTAAATAGGAAGACTAGCAAAACTCACTTTCTTGCATTTTTGAGCAAGATGCCATTCGTCTAATCCAATTCAATGACTGATGCTAAGCTAAGCTTAAAAAGTGCTCCTGCCAGACATGAGGATTGACTGAATACATTCAAAAATGATTAAAAACACTGTTTCACTCTAGGAGAGTTGTAAAATTAGCCTATTTCTGAAAAAAAAAGCAAGCACATCAACCTCAAATGAGTGCTAAACATTAACACCAAACAGCAAATGTTCAAAAGTATCAAAATGTATTCATAAAAAGCTATCACATGTGAAGTTTCAAGCACACTGGCTCTTCATCGGACAGCCTGAACCAAACTATTGTGTCACTCTTTATACTGTTCACATGTACTCACACAATATTCAATAGCAAGCATAGTAAAAAAAAAAAAAAAAAACACTTTTCTAATTCCTAACACAAATACATGTTGTTGCATATGCTGAACATGTAAGTGTGATTAGATTTAGAAATTAGTTTTTGAAAAGTCTCTTAAGCTCGCAAGATCCCATATGTTTGAATAAAATACAATAAAATTTGTAATATTATGTAATATCATAGCGTTTCAATTAGTTTCATATTTTTTGTGATAAAGTAGAATTTTCAGCATTATTTCACGTTATTTTATTCATTATTAATCATAATCTAAAATGCTGATTTGGTGCTCCATTCATTATTATAAACATTGAACATTGATTAATGTTTGAGGCAAACTATGATACATATAATAAAAATACTTACAATATTACATTTTATAAGTCATCTTGTGGTCAATCATCTATAAAATATGGTGGTTTGTGCAGTCATTTGAGAAACAAAAGCTACATATTTCTATAGCAAATTAATCACCATAATACAAGTCTCCAAAAATATTTGCTTTCTTAAATCAACACATTTCCCTCTTTCTTAATTGATTGTTCTGCATCTATTTTCTTTCATTTCCTTATTACCTTAGCTCCACACTCTTCATGTTTGTACTGCTCTGAAGTGCTTAAGTGTGAGTGTATGTGCATGTGTGTGTGCTGGAACTCTAAATAAAGGCTGCTCGAAGCCAAAGCAGAGCCATCGGTGAGTGTGACATTAAATCTCTCACGTACATCATCTCCGAAACCCACACAACGTCTGAACATACCAAAGCTCCATCTGACAGGCAGACTGTGTTCAGATTTAATGATTTCAGTTTTCTTTATATAATTCAAAATGATCTCAATCATTAAAAATCAGCACAAAACACAACATATGCTGATGACCAGACTTATGATCTGTCATTGCAGTCACAAATGAAGGAGGTGTGATGTATCTTACATAAACATCCTATTGTCACAGATAAACATTTAAGCTTTTAAATAATAATAATAATAATAATAATAATAATAATAATAATAATATTCATCATCATCAAAAAGCAGCTTTGTGATATCTACTATAGTTCATGTTTTACAGAGCAGTTAATTATCTTTAAAGAAAAAAAGTGCAATGTGTGAAAGTCTGTTTTAGAAAGAATTTCATGGCTCCATAAACAGTTTTAGTTTAGAGATTGCAAATACCACCTGTTAAAGTGTAGTTGATTGCTAAGTATGCTAAGCTACAAACACAAAATTGACCTCAGGAGTCCAATACATGTTTATTTATTGCTATTGTGCTCCTAACTGCTGTTTGAGAAAGTTTATTGTTGCAGTACTACTAATGGCCATAATACTACTTGATGGTTTTGATTTTCACCAGCATCTTTATACAGCCCACATGATGAGCTCTGCAGAGTTAATGCTGCTCTACTTTTATATATATTTATTTATTTTTTCAAAAAGTGAATAAAAAAAAAACAAATGTTTTCACTGATTGTAATAGCATGGTTATTTCACCTAATATTGATCTCTTTTGTGTTTTGATGTTAAAGTATTGTGTTGTCTAAAAAAATTAATACATGCATCAGAAAACAAGACACTTAAAATGTCAAAATATGTACTAAACAGCAACATATTTTATTAAATAGGAAGTAATATCACCAGTAGTTTTAATTATTTTTATTTATTTATTTTCTTACTTTCTTACTTTAAAGGAACCAATAAGTTTTTTTTTGAGAAGTCTCTTAATTGATTCCCTATAGCTGTAATAAAAGCAAACAGAATTAACCTCAAGAGTCCAATGCAGGTTTATTTATTTCTATTGTGCTCTATAACTGCTATTTTAAAAAGTTTATGGCAGAACCACTAATGGCCATAATGCCACTTGATAGATTTAGTTTTCATCAACATCCTTATACAGCAGAGCTCTGCAGACTTAAGGATGCACTACTTTTAATTTATTTTTTAGAAAATGAAAATGGTTCAAAATGCTCTAACAAACTATTTAACTTGAAAATTAAAATATTGATATTGTGTTGTCTTAAATAAATATACAGTTAAATTCAGAATTAGTAGCCCTCCTGATTTATTAGCCTCCTGTATATTTCCCCCCAATTTCTGTTTAACAAAAAGATTGTTGTTATTTTATTTCTAAACATAATAGTTTCTAATAACCGATTTATTTATTATTTTATTATTTATTATTTTTATTAGACCGTAGGATTCAAAAGAAACTCCAGACGCACCTGAACACTGTTACCCTGATGAAGACAGCTCTTTGCCAAAACGCGTAGGTTTTTTAAGGATTAGCCATGTGAATAAAGGCTTTTTAATATTTTCAAAGTGCCTTGGACTAATTTTTGCTTTTTATTTTTACCTTTAAATAGTTTTAGAAAAACTAAAAACTGCTTTTATTTCAGTCGACAAAAACAATTGATGAAAAAAATATTATAGGAAATACTGTGAAAAATCCCTTGCTCTGTTAAACATCATTTAGGAAATATTTGAAAAAAAAAAAATCTGTTTGGCTAATAATTTTGACTTCAACTGTAAATACATCTAAAACACATTTAATAAAAATGCCATTCAAATTGCCACATGAAATGTAATCAGTAGTTGTATTTTTTATTATTATATTTTTACTGAGTTTTCCCAAGTAATCTTTTAATTTACTCTATAGCTGTAATTGTAAAGCAAATCAAACTGACCTCAGGAGTCCACTTCAGGTTTATTTATATCTATTGTGCTCTAAGCTGCTGTTTGAGGAAGTTTATAGTTGCAGTACCACTAATCGCCATAATACCACTTGATGGTTTCGATTTTTCACCAACATCCTTATACAACCCACAGCAGGAGCTCTGCAGAGGTAATGCCGCTCCACTCAAGTCTGCAGATTTGGCCTGGATCCCATCGGTCGGCCTGAGCAGAGTACGGGCATCACCATCATGCGGCAGCCAGCCAGTGGCCGATGGTCTCTGGCTGCGATCCGGGGAAACGTCCCCCCACCCCCCACCTCTGCTTGGCTGGATTTAAAGGTTATCTCCTCTGATCATTCTCACTCAGTCTCCCACCAGACCCTCCACAGGTGTGTGAATGGGTACGATAAGAGGAGGAGAGAGCACCGTGAAAACACTCGAGGGCCGCTGAGCTTCAGGTTCAACTTTTGATATGGAAATAATTAACTGGCCTTTTCCACCTCCATCAAATTTGCCGTTCGCTCATGCTTTATGCATTGGAGAGAGATGTCGAGACAAACCTGAAGGCTGTTATGAGAGCATGTAAACAGAATGCACAGGACCGCAAATATTCTTTTGTGCAAGACAGAAGTGCTTTACTGAAGTACAAACGAAACTTCTAATTACTTAGTTATGGGCAAAAGTAGTCAAATTAATAGGCCCACATGAAAACATCAGTATAAATACACAGATCATTCATTAATGCGTATTTACTTAAAAGTTTTTGTAAATATATAATTATTTTTTATACTAATCTCAGTTTTATTATTATTGGATAATATTCATGTTTAGATGTATATGTATATTTATGTATATTTATGTACAATAACATTTACAAAATGATTAGTGTAGGGCAAAGATTAATCATGATTAATTGCATCCATAATAAAAGTTCAGGCCTGTAGCCAGCTTATTGAAAGGGGTGTTTTTTTTGTTTGTTTACGTTTACCATACTATTTTACTATAAAGTATGCATTTACAAATTCGGATATAAACTGTAAATTAAACCGGTTTCATAAATTTTTTCATGAGATTAGCATTTTTTGCTGGATCTTTGGCAGGCTCATTTAACTTTCCTCAGTCAGAATTTGCCACTTGACTAGTCTACGGTCACGAGACTGGTCTTACAGATACTTTGGATCATACAGGGAACGTTGATATAATTTATTCCCTAATTGACGCGACGTCATGTTTGCCATCTTGAATCAGTTTGAAAATCTGTTATTTTGAACACTCTACAGACTGTTAGCCCAATTTCAACCAAATTTGGCTCAGACCATGCTGCCAAAAAGTTATAGAATTGTCCATTTGCTCTTTAGCTTGTACAATGCTTGTTTATGATGTGACCACTGGGCTGCTTGGTCCCGATATTTAAAAATTAAATTGGTCTTAAAGCCTTCTTCTATATTTTTCACAGTTTATGATGGCATAGCAGTCAAAAATGGGCTAAATGAGTTGAACTTTGACAGTGAGAGGTGGGTCTTTCGAACCATTAAAACCAAGGTTTCAGCTTCTATACTTAAAATTCATCCTGCATAAATCTACAGATTTTTTTTTAAACAAAATACTGTGCGAGATAGCAAAATAAAATAATAAAATACACCAATTCTGAGTAATAAGGTATCCAATGAAAAGAGTATTCAAGTAAAAGGTCACTACAGTATTTACCTCTGATGTAATTAATATGAAAGCAAATCCTAATTTTCAGACTACATCAAAAACTGTGAGCCAAGCATCTCCCTAAATGTCAGTCTGTTTTGGTTTTATGATATTAAACTTAGGTAAAATAACAAGCATATCTCAGCCCTGTGATGGGGACATTAATATCACTGAACCTGACATTTTCACTGGAATCTCAAAGATAAATAATTCATATTTAACTTTTGTATAATAGGCTCATGTTGAATTTACAGTATACATATCGTAAATGTACACATTTCTGAACGAAAATGGTATGTGTGTTGCTTTATGAAAACATCTACTGTATGTATTTGACAAAATTAGCATCTAATAAATTTTATCTGTTTAAGTACACAAAAACAGCCCAGAATCCACCGTGTAAAGTGTCAGACTTCATCTTTAACTCCTCCCTAATAGTAAGATACAAATTGCACTGACCACCTGTTTCAAGTCCAACACCCATACTAGCTTTCAGAATTAACTAGTATCATACATACTCCCAATTCTAGAAGCAGACTCATGGGCATGTCATATTAATTATTTTATATATATATATATATATATATATATATATATATATATATATATATATATATATATATATATATATATATATATATATATATATATATATATATATATATATATATACTATAATTCACAGAATAAAACTACTGAATGCAGCCAAATAAAAGATCTTGTATAAATAAACAAGTTTTATGATTTAATACCAAATATTTAAGTGGGTGTATACAAGGTCAGTTAAAATGACACTTTAAAAACATATTTAAGTAACAACGTAACAAAGTGAATTACTACCCACCTTCTCATCAATTACTCAGAAAGGGTCTGCTTTCGTGGCAAGTGGTTCATCTGCTCTTTTGGCTTTTTATCGTAATTGATTATATGCTTTAGAGTGGTCTATTGTTTAGGGTCCATCTCCCACCCCTCATTAACAGATGTTTGAGTTGCAATGTAAATACACCCTATATTGATTTCTTTTGATTCCACTGACATCCATTGATAGTAAGAGGTGCTTTAGATTTTGTTTTTTTTAAAGTTCAATTTCGGTGAACTCTGACCTGCTGTTTATTTTGAAGTGAAGGAATGTAATCAACAGTAGACTGATATTTTCTGCCATAAATTTTAACTAAATCATCAAGAGTTCGACAATGGAATAAACTGCATACAAGTTTTACATGTACTGTATTATGTTTTTAATCATGGTTTATAAAATACTCTGTAGAGTGTGTTTTCATGCAAAATTATGATGGATGATACAAATTGTTGTAAACAATATAGAGTTTGGGCATAAATTGGCTGAGTGTAAGTGGTTTATTCTTTAATTAAATAAATATTCCATTTATTTAAAAAAAAATCTCATGTAAATAAAAGAAAACAGAAGTAACTTGTGCGCCCTGCATGTAATTTCAGGCATTTGGGGCATTTATTCTTTATTTTTTCTATATTTTTTAAATTAAATTTAATCACATTTTTAATTTTTTTATTTAGTTTTATTTTACTTAAACATTTTTTAAACCAAATATCTAAAATGAAACGGTAGCTCCTGCACAGTGGAAATCAATTGGTGCATAGACAAGTAGAAAAAGTAAATAAATAAAAATTATTCACATATTTTATTAAGCAATATTTAGTCATGCAACCTTCACCACGAATGTACAGTATAAATCATTTACAACTTGACCAAATTGGAAAAAATAACAACAACAATCCAATCAATGTAAAGCACAGATCAATTCTAACCAATCAATATTAAGGACAATTAATTATTTCATTATGTGCATTTAGCGACCATTTACAGTATAGTGTATTTACCTCAGAAATTAGTAGGGTTATTTAAATTTAACTACGTACAGTAGGCTTGGCAGGTTAGTTTCAGTGGTAGGTTTAGGGATAATAACTTGTCATTATTGACCATGGTAAGTACCTAATATCCACTAATCACATATACTTATTATATGGTTAGGGTTTGATTGTTGGTTAGTTGCATAAATATTTGTAATTACTATAGTAATTTTGGCGAAGCAGTGGTGCAGTAGGTAGTGCTGTCGCCTCACAGCGAGAAGGTCGCTGGGTCGAGCCTCGGCTCGGTTGGCGTTTCTGTGTGGAGTTTGCATGTTCTCGCTGCGTTCGCGTGGGTTTCCTCCGGGTGCTCCGGTTTCCCCTAAAGTCCAAAGACATGCGGTACAGGTGAATTGTGTAGGCTAAATTGTCCGTAGTGTATGAGTGTGTGTATGAATGTGTGTGTGGATGTTTCCCAGAGATGGGTTGCGGCTGGAAAGGCATCCGCTGCGTAAAAACTTGCTGGATATGTTGGCAGTTCATTCCACTGTGGCGACCCCGGATTAATAAAGGGACTAAGCCAACAAGAAAATGAATAAATGAATGAATAGTAATTTTAAATTATTAGTTATTAGTACTGTATATAATAACTATATATTAGTATATGGTATATTTTAAATGCATCTTATTTAATAAAACATAACTGTGTGCTCCTACTCCATTTAGTTATTAGTGACCAGTGCATTTTGCAAACCGCGTTGGCCCACCCACAAGAGGAGGTGCAGAAAAGTCTTATCAAAATCTGACTCTTCATACAAATCTGACTTCTTTTTGGCATGCACACGCATCACGCAGCGCTTGCAGTTAAACTCACAGCAGTTTATTGTGACACTTTTATCAATAATTTTTTCTTGCAATTAACAGCAAGAACAAACATAGAAGCGTTAGCTGATTGGCAAGCAGCACCTAATTATGTTCAAAAGAATTATAAATGTCTAATGGGATGAATTTATAGTTCGAATTTTCGACAGTAAAACATACTTTAATAGGTAGTGTAATCTACACAACATTAAGTGCAGTGTGTGGGTGAGAGCGGGCAATGTTTCGTGATCTAGTTATGTTGTGGTTCTGTGACTGCTGGTGTTGGTTGCTGTATGGTTTAAAAAAACAATATATATATATATATATATATATATATATATATATATATATATATATAAAAGTTAAAGTAACTAGGTTAATTTCGATAAATAAATTCAAATAAAATAAAATATTAATCTAATATTTTGGGCAGTTTTTGTGCGTTTGGGCAAGTAAATTTTGGGCTGGAAAAAGTCATTTATATCTGGCAACACTGTTTTTGTCTTCTTTTTCTCCAACTTTAAATGTATTTTTAATAAAATATCTCAACTATTTTTGTAAACACGTGTCTAGTCACTGACTATTTATAGTGAACATGAACCCATTATTCGATTTAAAATAGGATTTTAGTAATATTCCATTTAATCTTGTCCTCATTTAAACATAACACGTTGATCAAACAAATGCAATCATAATTTCTTCAATCATTATGTGATGGACATTCATTTTAATCTGCCAAATAAAAAGTTCTGCCACATCTTGTCCGTCATTTAGAAGAAAAGCGCAATTATATCCTCATAAAATATCAATAACCTTGCAAACATGATGGGAAAAGCACATTAACTTCCTTCATAACTTTGTAAGATAGTTTAGCTAAAGGTTGATAATAAGCCATGGACCTTTTAAATATCTTGAGTTAATATTTGAGAGCGCGAGTGTGCATAATCCTTGGCATATTAGCAAAAAAAAAAATCCACTCATTTTGAGGAATTACCATTTGAAAGACCTTTGTCCACAATAATAAAAATGACTGTCTGCGATGCATGCTATATGAGAAGACGCCGGTCAGAGGGGAATGATGACTGTGTCATCTCATTAGCAGCGGTGGCCCACGGCAAAAGAACTCATTAGAATTTACTCCCTTAATAGGGCGAAGTACAACTTAATCAAATGCTGCAAATCCAATACACCAATTAAGTACAAAATGAAGCAATTGATTTATAAATTTCCTGCTGAAATCAATGCTTCAGCGCTAAATGCGAATGTGACAAAAAAAATATTGCACAAACCAATTAGTTCATTTACAGACGATGGGCGTAATTATTGTTATTTGTCGTTTCAAGGCTGTGGCGCTGAAATTATATGCGTGAAACAAAAGCTTGATTGAAACCAGCATTTCGGCACATGGTGTAGGCATTTAATTGTCACTTAAACATTCGTTGAACCAGTCGCTGCACAACATAATGCTGTTTCAAGATTATTTGTGTACTTAGTAGTGTACCAAGTCGAAGTATGAAAGTTTATTGCTCTGTAAAGCATTTTATTACCTGTTTGAGCAAAACAAATTGAAGAAGACGAAGAAAAAAAGGCCACATTTCAAAAGCTGTGCACGTAATCTTAAATAATGGCTTCTGCTTTGTACCAACAAAGGCACATGCAAATGTCCCCACACTCATCTACACAAAAATAATGCTCCTCGATATCTGCCAAACACATACACTCATTGATGACATGCTACACTAATTTAGACACGAATAATGGCCTACCGGTGTATCTGCGCTGGAAGGGAACGCATACGGGGTTCACATGCTCAGGAGGGTTCAATTATTACTCGGTGTAATGATGATGCATGCCATGTTTTGGAAAACACGCACACACACAAAATGCTAAAGGATGGAGAAGCCCTTCTCCAAATGCAGAACAAGAGTGAGCACACACGCTCGTTTCCAGCTAATTTCTGCCTGGTGTACAATAACACCATTCATC
Organism: Danio rerio; assembly: GCF_052040795.2. Classification (NCBI taxonomy): domain Eukaryota; kingdom Metazoa; phylum Chordata; class Actinopteri; order Cypriniformes; family Danionidae; genus Danio; species Danio rerio. The sequence goes on from NC_141024.2 coordinate 19,764,474, forward strand.
AAGTTGACTAAGATTAGTTACTTCTTACCCCAGTCCCTGTTTATGATAATTAAATCAATGTATGTGTTACCGAAGCTTCTACTTACTCAGGAGTTTAAGTTGTGCATTAGTAATCAAGTCTGAGTGTTAAAACTGACAGAACATCGTATTTGTTATATGTTTATGAAGTTAGAAAAACTGCAGTACACTTGATAAGTGATAGTCTAAGATAAGGCCAGATATGTCAAAAAACTCAATGGTTAAATTAGCAGGATAACACTTTTCCCACATAACTGTACATTCAGGATCATTTTTAACTTCTCTGCAGTCACATTAGCAAAACTTTGGCGAAAATGTGCAGCAAAGTAGGTCAGTTGTCAATAGTGTAGAGAAGCATGAAGCACAGCGTATTACTTAGAGGCCACTTGCAAACCAAGTAGTTTTATATTGGCAAATAGAATGAATTTATGCGTTAAAGGGTCAAGAAACGATTGCTTGTATTCTGATTCAGCACTATAAGGGATAGTTTACCATCCAAAAAACTAAATTCTTTTAATTTACTCACCCTCAGGACAATGGTTTTTTTTTTCAGTTGAATTTTAAAGAAGATTTTTAGCTGAAACCGTGGTTCTTGGTGATTCATAAAATGCTGACAGCACGTTGAGTCAAAAAAACATATACAAGCAAAACAAAATTAATAGCAGTGGCTCCTGATGATACAGTGAAGGTCTATGAAGTGAAACAATTGCTACAGTATGTGCAAGAAGCTCATTATTTATAATTGTAATGTCTTTAATATACAGGTCTGTCTGACTACCTTACTGAGGTCAAACTTTTGGCTTTATAATGTATGCATTATTAATACTACACACTTATTAAAATCAATTATTTGAAATAAGTTAAAATAACACAATTCTTAAGTTTCTTTTTCGACCACTTAATTGTTTTATGTTCAATCCACTCATATTAGTTTGTTAAAACAGTTATGCTTGCTTAATTGATTTGTGTTGGGACAACATGAAGGAATTGTGTAGAACCCTGCACTCACAGCGTAGTTGTCAATTTATAATAAACTTTTTAATGGAAAAAAAAGACTTTGAAGTTCCCAAATGTCCATTTCAGTCACTTTGGTCCATTTTGTAAATCATCATTAATTTTACGAAAAAAATATATGCATTTCTCAAAACAATTCATACAAACAGCCCCACACAATCGATTACGGTATCTGCAAAAGCCTGTAAGTAACACTTTAGCTCTTTTCTTAAAAGCAAGCATTTGCACCAGTGAACATGTCAGTGCCATCAAACTGAAAAGACCTTGTGTTATTGTTTACGAATAAGACAAACGCTACATCAAAATGTTTAGTCATGTTGTCAATAAAACAGTGCACTATTACCTGATGTAAACTATGGCAACAGTTTGGATCACAGATGATGTATTAAAAATCCAGCGGCTGCTCGTTTTATAGTATGCGCGACAGATAACTCCAAATCAAAAGTACACATTACTGTAGGTGGGATATTGATATTTAAATGGATAGGTTTTTTCAATTAAATATTTTCTAGTGGTGCCACACACATACCTCGGCTTTGGTGGTTTATAAGGACTCTCCATCGGCATAGTTTTTTTAAAACTGTAGAAACCACACTCTATATCACAGGTGTCACTCTATATCCAGGAATTGAGTTTGACACCCCTGCTCTATATGAACCTACCCTAAACCCAATCCCCACAGAAAACCTGTGGCATATTTTGAATGTCTTTGAGTATGATTTTAATGCATTTTAAATTACGAGGACACACAGCATGTCCTCAATAACTATCTTGATAGAGTACAACTAGGTCGTACCAATGTAATTATACAAATTTTAGTGTAAGCCACCAAAATAGTGCATACTGTGGCCACATTGCATCAGGTGTGCACTATTTCCCAAAAATTCAGTAGCCCATATTTTGTCATTCCCTTCATGAGGAAACTTTTCAAGTAGAATATCTCAACACACAACCAACATGAAATTGTGCAATAGTTTTAGCAATACAATACTACCCTTTCAAAAATGTATGTCTTCTCCATTTTTATTTAGAGCTTCAGCATCATATTACCTTAGTAGCAGTAAACCGTGCAAACCTTCTAGAGCCTGAAACAGAGCAAAAAGAAACCAATTGCTTTGAGTTCCAGCAGGAGGCCACAGGGCACGCAAGCACACCTCACAGCATGTTTCCATTTGCATGCTTGCACACATGTTTCGTGTGAATCTTCCAACGGCATTATGTAAGACTCACTCAAGTGATGCAGTGTAAACTCATGTCAAGGGGAAACATCTGTACTGTAAGATCCAGCAGAGTAGACAAGACAGCTTGAATGAATATCTAATCACAGCCACAAAGACTATAGTGAAACCAAATCATACACACACAAGCTGAAACACAGCCTGTTGTTTGTATTTGCTGCTAACCACCGTATCAGAGATTGTCATCCCTGGGGGAACTTCCGTAATTTTGGACTATCTGGACTTAGACCAACTCAATCAGCTCAGTTTTTATGCTGCGTATGGACTCAAACAGATACTTTTTTTACAGCACAGCTCAATTTCCCCACCTTGCCAGAACCATCATGAAACCACGGCGGATTAATTTGTGTGGGAGATCATGTTACGGAGCTTGGCAGAGGCTCCTTCCAAACAAAAAAAGGGGAATTTTTCCCTGTTATCGGGCAGATGCCTAAGGCTGTCATTGTGTTTTCTTCTCACCCACTGGAGTGAAATAAAACCTAACACAGACAGACGGCAGGTGTCTGCCCACCGTCACCCTGGGTAAAGCCATTTACCCTGCTCGGTCCCAGAATATTAATGAACGTAGTGCACAAACAAAATGCCATATTTATTTTCATACTTGTTCAATGAACCACTAAATGGCAGCGTGAAGCTCAATCAATATCACTTTGCCGCATACGGAGCAAATTCGCCAGGAACGAACCGGGCACCTGTACAGGGTGCCCGGCGGGGTTGGCAACGATTCGGCATCATCATCGTCTTCATCGACCTGCACCCACATGCTCGTTAACACTCGCCAGCTAAACCAATCGGCATCTGTCAGGGTCACACTGGCACCTCTCAGTGGGTTAAAGAGGTCTTGCTCTGATTTATAAAGGATGGCGGCTGTTTTTTGAATGTACGATTTACCTCTGCCAGACTCTATTTTCAGCCAGCCAGATGTAATCAAGCCGACGCACGAATTGTACCGATCTCAGACTAGTTGAGCCAGTACAGATGTCGCATTCTATACAATACAAGTGATTAAAGGATAAAAGTGAATGATGTGGAGAATAAAGGAAGTCTTGCATGTAATTGAGTTGGTTTTGGTTTGGTTATCTAGGTGTTTGATTTTCCTCAGTCAACAAATGAGGAAATGTGTTTATGATGTTGTAGACCCACATGCAAAAGTCTACCATAGTAATTAATGGTAAATATCGATCTCAGACTAATTGTGTCAGTACAGATTTTGCATTTTATACAATAAAAGTGATTCATGATAAAAGTGAATGAGGTGGAGAATAAGGGAAGTCTTGCATGTAATGGAGTTGGGTTTGGTTTGGTTATCTAGGTGTCTGTTGATTTCCCTCGGTCAACAAATGAGGAAATGCGTTAATGGTTTGTGGACCCACATGTAAAAACTCTAAAATAGTGAGTAATAATAAATACCAATATCAAAGAAATTGTGTCAGTACAGATTTCACATTCTATACAATACAAGTGATAAAAGGATAAAAGGGAATGAGGTGGAGAAATAAGGAAGTCTCGCATGTAATTGAGTTTGTTTTGGTTTGGTTATCTAGGTGTCTGTTGATTTTCCTCGGTCAACAAATGAGCAAATGTGTTAATGTCTTTGTGCACCCACTTGCAAAAATCTACCATGGTAATTAATATTAAATAACGATCACAGACATGAGACTGACTTGTGTCAGTAGATGTTGCATTTCATACAATAAAAGTGAATGATGTGGTGAACTTTTGTGTTTTATATTAGTTTGTTTATTTATGTGTTTTTATTACAGTATGTCTGATATTTGTAATTCATTTATTCATTCATTTTCTTTTCAGCTTAGTCTCTTTATTAATCTGGGGTTGCCACAGTGGAATGAACCGTCAACTTATCCAGCACGTTTTTACGCAGCGGATGCCCTTCCAGCAGAAACCCAGCTCTGGGAAAATGTTTGTAATTCTGAAATGATTTCACTATATGTAGCTTAGGCTATTTTATCGAAATCAATGATACTATTGTGTTGAGCCAAAAGTGGACACGTAGTTTGTAAAGATTTACATCTTTCTGCTGTAGTCATATTTTGTATTATCTCCAAAATAAAGAAAGAATGAAACCCAGCCGCTCGCGCAATCGACAGAGCTATGAAGCAAGCATTCTTTCGGCCAATCTTTCACACACATACATGCATCTAATCGCGCACATTTTATGCACAAGCACACCTTTCAAACTTGACAAAAACAAATTACAACAAAAAAAAAACAAGCAACTTAAATAAATAGATTTTTTTAGAAACCAGCTCAAATGTTCACAAACAAAATGTGTTGGGGTAATGCACAATCATTAGTCATTTGAGACCACACACTTTATAACAGCATTCCCACAATATTCTCTCTTGCTATCACAGAAAAGTTATTTGTTTCACCGTAGTAATTAATAGTAAGTATCGATCTCAGACTAATTATGTCAGTACAGATGTCGCAATCGATTCAATAAAAGTGATAAAAGGATAAAAGTGAATGATGTGGAGAATAAAGAAAGTGTCACATGTAATTGAGTTGGTTTTGGTTTGGTTATCTAGGTGTATGTTGATTTCTCCCCAGTCAACAAATGAGGAAATGTGTTCATGATGTTGTAGACACAAATGCAAAAATCTACTATAATATAGTAAAATGGTTAAAGTAATCTGTTTTGGTCTATTTGTAAAATACTGTATATTTGCTGTTTTAATTCAACAAAAGATGTACACCTTCTATGCATAGTCTATGCAGCATTAATTACAGTTAACTATCAGCTAATTATAGTTAATATTATGACAGCATTCATTATATAAATTCTATATAAAATATTAAATGTATAATACAGTTAAGTAAGGTGTAAAAACACTACACTGTATATTTATTATTAATAACTACGGTATTTCATTTCATATAGGGAGTAACAGGTGCTCATGGAGAGTAGTTGTGTCTGTTTTGTTTCTTGTTGTGTTTCTGTGGTGTTCTTGTTTCTGCTTTGCGATGGTCTCAGATGAACCACCCACAGTCTGTTCTGATGCACTGGAAGCTGGAAAGCTTTCTGTTGATCTGGCAGTCTCTAATCTGATTGGCTGGGTTTATATAGCTTCCGGGATAGGGAGTTTTGGATTTGTCTACTCATGCAAAAAGTTTTGTTATGTTTTTTGGACACCAGGTTTGTAGCAAATCTTTGAAAGGTATTCAGAGGTTTGTTTGAGGCATTTAGTAGGAAGTTTATCCATATCCATGAGTAGAACTTTATGTATTATACTTTAGGTAGTTTACCTTACTTCAAAAAAAGTTTGATGTTTCTAAAACTATGGCCACTTTATTTTCTATGGGCTTAAGGATTATTAACTTGTACTTTAAGACATTTTAAGTTTTTCTCACTGATTTCAAGTTATAGTGATTTTAGCCAGAAAATTGATCACTAGCTCAGAAAAAATTACACTTGAAACAAATTAAATAAAACACTAAATGTTTAACCCTATTCCGACATATTTTTTGGCAAGCGGATGCCCTTCCAGCCACAACCCAGTATTGGGAAACACCCAAACACTCTCGTTTACACACACACACACACACACACACACACACACACACACACACACACACACACACACACACACACACACACACACTACGGCCAATTTAGTTTATTTAATTTACCTATAGTGCATTTCTTTGGACTGTAAGGTAAACTGGAGCACCCGAAGGAAACCCTCACAAACGTGGGGAAAACATGCAAACTCCACAAAGAAATGCCAACTGGCCAAGTCGGGTCTCGAACCAGCGACCTTCTCGGTCTGAGATGACTCCTAACCACTGAGTCACCTTTCTGCCCCCAATTATTCTTTTAATTATTGTATTTTAAATAGTAAATGTAAGAATAAACATACTGATGTAATTTTACAGGCTTATATGTTAAGCTGAATGATACTGGAATGTCATTTCACACATATTTTAAGATTTTATTTTCAAAGATTAAGATTAATTGAATTTGATTTGATTCATCAAAATGGGATGTGTCATCTTTGATGCATTAAAAAAAAATAATAATAATCAAACAAGCATCTTCTTCAGTTTCCAAAATCAATCAGAGGATTGTAAATAGTCTGGACTTAGATTAAAATTTAGATGGACAGATATTTTACATAATAATATTTTCTAATAATTAATCATATATTTTTTTACATATCTGTCTTTTAATATAGATAGATACACACTTTATAGTCAGTTTGTGCTTTACACTTTATTGTGTTTATAAGTCTGAAATTGTTGCAGATGGAAGGGCATCCACTGCGTAAAATATATGCTGGATAAGTTGTGGTGACCCTAGCTTAATAAAGGGACTACGCTGAAAAGAAAATGCATGAATTCTGAAATTTTTCCCGAGAAACATTATTGACACAATACATTTTACATACACTTCAACCAAAAACATCTCAACAAAACATTCACAACACTTCAATCATATAGTGTGTGGCATAACATATTTTGTTCAGAAGGATTTCAGTGCTTCTATTTTTCTACGCTAATATATTTTCATGTTGTAATGTAATTTAAAACTGCCTCTAAAAGACACTTAAAGATTAAGCAAACTGTTATCATCTACTTACATCCCAGTTCACTGTCAAAAAGACCAGTTATCAACTATAATGCCTAGCTATACGGGATTATACTTGCATGAGTGTTCAGCTGTAAATAACATTATGAATATAATGGAATTACAGATAAACAGTTTCCTCCAGCTAGAGGCTTGAGAACTGCATTGGTATCAGTAGATTTCCTGTGTTTTGTTAATTGCGGGCACCACCAGTATGACACAAATGCATTGCTTGTGGACTCCGCTGGCACCACATCACCATGGCAACTGCTGCAGAGACTGAGCAGAGGGCACTGCACTAAAATATGGCCAAGTGTTTCTCCGGAGAGGCCTGGATTGAGGCCGGGATCAACCCATGAGCTTCATCGCTCCATTACTTTATATGATTTGTTGCAGTTGTCAACCCAGAAAATCATTGCACACAGCATGTAAAGCTGCTAAATGTATGCTTTTTTTGTGAATTGTATCTGAATCAGGGAGGGAGAGATACAGAGAAAGAAACATTAGAGCTTTGGTATGGTGATCCACAGTAAATCTGCTTTTTTAACAATAATATTTATTAAAAAAGAAATTCATATAAAAAACATATTCTGAAAATTACCAATGCTTATTAAAGAAATGCGCTATGGGTGAACTGAATAAGCTTAATTGTCCGGAGTGTATGTGTGTGAATGCAAGAACGTATGGGTGTTTCCCAGTGTTGGGTTGCGGCAGAAAGGGTGTCCACTGCGTAAAACATATGCTGGATAAGTTGGCGGTTCATTCCACTGTGGCGACCCTTGATTAATAAATGGACTAAGCCGAAAAGAAACTGATTAATAATAATAATAATAATAATAATAATAATAAATTACTATTATTATTATTATTATTATTATTATTATTATTAGCCAAACAATGCATTTTTTGTCAAAAACAACAATCTTTTCTTTAACAAAATAATATTAATAGATTAAATAATAATAAAAATAATAATGATAATAAATAAATAAAATATAAAAATAATACTTATACTAATAAATAATAATAATAATAATAATAATAATAACAAAAACAATAATAATAATGATAATAATACAAACAAAAACAATATTAATAATTATTATAATAATAAATATAATATTGAAGAAGAAAATATATGCCAATTAATTATAATTTAACCTTAGACTTATTATTTTAGTAACTGTTACTTACTATGGCTTTTATTATAACATACAAAGTCAAAATTATGACTTAAGGTAAAAACTAAGGGTTTTGTATATATATATATATATATATATATATATAAAATAAAAATATTATGACATGCTTATTTCAGTTTTTATTTATTTATTTATTTATTTCTGACTTAAATTCTTAATTATGAGACGAAGTTAAAATTCTGACACTTTAAACAATGCCATTATTAAAAAAAAGGTCAGGATTTGGATTTAAAATCTAAATAATTTGATTAAATATGCCAAAGTTTTAAATCACTACACGCTGAATTTAAATTGGGGGAGAGAGAGAGAGAGAGAGAGAGAGAGAGAGAGAGAGAGAGCGAAGAAAGGGAACGCTTTGGTAATGATCTGATCCTGGTGTGTGCTGACAACTCTTTTTGCAGGCCCCCGTTTTCCTCTAGTATTTATAACAGCACAGGAGCTTATATTAATTAAAAGAAGTGCATCTCAGAGATTAATGAGCTTGATAAAGAGCACATCTAATGCGTGCTTGAATAACACAAGACGGCAGTGATTTCACAGAGTTTCCTCCCTCTTAAAAGCAAAGCCTAGTTATGCATCCCTCTGATCTAAGCTGCAATTCACATTTTCATTTCTTCCTTCATGAATGTCATTAATGCTTTAAGACTGTCTTGGGAAAATTACATTTAATGTTCACTGAAATGGAGCTAATGACTAGAACTTCAAATCCGCAGTCAGGGTTTCACCAAAATTGCAAAAGAAAAAAAAATACTCAAGGTTAAAAACTCCAGATAATAAATAAAGAAATATCAAAATTTATATCATGTTTTTATGTTGATTTTTAAATGTAGCTTAAATTAAATTAGCTTTCATTTAGCTGTCACAAAACATTAAAATTGTACAGTAAATGTATGTATTTAAATATCAACACTAAAAATAAATAATAAAATAATAGAGAGTATTATATTAACATAATAAGTATAAGAAAACACATTTTTTGCCATAAATATTATTAATTAGGTCATGCTTAAGTCAATATTATATAATGAAATTGAGATTTACTTGAAATTTAAAATTCAAGATGTATACTAAACCATAATAAAGATTTATCTTCACTACAGTACCTGGCAAAAGTCTTGTTGTCGATCTCAGTTGTAAGAGCAACAAATAATAACTTGAATTCTAGTTGATCATTTGGAAAAGTGGGCGAAGGTAGATTTTTTCCAATGAATCGTCTGTTGAACTGCATCCCAATCATTACAAATACCACAAAAGACCTATTGGAATCTGCACAGACCCATGACTCTCACAGTAAACAGTCAAGTTAGGTGAAGGTAAAATCATGGTTTGGGGTTACATTCAGTATCAGGGCATGCGAGAGATCTGCAAAGTGGATGGCAACATCAACAGCCCGATGTATCAAGACATTTGTACTAACCATTACATTACAAAAAACAGGAGAGGGCAAATTCTTCAGCAGGATAGCGCTCCTTCTCATACTTTAGCCTCCACAAAGCCTGAAAGCAAAGAAGGTCAAGGTGTGCCAAGATTGGCCAACCCAGTCATCAGAGTCCATGAGCAGCTTCAGCTGTGAGTTTAATCAGTGAAGAATTGGAACAGGTGTGTGTGTGTGTGTGTGTGTGTGTGTGTTGCAGGACTGGAACTTGTAGTCCAAATACCAGCAGATTTGTATTTCTATGTGATCTGTGTGTTTACCAAAGATCTGAAATGATTAGATCGCTGATGACTGTGACAATTATTAGTAAATGAATTATACTTGCATAAATTTCCATCTAAAACAACAAAAGTAATCAATGATGTTCCAAAACCCTTTGTGTTTTGTGTAAACAGTTTTGTGAACACAACTGGCCAAAAACAAATCTATGTTTCTTCTTTGGAAAAAAAAAAAGAAAAAAAAAGAATATTGATATTTGAAATAAACACCTATTAAATTGTTTGATTATTTTTATTAGGGTAGACTGCTATCTAAAGATATGGGTCTTTCTGTGCTCATTTCTTTGCTTTTGGATGAGTGAAGGAGCCTGTTCATAATGGAAGCTGTGCAGGAAGCTTCTGATGTAAAGTCGATATCAGGTTTGATTTTGATTACAAAGTCAGAGATGCTCCATTTTTCTTGTGGGAGGTCGCTGGAGGTAGAAATATGGATGTTCTTCAGGGCTCCTTCAGCTGCAGCTCTCAACCTCTTAATCTCAACACTGTCGATGTCAAGTGAAGCCGACGCGTCCTCCGAGATGAGGAAGGTTATTGTGCGGTTAATGGACACCATTGATCATGTTTACCGGCGTTTCAGACATACACATGCCTTCAACACTCAAGTCCTGTGCTGAAAACATGTACATTGTTTTTTTTTTTTTCTTTTTATTTTTGTTTTGTGTAGTAGCATGTCCTGACTGGGCATGGCGCAATAAAGTGACAGCCTAGGCAAGTGTGAAATATCTTTTCTAGATAGACAGACAGACAGATGCAATAATAATGTTAATTTACACAACAATAATGTGGTTTCATTATAGATTTGTGCCATATTTTCTAATTGTTAAAAAAATAAATGAATGCAAAATGATCATATCTCCATTAACTTTTCTTCTCACAACATGTTATTCCAAGAATCATAAAGGCTGATGTTGGTAGGACCAGAATTGTGGGTACACTTTGTGTCTCCAAAATAAATCTATTATTTTTCAAAAACTTTAATGAAACAGTTTTGAATGATAACACAAATTATATCAAGTTATCTCTAAAAATGATGTTTATGTGTGTATTTAGGGCCTTTTTGTTTACATATTTTTAAAATCTTAAATGAAAGGCTCCCACTATTTACTTTTGTATGTTACTGCATCATACCTTCAGCTTTAATGATCATAAACAAGTCTAATTTCCAACCTTTTGTATGTTAACTCTACTAAGATCAACAAATATTAGCATGACACATATATATAATTTATTTTTTGTTATTTTAGTTTTTAAATTTACACTGTGTCTGTACCTTTTCATCAACTCTGTTACATCAGTTATAAAAAGGCAAAACAACCCTTAACGCACTTATAGAAAAATCACCTGACCTGTTCTAAGTAATGTCACTTTCTCTGATGGGAAACTCTGGATCTCAATGAGGCATGTCCTTATTATTTGCTCATTAATTTGTATAAAATGTTATGAATACAGCAATAGTAGATTAATTATTTGTCAACTCTCTTATTGTGAAATTTTAATGAATCTCTTCAATCTTCAATGAAAAATAGTTACATGAAAAAAATACATACAATTCTGTTTTAAATGTGCCACGTGGTGTCATCATAGCCGACTGATTTTGTCGCTGACAAAAATTGAAAGATAATCAATTTCCCCCATTATATTTACTTTATTGAATTGCTAGAAAAAAACTTTGTTATATATGCTAACGGATAACTTTGCTATATAGGTAAGAGTTGTGTCTTTCCGTTAACAAGATTTTCAATCAGCAATTTCTGTTTTAATTTCAATGTTCCACACTTATGGAATGATCTTCCCATTACCACATGAACTGGGGATTCACTGGTATCCTTCAAATGACAACTAAAAACCCATCTCTAAACCCAGTCAATACAACCAAGACCATACGTTGACGTTCTTTCTCTTTCCAAAAAAAAAAAAAAAAACTCCTACATCAGCACTAAACATCTGAGCCCTTTGTATAACTAGCACTTCTTGTGTTTATAGTCTATTCTTGTTGAATTGCTGAATGTCTCCTCGTTTGTAAGTCGCTTTGGACAAAAGTGTCTGCTAAATGACTAAATGTAAATACAAATGTAAATGTTTTTCCTCCAGGATTTTGCAGTTTTGTACAGATGATAAACAGGAGTCATGAGACCCTATTGAATGTTAACAGAACAAAAAAAAGGAAACTGTATTGTGTATGCCAGGCCAGTAGATGGCAATTTCACTGTGGACTGTAGTACCCGACTGCTGTCAGACCCGTCCGCATTCCGTCCAAAGATCATCAAAGATACCAGTTGCTACAGCCTTTCATGTGGAAATCTAATCCTGTGCCACAAGAATGTGTAATCGGGTCCCGTGGTTCCCTTCGACAACATCCTTTGACAACAGCTTATCCGTGCTTGAACTTAAAGTGAACAAATGTTCTGCAGAGGTCACATTTACACACGTCCTAGTATCCTGCCCTGAGAAACCTGTCAAGATAACGGTCTTTGCACCTCGGCCACAAGTGAATGTTCAGAAAGAGCATCCAGACTCTGTGGTTAAATTGGTAACACTTTAGCTTAGGCCACAATTTATGCTATTAACTACTGGTTTATTACCTGTCTATTATTAAGGTATTAACTGTTCATTAGTAGTTTGATCTTATTTGGTCTTAAAGTATGATCTTATTCTGCATTCCTAATCCTATCCAAAACCTAAACACAACCTCTACATCACCAACTATTATTAAACAGCTAATCAGTAGTTTATTAAGCAAGTAGTGTTAGTTGATGGTTTGTTAATACTGTGAATTGTGATTTAAACTAAGGTGTTACTGTTAAATCTTGAAGAATTGTTTGGGACTGAAATCGTCATGAGTCAGCGACTTAATTTTGCAGAAGCTATCAAGCCAGTAGTTTTCATTCATTTGTATTTTGTGCTATAAATTTGTATCACAGTTGTATTATTTCTATGTTATTTTAAAAGTAAAATATGATAAATTCTGTATCTTCACAAGAACAAAAAACAACAAATAAAATTGTTGTATAGCCAGCATTTTGTATTTTTATGTCCAATCTGTCTCTCTCTGTATTCTATTGGGAGCTAATTCAATGTTAAATTCTGGAAACAAGATATTTGGCAGGATCTGTTAAGTTGAAAATCATTTAGCAGGTAGTATAGATAGGTGAACACAACAACTGGAAGTTTCCTGCAATACATTTGCATACATTCAAACTTAAAAAACAATTAGCTGTTGCATCTATTCATCTGCTTGTTTTTAACAGTGCCTAAAATGGTTAATTTGAGGATCTTGTCTTCTTTCTGAGAGTCTACTCTTCGTTATTTGAGATGTAGAATATACGGAAAGCAGCAGCATAGAGAGACACTGCAGCGCTGGTGAAGATTGTGGGTGTTTACATTGGTTTGATGGAAAAATATGAATTTGTAGCTAAATTGTTTACGGTGCCAAACAGCATTTCCCATTGTTTACATCCTTGCTACAACATGCTGATAAAACTATGCATATAATAGATACATTTTAACAAATAAAATACAGGTTGTGGCTCACAATCCACAGCTTCTTCTATAATGGTTGGAGCTGAGGAGTTTTTAGCTAAATCCAGCACTAAACTGGGAGAGGTTCTGGAAGCTGTCCTTTGTCAAAAGCTAAAGCTATATCTTTTGAATAATTCTAAGGAACATAATTAACGTAATTAAAATGTAATTGTAAGCAATTCTCACTTTGTTTCTTGTACCTTAGAAACCCAAATACAGAAACAGAAGAAGCTCTGTAAAAACAGCAGCATTTGAACGGCATTTTAGCTTTCTAAGCTATAACATTACATCACAGCTGGCCACGCCCTTTTGCTGCGTGAGGTGTATGCACGTAACCTGAAGAGTTTAGGATTTCACTAACCCAGATGTATTTTATTGTAGTACCCAAAACCTCTTTGCAAAGCTAAAGCCAATGTCACTCCTTGCATTAGATTTTGAGCATCTTACATCCAGAGATGTTATGTTCCCACAGGTACATTATACATCAACTAAAGTTTAAAATATGATATTGTAGTGGGCCACCCTTTAAATTTCTGCTCCAGATTCTTTCTCATTACATGTAAGTCCATGAAAAGTGTGTATGCTTCTTGGCATTTCAACAACAAACATTAAACTCTTCCAAGCCTCAACTAGGACTAAAATGTTTAAAAGTAGAAGTTATTCACTGGAAGCCAATGTACAGTAGAGTTTATTTAATAAAAAACATCATTTAAACTCCATAAACTTCTAGCTAACAAATGTGTGTGCCAATGTCAAATCATGTCAAATTTAGATTGACAAATATCCACATGGCGAACAGTACTTTTCTCCTGCTTTCCCTCCCAAGAGAGACATTTTTAGAAACACGCTGCTACAAAAGACATGACAAAAAATAGCATTGGCTGTGCTTTTGAGACAGATATGTGTTTGGCTGCATGTGTTTTGACAGGTGGTTATCTTGTCAAAGTAGCTCCACGATAAAGATCTCCACTCTGTCACTTGCAGCATGTACAGCAGTGACGTCCTAAAAGAACATTGCACTCTGTCTTTATGAAGCCTTCATACATTCATTGACCCACTAATCTGCATGAAAATAAATCAATTAAATGACGGCCAATTCTGAATTATCATATTCCCAGAGGGCATACAGTGTTTCCTACAGTGCTTCTACCATATTGCTGCACTTACCAAAATTCAGCATGCCTTGAAGGAATCATTACAAAAGCATAAAACTCCCACCCGATAATTAAGCTTCACCCCTTTTTATCTAAAATCATTGTTTTACAGCTCTGACAATTTGGAGTTCCCATGAGTTCAAGACCCAAATCTTGAGCAAGGTGCCTTGGAGACTTGCAGATGTTCATTAAAATCACTACATCTCGTTTTTCCCCCCTTCTGGAAGCTCATTTTCCTCCAACAATCTGATGCAAATGTGTCGTGCATTTGTATGCTAGACAATTAGCTCCAATTTGTAACTACTGCTGAACTTTCAACTGAATTAAGTCCCGCTAACAGGCATGATGGTGTATAATAGATTGTAATTTATTAAATCCAAAGCAACCGTCTGCAATAAACGACCACCGGGGATCTAAAAACGTCGCGGTATTTTAATAAACGTGTTGCCCGACTGCAGAGGAGTCGATCAGTGTCATTCGCATTGTGTTTCCTCTAAATGCGATCTACATTAAGTTTCAGGTCATTAGCGGTGCTTGTTTTGATTTATGCTTAATGCCACGTCAACGGCCCAAGTAAATCTAAGAAACGACTCCTGAGCCCGTCTGGGGTTTTTCCTTGAATCCTCTGCAGCGATAAACGGATTTATATCCCGATATAATCCTCAATCATCTCAAGGACGACTGTCATGGACGGATCCACCACTCTTTCTCTGCACCGCTCAACAATGCAGCTGAAGCTAAAAGTAATGCGATGTTCTCCTTCAGCGTCTGCATCTGCCTCACATGTAGACAGCTGGATGTGGATTGCGGTGATTGAATTGGTGGAGACAGTGCTGTAATCACAGAAAACACGACTCAATGCTTGGCAGCAACAAGTGGCAAGCTGTGCCCGCCAGCAGGCACATGCATTAGAAACAAAATGCCTGCATCTGCTTGGGAGATACCTGGGCTTTTCTGGTGAAAAGGAATCAGGTGTTTTTCTTTTTCTACTCCTCATATTTTTCCGCTATTTGGAGCATGTTCCCATGTTATTTTGGGAATTGGCAGCAAACAGAAAGACGGTACAGGTGCAGCTCCTTTTACCAACGTTGACGGTGTGCCTTTCTCAAGTTGTCTTGAGCATCTAAAGCATGTTTAGACAGCAGCGCTGGAGGTTTCTGTGTGGCTCTGTGCGCATTTTTTTTTCTGTGTATAAAAATGTCAGAGTTGTATTTACTGTCAACATAAGAGCGACACTGTTGGCTTCTTCTGCAGCTTCTTCGACTGCAGGGTTGTGAGCCGTTTAGAACTGAATTGATAATGCCTTTTTAAATTACGGTTTAGCTCCTGAATTTAAAATGAATTTGTATTGAGGCAACACACAGCATGCAGACTTGCTGTTGAATGAATGGAAGTAGATTTCAAAGGAATTATTATAACCTATTTTCAACCAGAAAAAAAGAGAACTTTTTTGAAATTCCACTTAATGAATCTTTTATTTAGTTTAATAAAAGTGTATGTATTTTTGGTCACACTTTAGTTTAATTTACAATTCTCATGAATAAATCATTAGCTATGACTTTAGGCTCAATAAACTCTCATTTAATGCTTATTAATAGTTTTTAATATATAGTTATAGTTATGTGGGTTTAGATATTGGGAAGGATTAGGGATGTAGAATAAGACGATGCAGAATATGTGATAATATCTTGTAAAGATCAATCTATTAGTTCAGTGATGGAACTAACAGCATGGGTGAAGGTTACATGCATGTAAGCCTATTCTAGTACATCTGAAAAGAAATAGTTTGATTTGTTAGGGTTAGAATATATCTTAGTTTGTTTTCAGCTCTAAAATTTTATCTTACTCATCATTAAACATAAAGTGTTTTTCTAATAAGGAGCTGATCACATTTATAAATGAGGAATGAACTTAGATAATTGACTATATTTTAAGCTTCTCATCTTTTTATTTAATGGTTCATCGTTTACCCAAAGTCACTTAGAGTCAGTATGCTGGCCAGTTACATATGCTCAGGTTTACAACCTCGCTAGTTCTGGTTCTTAGATAGAGCACAAAACTGTAAACTAGTTTTGTTTAAGTAATATTAGGCACCCCATGCTTGCACAAACATAAAGACATTTTAAGTCAATGACTGTCAGAAATTAACAAGCCTCATATACAGTGCTTATGTTGCATCCATTGAGCCTGGATGTACAAAAAATCCTGGTCGTAGGCTGCAGAAACATCAACCTAAACAATCTACTAGATTTAAATGATTTCATTAGAACACAAAACATATCAAATATAACATTTTATTTGTCAGGTAAATATTTTCATGCCAATTTACACAATTCAACCAAAATTAGCCAATTAAGAAATGTACAAGATCAATTAGATACAACATTAGATACAAACCCAAAGATACATTTAAGAGTTAAAGTTACCGTACCATGTTTTGCACTTTTACCTCAAATACTCAAATCAAAACAAATAATCATAAATTCAAGACAATAAAAGATTCACAAAGATAAAGTGGAGGGCAGAGAGAGAGAGGGGCTCAGGATGCGTGATCGAGATTAGAAAGTATTGTTTTATTGCACTACAATTGTCCTGGTCTTGTCTCATGGAAATTTGTTCTTGAGGTCTGATATTTTGGAGAGATTTATCCTTCCTTACAATCCTAATAATAGGCAGCTAATAAGCTACTAGTTAATAGTGAGAATTATTATTTATTTTATATTATTTATTATATATTATAATTTATTATTTATTTGATTATTATTATAACTATAATTTTCTTCCATCACATATAATACATTGTTAAATAAACTTTTGTTAATCATGATGGAAGAAAATACATTACTTACATTATTGTTTTCAGATGTATACCAATATAACTATATAATAACATAATAGTAGTTAGATAATAGAAAAGATAGATTTGTTGTAAAGATAAACATAAATAATGTTGAGTTTAGCCTGTTGAGTGTTTGATGCTTGCATTGGCTCACATTTTTCATTTGTTTCTTCTTCATATAAGATATTATATATTACATAATATATATTATAATTAGATATTTTAATTTTTTACACACTGACAATGGGTTACCAGAAAAATCTGTCAACATTGATGTGTTATTAATTATTTAGGAAATTTGTCATTGCTGGATAAAGTCTTTACAACAGTTAAGTAAATGTCACTCCCAACCCTAACAATTTACATTCAGTTTTATATTTTGTAGGTGTGGCAAGTTCAATACAAATTTACATGCATAAATTAAAGGGAAGGTTCATCTGCAATTGTAAATTCTGTCATTATATACTCATTCTCCACTTGTTCCAAACCTGTTTAAATTTCTTACTTCTGTTGAACACGATGGACGATTTACTTACTGTTGAAAAAACTTGCATAGTATTTTTTTGTCCATACTATGAATGTCAATGGCTGTTTTTCCTCCATCATTTATTAAAATGTTTTGTTTGTTTTGTGTTCAACAAAAGAAAAAAAAAATTCATAAAAGTATTAGAACCGTCTGTAATTGTGAGTAAATACTGAGGAATTTTTCATTTTTGATTGAACTTTCCCTTTTAAATGCTACCCAGCATTCCAATTCTGAATGTTGCACAACCGGCAGTGTAACAGAGTGTATCTTTGCCCTCCGGCAGAACAGTTTAATCGCAAATCCTGCAACAAAATTGTCTAAATCGCAATAAACCATTCATTCATTGGGGCGTCAGATATAATCGCAGTTAAAACAACCTCTTAGATTGCACCTTCACCAAAGGTCTTTACCAGCAGGCCATGAAGGACTGCGCTAACTGACTGCACCTTAATCTTCCTCCTCTGGAGCGAGTCGCAACGCAGAGATCTCTATCAGAGCTGGCCCACTTCATCGCATTTAATGCACTTAAAGCGGCTTAATACAAATGAACAGGCCACAGAATAACTCTCCCAGCCTTAATGCAGGTAAAGTCCTGGCCTGGCCTATCTTAAGCACTTGAATGACAGGTGAATCAAAAGCCAGTCATTAGGGATGCAGAAAGCGGCTCCTCGGACCAGTTTGGGTTTTACTGGAGGGTTGGAGATCATTCCCAGTGTTGCGAAGGGAATACTGATGTCTTTTCTATTGTACGTTTCACGTGGATCTTAAACACAGGGGCTAGAGTGTAAATCTGAGCACAAAGTGAGGGATGATACACTGTAGAGTACACTTGCCAAGGTCTTTGAATAGAGTCTTACAAGGCGTTTCCAGCACAAATCAACCCTTCATAATGTGTTTGAATACAGGTATGATTTTCATAATATGCGCAGGACTGGTTGTACTGCTAAATGGTGCTCAAATGAAAGCACTAGCACCCCGAGTTGAAGCTTTAATAACAGATTTTGGCAGACGCACCAGTGGATATTTGTGTTTGCGCTCTTAAAGACGTCAGAAGCTTGTATTTACATTTATGCATTTGGCAGAGGCTTTTATGCAAAGCAAATTACATTGCATTTAAGGTGCATAATTTTAATCAGTCCTTACTTTCACTGGAAATCAAAACACACAACCTTGACTGTGTATAGTGATATATGCTTAAATATTTCAGCTCTGGGAAGGCATGTGTAATGCAGAAACAGACATATAACAGACCTGTTCTGTAATTTCTTGAATTTAGTGGCCAAAGAGAGAATAATTTATCAATACCAACTTACCAAAAGTTTTCAGTTCCGTACAGTTCTACATAATTTCATATGGTTTTGTTATAACCACACTGTAAAAAAGTTGCTGTTATATGTATATATATATTGCTTGCACCTCTGCTGCTAAATTTTAACTGTAAATTTACAGGGCCATTTTTATAGTGCAACATTGTAGAGACACAGTAAATAACTTATTGCAAGGTAGATATATGTATATATTTTTTTAAAGAGTAAAATTTCAATGAACTGAATTTAGTGACAGCTTTAGGGGCCAATCCCACCGAATGCGCTTTTTGCATTGAGAGGCGCATTGAATGGTTTACTAATGGCTGTGCATTTTGTCTCTGTCCCTGCGGGACAAAGGTGTGGTTTCCTTAGAGACGCCAGCAGTGTTTGTGTTTCACAAGATGACTACTGAGACTTTTAAAGATGGAAGAGAGACTTGTGGGCGCTGTTTCAAGTTATCCAGAGCTGTTAAATCTTGAATATTACAATAAAATTAAATATTACAATTATAACAATATCAACAGCAACACTCTCGCACAATATGCAGCTGATTCAGTTGTTGTCTAGTGATGCAAAAAGCGCACCATGCTTCTTTTGTCTTGTCAACAACAAAGGCAGTGAGGTGTGCCTCATGGGCTTTTTTCAGTTTATTCACGACAATTTGCTTTTGTATTATGTTATTATTATTAGCTGTATTATTTATTATATGCATATATATATATATATATTAGATTTGTCCACCGGTTTTGGACCACATGGGGGATAGCATGTGTGTTTGTATATAACTCCACACCTCGTTATTATTGCTCATTTTTCCGTTTGCTGGAATTTAGAACTGAATTTAGAAATAGTTTAGAAATAAATCTTTGGTTTACCAAATTAAATTAATTATGTAAGCTAACAGATGTCTGTGCATGCAACATGGTTTTCTTATTTACGAAGGAGAGAAAGAGAAAGTGAAAGTGAAAGTAAAGGCCAATTGGAGGAGGCTCATTCTTTATCCTTGCTGCAGATGGTCTGTTTAAATGTTTTCTCATTAGTGAAACATTCAGTTTTTCCACTTACAAAGTCCACCATGTAAATAGCTAATGCATCATAATGCGATGCAACTGCTTCTTAAAGGTAATGGGAGACGAGACTGATCTGTTAATTCTTAAAACACACTCATAACTCATTAAGAGAATAAGCACAACCCTGTTAAACCATGTTCTGCTGTGCAAAGCGCATTTTTCTGTCTTAAAAATAGCAAAAGTGGATACGGACACGCCCTTAATACTTTTGCACCATGCACTTTTGACTTTGTGCCTAGATCGTTAAAATAGAGCCCTTAGTGATTTGGGGGCCCTAAGCAATTTCAGGTATGGTGCCCTAGCTTTAAAACTAAAAACTTAAAACTAAAAACTAAAAACTAAAACTTTTTTTCTCTACAGATTTTTTTTCTTTATTTTTTTGTAAATAAACTGCATGTTTAAAATATATTTTAAGTGGAATCTTTATCACCTTAATGTAAAATGAAATTAAAATTTAATTAAAGTTCCACTATTCATGGGGCCCCAGGTTTTGAAAAGAAGTAATCACATTAAAATCTTAATGGTTATTGATGGATTTACAACATTTGATGGTAAATTTATAAAAAAGCTATTCAATTAACATAGGCATCTTGTCAATGATCGGGCCCCCCTAATTCCCCGGGGCCCTAAACGGCTGCTTACCCTGCTTATTAGTTAAGCCCGCCCCTGACCTTTACCTCATCTGCCAAATAAGAAACTGTACTGAATTTCCACAATGACTTCCACACATCTCTGCCTGACACCTGTATTACCAGCAGGGGGCGCTGCAATGGGACGGGCTACTAAAGAACATCAGTCTTTATAGCTTGGACATGATTTCCCATTATGAGCACTGAGTATAATTACAGTGCATTTCTCCAAGCCATGGTCAATGAAGGCTTCCATTCGGTCTACTTACGGCGCTGTCACATCTCTTCTCATGAAGCGATGCCCTTACATTTGTTATCTGTGGCATGTTGCGATTAGCTCTGTCACTGGGGCTGTATTAATGAGACATAAACAGATGAAAGAGGCTGCCCTTGCTCTCTCTCTCTCACACACACACACACATGTGTTTCTTGCACTATCGCAGAGTTTTTGCACGGCTGTACTCTGATAGGTGAAGAAACGCTTTGGATGTAAATGTGTGTTAGTGCTGACCATACAGAACAGCAGCTCGGCCCCTGATCCCTTTGCCCTGTAATCATTCAGCTCTTGACGCCACATATCTCTAGATCCAGTTTTTTTTTCTCCTCCCCAACAGCCTCTTTCAGCTTGTGGCTTGCGGATGTGAGCGTTAGCCTGCGGTATTTAACCCTGCGGCAAAACCCCACCATCACTCACACATGAAACCTCATTGATTTCTAAGCTCCAAATGGCTACCTTTGTACTCGCTCACAAACGTGACTGAACAAGAGGGAAAACTGAGTGCAAGACTGAGTTTTCTGCATTTAATTTTGCCCATTTGTATCCATAAAAATGCCTTTAGATGCTAGTTTACAGACCAAAATGTGCAAGATCTGACAGGTAAGAGGCTTTCAGAGGAATTTAAGAATTCTGAATGAGAATAGTTCACCTGATATGTCTATTCTACCATTATTTTAAAGCATACTGTTACATTTTAGCGTAAAGGGAAAGCTATACATTGGTTTAGAACTGGAATATTGCATAAGTGTCATTGAAATTTATATTGTTTATGGAAATGTTTTATTTTATGTTTATGAGAAAAACAATCTTAGTACCTTTATTACTTTATACCATGGGTATATTCAAATAATCATTAAAATCAAAGGGTTTCCTATATAAATCTCTATATATGTATTCATTTATATTAGTTTTTACTTTTTATCTATCCAGGCAGAAGAAGTACTCTAAAAAGATATTAATAATATTAAAATACTAGATGTTGAAAGTGGAGTCTGAGAATATATAAAGGGTTAGAGCAGAAGTTACACCAGGCTACTATAATTTTTTTGGCAGAAGGACATCTGACTGAGAAAATATAGTGTTCGGGGTTTTCCTCGAAGTGTACCCCATTTTCATATTTTGCTGAAAACAAGTCAATCTATCTATTGAAAAAAAACTGTATAAAATTACTGAACACACTCGTCATGAACACAAAGTTAACAATTTAAGTTGTCTTTCCTTGTCATCTACAAATACATTTGCTTTTTTAACAGCGCTTAACATACTGATTTTGGTGTTTGGAAGCATGGCTTTTAATTTCAATTGGCATTCTCAGACATTGTAATTATTATAAATAAATGTTACAATCCCATATTAACTGGCAGTCGTTTGATGATTGCACTGTATGCTACATACAGTACCTTCAAAAAACACTTAATCAATACAATTGGTTGGATTTAAAGAAAAAAGCTAAAACAAGCAGATTAAAAAATAATGCATATCCAAGGGCTGTTGCAATAATGAATGGACATTAAATTGAGGGTGTTTCTGGTCAAAATTATTTTAATCTAATTCACTTTTTAACCTGCTGCTAGAAAATGCACTTGCCACTTTATATGCACATCATACGCACTTTTAGTATTGCATTGTTATTCTTTTAATGATTGATTATTGCTGTCATTTTACCTTATTGTTGCCATTTTATCTTTTTATCTCTTGTTATGATTGTTGTTGTTTTAGATAAATAGGACTGCTCTGAGGGGAAGGGCAAACTTAAATTCCATTGTATTTTGTACAATGACAATAAAGATTCTGATTCTGATTTAGAGAAGGGGGAGGGTGGGTTAGTCTATCGGTCAGTCAGTCAGTCAGTCAGTCATTAAGTCAGTCAACAGGTTTATGCGAGAACAGCAGGTGCGAATGGCACTTGCAAGAAAAATTTGAGATCACAAAAAGCATATACAGTGGCCTCTGGTGAATGCGCGAAAACAAAAACTGCAAAATAATAATAATAATAAATAAATTTTAAAAATCCTGGGACGAATTTCCCAGTCATCATAAATGTATGTAAAGGGATGTTTTCAGAATGAGCCTTGAATGGTTTGAACACACCAAGCATGTTTTGTGTTTAGCAGACATCTAATAGACATCTAAATATAGACATACTTCTAACAACAGTGCAGAAATAGTTATAACATAGACCGATTAGACAGACTTCATATATGTAGTCATTTACTTCTGTCTATTTGATGACTATAGAGTTGTTTTGGAATTTTACATTTTCTACTAGAAAAATTTCCCACATCTAGCCTTATATAGCCAAACTGTTAATGTTTGGACATCTATTTGTTAAACACACACATGCATGCATACCCACACACACACAATAAATAAAATAAGGGTGAGTAAGAAATGGCAAATATGTCTATTTTCTCGTAATCCATTGCTTTAAACACAGACAGGACAAAAAATGAAACAAAGGAGACCTGCTGAGATGTATAAAACTAAATGGTTGAAAGCAAGCAAGAGTCTCTGACTGTCACCTTGTGCTTTGCAGCCCATTTTGTTTATTTCACGCAGGCTGACTCAGTTTGATCCAGTCACACACTGGCATGTGTGCCAAACATAGGTGCGCTCACCGAGAGAACTCAGCGGGCAAACATTGCATGACACATTCTGTCTGCTCACAACTTTGTATTGTATTTATTTATTTCATTAGCTCTCAGGATATGATGTGTAAAAGTAATTTCTGATACTAAAATGCATTTACTTATCTCACTGCGTATATACTATATAGTTTTTGAAAGAGTAAACAATGATTGTCTCGCTCTGTGTTGCTGTTTCTTTGTGCATCAAACACCAAGGGCCAGTTTAGTGACAACTAGCCAGGTTTTGTACACATGCAAACCCAGAATGGTTTAATGCATTTTTATGCATTAAGGATGCATGACGTTGGCTAAAAGCACATTAAAACATTAAAACAAATTCAAGATCCCTGAAAAAAATAAGCAAGAAGCACAGTTCTTTTAACATATTTTAATCCATGGCCTAGCTGCGATTTGGTTAAACTGTAGTAGTGTTATAACTTTACTTCTGAGACTTCTACAACATAGATGATTGACACACAAACAACACACTTTTTGCAAACACTTATTTAGGGAATGAAGGATAATGTAAATCATAGATGATTTTTTAAAAATAAGCATAAATATTACAGTGAGATTTATAGGTGCCCACACTCCTTTTTGGGTTGTTTTGTGTTGAATTACATACTGAGCACTCCAAGTGTCTAAGTGTCTGTGAACTTTGAATGATTGGCTTAGTTAGAGTACTTTCCATTATTTGCCAATCAGAGGGCAAAGTAGTGCGGATGTTCAGACACACAGTCAGTCGCACACACCAACGACGAGGAGTCAGAACGATGACAAACCCAATAAGTGCAAAGATAGCTTTTGCAAACTGGAAATTGCACTATTTTTCCCTCGTTGAGGTGAAAGGAAAGAATGTTTATGTTTCACGCAACTTATGCCCAGGAAAAAATAAAGAGTCTCTTTGGTTTGTGACAAGTAATTCTAATCTAATAAAGCACCTCACATCGTTACATGCTGCCACAAAATTAGTGGCTAAGAACGCAAGCGATAACGCAAGCTCTGCTACCCGAGGAGGAGACGAAGCCACGACATTAAAGCAACTAAAACTTGATTTTTCTCCAACACAAGTGCTTATTACTCAGACAGAATTAAACAAAATAATATTTAATATCTCTAAGTTCTAAACTGTCTATTGTGCTTTATTGTGCAACTATACTAAAGATAATATAATGATAGTTGATGGTTGTCTCTCACATCAACATTAAAATAGTGTAGAAAGAGTACAATGTTTTATATTCATTTAATAGTCATTTGACATTAGATTTTTTACATTCCATGGAAATGAGTTACTTTCATAATAAAGTAGTTACTAATTACAACAGTTACTGACTCATCTACTATTTGTGAGAAGAAACTATTAACTATAAGTTATTACTAATTTAAAGTGCCCAACACTGACTAACAGTGCAAACTAGTCATTTGAAACCCCTGCATGGATGCTTCAGATTTCCAGGATTTGAAAGTTTGATCTACATTTTTCACATGTCTGAAGCTCATCTTATAAATATGCATGTATGTGAACTGCATTAGGAGCTTCCAGATATAAATTAATGATCTGACGGTCTAAGTAATATCTGACAGGTAGTCATGCAGCCTAACCATGAAGAAAAAGTTCTCGAACTTCACGTTAAGCTGACTTTGTGACCTTTGATGCAGTAAAGCACACTTCTTTTCTCAGAGCAGGTTTAAGGCCTTGTTTCTCTGTGGTTGTTCTTTATTGAGCAGTAAACTTTTGTATTAATGGAAGAAGCCTGCAGGAGAGGCAGAAAACAATAAACGCTTGTCTTTTCTCATCTTCTGTCATCTCTAAAAGGATCTAATTAGCACAAAGCAAAGAACTAAAGCAGTCCCATTTTGCTGTGCTGCAAAGCAGCTTTTACCTGACAATTGATCCACTCACTTCACGGAGACAGAAGATGTGAAAAAAGATGGACAGCTCATGCAGGAAAAAGCCCATCGCTCCCCGGTGAGTCTTAAACAATGTTTTGCAATGTTTCCATGGCCGGGTCTTTGTACAGAGCGGAGAGATATGGTTTAGCTTTTGTTGTGCTGTGATGTCCCACTGGCAGTGCTCTTTCAGGGTTCGTGCTGTGCCAGTGCTCTGATTGGCTGCAGGTACAGTGTCCTGGGGCTTTGATTGGCTGCTGCTGCACAGTGGGCCATGCTTCTGTTTTCAGGTTGAAGGGATATTCCCTGGAATGCTAACTGATTACATTTACAATTACTGTATTCATGGTTAGAGGAATAAAATATGCTTTTTATAGCCTTTTTTGTTGTTAAATAGATTATATAAAGATTTTTGGTAAAATTTATGGTAATAAAATGGGGGTAATTTAAGATTTTTTTCTTTTATGTACTGTAAACTGAAGTCTACCAAAATTGTATGAAGCCCTGCATATGCATAAAAGGAAGATAACTAATGGCCCTGGTAAAACTCATTTAGATTTGGGCAGCTGTTTTACTTTTAAGCAGCTGGTGATAAACTTGTGGACACATCTAGACACCCTTAATTTTCTCACAAAAACATAAAAGGAGAAAGTGTTCGCCAGCCACCCGTAACATATATTTTGGGGCTTTGAAGCTGCTTATAATAGACAGACTCGTTTGTGACGTGCACTGCTTCATTAATCATAAACTGCAGCTGTGCTACTGATTAGCAGAGTCCCTGCAGGCCCACCATGCCATAAAGACCCCAAACAAAAGCAGACGAGATACTCCTACACCAGTCGCTCCGGTCGAGCCATTTATGTTCTGATTTGCTATGAGAAATGCACAAATATGCATGAAAAGTCAGATCTAGCGGCAGATGGGATTACCACTGGGACTTCAATGCATAAGATAAACAAACAGAGAAGTGAAACAGAGGCCAGAAAGTAGAAGTTGTGCAGGTAGTTAAACCTAAAGCCCGGGACACACCAAGCCAACGTCATAGAACTGGTGTTGATGAAAACTGTGCGTGAACACACCAAACGAACAACAGCCAATTAAAGCAAGAACAAGAGCAAGAGCAAGTACATTCTCCATCTTCATGAAAGGATATCTTTCCACATCAGTCGGTATAATGTGAAGTGGGACCCTGACAACAGAGGTGCGAATCCAAACACAGATTTATTGGAAAGGTCAGGCAATCAACGGTTACACTCAGGAGCAAACAGATGTATGCAGGCAAATCCAAAGTTGTGGCCATTAAATAGGCAAATGGTTAGTACAGGTATTGAAACTAGAAAACAAAGTAGAGATCAAACACGGAAGAACAAGACCAGGAAAATGTGTTGTAGTGTTCACAAAGACAGATAAAGAAAACTCAGCAAAGTGTGTTTGTGTGCTGTATAAATAGTCCAACTAATCAGTCTTTGAGCAGCTTCAGCTGTGTGAGTGAAATTAAACGGGACCAGGAACCGGTGTGTGTGGGGTGCATGACTGGAACTTATTTTTTGTAGTCTGTTAGTGATTTGTGTGAATACCAGTGATCTACACAGGCTGGATCACTGGTGACCATGATAGCAGGTGTCTACAAAGGTAAACTGGAACTAGTGCTCCACACATCGGATCAGCTCATGCAAATATGTCTGTTAGTCTGATAATCCATATTGTTTACAAATATTTAAGAAAAGTAACAAAATGACAATCGCCTTCTTTGTGTTCCATCAAGACTTGTGTTGTTTTTTTTGTCACGTTCGTTTTTGTTATATTCCTGATTATAATGGGCCAAGCTCAAATGAAAGAATAACATTTGTGATGTTACACAGGTGGGAGTGAGGATTATTGGTTTGAGTTTAACAAAGGCCAACTAATAAGAGTTGTATGGGTAAACCTCAATCCACTTCATGAGCAGTATTGGGGCTAATGCCTTACAAGTAACATGAGTTACATAATAGTGTTTCTTACCTAAGTAATGAGCATTATAATGCATTACTTTAAAATTTACTCATAATAGTTACTCATTTAAAAATTACAATGAGAGTGATTTTTGTTGGGTTAATTAGTTAGCTATTAAAAATAAATATGCGTATTAATATTAAAATAACTCGCTCAATGAGAGGATGCGCTCCCTGCTGGAACAGACAGAAACCAAGATGGCTTACAGAGTCTTACATTTCTGCGATGGAAGTATTCTCATTATTTTGAATGCATTAAAGAAAAAGTAAAGGGGATTGTCTCAATGGGCAGTGATTTTACTACACAGTGGCGTAGCGCAAAATGCGGAGGCCCCCCTGCAGGGATCGCTGACGGGCCCCCTGATGAAGGGGGGGGGGGGGGGTACGTCATACGTCATTTTGCATATCACTGACGTCATCACGTTCTACCGCTTCTGTTTGTTTAACAGCCTATGATTAATAAAGGGGTATTTATAATTGCACTACACTTTATATAAGCATGTTTATTTAACTAAATTTATTGCTGTTTGAAAACAGTATGTCATTATAGATGTGTAGTGAATGTGCAGTTATCTCTCATATGTAATAAACTCAGACAAGTTCACAAACTGTCACTAAAATATCTGTGATTGTGAACAAGAAAAGAATAAACGGTCCAATTAAATTGTTAAAATAAAGTAGAAGTAGATCGGTTTGACTGTACAAGGGAAATACCTTCACACTGCCTGTGCTAAATCATTTGTCGTCGGTACGCAGAGGGGTGATCTGCTCTCGGGCTGCAGGTGGGAGAGGCTGCTGTACGAGGACTGACTGGGCCGCCTGTCAGTGCTGTGAGGCGGGGGAGGGGCCGGCGGCATCACACGCAGCTCGTTGAGAAGAGTAGGGACGGTACAGTATGGACAAATGACAGTCTAAAAAAACTCCAATAACACACAAAAAAGTCGCTAGATTTGTCGCTAGGGGGGTCTGAAAAGTCGCTAAATCTAGTGACAAAGTCACTAAGTGGGCAACATTGGCGACAAGCAATCAGAATGAAGTAGTCCACCGCTTGAGAGGTGTTCAGAGAACACAGACGTGTAAACTTTGGTTCCGACCACAGTTGTTCCCAAGAGTTTATTGAAAATCGCGACGACGCGGGGCCCCCTAATCACGCGGGGCCCCCCCGCGGTGCGTGCCCTGCGGGCCCGTCCGCTACGCCCCTGTTACTACACCAGTAAGAAAGTAACACATCACTCTGGGGTCAGGAATTTCTTAGAAGATAACATTATAATTAATTATTAAATTGTTATTATTTTATGCTTTTTTAAAGGAACATGAAGGTTTTAGAGTGTGTTGTTAATTGCAGAGATCCTCTATTAATATATATATATATATATATATATATATATATATATATATATATATATATATATATATATATATATATATATATATATATATATATATATATAGGAAAATTAAAATCTGCAAGTTCTGAAAGAGATCAAGCCTTAGCGAAGGTAGGGATTGCAAAGTAACTCAAAAGTAATGTGTTTCTTACCATAAAAATGAAAGCAACTACGTTCTTCACTTAAGGGAGTAACTCAATAATATAATAAATTATTTTAAAAAGTTACTTTTCCCAACACTGTGAGTGTGTGGTGGTGTGATCCACTGAGAGTGAGGTTTAGGGAGTGAGTTTAACAGAGACATGTTAGGGGCTGTGGTCTTTAGTGTCCTTGTTAGCACCTTTAACTCTGATGACTCTTATCCCACTCAAGGCATGTCCAGTAACTGAAGATTTCACACTAGTGCTGTGACTCAAAAGGCAGTGAGATTTAGTGGAGTGAGTATGACGGAGGCAAGCTAGCAAGTGCACTATGGATAAACCTCACGTCCCTGGCCTAAAGAATCACACTAGAGATTCATCCTTAAGGCTGTGGTCTATAGAGTCTTTGTTAAGGAATATCTGCCTTCCGTGCTGGAGAAGATGCAGGGTTTAAATAGTGCCTGGAAAGAGTAAAATCAGCTCATTGATAACTTGATGGGAGTAAGGACTAGACGTGTTATATAGATGCCATAGAGCAGGAGTTCTCAAACTTGATCCTGGTGTTCCGGCTGGTGTCTTGCAGATTTTAGCTCCAACTTGCCTCAACACACCTGCAAGGGTGTTTCTAGAAATTCTAGTGAGAGGTTGGCTGTTTCTCAATAAGCATTCTTCATTGATCTTGTGTCCTCGTGTTCTCGTGTAACCTCATCATCAACTGACAAAGTTCAGTTCCAAAACTCAAGACTGCAAGAATGTAGGACGTTCTCGATTAGGTCCTTGATATCGAGGATGCACCTATGCAGACTTGAGCTCCAAACTCGCTCTAGAAGTCCCAGAAGTCATTGCGACTGGAGGTAGGAAGCGCAGCATTTTACAAAGATTTATTATTAAAGTTCAGAGATATAACTTATCTCAGGAGTGTCTCTAAATGAAACGGTGAAAGTAAACATTCATAATGAAAATCATTTTATTTGTATTGTGCAGCGTATATTTTTAAGGTCGTTATGCATAATATATATTGTGAAAAGGGGAAAAACAATAAATCATTGTATGAATGCTTTAATGTAGAAATAATATTAAGAACGCAAGTTGATTCTCTGTGTTCTTGGAATTGAGGAATAGTCCTTAATTAGCTAGCACATGTGTGTCTGATTAGAGTTGGAGCTAAAATCTGCAGGACATCTATCCTCCAGAACTGAGATTGAGAACCATAAAGGCTACAACTGTGTTAGCAAAACCATAGCTGATGCCAGGGAACCAGGTTTAAAATCTCACCCAGATCATACTTAAGTAGTTACTTTGTGTCATGACTAGGGCTACACAATAAATTAAATCTGTTGATTGTCATGCACATCTTCTCAGTGAATCAGTCATCAGTAGTAAATTTCCTCCAAAGACCAGAGGACCCTCTTTTGCTGAATCTGCAAATATGCCTCAAAGAAGACACCTAGACAGGTGCATTTAACTGCATTAATTAATTTAATCTGACCAATAATTACACAACTATACAATCATCTAATTTTAGACACTCGACTGAAGTTATGAGATGATTTTGGAGTATAACATTTTATTGAATGTACAGTAACATTTTCACATACTATCAGATGTAACAGCAACAGAGCCGCTGATCACCAAGAAGTAACACAAACAGCTGTGAAATCACAGAATGACTCATTTCAATTTCCAAATTGCGACAATTAAACTGTCTGGGGATTTTTGCGTAGCTTATCAGTGAACTATTTCTCAGTGTAGTAAACACCGCTCTATCTGAAAGCATGTGCTGGTGAAGTTGATATTTAGCCGCACCATGTTGGTGTTTCGTAACATGTAATTTTTATAAAGTGGGTCGTTAACCCAATGCTCAACCCCCAACCTGGAGAAACAGGCCATACACACATACACTACGGACAATTTAGCTTACCCAATTCACCTATTGCATAGGCTTTGGACTTTTGAGGAAAACTGGAGCACCCAGTGGAAACCCTCACGAACACTGGGAGAACATGAAAACCACACGGAAATGCCAACTGACCCATCTAGGGCTTGAACCAGCGACCTTCTTACTGTGAGATGACAGCGCTACCCATTCCACCACCGTGCCACCCAGCTTTACTGACAAACCACTGATTAATCATGCAGCCCTAGTTATGACTTGTTTTATGAATGATGAGGTGCACAAACTGTAAGGCATCTGGTATTGCGACAGATCTACATATATGCAAGTGACCACAATGATCACAGATTTGGCTATAATCTGTGGGTTTTCAGTAGACCTTGGGAATATTATGCAACAGCAACATCCAACAAAAAAATCATACTGTATATCATGTGGAAGGGAAGCCAGTTAGTATAAGCTGTGTGGATAAACCCCTGCTCTCAAGAGGCACGCTAATGACTGATGCTAAAGGCTGCTGTTTAACATTCTTGTTGTGGAGTCCACCTCCCATGCCAGAAACCTGGGTCTGAATCACACACATACACACACACAAAGAGTGGCGAGTAGATCCAAAGCGTATGCAAACACACACTCCCATACTGCGTTAAAACGACTTTATTATTATTTCTGGAGGAGCCACTTCACAGCACCACCATTATGAAGTTCCATTAAGACTCTCACAGCATCCGAGGCTCCAATTTACAACGATTGCCCCTCTTATGCTTCGGAGACCTATTTAAACCAAGATATATCACAAGTCATTGTTGCGGCTTCAAAGAGTCAATTCCTTCTGAAGTTCTCGATGGCATTCTGGCGCACGTCAGACTTTTAAGAATCCGCTTTATCGTATCTCAGTTTTACTGATAGCCGCGTGTTCGTGGAGCCACGCGATACATGTAGCCACGGTCCCTCAAGACTTTGTGAAATATACGTGTGTGAGATGCACACATGGGTATCTGTGCTCTCATTAATTACACTCTGCTCTCATTCAGTCAAGTCCCTGAGCTTGTGCCGAGATAAGATTCTCATTATGCATGCGGCTAAATTGAATTGACTGACGTAGACATGCGGAGCCATTTCGGTTCCTCGCAGCTCTCGGAGGCTCGGTTGACCTTCTTATTTACATTTGTCATAAGCACAAACACACATTACAACCTTATTTTTTGGCGACTGTAATGGCGTTTCTGAATGCATCCGAGCATGTAATTTGTTTAAACTTGAGTATGTTTGTGTGTGAGATAGCGGCAGTAAGTGAATTAGGGGGTGAGTGCGCGTAGGACTATCCTCTTGTACGTTTGAGACTCAATATATTACCCTGCGAGCGCGGCGGTGTGTTTATAACCTGATCTGTGAAAGTGTATTTCTTTGCAGGTGTGAGTGAACGCGTGTTTCTGGGCCAGCGTGTGTGTGTGTGAGAAAGTGTCGCCAGGGGAAATTTATCCTGCACATGGAAACCCCATTGTTTATTCATGCCAACTAAATTGAAGTGTGCATCTCCGTATTCTCCCTGCTCTGTTCCCGAGCGAATACATTGAAAGACTGTAAAGAAGAAGAAAAAAAAAAGTGAATTGAGAGACTGAAAAGGAGGGAGGAAGCGACGAGAGAGGAGGAGAAGGAAGTCAAAGAGTCTTGATTCTTTTTCTTTGGGTTATACGTCTGCAGGATTGGCCACAGAGAGGATAATGAGACCCATTTGTCCATATTAAAGGGATTGAGGGAGGCCTAACCACTCCAAATAAAAATCCAATCTGTGCCTTAAAGTGAGGTCCTGGGAAAGAAAGGAGAGAGAAACAGTGAGGTACAGAAAGACAACATAGACTCAGTGGATGCAGTGAGAACAATATAAGAGAAAGAGACTTTAATCGGTTACTCGGCAACAACTGACAGAGTTAGAAAGGCACAGACTAAACACACAGCAAAAGAAAAAAAATATTTACCTTGGTGAGATGAGAACATGCTGTACCATTGAGGTCTAGAGTGGTTATATGAAGCATACTGCAAATTATTACAGACTTATCCTAATCGTAATGGTTTAAAGATAATTTAAATGCATTGTGTGGAGTTTGCATGTTCACCCTGCCTTCGTGTGGGTTTCCTCCGGGTGCTCCGGTTTCCCCCACAGTGCAAAGACATGCCGTACAGGTAAATTGGGTAGGCTAAATTGTTCGTAGTGTATGAGTGTGTGTGTGAATGTGTGTGTGTGGATGTTTCCCAGAGATGGGTTGCGGCTGGAAGGGCATCCGCTGAGTAAAAACTTGCTGGATAAGTTGGCGGTTCATTCCGCTGTGGCGACCCCGGATTAATAAAGAGACTAAGCAGACAAGAAAATTATTGAATGAATAAATGCATTGTATATCAATTTAAATATAAGTTTAAATATATATGTTTCTATTTTAAAAATCTGTATGGGTCATTTAGCTTATGAAAACAAGTTGTTTTTAATGACACAGCAATTCAAATTTATACAATCACCGGCCACTTTATTAAGTACACCTTACTAGTAGAGGGTTGGACCCCTTTTGGCTTCAGAACTGCCTTAATCCTTCGTGGCATAAATTCAACAAGGTGTAAATATTCCTCAGAGATTTTGGTCCATACTGACATGAAATCATCACGCAGTTGCTGCAGATTTGTCAACTGCACATCCATGATGCAAATCTTCCATTACAACACATGCCAAAGGTGCTCTATTGGTTTGAATTCTGGTGACTAGGCCATTTGATGTCATGTTGAGGTAACCAGTCTAAGATGATTCAGGTTTTATGACGTCATGTTATCCTGCTGGAAGTAGCCGTCAGAAGATGAGTACACTGTGGTCATAAAGGGATGGACATGGTCAACAACAATACTCAGGTAGGCTGTGGCGTTGACACAATGCTCAATTGGTACTAATGGGCCCAAGAGTGCCAATAAAATATCCCCCACACCATTGCACCTCCACCACCAGCCTAAATTGTTGCCTTGTTGATACTAGGCAAACTAGAACTTTGCTTTCGTGTTATTGACACAAAATTCTGACCCTACCCATCCGAATGTTACTGGAGAAACTCATCAGACCAGACAATGTTTTTCCAATTTTCTTTTGTCTAATTTTGGTGAGCCTGTGTGATTTGTAGCCTCAGTTTCTTGTTCTGAGCTGACAGAAGTGACACTCGCTGTGGTCTTCTGCTGCTGTAGCCTATCCACCTCAAGGTTGGACGTGTTGTGCGTTCAAAGATGCTCTTCTGCATACCACGGTTGTAACGAGTGGTTATTTCAGCTGGAACCAGTCTGGACATTCTCCTCTGACATCAACAAGGCATTTGTGCTCATAGAACTGCTGATCACTGGAAATGTTTTCTTTTTCGGACTATTGTCTGTAAAACCTAGAGATGGTTGTGCATGAAAATCCCAGTAAATCAGCAGTTTCTGAAATATTCAGACCAGCCCAACTTGCACCAACAACCATGCCACATTTTTAAAGTCACTTAAATTACCTTTCTTCCCCATTCTGATGCTCAGTTTGAACTGCAGCAGATCGTCTTGACTAGTCTACATGCCTAAATGCATTGAGCTGTTGCTGCCATGTGATTGGCTGATTAGAAATTTGCGTTAACGAGCAGTTGGACAATTTCTTTTTAATTTATTCATGATGTTTAGCATTGACTAAAATAATTACATTTTACTGCACTAACATTGTTTTGTTTTTATTTTCAAATAAGTACCATTCATTTACACATTTAAAGGCAAGTTTTCTCCTATTAAGCTGACTTCTGTTGACAATTTTGTTCTGAAAGGTTGCTAAGTAAAGTGGGCGTACCTTGCTTTTTCATCTGTGTGGGTGCAGGGTCAAGCTTTAAAATTGTATAAAACCATATAAAAACACTAGCAAAGAGGAAATCGATGGAAAATTGCCTAGATTTGTTCGTGACATATTTATTTGTTTTTGCTAAAGCCCTTTTGCCCAAATAACATCACAAAATAATACCACAAAATATTCCAGTGCCTTGTCTGTTTATTTGGCCATGAGTGCATGTAACCCACGGCACCAATTGAAGCTCCACACACACACACACACACACACACACCCACACACACAACACTTACCGTCAAAAACACAGTTATTTCACACCCAGCCGAGAGATACAGAGCACACAGAAATGCATTATCAAATGTGTGGCTATTTTAAATATGTCCTTTAGTAGAGTAAGCCTGTTGAAATGATGTATGTTACAGTATTTGAGCACAGTGTTCATACACAATTCTGTGGTAGTAGAAAAAGCGAAGACTTGGCTTACTCCACACCTGGCTGTTGTTTTAATCACAAAAGAAGATATTCTGAGAAGTGCTGGGCAAAGATTAATTGTGATTAATTGCATCTAAAATAAAAGTTTGTTTTGACAAAATATATGTGTGTATATTGTTATATTATATTATATTATATTATATTATATTATATTATATTATATTATATTATATTATATTATATTATATTATATGTGACGCAGTTGGGGTTTCTGTGTGGAGTTTGCATGTTCTCCCTGCGTTCGCGTGGGTTTCCTCTGGGTGCTCTGGTTTCCCCCACAGTCCAAAGACATGTGGTACAGGTGAATTGGGTAGGCTAAATATATGTTTCTTATCTAAGTATGTTTCCCAGAGATGGGTTGCGGCTGGAAGGGCATCCGCTGCGTAAAAACTTGCTGGATAAGTTGGCGGTTTATTCCACTGTGGCGCCCAGGATTAATAAAGGGACTAAGCCAACATGAAAATGAATGAATGAATGAATGAATGAATATTATATTATATTATATTATATTATATTATATTATATTATATTATATTATATTATATTATATTATATTATATTATATTATATTATATACAAAACCAAAATTATGCTAAACTATTTTGTTATATAGATATTTAAATTTATATATAATTTAGTATCTAAATATAAATAAACATTTTCTCAAATATGCATACATGTGTGTTTATAGTTGCACAATAATTATTCATAGTACACACACTTATATTTCAAAGTCAAAACAAAGTTTCTAAGGAATGCTAGAAATCTGTTATTATTGACATCTATTATAGGAAAAAATACCATGAAAATCAATTGGTTTCCAACATATTTGAAAATATCTTCTTTTTTGTTCTATATAAGAACAGGTTTGTGACAATTCCAACAGTTTTGGGACAAGTTGAATGGTATATATATTAATTAATAAGAAATAAAATTAAAACAAAAACACAAACACACACACACACAAACAACACACACACAAACAACACACACACAAACAACACACACACACACACACACACACACACACACACACACACACACACACACACACACACACACACACACACACACACACACACACACACACACACACACACACAGTAGTTTTTTTTTTTTCTCTTTAATGTCATGACTGTCAATCTGATAAAGTCTATTTATGCCTATAGGTCTATATTATTCTAAGGTTATTCACAGATCTTTCTCTGCTTCTTTAGATCCCAGCATTGCTGGATTTAATCTACAGTATTCTTATCCTCTATACCTTGGTTGGTTAAAAACATCTACTTTATGAAAAAGGAAAAAAGCCTGCATTTTCTCTAAAACAAAAGAAGTTGGGAATAATTTATAATTTTCAAACCCAAAACACCCATAATATTAGGCCATACATTTTTACAATAAATAAACTTAAGGGGAATAAAAATGTGTTAAGTATTTTGAGAAATTATAAACCAAAGGTTCATTTATTTCATCAGAAATGTATTAAAATTGTATTATTGTGACATCATTACTGTTAAATTTCTACAGATAAAAAAAAAGTTAATTATTTATTGCAACCAAATGCATGATAATTTGATCTCATCAATAAAACTTAAGTGATTTAATATAATGACATAGGAAAAACTATTAAGATGTCTTTTAAGATATAGGTGACAACAAAATATTTTATTTTATGCTTTCTGCTTGATCTGTAATAGTTTTATTTTTCAGTTATCTACTCTGACCTGGTGTATATAGTTTTTCCCGTTTATACTTATATACTTACAGGTTTCTGTATGCATACATGTGTATATTTGTATATGTGTGTTTGTTTGTGTGTGCAAATACATAATAACAAATTTGTTTTTCATTTTGTTTCATATTGTTATCAACTATGTTATATACATTGAACCAAGACAATGTTGAGGAATTCTGTTATTACCATTGTTGATAATCCTTCAACTGTTTACTAAAAACACAATGATGTTTTAGTTAAAAAATAAATAAATAAATAAATAAATAAATAAATAAATAAACAGATGTACTCTCATGATGGTATTTTTTAAATACTTTGATAGTACATTGTTATTTTATATTATTCATATTATTTCATTATAGCACCACAAATTGTTTAAATTTTTTTTTTTTTATATATATATATATATATTTAACAAAGCAAAAAGCTCGGTCACATAATCCTTAAAATACCAAGAAAAATTATAAAATGTAGAAACTAAAAACTGACAATTTTTATCCACTAATGAACTAACGATTTTTGTCCATTAATGTGTAGTAACAGCATTTGTGGGACTGAAAATACTAACAAATTGTCATCTGTAAACCCCAAAATAAAAGAACCACTCTGATTCTACACTCAGAAATTCATTTCTGTGTGAACCATACATAGCTATGTCATGTTTCCAAACCTTGTTCCTAAAGGCACACCAACAGTACACATTTTTTACCTCTTCCTAATCAAACACACCCGAATCAACTCATTAGAACATTAGAAGAGTTTACAAAACCTAAAGATGGTGGGTCAGATAAGGGAGACATCAAAAATATGTTTGTGTGCCTCCAGGAACCAGGATGGGAAACACTGATCTATGTAACCATGCCAAACCTAAAAGGTAAAACACATTCCAAAACTTAAAATGAGACGGGATTGATTTCACTGAAATATCATCCAAGAAACAAAGCACTGGTTCAAACCTTAGTCTATCCTTCCAAGAGGCCATCCAGAAAAAAAAGCATTCAGAAAATCAAACCACAAAAGCAGCGATGTTCACTCCACAGCCTGTGATTTAGCATTGATTGGAGTTGCCTTGTAACAAGTGAACTCATTCTCACCTCTGCAGTGTTTTAGTTGTGTTTTTCAGGGTTTATAGAGCCTGATGCCTTCAGTTCTGTGTACAGTAAGCAGGGGATAATTGCACAGGTTTATGATCTACATGCAGAAAGCAAGAAATTTGATTCAATCTCTCCAGCGGCATAGCCTAATTTAGATACTATAGCTTTTAATTAGGTGAGTCACCATGAGCCCGCAGAGAAAGACTGTGTGTGTGTGTGTTTGCTCATATCTATTTCAATGCCCTTATCTTTTGCAGATGTACCATTTCAATGGAAATTTTGTATTAATATTAATTTGGGGATGTTTCTAAATTTGAATATGTTGCCAGAGAGTTTTAGAGGCAGAGGAACTAAAGAATCAAAAGCTTAGGATTTGCCATTGCTGGAGTATTTTTAAACACGTTATGCCCCAATCCTTGATAAGATTATTGCGTTCTATCTCTTTTTTCTCTCCCTCTCTCTCTCTTTTGTGACTGTGAAATGTGAAATCAAATCTTCAGTGAAGTGGGATGGCAGGGATGATGAGAGGAAAGTTTATTTAATTGGTAAAATATTAGAGTTTATTACAGCTGCTTTGGAGACCTTGTAGTGATGTAGTATGTCGAGCACTGTAAAAAAAATGCCATTTAAAGGATTAGTTCAGGCAAAAATAAAAATGAGGTTGTTATTTACACCAGCCGTGTGTTGATCAAGACCATATGCTGATATTTTAAACATAAAAACAGTTGTTTTTTTCTTACTGAAAATTATGCAGTGCTTGCCAATAACAGTTCAATGAGATTCAGTGGGTCACCAAGTTTGAAAGAAAGAAAGACGGAAAAAAGACCTATAGAATACAGTGTAGCTGTAAAATATTATTGTATAAATGTTTATAAAAAACAAGGCAGCTGAGGTTGCTAGAAAAGTCAATCAGTATATTGTTAATAGTGTCTTATTTTAATTGTGTGCTTATTTTATTTGTTGTTTACTTCTACTTTTACTAACTTTTTATTATTTCAATTTAATGATTATTTATTTATTTATTTATTTATTTATTCGTTATGATAATTTAACTTGAATGCCAAATCAATTTATTTGTTGTATTTATTTATTTATGATAATTTAATTTGAATTCCCAATCAATTTATTTGTTGTATTTATCGTTGTTTTATTTATTTATTTATTTATTTATTTATTTATTTATTTATTTATATACAGTATATGTTTGTTTGTTTTTTGTTTATTTCTAATAATTTGACTTAAATTCCCAATCAATTTATCTGTTGTATTTATCATTGTTTTATTTATTTATTTATTTATGATAATTAACTAGAAATCCCATAACAATTCATTTTATGCATTTATTAATGTTAAATAATTGAATGTATGTAGAAATAAAAACAAAATAACCTAAAACCAAACAATGCACAAAATAAGCAATTATTTAAAAAAAAATAATGCACAAAAAACAATTATTCAAAACAAACATACAAGATAAAACAAATAATTAATGTACAAAATAAGAAATTATCAAAATCGTTTAATTGTGTGTCCCATAAAAATTGTGGAGCAAACTATTCATTCATTCATTCATTCTATAAGCTCTTTATTAGAAAATAGTGTCTGAACACGCCATGCTGGTCAAGTTAAATGACCAGTAAATAAATAAATTAATAACCAAACAAACATGCCACATGCCTCATGTCCTAATTCTGACCCAGGCTAATTTAATGATGTCTTAAAGGAGCAGCATTACAGCTTGAAATGTTTTCCCCTCACCTGAGCAGACTCATTACTGGAGAGCCCTACTTACACCCTCTACACACCAGCTGTTCATCTCTAATATCATCTTGCATCCTCATATGAAAGATTAGACATTCATATCAAACATTCATCACCCCACAGAACTGTGAAACAACCCCCCGGGGAGACATGCTTTCTGGAAAAAAAAAACACCACAATAAAGCAGTTATTGCCCTGATGTTCTTGCAGTCGCACTAAATGATTGGCAGATCAGCACATCGTGTTGAACGAACATGTCAGAAAGCGACGATGATTGACTTTTGAAGACCTACTTCATTTTTTCGAAATCAAAAAAACGCAATTATATGAAAGTGATACTATGATGAAAGGGTCAGTGGGTGCACTCATAAGTAATATAATTATTTACCTCATTCTGAACAAGAGACAGGACGGTGGCTCAGTGGTTAGCACTGTTGCCTCACAACAAGAATGCTGGTTTGAGACAGCAGGGCCAGTTGGCATTTCTATGTGGAGTTTGCATGTTCTCCCCATGTTTGCCTGGGTTTCCTCCAGTCCAAAGACATGTGCTACAGGTGAATTGGATGAACAAAATTGTCCGTAGTGTGTTTGAATAAGAGTTCATGGGAGGATGTTTTCCATAGCTGGGTTGCAGCTGGAAAGGCTTCCACTGAGTAATGCCTCATTCACACTAGCACTGCCTTAATACCAGCCTGTTGCTCTGGGTGGCGAGCTGCTGCAAACTCATGTCTGTATACTGTAGGGCTACAGCATAGAGAATACAACCTGCCTCTGATCGAGCTGAGTGAGGATCATGTAAGCTCTACTGGTGCTTCTATTGGCTGTCGCTCAAGAAAGTCGCTCTTCATTTGCATACAGTTGAAGGATTTGGGCATGCCTGACACACCCACCTGGTAAACGGTTGCTGTCACT
This sequence comes from Danio rerio, assembly GCF_052040795.2. NCBI lineage: Eukaryota > Metazoa > Chordata > Actinopteri > Cypriniformes > Danionidae > Danio > Danio rerio. The sequence goes on from NC_141024.2 coordinate 19,805,327, forward strand.
CGTGTAGACGGTGGTGGCTGGAAGCCGCTCACTCTCCATTGAAATGAATGATTGCTTGTCTATTTGCCACTTCAAGTCGCTCAAAGTGTGAATGAGGGTTAAGACATATGCCGGGATAGTTATCGGTTCATTCCGCTGCAGTCACCTCTGATAAATCTGAGATTAAGCCATATGAAAATGAATGAATGAATAAATTCTGTACAAATAAGGCGTTTAAATAAATTTTTAAAAGAGTTTGCTCATTTTGTTCTCGTGCTAATTTTTGATCTCATTGTTCCAACTTGGATTTAGGATTCTAAGTAAAAATAAATAAAGTGCAAATCACTCTTCCTCTGTAATTTCCATGAAGTTCCAGATCTTTAACATTGTAAATAATTCTGAATGCAGTAACTGCATTATACAACCCTTTAAATATTCATATTCATGTTCCTGTTGTACAAATTATAGTACACTGATCCCCATGCAAACCTCCCTCTAAACATATACAGTTTGTGTTCGTTACAGTGCCATATACAAATATGCATATATTTTTGGGTGCATTTCATTATTCATTTTGTTATGCTATATTTGTTATGCTTTCAGAAGTCTTTCTCTTTTGTTTGTCGCCAAACTGTTGACCGTTTCCGTATGTTATGTGAATCCTGTCTCAATTTGCAGTAACAATTCCTACAGTACATCATGGTAATAGTGTTATTACTTTGTCTGTCCAGGTGCACAGTATAGTGCACTTCCATAAGGCCAGTAATACTACAAATCCCTATGACACTGTGGCTTCCTCAGGTATTTCTTTAGCTGGATTAAGCTAATTGAGCAACATTTTTGAAAGTGTTAGTATAATATAATTGTTGCCCACGTAAGAGTACAGAATATTATGTGTAGAGAGATATTATTCCTGTTTTATTTTTGTGCGTGTGCTTTTTTTCTGGCTTAGTGTGAGATTTATGAATATGCATAGCAATTATGGGCCTGACAGATGCTTTGATTTTATTTTAAGAAAGGAGCATACGATTTCTTGATTTACATAAAAGATTATAGGTAAGTATCATTTACCTGATTATATGCATACAGGAGGAAGATTGGAATCTAGCGTGCAGTGAGAGATGGTTTAATTACTGCCACCGTCAATCTGTCATTCATCAAAGTCTGACACAGTTATTTAAGCGTTGGTTGGAAGCTTTGTATGTAAAATATACGTTTCTATAGTTGACCTTGGCATCTGTTTGCAGACGTGCAGCTGTAGTTTCGGTCTAAAGAATGGGAGAATAGGTGAGCTGTCAGACGCCCGGCTGTGTGGAAACAGTATGTCACTGACACACTTTCCTGAGATTGATTTCTATTTCAGATGTTATTGATTTTGTCTTGGGTCCAGAGGGACACTGCATCCTCAACACTTAATAGTGCTTATTTTCAGGCTTTCAGAGAAACATTTTCAGAGATGCCACATTTTGGTTCGAATTTACAATGAGGCTTATGTTCAATTAGTTGGGTTTGCTTATATATCAGGACAACGGTTTATAGTAAAGAGTGTTTATAATCCAATTATATATTAAAATGCTCAGCATATATAAGTACACCCTTCTCAAATCTTTCTTTTAAGTTTATCTTTTAAATAGGAAGCTTTACAATATTATATTTGTGCATATACATTACATTAGTTGGTACTGAAGCCAAATCTGGAGCTTATTTAAAAAGAAATATTTATAATAATCTAAAAACTAGTACACCCAAATTTCTGTTAAAGAAAAAAAAGAATAAAATAGGGGAAAAAAAGGAAAAATCAAGAGAAAGAAAAAATGGAAAAAATTGGTTTAAATTTTGAAGGTTGTAATTTATTATTTATTTTTATTTTTTTGGAAAATGTGGCTTGAATTTAATTGTATAATCTTTCAATTTCTAAATATGTTTGGTGAGTAAACTATTATTTTGATAAATATATCTGTTTAATAAATCTGTTTTTGTTTAAATGCACCAAAATACATTACCTATATTCCCTGAGAAATGGATAAAAATATTCATTTTTAAAAGGGATGCATTTTACTCAATTATGCTGAGCACTGTACATTTATCAGTAATTACATACTCGGTAGGTAATATCTTAATTAGTTGATGTCATTACATTAAAAGTATTCAAATTTAGGTTCTTTATAGTAGAAATATGGTATATATCCAGAAATCATCTTCCTTGGCCTCTTGAAATGGTAAAAAAATATCAAATGTGCAGTTGGGAGAAGCAGTACACTATTAAAAGGTCCTAATATTAAAGTATGGTTAAAGTTAATTAACCATTTCATGTAGTGTGTGGTGTTCATGAGCTTATTTATACTTTTGAGTTGCATTATGGAAACTTGTTCTTTGCTTAATGAATTTTTACCGAAAATCTTTAGACTATTCTATAAATTTTAGAATACTTTTTTTGTTAAATTGCACACAAATAACTAAACCAAACTGCACCTTTAAAATGAAGTACACAGGTAAATATGAGTAAAACAAAGAGAAAAAATAAATCACAAAATAACAAAAACAATACAGTGATTAATTGAACAATTTTTTCATGACAGATAAGTAATTATATTTATTTAGTTTTGTTGAATATTCATTCATTCATTTATTCATTTTGCATCAGATTAGTCCCTTATTTATCAGGGGTCACCACACCGGAATGAACTGCCAACTATTTCAAGCCAAAGGCAGATTTATGCTTCTGCGGCAAGCGCACGTGCCTTCAAGCACTCGTTGTGGCTGATGCCGACGCTGACATGCACCTTTCAAAAAATGTACCATGTAACAACGACGATTATCGCAAGCTCTGTGATTAGTCGGCTTGGTACTGTGACAAGCGTGAGCGGTGATGTGAGTCGTTAGCTACTTGTAGCGTTCAGAAAAAAACAAAATACCCGCGAAGAAACGACACAGAGGAACATAGAAACCTACCCCCAGCTAGCGTTTTGAAAGTGTTATTGAAGAGCAACACAAACAGCACACAGAAGTATAAATGCATGCTTGGGTCAGGCTGATCCCTCAACTCAAAAGTATAAATCAAACTCTTGATTCCCTTCCAGCCACAACCCAGTTCTGGGAAACACCCATTCACTCTCACATTCACACACACTTATACACTACGGCCAATTTACTTTATCCAATTCGTTAATGATGCATGTCTTTGGACTGTTTGGGAAACCGGAGCACCTAGAGGAAACCCATGTGAACAAAGGGAGAACAAGCAACGAAGAAATGCCAACTGGCCCAGCCAGGACTCAAACCAGCAACCTTCTTGCTGTAAGACGACAGTGCTAACCACTGAGCCACATTAATAAGCTTTTCTGTGGAACGAGTCATGAATGCATGCGTCACAGGTTTCATGAGATACTGTGAATATTACTCAGGCAGGTCAAGTAATAGCATTGTATCAACAAAAAAAGTCAAGACAAATGAGCAGACTCTGTATTCCCCCAACTCTGGCATTCTGATCAGCTTCTTCAAACGAGCTGCCCCTGTTCTGTTGCATTGCGCTGCAGTTTGGCACTTTAATAAATCTTAATTTAGGCCCTCTGTTTGAACGCCAGGACATAAGACAGAGCGGGCTTGTGTCAGCACATCTCAGAATCATCGGATTATTTATTTATTCACTTTTCTCCTTGTTCTGCATGTCAGTCGTTTAATCATAAGCACTCACTGCGTAACTGAAGACACGCACAGCAACCCAAGAGCGCTCTATCAGATCCAAGACCGTACAGTCTAGGCCGTTCTGCTGGCCATACAAAATGAATGAGCGTGCAAGAGAGAGATTTTAATTAAACAGTTCCCGTAGGGAAGTATGCGGAGACAATGATGTCTAATGTGAACAGCATCCAGAATTCCCAGACTTACCTTCTCTCAGGGAGAAAAAAAAAATGCAATCATGCTTATAGCCTCGCACTTACAGGAGGACAGGGGCTGAATTTATTCTCTGAGAAATGATACTTCATCGAAATTTAATGAAACTAGAGAAAGCGTTCACGGGGGAGCATATGGAAGCATTATTGGCCTGAAATTACATTCTCTTCCAATCCTGTTTACAGATGAATATCTTCTAGCTGTTGACCCAGAGCCAGGTGGCCTTGTGCCTCACACCAGGTAAAGTATACATAGGACAGGTGCAGCAAATAAACAGACACATTGAACTGGTCTTTCTGCTTTGACACAGGTGCCAATATGCCAGTGATGGCATTTGAGAAGGACCGACTCACACAAACAATCAAACTGGCAGAAAATCAAGACATAAAAGGAGTGTGTCCAGATAACAAAAACCATCACTCTAAAAATTGCTGCTGCTTTACATTTTTGCATTAAATATTTTTAAGTGAAAAATGTAAACTTTTTTCAATTTGTTTAACAATGAAAAATAACTAAATAAATAAATAACTAAATAAATAAATAAATATCAAGCTGAAATCTGATTGATGTTTCTGAAATCTGATGTTTTTTTAAATAAGACAAACAAAAGTTGGCCAGTGCATGATTTCATTCGTTGGGAATCAATTAGAGTGTTGGAAGATGAGCGTTGCTAACAAAATCACGGAGGATTTGAATGCCAGTTTGCACATAGTTGTGGAGGATGTTACTGTCCACTGAAATCACCATCGACATACACCCTCTGGCACAGAATGTTTTCAGATGCCCGGTGAGGATGAGAACGAGGAGATTTTGCAAAAGGAACCATATTACATTTGTTTGAACCACCACCTCCCATGAAGGACCCAATAGTATCTGGATGCAGACTTGGATTTGCAAGCTGAGACCGCATATCTCAAAGGTGCAATGTCAGACACAATGCACTCAATGGAGCGCTGACATCACTGAAAGGGGTAGGGCAAAAGGTGGTGTAGGGTTAGGTGTGCACATTAAAAGCATTGGATGCAGCTCATCTTGCAACTGCACTGCATCCAGTCTACATCCAGACCCCTCTCTGAAGAACAGGCCAGAAACGAGATGTTATTTCATATGACCAGATGGAAGGGAACCTCATGGTATTTGATTAAAGATTATGGGGCCAAATTAATATTTCCAATATAATTACAAATACTTTACTATATGCATAAAATAAGAGTAGTACATTTTGATTTCATGCCGACTTTAAAAGAATCATATAATTTCAGTAATCTGTGGACTTCTTAAATAACTTCAGCAATGTACGCTATTTTAAGGCTCAGTCCATTTTTACAGACTCACTTTGAAAAACGATGTCCTTTCCTGGCATTGTTGCCCTTGTGTTTAGGCGCTAATTTCATGCACTTGGTTTAACGCGCACCTGGGTGTCATGTCCTAGTGTATATTTTGAGACTCCTTCCATCTGTGGTTGTACGTGGCTTAGCCATATTTGGGTTTTTGTCTGAAGAGGCCACTCTGTGTTTGCACACAAATAAGTGACCGGATTAAATTGTCTTCCAGATCACATCATACAGGAATCTTATTTGCATTTATTAGAGCCAGAGTAGGTCAGAAGAGTGGATGAGCAAGGGAGAGAAAGAGAGAAAGAGAGAGAGAGGGAGTGATGGGAGAGAGAAAAAGATCTGCTTTAAGGGTGTGTATTGGCGTTGGTGTTGTTAGGGCATTTTGAAGCTTGGCTCATCACACCTTGGAGCATTGTTTCAGAACATGGCACATTTTCTACAATTGTTTGATTTGTTGAGGCATAAATGATCTTAGCAACTAACATCCACATCAAAGCAATTGGTGTACAATGGCCTGAAGGAGGTCTCAGCCTGATTGAAAACAAACTCCAGTGTTTCAGTTGTGGTGAGAAAACAATCCAACCCAGAGGATCAGAGAATCAGGCTTAATAATAATGTGTGAGAAGTTATTCTAAGGACATATCTCCACCACAAGTGTTATTGGTTATCATGTATTTAAATTAGTATTTACTTTGATAATATATATATTTTTATTTGCTATATGCTGTATTTCAGTCGAGTTCTTTTAAGTTTTAGGTTCATTTTTAATTTGTGAACGCATTAATATTTAGTTTTTATATATTTAGTTTCAGTTTTAAGAATTCTAGTTTAACATAGTTAACAGCAAATATCAATTGTTGACCAAAGAGTGAGAAACTCACATTTATCTCTTGTTAAAACATCTTAATAATAAAAATAAAATAACTATTTAACCAGACACTAAACAAAAACAAATGTTTTTTTTTTTTACTTCTGTTAAAAAATGCTTTTTGAGCAACAGTTTTAATATTAGTTTTAGTTTTAATTTACTTAAAAAAAAGCTTTTCTTACTGGGAAAATACATTAATTTATTGTTTTCAATGAGAGTGTCACATGTTTTAGAATGTCAGTAGCATTGTGAGGGCCTAAATGTTGGTTTTAGATGAAGCGCAGTTCGCTCCATCTTTTTAAATGGTCCAACAGCTGGAAAAGTGCCTTTTGCCCAAAAAGCCTTCATGAATCGTAAAATAAAAAATAAATAATTACAAAAAGCAAACTAATAATTAAAGTTAAGCACAAATTTTGATTCTTTAGAATATTTGTAAAATGTTATAATATTCTTCTCAAGGTAAAAACAAAATATTTGCGTTTTCAGAGAAGTGATGAATTGCAGTACAGTGTTGTCAGAAGTACTGACTTTGGTGGCTGTCGTAACTGAAATTTAAAAAATAATCCAGCTGAGATGTGTGTACGAGTGTGTGAGCACATTCTGTGTGTACTGAGCACATTCTTAAACACCACTGACTGTCCAGTTACAGACCCTGTTGAGATACGGATGTGTTATTATCATAGATATGTGTTTTTATGGGATATTATGTTGTGTAATCAGGATATTTAAATAAACGAAAAACAATTCACCTTTCAAAGACCACCAATCACTTCACTGAGCAACAGTCACGGCATAATAATACATCCATATCTCAGTAGGGTCCGTCATGTTTTTGGATCCCCTTGAAACATTCAAATTGATGAAGATTGTTTCTTATTTTGCTGGTGTATTTTGGGATTGCATGTGCTTTCTTAAACTGCAGAGCGTTAAGCTCTCTCTGCCACTGTAAATATGACTGTGATTGGCTCCATTGAGCATGGCCTCTACAAGCGAGAACACAGATGCACAGACACTGGGGGTTTGAAAGCAATATCTATCAGCTGATCCATCAGCAGGTCTTTCATATATCTGCTTATGAACCACTTTGATAGATGCAGATTTCAAATGGTGATGTTCATTACAGCTAATCATAGTCATATTTGTTGTGCATGAACAAAAAAGCCAATCAACGGTGTTTGGTAGCAAAATACTTTTGATAACTCTTTAGTCAGTATATGGTCACAAATGTTATAGAAAACATTAGAACATTGCAAGCAGCAGTGTTTGTTTTGCTAAGGTCTCTTAATTAAACTGAAGCAAACAAAAAAACACAACTTAAATGTGGTCAGGCAAACATGCTTTATAATCACTGTCTAAAACACAGACAAAGCCTTGTTTCTTTGGCATAAATGAATGCAGCATTTATTCTTGGATCTGCACTAGAAACAATCGGTCTGGTATTGCAGCATCTGATTTGGAAAGGAGGTTTCTGCCTGATTGAAAACAAACTCTGGAATGGTTTGTGGTGAGAAAGCAGTTCAACTCACAGGACCTGGCTTGATCACGACAAGTTATTATGAATATCGTGTCAAAAGCAGCAGTATTTGCTTTGCTAATGTCTCTCAAAATAATCAGGTTAACCTGGAGCAAATAAAAAATGAACTGCGTAATTGAAATTTGGTCAAGTCAAGCACTGTCCAAAACACATTAAAATTCAGATAAAGCCTTAATTATTAGGGATATATGAACATAGCAATTGCGTTTGGATCTTTACCAAAACAGTTAGTCTGAGATGTGATGGTCTTAGCCAGATTGAAAATGAACTCTGGAGCAGTTTGGTTGAGGCGAGAAAGCAATTTGACCTAAGTGTCCGATGCACCAAGCTTTATCACAACTCATGATGAGTTGTTATGAATTTTGCATGTAAAGCAGCAGTGTTTGTTTTTGCTAATGGTTCTCAAAATGAGCCATTGGTTATCCTGGACTAAAGATTAAGTGAAATGGAATTCAAATTAGGTCAGATGAGTATATTTCAAAACAACTGTTCAAAACGCATAAAAATACAAACAAAGGCTTGATTCTTGCTCTAAATTATACACTTATATAACAACAGCTAAAAGCAAGTCACAGTACACACAAGGGACATTCTACCAGAAACCTAAATTTTCAATAAAAAACTTGACAGGGCCCCTCAAAAAATCAGCTTCTTCTCCATCAAATGATGTCACTTTCGGGTCAGACACCTAAATGTATATTCCACGCGTAATGGAGGCCAGCTAGTAAAGTGCTGTGCAGGTAAACTTCACTCCTCTGACCTCTAAATGGTGCTCTAGTGATAGACACTAGGGGCCATGGTCTTTAGCCTTCTTGTTAGAGCAGCCGACTCTATGCGGAAAGTCGCCTGTTCAACCCTAGCTCGGAGTGGGTTGGATGGTGTAGGACTGGCGGGTTTACACACGCATTGTATATTAAATATATTGCAAATGTGACAGGACTGACAGAAACATGGGGACAACTGTAAATGTATTTGTATAATATATTTGTAGTATTTATTTGTGGAATTTATTAATAATTTCATGTTTTTAATAAATTGATGTGAACGATAGCAACTTAATCTTTTTTTAAAGTGTTTTGAAGTATACTGTAACAGTTTTCAGCATAACAAAAGTATTAAAGCTGTAGGTTTCATTGGGCTTAGGACAAGGACAATAACAGGGTTTGTACATTTGAATGACATATTTCTTTACAGAACAACTCACAGAAATCAACCATCAGAACATTTTAGAAATATTTGGGATGAAATACTTTTTATGCACTGTATTTATGTTTTTATTTCAGAGACTGACTATGGATGTTTATGGAAGAATGTCCCATAAGCTGTAGTCAATAAATTCTAACAGGTGTCACACTTGACTTCTTTTAACAAAGGATGGTCAATTTAAGGGTGCTTTTGAGTGAAATTAAACTGAACAATGAATAAATTGTAAGATTGAAGTGATTTGTATGCTTATGAACTTTATACCATTTTCTTAGTCTCAAAGAAGGCCATATGAGATTTTTTTTTTCTTTGTTTCTAAATAAATCAGCAGTTTTGAACAAAATGGTTGAACGATTGATTGAATGACTCAAAAAAAGCAAAGCATTCATTTCTATGTGGGAAGAGCATTTTAATAATCTAAATAGCCTTTTCCCACTTTAAATTGAAAATGAAAAACAAATGTGAAATGAAAGATTCCATGGATGTTAAAGATTCTTTGTGAAACCACCAATGCAAGTAAAGAACCTTCAACTTTGAGAGTGTATTGGAATACTAATCTATGACTGCATTCTGTGTACTTCAATAAATCAGTGTTTCAGAATCATTCTGAATATTTCATTCAGTGACTTGAATAAGTACTGAAAATCCCTACCACCATAGCACAGAATTCAAAATATTATATTATGTTACGTTAAAATAGATTACATTTAACAGTACAATGTATATTATATTCCATACATTACATTTGAATGTTCAATATTCCTATCAGGGCTCTGCACCCGTTTCATCTTCTCTTTCATCATTTAACATTTAAGTCACAACATCAGTCAAACCCTCTACTCTTCATTCACTTCTCCTCACATGAATCCTCCCTCGTGATTTATGCCCATCTGACTTTTGCTGCATTGTAACTCTCTGCAATCTGCGTCCGCAATCTTGAAAAGATCAATTTTAATATCAAAAAATAATGTCGGAACTAGTCCCTTGCAACCTCAACTGTCTTTTGGGAAATACTGCACAGGCATTTTAAAAATTGTACTTGCGTTAATCAAAATGTCAGCCTGACCTACGGTTCAGTCGGAATGTTGTGAGGTATGAGGTTAATGGTTTGATGGGAAAAAATGACGTACAAAGCTTTACTCCGAGTTGCTCATCTTTAAGAGGTGCGCGGTGACTTTTCAGTGTCTGGATTGTCGAAGCTTACAGCAGTTTGTTACGTTATCTCACCTTTAGGGATTATATTATACATTTAAAGGTCAAACTGTACTATGGTGGTTACCGCATTCAGAGAAGACATCTTTCATGGGTCACACACAAATAACAAAAACCGACACAGTCCAAAAGCTGTGGCAAGTATGTTTAATTTAATGGTTAAATGGTTTATTTCTCTCTTAATAAATAAAGCAATAACTGAGCACAGCCTCAGGTGGGAATGCCAAAACACACTTACATCTCACTGCATGATTAGAGCAGGATATTTGTGGCTGTTTATTGCTTTCCCTTGATAATAACTGCCCATATGGTCGCTTTGCTTTTGATTAAAGACCACGAGCATTGTGCACACCGGTTTGTCACCGCCAGCACCTGTCAGCCACTGCTAACATTTGGGAATCAAAGTCACGCATTTTCTGCCTGGAAATGAGGCGACCGGAAGATGCCCTGGAGGCTCTGACCCCTATAGTTTGCTTGAGTGGCAGAGGTATTGATATGATAATATGTGCTAGCGTTTGTTTTCATACATGTGAAATGCCAATGCCCAGTCCGTAGCTTCCCAGAGGATCCGTTTCGCAAGGCAGATGGGTGCGTTTTCCTAAAGGTGTTTTCATTGTGATTCTCAAGGACGCAACAAAGATAAACACCTGCTGTAGGCGAAGAGGAATAAAAAAACCAACAACAACATGCACGCTATAACAGTCGACAATATAGCTGTCGGTTTATAACCAGAGCCTCCATTGCACATTTTATAGCACAGCATAGCGCTCTATTCTACAAATTGACTGTGTTTTCTGGCCAGCAGTAACTTGAGGTAGTAATGTAAAATGTAACAGACCCAGCTGCCATTTTCTCTGTGTTTGGAGTAAAATTGGGCAGCAGCGGGTACTTATCCGGGGGCAAGGGCTGGTAATCTTCTCCTGGCTCAGTCGAGCCCATCTCCCTGTCTCAGTCTCCCTAAATGAGGCACTTACTGGCCCAGCTGCGGTCTGGACCTAAACCAATGGCCTGCAGGGACAAGGGCCACTCTCTACGGCTTCAGGCCATGTGTTGTTATTGAAATTGCCCTTCTCCTCAAGAGGACCACAAATGCATCATCATCTACCTGCAGCGCTCTGCACAAAGCCTTCGGGAATTTTGCTGCTCAGTATTTTGTTGGTCTTGTTTATTGTGCTTTGCTGACTGTAGTGTATTTTGGTGTTTATTTCCCAGAGTTATCTAGGAATGCGGTCTTATATTTGCTTTGAGTCTACAAAAGACTCTTCAAGGAAAGTAGCCCGTGGCTCAAGAGCCTGCTGGAATGATAAGTCATTCTCATCTGTAAGCCCTAGCATTGGTATGTTTTCACATCTTTTTCTCACTGGCCAAGCCCTTTGTACATTTTATCTTCCTATCAAGTGTTTTCTAGCCTCCCTGATGTGAGAGATTTTGCCAAGCAAGGTCTAGATTAATGCCACTGTTCATCCTGAACCTTCTCGATCTTCTGCAAACTGGCTGCTTGCAAAATGTATTCGGTCCTAATAGAGTTTTGGCTTGTTTGACAGATTATTTTTTTCAGGATCACTACTAATTTAGAATCACTGTCAATAAATTAGCATTTACATGTAGTGTTTTGTCATTTGACCTGTGCATACTATACATACACAGTTAGGTCCATAAATATTGGGACATCGACACAATTGTAACATTGTGGGCTCTATACATTAACACAATAGATTTGAAATTAAATAAACAAGGTCTTTAACTTCAGACTGTCAGCTTTAACTTGAGGGTATTTACATCCAAGTCAGGTAAACGGTGTAGGAATGACAACAGTAAGCATATATGCCTCCCACTTCTTAAGGGTCCAAAAGTAATTGGACAGAATAATCATCATCAAACTTCCATTTTTTAATACTTGGTTGCAAATCCTTTGCAGTCAATTACAGCCTGAGTTCTGAAATGCCTAGACATCAACAGATGCTGGGTTTCATCACTGGTGATGCTCTACTATGCCTCTACAGCAACTGTCTTCAGTTTCTGCTTGTTCTTGGGGCATTTTCCCAACAGTTTTGTCTTCAGCAAATAAAATGCATGCTTAATCGGATTTGGATCAAGTCACTTGGCCATTGCATACCATTCCACTTCTTTTCCTTCAAAAACTATTTGGTTGCTTTTGCAGTATGCTTTGGGTCATTCTTCATCTCACTGTGAAGCACCGTCCAATGAGTTCTGAAGCATTTGGCTAAGTATAAACATATAATATTGCCTAAAACAATTAAAAAATTTATGAAGGCTTTTTTAAAAATCGTATCTGGCCTTCCTGTTTTTGAGGCTCACCAATGGTTTACATCTTGCGGTGAACCCTCTGTATTTACTCTAGTTTAGTCTTCTCATGACTGTTGAATTTTGACAGACATACACCTACATCCTGGAGAGTGTTCTTGATCTGGCCTACTATTGTGAAGGGTGTTTTCATCACAAGGGAAAAAATTCTTTGGTCATCCACCACATTTGTTTCTGTGGTGTTCCAGGTCTTTCGGTGTTGCTGAGCTCACTGGTGCGTTGTTTTCTTTTTAAAAATGCTCCAAACTGTTTTTTTTGGCCACACCTGATATTTTTAATATCTCTCTGATGGGTTTGTTTTGTTTTTTCAGCCAAATGATGACTTGCTTGACTGATAGTGACAGCTCTTTGGGTCTCATCTTAAGATTTAAAAGAAACACAGATTCCAAACGCAAATAGCACACTTAAAATAAACTCTGGACCTTTTATCTGCTCATTGTAATTGGAATATTGAGGGAATGACACACACCAGGCCATGGAACAGCTTAGAAGCCCAGTCCAATTATTTTTGGACCCTTAACAAGTGAGAAGCACTTATGCAAACTGTTGTAATTTCTACAGCGCTCAAATTAAAGCTGACAGTCTGCAGTTAAAGTACATCTCAAATCTATTGTGTTTGTGTATAGAGCCAAACTATAATAGGTACATAATGTGTATCAATAGCTGTTTCCATCCAAATATGCACATTAAATTAATGTGCAACTGGATTATCGCATATAAGACATGAGAATAAACCAGTGTTTCCATCCAATGAGTCAGAGAGAACAAAATCATCACTTCCTGATTAACTAGCGCCAAATATCAAAAGTAAAAACGAAATTTGTTGCGGTGGGAGAAGCTGCGTGAGTCTTTCCTTAATTTAATAAATTACTTGCGCCTTAGAAGACAATATGCTGACACGGAACACATGGCAGTGTTTAAAGGCGTCAGATTTAGAGTACAGATGCTCTTAAATTTTCTGGAGGTAATTTATTATATAATAATACTAATACTGAAACATAATGTCAAATGTTTTACAATGCTGTCAGCCTGCTGGTTTATCATTCACACACATTTTTAGCATCACAATCTCCTATAACAAAATCACATGAATTTTTTTTTTTTTTTTTTGCGCATACTGGAATTTGTTTGGTTGAAGTGTTTCCATCGTAACACATCATTTCTTAATGAATAAAACGTTTTTCATACTTGGTCATGCACATTTTCAAAATGTATGCGCATCTTGCAATTTCCCATCAACTGTTTTTTTTTATGGTGGATAGAAATGTAGCTAAAAAAGGTGGATAGAAATGTAGCTAATTACAGTTATGGCAACAACTTGGTATTACTAATAACACAGTAATGAATAGGTAATAACCATGAATCTAAACTTGAGCTTGTGGTGAATTATGAGGTTTATTTCACAGAATTATCTATTAATGCAGTCGTTTATTTGCTTTGAGGCTTGAAAATGCTCTTCAAGAAACGTGGCCTGTGACTCAAGAGCCTGCTGGAATGATAAGCCACTCTTATGTGTAAGCCTTGGTATGTTTTCACATCTTTTCCTCACTGGCCAAGCCCTTTGTACGTTTTATCTTCCTATCAGGTTTTCGTAGCCTCCCTGATGGACTCTTTCCGCTCCACCAACTTTGCCAGGCCCCAGAATGCCTTTCTCTTCTATGGTAAGTAGGATGTGCCTAACCAGGCTTGTCCTGTCTGAAAGTCAATGTCTTTTTCTCTCCATCAAGGCTTCTTCCTCTCTTCCTCTCCTCCTCCTCCTTCTCCATCAACCCCTCTAGGGCTTTTCTTCATGCTTGGATTAACTGTGTCTCTCAGGGCCTTTCAGTTGGTGAAGGCCCATGTGGATTCTTGGCAGGGCTGATTCCATAGCCTCAGGTATGGTTTGTAGATCAGAGGAGCAAACCAGCAGAGAATGTGAGAACATGATCGCTTACCCACCAGGGCCAAGCAGGTGGGCCTTGCATGCTAAGCACACAGTTCAAAGGTACCGCAGTATCTCCGCCTGAAAACTTCTGTGTGCTCCTGGGAGCTTTCTGCCCTCTACACCCTCTTTTGTTTCCTTATGCTATTCTTCTCCATCTCATTCCATTTGCTGAAAGGTGATTTTGCCAAGCGGGGTCCGGATTAATGTCAATGTTCTTCCAGAACCTTCTCAATCCTGTTCAAACAGGCTGCTGCAGAACTATCCTTTTCTAATAGGGCTGTTGTTTGTTTGACAGAAATATTATATATATATATATATATATATATATATATATATATATATATATATATATATATATATATATATATATATATATATACATATATATATATATATATATGATGTGGTATCATACTGCAATTCAACTATTCTGCACAGGGATTGCCAAATTTTCTCTGAGGATGATGGAGCAATTGTGGAGGACAACTTTTTCAATGTGCCTGAAGAATATGCTGGATTTGACAAAAGAAAGTTTTGCAGAAAGTTTTGTGGACGACTATAGAATGAAGTAACGTATGAAGTTGGCTAACAATATTAATATTTTCTCTGGTTTGGACTTGTGAGAAATTTAACATCTATTAAGTGGTTTAATTTATTGCATTGATCAGCTTTTATAGCTTATACGGCTTCACAGTAGGTACTAACTCTGAACCTTAAGTATGCTATAAAAGTTACTTTAAATTATTTAGAACTTTACTTTAAAATAAGTACACTGTAAATTCATATGTTCATATTCTGAAAAAGGTCTACAGTTTCAGTAAAAAAAATCTTTAAGCTACTACTTTAAAATAAAAATCGCCTGCTGTGAATATTTTGAAGTGAACCATCATTTTAACCACCCAATGTTTTCCCATTTTATAGGCTTTTTTTCATCGGCTGCACTCGAGGATGGAGTCAGACTCATTTCATGGCAGGTGAGATGACTGGCAGAGTCCGACCTTCTTCTAGTAAAGTGTCAGTTGCGATAACTGGTGTTTCCAGAGAGGTCTTGCTCCAAAGTCACCCTTACTCAATATCTCCTCCCTGTCAACCGACTCCTTCCTCCTCCTTCTGAAAAAATGGCCAGGTCGAAAAAAAAATTCAGTCTGCATCCTTAAGCTCAAAATATTAGTTTTCTGAGCCATGCATTCAAAAGACTGCTGCCTCTGCCAAAAAAAAAAGCCTGCTGAAACTCAGTTTGCTCTCAGTGGAGAGACATTTAAACCTCATGATGAATTGACTGCTGAAATGTCTCTTGATTTATTTTCAAACAGCATCCAATAACAGCCGGCACAAAGCCTGATTTCTTTTTTCTTTTTTTTGAGTTCTGACTCATCCCTCTTTCTGTTAATTTGGCTAAATACAATTGTTACATCATCGCCGCAAAGTGTAAGAATTGCATCACGCACATAAAAAGTTTCCAGAAGATTTGTGGGGGGAAAAACACCAGGTCTGCGTTTCCTCATGCTGTCTATGGATGGCACATTCTTAGATGCCGCCTTTTGATGAATTGCACACGCTGTCAGTCTGTCTCCGTCTTTCAATATCTGGTCATGGAGAATCCACCTTTTGTACTGATCTGGTTCTGTCACAATCCTGGCAATAACAGAAACCGCTGCCATCACCTACTGATGAACAAAAGGTAGCAAAGCTTTGATATTCATCAGGGAGCGGCTCTTATCTAAACCGGTGATGTTACTGTGCCATGTGAATGCCATTTCAGGAGTGATTATTTACATAACGTCGTGAATAGGAACCAAGGCATTTTTATTACCATTTGAAAAGGCACTGATAAAGCAACAACATTCAGTTATTTGTTATGGTCTCTGAATCTGGTCTCAAATGCCTTTCATATCCTTTTGTGCCTGCCTGAAAAGAAAAACTCTTTCCATGTACACTGTAATAAAATATCCATAAATTTGCCAGTTTTATTGTATGATATCACCTTGATCTTTCCTTTAACAAGTTTTTTGTTACTTTTATTGACTTTTGTATTAGCTTGAAGTGATATATTGTCTGGAGGAGGTTAAAAATTACTGTACATAAACCTGGTAATAAACTGCCAGTACTTTTTCTGTTATTTTGCGGATTTAGTTATAGTATTTCTTATATAATATATAGGTTCAAATAAATAAAATGCCAATAAAAGTCACTCTGGTAAACTGCAGAGTTGAAATTTTAACATCAGATGTTGACAGGGCAGGATCACGGTCCCATAATTTATGATCATATATAAACAGAAAACACAAGTGAAACACAAAATACAGAAACCTATGATTAACAGATATTTTGTAATGTCCTTTTTTCATTTCAGGTTGAAAAATTTGGGCTACCCTATTAGAAGAGTAAGTACTGGTTCACCAATATTTAGAATGAGAGTTTGTTTTTACATCTTTATTTTTTATTTCAGTATTTGTCTGCACTTCTTTTTTTTAATTAATTAATTAATACATTTATATATTTATTTATTTAGAATTGTATTGCTTGTTGTTGATGTGGTAAGTTTTTGTTACATTTTAAATTAAATGATTCAGTAAAATATATTTGTTCCAATGATTTTTGTACTAAAATTCATTTTAACATTTTAGTTGACTCCAAATAAGAATGATGCCATAAGAATGATGATACACAGGATGACTGTGAAAGCTCATTCTCATTTCTTAAGGAGAAAACAATACAAAATCCATGTAATATTTATGAATTGTTATTAATATGTGTACATGTGAATAATTTATGATGCTTGCAAAATGTGTTTACCTTGAGGTAAATAATAATAATAATAATTAAAGACTTTAAAAAAACAACATGAAACAAACATTCTGAAAATATATTCACAAAGGCTGCATGTATCTGGTCAAACAAACAAATACATTAATGTTGCTAAATAAAAAATAAATAAAAAAACTGCTATATTTTTATGTTGTTAATTTAAAGTAAAAATTCTCATTCAGGAAAGATTTCTTACCAATTAGTTTAAATATATCTTTTGGATATATATTTCTTTTCTTTTTCATTCATTTTAAAACCTGTTTAACACATTTAACCTGTTTTAATCATTTTTATTCTTTGTTGTTTTTATTGTCTTTTACTTGTCACACTTGTTAGCTGCAGGATTTATACATGGTTATGTAAAGCCCTTTGAATTTCCATTGTGTATAAAATGTGCTATATAAATTTAAATACCTTGCCTATATATTTGTTGTTGTTGTTTTTTTTTTGGAAAAGCTTGTGATTTTCTGAATTATTTGGTGAATAGAAAAATTAAAACATCCACTGGATTATTTATTTGCATTTATTTATAATATACAGAAAAAAAAAATGTTTTACTGTTGCTTTTGTTTAATGTAACTCTTGCTAAACTAAAGTATCAACTTTTTTCAAATCTGACCTCAAACTTCCGGACGATATTAATTGTACATCGCTGACTTGAGTGTTTTTCAGGGAAGTGTTTGTATATTTACCTGTACCTAATCAATTATGCTAATTGTTGCGTTGTCTCCTTATTTTCAGGCTGATGTCTCTGATCCATAGAGAAAGTTGAACACTGTTCTGCCTTTAGTATAATCCTGACCTTTTAAAGAGCGACCCTGCATGGACACAGGTTCATTTTGCATTAGCTCTGCCTTTACATCACACCAGCGAGACCCCATTAACACATTTCACCCTCATGGGTCACCAGAGCCACTGTCTGTGTGTTTTCCGCTTAAAACTCTCTTAGGGGCCAGCACTTTTCTTTCTTGTACTTTTCTAGTACACAAGAGCCAATCAGATTCACCGGATGTGTTTACCTCATTAATGGCCATGAAGGTCAGTGAAGTACACCGTAAAATGAATGCAAGCCAGTAAATCAATGCCATTTGGGCCTATCCTGCTTTTAGAAAATACCTATTATGCAAATACTGTATATCTAAGAAAACTTAAGTGAAGTTTAGTGTAAATCTTTTTTAATACCTAAATATAAATGTTCATGTAATTGGTTTTTAAATAATTACAGTCGGAATTTATTCAACTTAGAATAAGACCCACATGTACTTTATTAATCATTTGTACTGTCTGAAATATATATTTAAAAATGTTTAAATTAAAAAATAATTAATTTAAAATTTTAAGAACCTTAATGTTGGTTTAATTTACATAATTGCATAATGAAATACATTTGTAATTACAATTATTTCTAATAATGAAGTGGCAGTTTAATACATACAAAACATTTTAGTCTACTGAAGTGATTTTCCTAATTTACTACAGCAATAAAATATTAGATGTTAATTCCAAAGTTCAGAGTATGAGGAAGATTAAAAGTGTGAAATTCAACACCTACCCACACTGGATAATCTGTAATTCTTTTAAATGCATTGTTATTACGGCTGCACAATTATATCATTTTAGCATTGATATCGCAATGTGTGTGTTTGCAATAGTCACATCACATGATTTGCCGTGTGGAGTCAGGATATAGTTGACTCGTAGCCACAGATTAAAAAAAAACATGTCATTTATGATTACTCTTTGCAGTGACTCCACAATATTACCCGAAAATTTTGGGCACAATAAGTTATAATATTTGCATCATTTAAGAAAGAAGAATTGTTTTTATATATATACGATGAAGACTATTATTTTTGAGTCATTTTACATTTAATTATTTAGTTTGTTTACCTGAATACCGTTAAGCCTCCCAGAAAACTATGAAGACCTGTTTATTTTATCTGTATTATATGATCTTAATTACTCTAATATAAAGTTGTTGTTTTTTTTCCAGAATAGAGCCATTCAAGTCATCTGGTGAAAGTATATTCAATATCAGAGTGTGTAAAGCAGTAAAATTACATATTTTAATGTTAGTTTTTTCTAATATCCTGCAGCTCTTAATGTTATTATTATTAGTGGTATTGTTAGTATTAGTGGTAGTAAACTGGAAAAAAGCTTTCAATTATTCAATTAAAAAATGTAGGGTAATGGTTCACATCTAAATTTTATCACTTGACCCAATAAAAAATAAATTATTGGCGTTAAACAATATTTTCTATCTCCATGAGAATAATTTAAATAACCTGCTACAAAGTGTGTTTGTCTTGTTGAAGAAAGTCAATTAATTTAAATTCTGCTTTTGTTCTAAACAAGAAGATATAACTTTAATCAAAACAACAATTCCAATAAAATGTTAATTTATCCATTAAAAAAAAAAAATTGGATAATGGTTTCACATCTAAATCTGGTCACTTGAGCCAATGAAAAATAAAGCATTTGCCTTAATATTTTTTTAGGTCAACAAAAGTACACATCGAGTTTGTTTAATACACATGTACTAGCCTGTGTCAGTAAACTTAAAATTTTACATTGGTCAAAACAAATATTTCTTAGTTAAGCTCTAAATCTAAAACATTTATATTTAACTAAGTTTTGAACTTAAAATACATTACTTGAAAAATAAAACAAATAATAACTGAAATTTCAACTGAAATGAAAGATACATTATAATTATATATTTAATTATATGAAAGAAAAAAAAATCGGTTTAGTTTTTGTTTAGTGCACTAAATGATTTTACTTACACAGTACTCTCCTCTCATAAATATTAATTTAATATTAAAAAAATACTTTTTACATTTACTTTTTGTACATAGCATTGCTGATACTGTAAGTGTACTTTCTTAAACATAAAAAATGATTATTATATGCAAAATAAAAATACATAATAAAACTTACATCTATTACATATTTTATTTTTAAAAAGCTTGTGTTTGAGTAAAAAAAAAAAACTGTTATCATACTCTATGCTTAAGTAGCTTTTAATATCCAAAATCTAAAATTCAAAGAACAATGGCAGATTTAATGTGATTGAGCATACTTTCCCCCACAGGGGAAACACCTTCTGTTCATGCCATTATAGAAAATAAATAAATAAAAAAACAAACAACCAGCTCTGATCAGACACCAGCACAACTCATAACTCACCCGTCCCACCATGGCACTGTCAGAAAACGTTCTTTCTATGTTAGCTGCAGGTTTTAATATTGTCTAACGTTGAAAAATGACAGCCCATAAACACATTTCGGATTATGAGAGAAAAGCGCACAATGTAGGCTATTACGTTGCCTCTGCCGTTCCTTGTAATTTGCCGTTATCTCAGTGACAGTTATGTCTTCATTCATTTTTCATTTCGTATCAGAATGGAGAATAACATGCATCAGACTCGACACCGCCGGCCGCTTTACGAGCTCGCTGACGGATTGAGGGAATGATGGCCTGCCTGCTGCCATCCTGTTTTTTCACTCCTGTTACAAGAAATGAGGGCTGAACGGGGGGAGTCCATCGCTCTGACGGTTGGCTGACCTGTCACTGAAACGACGTCCTCTTGTACCTTTGTCTCTGAAAGGCAAATATTAAACAAGCGTTGTTGACTCTGGTCAGCGGTGTTGTTTCGCCTCTACTAACACTACTCTGACCCTCATCTCTGCCTTTGGGCTACTGTTTGCTGTCCTGATGGAAGCGTGATCGATTGAGATTTTGCCACTCAGAGATTTTAGTAAATCCATGTACAAATATGTGTTGTTCGAGCGACTGTGTGCTTGGTTAGCTAGGATTCTTTTGGCATAATGGAGATTTAAAGGAACAGATTATATTCAAATAGAAATTTCAATATCGTGTGTTGTACTGTAATATCATTGTGAGCTCCAATTTTTCATACAACAAAACTGAATGGTGAGCATGTCGAGCAGTATTTATTTTTGTTGGTGGTGGTTTCAGCGTTTTTGGAAAAGAAAAGCTTGATTATGTTGCTAAATATTTTGTTTTGAAAAACAAGAAACACCAAGAAGAACAAAAAACAAGTAAAGGCTACCCAGCAGGCACCTTAATGTGAAAAACAGCGTCAAATTGACATAAAACTCTGGCTTAAAAAATAAATAACTAAATAAAAACACGTCAAAATTGAAGTACTGGACTATTATTAACAAACACATAAAAAATCATTATAGGACTATAGCCTCAATTTTTCATTACTTTTTACACCAATATTAGGTTAATCTGTTGCTAAATATTGTTAAATAATAAATATATATTTAATATATATCAAATATATATTTAAACATATATCAAATATATATTTGTGTTAAACAGAAGAAAATCAAAAGGCAAGCTACCCATGCAAAACATCTAGTTTACGTCAAACACTGGCAACAAAAAACACGTCAAAAACAATTGCAGGACTAGTGCTGAAAAACGCATCAAATTATTATTATTATTATTTTTTGACACTATGTTAGATGTCATTTAATGTCAGTCTGTGTTGTTATTTTGGTTGTCAAAGGAGCATCAATGTGTGGATGTCAAATTGGCGTCATCAAATTGATTTGCATTTTGCTTTTTTTTTTTTTAATTGTTTTTAATATCTTTTTTTACATCAAGGTGCCAGCTGGTTAGCAGCTGTACAGTGGGTAAAATGCTTTGACATTAACCTTTAAATTATTCAGAAACCTTAACTTGTACAACTACAAATGTATTTAAATGGGCAGAATTTTACACAAATTTATTACTAAATGTATTGTTTAATTTATTTTATTGCTAAAATTGACATCTTGATATTGTGTCTTGCTGTTACTCTAATAACATGATGAGTGCTGTTTGTTATAGTGAACTTTAATGGTGAGCATTTTCTGGTAGTTTTGGTATTTTATGAAAAAGAAAAGCTTGATTATGTTACTAAATATCTTGTTTTGACAAGCTATGGCAAAAGACAAGCTATGGCTACCCAGTCAAAACAACATAACATTTACATCAAACATTGGCGTTAAAAAAACACATCAAAAATGTATTATAGTTCCTGTGATCGAATTTTGACTTCTTTTTACACCTATTTGATGTAAAAAAATAAATAAATAAATAAAAAAAAAAAAAAGTTTTTTTGGGGAGGAAATGCTAACCATCTCATTTTGCATTCACAGAAGAAAGACTCGAGACAAGCTAAGGCTAGCCGCTTTATAACATCTTAAATGCTCAATGTTCACCTTTTAAATTATTCAGAAACAAAACCAAAACAATGCAATTTCCTGCAATCACTCTAATTTCACGTGTTACATTTTCCATACAATGAAATTGAATGGTAAGCATTTCAAGCACGACTTTTATGGTAGTACAACGCAATATAGTGCCTTTAAATAAAGCCTAAACATTTTGCAACAACATCTAAGAAAAAAACAAAAGACAAGCTAAGGCTACTAATACAATAAAACACAATTTTCTTATATAATAACACAAAAGAATTCTAATGATCAAAATGATAAACAATTAAGTGGCATAATGTAGATTTGATGGAATGGCTATTGTGGAAAAATAGCTTTACACAGGGTCAAACACTTGACACTCTTATAAATGAGTAAGAAATGCATTAAAGTGCAATTCACACATATAATCACACCTCATGATGAGCATGTTTTTTTCCCATTTCTTGGAACTCAAGTTTCATCATCATATAAGCATCATCATATTTTAATAAGCAACATTTCAGTCAATTGACCTTCAGCACTCAGGCTAAGATTAATTGACCAGAACACTGGTCATTAAAATGCTTTAGTGTTGATGCAAATAGTTTAGATTGTATTTTCATCAACACGACTACAAATTGAATTGTGCAACAGTAATATGCACTGTGTTTAATAGAGTTCAAGTCATTTTTGAGTGAAGAATATTAAGTGGTACAAAGTAAAGCAAATAAAAAATAAATTTCCTGCTGATGCATAAAAAAAACTCAAGAAATTAAAAAACAAAAGGAAAGGAAGGCTATATACATATGAAATCATAAATGAAGTATACATTTTCCAAATTACAGGCTACAGAGAAAGAGTGAAAGAGAAACAAATGAATAGTTTCTTCTGTGGTTTAGAAAGTATTTTTTGTAACAGGTTATCTCAGAACAGGGATGACAGTTAGAAATCAAACTGGCTTTATCTTGGTAAACCTTAATCCGGTTGTTCCTTCTAAAGTCACACACCACCAATCCAATCCAATCCAAACACTTCTTAAGATTACTAAACCAAACAACAAATGGTGCTAATATACACTTACAGGTGTAGAATTACAGAAAAACCTAACCTAACCTTTTTATCTCTGTACCAAACTCTTGGCCAAACAGTGATTCATCTTTTATGAAGAATCAATAAAATATTGGTATCCAGAACACTGTGAGCCTGGAGACTATAGTACACTATGAGTTTTTAAAAGTAACTTGAAAGTGATCTATAAATAATTACTGTAAAATGAATGGTTAAGCTCTGAAACAGTAGCTATGTTTCCCTTCACGGGCGCGAATTACCCTTATGTGCAAAACTGGAATGCTGCATAAAATAGCTGTGAATAAATCACAGTTTACATCGAATGACTCAGAGAGAACAAAATCGGCATTTCCTGATAATCTGGAGCCAAATATCAAAAAGAGAAATGGAGTTTGCTGCGGTAGGAGAAGCCAATGTGGGCATTTTCTTCTTATATAATAAATTACCTGGGAGGTGATAATACAGAAACACTCTTATAAAAGGGACCTGGGCTAAGAGATTTTGGAATGACCAAAACAACATTTGAGATGTTTTACAATGTGGTCAATCCACTGGTTTATCCATTGATGCCTTTCCATTGCCAAATGTACGTGCATCTTGCCATTTACCTTTAGCATTTCTTTATGCAATACTACTAACTAACTAACTAACTACCTTGATAAATGATCCTTATAAATGGTTGTTGTCATGATGGCTGGGATTTGAAACCGCTTTGGCTATTAATTTGTTATTTGTAATATTTTTTATTAGATTTCCATTGGGTTCTGTCTATTTTAGTTGCGTCTCATTGTGATGTCTAGCAAATAACAGTAGTTTTGTTGGCTTCAGCCTTATCCCCATTGGGGTTTTATCAAGCTGATTTTGTTTAATTCTTTTTAAAATCATTTTGTTTTTTATATGGTCACGTTTTTAACAAAAGAAATCCATCGTCGAGTGACATTTGGCATCCTAACACCTTTATTTGTAGGCAAACCATCAAAGAAAGCAACATCCATAAATATAGAATTCATTACATGACTCCGAAGTGCTCCAAAGAACACATTTTGTGTAGCTTATGCATCACATCTTCAGCCCAGGGACAGTGGATGGGATGTCTTAGTTTGAACTAGAAACTATGACTTAAGGGACATTTCACCTAATTATTATTCAGTTACTCACCCTCGTGCTGTTCCAAAGCTGAATCTTGGGGGTTTGGAACACAAATTAAGATATTTTGGATGAAATCTGATAGCTCTCTGTTCCTCAATAGACAGCAATGAGCCAAACTTGTTTAAAGTCCAGAAAGGAACCATTATCAAAACAGGCCATGCATCATCTGTTAAATCTACCAGAACACCTTTGTGTGCACATAACACAAAAACAAAAAAAAATTAAATAATTTTCTTTTCAGTGTCAGTCTAGGGGCATATTCACAAGAGGTATGTTCTCTTTATGCAAACCCTATACTAACAACTGGAAGAAACTGTTAAATAAAGTGATTATTTTTGTTTTATGTGCGCATAAAATTTTGCTTGTAGCATTTCTAGACTTTTAATATGTCAGGATCATTGCTGTCTATAATATGGAAGGTGAGATAACTCTCAGACTTCACCTGAAATGTCTTAATTTGTGTTCTGAAGATGATTTGGGTGTTGTGAATGACATGAAGGTGAGTAATTGTTAACAGAACGTTCTTTTGTTTGGGTGAACTAGCTCTTTAACAATTCATTTGTAACCAAAAACTATTGCTTTCGGTTGATGCTACGGTCAACAGGTGTCATGTAGGCTAAACATTCTAAAATATCTCTAAAATCACCTCTAAATTGCGTTGTTTGGTCAGCGAAGAACCAGTCTTTCATACCTGCATCAATGAGTGAGTTGTTCTCTTTAACACATCGGGACAATTTTCTTCACATTTTGCTCCCCGTCTCCTTTGTTCATCAGCAAATTGAAAGAGCGTTTCTTTGTGCGAGTGACGCTGTCAAAGACTATGCCCCTGTCACTTTGTGTTGCAATCTTGATCTAATCTCTCCTCGAATGAATACTGACTCACTCTCTCCCTATTTGCCTTTCCTGTCCCTTTGTGCTTTCCTGAATGGATCTGAATGAGTGTTATGCCGTAAAAACGCCCCCCGCTGAATGAGTTCCGCTCTCCTCCACTTCGCCCTTCCTGTCTGAAAGCTCCAGACTCTCCCTGCTCCATCCCGACAGAAGCTATTCAACCGTTCAGCGCCTGCCGAACACACCGAGGTCTGTGATCAAAGCCCTGCTGCCTCTGACGGTTGGTGACAGCGTCGAGACAAAGCTCCGAACCGTCATTATTAAAGTTCAGTCGGGAGAAGAAAGCGGGCGTTCGACAGATGCGCCGGCTTCAAGCGAGAGCAGCCGCGTGGTTTCTCTAACAGCTCTGCTTGTGTATGATAATTATGACATTTGCGTTTAATTGGGGTAATTGTCTCAATGAAGTCATCCGTGCTCACTGTTGCTCGCCGGGCCCATGAGGCGTCGTGCCATTCGAGATTACAGTGCTTGTGTTAGGATGCGTTTTTTGTGTTTGTACACAGCTAATGTAATTTTAGCTGGAATGTGTGCAGTTTTGCGCGCACGATTTGGGACGTGCGTCTGCCTGAACGCTTGGCGATAAAACAATCTGTAGTCTTTCTGTGCTCCCTGCGGTCCCGCTCTGTGGCAATGTGGTATGGCTGATATGTTTGTGCAGATGTCGGAGTGTGTGCGTGATCATCTCTCGCTTTGGTCAGACTGGAGGCCAGCGCTGTCCTTAATCGCTACAACTCTTCGTTCTGCTCCCTCTCCCGCTCTCCTTCCAGCTTCCTGACAGCGCTGACATTCTCAGGGCAGAAACACTGCCTATCTTTGCCAGGGTGTCACCTTTCTGCTCTCCTCAACAATCCTTTTTATCGTTCTCGCTCAACCATCCTCTCTCTCTGCCCCATTTTAATCTGTTGTTTTCTCGCTTGCTCTGTCTAAAATGATTTAGAGTCCTCTCTGGGCTGTTCATTAGAGGCTGTTGCAGGGATTTCTGGGTAAAGATCAAGAGAAACTTGATTGCGCATGGAGAGAGCCTTCGATCTTTGTTTTTAGCTGAATGTCACCGCTTTTAATGATGATGCTTATTTATTAATATCGAAGGCAGCAACAAAGGTTGTTGTCTCTATCTTGCTAATGAAGTAATTAAGTTTGCGCCGAAGTCCATTTGATGCCTATAATCACCGGTATGCATCGAACAACACAGTTTAAATCAATTTGCCATTTCCTGTTTTTCTTCGTCCGAGCTTTGATCTTGATTGGTCCCTGGTGAGATTTAATTTTCAAAACAGTCCACGAGAGAAGCTTGCTTTTAGTCTGTCGGAAGCAGCCAGGGTCGCCAGTGGCAATGGGGGACTTTATTCTGTGGCTAAAAAGGCTGAGATTGATGAGATCCACATGTCCCACTGTTCATTTATCAATAAAGCTGTCACCTCACCACTAACTTGGGCGGGTGTGTGTTAGCATTCATCAACAGCAAGGCATCAATCACCAAGCTCAGAGCAGCTACTTGGCAGTCCATTACACCGACCTGCCACTGAGGCTGCCACCAAACTTCTTTTTTCCCACCCTATGATAGCTTACCTTAGTACTGGGGGTCCTTAGAGACTGCCCTTACTGTGGCCAAACCGTTAGCAGTCGTGATGTGTGTGTGATCCATCCGTTTGTGGAACGACACTCTAATAATTTGTCTTCTTTACTCATGTTATTGCTTCAAAAATAACTGGAAGAGGAGTGGATTGATACAGCACTCAGGCTGTTTTATTCTTGGTTTTTGAAATTCTTATAGCATGATTTGGGAAAGAAACCCACCTAGTACATTTATCAGCCTCTCTCCTAAGGCAAAACAGCTCAGTCCTCTCTAATAACAGCAGTTCAGAGTGAACATGATTCGATCTGAGTAAATACCAAGCAAAATATCAACACGCAACCAATTTGTTCTTGTTTGTATCTTTTTCCTGTGATGTTGTTCTAGTTGAGCTCCATGTAACAAGACTTTAAATAAAACTCTCACAGCAGAGTAAAATCTCTATCTGTCTGTCTGTCTGTCTGTCTGTCTATCTGTCTGTCTGACCGTCCGTCCGTCCATACATTAATCATTGAATCAACATCTGTTTGTCCATCTTTCATCTATCTGTCATGCATCTATGCATGATATCCATCCATCCATCCATCATCCATCCATAATTAAATCAATGCATCCATCCATCCATCCATCCATGCATCCATCCATCTAATCTTTCCATCTGTCATGCATATATTGTATGCATCAGTTATCCATCCATTCACCCATCCATCCATCCATTCTTCCATCCATCCAACCATCCCATTAATCATTGAATCAATTTTTTCATCATCCATCCATTCATCTATCCATTCATCCACCCACATATTTACCCATCCATTCATTATTGAATCAACTCATCATCAATTTTTCATCTGACATGCATTTATTGGATGCATCAGTTATCAATTCACCCATTCATCCATGAATTCTTCCATCCATCCATCCATCCATCCCATTAACACATTGAATCATTTTTCACCATCCATTCATGCATCCATCCATCCATCCATCCAGCTATTTATCCACCCATTCATCAATGAATCAACCCATCCATCTATCTATCCATCTATTCATCTATCCCATTAATCATTGAATCAACTCATCCATCCACCAATTTGCTTGTCCATCTTCCATTCATGTCATGCATTTCCACCCATCTTCCCATTTGTCATGCATGTATTGCATGTCTCATGTCTCATATATTGCATGTTATCCATCTATTTACCCACCCATCCATCCATCCCAATAATCATTGAATTAATTTTTCCATCTACCCACCCATCCATCTAGCCATCCATCATTGAATCAATGCATCAATCCATTCATCCATTTGTCCACCCATATTTTCATGTCATGCATATATTGTATACACCAGTTATCCATCCATCCATCCATCCATCCATCCATCCATCCATCCCTGGATCAATTCATCCTTCCATTTATCCATCATAGAATCAATTCATCCATCCATTTGTCCACTCATCTTTCCATTTGTCATGCATATATTGTGTGCATCAGTTATCTATCCATCCATCCATCCATCCATCCATCCATCCATCCATACATCCTTGAATCAATCCATTCATCTGTCATAAAATCAGTAAAGTAGTCCATTCAATTGTCATGCATGAATGCATCAGTTATCCATTCATTCATCCATTTATCTATGTGTTTGTCTGTCCATCCATCTACATCTTGTGTATTTATTCATTAGTTAATTCACCAATACTTCCATTCCTCACTTCCTCCCTCTCTATTCAGTGTTTTTCAGCCTTCAGCACTGTGGGATTACTTTTCACGATAGTTAAGCACATCTTCTCATTACACCAAGAAAAATGAAGCAAAATAAATTATTTTACTTTCATTCAGGTTTTTGGTTTAATTTCAGGCACTTTGGGAGTTTCCAGAATTAAAGTGTAGTTTTTGTTCGTTTTTTTTTCCGGGTATGTTGAAGGTCTGCAGTGTTTCAGCCCACTGATTGACTCTAATCACTCAGTAATGACTACAAACAAGATTTGGGTGAATTATACCGTCATCATGTAAATCGTGACAAAACTTGGGAGTCATTTAGAGTAAATCAGCTTTTGTTGGACTGGCCAATCAGACAGTGCTGGTTAATTAAAAGCAGACATTGACGGTTTTATCCTCCTAATTATTGCCTAGAGCTTTGAGAGCGTAGTTGTCTGTCTATTTAGTCATTAAACACAGGCAATTTTGTGTACCTTTTTTATTACCTGACATGATTTGAAATGTCCTAGATAAAAATTACACAAAAAGCACTCATACAGCATCTCACACACTGCTATCTTTGTGTGTTCAGACACTTATTAGCCCTATTAGCCCCCAAGTAATTATAATTCTTACCTGAATGGATCAAATTTGATTTATATTAATCAGGTTTCAGCTATGGCAGTCATGTCGTCTTGGTTCTCTCTTTAGATTATAGTTACATGTTGACATAACCCGACATTAGCCTTTCAATCACTAAGGCATAATGGTTTTCTTTTCCTCAGCAGAATACCTCAATTTCATTACAGCATTGTCACTCAAAATAAGATTAAACCCACCTACGCAATATTAAAGGTGTTTGAAACAAATTTGAAAAAATAAACATTAGTCTGGGTGAAGGTGTGCATTAGTCTGTGTGTAACCGAACTGGACAAACTGAATTTCACTGCCATCCTATGAGTTTCTTTACCTCTGCCGAAAAGATGATATATATATATATATATATATATATATATATAAAATAGCTATGATATATAAAGTCACCTAATAGGAATTTGAAAAAAGTACATTTAAATTCGAACAAGTTATTGTAAACAAAATTTAAGCAAAATGTAATATTTTTATTGTATGTCTCTTGATTTTTTTCCTTTTTAAAAAAAAATTATTTATTCATTTTTTTCCTGACATTAATTTGGGTGTACCAATTTTTTGACTTTGATCTTGTTAGATTAATTTCATTTTGGGCTTTGGCTGTGACCCGCCTATACATGTCCAAACATATTATTGTGAAGCATTCTCCAGAAAATATTAGTATAAAAGATATCTTTGATGGGAGTCAACTCAATCACTGGCTAGGTACAGTCGTCTGAAGGAGAAAATAATTACAGTCATTCTGTACTTCTTTCACAAGGGCTTCTCATCATTTCTAAAAGGATGTTACAGTGCTGGTTTCATTAAACACCCTGAATATGAGGAAGACCCAGGCTGTGCGAACGGATGAATTAGCCATGTTTGTATGTATTGTAAATGTCTAATGAGAGCGTAAGACAGTCAGGCAGACTGGGGCGGCATATTCCTGCTCATTATCTCTCAGCAAATCTCACCTAGCTCGCTCTCTCGCTCTCTCTCTTGCTTCTCATTCCTACCTGTTTTTCGTCTTATCCTTAAATGTTCCTTCTAACTATATTTATCTTCGATTTGTGTCTTCCCCGTATTTTCTTTTTTTTTATTTGCTTTGTTTATTGACCAGTTAAACCATATTACTAATTAATTAATTAATTAATTAATACATTCAATCATTTTCTTTTAGGCTTAGTCCCTTTATTAATCAAGGGTCACCACAGCACTACCTACTATGCCACCGCGCCGCTCCATATCACTAAATATTACTTATTATTTTAAATTCTGCTCATCCATCATGGCTACACAGAGTCAACAATAAAAAAGTTATTTTTATTATTATAATAAAAATGTTTAAACGGGATGTACTCAAAGCCATAGCTTTTATTTTAAAAATCTAAATGTTTTATTCGAACTACAATCATTTTAGAAATAAAATGTTTACTTTTTTGGGGTGGTTGCATATCAGTTGACTCTCATTATAAAGAGTTACAGATTTTTTAGGATATATTTTTAGGATTATTGACTAAATACATAATTATGCATTAGCTAACTGTACTTTAGTCATATTAATATTGCTTATCTTAATGATCTAGAAGTAAAGTTTTATTGCTATTACCCCAAACAACAAACAAACATTAGACCTAACATTACACACAAGCATCATTTTTTCAGTAACACTTAGGTTTAGGTCACAATTGAAGGTATTATCAAACCATTAATTAACACACAATTAACAGTTGTCATTTAGCAAACAATCTATTGCTTCTTAAATGTGCAATTGTCTTGATAATTATAACTTTCTTTCGTGGAAAAAATATAAACACTCTGCTAAATATATTTGCATAACAACTAGGGATGCTCAAAATACTCGATTAACCGTTAACCGAAAGGGTGCATTTGTAACCGATTAATGCTATCAGTTAATGCTTTGGCGTTACGTGCTGACTGACTGACTGACAGGTGCGCGATGCGTAAGGGCAGCAAACACGCAGAAGCTTTCAGTAAAGATAAACACAGTTTCTATAGTTATAGGCTTTATTTATAGATAAAGTATGACTTTGTATATAATCACTCCATCTTGCTGGAGTTTATAGCCTTTTCGCTTTACTTCAGGATGCATTAACACCGCTCTGAAGGCCTAATTGCTGTTTTAAGTTATCCAGAGCTGTATGAATGTACAAATCTTGAGTATCATAATATTATTAAATATTACAATTGTAACAACACAGACAGCAACACTTATGCACAATCGATACCCAGCTGATTCAGTCGTTTCATAAGAGGACCGCGCTTCTTTTTTCTTTGTCAACATAAAGGCAGTGAGGTGCGCCTTGTTTTCGGCCCCTTGTTCAACTGCAAGACATACTTAATTTGCGGGACGATAACGTATAACCCGTGCCTACAGACACATTTGCCAAAGAAGCAAAATGAAAGAAGAATATTGCTGTTTGAAACAGACGTGTTAATGCTTAACCAGCGCTGATGTTGACCTGGATCTGCGTAATAAACGCAACAAATAGGCTTAACTTTTTATTTTACAGCTTATAAAGCATGTATGCACATTAATGCAATATGATATCAATATCAACAAATGCGCACGTTGTTGTTGTCTTTTTATCACCGCAGCGCGCGCACTTTAACCGCGAGAGAGAGAGAGGAAACCATATATCAGGACAGACAATAATGATTTCTATTAAAAATGTAAAAAGGTTTTGTGATTTATAATAATAACAGCGGGGCATTAAATAAAGGCATATTTTCCGTGGAGCAAGCAATTTGAGGAAGTCTGCGATTTTTATTTGACGGAAGAAAAAACATATGATTGGAAAAAAATCTGTCAGTATTTTCGTTTTGTAATCTAAATTAATTATTTAAGTGAAAATAATTTAGGGCAGTCCTATTTATTTTATTCAGTTTATTCTGCTCTTCTGTATTAAACACTGCAGGTGCGTGAAAATGCTCTATTGTTATGTTCTATTATTATTATGCTAGTATGTTAAAATAAATCAGTATTTTAAAATGCAATATTTAATGTGTCAGACACAAAATAGACACGTCAATTTGTTTAATATAAAATTAATAGTAATCTAACCAGTTAACCGTTAATAACCGATTAATGAGCGGCGGTTGTCGGTTAGCAAAATTAACTGAAATAAGCATCCCTAATAACAACTGATTTAAACAGAACTTGAATTGACTATACAGTGCAAGGCAAGTATTTTACAAGTAACTGCAATTCATTTACTTGTTAACATCGGGATAAGTTATTTAATTACTGTAACTAGTTTGAAACTATTTACATCCAATACTGGTGTCAATACAAGTTTTCCTGCATGGATGCACGACATCATGTTTTTGAAATTTACATAGAGACAATAGCTGCGTCCTAAATCACATACTTATGCACTATTCTACGCCATTTTGTAGGATGAATAGTGTAAGTAGTGTGTTTACACTGAAAACTCAGAAAATAATAGGTGCACTTTAATTACCCGGATGATGTACTCATTCAGCCGGTAAATGATAGACACTTCACGCACTCAACAGTCGCAGCTTTACTCACGTAGCAGAAGAGGCGGAGCTATCAGGTGCACATGTTGGATAACTTTATTTATTTTGGATGGTAAAAGCAAAATTATCCTACAAGAGTAATTATAGCACCTCCCGATGGTGAATGCGGTTATACTCACGGCAGGTATTATTTGATACTTCGGTCATTTATTTCACTGATTTGGAGACTGCCAAACGTCATCAGAGAAACAGGCTGAATTTCCGCTTAGTAAAAAAAAACATTAGTGCTCCATTTGGGACAACACTACATACATACAGTATACTATGCTGTTGAGTGTGTAAGTGCATACAAACATAGTGCATGAGTGCATATGTAGAGTGTGCCATTTGAGACGCAGCTAATAATTTAGAGATGTATTGATTCAATACTAGAATCACATAATACAAATGTACTTTGAAATGTGAAGCTTTAAAGGAGACCTATGCAAAACTCACCTTTTAAGGGGTTAAAACATTTGTGTGGCAACAGTGTGTGAACATATCTATTTTATTCTTTTTTTAATCACACTTTATAAAATCTGTCTGCAGAAATACTTTGGTTGACATTCTCCCTTTGTACAAGTCATCAGAGGGGGAAAGCTCTGCCCATTAGTGACGATCTCACCCTCACTGGCATATGACGCAAGTCTTGTTTTTGAATCTGCCACTATGCTGACACATAGGCATTTGTAACTCCACCCACTTTTGAAAGGAGCACAATCAAATGTAATCAAAGTGGCAATCACCAAAATAGCACCATTAGGTCAAAGGGGCATTTTCAAAGATTTATGAATGTATTTTGAGCTGAAACTTTACATACACACTCTAGAGACATCAGAGACTTATTTTACATATATTCAAATCCAAATGTGGTGCTTTGCCCATGTTTGCTAGCTTATAAAAACGTGCAATTTAAAAAAAATAAAAAATACTACCAAAACCATTTACTGATGCATTATTTATGCATAACGAATGGTTCACTACTTTATGATTGTAGATGTCAGTTAATTGCTGTGCCGCAGCAATGGAAAAGCTTTAATGTGCTCGGTGATATTAAATGAAAGATAAAATATGACAGAGCAATAAAATGCACAGTAGAAGTAGCAGAAGCTAGTACAAGACATTTTAACAGGCATAATTAAGTGTGAGAAAATGACTAAAGGAAATATTCATTTGCTAAATGAGTGAAGGCAACTATTATTCCAAAACTGATATTCTTTGTGTATGTATTTGTATGTGTACCTAATATTTGAAAATAATATGCATGTATTATATCAGTATTATATTAATACATGTAATTAAATGTATTTATTATTAATGTATTTAATATATGTATCATTATTTGTTACTAATTAATCCATTTTTATTTATTTCATACATTTTTGTGGATATTCGTACATCTCTAGTAAAAAATGTTAATAATATCTGTTTTCAAAAATATGCATTTCCAGGCTCCTAAAAGGCTCTTGTTGTGTAATATAATGGCCAAAAAATGCATAAAAAAACCTTTCAGGGTTTTTTTTTTTTTCTTAAAAACTGTCACACAAACACCCCCTCAGTCCCTTTAAGCACTTCAGCACCATTAAGCTATGAGAGAAGGAAGAGGATGTGAGAGTTTTAAAGTTTTACTCAGAGTGTCTGGCTGTCGCCCAGTGTACATCTTTTCCAGCACATTACCACAAATAAAGAGACACTGACATCATGACTCCACTGCATAATTTATGATTGCATCAAAGTCTACACACACTTTCAATGTACCCACAACCACTTTCCCAAATACACACACACACACACACACACACACACACACACACAAATCTGCATCCATTCTTATTCCACCCGCGTCGTTTCTTTATACGATCCGCAGATCTGCTGAAGTATGCAAGTACCTTCAGATGAGAAGCATCGTCAGAGAAATATTTGAACCCTGTTTTGCCGTTAGCCTTGACATGCGAAGATTAATAATGTGTCCGCTGAATTACTGTCTGGGCATTTACAAGGTCGTCCTTGATTATGCGAACTTTGCAGAACATGCCAGTACTGAACCCGCAGGTTTATTCTTTATTTTTAATTTGGCTAAAGCATAATTCTTACTGGAGGACCTCCAATGTACACCTGACAACCAGCGCTCATAAAATCTGCATTTCCAACACACCCAAGTCACCCACACTGAAGACAACTCAAAAGTCACAGTGCCGTTAATGCAGCTAACAGCCAGTGGTGGAATTAAAAGAACCATTACTTGCCAAACAATGTAATGCAAGCAGAGTAAAAGTGTGTGTTCCACATACTACTCAACATATGGGTGAAAAATCTCTTCTAAAGATTTAGAAGACTTAAAGATTTAGAAAAGTAGAGAGTGAGAAGTAAAAATAATATACCCTACAAATAAAAAATGTAGCATATCGGTGTCATTTTCATGTTTAATAAAAGGATGCTAGCTAAATTATTTGCCATTCATGGACTATAAATTTAAAATGTAAGATTAATTTAATGGGAGAACAAAATCACATTAATAAATGCATATATAATAAGCTGAGTTGGTGTATATATACAAAGAGTGAAATCTGTGTAAACAGAGACAAAAATCTAGCAGTTCGCTGAAAACCAAGCACGTGAAGCACTGATAGGAAACAGGCAATTTGTGCAATGTGTTTGTAAACGTAACATTCTGTAGTCAGAATTCTATAACTACTAGAATTACCATAGTTCTCATAGATGTCATAGTGTCACATAATTACCTCCAAAGCTTTTATTGAGATATTAAAATAAAGCTTTGAATGTCTGACATCAAATTTAATTCAGTCATCACCCTAAAATAATAATCTTTTTGGTAATACTGCCTATAAATGAAAATTTAGGCTACAAGACTATATGCGAATGTCTGCACCCCACTTCATTTTCACTTTCAAGAGTTTACACTTGATTGATAATAAGGCATGTTTATGCTGTCCCGGGAGAGAGCCTTGAGCTCAGAATATCCTTGAGCCCAGGGCTCCCTTCTGTATGAAGGGCGAGAGGGGAGTTTGAGCTCAGCTAGGTCTTGAGAACTCCCCTGCTTGTTAATGTGTTAGGAATTGCTATGAGATATAGCTGGCTAAGACTTTATCTATGATGCCACTTTGTATTAGTCAATTTATTTATATTGTTTGTCTTTAGATGGTGGTGGAAACCGGGGAGGTCGGGGAAATCCCTTGCAAGCACGGGGAGAACGTAAAAACTCTGCACAGAAACGCAGACTGACCTGGTAAGGACTAGAACCAGTGGCATTCTTGCTGTGAGGCAACAGTGCTAACCCTCTCTGCAAAAGGGTGAGGAGTAGGGGTGGAAGGAGGAATTCTTCAAGATGAAGATAACTGAAGTGAAAAAGTCTGGTTATTCATAGTGTTTGTATTCAATGGATTGGCGCGATATGTGAAGCTGATGCGGGACCAGCCTTGATCAATCACAAGGATGTGATCCTCTCGAAACTAGTTTATATATAACCCTCACTTCACAAAGCTGGGGAGTTTTTTTTCGCGGCACTGAATATGCTGTTTTGAAAGAATGCTGTTTAGTAAAGTGTGTAATGTTTCTGCCAACAATTTTTTTTTTCTTTTGTTAGCAGGAAGTTGCTAGGCAACAGAGGCACGTGTATTTAAAGTCACAGGGAAAAGTAGCAGACACTGAAATGCATGCAGTTGTTTTGGTAGAAATACTTATAGCTGTTAGTGTTTTGTCATTTGAATAAAATAACTATGTTAGAAAGAAACACACATGTATTTAGGAAAAGTCGGAGTATTAAAGATATGTATGTTTTATTTCAACAAAGCTTTATAAAAGTTTTATTATGCAAACATTAAAAGTTGTCAAAACAACCACCTCGGTAGTTCTAATGTTAAATCCATTTGACAGTTTTGGTCACCATACAGTAGACAACTTTCATAATTTTATCAGTGCCATGCAGTTTAAACAGTCTCTCTGTCATTGAGTGTAATGATTTTGCGTCTTCTTAAACACATTTGATGTTTCAAAACTGTACATGGTTGCTGTATTAACAGTATAAAGTGTCCATGTCTTGAGGTTAGTCTGTCAGATGTGTTTTTTCTATGAAAAATAGTGCAGTAAAACTACAGGACTAAAATGTACTCCAGGTTAGATTCATATTTTTAAAACTACTAAGTAAAGTAGAATTCCAAAGAGAAAAAAAACTCAGTTACAGTAATTTGAGTATTTGTAATTAAATACTTAATTTCACTGCTAGCAGCTAAAAAATGTCTGCCAAAGAAGTAGGAGGGTGCGAGCCGATGACTTCAAGCCTGGAGCTGAGAGTTCAGCGGAGGATACGGCACATGTTAGATTGCCGAATGGGTTTTCTGTCTTTAGTAGGACAGAGTAGGAGCAATGTTTCTCTGTGGTATTAACGCATTAGGATACTCACCAGTCCTGAGGGCATGAAGACGATAGCAGTAATAACCAAACCAGCAAGCTCCTAACTGCCAGTCCCTCCAAATCAGCTGAAATGCAGATGAATTACAGCTATGATTAGATTTTATCTGAGTGCATTTGTGTGTGTGTGTGTGTGTGTGTGTGTGTGTGTGTGTGTGTGTGTGTGTGTGTGTGTGTGTGTGTGTGTGTGTACTGATTGATGAAACACTCCCTTCGACTTGGCTGGTTGCTGCAGAGGGTCTTTATTTTTATGGTGGCTAGGAAAAGGCTCATATTCTTTGCACTCATTTACAGTATACAATCATGTAGATAAGACAGCAGCCTCATTATTCGGTAGGGTTTTATGAATGTATAATTAAACTGGGGCTGTCGGTTTAACATGTTCATTTAGTGTGATTAAATTTAAAAAAAGAAAAATAAATTACAATGTCCCCTGACCATATGTAAACGGCATAATTTGACTACTCTGATTAACAATTAAATGTTAAATATTGCATAAAATTGTATACTTATCATTTTTTATAAAGACAAGAGATCCATCTACAAAACAATACTCGATCATTTAGAGGCATTTATCGCTATTTTTTTTTTCTATATGCAGTAAATTGTAATTAATGATCCTGGTTACCATATAATTACTTTGATTAAAAGTTTTAATCGACTGACAACCCTAATTTAAAGCATGAAGAGAAGCACGGTGTAATTATTTTAAGTATATCCGATTAAGTTGCGCTCACACAAGGAAAAGACCATGATAACTATTATACATAGTTACTATGAAAATCTCAAATATGTAAATTTGCTGCTAACTCATTCTATCACAGGTGTTGGATATATGAATATTAGCAAAGACTATAGAATACACAGCAAAATGTGGGGACCCAAAACAACTCTATGGGTGTTAATTTCAACACTTTGAAAGTGTCTCATGGGGTCCACTCAAAACAGACTTAAATCAACACTTTCAAAAGGGTTGGCACATTGACACCGAAGTAAGGGTTAATTTTAACTCAGGGCAGAGTTAAAAAATGTAACTATATTTAACACCACCTGGTGTAATATATTATTTTATTCAACTCTCTTGAGTGTAAATATGGTAAAAAGGTCAAATAGACTGTAAATTACAAAATAAAGACATTTTATTTGAAAACATTCACCACTTCAACAATTCATTCAATTTTTAAAATGCAACAATGTCAAATATGCTTTAAATGTTTTATTAGTACAGACAGTATCAACAAAATATGATGTCCAAACTTTATGTTTCATCAGAGCAATTTGAAAGTTCAATATATCGTCACTCATAGTTTTCTTCTGAACGCATAGTTTTCTTCTGAAATTACATTTTAAACAACTTGGCGTGCAAATCTTTCACTTCTGGTGTTTCCTTGGTCCTCCACATCAAACACAGCAGTTTAAATGAAGGTATAAATGCTGTAAACTTGTTTGAAAACAAACTGGAGCTAGGAAATCTCATCAAGCATGTCCTGTGAATGAAGTGCTTCCCAGCCACAAGATGACCTTTTTATCCATGACGATGTAGCAGCTGCTGATCACTCGTCTGGTGGTTCCTGATGCACGGATATAGGGTGATGCTCATCTAAGAACTCTTCAAGACTCCAGCATGACTAAGAAAAATGTTTGAAAACAAATTGCAATCAAATTCTATGATATATTTAAAAGAACATTTAAAGTAAATAAAACATTCAAGAAATCTAAACTCACCTTTTGAAAATCTACATGATGATCCACAACTTGACTCTCCCAGCTGGTTGAGGTGACAGGATATGGAAAAGTAGAAAAAACACATACATCACTGTTGGATCTCCAAAAACAATTAGGTTAACTACTATGACTAGAACTAGAAAAACAGACAGCTGTCTGTCCAGAATCCTGAATTTAACACAACACTTGGAGCAAAATTTAGAGGAGCTTAAAATCTTTTATATCATTTAGGGATGCTGACTTCCCCAAAATATTGGCCACAGTGTAAAAAATATTCATAAACTTACAGTTTTCTGTAAGCGTGTGCGTGCGTGTGCGTGTGTGTGTGTGTGTGTGTGTGTGTGTGTGTGTGTGTGTGTGTGCGTGTTTCTTTACCAGATTCAACTTGTTAGGCCCTTTCAGGTCCAGTATTGACGCCACCTTTACTGGAGTCTAGCAGATGTTTCAGGTCCAAATATAATCTAAAATATTAGGATAAGCAGAAGAGAAAAAGTGCAAAGACAACAGCAAAACATTATTTAAGTAAAAGTTCACCCACAATACAAAACTTATCACCTTCATGTCATTTGTTATTCTCTAATGCTCTAATACCCTCTCAGCTTATTGTGAAACAAATACAGAAATTTATCAAACATACCTTCATTATTATCACCACATATGACCAAGAAGGTGTGCTTGGTCATTTCACCAACTCTGGAAATACACCATCCGTCTCTAATCAGCCACCGTCACAGGGTCTTGTGTTATTGTACAGAGAACTGTGGCTGTTAAAAAACAACAACACATTAGTATCTAACACATATGCATAACCTTCAGATAAAAAAGAGAGAAGAACATCACAAAGTATGCCTCACACATTTTCACATATCTTTTGATTCAGATGTTGATTATTGATAATAAATCTACAAATCAAACCTGTATCATCATTAGGCTGCTCAAATATGAATCAGTTGATTAATTTTACAGACAGGTGGCTGTTTACAACGCACTAATAAAACGGAAATGTTGTGTACAGTACATGCTAAGTTTAGCCTATAGTTTTAAGCACAATATCATGCGGGAGAAAAAGCTTGACTAAGATGTTCCTGACAACAGAAATAGCCTAACTTACT
Source organism: Danio rerio (assembly GCF_052040795.2). Classification (NCBI taxonomy): domain Eukaryota; kingdom Metazoa; phylum Chordata; class Actinopteri; order Cypriniformes; family Danionidae; genus Danio; species Danio rerio. The sequence goes on from NC_141024.2 coordinate 19,845,453, forward strand.
AACGTCAGACATCCCGAGTTGGGAAAAGTCATTTTCGGGGGATACAGAGTTGATTTGCGGGAGGTAGCGGGAGAGATGAGTACCTGAAGAGCAATGGGATGAGCTGCGCGCGACGTACCTGAAGAGCGGTGGGGGTGACTTGAGCGCGACGTACCTGAAGAGCTGGGAGGGATGCGGTGGAGAGGGGCGTGCAAAGTGTTTAATGACCGGGCGGGAGACGCGCGATTTCCGGGAGATGATCATTCATTTGCGGGCATCTACTTGGGCATCTGGGAGTCTCTGTGCATTTGCGGGATAACGTTAACGTTAGTCCCGCAACTTCCGGGAGACTTCTGTAACGTTAAATGTCTGATAAAGTGCAAACGCGGTCATTTAAAGACATTAATGTTAACATTCCGACTTTAATGGTTGTCAACACTTAATATAATTCAAGCGTACGTTATCACACGAGTCTAAGTTATGGACTAACGTTAACGGTATATGGACGGCCACGAATGAACCAGTTAAAAGGGCCGAGGTGTTTAAAATAACCAAATTAACGTACACGAATAACAAACAATCATTTGTTTCAGTCAGGAAGCCTTTTACAAGTAAGCATATGTTCATTTACTCACCAGATATGTTTTAGAAACTCTCCAGAGCTTATGGAAACCGTCCTGTGTTGCCGTTAGCATCCGGGCAGAGTAGGCTAACGTTAGGCTGCTCCGGGGATTCCCTCGCTAGTTTGCTTAGAATTAAAGGAGAAGTGTCGATTTTATTTTACAGATGGGTAACAACGCACAAAATGGCATTAAGCGTGACAGAAATGTGCTGAACATGTACATTTGATGTTTTTATGCACTATGTATGCGTGAGCATATATAAAAACATTCTTGAAAAGAAGTCAATAGTAATGCAGTTAAGCTAGATACACAAACGACCATGAATGAACCACAGAAGTTTAAAATTGTCACTCCATTCTAAAGTTATTAACTTAACAACATGTTTACAACTGTATTTCCTTAAAGAAAGTCAGTAAAATACCAACATTTAGGTAGTTTGACTCACCAGTTGCTGTTCTAAACCTCAGATGGAAAATGGCGTCTGGAAAATTCTTCAGTGACTGGGGCTGCATGAATTCCCGGATGTTGGAAATAACACCACCAAGTGTAGAAAAGATAACTCCTTGATTTCGCACTGAATAAAATCAATTCTAACTCTTATTATATTCATTTATCAAAATCTAACTCTTTAACGTCAACACTTTACTCTCAAATGCTTCAACACCGAGAATTTAACTCTGATGAATTTGCTGTGTACACAAGACATGTCACTCATATAGTTTACAATTGGGAAAAGTGTAACGGTCAATATGGGGAATGAAGCCCTGCCTACTAGTACAGGAGCCAATCATTGACTTGCCTTAAAAGTAATTCAAAATCTAGTCAAATCGAAAATTGGTATAGTATAGTATAGTATAGTATAGTATAGTATAGTATAGTGAGGTATAGTATGCCATTACATCAAGCATCTACAGCCAACAAATATATCGCAAACTTGTGAACATGACATTCAGGCACAACTGTCAGAATCTATGCCTTGTGGCAGTTACACAGAATTTTCAGTTTTGTCGTGCACCATGAGAGAGAAGCTGATTCTCGCTGTGTGCAAAATAAAGGAGGGCAAAAGCAAGACCCTTTATTCTCAGTGCGATCATCATGGTTGAATGAATAAATAGAAACTCATATACTGCTAAAAATTTTGGAGGGAATGTTGAGACAACATAAATGATATTTTTTATCCATCATTTATGAATATGAATTTTCTGATAAAAAAATAACAGAAAAACTATGTTTTTTCATCTCACGGGCATGGACCTGCGTGGACAACACTAAAAACATCACATTCAGTCAGCCGGTCAAGTACAGCCTGGTCGCAGGAGTTAAATATTTCAGTGTATTCCCAGCTCAAATTTTCTGCATACGAAGATGATCCACGCAGCTCCCGGGCTACTCTCCACTGGAAATGAATGACTTATGGTCTGTCACTTGTTGTGTGCAGTGAAAGGGTGGCTTAAGCTACCCCGCTGCAACACAAAGACACCATTCAGAACACCTTAACAACTACATAGCAATAGACTAACAACTATTTGGAACACCTAGCAACCACACGGCAGCACATTTACAAACACTCAGAATTCTATAAAATATGTACATATACTTATAGCCACAAACGCTGGTCTTGCACCAGCTCTGCATCACACGTCCACAACAAGACACACTGGGTTAAGTTAGGCTTTCCAGTCTATGTAGTTAGTCCAACACTTCCACTTTATGGTCACTTCAGAGAATGGAACCAACCCATGACATTAGACACAGTGATATTGCAAGATGGTGGTGCCCTTGCACTCAAAGCCATAGTAAAACATTAATTACATTACATTACATTACATTAATCTTGTATGTTACATACATGTTCATTAAAGTTAAAATCAATTTACAAAAGACTGTAAACTTGACTAACTGCCTCAACTCTGCTTCAAGGTGTTGTTTTTCATGTTGTTGTGCATCTTTAGAGATGTTCAAAATAATTCTTTACATCTTGCTATGTGGTTGCTAAAGTGTTCTGATTATTCTAAGGCACAGGTGTCAAATGCAGTTCCTGGAGGGCCGCAGCTATGCACGGTTTAGTTCCAACCTTGCTTCAACACGCTTACCTGCAGGTTTCAAACAAAACTGAAGGACCCAATTAGTTTAATCAGGTATGTTTAATTAGGGTTGGAACTAAATTGTGCAGAGCTGCAGCCCTCCAGGAACTGGTTTTGACACCTGTGTAAGGAGTTCAGACCAGCCTGGTTTAGAGTGGTTGTAATATGTTACTCTGTGGCTGTTAAAACAGTTTGGAGCAAACTCAGAAACACTTACTGTAGCAACACACAAAAAGCCACATGGAACACCTTAGCACCCACACAGCAACTCTTAGCTGGTGCTAGCTTTGCCCTTACTCACTTGTTTGAGAGCAGCACTTACATTTTCCTGTGGAAATGAAGAATCTAGTTTTCAGACAGCGCCTAAACTGTCTCCGGTAAAGCATAAGTGAGCTAACTCTGTCTTTTTGTCTGCGTGCAATTGCTGTACTTTGCCCAGGCAGCTCCAGTGCCAGCTCTATTGGAACTGTGACATCTGTCATAGTTATTATAATTTTTTTGTTGTTGTTCCGCCAGTTCCAGGATAATAGTTGAATGCGAAGGCTTTGGTGCCCAAACTGTCAAACCGGTGCCAACTCCGAGCACAGAAATGAAGCCAAGGAAACGGCACCGCTCTGGCCTATAGCACGGTCACTTAGATAGAAGTAATGGAGCGAGACCTGTGCTGTATCGCCTTAAGTCATGTTATTCTGAATGTCAGCTCTCTGCTTAAGTGGAAAACAGCAGTAGGTGCAGCTGTTATTGCACAAGACAGTGTCTTCCCGAAAAAAAAGGAGGAAAAAAATTAGGAAGCTCATTGAAACTCGGGTGACACAGCCAGCAAATCCTTTGGAACATGAATTTGATACAGGGAGGCATTTGACAAAATAGTCTCTAGGCGATTTATGGAGTTGAAAGAAGCAGTTAGGGAGCTGGTGGTGTGTCGCATGACAGCGCGATTCAAAGACACGCCGGCATAAAGTGGTGAATGCTAACAAGCTACTCAGACAATTAGGACTCCAGAATTGCTGCGCTGAAGAAAAAAAAACACCAATATATATATATATATATATATATATATATATATATATATATATATATATATATATGTATATACAGATTTCCTTCACACTCGTGATGGTCATATACTGTAGGCCCTGTCATTCAAATTCATTAAGTGCATTAGATGAGCCTGACATCTGCTACATTAAAAATGCAATTATCTGAATTCATAAATATGTAATTTCAGGTGTTGAATAATTGATGTGGTCTAATGCTCTGTGTTAAGTTATAAACTCACTCTTAATGGGTGCGTAAAGGGAACAAAAGGTGCGTCTACTGCAAGATTAAAAGTCAGAGAGATTCCCTTCGAGAGGAGGCCTCAGCTTATACCCCAAGTGATTAATTAATAATTATTAATAAACAGAGTCATAAAATCTGCCTGTACGTGTGCCCTCCCTGGTGTCTGTAAAGTGAGATGTAGGTATGCAGTAATCTAGTTTGTGTTTAAAGGTTTATAACCACATATTAGAGATTTTGCAGTTCGGGCATTAATTCCATTTCACCCCACGGGTCTGAGGGCATTATAGGGGCCTGAAGAAGATTTGACATGCCCTGGCATTTGGGCTTATTCAGTTGCTTATAAACATACAAGTGGCTAAAGTCTAATAACACTGTAAACAGCATAAACTGGACTACAACAATGTTAGCAAAGTTTATGTATGTGATTTTGAGAAAGAAAAAACTATGCATAGTTAGTGAAACACTGAAACATTGGAGTCTCTGAAATAACTCCATGAAACACAAAAAGAATATTTGACTATTTGATTTTAATATAAGACTTTTGAAAACTGGACCATGTAGCCTAAAATTTTGCTTTAAAGTGATGTAGAAATCATTGTTGTTCCTATGCAAATGCATAAACAGAAGCGAATTATTGCCACACGGCACGAATGACAAGGAATGCATGCTGTTTGCTACCAACTCTTTAATCGCATTTACTGTGCAAGTTTAAATAATTGAATCTGGACTATTTATTTATTTAATCCAGATTATATTTATTCTATTTACACTGGACAAAGGCTTCAATAATGAACTACAGAAGCGTTTAAAACTCGTCTTTTCCCTTTGGTCATGTCTTATCTAAACTATAAGCCACAACTGCCACAGAGATTTGTGATGCCTGTGTTTTCAAGTGTGTTCGTTCGTTTGTGTGTGTGTGTGTGTGTGTGTGTGTGTGTGTGTGTGTGTGTGTGTGTGTGTGTGTGTGTGTGTGTGTGTGTGTGTGTGTGTGTGTGTGTTAATTATGCTTAGATACTGTGGAGACTGATAGAATCCCTGCTGCGTTTAATCACTGCTGAAACATGGTGGTCTTTATTGCATTGCAGAGGAACAAGAAAACAAAGCAAAAATTACTCTCGCATTTAATATTTCATTTCTCATCTCGGCCTTCAAGAGCCACAGTCACATTTAGCGAATTAATTTGCCCAGATGACGCGATTCACACAAATCCACGGGAACAGAAGGCCATTTAACCTCTTTGTTGCCAGAGAACGAAGGGTAAATATGAGCATAACTGAGCGTTCTGCATGCTCCATCATGTCTCAAGTACTCCAGGATGAAACTATCAATATGGATCACCACTGGATGCCAGTACCAAGGCTTGGCAGTAAAATCAGCCTCAGCACTGTGATAATAACTCTACTAATGAATTACCCGCAGTCTTCTGGACTCCAAATGAAAGACCTGTGGTGATTGTGTAGGAATTACTGATGCCAATGATTAATTGACAATTAAATAATTGTTTAATCAACGCACCTTCTCAATGGTCAATTAACCAGTTTGTTTGTGTCTTTTCTTTTTCCTTATTAATGGAAACCAACTTTGCTAGGCTAGAAATTTGAATAAAAATAATAGAATTGAGTCATTTGCTGTTGTATTTGCTGTTGTATTTACATCAACCTGTGTTAATGTAACACTTTACTTGAAGGGGTGTTCATAAGACTGCCGTGACATTTTTATAATCATGACATGACAACGCTAATAGGAAGGGATTTTTAACTTTTATTAACTGTCATTAGCTCAGATATGCGATTTCACATGCAACAATGTCGTTGTTTGAGATGTCTTTGTCATTATCAAGACAACATAACAAGTCATAAATTCATCAAAAACATGATTGTCATGAAGCCATCTAAATTGTCTAGTCTTCTCTGAATATGGCAAAAACTTAACTTAACAAAACACTGTACTTTTTTTTTGAAGCTGTTTAAAATTTATTGATTATTGAAATTTAATAACTTAAGATTTCCTAAATAAAGTATCCTAAACGAAGAGAATTTGCTTCTGTTGTTTGAATTTGTGAAAAATCTCAATTTAACTAAGCATATTAATCATGTTAGGACCTAAGATAAACTTTCTGTAATACACCCCTACAAAACCAGTTGGTGTTTTGAGAAAAATACATCAATTAATCTACTTTTCATTGATGCATGATTTGTTAGGATAATAATTAGCAGAGATTTATTTTTTAATTTAAAGGTTAAAAGAAATACAAGCATTGAAAAATCTGAAATTTTGAGAATCAGAAATTAATTGTGATAAATGTTTTGTAGGAAATTTACCAAATGACTTCATGGAGCATGATCTTTACTTAATATTCTAATGATTTTTGTCTTAATAATTTTGACCCATATTGAATTTTGTCACCTCGATTAAGGAAAGTTTGACGAAATGCGTATGCGCACTAATCATGGCAATAAACACTTTTACATTTTTTTACTTATTTTTCAAAAGCCTTTGACTGATTATTTTGTCAATACCTTTAAGAATTCCTTATTCAAAGAGCACCGGAACATTCATTACCCCCAAATCACCTTTTATTTGTTTTTGGATTGCAAAACAGTTTATTTGTGGTACTCTCTTATTCACTGTTTACGTTTACTCAACAGTGAGGAGCTCTGCTGCTGCAAAACCTGAAAATGTATGAAGGATTTTTAATGTTTAACAGAAAAAAAAGAAACTCAGAATAAATGAATAAATGATCAGGTCGTTTAAATTTTAGGATAAACTTTCCCCTAAAGTTGAACAGACTAATTAATAATTGTTTTAAATAGAGAATATCCATAGGAAATTCTATAAATTTGGCATCCCATAGAAACAGAAGGGATTACGAAAGACTTCTTCACACTGAGTGGATTCTCAACCACTGTCACTCTGCAGTTTTTAATGTGCTTCCTCTGTCCTCCCTCTCGGGTGCATTCAGGGTAAACCAACTTAAACAGCAGTAGCACAATTTCACACGGTCCCACACTGTGTGTATGTGTGTCCTGATGAAATATAGGATAAATGTAGCTTGCTCAGCACAGAGCAGACTTTGAGAATAATAACTTTTGGCGCCGGGGTGTTTGTGATTTCTGTTAAAGCAGCAAAGCACGTCCTCGTCTGCCCCGTTAAACCATGTGAGACAAAAAAGGTGACTTTTTGGTTGAAACCCTCAGGGTGTCATACACTCACACACAATCTGTGACTCACTGGAGATTTCGTGAACTCTGTGTGTGGCCTCATAGGCTTGGAAAATGTAATCTACTGAGATCAAGTCGAGTGAATCGGGCAAGATTTTTTCCCCTTAGGGTCAGATGTGAGCTTCGTGTCGACCACATTGATCTAACTGAGGTGGAAACGGCCTCTTATTAGCACAGAATGAATGCTTTATGCCGTGCACTTTGTTCGCGGTGACCTTAAAAGCAGAACAGAGTGCAGTCGTCATTATTGTCATCCAATAAGAACAGCAAATTACCCAGAATCTGAGGGTTGTTCGCATTCAAAGGTGCCATTCTGGGGTTTGCGAGATTTGTGCCTGAGTGTAATCATCTCACCTGGCTGTTTCCAACTATTCTTCCTTTTCCCCTTTTTTATTTATTTGTATATGAATATAACTCAACGCTCATTCATATTAATGTTATACTACCTTTTTAAAAATAAATATTTTGTATATTGAATGCATATTACAATTCTGAAAATGATTTTAATTTTGATTACTTCTACTTTCTCTTCATTCCAAAGTATGTAACAGGTTTAATAATAAATGATTATTGATATAATAATAATAAAAACAACAACAACAACAATATTATTATTATTATTATTATTATTATTATTATTATTATTATCATTATGCATTTACTATCTATTCTGAGTTTTATAATTATTATTATTATTATTATTATTAGCTTTAATTTTAGCCTTATAATTAAAGCATTTAAATGAAAGCTGTCTTTTATTAATATTATTATTATTATTATTATTATTATTATTATTATTATTATTATTATTATTGTTGTTGTTGTTGTTATTATTATTGTTATTAGCCTTATTATTAGCCTTATTATTTGCTTTAATATTAGCCTTATAATTAAAGCATTTAAATAAAAACTTTTATTATTATTATTGTTATTATTATTATTATTATTATTATTATTATTATTATTATTATTATTAACCCTGTTATAAATAAAGCCTTTAAATAAAAGCTGTCTTTTATTATTGTTATTATTGTTATTATTATTATCATTATTATTGTCCTTAATAAAATTTACATGTTTAAATAAATGATGTCTTTAATTGTTATTATTATTAATAATATTATTATTATGTATTTACGATCTATTCTGAGTTTTATTATTATTATTATTATTATTAGCTTTATTATTTGCCTTAATATTAGCCTTATTATAATTAAAGCATGTAATTAAAAGATGTCTTTTATTATTATTATTATTATTGTTATCTTTAATAAAATTTTAATTTTTAAATAAAAGCTGTCTTTTATTATTATTATTATTATTATTATTATTATTATTACTATTATTATTATTATTATTATTATTATTATTATTATTAAATTATGATTTAAATGATTACTTCTGCTACCAACTTTCCTTTATTCCAAAGTAAATTACATGTAAGATGTTACACCTGTAATAATTATTTGTTTATTATGAATAATCATGCTCATTATTCATGCAACTAATACAATACAACTTGTCTTACTATACTTTCTAACCATACATGTATATATTTCATGTCTGTCAGTGAGAATCCATTGGTTGTGGCCAACAGTTCACCATGTATTATAAGTACAAAAGTGTCAAAAAATAGGGTTTGAAATTTTCTGGATGCTGACAGTATTATAAAAAGCCCAAAGCTACTGCATACAGAGCACTAAATTGGAAACCACGAGTGATACCCAACACTACCACCTTTACATTTCCTTCCATTTTTCTCACTTTTCCCCAGGGGAGAAAGAGGTGCAGAGCATGCAGGACTCATATACAGTAATTGTGCATCCTCTCCATCAAATCTGTCCTTGCATCTTGTGTTGTGTATCCCCAGTTCCTCCTTCTCTCTGCTATTATATCCAGCTCTTAATTAGTGTTTGATGTGAAGGAGTGTGTGAGAGTGTGGAGTAGAAGCTCAAAGCCCATCTAGTGCAGCTGTCTGTTTTACCACAGGACGATCTGACAGCCAAGAGCCTCTAATTACACACACGCACACAAACACACACATACACACAAACCACAGACACACACTTTTTATACTGTACATTCATATCTCTATGTCTCTAACTGTATATTCATATATTCCTACCCAACCCTCACAAGAAGTAATCTGCATTTTTACATATTCAAAATACTTAATTCTGTGTCATTTATTAGACGTTTTCCTCCTGAAACCGAAGCAAAATTTACCCACAAGGTCAAAATTTGACTGTATTGCTCTACTTGTAGGGACAATTGGTCAACACAATGTGACGAATACAAGCTACACACCTCCGACATGATAGCAGGATAACAGCAGCATTATATGTTTACGGTCAGGCAAGTTGTTGTGTTTGTGTTCTTGTTGACCATTTCACGTTCTCAATCTACATGTCAGCTGGTGGATTTATGAATGATTAGTGCATTAAAAACATTTGCTCTGTCAAATACACTGCAGAAAAGAAAAGAAAGAAAAAGCTATAACTTTAGTTATCTAGAAGTTCAAATAACAAACCAAATCTTATATCAAGAAATATTTTTTTAGTGCTGTGCAATATTGAATTGCAATCAGTCGCATCCAGAATCAACTCAGGATCATTATTGATACGTACCCCTATATACGTTCCTGAAGATCGCGAAATATGTCACAGGAGGTACTTTTTTGCTGTACACAGCCCACTGTGTATGCTTTTCCAGATCTCAAATTTCTCTTGTGAGGGCCGTAAACTGACTGACTGACTGACTGATTGACCGACCAACCGATTAACCCACCCACCCCTAAACCCAACCGATAGTGTTTTCAAAAGCATTGATTGACCAGCGCCCACCTTCTCGGCTGCCTGGCTTTACTGCATTTTCAGATTTGACCAAGTTCTCACGCTCTTACTTACTTGTTTAATTTTTTTGCCTATTGTTTACCAGCTTTCTGGAATCGTTCTTCACCTGACTTGAACCTCGTCGTCATTGTCAACTCCTCTCTGTGTCTCAAGTCCACCGATATACAGGGCGAGCTGGTAACAGTAGAAAAGCCATCCACATGGAGGTAAGCGGTCAGCTGGTACAGCGCGAAAAGAAACAGAAGCTGTCGGCGGCATCATACCGCCCCGTAGCATTTGTTATAAACACAAAATGCAGTCAAAAATTGCTATGGCTACATAATTTGTGCTCTAGAAATGTATACAGCGGTACATTTTCACAATGAGCCTGTGTTGTCAAAAAAGGTTTGTTTTGAAATAATACATGTGCGTACACTGTCCATATTTATTTAGTATAAATACACACTGGCATGCATATATTTGATAAGATATTTATTTTTATTTAGGTTTATATATATATATATATATATATATATATATATATATATATATATATATATATATATATATATATATATCATACAAATTATATAATTAAATTTGTATGTAATAAAATAGTTTTGTATAGTTTTGTTTCTTTGTATCTGTGTCTATCACATATAAATAATAAATACTGCTTAAAAAATACACTTTAATAATAATAATAAACTTGTATTATGTCAAAACAATCTTTCATTTTGGATGTGAATCACAATTAATCAATTAATTGCCATCAAAATAATCTTTTTTTCTTGAAAATAGCAATATCATCTTCCAATGGGGTAAATAATATAATTTTATTGTAAATTTAAATTAAGATTATTTTGCTTACCTCACTGGCAGATAATTTAGCTTGTTTAAGGGAAAAAACTAATTTATCTAATTTTAACAAATTTACAATTTTTCATTGATTTATAATTTCTGAAAACCAAACAATATGTTTAACTTGTCTAGAGAATGCTTCTTTATTTAAGAATGTTTTTAGATATTTGGACTAGAAACAAGACAAAAGCAAGCTTTGCAATGTGAAATCAATCAGATTGAAATTTGTGTTCATAAATACAATAATGCTATGTAACTTTTGAAATTTGAAATCTAATATTAAATTACGATTACAAAAAATGAGCAACTATTCTTTTAACAACATAAGCTCATTTTGAAAACGTACCCCCATATACATTACAGGAGAACATGAATTATGTGGCCAGAGCTACGTATGGCTACATTTTATGTTAAAAATTAAAGCTATGGGGCAATATGACGTCGCTGGCGCTTTTGTTTCTTTTCTTGCTACCAGCTGACCGCTTGCCTCCATGTGGACTACTTTTGGCTCTTTTTAGTTTGACCAGTGGCTCGCCGCATATGTTGGCGGTCTTAACCCACAGAGAGGAGTGGACTGTGATGAAGGTGTTCAAGTCCAGTGAAGAATAGTTCTAGAAAGCAGGTGAAACAAAAGACAAAAAATAAAATAAACAAGAAAATAACGGCGAGAAAGTTGTAAGATCTGTGGTAAAAATCAGTCGGCCATGAGGATATTTCTATTTGTGGATTGCTTGTGAAAATGCTGTCAGTTGGGTTTGGGAAACGGGGTAGATTGGTTGATCAGTCCAACCCGATCTCATGGCACTTCCTAACGTTTTGATTCAGTGGCTAATTCATATCATCCCCATAGATCATTAAGTTTAAGAATGTGGTTGGGTGCCATGCCTCTTTTTTTAAAATCAAACATTTTAATGAACTCGAACTAGTACAAATTAGCCACTAAACTGACAAAACCATTTCCTCTGCAGTAAGTCAGTCAACATCTGGTGGATTTATGAGAAGATCAGACACAAAAGCCACTTGAAAAGAAAAAAATTTCATCTGAAAAAGATTACACAGCGACCTTTAATGAATTTTCTGAAACAAAAAACAGCAAAAAAAAAAAAAAAAAAAACATACCTCATGGGATGTCTTTTGCACTGTCCAGAAATGTATACAGGGATACGTTTCAATAATGGGCCTGGGTTGTCTTTAACTACTAAGTAATATTAATAAATTATATCTACTTACTATATGGTTGGGGTTAAAATGCAGATTATGTTAGGTGTTTAGTTGTATGAAATTATAATTCATTGTAATTACTATCGTAAGTGCATGGAACATCTTTAACTACAGTACATCACCTTAAATTAAAGTGTTACCAAATTCACTCTAAAGAAATTGAAGTGACATAATGCCAAATGATAAATTGCTACTCTCATTACAGGTCACTTAATTTGTCAAAATGAATTGTCTGGTAATGCAGCGCTGCTTTAAGTAGCTGTTTAAAATTAGAGTGTGTCAAATGTTATGTTCTAATATATGCATTAGCATTGTGGCTAGCATGACTTTGCTGCAAGTTAGATTGCAAGACATCCAAACGGTTCACATGTGCAATGAAACGCATGCATTATCATCAGCATATTGTATATAATTTTACTGCTATTCTTATGCAAAAATCTTTTTGGGTCTCTTGAATTACCCTTGCTATGGTTTAGTTATTTTTAGCAAAAGAATTCACAAGAAATTATAACTAATAAGTGACTTGCTAGACTACAAACATTGCATTGCTTTAGGATGAACAATTGTATTTCCATGCATGGGCATTTCTAAGTCTATATTTGTGTTTAGCTCATAAACTGTACACTAAATTATCACCTCAGTCCCCTTTCAATTTTATATAAAATGCTGGCCGGATTTGGCTCCTCTCTGTCTTTTGCTTTTCATTTGATCAGCAAACCACAGCTGTGCAGAGCGAGAGAGCCAGGTATACGTTTATCAATGAATTGTTACAATATCTGCTTATTTGCAGTCCTTAGCTACAGATAGTTGTATCGCTTGAACTCCATGTCATAGAGGTACAATTAGGTTTCCCATCTACTGTTTCCTTGGTGCTCAACTCATAATCACAGATGTTTCCTCTAGCAAAAAATGTAACTTTTAACAGACTTTTTGCTATTTTTATTTCAAAATGAACACCTGTAAAACACTTTTCTTTTGCCAACCTCATAAGCTGAGCCCACCTAAAATTAAAATCCTGAAATCATCCATATACAGTTTAAAAAGAATGTAAAAAAAGACATTTACAACATGAATTTAAATATTATTTGAAAAATTAAAAAAAATTGCAAGCACACGTTAACAAAATATATCATTGAAAATTTACATGAAAGAATTTATAGCATTAATATTTTAATGTACAGCCACAGCAAAGTTTTTAGCCCTCCTGTGAAATTTTTACTTAGTATTTCCCAAAACTGTTTAAAGAAGAAATTTTTTCAACACATTTTAAATAACAATAACAATATTTTTTTTTCTTGGCCATGATACATTTTTGAAGTGATTTTGAAAGATACTACTATAGCTTAAAGTTCCATATAAATGCTAAACTAAATCAAAAAGTTTATATTATATATATATAAAAAGACAGTGTTTCTCAACCACATTCCTGGAGAACCACCAGCTCTGCTCATTTTCCATGTCTCCATAACCTAACACAGCTGATTCAGATCATCAGCTCATTAGCAGAGACTGAATGAGTGTGACTGATAAAGGAGGCATCCAAAACATGCAGTGTTGGTGGTCCTCCAGGAATGTGTTTGAGAAACACTGTCCTAAAATATATATGTTGTAAAAAGTCTTGTTTAAGCTTGGCTGGAACAATTTTTTAATTTTTCGACATATTATGAAAATGTACTTGCAGAAAATGTGTTTTTAAAAATAACTAATATTTATTTAGTAGGAGTGATAATGTTTTTGCCTTCAAACGGTTTTGCGTGATAAAACTTCAATGTATAACCAGGAGCCACAGGTATTCATTTTGGCTTTTGCCTTTATATAATTTTTGAGTATCAAAGTGACAAATAGTTGTTGACCTGGATTTTATGAATTGTCAAGGGTCACAGTTTCAGCAAAAATCATCTTTAATATTCAACAGAAAAAGAAAAAAAGTCACCCCTTTGCCTGAAGGTCAGTAAATTAACAGTGAATATTAATTTTGGGGTGAATCATCCCTTTAAAGTTTGCTACTGAGAGCTTGTTCAGGTGAATTGTGGCAGAGCCGCTCTGCCGCCTGATTTGTTCTCTGTCACACCTCTGCTCTGCCACTGGCGTTTCAGTCATGGCTAAAAATCTATTCCACCCACTGTGTCTGACTCCAGCTCTGTCTTTACCCGCTAGATTTATTGTCATCTTAATGTGGTTTTAATTTTACTTTCCACTCCAAGAGCAATATCCTTCACCTCTCTCAGGAGGAATGGGCACAGACATGTCTTTGTTGGACTTTATATCATATCTATATATTTAAATAGTGATGTGGATTATTGTTTTAATGTTAAAATGTAAGAATCAGTGTGGCCAAACAATTAAGGGACAATTAACAGTGTAATAATAATAAAAGTAATAAGCAAAAGTAGTATAGGTAAAGGCAGGATGAATTGGAGTGAGGATGATGATGGATAAAAGAAGGTGGTGTAACATATTGTAACCTGCATTCTGGAGATAAACATTCCATTTAACATTCCAGAAAACAATCTGGGTGAATCGCCAGGACAATAAAATCACTTGGTGACGAAAAGTCTGGCTTGGTAATCCCTGGTGACATGTTAACAAGTCTGGGAGACTTCACAGAACCACTCTCTGCCTACTTCAAAAGAACGTGACAGATAAGATAAGAAAAGGAAAAAAACCTCTTTAGCCAACATTCTGCTCACAGACAAGACATTCCTCAAAATTAAACAAAGACATTTATAACCCAAATCTCTTGTTTAATTTCATTTAACTTTTGTAATGTGTACAATACCTGATATAGACTATACACATTCACGCTTGCAGGCCTTTTTAAAAGCATCAATGATGTAAGGATATGGGAACTATGTGATGTACTTGTAGAGTGTTTGGTGTCAATAGAATGCCCTCGACATTTTACAACACATGATGCATAGATCGAGACCATAACTCGCATTGTTTTATTCTTTAAAGCCCTGTATTAAATGCCTGTCCGCATGCTTTAGGCGGGCGCTCAAATTTGCATACGCGCAGCCCAGAGACAAAGGAAGGTTCGCGCGCAAACTTTCCCCTGAAATCATTGGTCAGAATGCTGTACGGGTTGTCACGTGACCCGCAGGTATAAGCACACTTCCCCCCAAACATCTGGGCAGAAAGAGAACGTCCCAAAAAGGAACATCATTGACGGTGGTCCCTTTAAGGGCCACATGGCTCTTCACAGCCGCATGGACTTTCCCGCCACGCTTTCTTTATTTTCCGGCAAAGTAAATTCAGTTTAAAGTTTGCGATCGTGTTCGTCCGAACTGCATTACAAACTCCACGCATCAAAGGACATCAAGAGTAGTTTTCATCACGACGGAAGAGAGACGCATAAAAGAGACCTCCAGACATGAAAAACCAGGTGATTTTAGTTATGCGATTAAGCTGTGCCCCTTTTATCAAAAAGGTGTTTTTTATAACCTTGGTGGTCCTTAATGGTGCGGGTGGAACTGAAAGTTTTGTCACTCTTTTATCTGAAATCTCTATCTCCTCGCTTTACTATTTCTCTTTGTTGTTACACGTTCTATAGACCCGATATCTCCGCGTGGTTTACCTTTGTTCTGTGTTAAATGTATGTTTGTGCGTTTGTTTGTTCGTTCCGTCTGACTAGTCAATAAATTCCATTTATAATCAAATGAATTGTATTGTTTGCCTCACGAGAAAAGGTCACTGAAATACAGATTCCCCTGCCTAGCTATTATAAGTTGTTTAAAACTTTTGAATGATTAATCTACTTCACAAGAAGTAGCAATTAAATTCCCTTTTTCTAAATGAATAGATTACCGTGTTCGCTTGGAAGAGCGGCGGCTCTGCTTGTGTTCGTTTGGTCAAATTAACAATAAATTGATCCGGAATATTAATGATTAATAATAATTCGTTATTGTTGATAATTAATATTCATAATCTGGGAATTTCATGAGAAAAAGAAAGATGAAAAAGAGAAAGTGAAGGAGGAAGAAAAAAGATAAGGAATAATAAGGATAAGGAAGAATGAAATAGAGAATGAGAAAAGTGGAAGGAGAAGAATGAGGAAGAGGAAAAAAGAGGGGGACACTGAAGAATGGAGGAGCAGAAAGAAGTGGAAGGAGAAGGAGGAAGAAAAGAGGAATGAGAGAAATAGATCAGGAAGAAAGAGGGGGATTAGGAAGAATGACATGAAGAATGAGAAAAAGGAAGTGGAAGAATGAAGAAGAGGAGAAAAAGAGGGTAAGGACGAAGGAAAAGGAAAATGGGAAAGAGGAAGGAGAAGGAAGAGGAAAAGAGAAAATAGGCGACAATGAAGGAAAAGAGGATGAGAAAGAGAAAGTGTAAGGGAGGAAAAAAGAAAAAAGTGGGGGATAAGGAAGAAGGAAGGACAAGAGAGGTAGTGGAAGTAAAAGGAAGAAGAAAGCAAGAGGAAAGAAGGGATATGAAAGAAGGAAAAAGAAGGACGAGAAAGAGGAAGTGGAAGGAGACGGAAGAGGAAAGAAAGAGGAATGATGGGGGTAAGGAAGAAGGAAAAAGAAGGATGATAAAGAGGAAGTGGAAGGAGAAGGAGAGGAAAGAAAGAGGAAAGAGGAAGGGGTCCGTTGGAATTCCTGTGTAAAGTTTATAAGCTCTTCTCATGTTCACGCGGGTTTCCTCCGGGTGCTCCGGTGTCCCCCACAGTACAAAGTAGGGTATCCGCTGTGTAAAACATATGCTGAATAAGTTGGGGGTTTATTCCGCTGTGGCGACCCTCTGATTAAAAAAGGGACTAAGCCAAAAACAAAAGGAATGGATGATTGAATGAGGAGCAAGAAAAAGAAATAGGAGCAAGGGAATAAAAGGTGGATGTAAGAAAAAGAAGAAAGTAAAGCAACCAACTGGTAAAAAGGAAATTGAAGATTTTTTTAGCTTTACAGAAACGTTTGCAATTTTCTTTTATTAAATCATTTTTAAAACATTTGAAAGTTTCAGTTAACAACCTAAAGGTCTGCATATAATATCTGAAATCACAGATGTGGGTGAAAATATTTGTTATGCTAATGATTTCTGTGCGCTTATTGTTAAATATAAAATCTGGATACAAATTATTGTGTTCATTAAATCAGTTTGATTATTTCATACGCATAATTATTCCCCACATAAATGCGAATCTCATTATACCCATAGAGACAATTTGCACTATATGCAAACACTGACAAAACACTCATCAATATTTACTGTTCCTTCACAGTGTTAATATTAGTCATGTGCTATATGTGTTAATATAGATGCTTCATGATTTCAACATTTTAACTCAAACAGATGTTAAAGACCTTT
This sequence comes from Danio rerio, assembly GCF_052040795.2. NCBI lineage: Eukaryota > Metazoa > Chordata > Actinopteri > Cypriniformes > Danionidae > Danio > Danio rerio. The sequence goes on from NC_141024.2 coordinate 19,862,861, forward strand.
CCGTATTAAAAATAAATAAATAAAAAAATTTCCAACTAACAGCACAGCAGGTTATTATGTTTTCCTGCAAACTATGTTCTTGTCACTATCTTTCTCTCAATATTTTTGTCTGCAGTGCTATCTGACTTCATTGATTTATTTGTCCTTCGGGGCTTAGTCTAAATACATATTGCTACTTCCACAGACACTCATTGAACTGTTTCAAGCCTCATATGAAAAATGTCAGACTGATGTGCTGATTGATTATTGTGAAAGTGTCTGTCTGCTCATCCTGTGTGGAGTCGGTGGAGGAGTGAGAAGGTGTGTGCGTGCACTGTTAGACTTTGCCGCAATTTTACAGTTATTTAAAGCACAGTAAAATACCACATACATTATTTGCAGTTCAGTATAGAAATATGCACTGCATAGTGGGTTATTATAAAACTTTTACAGTAACTTGCTGCATATTAGGAATTTGCAGTATTCTACTGCCATCAAAGTAATTAAGTATGGCTACTGTAGTTGAAGACAAAATGTGTCACTTGTTTGGACTTTATTAAATTCAGAAGTAAATGCTAAAAATGAAGCTTTTGCGCATTAAAATGAAAGTACTGTAAATTTTGTCACACTGTGAAAAAAATTAAATGTGGTAAAGGGCACTTTACAATAAAATATGTTGCAGTTAGACTATTTTACCGTAAAATAAAATTGCTATTGTAAAACACACTTACAGATAAGTTACTGTAAAGGGGCAGTTGCGGTGTATTGCTGGGAACAGTGCTGCCCGTAAGTTACTGCAAAAATACAATAAAATGTTTAACAATGTGTGTGTATGGATGCATTCAAATCAACAGAGCAGACACAGATGATACAGGACAACAGTTTTACGTCATATACTTTTAAAGGAAATACACATTAAGATTAAAAAGCTCTTTTACAAAAGCGTCTCGGCCATGAATCACACTGACAAAAAAACAACAAACAAAAAAACAACTATTGTGTATGAAAAAAAAAAATAAAATAAAATAAAATAATAAAATAAAAAAATAAAATAAAATAAAAAAATTTAATTTAATTAAATTAAATTGCCTCTACAAGTATTTCACTTTCCAAAATGTCAGCAATTCTTTTTGACAACCTAAACGAGGGCCATTTAACAGATGTGATAAAATGAAAAGCAGTAATGATGATCTAAATAGATTAAATACCAATTAGCATCTTTACAACAATAAAATGATTCCTGAATCCCCTTCGCTGTGTCATTAAAGTCATCCATAATCCTTTAAGTATTAATTTAAACAAAACGCAAATACCATTATATTTGCACAGAAGGGGTCATTTGAGGGCGTTTCCACTAATGCACCATGAATGAGATTAGGACTCAGCCCACCATCATATCCCTCATTGTTACGTGTCAAATCGGGATTAACAAAACGCTGGGAATTGAAAGAGACCCACAGAACAGCTTCTGACTAAACTCGTCTATAATTACAGAAGTAGAGCTGCCACAGGTGAAGATGAGATGAGAGAGAGAGAGAGAGAGAAAAAAAACTCTCTTCAATTACGCCGCTCCCGAACTGATTCTACATTCTCTAAAACGCATGAAGAACGTTTGAATGAGAGGCTAACAGAGAAGGAAAATGAATTATTGATTCCAATTACGCAGGCAAGAGCGGAGCCTATGCAGTTAGACATTTTATTGAAGTCTCCGTGTGTGAAAGAGAGAGGGAAACCGAAAAAAAGAGGAAAGGGTTTGACCTATCAGTGGTTATCATGATGAAATTATCTAAATCATAAAATCATAAGCGGGTCTGGATCGACAATAAATGTGGCCGGCTGGGGGTCGTGCGGCGCTACCCTCTTTAAAACATATCATATTCGTGTCGTAACTATTAAAATGCTAATAAAGGTCATCAGTGGATTCATATGCTTTTATTACAGCACTCGGTGGTCCTGATTAAATTATTGCAAGGCTTAATCGCGGTACATGATGGAGATGTGTCAATTTGAGACGATGTTAGATGGAATTATTATGTCTATTATTTTGAGATGAGATCACTGTCACTGATGTAACTGGGTTGTGTTTTTGGAGAATACTGTCAGTAGATTCAGGCTCGTATGGGGGTTTGGGTGGTTTGAACAACCCACCTCCTACTGATAAAAAGTGATATTGTCCCAAACATGAGCTCATTTGTCTTACTTGGACTACTATGCCATCATAAAGTGTGAAAATAACCAGAGAGAAATCAGAGAGGGCTTCCAATGAATCCAAACAATTATTTTTCATAAATCCAACATCCAGCTGTGCAAGACATAAAAACATAAATACAATATGAAAAAAAACAATACAAAAAAACATACAATATGATGAAAGTGAAGTCATCTTTCACTACATGTAGTCCAACTTTTATTCTGAATCATTGACCTTATTCTTGAAAGAAAAAAAAAAAACAATAAAAAGGTTTGAAGCACTAAAAGCGGCCCATGTTAAAGTTTATTTAAATTCTAATTAGGCTATTTTTGTTATACATAAACTTTCAAAAAGTTAAGCTCTACATTATTTATATAATATGTTTTAATTGTTTGAAAGATCATATTCTGACTGAGGAAAGTTGAATGTGCTGGACAGTTTGTTATTTGCCCAATAAGGTAAATAAAAGGTTTTCCAGACTTTCTTTAAAATTATATTTGAAAAAATATATTTACACAAAAATTCAGTGACACAATTTAATTAAAGTGTATACAAGTAGATTAATAAACTAGAAATATGTTTTTACAAACATATCAAGAATGACTTTTTACAGTTAACATCCATTGCAGTTGTTTTTGTGTTAGAATAAATTGTTTCTGAAAGGTACACCTCCTATGGTTAACTGTCGCCTCTGGCTTGTTTGTCCTTCAACAGTGACATTCGAACAGAATCATTTTAATCTAACTAGAACTACACCAGAATCTTACAACAACTCAGCTGCCTGTCTGATATATTAAATACTTCCCACAAATTGAAATATTCTTATGGCTTTTTATCTTTTTTCTGTTCATCCATGTAAAACGAATTTGACACAATCTGCATTGCCATTGCTATACATAAGTGACTTGACATGATTAAATTGTTCATTCAAAAATTAAAGTCAAAGCAGGTACAGGAGGTAAATATGATATCAGATTGACATTGTACCCCAACGTAGCAGGGCTGTTGTATTTTGTTTGGAAATGAAACCCCGGTTGATGTCAAACGTCAATGTCAGGTCGACGTCAATGTCCAACATCCAAACTAAAATCAACCAAATATTTATATCTAATGATGTTACATCTTAACGTTGTGTGGATGTTACCACTATGACGTCTATCACACGTCAGGTTGCCATACCTGATGAATAAATGTCAGTTGTTGACTTCAGTATGACCGTGGTTTAAGATGTTGGCTTGACGTTGAATTTTGGCCACTTTCCAACACAATTTAAAATCAACCAAATATTATGTAATAAAATGTTATTTGAGGTCATTATTGGACGCTGGCTAGACATTGAATTTTGGTCACCTGACGTCACAACTCAAATCTAATCTAATATTAAATGACATTGTGTGCCTGCCGACAAAACCCTGCCGTTGTTCAAAAGTTCAGCCAAAACACAATCCATATTCTAGTACATTCTTCTGTGAGGTGTTTATATGTTCTGTGTCCTTTACAGTAAGTTATTTTATTGGTTTTCTGACAGTCATCTAACATTCAGAGGACTAGACTAGCTTAATTACCAGCCCTCTGAAAGCTCTCTGAAACCCAACCAAAACATTCACATTAAAAAAATAAAATAAAAATAAAAAATTTACCTCCTTAAAGCTATTGACAAAATGAAAGTGTAAGATCAAGATAAGTAATGTTGATGATGACAAACTTTATTGTTGATTAAAAACTTGCACGTGAATAAATGTTTGTAAAAAGAAATGTTTTTGGCCAGAATTAGTCTATTGTTCTATAGCATTAATTAATTAGTAGCAAAAAAAGAAGAAGAAAAAAAACGTTGCAAACATGTTTCTATCATGAATAGGCTTTATAGTTAGACTGATGCAAAAAAGCAGAAAACTCAGATTAGCCTGAAAGTTTGAAGGTAATGGTTTGAAAGCTTTAAGAGCAAATGTGTTTAGAAATGTGGCCTCAAAAGAACTCAGACATGTAGAAACAAAATATTTTTGCTGCAGGCAGCCAAGAAATTGAAAGACCTCAACCCTTGTAAACAAAATTCCAACATTTTTCACACACAAAAACAAAAAAACAACCAATTTCACTAAAGACAACAGTGATTATTAGAATAAGCAATTTAATCAGTGCAACCTTTTAGGCAGACTGTGATGTGCTCTTGACTTGTCTTGACACACAATAACAGCCAAAAATGTGTCATTCCTGCTCAAAAAAAATACTTTTGACCTTTTACTCTTTCAACCAAAAAGCCATTTCACCCCATGTAATGCAAAATGACGTGCTTTAGTTTGAGAATAGGCAATGGGGTCCATCCTATTTCGCTCACTTTAACATTTCTGGCCTCGCGACTGCTTTAGAATATGGACAAAGCTGGATTATTGACTGCAAATCCAACACATACACACCCAAGAACAAAAGAACAATTGCACAGCTATTCATACACATACACACACAAACATACACACACTTGGGACCTAACCAGGTCCACTCAGTGACACCATTGTCTGCTCTGTAACCCAAGTAATTGCTATTGTTGATATCTATTAAGATGGCAATTTGACCTTGTCTTATCCCTAATAACGTGTGTTGTGTGTGCGAGATGAGATTAGATTTTGAGGTCTCTCGGTGCAGGTCTTCTTCACACAGGGATGCTTTACAACATTCAGACGCTCCTCAGAGAAACGGTAAGTAAGAGATAGCGTTAAAGGGAAAGTCTGCTCTGTGTGAAAGCACTTTGACACGTTAACTATGAATAATTACATGCACAATTTGAATAATGAGGCTCACAAAATGGAGGTTTGCTTGCAGGTATCAGAGGGCTGTCAGCTCACATTGAGCAGACACATTTAGTCTATATTAAAGCATTTTAAGAGATTAACACTAGTCATGAATACACAGATTTCTGCTAACACGTCTGTCTTAATCCCTCTCAGATAACATTTCTCCTGATGTTCTGTGAGTAACAGAGAGGACAAATCAACTCTGCGGTTTAAACAATGACTTTACATGACATTTTAGTTGTTTAAAACAATATTGTATAAGATATAATATGTATTTATAGAAAGTTAGGTCCATAAAATAACAGAATGTATCATATTTTGCAATACTAACCCAGAAAATACATTACATGACTTAAAAACGGTGAAAAATGACAATAAAAGTCACATTTTCAAACTTTCAACATCAAAATTTGTTTAAGGAAAGATTCCATAATGCAATTCAAAAGCATTAACAAATGGGAATACCAATGAATGACAAAATAAGGAAAATTGTTAATATACAGATGTTTTTTTTATTGTGAGACTTTTTAAAGTTCAGGGAAAAAAACATATTACCAAAACATTCAAACATTCACATCAATAAAATCTGGGTGTTTTTTTTTTTTTTTTTTTTTTTTTTTAGCATTTAAGGTTGGTTCAGATAATTTTGACCTCCTTAAAACCGTTGACAAAGCAAAGGTGTTAACCAATATACACTTGACCAATATACTAAAATCTGTTTACATCAGCACAAGGTAACAACTACAGGTAAGTAAGTGAGTAACAAAGAAAAAAATGTGTATTAATTGAGACAATTGATTAAGAAATGATTTGTTTTGCGGAGATCAAAGAACAGACTGTAATTGAGTTTTTTTTTTCTTTTTTACAGTGTTTAGATCTTGGATGTTAAATCAATTGATGACAAATTTGAAGTCACATGAAAATTGAGTTTTGTGGAAACTCAGTAATTGAGAAAACTCAAAGTCCTTTAGAAAATGTTGAGATCAGTGGAAAATCTCATGAAAACAAGAAAAAAAAGTTTCAGGCCTAAATAAACACTGCAGGAAAAATAAATAAATCAAGAAAATTGATGGAGAAAACTTATGTTGAGATCATAAGAAAACAACTTAAGCTTGTTGAGATCTTTGAAAAAGAAGTTTTGAAAAACTGTGTGATTGAGAAAACATTTTATGATGTTTGGATCTGAAGAAGATTAAACCAAAATCTGAAGAAAACAACTCATATGACAAGATCTCGAAAAGATCACTCAAGATTTAAACATGCTGTAATTTATGTCGACGAAACTGAAAATAAAGAAGTTGATCTCTTAATACTAATGTTGAGGGGACAGGAAAATCAGTTAATACCAATACAACAAGAACATTAAACTGATATTATTAAAACATAATCAACTAACTCACAAAAAAATGCGATAATGTTATTAAAATCATAAAAATATGTTTATTATAAGTAAAACTTTTGATCAAGAACACTTTTGTTTAGAAAAAAAAATGAGATAATAAGAAGAAAATATAGATCTTGCAGTGCATGTTGAAGGTAAACTGAACATTTACTCCCAATTTACTCATCCTCAACCTTTATGAGTTTCTTCTTCTTCTGTGAAAACCTGCAACAAGATTGACTTCCATAGTAGCAAAAACAAATACTTTGGAAGTCAGTGGTGACTGGCTTCCACCATTGTTTCCAATGTTTTCACTTGTGTTTAAGAGAAAAAAAGACATCCACAGGTTTGAAACAAGCAAAGCAGGAGTAAATGATATTATATTTTTTGAATGAACTATTCCTTTAAATTAATTATCTTGTATTTAGTTACACAAATTGACACTTTATCTAAACTCCATCATACAATGACTCAATGAAAGCGATGTTTACTATAAATATACTACAATCACGTTGCAGTGCTTGCTTCAACCTTAAATAACTCTTGCACAATAATAAACCTTAAATACCTCTTTTGCACACAATATTCACCTGTAATAACTCTCTTGCACAATATCCTGTACAACATTATAAAGTCTCATGTAAAAAAAAACTTCTAGTCTTATGTGTATAGTTAAAGTATTTGTTTTATATGTGTAGGTTTTTATTTCAGCTCTTATCTCCAATAATTAATTTATGTAGCACTGTTGTCCTGCGAGACACGACATTTTGTTCCTCTGGATGTCCACACATTTAGCGAATGACAATAAAGCTCAACTTGACTTGAATTGTAACAATGTCACAGCAAAAAATTAACTGACTAACGGAGAATGTTGAGAAAATGCTGAGCTAAATTGGCGTTGAGGTCACCGAGAAATTGAATTACCATCTTAAGAAACACTGAAGTGCTCTCATTATAATACGAAAATTAAATCATTATCACAAGACAAAAACAAAACAACAACACTAATGCACCGAGCATCTGAAAGGGTTCCATAGACATTTTTTTTACATAAAAATGATCAGTTATTCCTTAGATTTCCATATAGTTCCTTATGAATAAACACATCAGGCCTGTCAGAAAAGTAACGTCTCTCTTATGATCCTAAAATCCCAAGAGGAATAATGAACGCTGATAGATCCCCATTTTTATATTCCGCTTCGTATTTCTGCAACATGCTGTGAGATTTTACACTCTACCCTCAGTTTATCCATTCATCCTTCTCACCTTCACTTTAATCATCATCTTTCCTTCAGGGACGTCTCCATCAGCGCACACCACAGGGAACAATCAGAGCACAAAGATGAGAGAAACTACAGGAGAAAACGTGAGGAAGACGACATGTTCTCCCTCAGATTTTCAGCACAGGGAACGGGCCAAACTCTGTCTCCATCGCAACAGAGTAAACAGCCGGAGATTTGTGATGCCGCGGCTCTCTGCGGTGCACTAAACCGGTGATGGAGAGCTAGAGGGAGACGGACAGCGGATGAGGGATGTGAATGAAAAGGTAATAAAGAGTAGAAACACAGTAGGTCAGATGTACTGAGTAATTGTGTCTCCTGTCTGACCTCAGCACCATCCTTTAAAACACCGTCAGCCAATCAGACACCGGGGACTGGTTACCGTGGGAGACCGGAGACGAGGAAAATGGTTCGGATTTGGAGATTGGAGATTTTCTCAATTGCTTCTTCTGCCCTTGGGGTTATGCATTGTTTTGCTGGCTCAAGAAGATCTCGTGTATGTGTGTGTGGATCTGTTTGTGTGGTTTATGAGGACCTGCAATTGTATAATGACACTGGTTTTACCTAGTTGCACTCTATTAAGGTAGTTTATGAGGACATTCTTTGTGTTCTTGTAATTCAAAATGCTTAAATCATATTTAACAGGGTCTTTTCATATTCAAAATGTGCTGTGTTTCCTAGGAAGGTCAGGTTTAGGGGTAGACGTAGGATAAGGATATATAATAGTTGTTTTTTGTAGTATAAAATGCATTACGCCTATGAAGAGTTCCCGTAAACCACATATACAAGTATGTGTGTGTGTTTGCAGAAATTGTATTTGTTGATCGTGACAGACCTGTCTCTGAACTTCCTCCCACACAAAGCTTACTATCACATAAACACAGACGCATAAAGGCTAAGATTGAGGCTAAAAGGCTAAAAACATATTTCTCCCCTTCCTGGCTTAAAAGTTGTTTACTCACATCACCACTTTCATCTTGTGTAATTTAAAAGCCTCGTCAAATGTGTTTTTTCATGTCTGAGAAGGAGCAGAGGCAGATGTGAAGCCTGAATTATCTATCAATCATCATCCAATACGGCTCTAATCCTCAAACTAAATAAATAAATAAAATCTGAGATTTTTTAGGTCTTTCAAAGCAAGCATCAATAGGAAAAACACAAACGCTTTTGGAGATCCGCAGATATATCCAAGGATTTTCCAGGAAAAGCTTATGATTTTATTTTACATTGACAATGACCAACATTTTTGAGGAGAATATTAGTGGTGCATGTCTGTCCGAAATAATATTAATGATGAATGTGGATTGTTTGAATATGGTTGCAAAGTAGATTTAAGTGATTATGGCGATATTTTAGAGGTCATTAGGGGATTAATTTTTACTTGAATTAATAATTAACACGATAAAACAATTGCATATTATACATTATAACAAATATTTAATTTCCTGTTGACAAATTACTTTAAGTACAAAATTGTGGAGAGTCTTTGAAAAGTAGGAATATTTTAATTTACATGACAAATATTTGAACAGGTAAAGTCAGGTTCAAAAATTGTTTACTTGTTTGGCCAACAAAAGTCAATGTTTTTTTAAGTGGGAATTTGGAGAATCTTTTAAAAATCACGTTTCAAACTTATATATACAGTTGAAGTCAGAATTATTGGAGGCTGTGAATTATTAGCCCCTCTGTTTTTTATCCACCAATTTTTGTTTAATGGAGAAAAGATTTTCAACACATTTCTAAACATAATAGTTTTAATAAGTCATCTCTAATAACTGATTTATTTTATCTTTGCCATGATGACAGTAAATAATATTTCACTTTTTTTAAGACACTTCTATCCAACTTAAAGTGACATTTAAAGGCTTAACTAGGTTAATTAGGTTTACTAGGCAGGTTAGGGTAATTAGGTAAGTCTTTGTTGTTTTGTAGACAATCGAAAAAATAAATAGCTTAAAGAGGCTAATAATGTTGTCCTTAAAACGGTTAAAAAAATTTTTTAAACGGTTAAAACTGCTTATTCTAGCCGAAATAAAACAAATACGCATGTATATAATCCTTACTAAATCCCACTTTTTTTTTTACCATAAACACCAACCAGTGTGATGTCAACAGGATATCTACTAAGTTCAGTTTATTTACAGTTTACAGTGTGAAACAAAGTTTTATATGAGAAAATGTTATGATAATTAAAATACTCTTTAAAATTCCTTTAAGAACTGCACTTTTAGGAACTAAAAGTAGTTTAATAGCATCGATTAAAAAAAAGGAAAAACAATTAAGCTTTAAGATAGTAAAATCATCTCGCATCATCCCGACAGCATGTGCAGTTTTTGAGTTTGTTGATGTGATGTGTACTATTGCTCATCCAACATAATAAAATAGTAAAAAAATGCACTTTAATATAAAAGAACTCTGGATTGGAACTCTTAGGAACTGTCCCAATCTGTATATTTCAGTCTTCTGTTGAATGCAAAAGATGCTATTTTGTAGAATGTTAACAGTGGTCACAGAAAACGTAGTATTTTTTTCTACTGTGGACATCAAAGTGTATTGTCTGCTCTGAAATATTCCTTCTTTTATGTTTCTGAAAATGAACAAACTTCAACCTCAAAAGTGGGGACTCCGTGAAAAACAACATCTTATTTCAACAAATTTGAACAGATCAAACAATGGAGTTTAATATGACATGTTAAAAAACAATTTGTTTACTATCTTTTAAAAAGGAGTCACCCAGTAGCTTTTAAAGCATTATTTGAATTTAATTCCAAAAGTGAGTAAACTTGTTGTCTTGAAATTAAGTAAATGAACTCTGTGCATAATTATATTTGACTGTTTCAAGCTACAACAGATTTACTCACTTAAAAATAAGAGGAAATCACTGCTAAAGTAACTAATCACTTTTTACAGTGTACGGTTGTGCAGGAGTTTATTAAAATTTCTAACCTTGTTTTTTTTTTTTTTTTTTTAATTATAACATGATGCTATTTTAGTCCTTTTTGCTCCAGAACCAAATCATACAAGTAATGCAGCAGTTTGGACCCTGAACACACCAAATTGGAATAAAACTCCATCTCTTATTCCAATATGTGCTTTTATAAAGAACATTTTGCCTTTCTGGGGAAGGCTGTTTTTGCATGAGCCTCACAGGACATAGAGCGCTCAAATTAGCTTCAGCACGGCTTGCTCCAGTGGTTCAGCCCATCTCTGCAGCCATTACAGAAGCAGTGTAATTAGTATATGCTAATGCACTGGCGATTAGCTGCCGTCAGCTCGTGGCGTCCTGTTCTACAGATGAGAGTGGCAGAACATCTGAACCTGAGGGCTCGGGCTTCTGACGCAACCCACTGGCCCTTACTCATTACGGCCTTGCCTTGCCTGTCATTACTCCCTTCATTTTCCTTGTGAATATTTGGTTTGGAAAAGCAGGGAGGACGCGTCGATCCCAGTGGTTTTAATGATATGGGAGCACTGTTATGAACGACAATGAGCCGAAACGCCACTGAAAAACAGAGGAAGTGATGCATGATGATATTTTCTGCAACTCCAGAAGAAGAGAAAAAAAAAACATTGTCATGTGGTCAATGATCCAGTTTGGTTATGCCCATGTTTTGGTTGATTGACACCATCATATTAAGAGCCTGATTGGATGGTTATTGCTTCATGTGCATCAAACAGAGCTTCCAGTATAGTTTTTGCAATCATGCTGGCATCAAATGTGTTCAACAAACTTTTTCAAGAAAGAAAAGCATGTTAAAAGTCATGTTAAATAAATATTTGTAAAATGCATTCATATTTTGCTTGTATACTCTAAAGAAAACTAAAGTATTGTGACCCATGAGTTTTATCCTTTTTTTATTATACACCGCAAAAAAATTTATAAATATTTTTTACATACAAAGGTGTTTTTGGTTTATTTATGGTTATGAATTGCGTTATAGGATCTTGATCTTTGCTCTGTTGACTTTGGCCCTAACTCATGTTATTTCCTTTTTTAGAATAGAGAGAGAGATAGGGTTCCAAACACAGTGTCTAGCCCAGATCAAGATTGCTCCCCTTAGATTGATGTTGATATCGGGTTTAATAGTGTGGAGTTGGGGTGGTGGAGGGATGCTGAAGTTGAGAGAAAACAGAGGTACGATGGGTTTGACTTTTTAAAAAAATATTTATACTTATGTATATATATATATATATATATATATATATATATATATATATATATATATATATATATATATATATATATATATATATATATGTGTGTGTGTCAGAATTATTATATAGATTACTATAAGTCAGAATTATTATATAATATAATATTTTAACAGCGAAGCAGTGGCTCAGTAGGTAGTGCTGTTGCCTCACAGCAAGAAGGTCGCTGGGTCGTGGGTTTGATCCTCGACTCAGTTGGCGTTTCTGTGTGCAGTTTGCATGTTCTCCTTGCATTCGCGCGGGTTTCCTCCGGGTCCCTCCGGTTTCCCCACAGTACAAAGACATGGGGTACAGGTGAATTGGGTAGGCTAAATTGTCCGTAGTGTATGATTGTGTGTGTGTAAATGAGTTTTTGTGTGTATGCTTCCCAGAGATGGGTTGTGGCTGGAAGGGCAGCCGCTGCGTAAAAACGTGCTGGATAAGTTGGCGGTTCATATCGCTGTGGCGACTCTGGATTAATAAAGGGACTAAGCCGACAAGAAAATGAATGAATGAACGAATGAATAATTTTGATTATAATATCATTTTGACTGATAATATTTATTCTTCTGGAGAAAGTCTTATTTGTTTTATTTCGGCTAGATTATAAATATATAATATATATATAATATAATATATATAATATATATATATATAATATATAATATAATATATAAATATATTAAAGCAGTTTAAAATTTTTTTAACCATTTTAAGAACAAAATTTTTAGCGCCTTTGAGCTAAATTTTTTTGATAGTCTACAGACCAAACCATCATTACACAATAACTTGCCTCATTATCCTTACCTGCCTAGTTAACCTAATTAACCTAGTTAAGCATTTAAATGGCACTTTAAGCTGTATAGAAGTGTCTTGAAAAAGATCTAGTAAAATATTATTTACTTTCATCATGGCAAAGATAAGATAAAATAGTCACAAAATACAGAAAACTGATAATAAACTGATTTTTTTTACAGTGTTCATTCTTTGTAAAGTTGCACCAAATAGAATGACAAATTTACATAGCATTGTATTGCTATAAAAGGTCAAATGATCTAATATTTACATTATTATCATTAACCGGTGCTCCATGATATTACTTTTCATGGATTGTTAATATTACCAGTTTTGTTTTTTTTATCTTCAAATTTTAAAGCAAATTGGATTGTTTTTTCAAACAATCAAACAAGCAATCAATCAAATAAATAAAATATATTAATAAAATCAACATTCTTTATATAGTCAACAGTCGTAGCCCTATATACATTTCTGGAGATTGCGACTTATGTAGCCAGAAGTACGTATGGCTGAATTTGTCTTTAAAACAAATGCTACAGGGCGGTATGACGTCGCTACTTTTCGCGCTTACCTCTGTATGGATGGCCTTTCCTCTGTTACCAGTTTACCCAGTTAGCTCGCCAGACAGACTTGATATGCAGAGAGGAGTTGACCACGACAACAGGTTTCGAGTCTGGTGAAGAATGGTTCCGAAAAGCGGGCAAAAAACAGAAGCCCAAATATAAAACAAACAAGTGAATAAGAGGGTGAGAATGTGGTAAAATCTAAAAATGTGGTAAAAATCAAAGGGCTTTTCTTTATCTGGATTGCTTTTTAAATCTGTTGCTTGGGTTTAGAGAAGTGGGTGTGTGCTAGTCAATAGGTGCTTTTGAAAACATTATTGGTTGGGTTTAGGGAAGGAGGAGGGTGGGTCAGTCGATCGTTCATTCAGTCAGTCAGTGGCCTCTGGTGGATTTACGTGAGAACAGCAGGCACGAATGGCACCTGCAAGAGAAATTTGACATCTGAAAAAAGGAACACAGTGGCCTCTGGTGGTACCGACTGAGATGTATTTAGCACTTTCCAGAAATGTATATAGCGGTATGTTTTCAGAACAAGCCTGGGTTGCATAAAACAACACACACACCATTATTAAAAAAAATACACACACACACATATATATATATATATATATATATATATATATATATATATATATATATATATATATATATATATATATCAAAATTTGTATCTGTTAACATGTAATGCTATACAAACAAAAAAGTTCAAACTATTTTATTTTTACTAAACATAAACTGATGCATGCAAAAATATATTGCTCATAGCTGGTTCATGTTAGATAATGCATTAGGCAAGTGCGACTATTATAAATTGTTACCATTTTTCCTGTGAACTGTATTTAATAAAGCTTTTTTTATTATGATGCCCTGATGCAACCTTGCTGATATTTTTCACTTTACCCCTGTTAAATTTTAATTTCAACGTGTCACTATATGCATGCATAAAGCAATAAGTTTTGCACGCAACACTGAATAAAAGCCTCGCTGTCAACCCAGCATACTCTCCGACACACACACGCACACACATTATTAATGCTCTAGCTTTTCCTCTCACCCACAAACACCTGAAGAACAGAGTCGTGTTGAAGCACGCTAGTGCATTTAATTAAGACAAGAGCCTCTTGCCATGCAGATTAATTCCATCACAGCAGAATTGTCTTCTTAAAAGCTGTTGTTAAGTCGCTGCGAGTTTCAGACTTTGAATGAATTTCCGCGCACAGCACTAAAGCGGCTTTTTTCAGGTCTGCCCGTTTGATCGAATGCTGTACAATGGCTTTGATGAATAGGGTGAAAAGGTCAAAGCTAAGTGTTTGTTATTGGATTCGTTATACTCATTCATTTTGGTTTAGCCCCAGTGACCGCAGCTATCGGTTATTGGTCGTTTAGCAGATGTTTTCTCATCCAAAGCAGCTTACGATTCACTTTCCATGGGACGGTCTCCCTGGAGCTGTACATGAGGTTAAGTGCCTTGCTAAAGGTATAATGATGATACAAGATCTTAAGTCGTTGATCACGTTTTCACCTTTGAAGTCAATGTGATGTTAAAATTGATGCCATTGAATTTCTTAATGCATGTTTCTGGGCTTATTGTTGATGATTTCAAAGTAATCCTTTAAATCAATAACATTACATTTCATGTCAGCCTCTTTTTTTCTCTCTCTCTCATTCGGTCACCTTTACCATTTTTGTGCTTGGGGTCCTTGCCACTGCTTGCTTCTTTATACTTTTAGACAGTTTTTATTAATGTGTGAAATGTGAACAGCTTGTAGCAAAGCTTCATAACTTAATTTACATTTAACAGAGTAATTTTAGTTACCATAAGGATACTTGAGCGAGTTGTTCAAACGTGATTACATTGCTATCCTCAGATGATTTCTTAACTGCTGTTTTAAAGAAATTTCATGATAATTCCTAATTTAATTTACTTGCTAATTCATATGTTTTATGGCCTCATTTGTACATTTTAATATGATTTGCTTATTCCCCAATGAGGATTGGGTTTAGTTGTGAAGTTTGGCGTCATGCCTCCATTTCAAACTTTTCAAGTTTATACGATTTTAATCTTATAACAAATTGAACAATTTTTATATTATGAATTTATTAGCTAAAATTAAATTAGCAAATTAGCTACTTTTGAGACAATATGTAAAATAGTTATATTTATTGTAAGATTGAGTTGGTTTATTCTGTAATTAAGTGGAAATAGAGCAACAATTATGTAGATATCTATTGAAATGTTGAGTGACTGTCGCCACATTAAAAAAAAAGACTATAGTGATTATTCATTATCACAAAAAGAAGAGTAAGGAACATCAAAGAAATTGTATAAGTGGAAAACCTGCCATTTTGGTCATAATTTGTATGAGACCAGATGAATAAAACAGAAAAGAGCAATATCTCATGAAACTACAATGAAATCACTTTTGCATTCACGAGTCACCCGCTATACATAAAAGTCAAGCAATCATTCTTTAAATATTATTATGGGATTTGTAGAAACTGGCAGTTTTGGGCATGATAGTGATTGAGCTGTCACTACAAGAGACCCTATTGCATTACACAACTCAAAAAAGGTTGATCTGTTGACTGCTCCCAAGTATGAGAGTCTTTTCTTGTCATAAATAGTTGGAAATCACTCCTACATCTCCTTTGGCTAAACTTAATAAAATAAAAATCACAGTAGGAGCTTAGTGATATGACAATGCATAAATGTGCATTAAACACATATACTCAGCAGTCTACAGTCATTGTTTTTTGTCTGATTACAAACATACTCTGCAGTTTAACAGACCTTATGCCTTTCAGGGTGGTGCTGAATAAATTTATAATCTGTATATCCTGCCTTTTGTCAAAACTCATTAAAAAAAAACATAACACATTTTGCACAAATCTGTAATTGAAAGCAGACTTCTATTTACTTTCCTGTTTATTACTGTATAGCTGCTTCAAAACAGTGTATAACATGCACTATAAATACTAAAGGTTGCATAAACACTAGTCCCAACCTGTTCCCAGTAAATCAAATCAATCGCTACACTTCTTTCCCCACCAGTACAATGTCATATATTGGAGGCAAAATGGCTTGCAAATGCTTTTCCATGTTGACTGTAAATGTAAATCCTCAGCTTGCGAGTTTGGAAAGAACTGTGACCTTTAGAAACCCTCAGAAAAGCTGTGACTATATGAGAACGATTGCATCAAATCAACATTGCATCAAACCGAAGCTCCCGTTTTTGATGGAGATGAAGAGGATGAAGACTGGGGTTAGTGGGGAAACTCCCTGACTTTTACCAACTATCTCTCTCTTGGTGAATAAAACATGAGTATGGCGACATATACAGAGGTTATGTAACTCACTCCCTCTCCCAGTTAAGCTCTCCCTCCATCACTCCCTCGCTCCCTCGCTCTCATCTTCTCTCTCTCTCTCTCGTTTTTTGCTTTCACCTGCATCCCACTGTTTTAATTATTCTGTGGGAGGGCTACTTGACTGCAGAGAGAGACGTTCCTGTGTTGCACGGCAGCTTGAAAACACGTTTGTAGTGCAAATTTAGTTCAATACCTTTTCCTGAATAATCGTTGTGAATTGATGAATCATTCGTAACTGAAGATGCCTCATTGTTAAAAGCAGAATTGTCTTTGAAAGATGGCCGCCACTACTGGCAAGCTAATGAGATTTTAAGCTGGAGTCATGAAAACTTTAAGAATTGTTAATACATTTTAAATGCCAGTTGTTTCAACTGAAGTGGAAACTGAAGTCAGAAGCAAGTGAGCTATACCGTATGTCCATAACTGCAGCCGAGATATGTGTTAATAAAATATAGGCTAAATCAACAAAAGACAAAAGAGACTGATTATTTATAGATGTGTTTTGTGAGTTTAACATAATTGAAAGCAGACAAGAATTAAAATTAACCTTTTAACTTTTGTAATGTTTATTTCACTAAAGAAAAGTCACAGTAAGAGCTGTGTGATATGACATGCTACATAAACGTGAATTAAATATGATCAACATGTTCTTGTTGTCTCATTACAAAAATGTTTTCAAATTTTGTAAATTACACAGTATAACTGTAATATAAACTGAGTTTTACTGAAGGACAGTTAAGCAGTATGTTACTGTATTATAAAGCTGTATTGTGAAAATGGCTGTATGTTTTACAGTAAATATATTTAATGCTGTAAATGCATATACAGCAAGATAAATGGTGCTGTATATGTAATACAGTATTTTTGCTGTAATTAACTTACAGTAAGTTACTGGCAAACCGCTGCCAGTACATTAAAAAAAAAAAAACTGGATGAACACAAAATCTTTTTGAACACAAAGATCTACTCAATTTAATGCAACTGAGTTGGTCCAATATGATTTTATCACATAAAAGTAAATGTGTCGTACATTTCAAAGTCTCTTAGTTTTATTGAAAATTATCCTAAATAAACTAAAAGAGCCATTTTTTAGGAGTTACAGTTGATTGAGACTGATCTCAGAACTAATTTTAGGAGTTATTGCCTGACTGAGCAAAGCAGCAAACTGCATTTTTGCTAATTAAGCAGCCAAAACCCAAAGCATAGGTGTTTCTGCTAGGTGGTAATCTCCAAACTCAAAGCCTTACATAAAAAATCTTTGAGATCTTCAAACTAAAGTGAAGATCAAACTCTAACAAGTCTTTCTATTAACTTTACTTTTACTGACAACATTTCCCTCTCTTAATTCAATCCCACACAAAGCATGCTGGGAACTACAAATCCCCCAACCAGGTAGTTAGACCAACACAATTCTTTCATGTTGATCAAATACAAAATGCTTAGGTTAACGTTATGGTTTACTAATTAAAGTAGACTGAACATAAAGCAAATAAATTGGCCAAAGAAATGATAAGAATTGTGATGTTTCAGCTCATTTTAAACGGGTAGTTTGAACAAGCAGCAGTAATCTTTTTTTTTTTTTTTTTTTTTACTGTAAGTTACTGTAGAGGAAATCAATAACAATGTAGATAATTTAAAAAATACCATTGTTGCAATCTCACTAGGAAAAATTGTGACCAATCAAATGCATATCCTGGGTCATGCATATTGATGATCCTGTATGTATCGTGACAGTTGGTGGCTTGTTAAAAATTAGATTTCTTTGTCACTCATCATAGGATTTACAAGAGAATAAGGAAACCATGGTGTTTAAGGCTCACAGAACGTAACATTGGTGTATTAAACTCCTGTTATTCAGCTATGCCTTTACATCCAGATTTTAATTCTATTGCCTTTAAGATAAATTCTGAGATGCTCGTAAGAAATGTCTTGGAGTTCTTGAAAAAAAAAAATTAAGATCTTAATTTGTGCTTATTATTTTTATGGGTACAATTAAAGTATAAAATCATTACAGCTATATTTTAACCAAATCTTTTTTTTGGCCAATTTTAAAGTAACCAAGTTTTTCCAAGTGTTTTTTTTTTTTTAAATAAAGTGCATAGGATGTTAATGACATTAACCATCGAAAAGATTATTAGACAGCTAATAAGGTATGGATGACAAGAAAGACATAAAACTCCATTAGGCAAAAGCTGTAGACAACCCATAGTATTTCCATCAGGAAGACAACCATCTAACAAGCAAATATGCTAGTTTAAATAACTAAAACATTGTAGCTATACAGTTTATATTACATGCTGCATATCTTTAATGTTTAATATCTGAAAAGACAATATTTTATTAGATACTGCATCTTAGCCTTTTGCTCTGCAGCTATTGAAGTCATTTAAGTTAACAGTCTTTTCAACTATATTAATTCTTCTAAAGTTTCGTCTAAAGAACAAGCTTGAGGAGGGGGAAAGATAAAAACATTCCTATAAAAATGTGTTCTTAATATTATTAACAATATTCTAAAATCAAAAACGAGGGAAATTGGAAGAAGGCTTTGTGAATCTGTCCCCTTTGTGAGCCTGGACCAATATGAAAACAAACTGGATCATGTATTCATTTAAAATGTTTGATCAGGCTGGATTACAAAAAAGAAACGCAGCCATTGAACAGCAGAGACAACAAACATTTCCTGTTTAATGAGAAATGCATGTTAACAGAGTTCAAGTGTGTTTACATGGACACTTTTTAACCTTATTATGCTGGCAATGCATGCTATCACATGTACTGGTTAACACATATTATTGAGATAAGTTCCTAAATTGCTAAATCATAATGCAATTGACAACGCTCATTACCTAGATTTCATACAGTAAACACCTTTTTCTGCAGATTTAAATGCATGCACCTAATAATGTGACAGAAAAGGAGTTATTCACATGGGTTTAAACACAGTATTCAGCCAGAATGAGTAATTCACAGAAGGGAGTTCAAATATATTGCATGTACTGACTCCTGTTTGATTGAAGAACATTTAAGCATCCTGCACCTGTAGAACTGCAAGTTTGGAATTTCCTTTGTGTATGTGTGTGTGTGTGTGTGTGTGTGTGTGTGTGTGTGTGTGGTTGGGGGGGGGGGGGGGGGGGGTGCTTGATTTGATATGAAAACTTGCTTAGCATATGGAATATTAAAATACCAAATTTTTCATGTAAACATAATTTTCTTGGGTTACTGGTTTCAGTGTACTGTAAATTACATAATCATGTTTAATCAGGTACCTTGATGTTTGGTCGTTTTCAGCACATTGGTGTATGTGAAGACATTTTTTATATATATTGTTACTTGTGAGTACAACACCTCTGTCCAGATCTTTGTGTTCCAGCTCTTGGTTTTGATATTGTTTACTGTTGTTTTTCTTGCCGTCGTGGTTTAGCATGTTAGGCTCTGAATATATGAATCAAATCATGGCTAAGAGCAGTCATTTACCAGGCTCTCCTGCAACAGTATTCAATTATTCTTTCCCTACAAAATGATTAGATTCTCTTGTCTGCTTGTAAATCTGTAGTGGTGAAAAACAACAACAACAACATCAACTATGTGATTGTTTTGGTGTCATGTTGAGGGAGCTACTTTGAAACTATAGCATTTCTAACCACAAATGATCCAGTGATTTAAGTACAATACACTCAATGCAAGTTATTAAGAAAAAGTAGATAAGGGCACCGTGTACAATTTTTTTTTATAAAAAAAGTATATTTATCTCATACTAAACCAATGCCAAGCCATACAAAAACATTATGTGATAAATACCTATATTTAGGTTATGATTTTTAATAATTTTAAGCTTTCTCTTTAAGTAATTTACCTCACAAATGCCTTTAGCAATTCTGCAGTGATCTAAATCATGATATGCCATCAACCATTTCAACAGATTCCATGAGAATGAGTTTGAGTCCATTCATTCAGGTGCCATTTACAATACACTCTCAGAGCTGTCACTGGGGTGCTACCTTTTTTAAAAGGTACACAGTTATACCTAAAAGGTTCTTATTAACACCACAATGGTACATATTACCTAAAAAGTACAAATGTTTATCTTTGGATGTTTTAGGTATTGATATATCTTTTTGAAGTACCAGTATGAAGTACAAATGTCTTCCTTTTATGAGGGTACAACCTAAGTGACAGTTCGTGTACCTTTATTTCTGAGAGTGTGTGTTTTTGTTTTGCTTTTTTATGACACAAATGTAAATACTGCTCAACCAGACTGCCATTTTTATTGCATTTTGAAAAACAACTTCTATCCACTCCACACAGCCTAATGCATGATGCTCACTTGACATGCACATATTTTTCCAGCATCTGTACTTGTAGTCTACCACTCGTGTCATATGTTAGTGGCTTAACAAATCAGGGAATGATATACAATAATCCAGAAGCCAATTAAAAAATGATTATGGAAAACGATGCTTCCATTTTCAAAACTTGCCTTTCATTCAATATGTACTGTATTGAAACAGAGCACATAGTTTCCAAATGATAGCGGTTGATGATTTTTCGTTGATCAAAGTTTAGTGTAGTGTAGTGTGGATGCCAGCCATAACCCTAACAAAGCATTTAAAAACTATTTATAGTGCATTCATGAACAAATATTTGATATGACTTCAGAAGACCTAGGCTTTACACGCCAACGATAAAGCCAAAGAAGGAGAAGATTCTCATTTTGAAAGAGATGCACATCACTACAATTTTTTCAAAATGATTCGAGTTTAAATGGTCAAAAATGCTATCCTACATATGTTAAGCCAGTATTTGGAGCTGTAGCCTTGTAAGTAAACAGGACTTGTAGAAAAGTAATGATGTGGCATCCATGTATAATGTTTCCTTTGTGTAAGATCACTTTTGATTGTAATGTTAAGTAAATCTAAAATCTAAAAATCTAAAAGATTAGGAAACACTACCACAACAGCAACAACACTACCATGAACTCCACCATCGCGGATTTACTTAAAAAATGACTGTGGCCTGTGAAAAAACATAGGCCTACATGTTTGGTTGTGTGGGCCGTGGTTAAAAAAAAAAAGGTTGAAAACCACTGCCTTAGAATATTGCAAGAGTCAAACCGATTGACTAAAATCAGACAAAACCAAAGCTTCTGAAAAAGAGAGGCTGAATGAGATTACTGCCTCAGTTTAGAGTACTTGACTACAAAACTGCACTGTAAGTTTGTTTGCTTCAGACTCTTGAAAAAAGCAATGGGTCATCTAGATGCATTCAGTGGTCAGTTCAGTTATTACTCCTTGTGGTACTTTTATTTATTAAGAGTATTTATTTTGAGGTGTTTCCATTCTAATACCATGCAATTAGCTAAAAAATGCAGTAAAGATGATGTTAACTTTGACTTTTCACCTGCTGTTTTATGCATCCTGTAAATCAGATGTGAAAGGAAAAAAGAAGTCAGAATTGCAAGATATAAACAAAATTGCAAGAATCCTAGCTCTCTATCTACACTGTAAAACGTTTACATAAATTAGCAGTGTTTGGTTTTTACGTAAATGAACAGTTTCTCCATTTATGTATGCTTTTGAATTGCATTATGGGATCTTGATCTTTTCTCCAACAACTTTTAACCTTGAAAAGTACAAAAAAAAATACAGTACAAAAACATTGCCAGTACATTTTCTATTATTTTACAGACTAATTTCTCTATGCAGTATTTATTATACATAATATTAATATTAACTATTAAATATCAACTGTTAAAATGTCAATAAATCACTTTATCTTTTTTACTATCTATCCATCCATCAGTCTGTCTGTCTGTCTGTCTGTCTGTCTATCTATCTATCTATCTATCCATCCATCCATCCATCCATCAAAAACGGCCAATACTCAAATTATTACTGTAAGTAAAACTTTTTGGAAATAGCTATGTAGTTAGTCTTAATTGCTTAGACCTGTCTGTCTGTCTGTCTGTCTGTCAAAAACAGCCAATACTCAAACTATTACTAGAATTTAAAACTTTTAGAAAAACCTATGTAGTCAGTCTTAATTGCTTAGCTTTAGTTAACTAATCCCAAACACTGCTATTATGTAATAATCTTAAAATAAAAAGACTTATACACAGACTCTTATATAGCAATAATAATACCTTTTTTATTAGAAACCACAATTTTAAAGCTTTCAAAGAGCATCTTGTGCTAGAACAAGAACAGTCTGTACTAATGAGTTCACTTGTTAACCTTTTCGTTTGATTCATCAATTATCATCACGCTTTCTTGCCATTCTTTTGTATATGCTTTTGAATTTGTTCTCAAACCTTCAGACCTCAGTCTACAGTACATTCTTGCTTCTGCAAGTTAGAGTGCTTTGCGTCATGGATTGAGATATTATCATGCCAGCTATCAGACTTGACACCATACCTGGCACAACTTACCCATGAAGTGCTCAGGGGCGAAGCTAAATAACAAATATCTAGCAACAAGACAAAGAAAAACAGCAAATCAGCTGAGCTGTAGTAAATCATTTTCAACAGCATATGAGCAGCGGTGTGTCTGCCGTCATGCTTTAAACCCTGTTTGGCTTCTGATTGCTTTTGTACAGTACTTGCTTCTTGTTTTCAAAGCCATAGTTGCACATATATCAGTGAATATTCAGGAAACGTTTTAATGCCTGTGAGCCGTGTAAACCCTCAAGGCCTGTGATGAAAAAAAAAAAAAAAAGAAAACAGAAGACAGGAGCGTTTGGAACGTCATGAAAGAAAGAGTAAAAGAAAAAAGAAAACAATTCGGTTTGTTGGGAATGTGCTTGGCACTTCAGCCAAATACTGCCTTGTGTGACACCTACCGAGAAATTATGCCTGGGGAAAGAAACACTGCCAAATCTGTGCAGAAAAAAATGTATATGAAAAAAAAGAGAAGAAAAAACTTGGTAAGATGCCATGCCATGCCTTCCACCAAACAAAAATGTGAACAAACATTAGATTTTAATCAGATTTGGAGAACGGTGAAGCTTCGACGTTGGCCGGCTTATTTCGCAAACAGCGCGTCAAGTGACTGAACGAAGAGAGAATGTGTTTGTTTGGTATTTCACAAGATATTAGCATACTAACTGCAGAGCTGCCAGCGGGGAGACTACCCAGACATCTCTGCCACTGAATAATGAATATTTTGTTAAATGTGTATGTGTAGTTTATTTGTATGCATATCTCAGGACGTATTCCTCTCCAGCAGCTCCGGTGCCTTAGTCAAAGCCCCATCTCAATTAGCATCTTCAGGTTTACTCTCACACTGTAGCAAATATCATCTGCTAGGCTTCTGTTTGCTTGGAAATGGGATTTCATTTCATTTGATGGTCTCTCATCTTTTCTGTTTTCAATCTGAGATGCTGTGACCTATTGGTGCCTGCTTAAAAGAGCAATTGAGATTATAATGCTGGAGGGTTTATAGTTTAAGCTTCTTTTATACTTGTGGAGTGTTTTGTTTAGATGCAGCATACTGTAACATTATACAGTGTTTGCGTTTTTTTTTTTTTTTTTGACATTAAAGCTGCTTGACCAAGAAAGTTAAAATATTTATACTGCTTTAAACAATATTCCAGATTCAGAACAAGTTAAATCAACAGCACTTGTGGTATAATGTTGATTATCGCAGAATGCAATTGTTTTTTATTATTCTTTCCAATAGCCTTCAATGACAGTTCATGTTTTTACTAAGGCTGTTTATTATTTTTATATTTTTAATATTTCTATTTATTATTTGCAATAAATTTGTTAGTGTCATGTGATTGTCATGCACATTTTGTTAGGGAAACATGGTTGTGTTTTGAGTACTAAATCTCCTCCCATTGCTTTTTCTAGCAGCAGTGTAATAGTACAACAGGCTAACACATTTTCATCAATATGTACCAAATTTAGTCAAGCTCTTGTCAATTCAAGATCGTAGCAATAACCACATATATAGATTGAAATTAAAAGCTCTTTACAATCCACTGCAAACACACATTCAGATTTGGCTTCATTCTTCTATTGAACACCCACATCTTACAACCCAGTCAATTCCAGACAGATAAATTAAATAGTTTGTGAATTTAGTTTCATGTTCTATGCTTTAACCCAGCACTTTGAGAGAATGGTGATCGAATACACTAAAGTTATACACTGAAATTAAAGGAAAGAGCTTAGACGAATGGCAAAAAAGTGACATTTAAAAACACATAAAAACCATTCAGCCAAGAAAGTGACAAATGAAACATAACTGGGGCTTTAAGAAATGAAATGAGATCCTAACTTATATATGCAAGGTTTAGCTTGAGACCTGCAAAGGGATCCTTTTTTAAAATGGATAGTTTCTTTCTTCTGTTAAGCCTGTACATTATTTTTCACAGTATTTGTTTTTCATACTATGCAGGTCAAAAATTATAGATTTTTTAGCTTTCTTCAAAATACCATCGTTGGTGTTCAATAGAAGAAAGAAACTCATAAAGCTTTGGAACCACATGAGGACAAGTAAAACGTTTCACCTGGTCAAGTTCACCACACTGCAAAACCCAATAAGGTAACTCGAACCATTTTAGGAAACCGATTTAAGTTCAAAAACTAATCCTGAACCTAATCCATTTGAGTAAACGAAGCAATTTGAGATGAGTAAAGCCCAATAAATGAAGAGAACTCAAACAAACCATTTGAAACAAAGAATCTCTCCAAGTTGAGTTGACTCACGTTTTCAAGGCATCTGGTAAACTTTAGTTTGTTTAATCAAGTGAAATTTTTTACGGTGTAAATTCTGAGTACATTTTCATTTTTGGGTGCCTTTAACCAGGTCTGTTCAGATGGATTGACCCGTTACTAGCTTTCTAATAGTGTTAAACCACTATTTATTATTTTGGTGACCTTCAACAACCGTGGCCATACATTTTCATTACCCTCTGCTTTTGATTTTGTCACCTGAACGGTGACACTCTGATTAATGGGTGGTGTTTTTCATTCACTTAAAATTACCCCGTGTGACTTCTGTTAAGCCTTTCATTTCCTTGCTTTTACTTAAAAACCAGCTGTGAACACATGTTTGGCATTTGGGCGCATTGATTTCAAACACATCAAGTTGTAATTAATTGTGGCATCGATTGACTGGACTCCGGCTTTTCAGGAGTGAGATTGATCCAGGTCAATCACAGCGATGGGTGTTTTTGTGTGAGTCACATTTAAACTGAAAGCCCCCTGTGGGTGTGTATTAAGGTAGAGCGTTCTACATTAGGCTTCTCCAAATCCCTTTCATCTTCAAAATGTAGTCCCATTAAATCATATGCATACATGGGTGAGTCGACCAAAGTAATCAACATGCAGCGATTGGTTTTCTCATCTGAGCCTCACGCTGCACATCAAAGCCTTCAGGACTCACTACAATGAGCTTTTTGATCTCACCACTCAAATTTAGAGCCCTCGTGTGCGAGTTCATGTCCCCTTGTGTGCCCATGAAGGTAAAACTCGTATGCACATACACAAGCACACGCATTTGTTTAACATTGAGATGCATTTTTTTACTTAACCTCTGAAAGTTAATAAGACCTTGTTTACTTAAACAGCCATATGCATGGTTAATCAGTTCTCACTGTTGTTACAAAGACAAATTCTGTATCAGTTGACTTTAAAATATATAAGCTATACCTCCTCCACAACTGTCTGTCAAAGAGAACAACTTAAAGGACAGACGAATGGATTGATGAATGGACAAACTGAGTTACAATTGTATGGATAGTTAGTAGAAAAATTGGATAAATGAATGAATGAATGAATGAATGAATGAATGAATGAATGAATGAATGAATGAATGAATGAATGAACAGACTGAAAAGTTGAAAATGAACAGAATGAACAAATGAGTGAACAAATAAATGAACGAACATATGAACAAATGAACGAACGAACGAACGAACGAAGGAATGAATGAGGGTATGGATGGATCTATGCATGGATGGACAGATGGAAGGATGGCCGACTGGATTGACAGATGAAGATTGGATAGATGGATGTACTGACAGATGGAAGGATGGACGGATAGATGGATGGACAGACGGACAGATGGATGGATGGATGGATGGATGGATGGAGGAATGGATAGATTAATAGAAGGAAGGACAGATGGATGGATGGAGGACTGGATGGATTGACAGGTGGAAGGATGGATGTATGGATGGATGAATGAACAAACGGATGGATTGACAAATAGATAGACAACCGGATGGATGGATACATCTATTGTCCATCTATCCATCAGTTCTTCTGTCAATCCATCTGTCTGTTTATCCATCCACCTGTCCTTCCATATATCCATCTATTCATACATCTATCTGTCAATCCATCCGTCTGTTCATCCCTCCATACATCCATTCATCTGTCTGTCCTTCCTTTCATCTGTCAATCCATTGAATGATTGAATAGGGTATGAATAGATGGATGTACGCATGGATGGACAGATGGATGAAAGGATGGACAGACAGACAGATGGAAGGACGAACAGAAGGATGGATGAATTGACGGATGAATGGATGTATGGATGGATAGAGGGACAGAAAAATGGATTAACAGATGGATAGATGGTCAGATAGACAAATGGATGGATGGATCACATGCTCAGCTGTCAGCATAAATTGGCTTTTTTTCTTTCATCCTTCCATCTGTCAATCCTTCGGTCCATCCCTTCGTTCATCCATCCATCTGTGCATCCATCCATCCATCTATCCATCCATCCATCCATCCATTCATGAATGGGACAATTGCACTGATCAACACAATTGTTATGAGGATTATATTCAATAGAGTCCTAATATGCAATCATTTCTATGTGATAGTACAAGGTTGTCCATTCAAGTACCTCCTTTACAACAACTGTGAAATAACTGAAATATAATATATGATTTTGTCAAGCACTGGTAAATATAAATAAAGTCTGTAGCAATGATGGCATAATAGCCTGACTAAAAACCAAAGAATCTCTTCACAATCCACTGCAAACTCGCATTCAGATTTGACTTCATTCTACTATTGAACACCCACATCTCACAACCCAGTCAATGCCTGGCAGGTGAAATGAAATAGGTTGCAAATGCAGTTACATGTTGACTTCTAACCCAGCACTTTGAAAAAAAAAGGTGAGTGAATATACCCAAGTTGTTCAATGAAATTTTATATGGAGGTATTTTATGAAGGTATATACTAAAGATGACATTTAAACTTGAGAATTATCAAGACATTGAAGACTATCCAGCCAAGGTGACAAATAAAACATAACAGGGGCTTATAGAAGAGAAATAAGAACAAGGTTGTCGTTGTATTATACTGGCTTAATATGAAGCAATCTACAGCTATTGATCAATTGATTTCATTTTCAATTTCTTTTTTAAATAGCATGCATGCATACATACATACATACATACATACATACATACATACATACATACATACATACATACATACATACATACATACATACATACATACATACATACATACAAACAATCAAGCCTGGAATTATGCATACCCCAGGCAAATTCTGACTTAGTCACTTTTATTCATCCTGCAATTTGATTGATTGATTGATTGATTGATTGATTGATTGATTATGAATCAGAGATATTCTCTCAAAAGATATACTCTCAAAAGATAAGAATGAACAAGAGGCATACATGTAGGAAAAAAAATTCTCAGTTTTTACTTACATTTATGAAACTATTCATACCTTTCTGAATAATAAATAGAAAAGGCTTTATTGGCTATTACAGCAATCAAACGTTTGCTATAATTGCAGACCAGGATGTCCACTGGTGTTTTTTCCCCATTCACCTTGACCAACCAACTCTTTCTGGATGGCGGGTCTTCTTGATATTCCTTTGATATTTAGCTACCGCCATAAATTCTCAATTGAATTTAGGTCTGGACTCTGGCTGGGCCACTGCAAAACATTAACATTTTTGACTGCTAATCATTTCTTCAACCCATTTGCTGTTTGCTTTTGGTCATTGTTATGCTAAAATGTCCACTGATGCCCAAGGTCAAGTTCCTCTGCAGACTGCCTGACGTTGTTGTTGAGAAATTTGATTTATTGCTTCTTTTTTATGGTGCCATTTAGTGTGATTACGTTCCCTGGTTCCACTGGCTGAAAAACACCCCTCAAAAACATTAGGGTCCCACAAACAGTGGTCCCTCGTTATTCACAGGAGTTACATTATAAAAAATACCCACAATAGGTGAAAGTATTCAGCTTTAATTTTTTACAGTTATTGGGTTTTAAGGTTATAAATCCCTCACTACACACTTTATACACTTTTCTCAGACAGGCATTAATATTTTCATGGTTTTCTCTTTTGCTTAAACATTCTCAAAGCTCAAACCTTCATAGAAAAATAAGTCCAGTATTATAGAATGAAACCAAAGATCAAAGCCATTTGATCTTCATTTATTTTTTCCATAAAGGCACCCTACAGCTGCATAACTTCTACCTTTCTTGATATGTCCAGAAGTTCAACTTTTTGTGCGATGGTTAGCATCTTCCTCTATCTTTTGGGTGCTATCACAGGTGCCTTTGATGGGCAGAACGTTTAGTCAACATTGTGAGGAGAAAACTTGCAAACACACAGTACAGCACAGAGTCACACTGCTAGCGATTAAAGATTTGTGTAAATTTGGTAAGCTGAATGCATTCTGTACTGTACAGGAGACACGGCACAGAGGAGATTGATTGACAATGGTCTACAGCCAGTCAGGATGCAGAACATAATGCGCAGTAAAAAAAAAAAAACATGTCAAATTGCACTAAAAAAATCTGGGAAACTGCCACAAAAAGTGAATCACGTTATAGTGAGGGACCATTGTATGTCACACATAAAAAAAGTGTCACACTCCGTGTGTTCCAAAATGTATTAAATATCTAATGAATCTGATGTACAATATTTACTTATTCATGACCTCAGGAGCTAGGGAGCAGATTGAGATGCATCTGAGGCCTTGTTCAGACCTGATATTAAGATGCATTTTTCTCTAAATCAATCTCATATCTTACATCTTTACCTAAAGTCAATTGTGTTATTAACTCCAACTCTCCTTCATTCATTCTCGCCATTCGACCAATTGTTTACCAATAATCAAATAAAATTGACTGATTGAAGTCGATGCTGAGCATTAAAAGGTACAGATAAAGATGAGCGCACACATATGA
Organism: Danio rerio; assembly: GCF_052040795.2. Classification (NCBI taxonomy): domain Eukaryota; kingdom Metazoa; phylum Chordata; class Actinopteri; order Cypriniformes; family Danionidae; genus Danio; species Danio rerio. Next base: position 19,892,598 of record NC_141024.2, read on the forward strand.
ATCGCATTGATTTATTACATAACTGTCATTGTGACATTTCACAATATCACTGTGTTTATACCTTTGATTCTCTCCAAAGGGCACTCAGATCCATCACCACAGCAACACCGTGCTAAAGGAAACCAACCTTTGCTACTTTGTTCTTTACCCATAATCCCTGGTATAGTAGCCCACGCAAGGTTTGACACAACTTTATAGGCAGACTGAACTTTTAGTGAGAAAATGAAAGCGATGTACCTGCATGTACAGGAAGGACTTCATGTTTAGAGCTTGTGTTTTTTCTTTACTGCGTCATTCAGCTTTTAGAGTCCAGCTGAGCTCTGCTTCTTTCTCAAAAGCGCTTCAGCTCATAACACTGGACCAGCTGTGCATTTATTTCACACACAAGTGAAGACTGTCTGATTTAAAAGCCAAACGCAGATGTGATTCAACTGTTTGAGTATCTTATTGATTCCAGAATTTCATAGTCTCGATTCCACGTCTCAGGAGAGAGCAAACGTGGAGTTAAAAAAAGAAAAAGCAAGTAAGCAGTGAAGTATAATCGTCCTGTTACTGATATTTTGTAGCATCCCCCTGTGGGTTGGTCAATAGCTGCTTTTCTATTGATTTCAGTCAGGCTAATGTTTGTATTTTATAATGCTGCTCTTATGGGAAAGCACCACCCGGGATTGACTAAAACATGAATTGCTTTTGGTATTTATAGTTCTTTCAACAATACAGAACATGGTAAAAAATATGTAGCTGAAGGCCTATCTGGAAAAACAGCGATTACATTAATAAACTGTGTTTAGTGCAAGCTGGCTTTTTTTCTTTGTCGCAAACACAGGGTTTTATGTTTCTTATAATATGTCTCATATATTTGTATTTGCGAGCCTTATCCGAGGATAATGGAAAACCAGACGCTCGCTTTGTGACTGCTGCTGAATTATGAGGCCTCTGAATTCATAACTTCAGCCCGATTTATTTCTCTGCTTGAGATGATCCCCACTTTTCTCACAAGAGATGTCTGGGTCATATTTCACTGACAAATAAAAAGGAAAAATAATCTGCATTATTTACATGACAGCTGAGCATATATGACGATTTATTTATAAAGTGACCAAAGACTTTTTGAACAGTATTGTAAATATTCACACATGCTCACAGACACTTCAGGTTTTCTATCCATATACTATTTCAATATATTAGCAGTGTGCTTGGGATTATCACACTAATAGTTAAAACCATTCCCTGTAAGGTGTTTAAATACATACCACCTTCGTGTATTTATTAAGAAATACTTTTTGTATATTTACAATAACAGTTGCACATTAAATTGATCAAAAGTTTGAGCAACCAATCAGTGTTTTTTGCTTTCTCTTTTTTCTTTCTCTTTTCTAATATTTAAAACATTACAATTTTATTAAATAAATACATATATTCAACCCGAAGATTGGAGGACAGACAGGGATTCGAAGAGCAGCATTTACAGTGGATCTGAGGATTTTCAGTCCATGATATTGTAGTGATATTACTGTAAACTTAGTAACATTTTCACTAAGGTATGCATTTAAAAACTGAAAGACTACTGCTGACGATACTAACTAACTTTGCCATCTGAATAAACATAAACAAAGAACACTGACTGGATGCTTACCAAATTCAGGACAGGACAATCAACATGATCTGGAACCATGTCTTTTTTTTTTTTAAACAAGAAGAGTGGCAAATCCAGATTTCACCATTTCCAGATTTGAAAAGCTCTCAGGTAAAAAAAAAAGTTCCTTACAAACATATTTTTTGTCGCAGACCACCATGTTAGCAGACCACTGTAATGCACAAGTGGGTCCAAATGCGAGCTGTGCTCTCATTGTGGGAAATTGAAAATAAAACTGTCGTTGCGGCACGTTTATAAACACAACACTGATGACCCATTTCTTCTTCTACTTGTTTAAATTATGGTTGGCAACACAATGTAGCGTCTCTCTGAACACTGTAACAGGTAAAAGGAGTCTTCGCAACTATATGCATATTAATGAAGTTGGATCTCGTTTCATAAAAGAGCAGGCTGATTGGTTCAAACTTTCTCATGAATTAATGAACAGATTTGCTGAAAACTCAATGACGTCACTTTGTACTGGCCAGTACAGACAGCCCCTCTCCATACTGGAATTTCTACAATGATCGCAGTGAAGTTGCTTCAAAATTTTGTTTTAAACTGGAAGAAGGAATTTGCTCTGAACAACCCAAAAACTCATATTCATACAAATTTGTACGAGGTCAGTCGTACGAAGTTGTACGATTTTAAAAAGAAGACGTGGCACCTAACCCCACGCCTAAACCCAACCATCATTGAGGGATGAGCAAATCGTACTAAAATGTACAAATTAGATTGTACGAGTTTGTACGAATTAGCCACTAAATGAAAAAGTTACGAATTGCCATGAGATTGTGTTGGTATTTCGTGATCCTTTAAATGTGTCCTTGCTACAGCACTGCTTTTAATTTAACTATGGCGTAATATTAATTAACTACATGATCCTACTATATGGTTAGGATTAGTGCTAGTAGCATGTAATTATGCATAATTAATGTTAATTACAATAGTAAGAACATGGGACTTTTGTTACCTTGTGCTCTCTCTTTTCTCCCTTGTCAGTCTTTCGTTCTCTCGTTCTCTGCATTCCTCCATCGTTCTCCAGCTTTGGTCAAACAGTAACTACAGCAGCAGGGAGCAGCGGTGATGGCGGTGTTGATGAAGGTCTTTTGGAAAGAGTTCGGCAGACACAGCCTCTGATTTACATGACAGGGGCTGTAAATGGCGCTCTAATTTGCATGCTGATGTATGTCCGGCAGCAGATATATGTCATCACCCTGCCAACATCTTCAGACTGCCTCAAAAAAAGAAAACTCTTGATGCAAGCATGCCTTAAAACTTTCCGCACAAATCCACTTTAAAGCAGACATATCATGAAAATCTGGCTTTTTCCATGTTTAAGAGCTATAATCGGGTTCCTGGTACATTTATCAGCCCAGAAAATGTGGAAAAGAAAAACCCAGTAACTTTGTTTCGATAAGCCTTTTTCCACTAAGATTTTATTCCCATGCAACATTATATATTACAGCCTTAAGCACACCAGAGCGTTTATGGTTTGTGCTTATCGCCAGAGTTTTACTAGACATTTTTCAACATTTATGGCTAAGCAACTTTGATGAACCGAGTGAACATGCAAAATCAATCCCTGGCATTAAATGGAGCTTAAAGAAAAACAGAAATACCCCAGTACACAAGGTGGCGCCGCACAATATTACACTTCTAACACTGGCTTATTACACAGTAGTAGTAATCACACTCATGCCTTTTCTTAGATTATCTTTTAACTTCCTTCAACAGAGCACACAAACACCTGGTCAAAAGGTTGCGAAAAAAGTTACAAACCATAAAAAGAGTGAAATGAAAATCACCATTGAATCCTATTTAATCTGCAATTCCTGTGCTTGGCCCGCCTGATCTCACAAAAAAATAAATAAATAAAATACAAATAAAATAAATAAAAAAAAAGTGATTATTTTACGTCTTGTCAGTTTAGTGGTTAATTTGTAGGAATTCATAAAATTTAGTCTTACAAAAATGTACAGTTTTTAAAAGGAGGCATGGCACTGAACACAACACCTAAAATTAACTGTCACTGGGGGTGAGCCAATTGAACGAATGAGATTGTAAAATTCATACAAATTAACCATTACCTCAAAAGCTGCCTTGATATAGCGCTGGCTTGGTTTGACCATTTTGTGCTTGTGCACCACTAAGTCATGTTGTACTGTAGCTACAGCAGCTCAAGGCAAGTGAACAAATGTGCCAATTCTTTGATCCACCAGTTTTAAACATGGTGTGTCAAACCAAATAATTTTAAAGGAACAATAGTTTTTCTTTTTTTTATTTGATGATGTTGTTTTACGTACAATATGCACACTCAAATTAGCGTTCCTTGTTTATTTATGAGGCATTAAACATCTGCAATAATCGTGCATGAAAATCATCCCGGTGTGTACAAGCCTTTAATCTGCATGTTTCTACCCACGATGCAACAGCTTCAGATGTGAGGGTCAGTCCAATGCTTTGAATTACAAAGCTTTATTGTTGCTCTTGTTCTGTTTAATGTGCCTTTAAGTTTCACTTTTTGTACATTTAAGGTACTATGAGGTACATATTTGTACTTTTTAGGCATTAATATGTTCCTTTAAGGACCTGTTGGGTATGGAACATAAAAGTTCCCTTTGAAAAGGTACCGCCCCAGTGACAGATTTTGTACCTTTATTTCTGAGAGTGTACGCACCTTGATCCATTAGGAACTACATTTTGCTTCTCTGTATACTGTGGAAAAACGACAGTAAAAAGTTAAGTTGACTATGTGGCTTTATTTTTTTTAAGGTAGCATTGTCTTTGTCTGCATTCACAGACACCAAAGCTGTAATTAGATTTATCCTAAAAATGCACACCATCAGTGAAATTCATAATTACATAAATACATTTATTACGCCAAGTATAATACTTTTCTGTAATAATAAGAGATTTTACTAATAGATGGTGTGATGTTTATCTGCAAAGACTGGCACAGCAGAACAGATACCTAATAGTTTAATTGAATCAACTTTATTCTATAACAACTACATACTGTAAATGTATCTACTGACCATTCAGAAACATACTGGCTCAGTCTAGACGGTTTGAACATGTGAGTCTTTTATCTGCTGCTGGTCATTTTTGCCATTTGGCTGCATGAGATCTACTTTTTTGTTGTTTCTTGAGTCTCACGATAACATTTACTATACATTTAAATTTATTTGCACAAAAGTCTTTTGTTTTTGATCACACCCAAACAGGGGCAAATTTGATGAGCAATAAGACATTATCTGTGAGGTATTTGGACATGAAACTTCACAATCAGTTTATTTAACATCTTATGAAAAGGAACATAATATACCACCTTTCAAAAAGTCTGAAACTCTGGGAAAAAAAACACATTTTATGTTCTGTACTAATATGAACCACCTACCAGACACCCAGAAATATCTATGTGTTGCTTAGCAGCTCTACTGGCTCCCCGGGTCTCAATGAACTCATGGAGCAAACATGATGACTTAAAATTTCACATTTATCTCTGTTGTTCTGGTTTAAAGGGAGTTAGAGCTGATAGTGGATTGAGGACACACCACTAATGCATTTGAGGAGGGGAAACAGCAATGTTAAGGCCATAGACATGCTAAAACTAAACCTGACCCTTGAGTGTTTCGAGACGTGCGAGCGCCATTAAGCTCTTAATGCGTTAGTGATTTTAAAAAAAATAACTTTAATCTCTGCCTTTCACTCCTTCTGTCTGTCTCTGCCTCACTCCTATTTTGCCGGTACCTGGTTTTCCCTTCACGTTCAGCATATTAAGTCTAAAAATGTGCAATTTGATTTGCGGTTCTGTTTATGGATTCTGGGAAGGACATGGTCAGCGCTGACAGCCATGAGCCTAAATTACTCTTACATCCACTTTGACCAGGCCACGGGCGGAAATGTTGAATCTCATTACGGCTGCCCTCGTGAGGGGACTCCAGATACGCTTCGTCTAATATTAAACTTTAAGACAGAATGCACTGATTTTAAACCTAATTGAATATGATGTGTGGTCCATGAAATGCTTGTTTGAAAGTGCATGAAGTGTCAACAAAACAGCTGGATTGTTTACTATAGCTCTTTTCGGAAGATTAGTTGGTCCATTGTCGTTGGTTGTAGGCAATAAACTGAAATGTAGACAACTAAAATTATGTGAAATCTTACAGTCATTCTCTTTTAAAATGTCTGTATTTAAAGAATGGAATAGATAAACATAGATATTGTAAAAAATCAGTATATTAAAAATGTATTATGAATTTTTATTTGCTTATTTATTATTGTTTAACAAAATTTGCCATTTGGTCCATTAGTTAATGTTAGTTAAGGTGTTTATTAACTGTACATGTCAATAATCTTGTAAAGCATTTAATAATCATAGTTCAACATTAACCTAGTTAAACATTATGCATTATTGAAATCCAAAATTGAGCTTGTTAACATTAGTTAATGCACCATGAGTTAATATAAACTAACATGAATTTACCTAACATCAAGTTAGGTAAGTTACTAGTTACAAGTTAAGTTACTAATGCTAACAAAAAATAATAAATGCCATAATAAATGTAATGCTCATAGTTAGGGCCAGACACAATCTGCAGAATTGTTTTGTTATTTCTGCACAGACTTTTGTTTAAAAAAATCTGTGGATTTATGTAGAATGATTTTGGGAGTAACTAAAAACTTAATATATGAAATAAAAAATAATACCTTTTTAACTTTTATGTAATGTTTCAAATGCAAATCCAATTGGATCAACCTAATTAGTAAACAAAGCAAGTATTATATAATACATCTACTAAAAGATAAACAAATATGACTTTACAAACTGTATTAATATAAAATCATATAAAATTCATATAAATTATAAGAACATTTTCACATTTGTTAATAATATTACTGAAATTAATTAAAAAATTGAATGAATATGAACTTACACATATTTACACAAGTAAAAGAGTAGACTCAAGGATGGGCTAAAAATCTGCAGAAACCTGCCTAGATTCCGTGTGGGCCTACTCACAGTTTGCTAATGTTAGCAAATACATTAACAATTTTTAACTAATGAATCGTTATTTTAAAGTGTTACCTGAAATGGTGTAATTTATTCCTGTAATGGAAAGACTAGTTATTCTACTGTTAGATCACATGATTCCATGTTTTCTTTCTCTCAGTATATGGCAATATTTTAGTTTAAGTACATATTCCCACTATTATCTATTAGCTTATTATATGTTGAAGAGGCTGTTTATAAAGTATATCTTATTCTACATCCCTAAGCATCTAATACGTTTGAGCTACATACGGAGACAGAGACAAATGTTTACTTTATTATTGCAATTTTCTTTTTGCATAATCCTTGATTTTTTGGTTTACACAAAAAAAGTATTTAAAATGTCATTTCAGGATTTTAACACAATATATCAATAATAAAAATAATACAAATGTATGTAAGAATACATGTATTTACAAACTAATAGAATCTTACTGTGTCACAATAAAATTAAAAACTTTAATAATAATAATAATAATATAAAATATATTTTTGTAAGGAAACTCTAATTAATTATGAAAAATTATAATAAAAACAACCAGCTGCGGTTGTGAAAACACAAACACAAATATAATAAAATAAATAAATAGAAAGATAGTTATATAAACAAATAAACAAACAGATTGATAAATAAATAAAGATGAATAAATAAATATACAGAGATAAATAAATAAATAAATAAATAAATAAATAAATAAATAAATAAATAAATAAATAAATAAATAAATAAATAAATAAAAAAAATAAATGAATGAATATACGCATAAATAAAAAGATATAAACAAACAGATTGATAAATAAATAAATAGAGATAAATAAGTAAATAAATAAACAGAAATAAATAAATAAATAAATAAACAGAGATAAATAAACTGAGATAAATAAATAAATAAATAAATAAATAAATAAATAAATAAACAAATAAATAAAATACAATTTAGATATTTAAAAAAATTCTAACTCTTGCTTTATTCTACTTTTCTATTTTCTATTTTAAATTTTTTTTTTTACTGTCGGCAGCTTTTCTTAAATGAAGAGGTTTTTACTGCAGGACTTAAGGCATGGCTTAAAATGTTGCCTAGGCAAGCAGAACGAAGGTTTATCGGGGCAAGCATGTCTAGCTGTTTTACAGATCATTATACTTTTTGCTTATGTGAAAAGCCAGAAGTTGAATTATGCAACTGCACCTCATAATAGTCATTAGCTCATATGTAGCAAAGCAGGTCAGCAGTGCCCTGAGCTCCACAGATCCTGAGTCAGCCCGTGACTGTTAACCCCAGCGGAAAGCTCAGTCTACGCAGGTCTCATAACCACTGACCTCCAAACACCCAGGGTCAGGTAAAAACAACCCGGACCCAGCCATTAGGAGCAAACCGTATCCTCACAAGACCCATCATTAAAGCACAAAGCTGAAATAGTCATCAACCAAAGCAGGATCTAAAAATGTGTCGACCAAACAGTGGCAGTTTATTTGTGTGTTTTGCTGCATAGACATTTCTTATAATAAGCTGATATTGCACTCCTCCAGGTAAAGGTGGCGGAGGACGAAAACAGAAAAAAAAAAAAAAAAAAAAAAAAAAAACTTACACCGCATCAATTGCAGCACATTTGTGTATGTGTGCGAATGCATCTCGCCTTCTGAGTTTTCGATTTGTCCGTGTCAATTTTTCGACAATTTACGTGCATGTTTTAGAAGAAAGATCTTGTTTTTCTACACCTGATTCCTTGGCTCGCGTTATGAAATATTCATTCTGATGTGTTTGTTCATTTTCATTTCTTGGCAACATTTTGACAGGAAATCTGCCAACCGGTCGTGATTCATGTAGAGTTTCCCTATGGCCCCTCCAGATATCTCCAGAAAGATATTTTTGTTGATGTTGTTGTATTTGGGTCGAGGAGAGCCTGTTCTAGCCCTCTTCTGCTATTCATAGATAGAAATACCTGCCCTTCATTCATCAGTATCTTCCTAACTAAAACCAACCAACCAGGACAATCATTAAGTAACATAAATCTGATTAATTGAATTTAATTAATTGTCAATAAAGCCATATTGTGGTAACACTTTACAATAACAGGACACAGTTAAAAAAAATCTGTTATTTTACGTTAAATAACAGCCACTAAATTACACACATTTACTGTAAAATAACAGCTGTTAAATCACAGACATTTACCATAAAGTAACGGACGGTAAACTTCAGAAACTTACCGGAAATAAAAATTTAACTTAATTTATCGTCTGTTATTTTACAGTAAATGTCTGTAACTTTATGTAATTAACATTAATCACAACATGAACTAACAAGTAACTGTTATTGACACTTTAACTAACTCATGTGATTCTTTTCATGATTAGCGTGCCCCTTCTCATCATTAATTCATAATAAATGTTTAGTTTACATATTAACAGATCATTATTCAAGTACTGTATAGTGTTACCCATAATGTTAACTCTAGCATATGCTTTTAGTTGTAACAGCATTTATATCATATTTTACTGATAATCCAGACAAAATAATTATCTAAAAGTAATTTGTTCTTTGATAATGACAGCTGTTTACATTGGTTCTTAGTGAGCTGTGCAGTAAATGTTGCTACATCTGAATGCCGCATTTTAAGATATTTATTCTCACTTCAGTGTTTGAAAGAAATCCCTGAGATAATTCCAGCCTGATCTCACAGGGAAACGCAAGTATTTCACGTTTTGTCTGTTTAGTGGCTAATTCATATGAATAAGTACAAGTTCAGATGTACAAACATGAATTTGAGAAGAAGGTATGGCACACAACCCCGCCCCTAAACTCAACCATCATTGAAGGAAAAGGAAATCGCACAAAACCGTATAAAGGAGATTATATGAATTCATAGAAATTAGCTACTAATTCCAGAAGTTACGAATTGCTGTAAGATCGTGTTGGATGATTCTCTAGTAGTTGTGTGATTATTAGTCATGATGAATCAAGGAAAATAGTTAAATATTCAGCTTTATTCAATAACACTGTGATGAGTGTTTAAAGTTTCAACCTGAGAGTGCCCTCTGGCCTGTGGAGGAGATTTACTATTGAACACATGGAAAGGCTGAAAATTATCGTTTTTTTCATAAATGTGGTGTATGTACAAAACAGGAGCGATAACGTGCCAAATCTCATGCAAAGGTTGTGATCTATAAAATGCAACCTTGATAGTAAGAAAACTCTAAGGGCGTACTCAAACTATGTACAGTTGACTTGAACCAGACCAAAGCATGCTTGTCCCCACTCCCATCTCCCCCGCAATCACATTACATTCGGGCCTGGGCACGCTTACATCATCGATGATGCGCTGTTCACTTAGCTCTTTCACTCAGCTCAGTGGAGATTTCTTCAGTTTTATTGTTTTAGTCGTTTGAAATGCAGTGACACGCAGTCAAATATTTTGCTGAACAGATCAGCCACTATTTACGCTCATAAACCATCATAAAGTCCTTGTGCTGCAGGAATTAGCAGGTTTGCTGAAGGTGCAGTGAGGGGTTTGCGTCTTTAATAAACTACAACAGTTTCCGTTCATTGAACAGTAAGAATTATTAATTAATCCATATGAAACAGTCCCTTAAAAGTCACGTCTCGCTTTCAGTTTCGGGCTCAGACGCGTTTTGCACTCACACATAAACGTAGCACGCCAAAGCCCAAGTGAGCCGCACTTTGGCACACCCCTTCAACCAGGCCAGGGCCAGCCAAGTTAGCCGTGCCTGAGCATACATAAACTGAACATATACCATACTCTACAAGCTTGAATTCTGTAAATGTAAAGTGTATTGTGCAGGATGCAAAAATCACCTTCACTTCGAAACAAGCAAGGGGTTTCATTTTCAAAAAAAAAAAAAGTCTGTTATTACATCAATGCTTCTTTCTTAATCTGATTGCTTCTATTTGTAATTCATCACTTGAAAGTTGCATTGGGTTAAATATAAGGATTGAATGTAAAAGTATACACCAGTTGTCTTTGTTTATATAGAAAGGACGGGGTTTATTTCCTATATTTGAACAAAAGTCGTAGGGAATGGGACTTGTCACAGTCCATTCACATATTGACTTTTTTATACATATAAGACAAGCATAAAATATGATCTAAACTTATTCATCAGAACAATTCCTCGATGCACAACAAAAAAACATTTATGAGACTTTGCGTCAATAGATTGTGTGATTGGATCATGCATGAGTCACTTACTCATTGTGTCTGTTTTTCAGTTAGTCACAAAGGGAGAATTTATGAAGCTGTTCTCTCTTTTTAATAGAGCACTTTTCAATACAAACTCAACAGCCCACATTATATTTATATTATGCCACTTCTCTTCCACTGCTGATCATAAATATGGCATTTGAGGTGGAAAACGCGATGAGAAAATGAAGGAAATTAAAATCCATCACACTATCAAAGATATCTATTATATAATATTATATATTATACAAATAGTAACTATTAAAAAAGATTTGCATCATAAAGAGAGGTTCTTAGTGATTCATAATAGCAAGTTAAGGGTATTTTGAGAATACAAATTGTATATACAGGCAAAATACAATATACTGTAGTTACACATGCACTGGGCACTTATGAAGCAAAACAAACTTACAACATTATTATCTTTAATCTATATCGTATCAAAGTGTCTTGAGCAGATTCAAGACAGCCTGGAACACAAAGCGTTTTTGGTTTACAAACGTGCACAAACTTGTACTAACACAGCCACCTTTGCCCTTTTCAAGGTCTTTTTTTTTAGCATATTCATAATATCTGCTGAGAAACAATCATAGAAATGAAGAAAGGTCACAATGTTCACAGCTTTGTACAAAGAAGTGCGTTGTGAAAAAGTTCTGGACTTGTGCACCTATTATTGGCGTTATCATTCGTCTTGCACTATAGAGTCAATTAAACAGCACGTTTAACCCAGGGGTGAAGTCGAGCCATTGATTCAGCTTATCTAATGTGCCTTTTTTTTGTTTTCACCCTCCGGTTGATGGGTTTTGTGTACCGTCAATAATTTAGTCAGAGATTAATTTCACTGTAGAATTAACGTGTTGGAAAAGCTTTCAGCAATCAGATAACATTTAACGTCTCGGTCGACCTGGAGCAGGGAAAGATTGGGAAAGGGAGGCTGAAACAGCATGCGTACACTTTATTGAGCCAAACCTCATCAAATTCCTCTGAGTTGCCCAGTCGAATGGCTTCGTCATTTCCCTTTCAGCAGAAGCCCCAGCTTTCCCTTCATTACCCACAAATAGTGCAGCTCAACCCTTATTGAACAGTCCTAATAGTCTTCCCACCCGTTTTCTATCTATAGTGCTGCCGCTGTCAGGGGTTTGAGTTGCTGTTTAATCCTAAGTCTATGAAATGCTGGATGTGCCATTACATTTTATGAATAAATGCTGAACGTCACCTCTGCATGAGGTGACAGATTAGACAAAAAACATTATTTAATAACATAAATTTGATCTTATGACACTTATCAGAGCGAAAATCAATCATTTAAAGGTGCAGTTTGTGATCTGCCAAAATGCTTCCATTAGGATATGTTTGAAACACAATCTTTCCCCTGCCGTCCAAAGCCACACCTCCTAAAATCAAGAATGCGCATCTTAAAGATGACAGAGACCCACTAGATCATATCATTCGTCAGTCAGAAAACTTTATTGTACTTTATAATACTACAATTCCAAATGAAAAACTGTTTTATAGCTCATTTTCAGTTGTGTAGCAAGCAAAACATGTCATAATATGCATGGTAAACAATAAAGGAAGCACGTCACAGGTTGTCATTGTTCAAAAATGAACCAATGTGAATATAAAACCAACTTCACCTCAGTAATGCAGGCTAGGTGGAACAGCGCTATTTACTTATGTTTTGTTGTTAAACTAAATAAATATCTATAATATCGGTGCTGTAAAAGGTCCCTTATGAAACTCAAATCAGTCACATCAATCTTGTCATGGTGTCATCCTTCATCCAGTGTGCAAAAGAAACTCCAATATTGATTCAGGGTTTTAAAAAGTTTTGATTCAGCATTTGTTTTTACCACTCTCTCTGTCGTGTCCACAAAAACGCAGCACGCGTGCATGTCTGAATTTTGACTATATTCAGCTTTTTTTGTTTTGATGTGCTAAACATTTTTTGAAGAAAAGGGTAATTTGGTAATTTAGCTAATTTAATGAATTTGTTGTGGTTTAAAGAAATAGAAAAAGAAAAACACACACAGAGACAAATTTTCATTTTGGTGGCACCACAAGGTTTTTACTGGTGTACAAAAGTTGATTAAAGTCCAAAAAATGTTTAAAGAACAACAACAACAAAAACAACAACAACTATCATTATTATTATTACTATTATTATTATTAATATTATTACTAATACTACAGCAAAAAGGGAAATGGGAAACTGTTGTGTGTTTTCCTTCATTTTATTATTTTAATGAGGCATGATGAAGCTTTTTCTCAGCATCAGGAACTAAATTACTTCCATCATTCTATCATCCAAATTAAACCATCCTCGTCTTCTCATTTTATCTAGTAATTGTATTTGTATGCATTTATTAATAAAGTAATACATTTATTATGTTCAAGTGTGTATCATGTTATTGATCCTAAACGTCATTTAGCAGAAAATTAAAAACAAAGTGAAGCAATTAAAAAAGCCATGCTGAAGTAACAGATGTAATACAAGTACAAGTTGAGCTTGTGTTGCCAACAAAACTGCATAAAGCATCTTTAAAACTGCTCTATTTTCTCAAGAGATCAAGTATGACACATATAGGACAGCTGTTTTTTTTTCCAACAAGGTCTAAAAGGAATAGTCCAAGTAAAATGAAAATATTGTCACATAAGATTTCTTCAGTAAAACACACACAAGTAAAAGTTCCATGCAGTTTAAATTAATGGATACTATTATTTAACTCAATTTTTTTATTTAAATTATAATATATTATGACACATTATGCTATTCATCCTAAAGGTCTATTGCAATCCCAGAAAAATATAAACCAACGAAAGTCATGTCAACATATATTAATAAATGCACTGCAATAAAAGTGCAATTTGATCTCCAGTTGTCAACAAGGCTGTATACAGCATCTGTTAGTCAATATCAGACTCCCATCAAAGTGTCATTTTGTGCAAACATCAATAAGAACTAGAGGTCTTCAGAGGAGTTTCTCTAATAAGTCCCAACAGAAAGATAATACAATGGATTGATCAATAGAGCTGGAGATCCAGAGATCTCGATTGGGGGAAACTCGGTCTAGGCTCTTTTAATTCAACTGGCATCAATCCTGTTTACACGCTGTTGGTTCCAAGACTGCTAATATTGAGGTCATCTTTAACCAAGACGAGGACTTAATGTAATGCTAGTGAGATTTCTCCCATCATAAATCACATCTGGACACTCAAAGACAAATGATTTAGGAATATTACAACTTTCTCTTTACCAAAAGTTTTGTGCATTAGCTCAAAAGCAGACACCAGACCCAGCTGACATAATCTACTATTAATGTATTTTAAACATTTTGCACAAATTAATTAGAAAAAAATAATGACATACTATAAACGGCTTCCAATGTTTCCCACCAGAGGAAGTAACGCCACTTGTAGAAAGTCACATGCGTTTTCCAGATTGTTTTTTTTTTATTTTTATAATCGATGTAACAGATCTTACCAGAACCGAAGACTAATACACAAGACATGTCGCTCAAATAGTTTTGAGTGGGGAGAAGTGTAACCGTCAATATGGTGAATGAAGCGCCGCCTACTAGTGCAGAAGGTAATCATCGATCGTTGCAGACTGACGTTTCTCTGGAGGAAAAGCTTGAGCGAGATGTGTGCTTTTACCAGAGTTTTGTGGTCATCACATATATTAGAAATTTATCCACATAAAGCTTAAAAATTTTTTACTATTGCATGAACCAACTATACTTCAAAACAAAAGTTTTTTTGTTTTGTAATGTGTATGAAACAAACATGAGGTAAAGTCCATCTTGTCGAACACGCATCACATGACAGCAATTAGTAAAACGTCCACAAACGTTCAAATAAAGAGTCGCTGTTATTTCTGGAGGAGATCAAGACCAAGTTGTGAATTACTCAGAAGACGATCAGGTGAAGCATTATTGAGATGATGATAATGCGCAACACGGCAATGAACATTAGCTTGGGCAACCTGAAAAATGCCAATTTTATTTGATTTAAAAATTTGGAAATAAAACTTATGGGACAGTTGTTGTTTAATTTTATTGGTGACTCTATATGTAATGTAATCTTCGCTAACAGTTTTGGATAGTTCAATGTTTCCCTATTCAGACAGAACGCCTGAGCATACTGCCCAAGAGGCATTTCAAAGATGGCCACCCAATTAAATGACTTGCCTTTAAGGACTTTGCCAGAACATAGAGTTGTTTCAAATCTATTGAAGGTTCATCTTGGAGATGCAAAACATACCCTGGAATTCAAGAATTACCCCGAATATAAGTCCAGGCAGGAAAAAGACAAGATGAATAACCAGATCTCTGCAAAACCCTTAATCAATCACAAGCACACATTTTCAGATCCTTCTGCGTGTACTGTATGCATTTGCAAAGCGGATCAATGAAGAGATCTCCACATCCTCCATGTCTAAGTGCAGCTGATTGATGGTTTCAATGTGAAGTGTAGCCTCAAGCTACATCGAAAAACGCACTTACTATATTCAGCGATGAAAACAGCTGATAAATTACACCGCAAACGTGCACGACTGCGGCTGCGGTTCAGGCCAACATTAATATTTTAATGGAAATTAGATCTTTATTAACATAAAACAATAAACATTTAGGTTTTTGGGAGGCTGCCAGAACAACGATTTGGCAAGCAAAGATGTTTTTTTTTTTGTCTGCGTACATAAGTAGACAGAATTTACTCATTAGCTTTTACTTTGTTGAGGCCAAGTTGCCTAATCCCAAAGCCCCTCCTATTGAACACAGTCGAGCCAATGGCAGATGAATATACAGTAAGTAGCACAGGAACCAAAACTCCATAGAGAAATATTGTAAGATTTTTGTTTGATAGTGTTTAGGCTACAGTAATTGTTAAACACTGTGGCTGTACCACCACTAACAATTATTCCAAATATCCTGATGGATAAGTAATGGGATTAAATTGACTTAATTTCCTAAACTCAAACAAATAAGGGATATAATACATACAGGGTTTTTTTTATCACAGATCAAAGCCTGTCGAGTATATTTTTGTGAAATTGACTGACTGTACATACTTTATACCTTACATAACATACCTTGGAATATTGTAAAAGAATCAATTAGAATAAGGTATTCCAGAAAGTTCTGCAATAAGACAACTTAACATTCAGAAGATCAACAAGGATGCAAACATTTGTTCTAGGGTGCTCAAAGTAAGGCCTGTGGGCCAAATTTGGCCCATGAGAACCTTCGGTTGGGCCCACCATTCAATCTGAAAAGAAAGAGAGAATGATGGGGAGTTGGTTGGGGCAAATGTGTTTGACAGACATCGTCATTTCAAATTTAATGTAATCTTTAAGTTTATTTGTTTAATTGAGGAGCTATAAAAAATTAGAATTTTTCAATAAATGAATCAGACTTTTAAAATGTAAATACTGACAGTTGACAGACAGAGGACAATGCACAGGAACAGCTCGACTAGAGTATTCAGCATTCAACTCCATTGTGTTATAAATAAGATTGTTTATGTTTTTATCATATTAAATTCATTATATAAATGTTAAAAATGGTACTGCATCAATAATAAATATGTTTAAAAGCATTGTTTTCTATTTTTTTTTCAAATATTAGCAAATAAATTAGGATACTACCCATGGCAAATTTAAAGTATTATGGTTTGGTATATTTAACTTCAGGCCACAGCCTTAATTCAAATTTGGATTTTGGCCCTTTACAACAAAATGTTTCAGCACCCCTGTTCTAAGATATAGTCAAACAATACCTTTAACTCTCCTAATGTTTCTTAATTTATTAAATCATTATTGCAGAAGTTCACCTATTAATTTATTCAGGATAAAAAATGGTAAACAAACTTAGAACTGCTTTTCTTAAAGGAGGCTCAACTTAAGCTCTGAAATCACATGCCCGACTAGAGTGTGAAGAGAAGGACTGAGAGAAAATGAGGATGAAAATGGGCATCTGCCAAAAAAAAAAAAAAAAAAAACACTGAAACTTAGATTATACATGCAAGTGACGGCATAAATTTTGGCATATCTCTCTGTCATATTTTAGTCTCACTTGAATGCGCCTTGACAATCTGTGTCATAAATGTATCAAAAACATCTTTGAACAAGTTTTTCACACTGACAGCTGTCAATAGCCAGGTTTCTATCCTAATGTGAAGCGAATCTTTTTAGACCAGCTCGATCTGAGTTGCCAACTGACAGAAGGTAAAGGTGCAGTAAGTAAATTTGACACCCAGTGGTTAAACTAGGTATTGCATTCCTGGATCAAAAAAAAAATGCAAGCGCAGGTTGCCAGATTGACAACCAACAGGAGCGAGCCTGACTATCAAGCCTAAAGGCTGATTTAAACTGAGTTTAAAAGGAGTTTTTGTCCTAACCAACACCTCAAATTAATATTAAAAAGGCTTCTATTTCTTGCAGCTGAACACCAGAAAACTGGCAACAATCACCTCAGGTACAACTTGTGTGCTTTATTCAGTGTTAAATGCTATTAATGTGAGTTTGAATGCCATTTTACATGACATTTGTTAACATACTACTGAAAGCAGCAGCAGATATTTTACGTCAGATCTTAAAAATAAATAAACCATTTTAAATAGAATTTTGGAACTGTGAAATATTGCAAAACAACATATCAGTGATACACTTACATACAGCACCTTTACGCAAAAATCAATTAATGATGGTCAATGCCCCAATATTGACTATTCTTGACGCATAAACTGGCGCAGCCATTGAACTCTTTTTGGCTCGAGACTTCCTCACTCACTTCCATTGATTTTTAAATGTTAAAAACAGCTCGTTAATCTGCTTCATGTTGCAAACTGATGTTTTCTTACTATATTATTTACCTTTTTGTGTATATTCATGAACACACATGATTGTAGAGCACGTAGTTTAGTTGACTGTTTATTATTCCTAGTCATTTCTCCCTTAGGCAAATTGGAAGTTCTAAAACAATCACAAAAAGAGAGCACACTTCTGCATTAGAATAAGGTCAGTACATTAAACAAAGTTCTTTTTTCAAAATCAAATAAAAAGTGCTTCAGGGGTAGTTAATGTGTCGGTGCTCTTTGGATAAGCGATTCAAAAAGATATTTAAATTTTTCACTTACTTTTTGAGTGCCTCAGACTTATGATTTCAAAGTACTTTCTTTGTTTTCAGTTAGAGAGCAAAAAGGAGTTTGAAAATGCTGAACGACAGTATACATTAAAAATTTTAACATTCCAACACCCCCTGTGCTGCAGAAGGCAGTGTTGCAAACATGTCACACTGCTCACATGTATACATTAACACAACCAGCTCTGCTATTTAACCCTCCAGTGCATTCATGTTGCTCATTTGTTGTTGTTGTTTTGAATGTTATTCTCCTGTCTGCCCTCCGTGGAATGGAACACACCCACTGATTGCGTGATCACCAAGAACAAATAATAGCTCAAAGCAGGATTTAGGAGCCAAAACAAAGTGCCAAAAAGTTTCAAACCTGTCTGTTTCGAGTCAAAACGAACTTTGTTTTTGCTGGATTTGATTCTAATTACTTCATTTCGGTTTGTTAATTGATTTGATTCAATGTATTTCAGTGCCTTTAGCACTACCATGTGACAAAATTTGACTATCAGCTTCTTCTAAGGCAAAAGGCAAGAAACATTAGTTGGACACAGCCGCCTGCAGAGCTCTGAGAGTAAAAGATGAAGTAAAATGCATTTGCGCTGGATAAAAGGCCAGTTATTCTTTATTGCTGGCTATGAGCCATCTGACCTCCTGTTAAAGGAAGCCAGAGGAAGTAATCTTGTCTTTATACTTTCAAAGTAATCCACAGGGCAAGGTCCTGAGAAAACCCCACAAATCAGTGGCTTCTTTTTCCGCCTTGTTGCTTCATCCTGCTGTAAATGAGATGTTCCTCAGAGGGACTCGTGCTCCATTTCATATGCAGATATTATTCTTACCGCCAACTCATGTCTTTCTCCAGATGTCTCTGGGAAGGAAAGGTGACAGACGTTTGCGCAGTTACTCATCCCTAAATAGGCCCGAGAGGACTCGAGTCTGAATGAAAGATGACCCGGGTGGGAGGATTTCTTAAAGTCTCCCATTTAAGATCAGAGAGAAACACAGAGGTCTGCGAGATCGGGTATGCTGTGGATACGGCTTCCATTAAAGTGGCAAATGGGGCTTTGGGTGAATGTTATGAGTTTGGATATTTCATTGATTGGTAGGGCACAAGGTCACTCGAGTTGATATTAAAAACGTGCGCAAAAATTCAAAACTAAAAACGAAATGAACGGAGTAAATTGCTGAATGTTTTGACTAGAAACCTAATTTGGTTGGGTTTTTAACCACACTGTTGGATAGATGTATCATGCTGAGCTAATCTAACCAAGCTAGCTGAATTGCTCATTTAACCCAGCAGGATGGGTTACTCAATTAAACCTGATGGTATTTCATATTGACTACGGTGCTGGTTTAATTTACTGCATCTAATGATTGTTTTCATAAGCATGTATATTGTGATTATTAGGAGAATGCAAGTGAACTATTGTAGAATAACCTACAGTATTCATATCTATATATTAAATTACTTAGGATCTATATAATAACGAAAGACAGAAAACAATTTGATATATATATATATATATATATATATATATATATATATATATATATATATATATATATATATATATATATATATATATATATATATATATATATATATTGTGATTTATTTTTTTTTTCAAACACATTACAATTTGTGGAACTTTAATTAATTTGTGCTAAACTATCATAAAAAAAAAAAAAATATATATATATATATATATATATATATATATATATATATATATATATATATATATTTATGATAGTTTAGCACAAATTAATTAAAGTTCCACAAATTGTAATGTGTTTGAAAAAAAAAAATTAGAAGATGAAATCTATTTTAATTTAGTGTCATTAATTTTAAATTTAAATGAAAACAAAATACACAACTAAAAAATAAAAACTATTTAATATGTTAACAGATAAGAGTCTCTAAACAACACCAAAATAACACTGAAGCGAACACTTGCTTCACAGATATAAGAAGTATATTCACATAAAGCTTAAGATCTATTTGTAAATGAACCAATTACACTTGAAAATAAAAAATGTTTTGGTTTTGTGATGTGTATGAACGTGAGGTACATCCGTCCTGTAAAACGCATATCACATGACCGCAATTACCAAAACTCCCACAATTATTAAACAAAAAGTCGCTTTCATTTCTGGAGGAGATTCGCCACTATGACCAAGTTGGGAATTACTTCATAAGACCAGCGTGATCAAACATTTATCATCCAGAGGATAATAATGTGTAACACGTCCATAAATGAGGTTGGTGTTGTGATCTCGTTCCTTTCGAGTGCGCATGCGCATTAGCTTGGGCAACCTGAAAATATGCAGATTTTGTTTGATTTACACGTTTAGAAATGAAACTGAAGAGACAGTTGTTGTTTAAGTTTATTGATGATTTCAAATATGTAATGTAATCGTAAGCTTGGCAAACAGTTTTAAAGAATTTGATGCTTCCCCATTCAGACAGAACAGCCGAGCATACTGCCCGAGAGGCGTTTCAAAGATGGCCGGCGATGGAAATGACCTGCCTAATGCCTCATTCACATGGGGCGTCAGCTTCAACGCTTCCCATTCACTCTGAATGGGTGACGTCAGGCGTTGCCAAACTGCATTGTGGATCCGTCAGCACCGCTACAGAGGCGTTGCTGAGAAGTTGGGACTAGCTCAACTTTTCAAGCGCCGACGGAAGCGTCAGCTAATCAGATTGCTGTATGCAAATACACCAGCTCAGATAGTGGCCTATTGCTGACTAATTTTATTGGCTGATGCTGCTTTGACGATCGCGTTAGCCCCAACTCCAGACACGCCCTCTGTCAAGCGTTCACGCTGAAGCCCTGTGTGAATGGGGCGTTAAAGTGACTTTGATTAAACATAACCTGCCCTGTCACTGAGCAGCTAAGGTTCTCCACTTTCATGTTCTTAGTTATCCAATGTCACATTACATGCTTTCTGCAACACTCCCAGCTTAGTCAGTCAAAACCCAACATAAATTCTAACAAATTGATGCTAAGAAAGTAACAAAGAAGACATCAATTGTGTAGCTACCTCATATACATGTGTTTGATACCCATCATACAAGTGACAAATGCACATAGTACCACAAAGATGGTACAGAATTCCCCAATTATAACAAAGCTGCGCTCACAAAACTCACTCACCACAATAGGAGCAGATTCAAAAACCCATCAGTCTTTTTTCAAATCAAAAACCCCAAGGCCTTCATTAATACAGCAGCCATTTTGAATAATAAATACCTCCCACTCTCCCAAACTAGCATCTGTTACATTGCGGCATTATTGCGTCTTGTGGTCCACAGAAGTCACAATCCTTCAAGCGGCACAGCAGAGACACAACTGGCGTGGAGTTTAGCCAGAAGCCTGAGGTGCCACTCCTGCCCCAGTTTCCCAGCCTTGGGATTGGGTAGGGGAATAGATCAGATTAGTTAATTAGACAGATTTGAGCTTGTTAATTCTTGTCCCAGAGTCTTCAGACATGTTCCTCATCCATCTGGTAAATGACCCAAGAGAAGATGTGGTTTAATCGTCTCCCTCTTTCTGTACATCTTAATTAACTGCAGCTCCCTCCTCTTTAGCTGTGGCCTCAAGCATATTCAGGTTTCGTGGGACTTTTTTAGGCTTGTGTGACAAACATTCTGGTTTGACTCATAGGTTAATATACCTGTTCAGATTAAGCAACTGCCATTTGAGAGAGATAACTTGAATTGAATACATTTGATAGATGACCTGTCTTGTTTTTTATTTGAAAAATGAAGCCAAATTTTCTCAGGTATGGATGCTTTCATCTGTAATTTGGAGCCAGAATCTGTGCAGTAGTGGCTGTGAGGTGAACTTCAGAAATCAAGATCCCTTCAAAACTCTTGCACACCCAATCACAAGTACACAATCATGAGGCCAGGCCCCATTTCTTTAGCCAAGTCATGTATATTCTATAGGAAGATTTGTTTTAAGTGTCAATTACTTACTTTTTTCGTCCCATTTGTTTAAATTATTGCAGGGTTTATGACCTATACTGCAGCCAGCCACCAGGGGGCAAGCAACTAGTTTTGGCTTCACTTTTCTGGAAGCGTGAGGAAAACATGGTATATACAGTTGAAGTAGATCAAGATGTTTTAGCTAAGATGTCCTAAAACTATTTTAAAAAACACCCATTTCTGTCTTAGCAATTTTGAAAATCTTTTTTGATCCACTTCAAATGTTGACTGCTAAGTTGTAAACCTTTAAAACGAATCACAACCTTTTATTAAAGTTGTCCTAAAACTATTAAACAACGCCCATGCTTGTCCTATGACATTTTTTTAAAACTGTTTGATCCACTTCAAAATGTTGACTACTATATTTGTAGCAAATATACACAATTTATAATTATTGTGTACAACAGTAATGTAGCTACAATTAGCTACAAGTGCTCCTGAATATTTTTTTTAGCAAAACTACCAAACTGTGTTAGATTTAAGTAATAGTACACAAACAAGAGTGGCTGAGAGCTGAAGGGCATTCATTATGCCATTTGTAAAAACAGCACAATTGAGAGTGTTTATGTTTATAAGTTCAATAAACATTCTTAATCAACCTTACAGCCATGAAATTGCCAGTTTGAGAATGTTGCCCATTTAATTAAATGATTAGGTATGAAATTATACATAATGTTAAAATGTTTGTACACTTTTTAATTGAATTGACATACTTACATTTGTTTTGTATGCAGAAATCAAGTCAGAAACCAACTTGTGATAGTTTTAATGAGTTTTATCAAAATATATAATGGATATAGAAAACTTAACAATATAAACATTTATATTTTTAGATGGAAATGTTAAACACAACTCAAAAATGTGAAATAATTTGTGTATTTTACAAAACTTGCATTTCTAATAAGTTACTAAATAAGAGCATTTGGGATGCAAATTAGTTCTGTTTATGTTTGCTTACCACATAATTGTTTTGTTCAACAATTTGCATTGACTACTTACTATATATATATATATATATATATATATATATATATATATATATATATATATATATATATATATATATATATATATATATATATATATATATATATATATATATTTATTTATTGTCTGTTTATTGTCCTGTCTCTCCAATTCGGTTGCCTCGTAGAAGCTGTAATGAAAACAAATTCCTCATATGTTTGACAAAGCAATAAAGCTCTTTTTGATTCTGATTATGAATATTACCATTTTCTATATTTAAAAATGTCTGAGAAAGTCTTTTGGTAGGAAAATACTTTTTTTCAAGAACTTCTAAATAAATATAGCAAACATTTGACTGCCAGTATACTTTATACATTATATATGCCAGTTTTTTTTGTTTTTTTTTTGACTATAAGTATGTCTGATTGTATCATGTGCATCTTGCAGCAAGCTGTATACTACGAGTGTCCTCATTCGGCCACACAATGCAATGCCAACACACACCAAACCCTCGTCCGTAACCGGGCTAATGACTTCTGATGCCAAGCCTGCACACTGGCAGGGTCATTTTACACAGAGACAAGAGGCAGGGGCAAGGAAACGTTTACTTATTTAAATGGAAAGGTCATTAGTGCAGAGACACAGAGGGCCTTTGACAAATGAAGTCAAAGCCACTTAGCGTCCGTTCCTCGAGTGAACGACTGTATAATACATAAAACCTCTGGGCCGCCACTTCCCTCCAATATGCTTTCTACAGATAAAAACGAACCGCTCCCTCATGTTTCATTTTTCATTATATTGCCATTTTACACTAAACAGCGTAAAAGATTTAATTTTGCGAAAGGTAATGTGTTTTCTCTTCGCTGTTTGAGCAATTAGATTGGTAAGCTGTCATTAGCGCATTGCTCTGTATAGCACACACTGAATTAACTGCAGACACACAATTAGCTATCTAAATGAGGACATACCTATTTGCTTCTGTTGTTTTAGACATATGGCTCATTTTATATACAGTATATGACTTTAATCTAATCTCGACTATACACCCACATGCTGCTTTTTTAAAATCAGTGTTCTTGGTAACAAAGTCACATTAGTTGTGGATGCAAGTACCATCAAAACTTTGAAAGACTCTCAGCATATGCTTTATTCATGTCTGTAAATTAATCATAATACATCGTTTTTTTTATAGTGTCTATGTATATGCATTTTATAAGACTGGCACGTATTAATAATATAATATGTTCATTTATTTTTTATTTTTTTTCCGCTTAGTCCCTCTATTAATCAGGGGTCGCCACAGTGGAATAAACCGCCAACTTATCCAACATATGTTTTACGCAGTGGATACCTTTCCAGCTGCAACCCAACACTGAGAAGCAAATATGATATATTTTAGAATTTATATATTATTATTCACACACACACACACACACACACACACACACACACACACACACACACACACACACACACACACACACACACACACACACACACACACACACACACACACACACACACACACACACACACACACACACACACACACACACACACACACACACACACACACACACACACACACACACACACACACACACACACACACACACACACACACACACACACACACACACTTATTTACAACTTAAATATTAAATAACATACACAAACATATATATGACACGGTGGCACAGTTTGAATTGGGTATGCTAAAATTTACCGTAGTGTATGAGTGTGTGTGTGTTTCCCAGTGATGAGTTGCGGCTGGAAAGGCACCCACTGTGTAAAACATATGCTTGATGAGTTGCCGTTTCATTCTGCTGTGGTGACCCCAGATTATATATCTGATATATCGGCTCCAACTTTTACTTTAAAATCCAATTTCAGTTAACTTTAATAATGCTACTACTTAGATGACTATGGTTAAATATCAAAGACATTACAGCTGTGCTTTAACTATTTTTAATAATATATTATTGATGGATCACACTCTTCATGCCAGATAAATAAGTATCTGGTAGTCCCCGTACACCACATCCTACAAGCCAACAGAGCCACTCAATATCCAAACCTTAAATCCAGTATTCAACTGAATAACTATCTAATATTAATATAGGATTTTACTGAGAAAACTAGAGAGCAGCAGAAGCAGAAAACGAAGTAATGATGATAAAGAAAGAGCAGAGATTTTTGAATAATCTTCGTCTGGCCACAATAAATCCAACAAGTGTTATTATACCATAAGCAACAGCAATGGAAAATTACCACTTCATGACATATACAGATCTTCAAGTGGAAGCATTCTCTTATCTCTTACTCGTGAAAACATTTGTCGCTTGAATTCACACATTCTTAGGATTAAAACAATATGGAAAAATGAAATAATAATAATAAAGTGATAATTATAGGAAAATAGTAATAATACAATATAAAACATAATAAAATGACAAATATTAATCAATAATAATAATCAAATCTTTACAGTAACTCATAAATCAATAAATCAAAAATAAAACACAAATAAATGGTTGGTTTCTTGAAGCCAAATCCATCTTTTAGAAATCCATCACCACTTACACTGGCCTCCACAATGCCAAATTAATTTTTTAAAAGTAAACATCAAACGCTTTGCTTTTGTAAATAGCCTTTAAATAACAGGATGAATTACATAATCAAAACAGGCAAAGCATCAAATAAACATTATTGCAGAAAACATTCAGATGTAACTACTTTATAATAATTAAGATTAAATGCAAATTACACATTTTTACCCACTCCAACACCACATTATATATGTATAATGTATGTGTGTATAATGTATGTTCTTTGACAGATGTCCAAACTCGTTCCTGTAGGGCCAGTGTCCTGCTGAGATTAGATCCAACTTGCTTCAACACACCTGCCAGAAAGGTTCTAGTATATCTAGTAAAAGCTTGATTAGCTGGTTCAGGTTGGAGCTAAACTTTCCAGTACACCGGCCCTCCAGTACAGAGTTTGGACACCCCTGTTCTATGGTTTATTAACAACACAGCACATCCCAAGTACCTTATTGCTTAAAGAAAACTGTTATCAAACAAACTGAATAATAACAAGTTAACTAAGTGCAGCCAAATTATATGTATACATGTTACTGTTTTGTATACAATAATCAAATGCCATCAAAAATCCATTTTCTCTCCAGTGTAAAAAAAAAAAAATACATAGAGATATTTGAACACTTTGCTAAATTTCAAACTGAACTTAATACTAATTATCATCAAGACACAGCTCATAAAACAGATTTTATCAGGACATCTGGTCACTTTATATGCAATCACTGCATACACAGACAAGTACAGTAGGGATTTTCCAGCATCTCTATCTCTCTCTCTCTCTCTCTCTCTCTCTCTCTCGCTCTCTCTCTCTCTCTCTATCTGTTTTGCAGATGCTTGCACAGTGTTTCCTTAGGCAATGATACTACAGCTGTCATATAGGACATTTCCACCCGCTACATGCCAGCCACACACACACACACACACACACACACACACTGTACGAGCACATGGTGGTCACACGCATGTTGCCCCACAGGAAACACGTGTCAAGGGTTTGTTTTACATGAGGTTTACTGGGGTGTGTGTGTTTGGGGATGCCCATCTATCTGCTTTGAGCGAAAATAGGATATTTTTTTATGAAGGAGAAGGAAGTTCCTTCTTTTTTTTTTGTCAGAGAACCTAGACAAGAATGTCTCCTCCTGTCACACTCCAAATCCCACAGCAAGGATGAGCAGAAATAACATACTTTTGCTCGAGTCTGAACAGTAACATATTCAAATGTATTCGAACCCTCTATATGGCAGAAAATCATTTCTTTTCGCAACAAAAATGTTCCTGCATTTTCATTTTTGACTAATGGCTGGTAGTCAGAAAACATATGAAGCATTCACAGCTGGTTTGACACCTTTATAAAGTATTTCATTGTTAGACAGAATGTTCCATGGCAGGAAAATGAGGTGTAACATTGTATGCGTGATTTTAGTTATCTGCTTAAAATTCTTGCTAAATAATTCCTTATATTTATTCAAAGAATTGAATGTGGACACAGAAATTTGACAGAAATGGGTCATTTAAATAAAAGTATAGGAAAGAGATTGAAGAAGAGAAATAAAGCCATTTTACTTCAATGATAATGAAATCAATATAGATGGTGCAAGTCCCTAGCTGCGCCCCAATTTCCATACTATCCATCCTAAATAATATTGGAAAATAGAATTAGTATGCCCCAAACCACACTGTAAAAAAAAAACTGTTATTTTATGCTTTAAAAAGTCAAGGTAAAAGTAAAATAAAAGTAAAAGTAAAATAACAACTGTTAAATTACAGAAATTTCCTTGAATTTCCAGTAAATTTCTGTAATTTAATGTCTGTTATTTTACAGTAAATTTGTGTCATTTGATTAGAACTATGTACAAAATCGGGTACAAAAAAAAAACGTAAACTACAAACATGGTGGACACGCAAGATCAACCGTCAAGTAGAGAGGCTTCAGTAAAGTTGTTTGAATGACTGTTAATCAATATCTAGACAACAAAAACATATTTATACCACGTTTTCAGTGTTATATTTCATCTGCAACAACAATGTGAACTTATATCAAGATATGTTTGGACATAAACTTGAAGAGATTTCTTTGCATGAAAGACTTGCGAATGGCAGATAACTCGCTGCTGCTTCTCCAATAAGATAGGTAATTAAATATGACAGAAATGTGGATGATGTGTCGAGATGAGCGACTGGGGACATAACCAAGCAGATAACGATCTGTTAATGAGAAAGTAGCATGTCCTAAAGCTTGTATACTCTTCTGTTACACTTAAAAGTATATACTTCTCCTTCAGAAAAAAAGTGCATACTTTTAAGGTGCAGTATAAGTATGTAAATTGTCTTAATGAGTGATTCACTGAATCATTCATTCAAGTGATTCACCCAAAATGTCTATTACATACTATTGTATCTTGAATTATAGCCACATTCTAAACCCATTTACTAGGCTTTATCGCACTCTAAATCCTCTAATACATACATTTATTTTTTGCAAAGTGAGTAACAATGTCAATTTGCACATCATTAATACAACAGCTACAAAATATTATAGGCATTAATATATTGCAAACTCCTACTAAAAATGTATCAGTGGCTGGAGTGTCCTAATGGAAGAGGGGTTGAGGTCATAACTTAAGAGCCATAGGCTATTACTGCACATGTTACCAACCCCATTTATTCCAATACATGCTCCCATATCTATCTGCCTTTCAGGGAGATGATTAGAAATCACTTACAGAGCCATGCCTCGGGCCATTTGATGACCACTGATTAAATCTCCACAGTCCTGAGCCTCGGTCATGACCTTTGCTCTGCCGGCTCTTGATTATAGAAAAATCAACTAGCTAAAACATAGTGAGGTGGTGCGATGTAGAAAAAAAAAGGTATTAAAAACAATCTCTTCTGATCCCCAATTTACTCTCATTTGAAAAGAGTACAAAGGAAGTGGCATCAACCATTAACAAATGATAGGAAAAGAGCTTTTGATGGCTCACATATATCGGATTAAGGTGTGCTTACCTGTTATTGCCAGAAATGGGTCGTTGAAATGACCTTCACAAGAAAGAGAAACGAGGAGGAGAAAGAAAGCCATTTCACTTTAATGCTGAGAACAGCTGAGTTCATCTCTTACGCAGTGAAAAAGGAAACTGATGGCCCTTTAATGCGATCCTTTTCTTCTGCTATTGAATCATTTCTAATCATTCCTCCATATTATTAAATTAGAATGGTCTTAATCTGTGGAACAGGACTGGTTGTATTTTGGATTAGAGGTAATCTAATTTAGTCACTCTAAAAGAGCTGTTATTCTTTCTCCCTGGAGAATGATAAACTTTCCAGACATTAAAACAAGCAGTCATTTCAGACAGCGCACAAAAGCATCTGGCAGACAGGAATGCTATCATCAGCGAGAAAACAAACATATCATTATTGTAAGTCAGGCCAGTGGTAGACTGAATATTTGCAATTTTATAACCCTAACCTGGAAATTACAGTATACAGCCACAGTATAATGTCACTCTAGAAACGTACTTTCTATGGAATCAATGGTATATGATGCAACACATGCAGCACTCAGTCACTAGCTTGTAGGATTCAACACATTGCAATATAGTTTCAAGTTTTTTCCCCAATTTTGGCATCGCCACATGTGGGCTAACAAGCAAGATAATATCAGTTATCAAAAACCCACCTGAATTTGCAAGAACAATGTCCCATACATGACACAAAACCAGGTTTACAGGACACCATTGTACACATTTTGGATACTGGCAAATCGTAAATTTGTCAAAATAATTCAGAAAACATTGCACAAACATAACAAGACTATACAGGGTTTTCACTTACATCTAGATTTTTTCAGTTATCTGTATGCACGGCCTAAAAATCTACAGATTTTTAGCCCATGGAGTCCATTTATTTAGTCGTGTGTACATTTATATTTATTTAGTTTTAAAATTAATTTCAGTAATATTATTGCCTTATATATAAGTGTTCTTTTGATGTATTTACATTACAGCTTGTAAAGTAATATTTTTTGTCTTTTAGTAGATATATTATATGAGAAACTTGCTTTCCTTACCAAATAAGTGGATCTAATTGGACTTGCATTGTAAACATTAAATAACATTTTACTATT
Organism: Danio rerio; assembly: GCF_052040795.2. Lineage (NCBI taxonomy): Eukaryota > Metazoa > Chordata > Actinopteri > Cypriniformes > Danionidae > Danio > Danio rerio. The sequence goes on from NC_141024.2 coordinate 19,922,303, forward strand.
TTATATATATATATATATATATATATATATATATATATATATATATATATATATATATATATATATATATATATATATATATAAAGTTTTTAGCTATGATACACCCAAAATTATTCCACATGAATCCACAGATTTTTTACAAAATTATGTGCAGAAATAGCAAAACATGTCAGCAGATTTTGTCTGGCTCTAGTTATGCTGTATGTAAACAACAGCATATATTGTAAGTTAATGCACTACTGAATGTATTGGTTTTCTCATATATGCTGTTAAACCAAAAAAAAAGTGAAACAATAAACACGTGAAAGCTTCAAAATCATAACTGCTGTGAAAAGAACATTTATTTAAAAGAAGTGTGTAAACCCACTGCCTTAAAATATTAAGTAAACAAAATAAGTGCACAATTCTAAAAAAAATTTAAATAAAAAAGTGAGCTGTCAATTAAAAAATAAATAAATAAATAAATAAATAAATAAATAAATAATAATAATAATAATAATAATAATAATAATAATAATAATAATAATATATATATATATATATATATATATATATATATATATATATATATATATATATATATATATATATATATATATATATATATATATATATATATATATATATATATATCTGTTATATTACTTTTTTTTCCCGGCAGCTGGGCTGTCAAAAAAAAAAAAAAAAAAAAAAAGAAAAGAAAAATAATGGCTGTTAAATTACAGACATTTACCATTAAATAACAGCCACTAAATTACAGAAATTTCCTTCCATTTAAATTTGTTATTTCATGGTAAATGTCTGTAATTTAATGGCCATTATTTTACATTTTTGTCTGGCACCCCAGCTCCTGAAAAAAAAAAAAAAAAAAAAAACTTAAAATAACAGATTTTTTTTTATAGTGCAAGGTACAATGGGTTTGCTCACATTTTAAAGTAACTAATCGCTTTTTAGAGTGTAGAGGACTTAATAAGCAGAAAACTTCATTTAATAGGCTGCAAAAGATATGTATGAGTAGTTTTAATCCTTTAAGATGCAATCTATGAAAACTTGTTTAAGATGTATTTTTGATAACCTAGAGACAAAAGGTCATCCATTTGGTCATGATGCTCATTAAATATATTTGCGTTTCACCACTTGACCAGAAATAAGAATAAACAGGAATATTGTCTATAAATGCTTGTTCAGTTGGGCCAGTCAAAAACACTTACTGTTCCTCAGGTCTTTTTACCCTATTTTGCATGATTTGTTATAGCTTTTGCCAGTCTATAACACGTTTGTTTTTTCCAGTCTGAACAATTAGTGCAACCCAAAACATGACAATAAATAATCATGTTCTGCTGGATCATATTTAGTACATTGTTGTCGTGTAAACCTGCCCAAAAGACCAACTTACACTACACCAGCAGAAGCCAACCAACATCAGATTACAGCATGTCACTTCTCAGAGTTTCCATAAATGCCATTTTAGCAATTTGTAAAACAAGCTCCAACTGACCACAACACACTATTTGACAAAACCGTCCAACAAAAAAGTACAACATAAACTGGCTTTAAGGTTGTAAGGCATGAATATGTACACATTCAATGACTGCACAGCTTTCAGGTGACAAAACAGCACTAGCATAAAGCTAGTCAAAAGCTCCCAACTTCAGGGATCAACAGTAAACCACAGTTTCCTATAATAACTTAGCACTGGGAATGATAAACGTGAGCACTGCTGGCTCTTTCAATAAAAGAATCCATCATCTACTCACCCATTATGTCGTCCCAGATGCTCGTGACTTCCTTTCTTCGAAGGCTGCTGGAGAACCTCCTGAATCGGGCAGTGGATCAAGATGTTTCAACAGTCTCTTCCATTACCCGGGCCCATTGTGAATGGCTGTGATGTAGTTCTCCTGCTTAGCATTTCGGATGCCGTCATCATTATGTGGGACCTGTAACCCAGCTTGGGCACTCATTTATAATGTCTCAAATCCCTACAGCCATATTCCATTCAGCAATCAAGCTAAATGACACCTGCTATTGTATGGAATCAATGGTATACTGTATGATGCAACACATGCAGTACTCAGTCACTAGCTTGTAGATTTCAACACATTGCAATATGGTTTCCAGTTATTTTCCCAATTTTGGCATTGCCACATGTAAGCTAACAAGCTAGATAACATCAGTAATCAAAAACCCACCTGAATTTGCAAGAACAATGTACCATACATTACACAAAACCAGGAGCAGTTTACAAGACAACAATGAACACATATTGGTTACTGGCACTGAAAATGCAAACTTGCTTGTTTCAAATTGAAAATTTGCACAAATTATAAGGTTTCTTCAGTTATCTGTATGGACGGCCATAATGACGATATATATATATATATAGTCAATCAAAAGTTACAAGTTACAATGGGTATACTTTATCAAAGTAAAGTAACTAATCACCCACATGGAAAAAAACCTATGAGTATATATGCACATATATATAAAAGCTATATGCAGTATATATATATGCACATATTTGATATATACTGTATATATCATGTATTTATATACAGGCCATTTAGGTCTCCTGTATTGCTTCTTTATATCCACATATAAGCCCTGTGTACATACAAGATATGTCTCCTATATAGCTCATATCTCACTTTGGCAACTGTCATACATGATGCCAAGCACATATTTTCTATTATCAAGGTAATAACTAAAAAAAAAAAAAATAAAAAAAAAAAGCAAAAAAAGTATGTATGTGCGAACACTTGAAATTGGTATCACATGTAATTGGAATGTTATAGAATTTAACTATGGCAAATAAGTGAGAGGAGATGGAAAGCTATGATGTCGACACATTTTCCTGAAACATTTACAAGGTCAATTCGCTCTTGTATGAATATAGTGGAATAGAGAGAAATGTTTAGCAGAATGTTTTTTTTTTTCGTTCAGTTTTTTTTGTCTTATTTACTGGTTCTTGTACTATTTTTTTTTTCTTGTATTTGATTGTTCTTAAGTAAACAAAAAAATAAATAAATTCTACATCAGTTTTATTTATGTTGTCTAGCAGCTATGGATTTTAATAATTTTACTAATAAATAGGTAAACATATAGGTGAACTTGTGCAAACATGCACAGACATCTGCATATATGTACATAGGTACATGCATGCACGTATATATGTACACATGTGTGCATATATGTACATATTATATAGGTAAATGGCCATTTTTATATATGTCACATATATTAAAAACCTATATCACAACCTATATGTTTATACAGTATAGGTTATTTCTGTGTGGGCATTTTTTAGTGTAGAGAAGGGCTTAGTAAGCAGTAAACTAAATTTAATAGGTGGTAAAAGTGTCTATAATCAGTATTAACCATTTAAATTGCACTCTATGAAAAAATAGGCTCAATTTGTGTGTTTTATTTTTTTATTTTTATTGGATTTATTTTGATAACCTATATACAGGACACCCCTTTTGGTTATGATGCCCATTAAAGATATTCCCCTTATATTTCACCTACAGCATACTTGACAAGAAATAAGAACAAACTAGAATAGTGTCTAAATACTTGTTCAGTTTTCCCAATCAATTATTTGTTTTTTTTTTTCTAGTCCGACCAATTAGTGCATCCTAAAACATGATAATAAATGATCATGTTCTGCAGCAATAATCCCCATAATATGCCAGCTCTATTCAGTTCAGTGGCTTTGTTTATGTTCTGCTCTCCAATATGGCCAATTGATGGTGTGTCATGAAAACACTCTATAGGGCTGTATAGAATTGCTTTAGCTGATGTGTGTGAACATGGATCATATTTAGTACATTGTTGTCATGTAAACCTGCCCAAAAGACCAATTCACACTGCACCAACAGAAGCCAACCAACATCAGATTACAGCGTCACTTCTCAGAGCTTCCATAACTGCCATTTTAGCGATTGGTAAAACAAGCTCCAACTGACCACAACACACTATTTGACAAAACCGTCCAACAAAAAAAGTACAGTACAAACTGGATTTAAGGTTGTAAGGCATGTGCATGTACAAATTCAAAGACTGCACAGCTTTCAGGTGACAAAACAGCACTAGCATAAAGCTAGTCAAAAGCTCTCTGACATTTACAGGCCCTCAACAATAAGCCCCCAACTTCAGGGATCAACAGTAAACCACAGTTTCCTATAATAACTTAGCACTGGGAATGATAAACGTGAGCACTGCTGGCTCTTTCAATAAAGAATCCATCATCTACTCACCCATTATGTCGTCCCAGATGCTCATGACTTCCTTTCTTCGAAGGCTGCTGGAGAACCTCCTGAATCGGGCAGTGGATCAAGATGTTTCAACAGTCTCTTCCATTAGCCGGGCCCATTGTGAATGGCTGTGATGTAGTTCTTCTGCTTAGCATTTCGGATGCTGTCATCATTATGTGGGACCTGTAACCCAGCTTGGTGACTCATTTATAATGTCTCAAATCCCAACAGCCATATTCCATCCGGCGATCAAGTTAAACGACACCTGTTATTGACCGCCAGCCCACAAGCACGAAAAGAAAGGGGCATCCTGTGAACAGATGGGGTTTGAATAGATTGGTGTCCGATCAGCTTTAAACATTACATCAAATTACACTACATTACTATCCCGTGCTCCCAGATGTGATTATCATACAAATGGACGATTGTTCATAATACGCTCATGACCAGGGAGGAAAGGGATTCCATTTCCGTGCGCAGTCAGAGCCAGAAAGCATTTCAGCACAGTAAGAGATGTGACACGTACTGTATATGGCTCTCGGTGGTGAAGAAAAGCTGCTCGGATGTTGCTCTTGGAATGATGAGGGTCTTTTTTGGATGTAGGAGGGTGCTGTGAAAAAAAAAATCCCAAGTTGACAGGTCTGGGGAGATAAGAGCAGTCACCAAGCGACAGTTCGGATGTCAAATGCAGCTATGCATGACCCAACATGCTGCATCAGTCTCCACCAAATAACCTCGCTTATCTTCTGTTGCTGCCATCAAAAGAATAAAGAGGAACCCCTTGTTTTCCCCCCCTCCTTCTTCTTTCTTTACCATTCTCTCCAAAGAAAGTAGCACCTCTCAGATTGAGCGTAGATTTCAAACTCCTCCTCTGAAAGCCGGTGTGCCTGCAAACTTAGCTCTGAACACCTGACCAGCTAATCAAGGCCGTCAGGTCTCTCAGTAATTACATGCAGGTGTGCTGGAAGCAGATATTGACACTGCTGCATTAGACACAAAAGACTCCCTAACTTTGTCATTCAAAGCTCTGCTTTTTCAAGCTAAACACACCATTTCACTTAATTATTTTCTCCAATCTTATACACTAAACTTTTTTTTAGTCAATGGAGGGATTCAAACCCACGACTCCTGATAGCCAACTGCTGGATTTTACCACTCAGCCAGAGGAGTTCAGCTGTGAAACTAGCTGTTTATATTTGACCTGAAGGCAATGGGGTGATGTGATTCTTTGTGTGCTGTGAACTTGTTTTAAAAGATGGGATTTGAACCCTTGATTTAAAATCATTAATATGCTTTATTTGTGTGTACCAGCAATTTGAACTATCAGAGAAGCACGAGTCTAAAGTTAGTTATTGTGGTCGCTCATAACAAATGATTACAACTAACACTTTAAAAGGTGTAGAGAAGGTTATTATAAAGAAATTGGAAGCAACAAATGCTAGGCTAAAGCTGTAGTTAGTCTTTTTAATGAACAAAACTAAACAGAAATTGTTCCTCCTGCATTTTTATAAAAGCAAAAATTGAAACCCTGATTTTGAAAGTGCTGTTTTAACACTTTAAACTATTGGGAGCAGTTTTTTTTTTAATCTTTGAAAAAGTGGGACTTGAACCCTTTATTTCAGAACAGCCAAACAACGTTTTAGCACACTGAGCTATCAGAGAACCTTTGACATTAAATTGTTTGTTAATATATTACTTAAACTAGACCATAATGAACATATGATTAGAATATAAACATTGAATAAAGTGAGAATTTAACCTGTGAATTCAAAAAGTGTCAAAGTATGTTGATGATTTAATGATTTGTTAATGATTTGATTTAATGATTTGTTAATGATTTGAGATTTGAGAACATTCAGCTAATGAAATCTTGAAATCTGTCAAATCTTGAAACTTGAACTTGGGATTTTAACAGTTGACTTAAGAATTACCTGTGCAACACTGGAATAAATATATATGTAAATTTTTTTTTTTTTGATTAAAGCTGGTTTTGACTAACACTGGTTTATTGCCAAAAATGACATCAGAAGAGCTAGATTTGAACTCATGGTTTTAAAAGTACCAAACTGTGTTTTAGTGTTTTGAGTAAATAGAAAATATTTAAATTCCTAAACTTTTGATCTGTTTCAGAATTTAGAATATAATTTTTGGCATACATTTTATTTCCGTAAAATGACCACAACCAAAATGTAATCATTTTTGAAACAATGGACATATATTTCGGAAACACTTTATTTTGATAGTCCCTATTGCACATTTTGTTGACTAAAAGTTGCAACTACATGCCAATTACTTCTCAATTGAGTATTAGTAGACTGTCTGCTTTATACCTGCTGATACTGCTCCTTCAACAGACATTTAACTGACTATAAAAACTTTGCAAGTACAAGTACAACTTACACTAACCCTAACCCCAATCTAAGTCTCTCTACTTATAATCTACTAAGAATTAGTTGGCATGTAGATGCAATGTAACTTAAATTCAACAAACGGACTATCAAAATAAAGTGATACCATTTCTAACCTCTATGTTTTGGTGCTTTCAGCTTTCAATGAACTGCTGATGAGAATTTTATAACAACTTCTGCCACTTGGAGCTTTTTCCTAACATTAAGTGAATGGTTTTATATAACTTTAATATAAAGCATGACATTCTAAAACACAAATTCAGTATGATTTAGACCCATGAATCATGTGCAATACATCAGAAATCAATTCATTTTATCCTTCAAAACTTGGGTAACTTGAAACTGTCACAACCTTGAACTGTATTTGTTGTTTTGGCTCATCTACCCCTCCAAGTGGCACCACACTGAGTAACATGACATGACATCTGCTAATTGGCCCCCGTTCACAAGAAACTTCCATTCATGGACAGTGTATTTCCTATGAGCTTTCATCGTAAACCTCACAGAGGCCAGCAGAACCAATCCAAAACCAGAGCAGCCTGAATCTGAATGCTCTTTCCTGATTAGAGCTCTCAAACCAATACTTATGTATAACAGAGAGCTTCTTCAAACTGCACAAACTGCTTGGGACGCAAAGGATTCGTATCTCTAAAGAGCTCGAGTCCTCATTGATGTGAAGGACCCTTGAAGTAGACCACTACCATATGTTCAGGAAATCACACCAATTCCATGTCCCTCAGCTACTTTTATTGATTTTGTTTTGGTTAAACCAGTCGTGCTTAGCCTAATATGCTTTTGACTTTAAGACTTTGAACGCAGATTATTAACAGTTGCTGCTTCTGCAAAATGGATTTGTCACCTTGATGTTAAAGAGTAAAATTTTAGGTCATTTGACTTACTTAATGTCAAGATGACTTTTTAAAATGGCGTCAAAAATCACTTCAAAACATGTTTACAAGACTGTCCTGTGTTTGATTTTTAATATGCGTTTTGCTATCAATGTAAGATGTCAATTTGATGTGTTTTTGACATCAAGGTAGTTCAGAAAAATCCAGTGGAAATTTGTAACTTGTAATCTTGTAACTTGTACTTTGTTTAAAATAAACCTAATTGCTCAGTGCCAATAGCCTAGTGGTTAAGTGCATAGACATATACCACCATGGTGCTCATGGCAACCTAAGTTCGATTCCCAGCCTGAGGTCCTTTTCTAACCCTTTCCCTCGCTCTGCTCCCAATACTTTTCTGTTTGTAACCTCCACTGTCCTCCAAATAATTATTAGAAAACTGACAGTAAAGAAGGAAAAATGAATTAAAAGAACTGAAGGTTGGACAGAAAAAACATTTGTCACAGTTGTCCTGGTGTAGTCATGGTGATGAGAAGAAATCTCTTTGCTTCAAACTGAGACAGCAGCCTCTTGTAGATGACATTTTCATAGAGAAACCTTAAGCAATGGCCTTTACCCTTTAGTGGAACAGGGCACACAATAGAATCACAGGCTACATTGACCTACCCTGACATCCTGTATCAGATTGGTCTCCGACTAGCGTATTAAGGTGGATGTTTCCAATATTTGGCAGGTCAAATATGGCTGCTAACATTTTGTTGTCACAATGCGACACAGAACAACCTCTTTGGCAAATAAATCTCTCTGTACCTACAGGTGCGCCACAGGAAAAGATGGTGAGGAGGATAAATACACGGATAGGTTTCATGTACACAAGTCTACAGGGAAACTCATTCACACATTAACAGGGTATCCTGGGGGAAGTGAAAAACTACTGTGAAGGCACCCACCCTGAACACACGCGGGAACACATCGCCATCTGCAATGAAGACAAACTGCTCGTCTTGATAAACAGCCCTGCGGCCGTTCTTAGTCATGAAGAAGCTGCATGAAATAAATAGACTCTTGCAGAAATTGCAAACACCTGTGTATTTACCTTCATTTGTGAATCAGCTACTTTGAATCACTTACAAATGCACATCAGGTACATGTTTAATGCATATTTAACAGGCTGCGTTTCATTCACAAGTCACTGCTTCTGATGGGGATCTCTAAATCTGCTATGCATCGCTGTATGCATCCGTGGACTGTTTCCTGAAAGAGACATGTACATTTATTATTTATCCTGTTCAACTTCATTTTAAAGGCAAGTCAAGTAGGGTTGCGTGACATGGGAATGGAAAAAAAAAAGTAATTGATTTTTTTTTTCTTCCAAGGAATCAACTTGATTTTGAACTTGGGTTAATATAATAATTGGAATAATGTTATATTAAGGAGAATTATTTAAGGAAAATATTTTATTTATGTCTTTGTGTATATATTTTTTTAATGACCAAGCCTTTATTTTGGCAAAAAAGAGAGAGAAAAAGGCCTTGGTAAGCAATAACAAATGGCATATTGTGCTCTTAAATGCACGTTACATCCGACCCAAACTCAGATTCTGAAATGGAGTTCACATGGAATGAAATGTGCTACAAGCCAAACTTCAGATAATGATTTTGCACCATTAAATGCACACATTGCTGTGCTGTACTATAAAATGCAGTACACATTTTTCTACTTATGTTTTAGCTTTTACAATTTAAAAAAGCACTAACCCACATTACAATTTCAACATTATTTTAATAGCTGTTTCGGCCTTCAGTTGTTCAAATTCTGCCCTGAAAGAACTAAATCTTGCACATTTTAACTCCAAATAACTCCAGCACCTTTGCCTAGAAAGTTGTAATAATCCTACACACCTTTGCCATTAGCTTTAAGACTTTAATTCTATATATGTAGAAAGGGCAGTGCCTCTACAACATCTTCCAGAGTAAGGGGACCACTATTAAAATTATTGAGGAGGATCCAAGAATAATTTGGCAATAAAAATGAAATAAAATGTACAGATTCATCATATACGCAAGATCGACAGGCAGGCATGTCTGGAAATGATCAAATTTTAAACTGTAAAGCAACCTTTCATTTGGTTTGGCCATTAAAATCGCATTTTGTTTATTATGAATTTGCGATATTCAGAGACAAATCATTAAGATTTTATCGAGACATTCAAAAGGCAGCAATAAAACCCTCTCTTTCATGAATACTTGACTACAGTACATCATACTGCAAAACAAAACACTCTCTAATTCCTCCCTACTGTCAATCTATTTGCTAGTATTGTATTGAAGCATTGTATTAGTAGAAGTAAATTAATTAGTCAAATATGGTTTTACTTACCAAAAATTGGTTCTTATGAAGTACAAAACCACACAGTGGAGGAGAGTGCTGAACATTCACCCCCACCCACCACATTCAAATCCTGCTGGTACTTATAATCAAACCTGCAACCATTCCCTTACGACAGAGAAAAAAAAAAAAAAAACAAAAAAAAAAAACATACATTTCTGAACTGACATAAGTTCAATGATTATTTGTATTAAATTGCATATTTTTAATGCATTGTGTATTTTTCATCATTGTGTAATTGACTGATTGGTGTAAAGCACACTGGTCAGCGGTTTTCGTGTTTAGTTCTGCCTTAAAAATGAAATATACATTGACATTTGCTGTCAGCATTGCCTCTTTATGATCATTTGCTTAAAGCTTTGCAAAAGTAGCTTTGCACTAAATGTAAATGCAAGATCCTTTGGGGTGATGTTGGGAACACACATGTTTTTTCACAACTTACAAGATTTCACAACTTACAGCCAATGAGAGAGCAGCATCCTCTAGTGTGGGTATCTCCAGGCCAATGGAAGGATAGGGAGAAGTTAAAAGTGCTTCTCTTCAGTCTATTTGGACCCAAGAAATGAAGGAAAAACTATTTTAAATTTGGCAGACGCATCCATTTCTGTTTGATGCATTATCGGAGCAATAGCACAACCGAGTCAAAAAAGAAAAAAGTTTGAAATTGCTAATTCCCTTCAAAAGCCAGGTGAGCAAAAAAAAAAGTACATATTTTACCCCACTAAAGGCTTCCTTCTCATTATGTAATTAATAACAAAATATATACTACATGAACTTACAATGTTTCTATGTCACTTCCCATGTGTTCTCATGTGACTAAGACAAAGTTGTTGGCGATTCTTCCTAAAGTCATGCAGTGTGAAATCACTGATTTATCCTACAGTGTAAATACAGTACCATCAGAATGCAACCCCAGATAGTCACACACTGTGAAAACATCTGTAACGTGACTACTTTGAAAATCCTACAGTCTGAACTGAGCATTAGCAGTGCATCCCAAACCTCTACACAATTTGTATGTCTACCTCATCAAACAAACTTGTCTCAAATCAACAGAGCATTAGTAGAGTTATCAAGATCTGAAATGGGTATTAAATAATTAAGCATTTAAAACTTGTAGAGTACAGGTTTGGGAAGCAAGACATTTCTATTTGGATCTTTTTTTTATTTTTTATTTTTTTAAAGCATATATTTTTTTTTGGGATAAGTTCTCAAGAGGGAGAAGCACCCAGTACAATACAAATCTTCACACTGAATACTACCATAGCAGGAAACCCCAAAGAAAACCCTTCACATTTCTCAACACCCACATTCTGGAATAGGAGCATGATGGGAATTTTGTCTGCTCCACTTTATGTTCAGCAAATAGCCTGGCAGTAGTGCCTTCTATATATATTTGTGTTTATCCATCTCAGGCTCCACATTCACCGTGATTCCATCTTACAGTTGAGATTACCTGAATTTTCTTCTTATTACCTGATCTTTTTTTCCCCCACAAAGGCAGTCATGGTGTAGGTGTATGCATGACCCGAGGGCACTCCAGAGACATGACGAAATCGTGGAACCTTTGGTGAAACAACTGCCATGTACTTGCAAAAAAAAAAAATACAAGTGTGTAACCTTTATTCTTGTTCTTCGCAACCAAGAACAATACGCCTTGGGCTTCAGTGTTTTGCCTTAACACATAATGAATGACCCTGGAACAAAGATTCCACAGCACCTCTGATGAGCAAAGTCAGCCATACATGCACATGCGTCTTTGACTCTCAATAGAGGGACTGGATCCGTCAAGGTCCATCGCTTCTTTTGAAAGTCCAGTTTTATAATGGAATCTGCTGAAATGTGACATGAAGCCTGGATGTGGATGAATGAACAGAGATAAATAAGAGTCCAAACACCTCCAAGTGGCTTAAAAAAAACCCTGATGACCTTGGAAGGATAATACAGAATCAGAATTGTTAAGCACACAATACAAGGCCAAATTATTTTACCTTTTTATGTATTTTAAAGATCGATTCAGTTAAAATCTTCTCAGTTCTGGGAAGTGAGTTTGACGTCAACTCATACTTAAGTTTCTTATCGACTCTTCTGACCAATCATATTTTCTCTTTCTCTCTTGCATCATTCTCTCTGGCTGAGCTGGGATAAAAACAAAATTCTATTGGCTGTTTTTCATTTTAATGTGGGTGGAGCTACTTGATGTCCCGCTGTCACTTTGTTTAAGTTCAAATTACATCACAAATCAAACAAGGCTGCACATTTCAAAGCACTCCAAGGGACCCTAAAAAGGTTTGTAGATCATTTTTCAGTTACTAAATGTTATTTGTTGTTTGGATCAGTTCCCTAGCCAAATTCCCCAGCACTGACTAATGGTAATAGTCGAAAGAGAAATGACACAAATGGTTTCATTCGTGTTTTCACACTGCATCATTTTAGTCCTGATTTTCACTCGCCCACCGTTTTTATAAAACTGCTGACAAATGCCACAAATGATTGCGTATTATCAAAGACGCAATGAGAAAGAATCTGAAACGTGTTGTCAATACTGGTAAAAAATTTGGTGAAATCCTGCTGTGTGAAAAGAGTTCTGACTGAAAACATATTGACGATAACCTATAGTCAACGAGTGATGCAGGACAACAGGGAGTTTGGTGGCGGAGTTACAGACCACAGTATCAGCAACATGGATTCAGTTCTAAAAAAAAGGCTCATAATCCATCTGGACCTAATAATTGGAGGAAAGTTTGGCCGAACATTGACACCTATGTCTTTCTGTTTCATCTGAGCTGTACTACAGCAGTATTAATTTTAGTTCAATGCAACAAAATAAACAAATCTTGCGCTAATCTTGTGATCTTGTTTCTTTACCACATTTCATGTGAATTTGGATATAGAATAATGTTTGTGGACCGGACAGAGTAACGTTAGTGGTATTCAAGTCTCATCGAGTGACAGAAAGTTGTGGTGGTACTACTATGCAGGAGTTATTATCATGGATTATAGATAGTTAGATAGATTTTTTATTTTTTTTAATAGCATGACGGTAAAACAGGAAAGTGGTTATAAATGTATTTAAACATGTTTGTTTCTTGTACAAATTTTTAATAATGACAAAAAATACTAATTTGTGGATCTCCTTAATTCCGTGCGCATGCATGCTGCCGTTGTGGATGGTGTATTCTGGGAAATTTGCAAACCCTTTGGTTTTGAGTGTGGTCCTGAAAAATCTCAGTTTTAAGGGTTCCCCTTAGCCTTCAAGCTAAAGAGATTTGAGAAACCCCTACCCCTTCACAAGAACGCACAAAAGGAATAAGAGGAAGGGTTAAGGGTTTGGGCCTATCAATTGAATTAATCCAATTTTTTGCATGACACATTAGCGGGTTTGCATCCTAAAGTAAAGGGAATCTTTTTGAAGTATGCAACAAAAAAAAAAAATAAATAATAATAATAAATAATAATAATAAAAAAATATATAAATATATATATATATATTTTTTTTTTATATATATATCAAATGAGGATTAGGCGTGTTTAAGTCATTAGAGCAACTGACTGTAGTATTGCTAACCTAGTAACCTACAATAAACAATGAATACTAACGAAATCATGTGAGGTGCATATCCATCTCCCATTATTTGCATTAACCCTTTTTCCACAAGTCCACAACCACCTCAAGCGAGTGTTAAAACTTTTTTGCTTATTAAGTGATTTAAATATGAAGTCTGGCATTTCGTCACTCGTTTCTTCAAAATGTGCTTAGCACAGGATGATGGAAACCTAGCTATTATTGACGCTGACAGTACAGAATGGCTCTTTCTACATTTTTGACGTAGAAACATCACTTCATTTTGACTTTCCTACCAAAAGCATCCCTAATCCTAATTAGCCTACATGCTTTTTGACAACTTAATAATTTGATGTAGGCCTTTTTAAAATATATTTCCTTCCAAGCTGTTCACATACTGGCATAAAAGAGTGTTAAAATTGTCCAGTGTTAACAACACTGATTATATATTTCAAACTCAAACACAAAGCAAACCAACTACCCACATGCAAAACTCCAGCCAGAGAAATCTCACAGAACGGTGTTAAATGCGACCGTACCTTTATTTGTGTAAAAAGAGCCAAATTGGGCAAAAGTGTGCAGGGTAATGAGCATCAGTCGCAATGATTTACTCCAGGTCTTTTAACACATCTGTAGAAGACGTGGAGAGTTCATTTACGTGTATTCTTTGGGAAGGGTATGCGACTCGTTTAAAGCGGGGTAATTAGTGGGCAACCCTGTGTGTCAATAATGAAAACGAGAAGAAAGAGCAGCTGATTGGAGAGCCCTCATTCCAGCACTTCCTGTCTGAATGCTTGCGAAAACCGAACCCATCTGTTTAAACAATGCACAATTACCAGCATTTAAACAGCTAAATTCGTTAAAGTGATTAGTCCTGTGTTTACCATAAGCAACACTCTGTACACAAGATAACAGGCTCATCTGCATATGCTAATTAGGGCAATTAGATATGCTCCACAGAGTCATTTCTATTCAGCCAACCTACAGGCAGTTTTGGGAGATTATCACAAATAATGAAATAATTCAATCAATCACATAAAGGCTAATATATGCGCAACAAATGGCAAGGGGCAGCCCGAGCCACACATTTAATGTCGCAAACAGCAGAAATAAACCTGGTCAACAGCGGTCATCTCTACTTTTAGGAGATTAACCACTTCCTGATTACAAAATGATACTGATAATTCAGATCCACATACAGTATACTACCTGACAAAAGTCTTTTCATCTAACAATTAACATCTTGACTTCTAATTGATCATTTGGAAAATAAGCAGAAGGTAGATTTTTAAAACGCGCATGGACCAAAGTTTCTCACAGAAATCAGTCAAGTTTGGTGAAGGAAAAATTATGGTTTGGGTATGAGGGAGTGCGAGAGTTCTGCAGAGTGGATGGCAACAGCAACAGCCTGAGGTATCAAGACATTTGTGCTCTACATTACATTACAAACCCTAGGAGAGGGCAAATTCTTCAGCAACAGAGCACTCCTTCTAATACTTCAGCCTCCATATCAAAGTTTCTGAAAGCAAAGAAGGTCAAGGTGCTCCAGGATGGGCCAGCCCAGTAACAAAACATGAATATTATTGAGCATGTCTGGAATAATATGAAAGTGGAGGCAAACAATCTTGATGAACTCTGGGAGTCCTGCAAGAACACTTTCTTTGCCATTCCTGATGACTTTATTAATTAATTAAGTTATTTGAGTCATTACAGAGATGTATGGATGCAGTCGTCTAAGCTCAAGGGAGTCATACACAATATTAATTCTTTTTCCACTGCAATATGACTTCATATTCTATACTGTTTTGTTTCTGTTAAGTGACAAGACTTTTGTCTAAGCAAAGTCAGACCTTACTGTCCCAATTAAGTAATAAAAAATCAAGTCATGATAATATTTTATTTTAATCTAGCGGCCTAAAAGTTAAGTTACTATCTGTTGTTACTAACTTGCCAGGTAGTGGATATATATACAGTATATACCGCATATATACACAAATATATTTAAATGAACATGTAAACATTAACATTGCCTATTTACTACATAACTGCAGACTAACTAAGCTTATATATAATAACTTTAACTGTTACTGGGTGATACCTTTTCAAAAGGTACACATTTGTACTTAAGGGTCCATATTGGTACCTCAAAAGTATATATTAGTACCTACAAATTTTAAGAGGAACACTTTTGTACATTTTAGGTACCAGTATGTACCCTTGAGTTATTAATATGGACTTTTTAGGTACAAATTTGTACCTTTTAAAAAAGGTCCCACCCCAGTGACAACTTGTGCACCTTTATTTCTGAGAGTGTACAGTATTAAATAGTATTACACTTAAAAAGAAGTGTTTACTATTACAATACATTTTATTTGTCTACTTTAATAATGTAAAATCCACCGTGAAAGCAACGTGTGCTTCATCACTACTGATATACTGCAGTTATTGAGCATTAGAATCATCTCTGCTCTTCTCTACATCGACGAGGTTGCAGGGACAGGAGGAAGATAAACAGAGGTGATCTTTTTTTATTCGGGTTATTTGGATGGTAAGTGGGCAAAGATGAAAGTGTGTATTTTTCCGCAGTGTTGCTTTCAGCTGTCGGCCGCATGTTGAAAAGAATAAAGCATTGATTCTTTCCTCCCTTCATCCCTGAAGTTATTAATCTGGCTCTGCGGTGTGGTTGAATACACAAGCGCATCAGTTTTATTTGATGCTCCGATGCGTTATCAGTAACAGATTTTCAACTGCAAACTGTCATCATATCACATAAATACAGCAAAAAGAACTCTCCAGTTTAAAAATACTGATCGCTGTATGTCTAGATCAGCGTTAGAGAGACTCATCTGAAGATGCAAAATTATATCAATACCAAACTAGACATGCTGCTTTAAAGTCAGCATGGGTTGAAGTTGTGATCGTCTGTTCATCCCTATTGTTATGAAACAGTAAAGGGGGAAAAAATGTAGAGTGGAACTTGATTTTGTCCATTTGTGTGATTGACAGGCTGATGACATTGTAAGAGGAAGATGAGGTTATGATGATGTAACGATGTTTGAGTGGACGTGATTTCTATTTTACTGTCCATCTCTCTATTCTTGAGGTTTAAAGTAGCTAGAACATGCTTGAGTATTATTTTAGTCTATTAATATATCACTTTTTCAATTAAGATTTTGTATTCTTTATGATAGGACCGAATGAAAACAGGGAATAAAGTTAGAGGCGGATGGGGAAGTTGGGCTGATGGGATCTCGCCATATCTGTCAACCATCCAGTTTTTCCCGGGATTCTCGTGTATTTTAGAATTCTATCCTGCTATCATCCTGTAAAGACATTTTCTGTTATTTTAAATCTTTCTATGGTGGCAATAAACATTAAAGAGCCGATCCTCCCTATTCGCAACACATATCGCCAAACCACCCAACACTCCTTGCTGTTAAATGTGAATCTGTGTTTTCATTTAATTTAGGCATGAAAACACATTAAAATAAATATAAGAATGATGGGATTCCCTTCCTTTCCATTATAGGTGCCGTTGCCCCTGCAATCTTCAAAACAGTCAGTTCATGTAGCAGTGTGTTTCGGTCAGACGTGCTCCATAGTGATAGAGAGATGGAGAAAATCACAGTTCTTGAGTTTTTTTTTTGCGACAACTTAATTGTTTTATGTTCAATCCTTTTAAATTTGTAAACAAAAATAAAACAGTTAACTTAATTCCTTCGTGCTGCCTCTACACAGATCAATTGTGTGAAGGACAGCATTTTTTACAGTGTATGAAGTATTTTATTGTAATACAGGCCATTTTGAGGATGTAAACAAAACAGTGATCACAACGTATTAAAGTTTTACAGGTTCCGAAAATCCAAAAAGAGCCAGATATTGATAAATAATGTTTTAACATTAAGTTAGGATTGAATTGCCTCATATTACAGTTATGAAATAGTTTGATAAAAAGCAGGAAATGCTCATGGGCCAATGACATCACCACATTAAAATGGTTTATACGATTTAGCATAACGATTAATAATATCCAAGGACAATTGACTAATATTTGTCAGTTTTCACATTTTAACCTAAAAATAATTAAGGACAGAGAACTAGCGACAAAGAGAGAGAGAGAAAGGGTCTGAAAGGGGTGTGGCCTCAGACACCATCAGCACAAGAAGTGTAATTATAGCATCACCTGATGTCGCCGTAGCAACAGACAGCAGAGGTTGATATTCTTCTCCTCCGCCGTCAGCAAAACTGTGAACACTTCATCTGATCAGTGTCCAGAGGTGCCATGTTTCCCCCAGCACTATATAACACACAGGCTCATGCTTCAAGAAATAAGACAACACCCGCATACCAGGCCAAAGGACTGCTACATTTACACTGATAGCGTCTTCATTTTAAAATGAAAAGCTTTTGCTCCTGACATCTAGAAGAATCTAGTGTTTAAGTCCTGAAAGCAGAGATATTTGGCGATGTTTTCAGATCAAACAATATCGTATCCCTAATGTTTCCATATTCCCATTCCCACATGCTAGAGAACTAAATAAGAACATTCTAGAAATGTTCTCTGTAGATAATTTTTTTGTGTGGCTACAAAAATAAACCTTCCAAAAACCATTCTTTCCTTGTAACAGCTTGAAGAACCAAAATAAGAACATTCTCTTAACTTAGAGGAAATGTTGTATATACATAAAGCAAATCTTCCTGACTAAACAAAAGAGATTGTTCTGGAAGCCCAAAAACTGTCAAAATATTGACAAAAATGTCAAACATATGCAAAAATGTTTCTCCATTATAATGACTAAATCTATGATTGTGTTGGTGTATATATTTTGCAAAATACCTAAGCACAATCACAGATTTAGTCATATATGGATCCAGAATGTCAATATACACTCACTGCCCACTTGATTAGGTATCCACCTGCTCATTAAGGCAAATTTCAAATCAGCCAATCACATGGCCATTCAAAAGTTAATTTGATTCAACAAAAAAGTTTAAGGCCACAAAAATATATATATTTTTTTTCCAGTGTAGGACTTATATATGGGCTAAAATGTGTTTCAATAATATGACAGCTACTTTAAGCATTCCGACATGTGTTGTCAATCGTGAAATGTGGTCGGGGAGCTTTTCTGAAACCAAATAAAAACTGCAGAATGGATGAGGATTATTTGAGTGTTAAAACAGAACCGCGCTAGTGTAAACGCAGCCTTAGTTTTCTTCCTGTCCTGACAGTGAGAGATTAGAGTTGTGTCTAACAAGTCCGCTGAGACAGAAAGCTCACTCTCAGTGTTAGTAAACAGAAAACATGGAAAAGGGAAAAATGAAAGAGTGCAACACTACAGCTCTGCATTAAACCAGGTAAGCCGTCTCTCTGTCTAGCAGAGTCGCCAGGTCTGTGGAACAAACCCCAGCCAAAAGACCAATTAAAAACGGAGCAAAACAAGCTCAGGATACACAACACATGCCACTTTCATATGTAAAATACATATTGTATACTGATATATAACTTATAGATTTTCAACTTGAGAATTACTAGCAGTAATCTTTTATAACAGGGTTGCTGCAGGTTTCACAAAGTCAACCTTAAGACTTTTTAAGACCATTATGAATGAAATGTTAGACTTATACAGAACTTTTTTTTTTTACATTCTAATTAGTTATTTCTTAGCCACATATTTTTAATAAATTGTCTAAAGAAGCAAATCCTAGTTGTATGCATACTATTTTTTTCCAACATAGTTTATCTTAAAAAAAATATATAATAATAATCTTTAAAAACTATAATAAATTAAATGTATGCACAACAGTCAGCCAAGCTCAGTTTCCCAACCATGTGATCTATAAATACACAGAGCAATTTTAAACGAATATTATTATAAAAAATATTATAAAAAACAATAATAATAATTATAAATGAGGTCAAAACTGATCAAACAGCCTCAGCCTGTTAAATTTGACATTAATCTGCTCCTCTTCATATCAAAATGTGAAATATTATTCATTCACTCATTTTCTTATTGACTTGGTGAGTCCCTTATATTAATCTGGGGGTCGCCAATGAACCGCCAATTTATCCAGCACATGTTTTACACAGCTGATACCCTTTCAGCTGCAACCACTGGGAAACAACCATGCGCTCTCATTCACACACATTACACTAAGGTCAATTAAGCTTACCCAATTCACCTATAGGCGCATGTGTTTGGATTGTGTGGGAAACCGGAGCACCCGGAGGAAACCCACGCGAACACAGGGAGAACATGCAAACTCCACACAGAATTGACCCAGCTAAGGCTCAAACCAGCGATCTTTTTGCTGTTAGGTGACATCGCTACCTACTGCGCCACCCGTGAAATATTATTTAACTTCAAATCACATCCAGTCAAACAATGTGTCCAAACACCATGACTATGTTCCACAACACCCTCTGTGTCACCAATCTCTCAAAAATCTATCAAACATACAAACAACCTGGCCTCAGGTCTGCAACCGATCCTCTGTTGTGAGGTTAGTGAACATATAGCTTTCACCGAGAGGAGAATGAGAGTGAATCTCACCGACACTCAACAGATAATTACACTCTTTGCCATTCATCTGCGCTAATGAGAATCCAGCATGATTCAGCTGACATTACCGTTCACGAGTAGACCACGGTAATTATATTCACATATGATGCGAATGTACGCCCTTGATCATTTCACAAGTTTATCCAGGATCTTTTTTTCCTCCTCCTCCTCCGGCTGCCATGGAGATCTGATAGAACGATGAGCGAGGAGAAACAGTTATTCTTGGTCTCCGTTCGCCGTCCAATCTACCTCACAGTGAGAGGCGCATGTCCGTCAGAGGCAGAAATCCTCTTATCCGTGCCCTCGACCCATCCAGACCACAACATTTCCCTCTCTCGCTCTTGGCTCTGACACAAACCTCTCCTGGGCTTCTGGAGGTCAATGAGACACATGCCAGAAGAGCAACCTGAAGCGCCCTGAGAGATGGAGACTGGGATCAGAGTTTAAGGCTGTTGAGTCGGGAGGATGCAGCTGCTGTAAAGGTTAATAAGGCTATGCTCACACTGTCATTGTTTGGGATTGAAAACCGCATTTATTTCTACGTCTACGGTACACACTGCACCTTATGACAGAAACTTGAAAACTGTCTGTGTAAACAATTGCGCCAGTCAAGCTCATACTCTATGACCCTGTTCACTTGGCGACTGCAAAAGCGCTTTTCATTTACTTTGAATGGAATGACGTCAACAATCATTGCTGAACTGGGGTCCGTTCTTCGTACCTCACTTAAATGATCTAAAATGATTTAGCAGATCCTGGATCTTTTAATCTTGATAACTGATCTCTGGATAATTTGGTTCTTCAAACAAGTACGCAAATCAGACTAATATGTCTGGATGAACTGATCTGAGATTGCTGCGTGTGTTGCGAAGGACAAATCCATCGATCCCTGAACTCATGATCAACCATCCAACGATAGGCTGACGGCACAGCAGAGTAATGACATCATCTGATTAATATTCAATTATCCATGAATTACATAAAATTCAAAGGAAAAGGTTTGTTAAATATGATATGCAATAACTTTTCACATTTGTTGTGGGCTACAGGCTTTACACGTTCATGTGCCAAGAGTATTAAGCAATTTATTTAGTTTTACAGTTCACGCGGATTTTCTTTATTAGTAGCTGGTTTGCTAATCAGTGGTAATAATATCTAGCTGTTTAAATTAATTTTGCATCACAAAAGCATTTTGATTTAGGTGCGCAACTTATATGAAGCATCAAATCACTGTCATATTAGCTGTCAAAACATGTTCATGACTGCATAAATGTAAAAAAAAAAAAAAAAAAAAAAAAAAAAAGTCATCATACAAATTGTACTAAAACGATTGTACGCGTTTGTATCTAAAAAGTCCCTATCAATAAATTTTCTCTTTAAAACACAAGCAGTTGACAGTCTTTGTACTTTTATTTCAGAGAGCAGATTGCATAAGTTTTATTGTTATTTATTTTTAAACTTAAAAAAATAAAAAATAAATAAATAATATATATATAACTACTGTAAGAAAATATATACTGTAAGAAAACTTTCAGTATTATCTTTGCTTGAACTGACCCGATCTAATCCTGTTTACATTAAATAAACCTGCTCCCGAGTAGGTTTGGTATACCAGAACTGTTGCTATGACTCTTGCATAAGTTTTGAAGAACGAAACGATCCTGGATCATGTCAAATCGTCAATAACCAAATCCAGCTAGCTGAGTAATCCACGTACGAAAAACAGACCCCTGATTTGTTGGTCCATGAGTTACATTAAGTCCATTGCTAGAAGAATTAGTTGAAAAACTTTCAACTTTTAAATGCCAATCAGTTCACGTTATACAAATACTAGTGCAGATGCTAGAACAGGAGGCTGAGAAAATGTTCATTTTTGCATCTGAACTAATAACCACACCTTCATACAGTTCTACTTTTGTGTCTTTTTATTTGTGTCTCAGTCCAAGCTGGATGTGATTGGCTGTTGTCACTATTGCGATCACATATGCTTCATACTTGCCCTTCGTTAGTGTTAATGCTAATGCCTCATGTGAATAGGGTGTGAGAGCAGGCATATAAGCTGATGATGGGCAGCGGCAGGCCATCGGTGAGCATCTGGCAGGCTAGTTTGTTTGGGGTGTTCCATTTATTTCCTCATGTCAGAGGGAGTTTACCCAATTTAGAATGTATAATGAGTGAAAGAAAGGACTTTGGCTGTGCAGCAACAAACCAGAGCAATCAGAGGTATGAATCTAAAAGATGCAAGTCAAGTGAAAACACAAAGAAGTCAACTCTTATTTCACTGCATTTCTTAAATCTATGCAAACGATATTGGTTATCAGATTATCATACATTTTTGCACATGTGCCATGTCGAGAGCATTACTGTGAAAATTGTAAGTAAAAGCTGCTTTGCTTACAACTTGTCTATGCACAGCAATAGTTCCAGTATGCAGCACTAAAGGCTGATTTATACTTCTGCATCGAAGTATAGTTGCATACACTTCGCCATGGCTGAAGATGACGCTGATGCATACCTCTCAAAACAATGTAACTACACGTCGCCATGATGCATAGCACAAGCTGTGATTGGTTGACTTAGTAGAGATGATAAGTGTGGGTGGGCAGAGAGCAGGGAGAGAGGAACGAGCCCATTTGAACAAGTGTTTAAGCATGGAGGAGCGCCAGATGATGACCTTTGTTTTGTGTTTACCTTTTGTGTTTAAAGTTGTTGCACAGAAGAAACAAAACCTCATTGCCAGCTAGTGTTTTGGAAGTGTTATTGCAACACAAACAAAACACAGAAGTACAGTATAAATGCACGGTTAAGTGCAAGTCATACGCCGTGGGTTATGAGGATCGCTGGACATACAGAAGTATAATTTAGCTTTAACTCCTCTCAAGTGGGCATAGAATACGCATGATTTTTGGCCCAGACATATTTAGTTATCATTGCCACTAGTTTTTTTTTATTGGCTTGGTTTTGGGCTTAAGGATCACAAACAACATATACCAGACCATTATAAACCAGGCTCTTGTGCTCCTTAATTCAAGAACCCACCAATCAAATACCATAAAAACTAGCGGTGACAAAAAAACAACAACTGCTGTCGTAGAACTTTTCAGTTTTCACTGACATTCGGATTCTAAAGTGACTTAAACTCTCCAAACACAGGCCATCCAGATAAAGGACAAAGAGATGCAGCTCATTTTAAATCACTGATTTCTAGAATAACTAGCATTTTGGATTATTGCATAAATCCCAAGATAAGCATACGTTTTAAAAAGGTTTGCAAAAAAATTCAATAGGATAAACCTTCTATGCAATAAGAAAACACTTGCCCAAAATAAGAAAGAAATACATTTACTGTACGAAATCGGGCATGTGCATAAAAAAAAAAAAGTCATGTGACTGATTTTTATTTCACCGATCATGTGATAAAGAATTGGTGTGAAGAGGATGGTAATAATCGATAAACTAGTGGACTGTTTTTGCAATAATTGTATTTTGCGCATAAATCTAATTTACATTTTTGAATAGAAACATATCTTTTGTCAATTATAAGAAATGATAATGTGGAGCATCTTAATGGTCAGTTGGCTTAATTCTGCACTGGGAATTGATCACCATTTTCAGCTCTAAAGAGGGTAATATTATGTATCTCCACATTTTCTCTATTGAACAGAATTTGACAGAGAATTGCAGTGGCCAAACCTTTATCAGCGGAAAGAATCAAAAGGCAGGAGATGAAAGAACCAATGCTAAAAAAACCTTCGATCATAACAAAATTAACAACTCATCTAACTTGCATGTTCTTCAAAACATTCTCCTCCCTCCTACTGCTCCCTCATCAGTTCATCCACTAATGACTTCGCAAGATTCTTCGCTAATAAAAAAGCAACCATCAGTTCTCCACACCAACAAATGAACATTCACTCACATCCTTCTTCCTCCTCTCAGAGGCAGTGTCAAAACCCATCCTTTTCTAGCTACCCTGCTACCAGAGAGAAAGAAAATTATTTTCAGAAGCTCCTTCCCTAGCATCATACCATCATCCAGCAGTAATGATACGAGAAAATGAGTCCAGTTACATAGAAAGATGGGTTAAGCAGTTCCTTAATGCTGAAAACACTAAAATAATAAAATGGCAGCCCTGAGTCCTGATCTAAACCTGAATGAAAATCTTATAAATTCAAAGTTATGGCTGAGAAACAACTAAAGTCAGTAAACTGTGCTGTGCGTGACTAATGATGTCTTGTAAGAAACTAGTGATGGTTTTTAATAAAGAAATTGGTGGGAAAATACAATATAATATAGAAAACACAGAGGATATAGAAAATATAAGCATTAAAGAGTTAGTTCACCCAAAGTTGGAAATTCTGACATCAATCACTCACCCTTTACTTATCACAAATCTGTTTGAGCTCTTTTTTTCCTCTGTTGACCACAAAATAACATATTTTTTAATTTTTTTTCAAAAATGTTAAGCATTAACATCAATAGTATTTGCTTTTTCCCACTATGGAAGTCAAGGGTGACTGGTTTCTCCAAAATATCTTCTTAAGACTCTTCGACAGAAAAAAATTATACTCAAAGGTTTTGAACAACTTTAGGGTTAGCAAATAGTAAGAAAATTGTAATTCTTGGATGAACTACACCTTTTTATATATTCTGAAATAACTAAACACTAAGCTTCACATTCCTAAAACATTTAGCTTGAAGACTTCAAAATTAATTACACACATTCTAATTATTGTCAGCCCTATTTTCTAACAGTGAACAAACCTATTAAACCGGCCAGACCTTCCGGTGCAATAAGAAAGTACATTATGATTCTCACTGCACCTCAAATGCATGCTTGTCCATTCATTTCTTCAATTTCATGCCGTTTTTTCGCTCTTTTGTCCATTTCCAAGTACCATCAAGCAACTGAGCTCATCTGCCAGAATAAAACTAGCTGTAAAATAACAAACACTGACCTCTGGTTTCTTAGCAAGTGTTTAAATCTTGAGTGTGAAGAGCACATCCACTGCGCTTCACCCTCTTTTCCCAGCAAATAAGATTTAAAAACATTGAGAACTAAAGTACTGAATAAAAGAAACGACACGTTCAATGCTGTCTGTACAGAAATTCAAAGTGCAGCTGCGTTCATTGTGTCTATTGTCAGCTGAAGTGTTTGTCATGATGTTTGAGAGTTGCGCATAGTTTGAAAAACAAGATTGTCAAATTCCCAGAAACCAATCTAATGCTCATTTAAAAGGACAATACAATGAGAATCTTGTCATCTTTCACTCACCCTCAATGCAGTCCAAAGCCATAAGCTATTTCTTCTTTGAAGAAGCATTATCATAGAAGCATTTTAATCTACTATCCTGCTCACTCTTTTCAATATGCTAGCAATTAAGACTTCAGATGCTTTACACACCAATTATTTTGAAACCAAAGGTTTCTGTGAAAATAAAAGACAAAAATCGGAGTGTGTTGCTTTGGTTTCTTTGTTAACAATGAAAAAGGTTAGAGTGGAAAATAAGTTGTTTGGATTAATAAAATATTCCACATACTAACAAAAACCCCATGGCATCATTGCAGAACGCTTTTTCCAGGTTTTAGGACGGTGGAAATATTCCAGGTGCATTATGACAGAGTGAAACACTGGTGCAGTTCTTATCCCATCCCATGATGAAAGACAGGTTAAACCCACAGCAGGCTGTTTCCCCCCTGAGGACTGACAGATGTGAGGACGAGGGGAGAAACATCCAGATGGAAGAAAGGGTAGAAGGAGGTTGCTAAAATATTCTGGATATCTTAAAGTCAATCCAACAATTAGAGTAAAACAAATAAATAAATCAAACAATAACACTTAAGACAAATTTAACAAAATGTCTTTTTTTTCTTACTATTTCTTTTGTCCCAACACAAATGAGAGAAAATATTTTAGTTTAAATCAATAGTAGGGAAGCTTTAACGCAAATATGTGGCTCTCCAGCTGTCTGCCAAAATAAAATTTGGTTGGATGGTTTATAAAATTATAACCATCACCAGAAATCCAAAAGTGTCCTATTGAAATACAATTAAAATTCACGTTTTAGTGTTTTTTTTTCCATTTTAACAGTAAAAAGAATAAGAACTTAGTTAACAATAAAAGGATGTTTCGAACATGTGGTGCTGTGGATAAACTTGAATTGCGACACCAATAAAAGGGCAAACAACTTGCTTTTCTATGTTAACCACGAGCATGTAACGTCAAACAATATTCAGGAGTGGTGATTGCGAACAGAAAAAAAAAATCTATATATTGTCATTTCTTCATTCATGGACTTATTTGTTTATTTTGGAGTTGTGCATGGACACACGTAAAGGTTTTTTTTTTTTTAAACCTGTATTGTTTATAGTACTATATATGGCTCTTTAAAAAAAATGCATTTGCAAAAAAAAAAAAATATATCAGAAATGGCTCTTTGCTGAAAAAGGATCCCGACCTCTGGTTTAAATATAAATAATATATAATTATTAAATATAAATATTAATAATTAGGGATGTCCAGATCCGATCACTTAATAGGAAATCTGGCCCCATCTTGCAGTTTCAGACTTGATGTAAATATTCTCCTTATTTTTTAACACATCTATAGTTATGCAGTGACACAGAGTTTGACCTCTTTCTTGACTTCACGTAGAAAAAGCAACGCATGCACAATGACATCACTTTGTTGCAGAGACGCTATTGGTTAAATGCCGGCAAAGTAGAACTCAGTAACAGCTTGACAGGTAAAGAGCGAGTATATCTGCAGTCTGGAAATATTCTAAAGTTGATGACAACAATGCCATAGCAAACTGTGAGATACATAAGCTTGGGATTGCCTGCTGGGAATTTTAAGTTGAGGTGTTATTTGTTTTTATATTAGATTTTAAATATTTTTTGTTGCAAGTCCAAAAGGGACGAATTTTATGTTATTTATTACTTGATTGTTCAAGCTATCTCACAGAAGCGCTCTGTTTTTGTAAACAGAGTTGTTGAGTGTTAAAATAAGGTGAATTAAATAAAAAATAAGGAACATCCTGGACCTGTTTCTTTGCTCTGCTTTTTTTTTTTTTTAATGTATTATAGAATTATCGGATCAGGTTTTGGTACCGGTAGATACTCAAAATCAAATGACTCGGACTCGAGGGCAAGAAATAATAATTGAATGAATGACAATAATAATAATAATAATAATAATAATGAATAAAGGAACTAACGAAGGAACAAAGAAACGAAGAAACAAATGAGCGAAGGATCAAACAAAGGAATGAAGGAACGGACAAAGGAACGAACAAACGAATGAACAATTCTCTTTTGTTCCTGGTAAATTTAAAGCTTGCAAGCACCAACTTCAAAATTTAGGTACACATCTTTATACGTAATATTGTGGATAAAACTGACCTGCACTGGATTATAAATGAAAAATAAATATAAAAAAAAATAATAATTAAATACATTCAAACTGACAACATTAATTCAATGTTTAAACTGAGTTAACACATCAATTCCAGAAAAAGTCATAGGAACAATCTGGGAATGCAAGCAAACATCAATAACTACACTATAAATGTCACAGAACACATTGCAATAAACATTACCATTTCGAAGTCTAAAAATCTGATTGTATTTTCTTGTAAAACAAACATTTGATTTTAACTCCTGCTCCACAGATCTGACCTACAAAATGTTACATCCTCAATTCTCATATTGTCCAATTTCAGAAGAATATATTTATAAGGATTAGACGTCTTAAATTATTTAACATCAAAGGTTTAGGGAGGTCAAGTAACTAAGCCAGTCTCATTGAGGACAAGAGCCCTGAAATATACATAGATACAGTAAAATCTTTAATTCGACAAGAAAAAGACATGATGTCCTGCTGTTAAAACCCCAAAACACCATCTGAACGCAAAGTTAGAGATCTCATTAACCTGAAAACGAGTTATTTCCAGTGTTCTGACTTAATAAAGCGGCGTAATAAAGCTGAAACAGCACATCGGCGAAGCAATGATGCAGAAAGCTCTGTTGTAAAAGTCATAAACTAACATTAGAGAAATGCATTACGCCGTAATCTCATCAAAAAGCCCTTCCTCACAGAGCTAATAAATACCCTGATCTGCACTGGGCTCACGGTTCATTAGGGCACTGAACAACAGACGCCATGATGTTTTCAGCAATCAGACAAAACCCCAAACGCTCGACATTCCTCAAAGCCACTAGGCAAAATGTTCTAGATGTCGATAAAAATGTAATTTTGTCAACGATACACGAGTGTGTTGGATAGAATTCTATTAGAACTACAAACACAAGTAAAAATGGACTACAAACATGGAGAATGAGCAAGACTGTTGGTTAAAGGTTGCATGAACTGGATGTGTTTGTTTATTTTAATTTATTAATTTATGTTGTGAGACATTTCCAAGAGAAACGAAATATTAAATGAGAAAACAGTGGGCGTGGCTTGTGTTTTCTACTGCAAGCTGATTGGATGTAGTAAAGCAGGCGTTTTATTTAGAAAGATTAGGAAAAGGGTTTCAGGAGAGTTATTATAACCTAACAGACATTTCCTCCTCACCATTTATGTTTGTTGTTATAGCGCTGTCAAAATTGACAGTTGGAGGGGTGGGGTTAAGTATGTTGGCCACGCCCAATACCTCAGACAGACAACAATCATGAAATGAGTTCAGACTTTAATTTTAGATCACAAGGGCTACCAACTTAGTTTTCTTTTATGACGTGCACAGATAAATTGTTCATCACAAAACTAGCAATACGAGATGACAAAATCAAGTCATTATTGTTTGCAGATGTATATTATAAGTGATTGATGTTATTATGTCCCGGGGTATTTGAAAAAATATATATACAAGTGAGTATATTTACCATGTTATTTTAAATGCAGGCACATTTAGGTTGTATTTCATATACGTCATAATTCTACTAGATTACGGATATGTATATTAGCATAGCCAATAGATTGTGTCCTTTTATCTTTTCTCTCAGTCTGTTATTGTTCCGGGCTGGTACGCTTGCCTGTTTATGACCTAGCAACTGGTAATTAGACGAGGAAGAACGCCAAAGTTTTGATAGATTAGGCTGCTTGGTTTGTGGATGAACATCGTGTATATGTACGCAATAAAAATTCAAAAGTGGAGTTTTATACACGGTACTTGCCCTGAAACCCTTCCAGAGGGGAGTTTATTGAAGTAACTTGATAAAAACTGGGCAGGGTTAGTTTTGCTTTCATGTGCACTTTAAATGGAGGGGCTTAGGTAAAGATGTTTGAATGATAGAATGATTTAATTAACATTTTCCAATATTATATTTCAACTCCAACAACAATGCAAACTTTTATAAAGATATGTTTAATCAATAACGTTTGAACTCTTGAGATTTCAATGCATGAAAAACTACCTGGTAAAAAATGTTTGTTTAATAGATGTCTATTAGACATCTAAACTTAGCTTGGCTAAAACAAGGCTAAATGTGGGCAGTGGAAAAACTAATAGACATCTAAGAATAGGCCAAAACTAGACTAGTCATCAAATTAGATTAAACAGACTTTATATGTGTAGTCATTCATTTCTGTTTATTTAATGATTCTGTTTATTAGATTTTCCACTGACAGCCCTTGTTTTAGCCCAGATGACTATGTTTACATTTATTAAACGCCTATTAGACATCTATTAATAAAAAATAATAATAATAATAATAATAAAAAAAGAGATGCTAGCTGGCTAACATGCTGCTGCATCTCCAATGTGCTTAAAATATTAAAGAAATGTGTATGACATGTGAAGATGAATAATAGGGCACATAATGGTCCGTTAATAAGCATTATGTCCCAAAGGTTGCATATACTCTTGCTACCTTTTGTCATAAAGTACATACATTTAAGACGTATTCTAAAATGCTGGGTCAAACATGGACAAACCCAAACAGTGTTAAAGAGAGCCATTTTAAGATTAATTGATAAAAATGAACCCAATATTGGATTTGTCCATATTTAACTTAACTTTGGGCTAAGTTCTTACAACCCAGCATCTTAAGAGTGCAGTACATTTCTAAACCCTGTAAGTTGTTTACTCAAACTGTTTGTGGCAAACTATTTTAATTGAAGTACTGCAAACTAATATAGACTGAGTCATATACACTTATATTTTGATATCATCAAGTATTTAGAGAATTAATAACTTGCAAGTTCAGTTACCAAATCTGCATGAGTTCAGTTAATTGAACGAATCAAGTCCAAAAGACTACACCGCTACTAAAAATATTTGAGAAACGTTAAAGTTGACTAAATTCAAATGAATAAAGCTAGTCAACCTGACACAGAGCATTTTTGCACAACAAATTTAAAGAATGGTCGTAAGACTTAGATATGCAATGTGATTTGAAAACAAGAAAAAAATACAATTTATTTTCATTACAGATTATTTTTTCATCCTTTCAAATTACCTGAAAGGCCATTAAATACAATCCAAATTCACAATTTTTATTTGCACAATTTGATGAGTAATAGAAAGTGTCCTACTGATGGAGTGCAGTTGAAGCAGTCACTGGTGAACTGTTGAACTGGCGTACTGCTGAACTCGCACTGCTTTACTGTTCTGAAATCAACTGTGCTTTAAACATGAGGTCTGCATTATTAAGTGTATCGTTTTGTCTCCAAAAAAGCATTGGGGGCGAAACATGCTCAGAACGCATCAATATTACATTTCCTAATTTTTTTTACACTTCATAGACTTCCTTCTTTGCAAAAGCACAAACTTCATTTGTAATGTGGGTCACAGTTTAAGATAAGGTCTCATTTACGAAAATTATTGCATCAGCAAATAGATTACCAATGAGCCGTCCTTTTTTTCCCCAAAGTAAAAACAAAATTTTCTTTTAGTTGTGTTAGTTTGCTATGCATTTATGTTAACAAATACAACATAATGTAATAGTAAATGCTAAAATAAACACTGATAAAAATGTAAAATAAAAACTACAATACTATACAGTTTATTCCAAGAACCTGTTTAAATCATGCGAAACACATCATTCATCAGGATTTGAAATTTTCATTTTGTACCCGATTAAAAATGCTCATAACCACATTTCATATTTGTTTCACATGTACTTTCACTTGTTTTTCTGTAAGGTTCATTAGCTCATATTAATGAATGTAATTAACTAATGTCAACAAATGAAACCTTTGCAATAAAATACCAAATTGTCATTCAAAAATTATGTTACAAATGTTATCGTTACTTTTTTAGTGTTAAAAATAATCGATACTTTTATTCGGCAAAGATGAAATAAAGTAAATTAATAGTATAAATGCGTC
The DNA here is from genome assembly GCF_052040795.2 of Danio rerio. Lineage (NCBI taxonomy): Eukaryota > Metazoa > Chordata > Actinopteri > Cypriniformes > Danionidae > Danio > Danio rerio. The sequence goes on from NC_141024.2 coordinate 19,953,654, forward strand.
TACTTTTGATTTATCCTTTCTAGCAGACTAAAGAATCCAGAAAAAAATACACAAGCAAATGTTTCTTAACCATCAAATGAGCATATTAAAATGATTTTGGATGGATCACGCGAGTAATGATACGCAAAATTCAACTTTGACAAGAATAAATCACATTTAAAGTGAATTTTAGGTAAAATAAATGAAGCCTAGAAGACTTTTCATAATATATGTAGGCATGCAGATAATTTTTACAGTCATTATTAACACAATTACAGTTCATTAAGATGGTCTTTCATTGATTAAATAAACCTTTTCAATAATAATAAAAAAATAACAATTTCTTTTTTTAACCAATAGCATAGCTGCTGCACTTTTGTACCACAAGACAGCCAGAGTAATGCTCAAAATGTCGTAAAGGCCCTGTTTACACCAGCTTTTTTGTTTTTGTTTTTGTAAATCTGATCACAAGTGCATACCATAAATGTTTTTAAATGTCCACAATTGAATATTTCCATTAGTTATTGACAATGCATTTCATTGGACAGTGCTGAATGCAATCTGTATCATCTTTTTGTTGTTTTTCATCAAAAATGTCCATACTGTATATATAGTTAAGGCCAAAATTATTCATACCCCAGGCAAATTCTGACTTTTATAAAAAGAGCTTATATTATTTTAAACCAGAAATTACATGCTTTTCCCAAAAGATTACAGGACGATGTGCAAGAGGCATCATTGTGGAAAAAAAACTAAAAAGAATTCTCCAAGGTATGAATAATTTACAGATTGACTGTTTACACTTGCCCATCAAAAAAGCAAGGAAGATATCAAAAGTGGCCCCCCAAAAAAGAAAGTCACTTCATTTGTTTGTATTTCAATAAACTAAAATGGCCTAACACAAAATATAAACAGAACTAAAACTAAACCAGACTGCATTCCAAATGGTCCAAAAAAACAAAACAAAAAAAAACTCACAACACCCCTTAAAACCAGTCAGACAACCCGTTTCACTTTGCTCATTTTTTTTTATTTATCAGCTTTAAATACAATGACAGGGTCTACCTCAGGAGGAAACAAATTCAAACACTGTTTCTGTATGGCGGGCAAGAGCGGGAGAAGAAGAAACGCTGAGCGTAGAGTAAACCTCACAGGAAGCCCAGAGACGCCTGGAAAAGGTGCTTCTTTTGTCACATGAAAAGAGAAAACACACGTCCTACACAAATGCCCAGAAATGTCACTGAACACTCAGATCACATCAGAGAGAGAGAGAGACGGAAATACGCTCAAGTAAGTTCACTTGGTTAGTTTTGATCTAACTTCAAAATATCCATATATATATACGTATTGAAATATAGAATCTCATGATTAAGGAGGCGTTTTCTCGATAAGCTCATGGTTGCTCTGTGCATCATTCCCCTCATTTCTTTAAAAGTCTTGCCCCAAAACATAGACATCTGACTGAGCTGATCAGGTTCGCTAAGACGGGGTTTGACAGCTGGTGATTGGCTAAAAAAATTTACATGACGAAAAAAAGAAAAAACGTGATTGGCTATCATGTCAAAACGTAAAATTAAGGTAAATACGTTGGTCCTATTAGAAGCAGCGACAGGTAGATTTATCTGTAGCGTACTTGCTTTAAAAAAAATTAGAAACTGAAAGTCCTTGGGCAGAAGAGAGGATATGCACAGAGTATATATAAAAAAAAAAAACAACGGAGAGAGGCAAATGTTCAACATAGGAAAAACAAAACAAATAAAAGCATACTGATGTTTTGTTGAGTTTGTTTTTTCATGATTTTTTGTGTTTTGTGTTCTCTGCAAATGCATCTGGTCTTCCACAAGGTCTTTGGAGCAACAACTTAGCGTCGATAACCGAACTCGTCCGCATCATCGTCACGGAAATCTCCATAACGCCAAATGTTGAGCTGCAAATAAAAGAACAAGTTATTCATTAAAACACGTTTTTTGGGGGGAAAGGGGGGGTGGGGGCTGGGGCTAGATCGCAGGTGAAAGTAAAGCTCTAACACTATAATGAGAGATGTGATGCAAAGGTCATTAAGTTTGTATTTCAACTTGAAGATAAGTTATTATTTGTTGTTCCTAAAACGTAGACAGGCGACGAGATTTGTCAGGTAGCGTAGTAGAGCAGTGACAAATATACTCAAAAAATAAAAAACAAAAAAAATGCTGGATCGATTTAGAAATTGTCAAAATGCATTGCTATTTTTTCTTGAATAAATACAAAGATTCATTTTTAACAGTAGAATATGCTTTAAAAACACCTATACTCTGCTTGCATCTATTTCCTTACAAATTCCACCTAAAATAGTTAATGTAGGAAAAGTTTAGGTTAATTACAAGTTTTCTTAGTGTTCTGTATTTACATTAATCTCATGGCATTATTGCCAACTTGCATGTCTTTCATGAGCATTTCACAGTACGGTTAAAAACTAGAGTAGTGTACCATCTGCGGTTAAAAACTTATGCTCAGAACTGATTCAAGAGTAGAGCGATGCATTTAAAAATCTCAGGATTAATGCAGAATTGATTTCTTTAGCAATTGTTTTGCGACAGCTTTTAATTGTTGCATTTAATTTATTTATTTTTCTTTAAAACGTATATACAATGTATATAAAACGTATATACAACATTAATTTAACATCAGTATTTAAGCAACTGTAATTGCAGTGTAAATTAATTTTGATTAACCTTTAAATGTACTTTGTGGAACAGCCCTGTAGTTTTCCTATCCCTGAAAACACATTTTTGGCGTTTACACAGACACAATAAAGGTGTCGTTTTCAAAAATGTACACTTTGAAGTCCACTTAAAATGCATTTCCATCACAAATGAACAGCCAAACTGCATTACATTTTATTAATCGCTAAATATAAACACAAGTTAGATTTCTTTACTGTGACATCAGTGAAGTCAAAATAATAATTCAGTCTATGCATAATTCAAACACTATGAAAATAATTAATATGGATATTAGTTTGAATGAACATGCAATGAAATCATTGAGACCTACAACAAAGACAAGCCGTCAAAGCTACAGATCTTTTCTGAACAAATTTCCTCTTGACACAAAGGGTAAATAAATTGCATCGAAAGTCAAAACAAACATTTGAACCCCCCTCCAAATCCTAAATAACCTCAATGAAACATTAATAAGCAGCAAAATGGGTCTTTGAGTCATTTGACAGCCCCGATTCACCATCATTAAACCCTGATAAGCATTTCTGCCATGTATCTGTGCGAGTGAGGCACAGATGGCCGGCGTGTAGACAGGATCATTAAAACATGAGCTGGTCTGTAACATCATCACACCTCAGTAATAACGAGGCGAGCGCTCGTTTACGCTCCTCTTTAACTCCAGTCCTTTCACATCCAGTCACGCATGAAAGCTTTAACTTCGACAAATTCCATCGCAGCCTGTTCATTTTACGTCGGCTTCGCCAAATAAAGCAGTCAAACGTTTCATTTGCACGACGGTCAATCGTTTCGGCTTCATGGATTCTTAGTGAAGATGGGAAATCATTTTGCACATCGCACAAAGGATTTTATCGTTCTTCTCCGTTTTTTGTTATCTCTGCGAGTGTGTGTGTGTGTGTGTGTGTGTGTCGGCTGTTAACCGAGAGAATCACAGCTAATTAATGTCTATGATAATTAGCGCCGCCGTTAGCAGGGACATCATCATCTAGCTCTCGCTTCTGCTTCAGTCTTGTTATACAGCGATTGGCCTGTCATGTGAACAATGTTGAAGCCAGAAGATTGTGTTGGATGTGCATTACACCTCGCACTAAGCTGATGTTACAGGTAAAGTCAGCGTGTGAGCCAAAGCCGATTCTGAAAATAAAAGTCCTCCGTTTCTGTGCCAACAAGGGCATTAAAGCCATAAAGACGAGCAGCAGGGAAGGAGAGATGCAAGTAAAAGATAATGTACAGTCAGCAGGTTTTCAAACAAACAAACAAGCTATAAAGAATTACTCATACGTTAGACTGTTTTTTCATAGCTCCATTGTTTTGAAGTATTATTTCTCTAATATTTTAACCCTATTTCATTTATTTAAAGTAGATTTGTATACATTTAATGCAGAATATTTAATGCTAATTATGATACCTCATCATTGACCCAAATAAACATTATTTTTTATTTATATTTAAGGACTAAAATAAGCATCTGACCCTTCTGATAACAAATATTATGATGCAAGTACTAACATGTAAAGTCAAGGTGCAAACTATGGGAGAGCTTGACTTTTAGAAAATAAACAGTATCTCTTCTAAACATATAAAATAACTTGTATATCCTTAAAATTATATAATTTAGAAAAAAATAAATAAATTGAATCTTCTGTAAACAAATATGTTAATGCAAATAGTAATTTTATTGCAATAAAAAATATGCTGTCTCAAGTCATATCCGCTGCAGCATCCAATCATCCTCAATGTAATGCAAACGTGCGACGTGTAGTTACATGTTTCGAGAGGTGCGGGGGTATGTGAATGCTCGAAGGCTGCACCAGACCACACCCGTGTGTTTGCCGCTGGTCACGTGACTCAACACGCGGTAGGTTATTGAAAAAATTGACCTAGAGAAATTAGATCGATTATAGGTTCTGAATGCCGATTTTGATAACTTTGATTAATCGCCCTGCCCTAGTTTACGAGCGGTTTCAGTATAGCATATTGTAATCATAGATTATTACGTGTAAAAGTATAAAAATATCATTCATGGATGACGCAATTTACACCTCACTTAAAAAAAGAAGATAACTACAAGATATTCTTCTCATGAGCATCAAAATGTGAGCGCGCTGCAGAGCAAAGTCCACTCATGCCAAAGACTGAATGCCAAATGCTTTCATATGGACTTTGAGACACTGCTTATACGTTTTCTGAATCAAGTGATGTGATGTTATGTTGCGTTTCGTTTTGTTAAATTTGCTTCATACAGATGGCCAAAACAATATACTTTTTTTGTTGGACAATTAAGCTGAAAGAAGGTAAACTTGACAAAATGGAACCCCTTTCAATGGTGTTTCTTTCATTTTCGAACTCGCGATTATGCTTTACCAGAATGAAAGGTGAGATCCTATGACATTCTATAGCCCTATGTAAACTAAACAAAAGCATATGCTGTCCTTAATGCCATCATCTTGAGCTTACTCTTCAATGCGGAAGTTGGCTTGTTTTTGAGATTGTTTTAGAACTTCCGATTCAGCTGCCTATGGGAGAAATGACTAGGAATAATAAACCACAGAAAACGATCAACCTACTTGCTCTACAAACAAGTGTTTGCATGACTATACAGACAAAGAAGGATATTATAATAACAAAATGTCAGTTTGCAACATCAAGCAGCAAAACAAGCTGTTTTTAACATCTAAAAAAAAAATGGAAGTGAATGAGACCAGAAGTCTCGAGCCAAAAAGATTCAAATGAGCGAATAGAAAAATGATGGCCTACATGATAAGGTTATTTATTTATTTTTGTTATGAAGTGAAACATTCCTGTTTGTTGATTTTATATAAATGAATGTATTCCTCTCACAGAAGCACTGCAGGTAAAATTAGACAACAGATTTCTGTTGTGTAGACTGCTGTTGTTTGTGACAATAGAACCATCAGAAGATATTTTCAAGAGTCAAAGAAAGTTATTAGTGCTTTTTAGTGAGAAATTAATCCAAAATACTTTGTAATATTGGTTACAATTATATAAATATTTGCTTTATGTTTATAGATTTTTTTTGTTTGTATTATGCGGTTTAAGGACTGGGACCCCGTTTCTTATATAGCCTACAATGTGGCAAGAGACTCAAGACGAAAGCAACAGACATATATATGAATCAAGAACTTAAAACTGCAGATCTTACCCTGGCGCTCTTGGCAGATTCCTGGGCATTCAGATATTCAGTCACCTGTCACAAGAAAAACAAAAACAAAAAATTAATTAAACCAGAGAAAAACCTAGTGTTGTGTTAAACTCTTTGAGGGAAAAGAGAAACATCAATAAGCAAGAGAAACCTAGCGTTATTATTTTTTTTTTTACTTAGTCTTTTAAAGGGATAGTTCACCGTAAATAATCACTAACTCTTTACACACACACACACACACACACACACACACACACACACACACACACACACACACACACACACACACACACACACACACACACACACACACACACACACGTAATTCTAAACATTTATAACTATTTTGTTTTTCTTGTTGAATACAGAATATGACTTCTTAAAACATGAGAACACAGAATAACTGAAGATTCCAATAGCTACTACTTTCCAGACATTCTTCAAAACCTCTACTCAAACTTACAGTAGAAACTCGTCCAAGTTTATACCAAGTGGAGGATGAGTAAATGATTCATTTTCGTTATTGGGTGAACTGTCTCTATAACAAACTCAAACAACATCCCTCAGCATCTTCAACGTTAAATAAATGACACCCGCAGGACATTATGGAGGACAGAGATTGCTTTAAAAAATGACGGCGTTTACAGAGATTGATGTGCTGCTGAATCTACATCAGTCAAACGCAGTAAGTGCGCCTTGTTTAAATGATGCTTTAACAGGCCTTCATCATGATGAGCTGCTTTCTGATCATCAGATTCAGAGTATGCATTCAATAGTAAGGAAAAGTGTGGGTCTTGTATGACACAAATAAATATAGTAAGTATTGCCATCATGTAAATGTAGTAAATGGTTAAACATGTATTTTTCTTCCATGAACTTCTGTTACATAAAACTGCTGTTTTATTTTATTTTTTTAGCTTAATCTCAAAACTGTCCAATGGTGTGACTGTCTTAAGCATAGTTCAAATATATAAATTATTAAATTGTCAATAAATACGTCAGGGCTAGTTTTAGAAGTCGTCACCTTGAAATTATAAGGTTCTATCTGCGTTCTGAATGATTTTGAGATATTGAGCTTTAAAGTTTGTGCATTCCATATAGCAAACAATGTGTGTATAACAATTCTCTTTGATAAATTAAACTGATAGAGATGCTAAATGTACTGTAAATGTAAATTGTCAAAGTGGCAAATGAGAGTTAAAAAAAAACAGTAAATGCAGACAGAATCTTCAAATTCTGTAGACATTTTCCACTTAGAATTATAAGTTCCTATCTGGCAGATTATTCATTACAGCCTTACTTTTCAAGAAATAAAATCAAAATTATATATATATATATAATATATATATAATTGGTGTTGTAACAATATGTTGATGCTTGAAAGTTACATTTTTGCTTTCTATATTATTTATTTTGTGTTTTAGGATGAATATCGGTTCTTGTTTAAATTAAGCATGCAATGCTGTGCTAACTATTTTGACCAGTGCAGATGTTATTTTTCTAATTAATATGTTAATATTTATTACATTTTATGCATTATATAAATTATGAACTCAAGTGCCCAACAATGTAGATAAATCACTCACTCTATTTGTATTAGTAGTCAAAAACCTCAATATTTTGCTAAGTGTAAATATTAGAGTTTACAATACTTGAACTTGGTACCAATTGAAGAGTACATTTCCTGCTAACATTTAATCACTGTTGAGCTGATTCTTAAGCAGCGTTGATTTGCCATTGTGTTCACAGATACAGGGACACTTAGGCGTTTCAAAGTTACGTCCGTCAGCTGGTTTGTCTATATGCTGACATACTGTGGTTACAGAAAACAGCGGTGAGTTTGGTGAACTGATGACCTTCACACCCAATCACTGTCATTTCTGTTCAGCAAATTAACACAATGGCAAATCGGCAGTGTTTAAAAACGTGTTCAACAGCACTAAAATGTTGACGGGAAATAGACATTTTAAAAATTCAGTATCGATTGGTACCAAATTCCAGTACGATCTTGATACGATCTTGCTTTTGTTAGAATCAATACCGGCTTTGCTCTCTCTCTCTCTCTCAGCAGCAGTTTCCTCACAATATCGAAAATGGTATGGAATACGATATTTTTCGTAGTATCGGATATATCACAAAATATGTATAGTTGTTTTTCTTAATATTAGAGATTCATAACTACAGTATGTCACACCACAGGACATATTTAAGAAGATCCAATTAATAAAAAATGTAAAAACAAAAAAACAGTGAAAGAATGGATTTAGTTAGCGACTCCTTACATTTTCTCCAACACCAAACTCCAAACTACATAAGTATATCTATTTTTTCTTTAAAAACAGCGTTTTACATTATTTTTACTGCGTATGCATCTACTACCAGGGTGTTGACAGTCACCAGACAGGCCGAAACAATGCTAAACATATTGAGTGTTTCTGCCATGGAGTCAGAGAGCAGGACAGTCTTTGTTTCTGAATCGGCAGCGTAATTATAAAGCTTGAGTGGCTTGTTTTCCAGGTACTGATGATACACAGCAGATGCACAAGATGGCAGATGTTAAAAAGCGTGGTGTGTGCTCTTTGGGTTTGTTTAGAGGAGGTTAATTGGCTGGCTGAAGAGCAGTGATTCTTTTGTGCTACATCTGGACTGTGCAGCTGCAGAGAAAAGTGTGGCTAGCACAGCCAACTCCATCCATCAAGAGTCCGAAGCCATACGACACGCAACACAGCACCTCACACACACACATCAGCAGTTTCACACACAGCAGAGGCGCAAAATGCTGCTCCAAAGATGCCAACATTATAGACATGCTGACGTGATCATATTTGACAAATTACCAACACGTAAAGATAAGTGATGTACAGATATTAAAATGCAAATGTCTTTTTTTATATCTAATAATTTACTAATGAACTATCTATCTATCTATCTATCTATCTATCTATCTATCTATCTATCTATCTATCTATCTATCTATCTATCTATCTATCTATCTATCTATCTATCTATCTATCTATCTATCTATCTATCTATCTATCTATCACAAATAATATCACAATAATATCACAAATAAAAAGTATAAGAATGATAAGAACAAGAAAATTGAGTCATTTAATATTTGCCAAAACTATTTAAAGTTCCTTCCAAAAGAAAGGGTCTGTACATTGTCCTTTTATTAAACAAAAAATATAGGCTCATTTTATTTATCTTACTTGCATGGTATTGTCATTTCTGCTATATGTATATCGTGTGCAGTCAATTTCAGCTCTGATGTGCAGACTAGTATGCAAAAACATCTTTTATTGCACTAAATCCCCCAAAAATCTGTCTTTAGAGAGCAAATATTGCTGCAAATTGTGAAGAAAAGATGGCAATAAATCTGTCATTTGAGGTAGCAAGAACCAACAAAGCTCTTCCAAAAATCAATAAAAAGTCTTGAATTAATTATAGTACCAAACACCCTTTCAACATTATATTCAGTATTCTGATTGATCTGCTTCACCCAAAATAAAAGTCTTTACAGAAACATTCTCGATAAAACAACTAAAAGAAATTTCATAAGAGATTAGGGTATTAGAAAGAGATTTCACAAGTGTTTTTTCTATTACCTTTTTGCTATGATTTGTTTAATTAAATAAAAAGACAATTTTTTATTAAAGATTTTCTTATTGGTGTTTGATTAACGATGATAAACAGCAGCAAGTACTGCGAGATTTCTTTCCAATTATAAGATTTCTTTCCAAATTTGTTTTCGCACATTACAGACTATAGACGATTGTGTGTGTTTTTAACCGTTCAGTTTCAAGAAAAAAAGCATCTGAAAGCGTAACGACAGCATCGGATCTAGCATGTCTACGCAGTTTATTCATGCTTGTTTCTCATTTCTAACAAGTTTGCAACAATGTATACCTGCTCAAGTAATCATCGTTACAGACACTGTTGAAAACACACTTCTCCTTTCCAAGTGTGCGAGCCATTTCGGTGCCCTCTAATTATAGCCCTCAGTATGAGTTCAGGTGTTTGTATTCTCCAAATCCGCTGACTGCGACTTAGTCTTTTACTGTTAATCTCAGCATGAAATGATGGGATAGTGATTAGATTTGGGACGTTCTTAGAAACACTCCATAATATCCAGTAATACAGGCAAGCCGAAAATCAAAGCGTCCATGGAACATTCATAGAGAACAGTTTGGACTTTGATCATCTCAGTCCAGAGATTAAACAACAGAAAGACGCTAGAGCCGAAATGGCTTCTCTGTCCCATATCAAGCCTGTGTTCAATCCATGGGGCGCAGGAATGAAATGAAGTTTTTAGGCAGCGATGCGTGTCATTCAGCATGTGTCCTGGTCCAGTTTTTGTGTGGGGATGAATGCTTGTTTGATACTAGAAGAGCAAAAAATGCAACTTTTATTGGCTAATGGGCAATGAAACTGTGAGGAGCGAGACATGATGGGATATTACTGGACAAGGGGATGGCCCATGACTAAAGGTACAAATACTATCAGACTAACAGTTACTTTAATTGAGCTGAAATGACAGAGTATTTGTTAAAAATAATGCCAAGTTTTTGCTATTGTGTTGTTAAGTTTTGCATAACACTGTAACAAAAATCCACAAAAATTACTAAAATCAATAGCTATGTTTTTATCTACCTATGTTTATGCTAATTTTGAATTGAATAATGCTTGATAGAAATGCCAAAATATGCATTACCTTTAAAACACATGCCCATACTGTATTTGAGTAGGATAACGTCTGTATGCAAAAAGAACTGCATAAACTACAATGGAAAATCCTTTATCAAAAAAATCTCCAGCATGGACAATAAAATGTCATGTGATTTTGTTTTTACCATCTTGTGACGACAAAATAAAGATGTGATGGCATTAATGGACAAGCCAGTAAACGATGACATTCTAAAACATCTGAAATGTTTTTTTTCATTCTTAAATCCCTCAGCCAATGTCCGTCATGAAAGTATTTCTGTATTATTACCTTCCTTAAGTGGATGTACTCCCAAAGAGTGTTCTTACGCCACCAAAAACCGCTTCATGTTGATCGCATTTTGCCTTCGTCTTCTGGGGCGCATGCAATTTATTATACCAGAAAATACATATATTTGGCACCAGTTTGTCAGGAAGTGGCGATTTTGTTCTCCTAAAGTCATTTAATGGAAAAGGTGCATTATTCGCAAATAAATCAAAATCTAATTAACATCTTTGGATGTAAACAAAGCTAATGTAACATCCATGTAGGTCAGCTGAAGACTATACTTAATAGATATCGTTTACCTCGTATTAAACACGAGGTATACATTCAGCCAAAAACTTGTCATGGTGACAAAAACATTATCAACAAAACATTATCGACAATCAAAATACAGCAAATGTGCATATGGCAATATATATTTATCGGTAATGCTTTCTTTTCCATTAAATAATATGAAATAATTGTTGGTTGCAACTTATTAAATGTCATATCGCATATTGAATATTGCATTATACTGACATCACATATCAATGTTGCGGAGCCCAACTATAATACTATACTATAGTAACCTTGCACATAATAAACAGAGTAAAGTTTAAGTGCATTTGGTATCAAAGAGAAGGGCTCCAAGCTTGTGGCCCAAGCCCAGAGTACCCAACCAAGGATCTTAGGCATCCTTAGTACACTGGGATTCATTAAGATCGGTAAATGAGAACACAGAAGCAAGCTGTAGGTTAAATGGATAGCTCACCCAAAAATTTCTATTTACTCACTCTAATGTGGTTCCATACTTTTAACCACTAAACCTCTTTAGTGTTTAACAGAATACGTAAACTCATTTTGAAGAAACCACAGGCTTCCATAATAGAAATATACAAAAAATACTATGGAAATCAATGGTTACAGGTTTCAACATGACCAAGAAACTCAAACAAATTTGTAACAAATAAAGGGTGGATAAATGACGACAGATTTTCCATAGTTTGTGTGAAGTATCCATTTAATCAGCAAAGGAACAGTAACCCTAGACTTAGCTTCCCATGACTGCTAAAAAGCTAAAATACTAAAAGGGGCCATTTCCTCTCAGAACAACCATAATAAAGTTATTACATCTCTCTTGGGCTTTATCATCTGGACTGTACATCTCAATATCACAGTGAGTGAGAGAAATATTAACAGTGCCACAGTTTCATCAAACCATCGACAGAACATCACCTGCTGAGATCAGACCACCTTTCATGTCTTAATTAATGTCTCCAAGGGAGAGTCATTAAATGCCAACAACAGCAAGACCTGCATACTCATTCTGAAATGATAAGACCAGAGTTCAGCCCCTTGAAATCAACAAGTCAATAATGAACGCTTAAGGAGAGTCTCATAGAACAAATCTGCAATAAGAACTGTCTGTATTCTATGACTGTAACCCTAATTGGTATGTGAGCTTGTAATTAGCTTGTAAAACTAATGAACGTGAAAAGGCACCAGCGGCACTCATGGTACGCTACAGTAAGCTTAGCACTGGTGTAGCATAAATGCATCGAAGCCTTGTTATTAACTCTATGAGCTTTGTTGTCTAATGGATATGCAAGCATCCGTCTTTTAAGGCAATAAATGTAACACCTGATAAAGACTCTTTCACAATACATTTTTAGATTTTATTTGTCCTCCTGCGACCCCATAAGGTCTACTTGCCCGGTTCCAAGTGGAATTAGAGGCATCTCCTTAAGAACAAGAACCAAAAATGTGTCAGCTTTTAGTCTATGTTGGAAATTGAGGTCATCAGGGTCACGGCACCAACACAGCCCCTCTGTTGACACTCAAATGATCAGATTGAGATTCAAATCAGCACATGGGAGGCAAGTACACTAACAAGGATACTCTACAGACCAAAGCCTCTTGCTTCAGTTTCCTCAATATCTTGAAGCAGGGACTTGAGAAGTAAGGTTCTTACTAGCTTGCCACTGTTATACTCCCCTTTGGGTCACGGTGCCACCAGAATCAGCCTGGTTTTCTCAGTCAAGTGAGGCATGTGCACAAACAATGATGCAAAAGTCTAATGTTCATTTGTGTCTGCATATCTCAACCTCACTTCCATCTGGCTCATGGGATCACTGTAGTGCTTGGGGATGGGTGTCAAACTCTATAGGACTGATAAAATGATCAGATTAAGAGTCAAATCAGCACATGGGAGGCAAGTACACTAACAAGGATACTATAGATCATAGCCTCTTTCTTCAGTCACTACAATATCTTAAAGCAGGGAATTGTGAAGTGAGATTTATCCACAGTTCTTACTAGCTTGCCACTGCTATACTCCTCTATGGGTCACGGCACCAACAGAATCAGTCTGGTTTTACTCATTCAAGTGAGGCAAGTGCACTAACAAGGATGCTAAAAACTAATGTCCTTCTTGTGTCAGCACACCTTACCCTCCCTAACCTTACTTCCATCTGGGTCATAGGACCAATGTAGTGCCTGGGGATGGGTGTCAAAACTCTAGCGGACTGGTAAAATGATCAGATTGAAAGTCAAATCAGCACATGGTAGGGAAGTACACTAACAAGGGTACTACAGACCACAGTCTCTAGCTTCAGTCACTACAATGTCTTTAAGCAGTTACTTTAGGTGTCTTTAGGCTAGGTTTATCCACAGTTCTTACTAGCTTGCCTCAGTTACACTCAACTCCGGGTCACGGCACCAACAGCATCATGTGCGCTAATAGTGATGCTAAAGACTAGTGTCCTTCTCGAGTCAGCATATCTCAACCTCCTTAACCTCACTTCAATCTGGGCTATGGCACCAATGTAGTGCTTGGGGATGGGTGCAGTCCTGAAGAGTTTAGATCCAACCCTGCTCCAACACATATACCTACAGGTTTCAAACAAGCCAGATGGACTCGACTAATTACATCAGGTTTGTTTAATTAGAATGAGAATGAGAATGAGGTTTATTCGGCAAGTGTGCACAAAAACCTAAGTTTTTTTTTGTGTGTTTTTTCAGAAGCTTAGATACATACATACAAATCAAAACAACAACACAGGACATTTAAAGGTTAAATCTAAACTATGCAGAGCTGTTACCCTCCAGGAACAGTGTTTGAATCCTGCGCCCTAGGGGCTCTACTCGCCTCACAGTGGGATTTAAAATTCATCCCCAAGTAAGATGTTTGTGCACTAGTAATAAAGATGTCAACGCCACACTCTCTAATTTCAGTCACCGAGAGATCTCTTGAGGCCAGTGAAGCGAGGTTTACCTCTACTATCTGGTCTCCATTACACTCACAACTACCTTACACTCTGCAACTATCTGGTCTCCATTACACTCACTCCTTTAAACATAGTCTTCATCTGACTTCTACTTGCTGTGCATGTCCCGGTGTTCAAAGTGTACATGTAGTGCTTTCCTAGAACTCAGTAAAACAAGGCATCAGATAAGGCTATTTATGCTGCACCCTAAAAAAGATGCCTTAAAAGGTGTAGGTTAGCACATCAGAAAAGATGACAGCTAACATGCAGATACAGCACTACTGAACTGTACACAGAGCACCTTGACTTATGTAATAATAAATGTGCCCTTTACTTTCACTCTGATTATAGACTCATAGACTTCTACTATAGATTATTTCATCCAGTTGGCCAGGAATGAGGAAGAAAATGAGAGATGGAGAGACAGACTGACACGCAAATAAGAAAGAGCAGTGTTTGACAAACACAGGAGGGAAATGACACATCGATTTCGTCTATCGATCCTGAGAACTGATGAAGCTCATGCACAGTTATCGGAAGGCCTGCGTTATCCGCAAACAGGTGGAGAGAAGGAGAACCAGGGGGCCTTATCTGTCACTCCCGCGTACTCTCTCTCCCTGTCAGACAGACCTTCCTATATCTGACTCCTACTTTCACATTAAAGATTTCCTTTCCCTCTCCCGTTTGCCTTGTACGGACATTCAAGGACTCGTTTCGCACTAGACCACAGTGATTGTGACTGACTGAGTGACTGACGTATGGACTCTGGTCTGGAGACTTCAGCAGAGCAAAGATTTGCTGATAGCAGGAAGTCAGGTGTTGAGCGTGGCAGATACCCTTGAAAAAGCAGAGAGGACGTAAGGGAAAAAAAGATCACAGAGCACTCTGTGTTTAAAAGGAATAAAATATCAAAAGAAAGACAACGGGGTGGGGGGTTGCTCACGGAATGGGATGGCGATGCCCATTATAAAGGCAGTGTAAATAATCATGCTGTATTAACTGTGTTTTAAATCACAGCTCATTTACGAAGGAATGAAAGGTTTGATCCACCGCTTTGTCTTTAATTCTGCAGATTATGATTTATCACACCGCTTTCACAGACATGCAAATACATGCAAATTCTAAACTACATCCCCCTGCACAGGGTATGCAGTGCTGGAGGCCAAACCGGCAGCCAGAGAAGATGGGGAAGGAGAGAGAGAAGGACAGAGAAAGAGAGTGCGCGTGAGTGGGAGAGATAATGAATGAGAAAATGAATGAAGGAGAGAGTGAGATGAGAGAATCTTTATGGAAAAGCCAAGGGTGAAAGCCGAAAGTAGACAGAAGACAAGTGGCATGGCGCCACCACACTTTACTAAAGTGCCAATGCTGTCCTTAAAAAAATGGTTGTCTTATGCCAGCCTGACTTCAGGCACAATCCGGCATACATAATGTGCCCTTCATGTAATTTTACTGCTGATAGGATGTAGTAACAGTGTAAGACAATGTACGAGTCTGCACTAATGACAAGAAAAGGTTAAGATGACTTCAGTTTAATTATTTATTTATTTTTTAGAGGTATTTCACCTTTAATAGGACGGGACAGGGAAAAGAGGGAAAGCATTAACAAAAAAACCTCAAACTCTGGCCTTGTGGATACTGTAAAGCTATAAGTTGATACTATCCATAAAGCTATTGACGCAGACAAATTTGATTATAAAGAACAACAAAAAACGAAAACAAACTTTTAATTTTAATTTCAGTCAAAAATGTCGATTAACTTCTCATATTCAAAAATTTATAATTAAAATAATGCTCTAATTTCAAAAGAACTCACACTAGGTTAATCACTGAAGTAAATTCTTTTCCAACTAACGAACAGCAAAAAAATGAAGCCGATCAGAATCCAGTTTGCCTTAAAGGGACAGTTCATTCAACAAATGTACGTTTCTGTTTGGAGTTTCTTTCTTCTATTTTCACATAATAACGTTTTGAAGAATGCTGGAAACCATAGTCAAAGTATTTTTTTCATATCATTAATGTTAATAATACCAGGTTTTTTTTCTTTTCTTTATTTTTACATTCTTCTAAATATCTTATTTTGTTAAACAACAACAACAACAACAAAGAAATGTTGATTAAATAGTGAGTAGATTTGTTCTTTTGGATTAATTATCAATAAAAGATTGTGAACATTTAGGCCCAATCCCAATTCTATTTTTGTACCACTACCCCTTTCCCCTGGCCCTTAAAACAGATTGAGGGGAAGGGTTTCAAAATTTACCCCTAAGAATTGGGAGAGCACTACAGCACCTTTACACGTCATCATACTGTATGTCATCGCCATCTCGCGATCGCGAATGTTGTGGTTATTCCAGTTGAGTTATTTATTGGCATTTATCTTCAGGAAATCATTGAAGGCTTATATTATGTTATCATAATGATATAATGAGGCAATAAGATCGTAACTTTTCTGTGCATTTACAAAGTGGCCATATTCATCTATGCAAACACACCAAAAACAACATTAACATTGTAGCAGACACTGTAAAAGGCACATTCTCAGCCACTGGACTTTTCTGAGAGGGGATTGGAGTGTCATCGAGTGTCAGAATGTTCTGAGATTGCTGTGCAGGAGTTATGAATATGGATTATAGATCCAAAAAACAACAAAAACAAAGAAAACAACAGTTTCTTAGACACAATCAACTATTGGCCAGTCAAACAAATAGCTCTGCCCATGAACAAATACCATTGGTTGAGCTAATATTGCTGTGCTCTAAAAAAGTAGCCAGAATAACCATTAGAGATTTGAGCATTTCTTCTGACGCACATTGTATCGCATTGTTAAACTAAAGCATGCATGCACAGTAGCTGAAGTACAGTACACATGCCTGAGCAGCACCAGTGTTTCATAACTATGTGAGAGTGTGAAACAGGAGCAGAAGCGAGCGCCACTGATGTCAGACAGCTCAGCTTCATACAAGCACCTCAAACAACCTGTTAGTGCAACAGAAAATGAAGAAAGCAAGCACGAGGGAGTGCGAGGCGGGGACGAGTGAACCAGAACAGAAGTGTTCCTATGGGAACAGGCAAACGGTGGACCTGATGTGACTGTCACAAACACCCTCCATATGCTAAGAGTCTGCAGAAAGACTCGACTTCATCGCAAGTGAACCCGAGTACTTTGATTCAGGAGAAACAGCAAAAATAACATCAGGGTGGCGAGAAGGTCATAAGATATACAACAGGTAGATCAACGAACTAGTTCAAAAGTCAGACTGCAGGAGAAGCTTTTAGGAGTCATACTTTAAGCCTCATTAGATAAGTTTCAGCTTATGTAAATGATTGCATAATTAGGCTATTTAAAACTGAATTGGATCCATGTGACTGTATTTAAATGTATGTAAATGACATGTAGCGTTGGTGATGTCATATTATAGCAGCACTGAATAAAGCTGATGACACTTTTAAATTATTGCAAAAAAATGATTATTGCTACTTCTATTTCCATTACTATAATTATAGATATTCTTATTACTAATAAGAACAGCTCTGTTGTGTAGACTTTTATATAGTAATATGAAAATATAGTAGGAGTATTAATACTATGTATATTATTACCATCATTGACATTGTTATTATTATTATTGTTATAATTGTTATTATTATTATTATTATTATTATTATTATTATGTTATATAATAGCTGTGATAGACCAAGATGAATTTTTACAGTGAATAATAATTGTAATAACATAACAATTATTATTATTATTATTGTTGTTGTTATACTACTATAATAGTACTATTACTAATGTTAATTATTTATTGTTGTAATTATTATTATTACTATTATTATTATTATTATTAATAATACCTCATATGTGCATATTATATAGCAATATATGTAACAATATAGAAGCAGTAATACTATTAATATGTATATTATTAATTCCAACATCATTGTTATTATTATTATAACTGATGATCTGAAACCATTTTTACAGTGAACAATAATCATAACAACAACTATTATTATTATTATACTACCACTACTACTAAACATAATAATAATAATAATAATAATAATTAATCATTGTTATTATTATTAATAATACCTCTACTGTGCACTTTATTATATAGCAATATATGACAATACAGAAGCAGCAATAATACCAATATGTATATTATTATTCTCATTGACATTGTTATTACTATTATTATTATTATGCTATATAATTTGTATTTATATCATTTGTTTATATAACTTGTGACAAACTCCGATCTAAAGTTATTGTCATAGTGAATAATAACTGTAACTAACTAACTAACTTCATTAAGTTTGACGCAAATCATGCAATTCCAAAAATGAACTGATCCCTAACATGTGTAATTGATGGTGCATTACAAATGGAAGCATTGAGATTTAAAGCTGATCAAGAAACAGGACAAGCATTACATAACAGTAAAGAAGAAAGAGCAGGTGAAACAAAGATGGATAACAGTGGGAAAAGCAAGGACAGAATGAACGCTTAGTGCTTCATAACATTTTAAAATGTCTGCCGTAAGAGGTCCTGCTGTGAAACTGCAAGGTGCACATTCAGGCACAAAGATAATGACGATGATGATACATCCTTGACAAAACTAGCTGACCTGTCACTCAACGCTCCCTATTTGAACTCTTGACTCACCATTTTCTGGAGGTACTTCTCTTTCCGGATGTCCACCATGACCATGCCTTCTTTGACCAGACCCAGACCCACATCTTCTTTAGTGTCTGCGAACTGGAGCGTGACCTGCGGACAGACGCTGCCGCTGTACTCCACATTCAGCAGACACTGTGTGTTGTGGATGTCCCTCACCACACTGTCCACGGCATCGGCACGAGCGTCTTCCTGCGGATGGGACAATCATCAGATCATGGTACATAACAGGATATATTTTCTAATATTGCTTACAAAAAGTATGGATGCTAAAAAAAAAATTGGAACAAAAGGATATTGCTTAATCGCAGCATTTATACCTGATGCACTCTCAATCTCTTTCTTTCTGTAAGTTCTTTTTTACACGTTCTTGCTCTTTAATAGGTAGTTTTAAAACTAGGGCTGTACAATTATTAAATTGCCAATGGACCTTTTCCTTATTTCCAAAATTCTCTGTAGCAAAAGTCCTCCTACTTAGGTAAACGTAGGAGCAGTAAATGGGAGAGTAAAGCAAATATATTTTTACAATCCCATTTGCTGAAATTTTAAAAGAAAATCTTCATTAAAAAAAATGTAATAACTGCTGATAACAGTAGCCAGAAGAGAAAATCAGGTCAAATTTACTGTCCTGTCCACATGCTCTGCATTTCTGCCTCGCACAAGCAGTAATTTCATGTGGTAATCCGGTAAATCATGTATCGTGCCTTTTTAGCAAGTGACATTTTAAAAAAATGTATTAAAGCATATTCGATTTATTCATGTTTTAAAGACACAGAAGATCATTTCTGCTGTTTTTTAATGCGCTCAGCCTTAAAGACGTGACTTTGTAAAGTCACCTTTTAAACTTCAAATGTGCCTAAATGTCCAATTATGTGTCAAAATGTGACACTTAATAATTATTCACCATCATTAACCATCAAGTGTTTGATTTGATTTATTTCGAACAGAATATCATACACTTAAAACAACTAAACTAAATCAGTAAAATGTTTTTGACATGGTTTTAAAAGTGTAGTGTTGAGAATGAAAATCCATGCGCAGAAACATTTCAGCACCGTACGGCTCTTAAAATGACAGTGGCTATATTCCTGTTGCCGACTGTGCTTAATAATTACAGTATTTCATGATCGATAAAATTTACAGGTGTAATAGCAACCTGATTTACAGAAATAATGAAAAAAAACTACAAATTTTAATGGCAATATTGACCAAAATTGACCAAAAATAATAGTTTCCCATAATGGAATGCCAAATGTGTCAAATAATGCTAAAAAAAATGCTAAATTTACAGTAAACTGCTGTTATCATCAAGATTAGTAAACAAATAAGTAATGAGCTATGACGCAGTTTGGCGGCAAGCAATCAGAATGTAGAAGTCCGCCGCTTGAGAGGATTCCAGAGAACTGATTGTTGATGATTATTTCGGTCGCCTGATTTCCAATTATTTACAAGAACACTTACTTACAAGAACATACATTTAAAAAGTTAGTGGCGAGTTGATGTGCATTAATGCTACATATATTATTTTATTCTTCTTAAAAAAGCAGGAATCTCATGGTAACTATAATGACAACTCAAAATAGCATTGCTGCTTCAGAATATTTCAGACATATGGACACATTTGGATAAAGTAGAGCGAAGCCACACCACATGCAACATCCAATATTTTCCAATGGGCAATATATAATTTTGCGGTATCAAAACTGGTATGGAGTATCAATATTTTTCAAATTAAAAATCTTAGAATCATATCAAAGTTAAAACTTTCAGTATTGTGAAAAGATACTTTTCAGCTAATTTCCCCAACACAAACACACAAACAAGCTTACTGATGGACACTCCAAGGTTCTCAGTGTGCCGATCAGACGCCATCGTTCACACTCTCCAGCTCATTCATCACCCTTACACGCACTGAAGCGCTGCGATAATGATAAATGCAGATTGGCAAACAGAACGGATCAAAATACCTCCACACCAACACCATGTTTCACAAATGTTGGACGCACGAGGTGAGAGATACAGATCTGATGTTTCGCACTCTCAGACACACACACACTCACTCTAGTGAGCCAAGCTAGTCTCCATGGCAACCTCCAGCATGCTCCCCTCGGGGGGCGTTATGGTGGGGTTCGAGAAGCAGAGGCCAGTCAGAGCCACAGAAAACACACAGAGAGGGAGAGAGAACACCGCAAAGATGGACACCGTCACTTATCAATTGTGGTGACATGATGAGACGCCTACGCACATACACAAACACACACCTACTCACACAAACATACACCTACACACACACACAAACAGACCTTCTGGCAAAGTTTCTCTCATGCAATTTATCAACACACAACTAGAGCTTGAATTGGAATATAATAATAGTTGCAAACATTGTTATATCTCATGACCTCAATATATGGATATTTCACTAAACAGCATTGAGTTGCCTGAAAGTAAATCTAGTATTATTTAATAATCACATTATTATTTCAATATTTAGAATATGTCAATATATAAATGTAAGAAAGATCTAATGTGTATTTATTAATTTATTAAATTCATGTCATCGACATTGTTATTATTATTATTATTAATAATAATAATAATAATAATAATAATATCAAAATACCTCATTGTACAGTATGAATAATTATTTAAAATATTACACGGTTAGTTATTTTGCAAGCATTAATACATTAATATTTTTCCATGAACCATTAAAAAAACATTTAAGCAATTTTTCAGCATACTTATTTTCTTCTGCAATAAAACACATTATATAAATATCGTGTATAACTATTATGTAAATCGTGCACAACTGAATTATGTTACAAAAAAGTAAACCCAGTATTAAAGTCTGCATGAACTGGAAGTTGCTAAAAGGTTTTTTTTCACTGTGTTGATGTACTTCCAACTGATATCAAACATTCAGTAGGGGGCGGGGCTTCCTAAATATGTAATTAAGTAATGTGTATTTATATAGCCCACTTATCATGAGATGGGGGTCTCCCCCCTTCACAACCAGTGTGCAGCATCCACTTGTATGATGTGACTGCAGCCACAGGACAACGGCGCCAATGCGCTCCCCACACACCAGCTATACATGTTGTGGAGAGACAGTAATAGAGCCAATTTGGTAGATGGGGATGATTTGGAGGCCATGATGGAGAGAACTTAGCCAGAACATCGGTGTTATACCCCTACTCTTCACAAGAAGTGCCATGGGATTTTCAATTACCTCGGTTTAATTTGATCTGAAAAACCGTGCTCACTGACAGTATAGTGTCCCCTTCACTATATTGGGGCATTAGGACTCGCACAGACTTCCAACAGCAACCTAGTTTTCCCATGTAGCGTCCCATCAAGGTACTAACCAGGCTCAGCCCTGCTTAGCTTTAGTGAGTGGCTGCAGGGTGACATGGCTGTGGCATTCCTTTTGTGTATCATTCTCTCAAAGCATACTCTTGATTGAAGATATTGGTATATAATTGTACAAAATACTTTTGTTTCAGTGGATTAACTAAGCACAGATTAATGATTCAACACTGTTAACTAGAAAAACAAACATTGTAAATGTAGATTTCACCCAAACTTTTTTTGCGTAACTATAATATAGGTTTGTGTTAAATATTCAGCATATAGCATCTATACACAAAGACATGAACAAATACATTCATATTTTATGATTACCAGCCAGTTTATTTAGCATTCTGGAATGCAACGTCCCACTGCAAGATATTATCATACTCTACAGAAAAAATATATATCTGTGACACATTGTGTCATATTCGAAACCATCATGACGTGACTCATAACTCCTGCCTTTTATAACCTGGATACGATTCTATCTACAAGTGTGTCCTATAGGAGCCGTTTGAAGGCCACTCTGCGTGATGAATCACTAAGAAGTATGTATGTGTACGTGTTTGTGCGATAACTTACATCCTGCGGGACCTGAATGTAGGCAAACGCGTACTCTGTAGCCTGTGGAGGAAGTGTACGCGTGCTGAAGGCTGGAGGAAGAGCTGCGAGACGCGTGGAGGATAAAACCTCTCTCTGAAAGCACAAAATAGAGACACATCGTCACACTCTTGTGTTATAAAACAGACTTCGTACCTCTTTCATACACCGACTGCCTGTACAAGGTCCTCATTAAACGGAGGAGGTGTGAGTACAGCACGGCAGATAAAAGCTAAAGTCAAGGATAACGCTTCACTCCTCCACATGCCACACTCAAAGCCTGCAAACACAATACCAGAGAGATGATTCGCTCTCTGTCGGGTCGCAGTCGAGCGCTTGTGGTCATGTGTCTTTAGTGGAGAACATGTGAACGCAGCGGGCTAAAGAGGCTGGTTAGTATTGAGACAGTGCAAAATGATTGTTTCGGCTTTGAGAGTGAGAAATGCAGGCGGAGAGAGAGAGAGAGTGAAAAATGGGGAAAACAGACAGAAGACAGATGAAAGTACACAGAGAAAGGACTGGTTTGTTCTTTGCAGGGGGTTTTGCAGCAATACTTTAAAAGAGGAGAAGCTGGAAATGCACACATGGCGGATCTCACTGTTTGGACATCTAATGCTATAAAATTATGTCTTTGTTTTTCTATTAATGTGAGATTTATACCCAGTTTACACTGTTTAGAGATGTTGATGGAATCACAAGCAGATGAAGGACATGAAATGTGCATATGAACGTTTTTATGAATGAATCATGAATTATCAAAAACTTTGTATAACTATTCTTTCATTCTAAACGTACCAAAATAATAAGCAAAATATTTCTTAGAATAAAGATTAATAAAGCTAACAATTATAAATGGCTTTAATTACTAAAAAACACGTTAAAACAATAAAAATAATTAAAAAACAAAAAAATCTAAAAAAATAAGTTGATTAAAAATAATATAAATAGAGCTAAATAATATTGCAAAAAAATGTTATCATGTTTCATATCATTCGATATTGATAATTTTTAAATAATTTTTTAACAATCCATTAAGGAATATTATGATTTTTTTTGTTATTTATAGTCAAAACCAAAAGTATTTAAACAAAAAAATCTGCTCTCCTTATAATAAAATAAACATAAGTGTTAAAGAGACTCAAACTTATTAATTAAAAAATCAAAGTGTTTGCAACGGTAAAGGGAGCACAACATCTCTGATGTCTGAATGATACAGTAAACCTCAAACTCTGTAAACAATACAATAATGATCATCAAATCTAAGCTTTTAAATAAAGGAACCAACAATTATTATTCAAACACATACTCCAACATTACATATTGTGAAGTGGAATGAATACATTATTGGCCTTCCTTACAAGGAGTGTGCTCAGCAGCTGCATTTTAATAAAATTATAATCGCACCAAAACTTCTTACTGAACTTATTTTTTTTTATAGTTATTGACAATGATGTTCTGTCAATAAATACAGACAGGGCTTTACATAAACTTTTTTGATCACCAGCCACTGGGGCTAGTAGATTTCCAACATTACTAGCCACTTGCCATTTTAACTAGCCACAATTTTGTTGTTTGGAAAATATATTTGATATAAATAAATGTTACTTTGACATGCTAAAATGACTTGATTTAGATGTGGTGTTGTCCCAGATCAGCAGTTACTACACACAAATGGTTCGTTAATCTCATATTAAAGAAATGTTATTGTAAAGGATGATAATTAAACTATATTTACAAAAATAACTGTAAGCAAAAGAAAGCTGGTAAAAACATACCATGAGTGATAATGAAAGGATGATCACGTGCCTGAGAATAATTAAAACGAAAACAGTGACTGCTGCTGTTGCTTACAAATATATTTATTTTTCAATCTTGAGCTCTTAAAAGCAGCAGGACTGTGGGTACATGAGCATCGTTTTTTGTCTAGTCTTTCACAGAGAACCGATCGCAAGTGAACTGAATAAAAGTGCAAGTAAACGGGAGCACGCGCGCTTTAAACAGTCGCGCGCATCACATCACCTGAGTGCGCGAGTAATCATCCTCTCATACGGTATTCACCTGCTTTGTCTTGCGCGAACACAGTTATTGTTTTCAGTAGTGCTGTTTCCCTGAATACAGATACCGATTTTAATTAATCCAGCTCTAGATATAAATAAACTTCACATGAGAGATAATGTACAGAAATTATATAACAAATAATCATATAAATAAAGTTTATTTTTATTTTTATCTTGGCTAGAATAAAAGCAGTTTTACATTTAAAAAAAAAAAAAAAAAAAAAAAACATTTTTGGGACTTCCCTAATTACCCTAAACTGCCTAGTTAACCTGATTAACCTAGTTAAGCCTTTAAATGTCACTTTAAGCTGTATAGAAATGTCTTGAAAAATATCTAGTCAAATATAAAATATAAATATAAAATATTTATTTATACAAAAAAAATTTAGCTTAAGAGTTTTCATTTTGTATTGCTTATTGAAAAACTATGGCCAGCTTTCAAAATCTGCTACTTTGTTTACCGTTTGTTCCTAGATGGTCTTGTTATATGAAATCTAAATCGTTCCACATGCAGTACATCGATGAACAGGAAATGGGAAGAAAGGATTAAACAGACATCTTAATAGGGCATTTAAAGAAAAATCCATCCCTCATGTCAATGTGAGAAGGAAATAAACTTTGATATTACACCAATGCTCTTAAAGTGGGGGTTAAAACAGACAGAACAAAGCAAGGGAATAAAAGAGAGTCTTTAAAGAGAACAAAACAGCAAGTGCATAATCTAATAGCAAGCCCGTTGTGTGAGATGTACTCAATCACATGACCACCTGCATCTTTTCTCTTGTGCCGACCTGAAGCCTTCTGCCCCAGGCACAAAAACAGCAAAGCATGCCGGGTACTGAATCACTCAATCTGCTTTTGAAACATACTAACAGTATTTTCCTGGCAAAAAAAACACATTTATTTAGCAGATTTGGCTGTGATGTTATGGGAAGGAATAGTTTTCCACACATGTGGCACTTTGACTGATGGATTCAGAGCTGGCTTTTGAAAGCACATGCAGTATCTGAAACATTTCTGAACATTCATCAGTCAGCGGCTTTCTAAAGAGACACAGCACTACATGCAGATTATGCAAGCGGATACTCACGTTTCCATAGTCGATGTAGAACACGTGAACCTTTGCTGGAGATTCCACTTTCTCAACACGAGCTCTGTACCTATGAGAGAATAACAGAACAAAGGTTTTAGTTTCACTGCTGATTTGAGGAGAAAAGTTCATCCATAAGCACTGGATGTAGACACTTGGATGTAGAACTTCTGAAAATAATAAATTTGGCTTTCATAAAAAGCAAAACTTTGGTTCCCACCAATATTCTGTTCCCAAAAAATTAGATGAAACCACATTGGGCATTTTTTGGGCCGATCACCAGGTCTGAGTCTTTACCTTAGCTTTGCATAAATCATTGAATCGATTTAGACCATTAACATCTCAAATCAAAAAATGTCAAATGAAGAGTTCCAGATCATTTTACTTAAGTTTCTATTTTCTAGGTCGATATGAGTAGGAACTATACTCTCATTCTGGCGCAATAATCTTAAAACTGTGCTTCAGCTTGCGCAATGATATTATGCAGCACCCTTAGTTACCTAGCAAATTTGTTTTCTAGAAAATAGCAACCTATTTTCCATCAGCTTTTCATACACAAAGTAACTAAAAAAGTGTTAAGATTCAAATGGTTTATTATTGAAGCTTAAAAAATAAATAACAACAAATGAATGAGATGCTAATGGTCTAATGGTCAATGATTTATGCTAAGCTAAGCTAAACGGGATCAGCTAAAATGATTCGAAATTGGTCAAATATAACCGTTTAACTCTGGTTAAATGAGTCTATTTCCAAGATGTGTTCATTTAAGCAGCCTAATTTGATCAATTTAATAGAAAATCCCAACTTAAAACAGCAAAATACCGTTTTTCTGCCCCTTACTATACAGTACAGGATTTGTATGGGTCAGAGATGAAAGCTAATCTCGCATTCATAACCTCACGCTCCAAGCAGCCTCTCGTATTCATAAAGAGCAGTTCAAAGCTCTGCGTGACACCTCAAACACAAGAGAAGTAGTGAAAGCACAGTTTCCATTCTCATCTAATCAAACCGAGACATCCCGACCCACTCGAGACCCCCTGTCCACTACAGACCATCTACTTACGCTTAAACATCTCAATCAAACCAAAACCACCGGCTGATCCGGGGACCCCCACTCTCAAAAACATCTTTATGACTGATTTGGTCTGTTTAATGAGCTCTCGCTTCATAAAATGACTCCGTCTTGGTGCATTGTGGGAAAACACAACCCCAGGAGCTGATTGGCATATAGAGAAAGAGCCAACATGACAACATGCTCGGGAAACAAGAAGCCACTTCTCAGATGCACTGAACTATAAAGGGAAAAACTTGTAAACAATTAAAGGAGCGATTCTTAGGAATGTTGTCGGGAGGAGCTCGACTGACTTTTTAAAAGTGCGAGACGACATCAACAAAAACACCAGCAGATGCTTGAATAATGAGTCGTCCCACTGAGGATGCAGCCTGTTCAGAGTCTACAAGAGGACAATAGAAGCTTCCAGACTCCCTAAAGGACAAAGAACTCATTAGAGCAGTCCAAGGTCCAGCAATCTAGGCCAGATTACTGATTTTAAAATGTAAGCTAACCAAAAAATAGCCCTGACTAACAGATGGTTGACTATAAACCTGTTTCAGCAGTGAATATGAGGTTAAAGCAATCCATTTGAAGGCTGATAAAGGGGGCTTTTCTGCTTTTAAGCCTTATTTACTAGTCACCTTATTCGAAACCAATGCTGCCTCTGGAATCACTTACTAAAAGTGTCTTGTTAAGTTCAAATATCTTCAAACTCTCAAATCAAGAAGCTTTTTCTGGACAAGTAGAAATATTGCTTTGCTTTTAAAAAATCTGTCAAAATGAAGTGAGTTTTTTTCTTAAAGGTGCCATATACTGTATTGGTTTATTAAGTTAAATAGTTCTCTGATATCTACATAGCAGGTTTAAAGCTTCGGTAAGTTCGAAAGATCTCCAGAAACGGTTTTATAAGCTCATGTATTAATCCATAAAATACCAATAGAATCAGAAGGTCCATGATTGACCATATAAGGCTCGTGTCATGAATATTAATGAGCTCTGCTCTGAGGTGCCATGTCAAAGTAAACACAGCCCGGAATTTTCAACCTCTGAATGAACAGATGACATGAGCAGAGTGTTTGTTAAAACATATGCATCAAATTTCACAATAAACACGATAAATTAAAGGATGTACAGTAACTAAACATACCTTATGCCTCTTCAGAATGGAAATCAATAAATGTATAATCTGTAAATCTTGCAATGTTGGGGGGGGGGGGGGGGTGGGGGGGGGGGTCATGGCCCGTGAGTCTCATCAGTTTGTTTTGTCGTCTGATTGGCCCGTTGTCAACCGGGGGTTTTACACTTGTTGAACTTGCATGAGGACGAGGAAATAGAGGAATCTGAGGCTCACAGTATGCCCATATCCATTTACAAATCTTCTATTATTCTACTATGACTTGGTATACCCAGATTTCCATTATAGAGCACCTTTAAAACAAGCTCTATAATTTGCCATTGATTTATTTTTTAAATTTAAAAAAGGTATTTATTTGACAGCCCATTTGCATATTATTAAAAATATTTTTAAAAAAAATAATAATTTACTTACCTTAGTATTTTTTTCATGTTCTACATAGAAATGTGTGTGTTATAAATTAAATGTGAAAAAAAGAGCAGAGAGTGGACTTATAAAACACTACACAATCCATTCAAAATAATTTTTGACTACTTCTGGAAGTTGAATGTGGACGATTTACACCCTTTTTACACACATTACCGACTTCTGACCGGAAATGGGAGGACAAATGTACATATTTTTCCAAAGTAGTAGACATTGCATCTACCATTTTCATGAACAAATGACATTTTTTGAAAATACTACAATCTTTTTTACTAAAAGAAAAGTTTCTTAATGGTTCTGTCTGATAAAGAGTCAGTGTGCTCGAAACTTTACATGCTTTGTGTTAGCTTTTTAATTTCATAAATTGGTAATGTTGGAGCTGTGGTGCTGCTGCCTTGTAAATATTTTTGCACTTTTTGCTGTTTGGCTGAGTGCCCATTTAGAGTGATGTGTGTGCTTTGTGCATATTTTCCACCATGAACAATTGACATTAATGCATGCTTAAATTTCTGCAAATCGTTCTTTACATTGCTAAATGATTTAATGACAAATTGAAAAAAAAAAAAATAGTTGGGTTGATTCATATATTTTGCATCAGCTATTGACATGCACAATATTGTCATTATAACAGTTTTTTGTTCACCCAAAAATGAAAATTACCTCATCATTGATTCTCCCTTGTGGTTTTAAATGTTTATGAGTTTCTTTCTTCAGTTAAACACAAAAGAAAACATTTTGAAGAATGTTAGATGCTTGGACAACACATCGACTTCCATAGTAGGGGAAATAATACAACGGAGTTCAATGGGTCGCATCAACCAGCATTTTTCAAAATATCTTCTTTTGTGTTGAGCAGAAGAAACTCAAATAGGTCAAGGTTGAGTAAATGATGAAATAATTTTCATTTGTAATTATTATATAATGCCAATATGAATTATGTATAATAATAGCAGTCATCTAACACTCATTTGAAATCATCATTAAATATTAATGAAACGAAAATGAACCTTAATGCAATCTTAAGCTAATTTCAACAAAGATATTCTGATATCTAATCCCATTTAAAATAAATGTTTTTATGAGTGAATATTTTTCAATAACCAACATTTATTACTTTTCAGCTATCTAACATGAAGATAAGTCTAGCTTACATGAAGCATCCATTCACCTGCAGCCCACACTTGCCACATCAGCAAAACCAGACCAGAACATCCTGCATAGCAGCTCTGACAAATATTTCATTACACTTATTTATTAAAAGAAATTAATAAATGAAAAGCTCTCGGTTTATTCCAGGAAACTCAGCTTTTACTGCAGATGCCATTAGAAAACCTTTTTTTCCCCTCTTCATCCTCTTACCATTCTCCGTCAGCAAACTTTGCGATGCAGAACTCCCCTCTGCGTGGAGCAAAGGATCCTTCCACTGGAGGCTGGGCTGCAATCTCTCCTCGCATGCTCTCCATCAGGTTCTCCAGCTTAGTACCTGCAGGACAAAAACATTGGATATTTATTTCTTCATGCATTTATGTTTTAATGCTATATCAATAGCTATATACATGGCAACATATTCAATACATAATAAAAAAACAAAACTTTTTTTTAACCCTTGTGAATTGTTAAAAATTACTTCCCTTTTGTTATATTAGTGGTGCTTTTTGCCCCATTAACCCTATTTATAACAACATTTTTATAATGAGACATATATAGGCCATATAACTCCAGAAACTAAGCTTTTTTGCACTGCAACTGATGATTAACAGCAAAGATTACAAATTTGACATTACAACTCTCAAAACAGGGAAAAAAAAACACCAACAATAAACAAAACATAATATGGCATCATGACTTTGCAATCAAAAAATGTCATTATAATGGAAGACAATGGGGCAAAAACAGCCACTCGCATAACAAAAGAGTAGTAAATTTGATTAGAGTCTAGTGTTTATTTATTTTTTTAATTTCAAAGCATTTTTCCAAAATATGCGTCATATTTGTCATCAATAATCATTTCATTTGCTGAAATACAGAGAAAGTTGTGGGCAAATTAAGGCTCAAAATCACCTCAGAGTGGAAGAAAACATCTTCAAAAGCACAAAAGGGTTAATAAACAAGCATTGTACAAAAAAAAATAGAAAATAAAATATAAAAATATGATGTTAGGTCTTTCAGTTTGGGTCGGTGAAAAATAATTAAAAATTCTTCCAGGTGACACTTTCATAAACATTTCCTTTAAAATATTTTCTATTAATACATTCTATTAAAATCTGTTTCATAGTCAAAATATGTTTTTGCACAATTTATGAATTCTTTTCTCTTCGTCTTTCAATACATATGAGTGGGTAAGTCTAGAGAGGCCAATTGTACATCTTGTATGTCGAAATGCTAGTTATTTCTTTCATTTACTAATGGACCCACTTTATACAATTTGTCATTTGTACATTCATCTCATCTCATTTGCCATTTCTCAATATACAGATTCAAAGCAGATTTGACATCAATAGGTATGGGCTGATATAAGATTGTGACGGTAAGATAACCTTGGATAAAAATAAAACTGTTTCACTGTATAATGGTAATTGTTCTTTTTCAATGTCTGGGTAAAAAAACAAAACTTTTTCCTTCATTGAACACAATATATTTTATTTTAAGAAACATTTAAATTATTTTTTGATGTGGAGAGTCCTTTTGAGCCCTAAAAAAAATAAAATAAAATATAGCCAAAAAATAAGTAAAAAAAGAACCGCTACATATACTGTAGTTTAAACAGAAAATTTTGTCGGTTTTAAAACCTTGACTTTTCCAAACCTCAGTAAACCTTACCGCGTTATTGTCCCATGCCTAGACATCAAACTAAGAAATTTTACACTGTTACTTCCAACTTTATGGCTTCCTGAGCTGCTTTATCTACATGTTTATTTTCAAATAATCCCATACAGCTAATAATTCAACAAAACAAAGATCATATCAAAGCATTCTTTGTTTAAAGAGTAAAAAATATTGCATACACACACAATCATACATACAGTTGAAGACAAACTAATTTGTGTGTAATTATTTTGGATAATTAACAACTTGCCTAGCTAACCTAATAATAATAACAATAATAAACGTAAAAGAATTACCATTTTATTCATTTAATTTCCTTCAGCTTAGTCTCTCATTTATTAGAGGTCACCACAGTGGAATGAACCCCCAACTATTCCAGCATATGTTTTACATAGCATATGCCCGTCCAGCTGCAACCCAGTACTGGGAAACACCCATACACACTCACACATGCACTTATACACTACAGCCAATTTTGTTCATCCAATTCACCTATAGCGCATATCTTTGGACTGTGGGTGAAACCGGTGCACCCGGAGGAAACCTACGCCAGCATGAGAAGAACATGCAAACTCAACATAGAAATGCCAACTGGCCTAGCCAAACCAGCAAACTTCCTGCTGTGAGGTAACATTGCTAACCACTAAGCCAGCATGCTCCCATTAACATTTCACAGGATGGCTTATAATTTTACATTTAACTGCATGCAATGTCCACATAAACACTCAGGTAAGCTCCATAAACAACACATAAGTGACTTGATTTGAATCCACATTTCTGAGAGCCAGCATACTAAGAATGATTTATTCCACATCAGTCTGATTTAAAGAATTGATACATTTACCAGCAAGTGACCATCATTTCTCCAACAGAGAAGCCCTGACGGATTTGGAGTTGGAAGAGCATAATATTTCCCTTGTTTACCCAAACGGCAGCTACTAAATTACACTCATTTTGTTGACAACCCGCGTCAATTGAATTTTTGTCAGGCCCGGGGTCTGTTGCAAATATGGGAACGGTATTGGATTAAGACCCACAAATCCTTGCTGCTCCAGCGAACTAGACGCCGCTTAAGGGGAGGAACGCGTGACCCAAGCCAGCTCTCAAATCAACCGAAGGCCAGTAAGGTTTTAATATATCAAAACGACTCGAAAGGTCTTTCTAATGAGAATGTCCACCACAGATATTTACGTTTTTTTTTTTTTCTCTCTCCTCACCGTTCTCCAGCAGCTGTTCATTCCTCTCAACAACAGAGCAATCAGTGTAATCGCTGAGGTGTGGGGTTTGCTGGGGTACGGAAATGTGACAAAACGGTCTCACAGTCAAGCATGAATGTTGTCGGAGGAAGAAAAAAAAAAAAAAAGAGCAAGAGCTGTAATGTGCGACAAACACCAAACATCCCTCTAGGAAAGCTGTTAAAATAAGCTAACTAATGGGCCCCGTCTTAAGCGGCTCATTTTCACCCCCCTGCTTCGACGTCACTAGGCTTATTATGATAATTGTTCGCCAGCGTTGGAATATTTGCATGAATTAACTGAGAAAGCGGGATAAAGAGCAGAGCGAGAACGTAAATCTACAGTACGTCCAAGCAGCCTTAAGCCTACAAGCGGCTAATTAGCATGATGCCAACTCAAACAGCGTGCGAACGTATGTTTGTGTACGTGTGAGGGGTGCAGGGGGTATTTAATGGCGGATTTCCAAAAAGGGGTGTGGCTTACATGGCCTATTTAATTGGCTAACGCACCAGCGTGCTAAACGGTTAATTAGCACATATGGGAAGACTGCTTGTAAATGCTAACACACACACACACACACACACACACTTCTCAGCTGATCCTCACACGGTGGAGATATTAGCGGCGTTTTGAAGAGGCAGCAGTTTTTGAGAAGTTAAAGGGAGGGGATAGAGCGGTGTTTCTGTGGCTAGAGTAGCGTGTCAGATGACAGCTGAACGTGCAGCCTTGATTTATTAAAGTAATTTAAAAAAAGTTTTTGCATTTTCTTCCAAGGCAGCAGGGCAGTGAGAGTGTTTCCCCTAATTCGTTCATCCATGCCCCACTTCCAGCACTGCGAGAGCTCTCTAAATAATAAATAAGGAGAGGAGGGGTGTCCTCCGTACGGGTTATAAAGGTTTAATGGAGGCGGCACATTTAACCCAATTAATCCAAGAGGCACTCAATTAGAACGCATGGACCGGGCAGAGAAAACGTCTTTATTATAGACAATGGAAGCTAATTAACATGAATGCACTGGGCTTATAATACATGTCAAAGAATACAAACCTCACTCCAAACTCTGTTGAAGAGATAATTCGCCTCCAAATGAACATTATTTAATTACGCTCATGTCGGTTTTAAAACCCCATGCTGTTATTTTTAAATCAAACTGTGAAGATGAATCGCTGAAAAAACCTCCGCTGTTGCTCTCAAATCAAATAGAGTTGCGGAAATCAGGTTTCACGCTTCGTCAGGTGACAAAACATGACAACTAATGATGTTTAATGTCACTAATGGAAGGCAGCAATTATGATTTGAAAGCTGCAGCAAGATTGTCAAGGAATAACTAATTAACTCTTCGACATTTGGGTGGAAAACGTTGGTAAAATGATTGAAGCTGTTCGGGAAGCATGATATAGAATAGGCACAAAATGAATTTCCAGAACATTTGTTTTCACTGCTCCTAGCTGATAGAAACCCATCCGAAACACCATGGAGTCAATGTAGGGCCACATGTACTTGTGAGTTTGCGATGCTGTTTTTAACGTTTTTGTGATTTTTACTTTCTTGCCCTGATTTGACAAGGGGGAAGAGTCAATGGGGAACTTGGGCGTTTACGGCAGGCCCGGACCTACTGGGCATTAAGACCACCCTGGTGATACCGTGTCCCCCAGGTGATGAAATGCCCAAGTTCCCTCGACTCCGCCTCCTTGTCAAATAAGGGTTTAATCATGGCCGACTACCAAGCAAATCAAAATGAGCATTATAGGCACTTGCCTGGGCTGCTTTTGTAAAGGCAATGCTATAAAATTGTTTGCAAATATATATTAGGTTTTTTTTTGCAAATATTTCAGTTTTTAAACTTTTTTTCTTTAGTTTTTTTTTTTGTAAGCAAAATGTATTTGTATTTCTCAAAAATGTATTTTCGCTTTGTGATTACTGTAGATTTGCAATAAAATGTTTTTTTTTTTGCTCAATACTTTATTTTTTGTTTTTATTTTGCAAGTATATATGGCCCTAGACCAGGTGTGGGCAAACTTTATCCTGGAGGGCCAGTGTCCTGCATAGTTTAGCTCCAACCCTATTCAAACAGACCTCCCTATAGAGTTCAAGTGATCTTGAAGACACTGATTAGTTTGTTCAGGTGTGTTTGACTAGTGTTGGAACAAAACTCTGCAGGGACACTGGCCCTCAAGGATCAAGTTTGCCTATCCCTGCCCTAGACTGACTTCATACAAATCCCTGGTGATACTCAAAAAACAAAACTCATCACCTCAATGAGCACTTGACTGCAACCTACAGGAATGAATGAATAAATAAGCCTGCGCTTTCACTTTTGTTTAATCCCTCTCTGTTCTAGCTTGCACTCTTCTAGATGCATCTGAAACTTTCCTTTAAGAGCTCTCGTGTTTATTTGCTTCTTTATGATGAAACTCTTGTATTGCTCATTTGTAAGTCGCTTTGGATAAAAAGCATCTGCTACATGAATAATGCAAATGTATTTGCCACACAAAACTCTTGGCTTCAAAAGAATAAAATAAAGCGCAAGAATCAAAAATATTCCTTTTGTGTTCCATTACAAATAAATAAATAAATAAATAAATACTTAAAAAATGAGACCAGGAAAGACCAGAGGGAAAATAAACAGCAGTATCTGACTCTTTAAATTCTCACAGAAAAACGTTTAGGATGATGAAAAGTTACAGTTTAAGACAAAATATTGTGCCACCATCAACTGTTCTTTATAATTAATAACTGAACAAATATATTCATTAGTTTATTATCACACTATTAACAAACAAATGACTAATGACTCAAATGACTAATTAGCTGCTTATTTATAGCAAGGTAGTAATTGGGTTTAGGTATTGGGTAGAATTACAGATGTAGAATAAGACTATACTTTATAAATACTATTAAACAATATCTCAACAAAAGGCAGGTAATAAGCCATTAGTTAATAGAGGGAATTGTTACTTAATTTATACCAAATGATACTGACACGATACCACTATTACATGCAATGTTTAGAGTTTACTATAAATGATAATTTTTTTTAATTAATGTGCCCTCATAATGTTCATTCAGAAATGAGCCCAAATTAATATTTTTATAATTGCATTAATTAATATTCCTCATCCTTATTTAATATAACCAGCATCATCAATAATAGAAAATAGCTACCATAAATTGCTATTTCGTTACCCATATTCCTCACAACATCAAAATACATTTGTAACAATTGAAGGCACAGTAAATTAATTGAAATATTTAAGGGTAATCCTCTCTTTAAAACCTAGTTGAACTAGGTATTGCAGTTCAAAACATCGGAGAGTCTTTTTTTTTTTTTTTTACATTGCTTTTCTTCTGATGATTGTTGCCAGATTGACAGCACCAACAGGAGCAAGCATGCCTGACGATCAAGCCTTACGCCCCATTCACATGTGGCGTCAGCACCAACGATTCCCATTAATTTTGAATGGGTGACGTCAAGCATTGATGAACTGAATTGTGGATCAGTTTGCGTTTACTTGCTTCATCAAATTTGCTTAATTGACACATCAAATTAACTTCACAAAAGATGCAAATTTGTGCCATAGGTGGGGCATTAGGTCTGCCTAGTAACTCTAGTTTTATTGCTAAATGGCTGACATAAGTTTTATTGAAAGTCTAGATGTGCTTTATGTGAAAAACAGCTCACATTCGTTTAGTGCCGTCCGAGTCCGCTAGATCCTTTCAGAAGTGCACCCAGAGTGAGTTCATCAACTCCTCCAGAAACTATACCTGGATGATAAAAGCTTTCAGTGGTGCTTCAGACTGAGCCAAGCCAAGTTTGATGAGACGTTGTAAGTTGTCAGCAGCAAGATTTCCTCTTGAGACACCAACAACAGACGCTACATAATAATCATGCCCATACTAGAGCAAGCTACTGATTGGTTGACACGGCACGAATGCTAGCTAAAGTTCAAATTTTCCAACTCAAACGATTTGCATGTTAAGCGTGTCAAACAGATGTCTATTCACGTCTTTGCATTGACTTAACATGTAAATCACTTGCACTTGTTACTCTATCCGCATCTGGTGTGAACACACCATTAAAAGCTTAGCTAATGCATATGTTTGTAATATTTATATAGTTTGCTAATTAAAAACCTCCTCAGGCAGATTTTTATAACTCTGAATCAGTGTCTCATTTCAGAAGCTTCTACGATCCTCATAGGTTGCATTTTCAGCCGTGCTCGCATACATTGTGTATTCCACCAAGTCCTAAAATATAATTGCGTAAACTGGCAGTGGGTGCTGTTACACAGTCAAAAACAAAACAGACTTTCCAGGAATGCACATTTTCAAAGTAGAATAACTGGCTTTAGCTTTATTTTATGTTCACTTAGCTTGTTTCTTAAATATCAGCAAACACATTATGATATTTTTACACTTTAGAAGAGTCAAAGCGTGCATTAAGCTCCTTTAAAGGTCCCATGAAATTAAAATAAAGCTTTTAAGATGTTAGTATCAGTATTATTCATTTTTAGGATATCTATAAGCTACTAAGTCCAAAACAGTTACAAAAAATGTGTATTTAGAGGACATAAAACTAATACAAACATGTAAAGCTTGTAGTTTGTCACTTCCACCCAAATGAATCAACAGTTTTATTCACGTCAACTAACACTACAGATTCTCATCACATCATAACCAATCAAATGCTCTCTAGTATCTGACATGCCCCATCCTTTTCTAGACGCTTCTGGTTTGATTTTCATTTGATGCACTTGAGCCACTCAGCAGTGATAAAAGAAAACACTATTGGTGGTTTTGAGTCTGTTTGTAGTGTTTCGGTTGAGATTATTTAAAATGTCGAATAAAAATATCTCAAAGCACTTCACGAGACCTTTAAATACAGTAGATACTCTAATAATACAGCAAAAAACATTCAAATTAACATTTAAATATAGCAAAACAAGTATATGGAACGGGATTTACTTCAGTGAATGTAATGTACCAACTAAAACCAATCCAACCACAGTACTTTTAATGTTAACCACCAACTTAATTAAACTATTCAGGGGACATTGTGGACTGAAAATGAATGGCTGCTAATGTGTTTTTGATGTAGATGAATGCTAACAA
The DNA here is from genome assembly GCF_052040795.2 of Danio rerio. Lineage (NCBI taxonomy): Eukaryota > Metazoa > Chordata > Actinopteri > Cypriniformes > Danionidae > Danio > Danio rerio. Next base: position 19,991,318 of record NC_141024.2, read on the forward strand.
GACCTGCAGTGGTCCATATGGTGCGGGTTCAGGTGTTGGTTCCCTGTATGCTTCATTACGTCCTCCTTGGCTGATATACTGGAGGATATAATGAAGGATTCAGCTTTAATTACGGCAGGGTCAGGTTCTCCAGTGCCTACTGTAAATCTGCAGCACTCCCATGACTGTATGTGTGTGTGTGTGAGAATGAGAGAGATGGTTTTCATTACACAGTTAGCTAGCAGTCGGTGTGTAATGTTAATTATCATGAGCTGAATGTGAACGTCTGTGGATTTGGAATCACCTCGTGCCCTGATGAGGGACGATTGAGAGTTATAGAGGACACGAGCCTGACAGAGTCGACTGTGAGATGAAACGTTTTCTATTCAGATAACAGAGCGAGCAGGACGGTCAAGGACTCTTTGACAATGCAAATGTTTAATTATCAAACCATCATCTCACATCAGGGTCATCCTATTGAACTGAATTATTCCTTCTCATTAACAGGGTTGGCTCAACCCAAAATTAAAAAATGCAGTTAATTCGTTCTTATCTTTTTATAAACGTGTAAGAATTTTTAAAGAAATTCATTCATATTTGGAACACAAATACAACACAAATTTAGCTGATTATTTCAAGTTTCAGAAGAGATTTGATTGCTTTATGAGGGTGCTTTCACACCTATAGATTGATTCTTTTGTTCCGAAACAAGGATTAAAATTGTTACAATGTTGCATTTTGTTCTTGGTGTGGTTCACTTTCAAACTGCAAAGTTTCTAAACAAACCATAATATCGAAGGGTGTTTTCCGACCTGCCTTATTTAGTTCGGCTGAATCTCACTAGAGTTTATTTTCCCTCTTGGTGTGGTTCAATTAGGCAGGTGTAAATGTAGCAATCATACTCGACTGTGCACCAAAAGCAGTCCAAAAAAGCATACTGAGACATCCTTGAAGAGGTGGTCTCGATACCCTTTCAAACAAACCCTGGAGCGGTTCTTTTGTGGTGAGAACATCATCAGATCTAAAACAAACCCAACCGCAAGAAGAACTCCAACAGATAATAACAGATAAACCAAGACTGAAGTTTGGTCAATTTGGTCTGATTGTTTTGCCGCAGATCCAAGCACGATTGCTGGATTCACATATGCCAAACAAACCGCGCTAACTGGGGAAATGTGGCAGATTCTGAAACAAAAGTCTAGGTCTGAAAGCAACCTACGCGAGATTTTTCTCAATAATATTAAAAATAATAATAACTTCTCTCATACCATGTGTTTGCGTCTCACTTTGTACATTTCACATGTTTCGTTTATCACTTCAAATCCTTTTGTTGAAGGTATTCCTGCCATGATTCCACATTAAAGGGAGTGTATATGTTTCATTCAAATGCTATTTTGGGAGAATTAGGCTCTGCAATATGGTGCAAATCTCATGTAATATCTGTCATTCTATGTGCAATATGGGTAACATATGCATCTTTCTAGTCCAATATACATAAATGTTAATCTCAAAACACAAATTAAATTTCCAGTGCAAACATTTAGGTGCCATATGGATAACAGTTTCTCATGGCATATATGTTGAGTGTGTGAATCGTAATTTGGGTATCTTGTGTAATGTAATATTCTATTTTATAATGATATGTGAATTTAAATTGCATTTATTTACATAAGTATCTTACATCACATTTCTCTTTTTGATTTTTGATGCTCTGGTAGTGAACATCTGGTTATTACCGAGTCATGAACACTATGTAGGGTCACAATCGGAAGATCTTTTCTAACATACTAGTTATCTGAATCTAGTGTTACAATTATATCTAGTGATCTAGTTGATAATTATATATTAATAGAGATAATTAGATGATATTAATTTAGAATATTAGACAGTAATAATAACAGACACCTGTGAAATATGCAAAGGAGTTGGCCGCAAAGATTGTGATTGAGAAATGCTGCTTTATGGGAGGAAAATTTCATTTTAGCCTTTTATTCACTGACACACCGAACACAACAACAACGTTTACAACATTTATATTTGGTGATGGAATCCGAAACGTTGTAGCTTAATGCGATGAGAGTTTATGTTTGCTGGTCGATGTTTATTTGAGCGAGTAAGTCAAATTTAAATCAGTTCATCACAAAGCAATTATGTCTCTTCTGAAAAACCCCTTGATTCATTTAGATTTAAAAAAAAACTTATATGAAAGTTTTGAAGTGATGGTTTTATTGAACAACACAAATGAGTTGTCCTTGCCTACACTATATGCAACGAATGAGCTGTGTTTGTTTAGATGTTCTAATGATATGAAAAACTGACTTAAAACATGATTGTATTGAGCATTTCTTTGTTTGTTTTTGCAAGACTTGAAAGTTTAGGTTGGTTTACTGAGATTGCAGTGTAAAAGTAGTTAAATAATGAGCCAAATGTGACGCAGTTGTTGTTTAACATTGATTTTACAATTAAATTATACAAAATATTTATTATTTATTTATTAAACTTATAATAAGGGTCATCTTATTTTTAGGACAACATGTTAGTATGAATTAAGGTTGCCAAAAGTACCAGCATTTTTAAAAATGTCAATTTCCTGCTAACATTTAAGCGTGTTCTGACCCTTAATTGGCCATTGTGTTCACATGCTTAACAGATATGACTGTGATTGGCTATGAAAATCACTGATTTACCACTATTTACCGCTAAAAAACGATGACCTTCATGGCTAATCACTGTCATACAATTGCCAATCAGTGATTAAATGTTAGCAGCAATTGACATTTTTAAAATTCCAGTTCTGAATGATACCGAAACGGATATTTTTGACATTCTAAGTATGAATGGAATCACACTACCTCCACCATGTAGTCATTTAGTTAATTCCTTCCAATATTGATTTTTTAACTCTCCTCAAGTTACAATACTGCTATTTTGCGGTCTAAAATATGATTATAAACATGTCTTAAAAACTAATTACTTTTTTTAAATATATAAAACGGTTGTCAAAATGGCTAAAAGGGGCCATCCCTTTTCACCATTTTGACGACAGTTTTAATTAAATTTTGGAAGCAACATAATCTGTAGTCTGTAGCATAATAAAAAAAGACATGTATGTGGATGATTCATGCTTCATATATGACGCACTGTGTTGACACTGTAAGCTATAAACGATGAATGCTATTTCTACATTCGTGGCTGGTGAAAACACTATAAATAATCCAACACCTGCGTCTATTAGAATTGGAAAGATGCATCGACCATAATGGCATCCATGCCGTCCTCACGTTACCCATAATGCACCTCTCTGAGCATTTTACTCCATCCGAAAACAACATCTGGAGAAAGAGAGAGGGAGAAATCCACAGAGAACAAGGTCGATCCCTCAGAGACGCGGAGAGGATTGCAACAAATATCATGTTCATTGCTTCTGCGCAGCCTGTAATTAATTGTGTTTGCTAAGGCGAGCTTCACTGTTATTATGGCTCATAGCGAGGTTAGAGATTTGAAATAAATTCAACCCACGTTGCTGATGCTACATCATACTTGTTGACAAGAGGCATGCTATTATTTTTAATAAAAAAAATCAGACTTGCTGATAACTGAACACTGACATTTGTATATATGATAATGCCATAAATAAAGACTTAAAAGGCAGATGCAGGAATATAGAATGATACATAATATATATATATAATGCTTAGGGTGGTTTATAGGAACACTTCATAGACATAATGTGATTTACACAGTAAAAACTGCTAAATGTAAGACCTTGCCTTGCCCTAAACCAAATGAAAATTCTTGGATTCTCTGTATTTATTAGGTATGGGTTTGCATAAAACGTTCATAGTTGTTTTGTTCCATAAAAGATCAGATAACATTGCAAATTCATTTGTTGTGATCAAAAATAATCTCATCTATAGTTGAAACACTGGTATCATGTTGTCGAAAATTAAAATAAACATGAAAAAAAAAACACTTATATGCAAAAAGAGTTCTACACTGTAAGCAATTCCTTCATGTTGTCCCAACTCATATTGATTAAGTTAACTTAAGGTCCACGTGGACGTATTGGGGCACACTTTTTGCACATTTTAGTGTTTATGGCCAGATTGCATAAAAAAGAACACGAGTAATATTGACAAACTAAACATCCGTCTAAAGCTATAACCCTCAAGCAGCCATTGGGAAGCTTATAAGAGTAATAACAAGACACACAAGCTATCATTGCTGTTCATCAGGGTTTATATTAAAAGGTAAGAGTCCTCAGAACAACATCCCATCAAACACATTTTGTCCACCGACGTAATTGTTTTGAATTATGAATGGTCAATCATTTGTTTATCTTACCATTTCATCTGGGACACCTATTGTTTACATAGTTTACTATGTTACATATGGTCGAAAATGGCATCTTTGTAGTAAAAAGCAAGGTGATATCATAGCTTACAGTTTTACAAATTAAACGAGACAACATACTGAATGTAAAAGTTATAGTTACTAAAATCTAAACGTTTTTACAAATAATAAGTGTATTGAAAATTAGAATTAAGGATTTAACTAAATCATTAAGATGTCTTAAAAAACTTCAAAAAAGCTAATTTTAAATTAGTTTGACAAGCAAAAAAATTATATTTTTTATTTGAAATTTCAAAGAAATGTTATCAGCTATTTATAGAAAACATTTTTTTATGTCTGCATAATATCTTCTAGTATATCACATTGGCTATTTTGCTGTTTAAGGTGGCCACTTACAGTAGTATCGCCTTAAGAACCTCCTTAGCAACCAGTAATGCACCAAATCTCCTCAGCAACAACACAGAAAATCATCAATTCCTTGCTGAAATGTATTTAACTGTGCTGCTGTGGCTGTGGCTGTAGCTGAGAGCACAGCATATGCAAATGCAGAAGAGTGATTAGAGCTAATATCAACCCTACTGCAATATTATTCCACAAATCTATTCCTTGAGGGAAGGAGACTAAAAGAAATAAGACAATACTAATTTGGTTGTCTCCAAAATCAGCACATTAAACAGAAATTCAGCCATCGCTGGCATGCATAAATCATGGCATGTCGGTAAATTCAGCACAATCTGCACACAGTAATTCACATTTAAATATTTACTTATGAAGTAAAGGGAAGAAAATAGTATTATTACATTTTGCATGAATATAATTATCAGGACTGATAGACTAGCAGGACTGCCATTATTCTTATTTCACTTTCAATAATAAAAAAAAAAATCTAATTTAATTAAAATAAATTAGAAAATAATAGTAACTTCAAATCACAATCATTTAAAATAAAAGGACATCCCATTGTTATCACAACACTAAGAAAACTACATTGTAACAACAAATTAACCGCACTTAATGAAAAACGACACGTTTTTTCTACACGTCTACACGAAAACGTGACAAACCCAAAACATTTTGACTCCAACCAGGGTGAAGATTTTCCAAAACTCTGGGTACAGTGTGGTGGTGTGGAAACTACAACAAGAGTTTCGCTTTATGATATTTGCATATGAACCGTTGTCTTCTGATTGGCCAACATGGTTGGGTTTACGCCAAACGCTGAAGACACAATTTTCAAATTTCGCATGATCTTAGCTAGCGCATCGAATGTTCCGCATTGTTCAAACTCTGAAGTGTTCAAATATACTTGTATGCAATTTACTCACGAAAATACTTCACCATCGAAAATACAACAATCATTTGATGTGAACCTAGCATAAAAGTGTCATTATCGCCACCTGTTGGTTCGTGCATTACAGTGCATTTCATCATTTTCATGCCGACAGAGATGGAAATGGTTTATGAAAATACCCATTTATATGTAGACATGGCCTAAAAGCCTTTGCTCTGCACAGAAACAAGATGAACACATATACTGTACATAGATAGAGAAACAGACACTAAGCCATCTCAGACAGTGCTGTGGCATAGTCTAGTTTAGAGATGCTCGGCGGTGGTGCAGTAATCAGTGGATATGTGAAATTACAGTTCTTTGATTTCCCAGGCACTGCGAAGAGAGGGCAGAGCAGCATCTGCGGCTGTGGGTGAGACCCGGACTCTGTTTTGATTGCAAGTTACCAAATATACCCAGCATAATGCCTTGGAGGAGTGCAGAGCAAGTTTTTTGCTTTCTGCCCATTTAAGAGTGATTACGGTGAAGAGGCTTCATCAAAAGTCAATAGTTATTTAGTTTTTAAACTTAACAAAAAAGCTATTTGTTATGTGAAAAGAAATCCCGCTTTCAGCTCAAAACGTTATGTAAGTTTGCTTTAAAAGCATCTTGTGGACAAACAGAACTTAACTTAAAAACCAAACAAAACAAAAATACATATATTGTGACCTTATCAAAAATATATTGTGATGTCTAAAATAATATATCAACATGTTAACATTAATTTTCGCAGAATTCCTTTATGTTGTCCCAACACAAATTAAGGTAAATTGATAGTTTTTAAGTGAAAAATGTAAGTGAAATGAATATAAAAATAATTAAGTTGTACCAAAAAACCTTAAGAAATGTGTTATTTCAGCTCATTTTAAATACGTAGTTTGAACAAGCAGCAAAAGTAGTTTGATTGCAAATGAGATTTTTTATTTCAAATTTTAATGAAACTTGTTCAGAAGTTTATGTAAAATATTTTTGTGTGTATAATATTATATATTTCATATCACATTAACTATTTCGGTTTTAAATGGCCGCCTACAATAGTAACAGCTTAAGAACCTCCTTAGTAACTAAATAATGTAATAAATCTCCTCAACAACAGCAAAGAAAATTCTAAACAAATAAAACAAAAATAAAAAAAATATGAATAAAAATAAAATAAAAATATAAAACAAAATATAGGAAATACAATTAAAACTAAACAGTGTTACAGTAAATGCTATAACAATTTATAACCAATAACTAATAATTAACAATACATTTTGCTTTAAAGGAATAGCGCAACAGAAATAGGTATAAAATAAATATGTTACAAAATTATTAAATAAAAGGCAGTAGGTGTAAATTTAAAAATAAATAGTCTGCCTCACAGCAACGACTTTTAAAAAGTAATAAGAATTTAAATGATTATGTGGGAAATAGGGCTGCACGATATTGGAAAAATCTGATACTGCGGCATTTAATTTTTCTTAAAATATTAAGAAATATAAGTAAAATATTGTAAAATATTGTTTTCACCGTCAGAAGAAATACATGAACAAAGACATTTTCCTTAAAACAAGCTAAATGATCTGCCCGTGGGGTGAAATGATCTTGTTTTGCTTCGAAATGTAGATACTTAATCTATAAACAAGACACAAATTCTAAGTAATCAATTTTTTTGCTTTTTTTTCCATATAAATACAGTGAATAAATACAGTTCTGTAGCTCTTGCATGATTATAATTCAGATTCAACATTGCATATCTTTGCTATGGGACTATTGCAGATGAGCACATTGCAATATCGATGCTAAAACGATTTGTTGTGCAGCCCTAGTGGGAAACCATTAAACCGAAAATCAGCATTCCTCAAAGTACAAAATTTGCAATCTTCCTGAAACATTAACTCTTTGTTTGTTTGTTGTTTATTTGCTTGATTGATTTTAAATTGTTCTATCAATTAATATTACACATTCCTAAAAGGCTAGAAAATTAAGACTAATGCAACTTTTCCTGCAATACAAAAAAAAAAAAAAAAAAAAAAAACTCATTACAATTACTCTAAGAGAAATTAAAAGAACAACTGAAGTAAAAACTAAAAATTTCACTGCAACAGATCCCTTTTCAGACTAGTCAAATCAACAAACAATGCATTAAAGAAAAACAGCTACATAAGAAACCAGCAGGGGGAATCATCAAAATCGAACCTACAGGATGCCCCAAAGCCATAAACACAACATACACAATTGGCCAAAGCCTCTCTAAATCCAGAGTGGGGTTTATTCCTGACAAACAGGAGATGCTCAGCCTGCGCTCGAGTGCTAATCAAGAGTGCTTCACACTGCGGCTCGCACCTCCACGCCTACAGACTGCCTTCAGCGGCCAAATCAATACAAAGTACCAGCGTTCACCCCCCCTTAATTAAATCAATATCAAAGCATCGTTTCCAGTCACTCCACTCGTGAAGCGCAACTGACAAAGAAAAAAGAAGGATGGCTTTCCTGAAGATCAGCAGTGGTGTGCTCCAGTGGTGGATTTTCATGGGTACAAAGAGTGCAAATTAGTAATCTTGGTCAACTCAGTTATTTATTTATTTTTTTTTTACACAATCAAATAATCTGGTTTTAGTTTCAAAAAGTATTTTTTAGACATACAGATTCAATTTTAAAGGAGTTTAAATGATGAAGGATAAATATACACAGTTAAAGTCAGAATTATTAGCCACCCTTTGATTGTTTTCTTTTTTAAATATTTCCGAAATGTTTAACAGAGCAAGGAAATTTTCACAAAATGTCTGATATTTTTTTTTTTTTTTGGAGAGATCTTAGTTGTTTTATTTCAGCTAGAAGAAAAGCAGTTTTTAATTTTTTTTCTAAATTATTTTTTAAGGGCAAAAAATTAATTAGCACCTTTAAGCTATATATTCAACAGAGAAAACCATCGTTATACAATAACTTGCCTAATTACCCTAACCTGCCTAGTTAACCTAATTAACCTAATTCAGCCTTTAAAATGTCACTTTAAGCTGTATAGTTGTATTGAAAAATATATTGTAAAATATGGCAAAAATAAAATAAATCAGTTGTTAAAGATCAGTTAATAAAACTATTATGTTTAGAAGGTGTTGAAAAATCCTCTCCTTATTAAACAGAAATTGGGGAGGGGGGGTGGGGGATAAACAGAGGGGCTAATAATTCAGTGGGGCTAATAATTCTGACTTCAGCTGTATATAAGGAATATGTTATATATGTAGATGTAAGCTTTAGATAGTATTAGTTTTTGTTTAACTTAGAGATATAGAACTATTAATCTAATATAAATCTAATACCACTAATATAAAATTCTTTTTTTTTTTTTACCTTGAGAAATATACTTTGAGTTTTGACAACTGCCTAAACATAAAAATCTTACTCATACACTTTATTCGATGTTAATAAATATCACAGAATTGTGGAACGAATAATCTGAAATGTTTAGGTAATTTTATCAAAGTTGATGCAAAAATTTGTTATAAATGTGACTTTATTGTTCAGTTTACACACTTCGTACAATAAAGTCATTGCAGTGCTTGCTGTTTGTCTGTGTTGACCAAAATAAATAATAAACATTTCAGTGTTTAAAAAGGCATGGTAATTTAAGTTAGAAAAAAAAAAGTAAAAAATTACATGACAAAACGTTTTTATTACTTTAATATTCAGTTTATCAGGTTTCAACTAACTTCTTTGTTAGTTTAACTTAATATTTTAAGTCAGTTTGACAGATGTAAGTTGAGGACGATAAAAGTTTCTTTGATTCAACAACAACAAAAAAAAGTTAGGCAGCAAAAGATTCTATGCCAAATTGTCACTAATCCTATTGAGCTTATACGGCGATGCAAAAGTGCACTTTTTTTTGTGAGTGTTATATAACTTTTGATTAAGTTGCCTATGGGAGAAATGAATAGCAACAATAAATGGCAGAATACTGTCAAAATACTTGCTCTGCAAAATACTTGCTCTGTTTGTTTTTGTGTACATAAAAAGAAGAATAATATCGTAACAAAATCTGTTTGCAACATCAAGCACCGTAACAAGCTGTTTTTAACGTCTAAAAATCAATGGAAATGAATGGGACCAGACATGTCGAGCCAAAAACATTCCAGTAGCTGTGCCCGCTCATACTTAAAGAATAAGACAATAGTAAATTCAATAAATGTAACCTGTTTAAGCGATTTAAAACTGCTTGTACCCTGAAGATATGTGCATCTCATGTCAATTAACCGATAGAGAATTTATTTCAGTCACAACCCTAGTTTGTATCCAAGTTTAGAAAAGAGAATAGTCCAATTAAAACAAAAAACAAAAATCTGGTTGCTGTTTGCAGATTTGGAAAAAAAAAAAAAAAAAAAACGCAGATTCATATTTTGGCTGTTCAATTGGTGCATCTCTAGTACCAAAAAAGAAAAAGAAAAGACATTTCCCCATGCTGGCGAGTGGGCTGGCCTTCATTAGCAGCTGTTGAGTGCTGGTGGATGTGTATAAACTGGCACCTGGAAAGGGAAGAGCTCCAGTCATTAAGCTGTGTGCCAGAGACTGCCTCTCTTATACCCTTCACCAGCCAAACCAACACCAGCGCTGCCCAAGACACTCATCCAGCAGAATTAGCAGACAGATGTACAGTATCACACAGGCTCTGCTGGACACAGACGAGGGTTTAACTACAGGAAAACAGCCATTTCACACAAGACCAAATAAAGAATATTATTAAAACAAAATGAATTGTAATGTTTGTTTAAAAAAAGCAGGCTGTGGATTGAATTTAAATTTCTTACAGTAAAATTTTGGGTTCATTCTATCACAAAAATTTAATCAAATTAAACGGGGGGAAACAATATGCTAGGAAAGCACACTGAAAAAAAAAATTACTAAATGCCATTTTATTTTATACAGTAAATTGCACTGTAATCGTCATGGTATATTTCAGTAATAGTATAAAAATAACAAAAAATATATAAAAAATATAAAAAAATATATAAATAAAAATATCATACAAATAAAATGTATGAATCGTAATATTTCTGTTTTAAAAATGCAAGTTGGGGATCAATTTCGAATTGCTCACAGTACAACTTCAATATTAGTTTTACTCCATTACAAATATCTGATAGAATTAAAAATACATGACGTGCAAGGAAAGCACACACAAAAAATTTTTTTGTTACTAAATTATATTTTTATTTTATACAATTACATACAATGTAATTACAGGATAATAATTGAAAAGTTTAACATTTAAAATTTCTTTTCTAAATCTTCATGGCACATTTCAGTTATATACTTAATGTTTTAATTATTTCATAAATATTTAAAAATAGTTTTAGAAATATTATACAAAGAAAATGTATGAATAGTAATATGGTTTTTTTTTTTCAAAACGCGGGTTGAGGATTGATTTTGAATTGCTTACAGTAGAATTGAAAAAATTTAGTATATTTTATATAATTTAGTGTACTTGATCACAAATATCTGATGAAATTCAAACATTAGGTGGCATGATGTTCAAGGAAAGCACAAAGAAAAATATAATTAGAATTATTATAAAATTTATTTGCTTTTATATAATAATATACACCATAATTACCAATATATCTGGAAATTATTAATATTTTGAATGCATTAATAAAAAAAAATAAAATCAAAAAAAACTAGCTACACAACACGAGGATGGAAAGATAGGTTATAAAAGTCGAAAATAAAAGTAAACAATAGGAAAAATATAGATAGAACAATCGATGGATGGAATGATGGAACGATTGATGAACAGAACTATGGAATGATCACCGAATGTATCGATAGAATGATTGACGGATGGAATGATAGCACAATCAGTGACGGAACCATAGAACAATCGGTGATAGAACAATAGAACAATTGACGGATGGAGCGATGGACAGATGAAATGATCGACTGATGGAAAGACGGACAGATGGAACGATGGATGGATAGAAGAATAGCACAATCAGCCATGGAATAATGGAACGATCGACGGGTGAAACAACAGAACAATCGGCTGATGCAACGATGGACAGATGGAACAATCGACTGATGCAACGATGGACAGATGGAACGATGGACTAAAGGAGACGGACGGATGGAACAGTGGACGGATGGAACATCGAAACAATGGATGGATGGAACCGTGGAAGGATGGAACAATGGATGGATAGAAGAATAGAATAATCAGTCATGGATTGATAGAACAATTGAAGGGTGGAACGATGGAACGGTAAACGGTTGGAACGATAGAATTATCAACCAGTTGGACGATAGACAGATGTAGTGATCGACAGGTGTAACGATTAAACATTCGACGGGTGTAACAATTAGCGGATGGAACGATAGAACTTTCAATTACAATAGTCCAGTTTTGTCCTCACGACAGTAACAGACAGTATCAATTATAGTGGGGATAAAAAAAGAAAAGGGGAAAAAAAGACAGAAGACAAACCGGACATACATAATTATACTCCCTCCAAACTGACACGTAATTACGCTCCCAAATATCTAACACAAGATGACAAACCCATCTCTGTCATGAATTAGTTTCCAGCAGCTGAAGACAAACAGCAGCTAATGCGGACGTGTTTGCTGACGCTAATGCCGAAACTAATCTATCAGCGTGGCTAAGCAAAAGGGTTCATTACTTTACTGAGGTTTCAGTTACACAACTACATATTCCCCCCTCCTTCACCCCAGAGAGAAATTACACACGGCCTCTGGAGAAACACACACACACACAGACGCTCCTTTGCCCAAGGAACTCCGTCTCACTACTGATCCCACACTTTGAGTAATTAAATCTAACTAATTAAAAAAAGCAGAGAAAAGGAATAGAATTGATAGAGACAGAGAGCGAGAGACACGAGCGTTTTCGCGGCTCCGCATGGGGTGCTGGAAACCAGAGATGCTATCAGGGCGATTTGTGGGTGTTTAGAGGCTTTTAAATGAAGTCGTGAGCTGCGTTGGGACATGTATTAACCGCAGATGCCGCAGCTTCAGCGCTGTGATCCCACAAAATCAATCGTGTTGTTTATTTATACGCAGGCTCTGTGTAACACGACTGCCCGACTTTGAGTTGCAGGGGAAAATAGCTATGCAGAGGTTGCAGATGTGGTCAGGATACCGATCAAAATCTAGTTTTGATCTACTGTTTATACCGAGATGAAGACATAAGCTAAATACACCGCAGACATGTGTTTGGATTGAATTACACTGTGATACTGTGCAAGAAATGTGTCATACTTTTAAAAAACATAGTTTGGAGTTACAGAAAACTTCTACAACAAATACATGACCAGTTCCATGATAGCCAAAGTTGGGGGTTTTGAAGGAAGTAATGTAATCTACTAAATGAAATCTGACTAATGTAATATTTTGAAAAACAAAACAAAAATTAATTTTCACCACATTCATTTGAACATGAAAGAAGCTAAACGATCGAGATATACAAGTAACTGTCACATTTTACTTGTGCACTGACTGAACACTTAAGGTGGTAGGATTTACCAATAGGCGTGTTTCTATTCGAACGTGATGCAAATCTTTTGAAAGTTTGCAAAAAAAGGAGGAAAGGTATTAAATACAAATCTGCATAAGTTATGTTAAGTTCACACCATAACAAAAGGTATTCACTCAAGTATATTAGCGTTACATGTCCATGCATTTGTGAATTTATTTTTGCTATTTTGTCACATTCTACAGTTTTTGAACCTGTTTTGTTTCCATTACATTGTAATTATTTTGTTTATATTAATAAATTCCCCTAGACAGATCCATTGTGTTTTCCCTTATTTGTTATGGCTGTAACAATTACATTACAATTACAAAGTCAATGTAAATGCATGAATATAGGTGAATTTCTACACAGAATTAATTTCTGTGAATAAACTGTAGGTAAATTGATTGCACAATTTGCCTGGATCAATTCAAATAATTCAACTTGAAAAGAAAATTTGCAGTGCCCAGCATTTGGTCTAAACTCAGCAATAAGGGGGTCACAAACCAGAAGCTCCGCTCAGCAACGCGCCACGCAGCAGCATGCATTTTTGAATTCTAAACGTTGGTTTCTATCAGGGTACATACACCGATGCCGCTAGTCGGCGGTGCCCAGCCACGACTCAGGACACTGTTCATATTTCTGTCGGGCCACAGAGCACCATCTGTCTAGATTCATTTTAAATACCATGTGAATGTGCGTGTCTGGTGTATGATAATTTCAACTATCATTTGCGCGCCGTGTCACGTCAATGAGCGGTGCATCCGATGCGTGATGCCCTTCAGAGCGGCTGATTGTAGAATTGGTAACCGAGTAACCATCAGTGAACAAGGTGGGTGTAATATTCACAAAGTCAAATGCGTTTCCGTCTCCCATTATTCGCATTACCCCATTCACACCAGAAGTGAAATTAAGTATTCATGTAAGTATATCACATACAAAGTAAACGCAAACACATGAATAGGTGAATTTCTGTGCCGTGCTAACGTTTTGTTCGCCACAATAGCACAAATTTTGACACGATCAATTTAAATAATTAAACGAGTAGAAATTTGCAGTGCCCTGTGTTTGGTGTGAACATTAGAGCGACTGACTGTAGTATTGGTAACCTAGTATAACCAATAGTAAACAAGATAAGTATAACGAAAACCCCTGATTCATCATGTGGGTGTAATATTCGCCAAGTCAAATGCATTTCCGTCTTCCATTATTAGCATTAAACCGTTCACAACAAAAGTGAAATTTAGTATTCGGCAAGTATATTACATACAAAGTTGACGCAAATGCATGGATAGGTGAATTTCTGTGTTGTGTGAATGTTTTGTTCACCACGATAGCACAAAATTTGACTCAATCAATTCAACTTGAGCAAAAAAATTGTGGTGCTCTGCGTTTGGTGTAAACATTAAAGCGGCTGGCTGTAGTACTGATAACCTAGTAACCAAAAATAAACGAGGTAAGCAAGGTAAGGTTAATCCAAAAAACAAAACAAGCGAATGTAAAAAAAAACTGAGACTAAAGTGATGTTTATTCTAAATCTGGAGTGTCTCATGCAATACGTCAAAATGCACATTAATACAGGATGACAAACACAGCTAATATTTAATATTGCTATAGAAATAAAGAAATATTATTACGTTAAAAAATGCCTTAATGAACAACTAGATTTTAAAAAGTGCCTGTTTTCTTTTTTTTTTTAGGTAACAGAAAACAATTATCATGACTTAATAGATACATACTTAAATTCAACAATGCATGTTTTTCTATATTTATTATCCTCTATTCTCAAACTTCCTCTGAAATCACCTTACGGTATTAACCTTACAACTTTGAATCTGATCTCTCACATTGATGATTTCTATTAAACTTGACTCGAATTTTTGATATGGAACCCCTACTCTTCTTTCAGCAAGACCACCATAAAGGAAGAAAGTGGAATTATTAGTTGCAGAATTTGTAGACATAAAAAGTTATGTCATAATCAAAAGGCTCGTCTTCAAAGTGTTTATGAAAATCGTGCCCACCCTGTTCGAATTTCCCTGTCTTTCTGAAGTTGCTGCGAGAAACCCGGTAATGAAACTGCAAAGCGACTGGCTTGTAGGTTTTTATAGGGCTCCGCTTTGAAGTGCTCTACAAGGAACGAGACCTCCTTAACGCAGTTTGGAGAGAGTGCGAGAGAAAAAGAGGAATGACTTTCAGTTGAAAATAACAATCCTGTCTCTCTAACGAGCACATCTCTCTCTCTCTCCTTCTCCCTCCATTTTCAATCCTCTCAGTGGAAAACATTGGGCAATTAAACAAGAGAAAAGATGCACAGTTGCTGGTTCATCTATAAAATAAATAAATAAATAAAAAGGCAAGTCAAAAAAAATAATAAAAACACTGCAAAGCTGCGAACATACTGCATATTCAGCTCGCCGTTTTTCCCTTCTTATCTTCTTGCACTACTTCCTCGCCTATTTCCTGTTTTCTATCTCGCATCTCCTTCATTTTTGCACTATATTTGCCGTGACCTGCTTTTCTCCTGCAGCTAACCAGATAACCTGAATAATTACTTCACAAAGAGCTGAGCGAGTGCGTGCGCTTATGTATGTGTATGTGTGTGACTTGCTGCTGGTATTCATTGGTGTGATGGTTACTAGACGTGGCACAGCCGTCTTCACTTCCTCTCGGGGCAACCTGCAGGGGTTAAAGGTCATCTGAGGAACTAAAGTGATAAATCGAGGGTGGCCAGAATCTCTTTTCACTACCATTTTCCCTTGGTTTTTCCCAAACATGTTTTGACACCTGCAGGTCTCTGAGACGGAGTTATTTGAAGCCAAACAGCGCATTAAAAGCGATGGGATTGTCACGCTCTTGGCGACGCCAGCCACAGATTTATTATAAATTCATGCAAATTAATTAATTTGTGAATTAAGACGCATTAAGAGACGACGAAAGTCAATTTTATGGTCCCCGCCAATGAAGTCTGCCACTGGAACATGTAGCGAGACCCTAATTATGCAACAAACGACGATGTGTGGCATAATTAGGATCTTTCTACTCGTCCTAGAGTGTGCGTGTGCACTGTTTTTGGTTGCTTACAAGGACAAACTTGTATAATGACATTGGTATTGTGATGTAGTGTGGTTTATGAGGACATACTTGTGTTTAAAAATTCTAAATTCTTAATTCATACTAAACAGGGTCACAAAATTTCCTTTGAGGGTTGAATTTAGGGGTAAGACAGCATTTTTACAGTACACAACTACGTAGATTTCTCTTTAACCACCAAAACTAACATTTTTGTATGGGTGTGTATGTGTGTGAGAATAGAAAAAAGAAACAGCTCCTTGAATCACAGGATGTTTGCCCCGTCATGGACTGGGTCACTTCCAAGGGCGATTTAACTGTCATGTTTAATGACTAGTTGCTATCACACTGAGCAGAGAAAGATCACTCAGGGCATTTAGAGGACAGCAACAACACAACCTGCAATGTTTCCTAGCTGGAGTTTGTTTGCTGGAGCAGCTACATTTAATAATCATCATATCTGGAGTCGTAAGAACGCCCTTTAGGTATGATGTCATATTCATGCCTGGTTGAATGTGGAGTTGGATTAGTTGCCTATTAATTCGAAACCCTGAGAGTTTGTTATCAAACATAATGAAGGAGGCCAATTTAAATCATGTAATTCAGTAGGGCTTGTTGTTTGTTTTTGCCGCTGTTGACCAATTAATCCAAGCAGGACATAATAAGTCAGGTTGCATTCTGCCTCTTCTTATTTGGACACGCATTTATTTATATCATTTTAAGATAATCATCTGAGTTATAAAATGTTATGTTGACCATTCACTCTGGTATACCAAGACAGCAACCTGAAAATACCAACTGACTGATGCAGATGAAGAATCTCCAGAGTTTAGGGCTATTTTCTAATGGCAGTCAATGGAAAAATAGATGCTTTTTGCCTGTAGTTATGCATTTACTGGGATAAATAAACTGACCAGTATAGTGTTCACTTAATGTTTAAACATCTGAAGCATGAGGTACAAACACACACTTTAAGAGCATCATTGGTTGAATTCTGCATGGTTTCCAAATGATTTGTGTTCTTTAAAAGGTCAATCTGGAAACAAATCTCCTTATGGAAAAAGCTGTTTTGTTTACAACTTTGGCATTGAGACCAGAATCAACTAAACAGTAGCTTTTGAAGTTCATGACATAATCTAGATAACTTTGAATGATTTAAGGGCTGCATGTTTGTTTTTACAGGGACAACATATGACAAAGATTTTGTTGCCAATCCAAGTTTTAGAACTTCTAGTGGATCATTTGGTATCAGAAGTGGCTTAAATGAAAGGCAAAGGCCTCTAGATTACAATTATTTTACCAAAATAAAATATGGTCATGCCTTGATTACTAATTATTTAATTACGACTTTATTTAATTAGGTCTGACTTAGACAAAAGTCTTGTCACGAAACAGAAATAATGTACAGTACAGAATATAAAGTCATAGTGCAGTGGGAAAAGGATTAATATTGTGCATGACTCCCATGAGCTTGGAGAACTGCATCCAAACATCTTTGCGATGACTCGTGGAATGGCAAAGAAAGCATTCTTGCAGGACTCCCAGAGTTCATCAAGACTCTTTGGATTCATCTTGAATGTCTCCTCCATCTTACCCCAGACATGCTCATTGTTCATGTCTTGTGACTGGGGTGGCCAATTCTGAAGCACCTTGACCATCTTTGTTTGAGCACGCTTTCATACTGAAAGTAACCCCAAACCATGATTTTTCCTTCAACAAACTTGACTGATTTCTATGACAATCTTGGGTCCATGAAGGTTCCAATAGGTCTTTTGCAGTACCATAAAATCTACCTTCTGCCACTTTTCCAAGCTATTATTTGTTGCTCTTACAACAGGGATCAATGATGAGACTTCCGTGAAATGCGAGTACGGATATTTTCACAAATAAATTGTGATTCATCTATGACTTTTGTAATGAAATGTATTCTAATTGTAAGAAATATTCCATAACAATTTATACCACACATTACTCCCGGGGCCTTGTAAGCATGTCAGAAGACTACATGCATTCAGATATGTTATTTACAGGGTGGAAAGTAACTAGGCATTAAAAATTGATAGTACAGTATAATTAGAGGTTCAATTATACAAATAGATGTCCTGTCACTTGATCAATCCTTACATAAACTTTGATTATTGTCTCGCTGTGTGTTTGGATCGTTTAAGTTTGTGTCATAACTGTCTTTCTCTGAACCAGCGCAGATTTGTGGAAAATCCTTATACTGTTACTATTATTAAATTACTAACCTAACCTATATTCACTAACAGAAGCACTAAGATCAAGCTCGTGTGTGTGTGTACGTGTTGTGAACTAAGCAAAATGTTTATTTGAGAAATTCAAATGTCTGTATAAATATGAAAAACATAATTAGTGAATAAGATCCACTGACTTTCGATTTTCACACTATTAGAAAACAGTTATTGGTGTCAATCAGACCCCCTATTTGTCCAGTGAAAGCTTCAAGCCTTCTGGCATCACTATGAAGGTCTGGCCATGCAAGCATGAACACCAAATTCTGCACTCATTTGAGAAATGATTAAAGCACTCACCGGTTTCCACATCCTGCGCATAGAAGTGCAGTCCATCTGTGATCTCAGTGACGTAGACGGATCTGTATTTCGCCACACGTTCTTTCGCCTCTGTGACCTGAGCCACCTCTTCTTTTGGTTTCTCTTCATAATTGGCCCAAAGCTGTTGATTGGTAAAAAGAAAATTCTGGTTTAAAACAGGATCTAAACATTACAATTAACACTTAATAAAGTTTGCCACTAATCTTACTTTATTATATACATTTAAAATAATAAATAAAGCTTTAGGGCTGGCAATATGGCTGAAAACCCAAATTCAAATTTCCTTTTTTTAAATTGAAGCACAATTCGATTATAGATTTACTGTTAAAATAAGAAAAAAACTACCTTCTGCCACTTTTACAAATTATTAACTTGAAGTCAAGTTATTATTTGTTGCTTTTACAACTGAGATTGACAAAAAGACTTTTGTCAGGCAGTGTAAAGCATGAAAAATCTTAATGTGTGATTGGAAGATGATTGAAGGTCTCGAGTGTGAGAAAATTAAGATCTTTTTCATTTTTGTGGGAACTAACTCTTTAACTAGTGTTAACTGGAAAGTTAATAGGTTATTATATTTTGATTTCATTAACTTAAATCAGTAAACACCTCAAACTGATTCAGATGTACGCAGTTTAACCAATTGTCACCAGTGTAAATACTGCTTTAGTTAACAATGCCTTCACACAATGGGTCGGTAACCTATTTACTCAGTCATGAGAAGGTCAAAGTGACCTTTGCACTTCACGGATGAAAGGCTAAATTGGTTAAAATTTCAGCAAATCCACAAGAGACCGAAACAGAGCATCGTGCAAGCTCATTAAGACTCGTGGCGGCAAATCACGAAACTGAATGTGGATTTCAGAATCGTACCATAAAAACGAAGGCCGAAAAGTTCTGCTTCATCAATGCTTTATGAAATGTCAAGAAACGAGCCCCTGCGTGCAGTCAAAGCAGTTTGTTTTGCTTACTAAGCGCTGAGTCTATTATGAAATACAAACACGAAGAATTAACAGGCTCTTACGCAACCGCCCCTTACTTCAGTTTCCGTGGCTTTATTAGCAAAATGATGTTCATCAGCTATTGAAGTTCCCCCCTGTTATTCCATTAATTTTTTTTTCCTCTCCCAGAGAGCGGGAGGAAGCTAATTACGAACCAGACTTTTTATATGCGATTCCTCACGGTGCTGGTTTTAGCTAATTATGTCCACCAGGACTGCAGGACCGACATGTACAGACCAATTCCAGCACCAGCCTGCGAATTAAAATATATATACACATTTTAATAACACATCCTCTGACATGCTGAAACCAAGCCACCAAATGATAAACTACAGGGTCAAACTAGCCAATTACATCCGATTATTCCCCTCGAGGTGTGACAAAAACAAGAGAACATGGAGGAAAAGCACTCCCCGGGGGGGGAAAACGGTTGAGTTAATGAAGATCTAAACGCGCCACGCTCTGCAAAGCTCTCTGCAGCAAGGGCGTTAGTCTAACCCTACTACCCACCATGCCCTGGCACGGTAACACAAAGTTATAATCAAACCTGCAGGACCAAATCGCAGTCACCCAGATTTGAGTGTCAACATTTGTTATCCCGCCGACTGTCACAATGTCATGTCTAGCACCGCTGGTCAATGCAAAAACGCCACGATTCCTACAGCCACGTGACCTTTGACGTGCAGCACTGAGGCAAGGGCAGTCGAGACATATGCAAAAAAAACCCACTCGAACGAATTCTCGGCCGCAAAAAGCACAAAAGAAGTGGCGAACACACACTGTGACTCAAAGAGACACACTGCACCCTGGGCAAATGACCTTCTGTGGGCAACCAACCATTCTTGTTTGTTCCACATGAGTGCAGGTATATGACTGCTGCTGGGCGGGGTCATGAAGGGAAAGCATTTATGATGTATTCTGTCATTGAGCTGCCTGTGGCCTAAATCCATAGCAATAAGCTATAAAAAAACAAGTGTGACAGAAGAGTGAGAGACAGAACAAGTGAAACAATAGCTTTGTCGCAAGCAGAATCCTCAAAGGACAAAAAAAAAACACACATTAGCTGACATATACAGAGGCAGAAACATGAGGCAGACTTCAGAAGCTTCTAACATGAGCTAATGAGAGATGCTAAACTGAGTCTGGATGAGACTTATTTAAAATGATGGAAATATTTCAGAACGCACATGGTTGTGACCTTTCATATGAAGGCAATAAAACACCTCTGCATTCCATCTATTATGAGCTTATGCTAAATAATTACATAAATTTGATAAAATTCACTATCAACAAACACTGATGTACAGTTGCTGCTCACAAATTAAGAGTTTGGTATGATGGAATGTACACATAAATGTGATAAAAACGTAGGGGTTCCATATAAGGATGCATCGATTAACCGATTTCGTTATTAACCGTGCGTTAATTCGTCATGGTAATTAATCGCAAAGGCTTCTGCACGGAACAAAACTAAACTGTTAAAACAAAGTGATGCCAACTGTTAGCTAGTTTAAAGTTCCAAGCTTTAGAGGCTAGTATGCACACAGACACTGAATTAACTATGGTTGAGGCTATAAACTAATGGCCGTTCCCATATTTCGTCTTTTGCACTCGCAAGTTCATAAATTTTTTCTTGTGCGCATATTGTGATGCGCCAATGATTTCCAGGCGCACCTAGTTGAAAGAATGACGTGAGCGCATCGAGGTCACGTGACAAGAACTGACCAATCAGCTTCATACTTTGTATATAAAAAAGGGCTTGACAATATATTTTTTCAGCATCAATATTACAACGTGATCATTCGCAATAAACACATCACAGGATATGCAATATTAATTTAATTTTGATTTATAATGTATTATTCACTTATGTTTTTGAGGCCTGTGACTGTATAAGGATTTTCAAAACATTCAGGCAAAAGAACTTGCAGCATTTGTAACGTTAAAAATTATTAATTTGTATGTACTGTTTTAATAATACTGTACCTGAATACTGTTAGACTTGTAAAACCGCAAATTACTGTTTATTTTAATTGTATCTGATTCTTTTTTATATTAATAAATTGTTTATTAGATAATATGTAGTTGCGCTCACCTACTAAATCTCAGTCAATGATTAATTCTTTCTTAATAGAAATACTCGTATCATCTGGTCGAATTGTATTCATATCACAATATATATCGCAGGATATCAAAATATTTATAATATGTTTTTGATTTATGATTTTTCAATATTGTGCAGCACTATATGAAATGCACATGTTACTACTCAGACAACAAAATGAAAATACCATGTTCATGATATAGTTGATTAAAAGTGTCTTTCAGACATAAGTTTAGCAGCCTTTGTTTTCTTTAAAATGGGAAATACTTAGCTAATATGATGCTTCGATTTACATTAGACAAATACTTTTATTGTTCTTATTTTTATTTATTTATTTACTGATTGTTCTAACCCTAAACTGTCCCAATTTTTCCCAACACCAATCCAATAAGTCAACAATCTTTTTTATACATATTAATTTAAGGGGACTGAACATAAAACCTTTAAGTTGTCCCCCCAAAGTTTAAGAACTGTGTTGCATCAACTCATTTCAAATTTGCTGTTTGATCAAGTATCGCTTTTTTTTTCGCGCAATAAAAATGTTTTTGTGTAATAAGACCGTCCAAAGATGTTTCAGGCCATATTCAAGTATTAAATGTATCGAATCAGTACTTTAGCATTTGTATTAAAGAAACAAATAAATGAAAAACAGATCTATTGGCACAATAACTAATAACAACTAATAACAACTTTACTACTACTATCATAAAACATTTCAGAATGTGCTATACAATAATTGTACCACAGAAAACAAGGTTTCACCATGAACGTGGTTAAAATGACTGCAGCACATGCTATCAACTGCCTTATTGCTTTATCATGATTAGCATCGGCCATTTTAAGCAGCATATTGTGTCACTAGTATTTTAGTGTGACTGTCTGTTTAGTTGAGCACTCAAGGAGAGGGCAGTCTTCTCTTCAGGGACAACAGACAGAGCAGAGTTACATTCATAAAAAAACTGCTTCTCTCTCACATACGCGCACACACAAACGCAGAGTTCAGGGGAGGAGGAAGATCCAAACGCTGATCAAAGGTGACAGTGTGTCAATTCCAATAGAGTGTGCTCTGCCCAGAGAGAGTGAATCCCCATCAACACCCACAGAGAGTGCGCGCGCGCACACACAGCCAATGGGACTCAAACGTTCAGTCACACCAAAACCCTCTATTTTACCTGACAAATTAATCTACAGCCAAAAAAAGTTGGGAATGTTGCAGTAAGCCAGAGAGGGCAACTATACCATAATAGCTCAAAGCAGATACGACGGGTACCCAACAAGTGCCTTTATACAAAATACACTATCAATATATGGTTTAAGCAACGATATCGCAATGTGATTATTCGTAATAGGCACATCACAGGACATGCATTGTTAAGTCTGAAAAATAGTTTAACATTTGCCAGTGACTGTATTAGGATTATAAAAGCATTCACGCAAAATAAATTGCACTGTTTGTAATCTTAATAGTTATTTTTATTGAATTATTTATACAGTACTACTATGCAGTACTATTTTATATTTGATTAGATTCAATTACTGTACTTGAATACTCAGACTCCTTGGAAAACAATAAAAAAAACAGCTTATTTCATTTGTATTTATCTATGCTTATTGATTATGTTTTATCCAGGTGCACCTACAGAATAATTTCCAAATAGAAATATTCTTGTCATCTGGTGAAATTGTATTCATATCGCAATATATAAATTAGAATGGCAAAATATTTCCAGCCCTACTTTAAACATTTCGCATAATAAGGGCTCCTATCCTTTCATGATAGGCTGATTCAAGGACCTTTTAAAGCACCAATAAATTGGAATCAAGCACTTTTGTAATTTACACCCCAGCATCTGTAGCACCATGAACCTGCTTACTGTACTTAACATTTCACTTACACTTAATTTTTACCTAAATTATATCAGATACATTTTTTTTAAATATTGACCATTTAAAAAAGTCATGTTTAAACAACTTTTATGAAATTGTTGGATTCAATACTGGTGTTAATAAATCCTCCCAGTGTTTTTCAGTGGCAACAATTTCTCAGTGTTATTGTACAAGAATTTTTTTTTTAATTTAAGAATTTCTCAGTTTTTTGGTTCTGTTTTGAGAGTTTCTGCCACTTTCACCAAGTTAAATTTAAGACTAAGAAGCTTTAAGACCATTATAAATATAATTTTAGACTTACAGTATACAGTGCTAAATGGATTTTTCTCAAATTTCCAAGATGGAAAACATTTTCTCTTGCCCTACCTAAAATTATTATAATTTAATACATTTAACAATACACTAATTTAATAATAAAGCAGCAAATAAATGAAGACCAATTGAACAAATGTTACTGTAAGGAATGTCATTAAATGCAATTTTTTAATAAAAGGTTGAAAGCTTTGAGATTGGGTTTGTTGGGTTTGTTGGTGATTGTATGAGTGTTAATGGTCAGAATGGGTAGCTATACATCAACAAAGGAAAATTAAGACCTACAACACAATATTTCAGTAGATTTAAGCCTAAACTGAGTCTTAAAATTTAGCTTTTGAGATTTAAGACATTAAGACTTCATTACAATTGTTGAAATAAAACCATAAACAAATTGAATTTCTAATTTAATTCAAGCTCTTTCAAGAAGCTGTGTTTGTTTTCAAGTACTTTCCAAGCCTTGAATCCATATGTCTGAAATGTAAGTACTTTTAAAGGTCCCATTATATCTATATCTAATTTGAAATCTAACTTACCATTAGATTTTTAGAGTTTAGTATCAGTATTGCTAGTTTTTAAAAAATCTAGTGTGCACCAAAACAGTGACAAAATTCACGTTTAAAAGACATAAAACATAATAACATGTAAAGCTTGTAGTTACTAAAAGCTTGTAAATACTAAACATTTCGCCTAAATGGATTAACGGTTTTAATCACATCACATACTACAGTTTCTCATCAAATCATAACCAATCAAATGCTCTAGTATCTGACATGTCCCGCCCTCTTCAAAATGCTTATTGAAAATGCTTTTCATTTAATGCACTTGAGCTAAACCAGTCTTACTGGCAGAGGAGTGGATGTTTTTTTTTGTTTGTTTAAAGGGGAGGAGCCATACCATGTGTAAACCCTACACACTATTCGTTCTAGGTAGTATTCAGAAATTCATTTATTGTCCCCTAATCATACTAATAATAGGATAGTCGACTTTTCCAGCAGAAATTCGAAGTACGTCTAACTACTAACCATACTGTCTAAAGTACATCATGCACAAGACATGAATTCGATTAAAGCTACAAACACTTCTAAAAAGTGTTAAACTACAAACATGGTGGACAGACAACATTTTAGGATGTAGTATAAGTAGGTGAACTTGGACACAGCAGCAGACTTTGTGTACTCCATATATAAAAACTGTTAAATACCAGCCAAGCTTAACCACAAAGACATTATCTCATACCATACCACCTCTTAACATTTCATGTCAAAAAAATCTACACCCCCCAAAAAAGTACATGCCTGAGAGTGAAACCACAATACCCACAGGTCTTTTTTTTCTGCAAAGCTAATTTGCACTTAACCACCTTTTAATACTTTTTGATTTACTTTTAACATTATTAAACGTTTCACTGTTGCATAGCCATCTAATAATCCTTTAGTGAAGAAAAAAATGAATCAAAAGCCATGCTTATTATTAATCAAATTATACTTGGTAAATCAATTTAGCATCCATTATATTCATTATGAAGGCACCTTTGGAAATAAAGGCTCATTAATTCAAGAGAAAGCTCTTTCTGACACTTCTCTGAGACATAATGGCACATTCATCCAGCACACACAACACACACACATTCACAAAGTCCACTTAAATTGATGAACCGGAGCATAAATTGGACACTTGGAATTTTAAGATGCGAGTCTGATGACAAGCAGTGTACGACAGAAAACGTCTCATTTAAGAGGTCCGCTGGATATCTTTAAAAACAAATCATATATTTCCTCTTCATTACAGGAATGGGCAGATGTTTCGTTAAGCTGATAGTATCTGAATGCTGTTTTGCTGGAATATTTCAGATTTTTAAAAGAGGGAAACACTTGAGTTAATCTATCCAGCAGTCTGATGACTCAATTTGTGTTTCGCTGCGATGCTTGAATAAAGCACTTGACAAACTTGACTGAAGTCAATATTAAACATCTGAACCATTTTATTTCCAGGATGTTTAAGCAGAATTGCTCATTTGTTGAAAATTGGATCCTATTCTATTTAAAAGCGTTCAAGCTGACTATACATTCAATAAAATGGCATCATAGCTATCGTTTGTTTGTGTATATGATATGTATTTTGTGTTAAGATTTGTTTCTACTTTTAACATTGTCAAAGATCTACAGATGAAAAATAGCCTAATTCTGGCACATTTTACAGTAATGTAGAATTATATGTAATGTCCCTGTACACAAATAAACTAAACTAAAATGCATTTCATATTTGAGCCTTTATTTGGGCTTTATTTGCCGCTTTTTTTGTAATAATGTGCACAATAATGCATACAGAGAAAATAAATAAATAAATAAATAAAATGTGTTTTATGACAGGGCTCAACAAAAAGGATTTCCAGATGGCCCGGGGCCAGCATGCAAGGCGCTCAGGACAGTTAACAGGATCGTTACTGGCCCGAACAGCCACTAAAGTTTATTTTGGGACTGTTTGTCAATTAGGTGCAAATAGGGTGCTTTTCACACCTAAACATTTATTTCGGAACCGGTCTCATTTGTCAAGTTTGCGCAGTTCGTTTAGCATAGGTAAATCCTGCAATTGCACATGGATCTGAGATCGCCTGAATAGAAATGATTGAGAGATCGATTGCAGCGAGAAAGCAAAACAATAAAATAAACTAATGACCCAGGCTATATCACACTGTATTATGGTCATGTAATAGCCATATATACGGCTATATAAAGAGAGAATTATGAGTAGGCCAGCAAATGTGTGTATCATGTCCAATACGAAAGTGAAAGTATGCTGAAATATTACGAAGTGGTGTTTGATTAATTAGGAAAATTGACAGAAATTAATTTGATAATTTTTTTTTATATTTGAATCTTATAATATTTTGTATTAGGCCTATTGTGGTGGTATTAGTGAGGCCAGCAGGGGGCGCTAAACCTGCGGTCTGTGTGGGTCCTAATGCCCCAGTATAGTGAAGGGGACTCTATACTGCTTAGTGAGTGACTTCTTTCGAATGAGACGTTAAACTGAGGTCCCGACTCTCTGTTGTCATAAAGATGTCCTTCGAAAAAAAAGTAAAGTTTAAAGCGCTTTGAGTGTCTAGAAATGAGCTATATAAATGTAAGTAATTATTATTATTTATTAATTATTTTGGTTTTGTTAATTTCTGTACTGACACCTCGAAAGAAAGAACAACATTGATTTGCTTCATTATCTGACTGCAGTCTCGCTTCATCTGTTAGTTCTAATTCAGGCCTATAGTGCATAATTCTAGCCAACGTTTTTTTAAAATAAAAAAATTATTAAATATATATACATTTCAAATTGGTTACATCACAATTGTAGGTTTCTAAATTGTCAGTTAAATTTAAAGAACAGTTATGCTGAATAAAAAGTTTACGTATACAGTTATGCTATTGATACATTTAAAATGTTGCTAAGAAATAGCTATTCACTTTTTTTTTTTTTTTGCCCAGGGAAAATCGGGCCAATAGAAAAAATGCATAGCGTTAAACCATGTATGATTTAAAATAAATTATTTTATTATATTTCTTTGTCCATCATAAACAAAAAACATATTTTAAATGAAAAATATTAAATAAAAATAAATTAAACCGACCTGGTAAAACTTTTAAAAATCTATTATTTACATTCAAAATGTAGTAAAGTAAAAATATAAAATAAGGTATATGTCTTTCTACCACTCAATACCTCAAAAATGCTAAATATCCAAGGTAATCAAAACAAAACAGCACAAATATAGATGGACACATCTCTCCAAATTGTCCAAACATACAGGTCACGCAGTGCTGAACTATGCAGGCAGTAGAAGGACGACTGAATGGTAATGGGAGAGGTGTTTTACATCATCACGGTGTTTTAGCAAAGTCAATGAAGTTCTACGACCCATGATGCCCGTCTGCTCGATCCGTCTGTGCATATTGATGAAGCTATTAGCAGTATGGAATGACTAACAAGACACGTGCCTTTATGTCCAATGGCTCCTTGCACCAGAATCAACCTTTTGCAGATGAATATGCCGTCGACATACATTAACAAATGAATGATTCAACTACTGCAGAAATACAATACAACCTGGATATAGATACAAGCCAGTGGCCACAGGAGACTTTGCAGTATTGCTTTCTCTCGCAATATAGATTTCTTAACTCTTCTGAAGTTGGTATTTTGGCTTTAAGTATGAAACAAAGTTCATCAGTAGTTTGTAGAATAAAAAAAGGTTTCACCCAAACATAAATGTACATATCTACATTACACATTTTCCAAAATGTCTAATCTTGTCTTTGATTTTTAAGTCTTACACTGCAAAAAGCAACTAGTTAAAAAAATAGCAGAATTCTTTACTGAAAAAAATAACCTTATTATATACAACAATATGATGTATTTTTTCTCCTTAAATTATTAAGTTAGACATTCTGTTGGGACTTATTTTCTTGTTTCTCACTTTAAAAAATCCATTGGAATAAGTTACCTAATAACATTCAATCCACTACATCATTTAAGGTGTTTAAGCAAAAGCACCTTAATAAGCCATATTTTACTTTGGACCAGTTGTTTTTCCTGAAGATGTTGTTGTTTATGTGGTGATTTGATTCACTGATCTGTACATCTTTTTGCACTGTGTAAATGTATGTGTGTATACTATGTCCCTTTTTGTTAATGTTTGTTTTGTTGTTTTATAAATGTTATGTAATTTATGTTTTGTTTATGTTTTCTTGTGTTTCCAAATCTGGAGCTTATCTAACAAAATAATGTACGATAACAGTTCAAACTCAACTCTGCTGAGAACTGTAATTGCTTTTATAGAGTGTACATGTTTATATAAATAAATTAACATATCACAAATTACTTTAACAATCTACACATGTACATTTAAAGTACTTACAAAAATTTATTTTTATTTATTTAAGTGGTATTTTAAAATATGTTATTAGAATTTTTATTTTAAACATTCGGAATGGAGTTGATTTAATATATTTTTTTAATAATTATGCACAGTTAATTTAATTGATAATTTTAATGCAATGGGTTTACTCAGTTTTGTTTTACTTTCAACACTTTGAAGCAACACGTTTACTTATTTTAAAGTAGTCAACTAATTGCTTTTTACAGTCTACACGTTTATATAAACAAACATCACAAACTAAAAAAAAAAATGCATATGTATATTTAAAAGTACTTAAAAATATATTTTAGTCATTTAAGTGTATTTTAAATGTTCTTTTTAACTGTTATTTTAATTTTAAACGTTTGAAATTAAGTCAATTTAACAGATTTTTTATAATTATGCAGTAAATTTACTTAATTTTAATACAACGGGTTTAACTCAACTAATCCTTTTAAAAGCAACACATTTACTCAAATTAGGTAAACTTTGTTTTTTACAGTCTACATGTAGATTTTATGTAATTTGTGATGTTTATATAAACATGTATATTTAAAGTACTTACAAATGTATTTTTAGTTATAGAATTGTATTTTAAATGTCATTTCTAACTGTTATTTACAATTTTATTTAAAACTTTTGAAATCAAGTCGATTTAACATATTTTTATAATTATGCACAGTTAATGTACTTAATTTATTGCAATGGCTTTACTCAGTTTTTAACTTTACTAATCAATTTAAATGCAAGACGTTTATATTTTAACCAAAGTTTACCAACTGCCCTTTACAGTCTACACGTTTATATAAACAAAAATCACAAATTGCATCAAAAATCTACATATGTATATTACTTAAAAATGTTTTTTGTACAATTTATGTTCTATTTTTAGTTAAATGTATGTTAAATGGTATTTTTAAATGTTATTTAAATTTTTTATGTTAATTTAAATGTTCATTTATTAATTTAATTTAATAAATCGTTCATTTATTGATTAAAATGTTAATTTAACAACATTTTTTAAACCAGCAGATTGAGAGATGCTAAACTATAAGACTGGAGTGGTCATTCATATTAGTGGGTGAAAAAAAAAGTGGGAGAGAAAAAAGGTTTTCAGACAATCTTCCAGTATAAAACGATTGCAGTGGATCAATATGCGCCTATTTCCAGTGTCCCTCTAAGTGCAATGCCCCATTTATCAACATGCACCGCTTCCACACACTGCCTTGAAACAATGCGCACAGAGAAAAGCGCAATGCAAACACAATAACAGACTTGACACTGCTAAAATAAATAAATAAAAGCAGCAAGACCGTGACGGAATGCAATCATATTCTGTTTGCAACTAAAACGAAGCTGATTAGCATGCATGACAACGTGTAGCTTTAGAGGATTGGGCGGAGAGGGAAAAAGAAGAAGAAATCAATGTGAAAAGATCCATGAATGACAACAGCACTGAGCCCTGCTCGTCTGAACCCCTTTTGATTGACATCTAAGAGCCGTCACCTCTGACCTCTGGATACGCCCACATTGAAAAACAACATGGGATCCAGGCACAGTGTATGACAGAAATGTGTGCATGCTAACAAGACTGCCACAGATGGAGCCAAGTGCTAATGGGGTGGTGCTCCAGCGTACCGCAGGCTGGAAGGTATTAAACGCATATTTACGCAGACAAATCAATCAATTTTCAAAGATTATGGCAGATAGCTAGTGAGACATTACCAAACATGAAAGTCTAAAATTATAATAGCATTAACATATAAATAATAATAATAATAGAGATTTTGCACCGGAATTTTCGACCGAAAATATTGATTGAAAATTATAGACAGGTTGTTGGACAACAAAAAAAAAAAAACAATCAAAAATATGCATGCATGTTTTGTTGCTGCACCATTGACTAGATTGCACACACTCATAATCAATGTTCAAAGTATTCCAATAGCCCCCTCATGTACCCGCATACATATCTATTTACGTGTCACACATGTACACTAGAAAATCGAAATCTGCTTTTTTATATGTATGTTTTTACACTACTGTGTTAGCATGGCGACACTGGTAAATGATTGCAATGATGCCTTGCAACTCTTTTATTAAAAACAGTGTAATTTAACCATGTGGTAGTGTTAAATTGAAAAAGACTTACAAACTTACTTTGTGCCTTCAAAATAAATTATAAATAATTATTACAAAGCATTTTTTGATTTTGGTTTTTGGATAAAATGCATGCAGAATTTTCCATTTAAACCCAGACCTTGAATTATTATTAAAAATAAGTAAAATAAAAAAATAAATAAATAAAAGCACTGTTAAACACTCGCTCCATTGGGCTCGCGGCTCTCAGCACCACCCGCACTTGCCACCGATACCAAGCTGACCAATCACAGAGCTTTTTTTTTTGCATTTTTTGAGAGGTGCGCGTCAGTGTTGCAGTCAGCCACAGCAAGGGCTATACGACCACACAAAGAATGCATAAGCGTGCACTTGACGCAGAACTATAAATCAGCCCAAAGAGTCATGAATCCAGTTAAAATTAAGTGTTCAATTCAAAGGGTATAAAACATTGCAAGATGGGACTTGTGCAAATGTGATTATAGTAAAATAACCCTTCACACTTCTGTAATGAGTTTCACCTGTCAAAACTTAGAGTAAAGCTCCAAGTTCAGCTGATTTGCCATGTACAAGGGGTGAGAGCAGTGAACATGTCAATCTGAACACATTCCTTATTGCGATCTTCTAACAACTGGGTTATCAAAATCAACTAAAAATAAAATGACATTGATTAGCTGATTTAAAATGTTTTAATAAATCAGTGGGTCCAATAAGAACTAAAATGGCCGACAAGTTGTTTAATCAATAACAACTGCATTGTTGCTATATATAAAAATAAGAGTAAATGACTTTCTTTGGGTCAATAAAACCAAACCCAACCAAAACACCTAGATATACTTTCTTTGTTCATGAAATTAAATAAAATTCAAGTCTTGAACTCGTTCTGGCCACCAAATATGCTAGTGGAACAGTGCACCCCATTAAAGACATATGTGTACTGCAAATCCCTCAACTTTCAAAGAACACATCAAATGAGAGGAATTTCAAACACACACATCCAAGTATGGTTTCTAAAATCCAATTATCTTTGTAGCAAGTATAAGACCTTCAAGTCCGAGGAAGATGTTGGGAGAAAAGATGCCTGTCATCCATTAGAACGTCATGCGTGTTTGAAGACTCCAGCATGCAATTGCTGCTTTGACTTCAGGTCTAAACGTAGCTGATGTGTTAACATGTCTGAAGTGCCTGAGCGACTCCACTTATCAATCCTAAGGCATTAAGACAAGAACCACCAGTGACAGCTTGCACATTTTTTTCCCAGGTAAATGCATGCATGCGTGATGCGAAGAAAAAAAAGAAAAAGCTAATATGACTGTAAAGGACCATTTCTCTTGATGCCACACTGGGATTTCGCTGTCAGACTTCTTTCTCTGGTTTAAACAAACGCAAACATGTGGGTCCAAGCGATGGCAGAGGGCAGACCAACCATCCATCACACGTCCCAAAGTCCACATCAATCTACTCAGGGACGCTGACAAACACATCAACCGCGCGACCTCCACTGTCAGCATCCACTTAACCTGCAAACACCAAGCTAGCGCTATAAACTCACTTAGCATAATCACACAAGCGGTCGTACACTCATCTCAAAACACGCCGAGCACTGTAAGTTAAAGAAATCTGGCTTTTTCTTTTTTTTTTTGACCCAGCCGACTCGGACGGGGTGACGTTGGGTGAACGCAAAGAGGAGGGGGTGTGTGCACGGAGCAGAGGTGGACGCAGAGTCTTGGATGTGGTTACTTAGCGGATAAATTTATGCATTAAAAGTGCCCAGGTGGCATGGCACTTTGGGAATCAACAGCTGCGAGATGTCAGCATGCAGGGAGCTTCTCTTCAGCCTCATATCACCGACAGCAGCTGTTCTGATGCAGTGGCGGCTACGCGGCTTATACTGCGGCTTACACTGCTAATGTCACCACCCTCCTGTCAGACGTTACAAACTCCCACCATTCCCCAAATTTCTGTACAGTGAAGGTAAGACATAGGCAGAAACTTGCAGGGGCGTTGGTGTTGGAACGAAGACGGTAAGCGGTTTATCGCCATTTCTGTGGGGGGCAACTATAGCTTGTTTGCGCAAAAAGAAGTCTGGTTTTGATGGTTCTGGCATGCATGTCGCGACTCCCCACCCGCACAGATGATGCCTCCAGGGAAACTCAGCAGCATATGGGGCCTTACACAACACTCTGATTTCTGCTCCAATGCTGACTTCATAGAGCTATTAGAAGACTGCAAAGAGGCGACATGACGCAAAAGAAAAAAAAAAGGTTAACTCCGTTGAGCATACAGCCATCAGACTTATCCAATTAAATAATAATATATAGATATATTTGACAAGTCAAAGTTTAAAAGGATTTAAAGCACACTTAATTCCACATGAAATGGAAGTACCTTTACCAAGTGTGTCCAACTTTCCTTTAAAGTCAGGCCAAAACATTTCAATCGCCCCCTAGTGGCTGGATGCATTGTAGGTCATAAACACTACTCTCTACATACAAAAGGAATGTGATCCAAACAACATAACTTTGGTTTGTCACTATATAGGGTAGGGATGTCACGATACCATTAATTCATGTCACAATACTACCAGCTGAAGTGTTACGATACCAATAGTACTGCGATACTGTAATTCATAACTCAAATTATAAAGAAATTGTCAGAAATGCAATTTCTTACGTAATAATAGCCCTTATTATTATTATTATTATTAAAAAAATATTTGCATGTCACTTCATTTAAAATGTATTCCTTTGTTTATTTTGTAGATAACTGACCAACAAAAAATACATTAAAAATAAAAATACTAATTATACTAAACGAAATTTGTTAAAAAAAAGAGCATTTTTCAACACAATTAGGCTATACGAAATGGTCAAAAATTGTTTCAATGTTTCCTGTTGCTATTTTGGGTAGATAGATCATTAATGACAATACTACCGTTTACAAACTACAGCAGCACTGGCAGTATTTTGGAGCCATAGTATCAAGATACTACCATAGTACCGGTAAATCGTTTAACCCTACTATATAGTTGTTATTACAGAGAATTATGTCCAAGTGTCTTATTTGTTTGCATTGTAATTATTTGATGTAATAAAATAGGCTGTGCTGTGCAGGATTGTGTGCTTGTGAGTTTGGACTATATAAATATAGGACAGATTTGGCTCTGTCCATCGGTTGTTGAATGATCTGAATGCATTCTTACAGTCAACTGACTATAGAGGCCAGGACATGCCAATCCAACAGTCAGCTGTTAAACAGTGTCAGGCCATCATTGAGCGTCTGTCAGGCTAGTTTGTTTAGTGTGTACCACACGTTACCTCTTGCCAGGCTCATGATCACATTGGAAAGAAGCAGTGCTGTTGTATTACACTAAATACATTAAGGTTGTGCTTTAATGCTGCTCTATGGAGTGTAATAAAGTGTCTTTGGTGTCTGATTTCTATCAACCAAACGAAAAGCTGAGGTTGTGTGAGGTCATTAGCAAGGCGGTACAGGACATGGTCCTTGTCACTAGTTAAAATGGCCTATTTCTCTGGATTTGAAACATTTGGAATAACAAGCACGCAAGTCAGCAAATATATAGACTATTCTAGTGTTTTTTGGGCGTACAGTACATAGTGCCTTTACCCCAGAACATGTCATTGTTTTGGATGTTCGGTAGGTTCCATTTTATTTTTTTTATTATATGTTCTTATGGTTTTGTATGCTGATGCTTCCAACATATGGCTGCAATTAACATTGCATGTATTATTAGCCTATCTAATAACTAGCATCAGACATTATCAGCAGACTTTTTTTTTGTTGCAATTTCTGCGCAAAAATCTGCGGATTTATGCGTAATGATTATAGGATTATTGTAACTAAAAACTTTATACATGAAAATAAAAAAATCATAAATTTTTAACCTTTATTAAATGATTATGTAAATCCAATTACATCCACTTATTGTTAAACAAAACAAGTCTCTTATTCAATACTACTAAAAGACAGAAAATATGACTTTACACACTGTTTTGTAAGTAAATCATATGAATGTTTTCCTATTAGTGAGCAATATTACTGAAATTTATTTAAAAACTGAATAAAAATTAACTTACATTTACACAATTAAAAAAATACTCAATGATGGGCAAAACATCTGCAAAAATATGCTCATACAGATTCTGTGTAGGCCTAAAAATATCTCATCTACTAAACCGGGGAAGTCCAAACTCGGTCCTGGAGAGCTAGTGTCCTGCAGATTTCAGCTCCAACTTGCCCCATCACACCTGCACGGATGTTTCTAGAAAGCCTAGTAAGAGCTTGATTGGCTATCCCTGGTGTGTCCGATTGGGGTTGGAAGTAAACTTCGCAGGACACCGGCCCTCCAGGACTGAGATTTGCACATCCCTGTACTAAACCAAACCAGTCCACTGATACCAAACACGCTAATGAGTTATCTGGTGTATCTGTAAAGTCACTTACAGTAAACCGAATGTTTAAAAGCATTTGCATATAGACAAGTGAAAATAAAAAAGATTTTCCATTTCACACCAACTTTAAGACAGCAGGAAGTATATTAATGCTAAATTGGCTGTTGAACAACTGGTTGACTATTGTGCCTATCCCTCCCTCCCCTCGTCCAACACACTGTTTTTCCAACACAAGAAAATATATTCAAAAGAACAGAACGCACAAGAGGAGTTCTGAGATTTCATTCTGAACAAACCTCCTGATGTTTGTACAAAGCCGAGCAAAATAAAAAATAAAAGCCCTCCAAATCAGTATTCATTTGCAGTAAAGACTAGAAGCGGAGCTATTTAAAGCGGCTTATTTCCAGCTAGCCTGCCTACCTGCTGTCTGCCCACACTTCACCACATGAAATAACCACATGCGACATATGTTTTAATCAGACGCCGTCATGACAGAGGGCTTCCAGGAAGGACAAGGAATTCAAGTGAAGTCGACTTCCAACTAAACCCATTTGCTAGCCAAACCGATAATTGTGTTTACAGATCCCTGACCTAAAGAGGCTTCATATTTCTTTCTCTCCGCCGAGGAGTCAGCGTGCACAAATGCGTGCAAATTAAAAGCAAAATAATCAACTATATAACCCAGCAAGACTTGATGCCAGGTTGTCATGGCTACCGTTTATCTCTTGAAAAGCAGCCTCTTCATTTTCTCAGATCCAATACTCCACCTCTCGCAGATTTGCTCATCGACTCGCTTGCATCTGACAAACATGAGCGTTCAGCTGTCTTTACACATGGAGATACCGATAGTATGGGGGAAAAAAAGGACGAAGCATGAAAAAGAGGAGAAAATCGGACCAACATAGACAGGGGGACACTTGCGTCCTGAAGGAGGCCTGGTAGCCCACTAAAACCAGTCCCATCCCACATACACACAACATGGCTGGCCACAAGCCTACGGCACCGATGAGAGACTGAAAGAGGGGGAATACTGAGAAAGGAGAGTTGCATGCTGGGAGAGAGAAAGAGAAGCACATGAGAGAAAGATGAAAAGAGGAAGTGAAGCCTGACTACGTGTTTACATAACAGTGCGACTCCTTCAGGGTAGACAAAATGCCTGTCTGTTTGAGTAGAGCGAATGAAATCACTCCAGAACTCGGCGTTCAAAAGGAAAAGTGCACTTTAAAGGAATGGTTCACCCAAAAACAAAAATCAGCATCATACGTGTATCTGAAAGTCAAACCAAACCCGTATAACAAACATTAGTGTGTTGAGCACAAAAGGTGATGCTTTTTGTTGAAGAATATGCTGGTTGACCCTTTCAATATGATTATGATAGAGAAATCAAGTGTTAAACATGACACAAAAAGTACCTTAAAGGTATAAGTGGGTAATGAGACTTGTGCATTATAATTGCAATCTTTACAATCTCAAGTTGTAAAGCTATTTTTTTTTTTAAATATTGTTTTCAAAAGTTAAAATGTGGATTGTTTATTTTTTATGCAATTACAATGTGCAGAGACTAGTTTCAAACTTCCAAAAATGACAAAAGCTGTTCATATGACTTGTGTAAGACATTTAAAGTCTTCTGAATGTATCTAAAATGAGAAATATAGCAACAATGCAGTCATTTATTGAACAGCTTGACATTCATCTAAGTTCTTATTGGACTGACTGATTCATTAAAACATTTTACAACAATTGATCAAACCATCCATCAATCCTACGATCAGTCAATTCGTCCATCAGCCAGTCCATCCATCAATCAATTCATACAATCCATTAAATCAATCCATTCATCAACCCATCCCTCCCAATCCATTTTATCCATCCATCCATCTATCCATCACCCATCCAATCCATCCATTAAACCCATCAAATTCAGCCATCCATCTAATCAATCCATTCATCCATCCAATCCATTAATCCATCTAATCAATCCATTCATCCATTCATCGATCCAACCCATTTCTCCCAATCCATCCATCCATCACCCATCCAATCCACCCATCCAATCCATCCATCCATCACCCATCCAATCTATCCATCCAATCCATCCATTAAATCCACCAAATCCAGCCATCCATCAAATCAATCCATCAATTCATCCAATCCATCAAATCAATCAATCCAACCCAAATCAATCAATCCAGTCCATTAAATCAACCCATGCATCCATCCATCCAATCTATCCAGTCCATCCATCCATCTATGCATCCATTCATCTATCCATCCATCCATCCATCCAATCCATCAAATCAATCCATCCATCCAATCTACCCATAAATCCAATAATCCATCCATCCGCCCTATCCATCTTATTCATTCAATACATCAATCAATCCAAGCCATCAAATCAATCCATCCATTCTATCAATCTGTCCATCCATCCATCCATCAAATCCATCCATTCATGCAATCCATCCATCCATCCATCAAATCAATCCATTAAAATCTATCAATTCATCCAATCAAATCCATCAAATTAATCCATCTCCATCCAATCCATCGAATCAATCCATCAAATCCCTCAAATCAATACATCCATGCATCAATCCATCCAATCAAACCTACCAAATAAATCAAATCATTCCATCCATCGTTATCTATCCATTCATTCATCCATCCATCCAATCCACGCATAAAATCCATCAATCCATACATCAATCCATACATCCACCCTATCCATCTTATCAATCCATCTCTACCTCCATCTATCTGATATTTGTAAATGAGACATAAAAAAAGTGTATACAATGTCAAGTAAATCTAGGGACAATTTTGAAATGATAGTTTATCACAGTGATGATATTTTACATCCTTGCTGAAGCTTTTTTCATAACTGCATCTAATTTTTATTGTTCAATGGAAGAATTTTATTTATTTGTTTGTTTATTGATTTATTTTTTTTACATATTTATAAACCGTCCCTTTTAGAGTTCAAATCGCGACCCTTTGCTCTACATCTGATTGACTTAAAACAGGAAGTTGTCAGGTGAATCTGCTGCTGTAATTTAACTCAGATTGAGTTAAACTTCCTCTTGATTGAGTTCTGCACAATCGTGCAGTGCAGTCCTGGCCATGTGCTGTCGTATTTAATAGAAATCGCATTGGCCGACAAGCTCTTCCCCTCACTCTCTGGCCCAACACACACTGACAGCCCATGAAAAAGAGCCTGTTTGCTTCTCTGTTGAAGAAATGGCTCTTTCCGTCAACGAGCCTGTGGCGTCCTGTAACCGCAACCCAAAATGGCTCTGTGCGCAGTCCAGCATGGTCAGATTTATGTCTGGATGTTAAACCTACGGGTCCGTGGGGGTCAGAAAGGGTCGTCATGAGAGACTGATGGACTGGGACAATGAAGGGGAGGCTGTGTGTGATTGATGCTGAGGGGTCTTAACGTAACGGCCCGCTACAACTCTTCAGGCGATAGGATGTCAAAGAATGAACAGAAACACAAGTGCGAAAGCAACCGAGCGAAGAAGTGTGTGAATAAAACACAAATAATACCACCGCCACACTCACCCCTATACAATGACATATATAACGTTGAAGGCTTGAGGGGAGC
Organism: Danio rerio; assembly: GCF_052040795.2. Lineage (NCBI taxonomy): Eukaryota > Metazoa > Chordata > Actinopteri > Cypriniformes > Danionidae > Danio > Danio rerio. Next base: position 20,030,479 of record NC_141024.2, read on the forward strand.
ATATCAAATGCACACTGTATGAAATGACATAACACATGGCTGATTTAAAAGTCAAGCAGGTACACCAAACATACGCACATGTAATAAAAACATCATAGATATGATATTATTATAAAATTATTGCTTAAATTGCACTTAAAAGGTGTATTTGAATATGAAGTGTACCTAAACACAGAAAGTTATGTATGTATGTATCAATGCATTAGTTGAGTAGTGGAAGCATGATCACGGAACTGGACAGCCTGTTGGTAAAGCACATGATCATTAATAATATTAGGACATATTTATGTAATGGAAAGTAGTTAAGTTTACTGGCGCTACAAAAGCAACATAATATAATTTAGCTATTTCAGCACCACAGCAGACAGCATAGTACAGTTCGGTCACGAAAATAGTGGTCGCACTCCTGTGTGACGTCACATGGAACTTATGGATATATTTATACACTTCCAAAGTAGTAAGAACTCGTTAAAAAACACTCAGAAAGTGAGCGGGACGTTAACCTTTGTTTATTTGCAATAAACGCTCATGTTGTTCTGTGTATGTACTTGAGTTTTTAAAGGTAGTGTTCATATATCTAACTGCTTGTATTAAAGAGGTGGCCCAGAGTGTACTATTAAGGCTTGGTTGTGTTTATGGAGGGCAAAGCGATGTGTGCTCATGCTTCATTTGTAGAAAAAATCATGTTATTTTTTCATAAATCCTACTTTCATTATATACAACTACTCAGCTAACATGAAAATGACTGTCATATTTCCTAGTTCCTCTAAAGACCCACCCCCAAGAGGCTCTAACTGGTCAGCTAACAGAGTGCTGTGATACGCAGATCAGCTCTACATAACATAACAGCCCCTCTGGCCACGCCCCTTCGCTGCGCGGGGTGTGTTACATTACAGCTACATTACACATCAACTAAAGTTTAAAATATGATATCGTAGTGGACCACTCCTTTAAAGAACAAGAACTGTATTACAAATAATATTCATTCATTTTCTTTCCATCTTAGTCCCTTAATCTGGGGTCGCCACAGCGGAATGAACCACCATTACAAATAATATATAAATGTAAATATTAAAAATTTTAACAAAAGAATTGTTGTGCTGTGAAGTAAAATATATAATTGTGTATGGAAAGCATTGTCAATGCACCGTGATTGAACCAAATAGATTATCGCATGATAATTGTAACCAATCTGTGAGACCAGCATAGGTTCACACATATCTAAACTTTCTTCGAATTACACTAATTTGCAGAGATATTCTGGTTAAATTTGAACGTGTTAAATTTTATATAATGAACAATCATATTTTTATCAGCTCTGTAGTCAAAATGGTAAAAAAAAATAAAACAAGACGTGTTATTCATTCAAAACTGTATTTTATTTCATCCCTTGCTTCAAAAAAAGCTGTCTATAAATGCATTTGGTGCTTATTTTTAAAGGGGTTGAAATGATGTAGTAAATCGGCGTCATGTCACGGATGCAGTCGACAGCACTTAACTCGTGTTGAGCCCAGAACATTTCAGTAAAAATTCGCCTATTACAAACCCATTACCAAATGCAAGCCGGGATTATAGCAATTGAAGCCCTTCGAGTAGCACAAACCAAACCTCGATCTTCCCAACAAAAAACCCTCGCAAGTTGTTTGCAACCATTTTGCTCAGAAACAAAGCACAGCAAATAAATCAGCAATCAGGATGAATGGACAAGCAGCCTGCGAAGAGAAAAGCGTTAAAAAAACAGGAGGGAGAGCGAATGGATGCATTTACGAGGAGAATTGGCAACAGATCTAAGAATAGCCTGTCCCTGCACTGAGGACTTTGCTCTTTTTTTTTTTTCTAGAGCAGGTAATAAAGAAAATTGATGAGCCGTTAGCTGTAGCGTTAGCTGAATCCCCAACCCAAGAACTGCCGGCTTAAACCTGTCGACTGTGCTCTCTTAGGGGTTTGCGTGTGCACGACAGACAGAGAAACAGCCACGATGACCTGGGAAAGAGAAACGCAGGTGGAAAGAGCAAAAGAATGCGGCTTGCTGAAAGCTGCTGAAAGCCTGGCTTCTCTGAGGGGGTCTTATCTTGCTGTATAATGATAGGTTTTAGGCCCAGGAGGCTTCAGTCGTGTTTCAGAATGACAACGTTGCAAGAAACCAGATACACTTAAACCAAATGAGACAAAATGCTTCAGAAAATGTGTCTCAGTTTAGAAGAAAGCTGTCGAAGAGCTTAAATTGATTCAGGGAAGTTATTGCATAAAAAAAAAAAGCTGTAACACTGCTAGAATCTTGTAACGGACCAGCCGTGGGAAGGGTTATAATGACATGATGATTCTTAAACAAAAAAGACGCAAGTATACTTTACCAGCAAGAAACAAATATTTCGCATTTATTAGCCGGGAATGAAGGGACGTCCCACTGCCTAAAAGCATCAAAGACACAGTCAGGAGCGTCTGCTCTCTGCAAATGTTAGTAGGCGAGCAAAGGGAAGGTCCACTCTTTCTAATTACTGTCAGGCGATTAGAGAGGACACCTGAAGCGACAGCCGAGTTGAGGGTACTAAACGTTTTGGCGGTGGAGAGTTTGTACTTCCAAAAAGGAGCAAATGTCAGCAGGCTAGAGGGAAATGCCATGCCTGTGTGCGTGTGTGTTTATGTGTCTAACTCTACTTGGAAGGAGCGAAAATGCAGCCTCATTCATCGTGCAGACACGCACGCACACATACACACACAAAGACTGTGTGTGGATCTCGGAGCAAGTGACTTAGTTCTAAACACTTCTGAATTTAAAGGACAAGTAGACAGTTTATGTATTTCCTTGCTGACATATCCGCAGGCAGCAGAGACAGAGGGGCTCGATTTATGATATTATTAAAATATACTGTAGCAAATCAGTGCCACTAGGCGTGCAGATGAAAACTTTTATTTTTTACAATATATTTACGACATTCTGGAAAAACTGAAATCAGTACACAGTTACCCCCTTTCCACTTGGAAGAACGGTTTGTGTTCAGAGTTAATTCATATGAGAAGGGTTCTACAAATGGCTTTGCTTTCCATTGGTTAGAAAGCCACCGCAGTGCCATGTCTGATGTCAATGAACAGGCCTTAATTTTCCAGGACTGGAAATGTTGAAGCATCAAATATTAACACACAATTAGTGTTGTGTTGCTATTAATGTTAATGGCTTTGCGAACTTGTATCCGCTTTCAAACACGGTGAATGCACTGTAGTTTGGATAGGTGGAGATTAAAAACAATAAGTTCATTTAGCGCACCCTTATTTGCATAGATATTACAAACAATAATGACATGCTTGTGGCAAATTAATGTCACATGGCAAGAATGAGAGATACTCAGAATTCACCTAAATCTTGTTTACCGCACAAGTACAGAAATTTCAACTAAAGGAAAATTTGCATGAGGTGAAAAGCATCCTGCGAAAAAACTAGAGTGAAAAACATGGTGCTCCACGTTTGGTGTGGACCCAGCATTAGTCTCATTGGTCATGGTAACCCTGCCTTCAGCCCCCAACGCAAGCTGTTCTGATTTCCAGCCCAGAAATACTTTAGTGCTACTTAAGAATCACTTTTCCTGGATCAGAGTCTGTGTTTTGGGTGTTGGAAAACAAAGACCTAATTTAGAACTAGGCTCTGGCTCTGAACCAGCACTGAAAACGCTTTGGTGGAAAAAGGGTAAATATGGGGACCCTGGCTTGCTTTCTCAATTACAGTAGCACTATCCATTTTCCTCTGTACTCATTCATCTATCCATTTTTCCATCCTCCTAATCATACAATCACCAATTAATGTATTTATCTAATTAACCAAACAATCATTCATCCATCTAATAATGTATCCACCCAATTCTACAATCATTTACCCAGCTATATTCATCTATTTTTCAATCTATCTCTCCATCCATCTCACCATCTGAACAACCAACAATCCATCTGCCCAACTTTACATCCCTTTATCTCCATCCATCCAACCAGTTTTTCCAGCCATCTGTCCATCCATTTATTCACCAATCCATCCCTCCATCCATTCACCCATCCAAATATATCCATCACATCCTGGTAGATTTTAACTGGAAATATGTATACACAGCAATGCCTATAAATGTACATTAAAAATGTGAGTTAAACTTTTACCCCAAGGGTAGGTTTGCATAGTTTTAAATACACTAATGTTGAAAAATTCAGCATCAATTTGATTGTATGGTAGATGCTTGTAACATTACGCTTATGTCATTAAGTCTCAATAAATATGGTCTCCCACCTTGAATATGGAATAATTACAGCGCACATATTTGCAACTTTTAAAACTCCTAAATATACAAGTCACATCTGTACTCCAATTGTTATAACCTCACCTTCAAACTATGTCCAATCTTAACTCATTCATCATATATCCATCAATCCATAATTACATTTATCCACCCATCCTTACATCATTTACCCATCCATCCATCTTTATAGCATCCATCAATCCATTCTTACATCATCCATCCATCTATCAATCCTTATGCCTATCTTCACGTCCATCCATCCATTCTCACACCCATCCATCTATTTATTCATCCATCAATCCATCCGTACTTTGTCTCCATCCGGCATCCATCTTTACAACATCTATCATCCAACCATCTGTAAACTACACATCCATTCATCTTTACATCATACATCCATCTTTGTAGCATCCATCATTCCATCCTTACATCATACATTCATCCATCCATCATAAATCAATCCTTGAATCAGTCAATCCTTATGCCTTATTTTTCCTTATCTTTACATCAATTCATTCTAACATTCATCAATCTTTACACTCATCCACCATCCTCACACCCATCCCTCTTTACATCATCCACCCATTTATTTATCCAATCCATTCATCCTTACAGTATCCAACCAGCATCCATCTTTACAATCTCCATCTTTAAACTATACATCCATCCATCCTTCCATCTTTAAACCACACATGCATCCATGTTTACATCATACATCTGTTTTTATAGCGTCCTTCATTCCATCCTTACACTAATATGTATCCGTCTAACTTTACATCCACCATCCTCACACCCATCCATCCATCCATCCATCCATGGATTTATTTATTTATTCATCAATCAATCAATCCATCCTTACAGTATCCATTCAGCATCCATCTTTACAACATCCATCATTCAACCCTTTTTAAACCACACATGCATCCATCTTTACATCACACATCCATCTTTATAGCATTCATTCATCTTTACATCCATCCTTCCTTCCTTACATTCATCCTCATGTCATACATCCATCCTTACATCCATCAATCCTTACCTCCATCTTTATATCCATTCGTCATCCTCACACCATCCATACATCTTTACATCCATCTATCCATCCATCCATTTATTCATCCATTTTTAAAGTATCCATAAAGCATCCATCTTTACAGTCCATCATGCAACCACATCCATCCATCTTTACATCCATCTATCCTTACATCCACCATACCTTATGCCCATCTTTATATCCATCCATCCATCATACCATCTATCCGTCCATCTTTACATCCTATCCACCATCCTCACACCCATCCATCCATACATTTGTCCATCCATTTATTCATCAATCAATCTATCTATTTATCCAGCATCCAACACAATCATCTTTACTGCACTGAAGTATGATTTCCAGTGTTTTGTGTACACAGATTGTCCAGCTGTAAATAGACCTTTCCAATTCAAAGACTTGTGACATTGCGGAACCAAGTACAGGAAACACCACAGGCATCAACTCATGCAGAAAAATGGCTCTTCTTGGTCTGTGCTCTCCCTGGAGGACATCCCCGTGCCACTGCAGGGCAACCGTCCTTCAACCTTATTTCATATTAGAAATTCCACAAAAAGAAAAAGAAAAAAAAAGAATAAGAAGCAAATGCCCTACATACAAAGTTTGCAAACAATAATTTACGTTCTCAACCCTGCCCGTGTATCCGAGCATGTGCTCATCTGCACTAACGCAATTCACAATGTCATATCTAATTACAGTCTGAGCAGACAATCACGCATACACCGTGCTTTCCCCCATGAGAGTTGGACTAGTGGAAGTGCTATGACTTGCTTTCTGCACGAGTGAACCAAAAAACCTGCCTAAAAGAGTGTCCATCAAGAGTCTAGAGGGATATCCCATAAACGAGAGGAGGGGCGGCTGTGGAACGGCCAAGGACATGCAGTCAGGGTGACATCTCATGCTTGTATATGTGCACCCATGTGCATGAGAAGTGCAGCGTGAGCTAGATGTCTTCCTGCATGCATGCAGATGCTTGACAATCCTGTCTCAATGTGCTGGATTTTTTGTGTCTCTGCAGATTGCGTATTTACACGGCTGGCCTGTCACTACATTCTGTCCTCCCATGGCTCTGCTTGAAGCTGGGTCTGACGTTAAGTGTTCAAAGGTCCTCACGTGTGTACACTAGAATCTAAACAAAGCGAAAGAGTGCGAGTGAATGTACTTGTGGTTAAAATGGAGAATAAACAAGAGAGAAAAAAACACTATAAAAGAAAAGCTTTTATTTTCAGGGTTAAACACAAGGTCGTGAGATAAAAATACTATTGACTCACTATTAAAACAATAGCATTTTAAAAACATTAGTTGAACATTAGCATCACGATGGAAGAGTAACGGTCTGCTGAGGTGAATAAATGTGACAGACTGCTGAAACTGCAGCCGAAGATTTGTGAAAAATGTGCGTGTATGCGTGGTTATAAAGAGCCCTAGTTTGCCTTCAGGGCTGTAAGAATTGCTTATGTGATGTGGTGCGGTGTGTGTGTGTGAAGTGTGTATTTGAAATGTGTGCGTGTTGGAGAGTAGATGACCCAAGCCAATTTTCTATGCAGAAAAGCGCATCTTACATAATCCATGAGATGTATGGAATAGCCCTTCTCAGCGTTTCCCTTTTGTGCGACGAGAGAGATGATCTTTTTCTTGCCCTCTACTGAGGTTAGCAAGAGCAGAGCACCTAATGTCAGGCAACACGGAAAATTCCAACACAAAGCAATATCGGGGCTAGTGAACATACATCAAAATACACAGACACATTTCCCAGGAGGGATTGATTTTCTATAGGACACAAATCCCCAATGAATCTAGCATTTTTTCTGAGATTATTCAGTGCAGGCAATAAATTTTTTTTTGTTTTTTTTGTTAGCTTAGCAATAGCATTGCAAAATTAAACTGTAATTATGATCAGATATTAATTCTGTCAGCACTTAATGCATTACTTGCATTGGTTTATTAATTAGTTTAGAGGAACTAATGGTGAAAAATTTGTTCTACAACATATAAATCCATTTATTGTTACAGCATCTATCAATCCATCCTCACAACCAAACACCAATCCAATTTTATTCAATCAATTCATCCATTTTAGAGCATCCATCTATCCATTTTAGAGTATTGATCTATCCATCTTTACATCCTCCACCCTTCAACTCAAATTTATGGTATCCAAATTATTAACATCCATCTATCCATCTTCACAACATACATCCATCCAGTTTCCAACCATTTTTAAACCACACATCCATCTATCCAGCCTCACAAACCATCCATCTATTAAATTTTATTCAATCAATTCATACATCCATTTTAGAGCATCCATTTATCCATTTTGAGTATTGATCCATCCATCTTTAGTTTCTCTACCCATCAACTCAACTTTGCAGCATTCATCCATGTTAACATCCATCCATTCTTACAACATCCATCTATCTAGTTTCCAACTGTGTTAAAACCACACATCCATTCATACATCCACCCTCACAAACCATCTATTAATCCAATTTAATTCAACCAATTCATCCACCCATCCATCCATCTTGGAGCATCCATTTATCCAGAGTATGGATCTATTCATCTGTACATTCTCCACCTATCAACTTTACAGCATCCATCCATGTTATCAACATCAATCCATCTAGCCATCATCCATCCATTTATTTTCCAGCAACCTTTAAAACCACACATCCATTCCATCCGTTCTCCGTTTTTAAAATGACGTATGTATCCATCTTCAAATCATACATCCATCTTAATAGAATCCATCCAAACATCATCCACACAGGATCCATCCATCCATTTTAGTGTATTGATTTATTTATCTTTACATCCTCCATCCATCAACTCAACTTTACGGCATTCATCCATGTTAACATCCATCCATCTATCCATCTTTACAACATCCATATATCTAGTTTCCAACCGTGTTTAAATCGCACCAATCCAAACCATCTATTAATCCAATTTTATTCAACCAATTTATTAATCCATCCATTCTAGAGCATCCATCCATCAAGAGTATTGATCTATTCATCTCTACACCGCATCCATCCATGTTATTAACATCAATCCATCCATCCATCATCCATCTTTACAACATCCTTTCATTTATTGTCCAGTCTTTAAAACCACACATCCATCCATCCATCCATACATTCATCTTTATAGAATCCATCCATACAGCATCCATCCATCCCACAGAATTTATCCATTTTTAAACGGCATCCACCATTTGAGCTAACATGTTAAAGTTTGGATAACGCGATACAAAATGTTATTACACTGAACTATATCCCAGAGAATGCATGAAACTATCCTAGTGAACTGTACTGTATCTAATCCATACATGCTGCTTTTGAACAGGCTCCAGAATGTATTAATTAAATTACTGTTCAGGCTAACCACTGGCAACAGTAACAAAGGGGCTGGTACACACAAACACACACATTCACACACAGATCAGATAATGAGAATACTGATGGAAGCAGCACTCAACCCTATATAACAATCAGTCTGGAACAAATATTTGCGCAAAAAAATACAAAGACATATGGCCTGGCAGGGATAGTGTTATTGCTAATATATATATATATATATATGAAGCCATTGCTAAGTGTCACCACAACATTAATTAGCTCCCTTACTAAAAGTGCGAGGAGAATTAATTACTTTTTTTTTTGCAGGGTTTGTTGACACAGAGAGACCCAATTTGCTTCCCTGCCAGCCAAGAACACTTGGGTGCGTAAATACTCAATTAAACTTTTGTTTTGCAATGGAAACCAAATCGCGAAGATCTTTATTAGCACATTCGCAAGAACACAGTCCACAGATCTGGCAAACTTTTTAGCATAACAAAACTTCTGCGTGCGTGGGTTTTAAAAAACACTTCATGCAAAAACATTCATGTCAAGCATGGGGGAGGTTCGCAAAGAGTGTGAATACTGATAGGGGTTTGTGGATGGATTACGTTGAGGTGACCTGAACGAACTCTTCGCACTGCTCATAATCACTGCTTCTGCCAGGGGAGACTCTCTCATTTCTATGTAGCAAGCAAGACTGCAATCGCTCATGAATTCCAGATGAGGAATAGGAAGCAGCGAAACGCCATGAGAGCGCAAAGAGCTTTTTCTTGTTTGCTCAAGATTCATGCTGCAAGGCGTTTTGTTCTGATTTGGCATGGAGAGCACTTGAGTAAACTTTGCCACGGAGGGAAACCTCCACGAAAGAGAGCAGCGAGACTTAACGGGATGAATACTTAAGTTGTACATTAAAATATGACACTATAATGCTCACGCCAGGGAATTAACTGTGGGATTAACAAACTAGATAATGCTTCTGAAAGAACTGACTGATGTCAACATGCAGTACTGTGAACAAATGCTTCTTTCTTAAAAAAGCTTTTACCCTTTAACAGGCATCATAACCACCTGGTTGACCTTTTATTCATAGGTTATCAATATTACTTGAATTCCTTATTACTATTTATCAGAATTTATTATTCAAAATGTATTATTCAGTCTATTATTCAGCACATATTTCAACAAGACGTGAGACAAAAATATACATTTTCAAGGAGTGAAACTTGAATAACTAATAACATTTATAATAATAATAATAATAATAATGATAGCAATTACAATAAAAACAATAATAATAATAATAACAAAAACTACAACAATAATAACAACAGTGACAATAATTATAAAACAATAATAATAATGATAGTAATATTATTAATAATAATAATAATACCATTACCAATAATAAATAATAATAAATAATAATAATAATAATAATAATAATAAACTACAACAATAACAGCAATGAAAATAATATTAACAATAATAACAATAATAATGATAGTAATAATAATAATAATGATAGTAATAATAATAATAATAATAATAATAATAATAATAATACCAATAATACTAATAATAATAACTATAATAACAACAACAATAATAATAATATCAATATCAATAATAATAAACAATACTAATACTATTACTATTACTAATAATAATAATAATAATAATAATAATAATAATAATAATAATATAAATAATAATAATAATAATAATAAATATTATGAACAAATGACTACTTAAACAGTCATCAAATACCAAGGTTATTACAGTTTATTACAGCTAGTGCATTTAAAATTGTTTTTGATAACAGTCAATAAAAGTGAGCTAAATAAAACTTTCCCAATGTATTTACATTGTATTTAGATAAATGGATGGATAGTAAGATTATTAAAATGAATACAAACCAGAAATATTTCTAAAAACTGAGACAAATAAAAAATAGAAAAATTATAATAAACTAAATATACTAATAAAAAACCTATTTGAAAAATGTAAAACATGATTGCTTGACCATTCTGATCAGTTGAGTTTTGATCTCTTTTAAAATTACTATTGCATTTCATTACGTTTAAAAAAAAAAAAACATTCCACCATTACGTAAGCGTAATAATTCATTCAAAACGCACATGAACACTTCAGACGAAGGCTCTTAACTCTGATTGGTCCAGGAGTCTGTATACGCATGCTGATGTGTTTACGGCCAATGTTTTACATCAGAGACATCAGTCCTGCCATGTTTGTTGTCTCTCTTTAGCCGGCCAAGTCCCTGTTGTGGCGGAGCAGGCCTTAGCGCAAGCCTCCGGGGAGAGTTGCTGTGTCTAATTGGATAACTCTTACTGTGATTCACCACAGTGCTCTGGTTGTTCCTGTCTGACACAGCCTGCCCTCCATTTGTTAAATTAGAAGGCAACGATGACAGTGGTGAGAGGAGCGAGGAACAGAATGGAAATACATACATAATCGCACACTTCCCTTTTAGAGCCGTTTCTACACAGCACTTAATGCAATTTACAGCAACTCAAAGCAGAGGATTGACGAAAGAGAGAGGAAAAGAGAGGGAAAGTTGTCACTATATATAAAACTAGTCTTAAAGTAAAGCCCACATTTATTTGATTAATACACATCTTCTGGTTCCATTGTGATAGATTTATCATGAGCGTGGCTTTTATTTCAGCGGAAAATACAATATATGCAATAATTTGAACATGTACATTTAAACACATATAAATAAAATGAAACTTGTATTTGAATAATTGATTAATAATAAAGTAGTAAATAATAAACTTTTTTTGTAAAAATATTTTGAGAAATTACATTAATATTTATAAATGTATATTTACATATAACAGTTCTGTCTGGTTCTCAAATCTGGTTCTCAGCTGATAGTCGTGCGATATTCTGCAATAACAGCACTCGTACAGCCTCTTCACTCTTATGCAGTACTTATGTGTGTGTGTGTGTGAGTATGTATATATATATATATATATATATATATATATATATATATATATATATATATATATATATATATATATATATATATATATATATGTATGTATATATATATATATATATATATGTATATATATATGTATATATGTATATATATATGTATGTATGTATGTATATATATATATATATATATATATATATATATATATATATATATATATATATATGTGTATATATATGTATGTATGTATGTATATATATATATATATATATATATATATATATATATATATATATATATATATATATATATATATATATATATATATATATATATATATATATATATATATATATATATATATATATATATAGTTTTCCATGGAATTTCCCTAATCAAAATTAGCATATAGTGTCACACCAGAGGACAGTTCTCAGTGAAGTCTGGTTTATACTTGATGCATTCAAGTCATCGCTGTGTTTGAGGAGGTTCGATTTGGGTGCGCGTGACATAATTTCGGCCGGCGGAGAGCATGATTTTTTTTTTTTTGAGACTTGTGCAAACAGTTTGCAGTTAAACTTCAATAGATAAAACTGTCCAAGATATGAACAAAAGCAAGTGATGCATCAAAGTTAAATTTAAAAAAATAATCTTGAATGGTTATAAAAAATCTTTAGAATCATTAAAATATTTTATAAAAATAATTAAAAAAAAACTTGTTAAAAAAATCTTCAATACTATTAATGATATGACGTAATTCCAGAAAAGCCTGGTCCGTTCCGTGAGGTGCACTCGCAGTCAGTGGATGTCTGCGACGCAGCACCAGGAAAAAGTATAAATCAGGCTTGAGTATTCATGAGACAAGACACACATCAGAACAGTTTGTGATTTGGCTCAAAAAAAGTAATAAAAAAACGTAATAACAAGTAAAAGTACTTTTTTTTAACAAAAGGTCCATGGAAGACAACGCAACCTTTAAACATGTATTGCATTTTAAAGGATGGCAGTACTAATTATTCATTTTGCCATATGTGACAGTGAAAATGCAATGTCATGTCAACAACCCAATAAAAATAAATAAAATAATAATAATAATAATAATAATAATAATAAATAAATAAATAATATATATATATATTTTTTATAAAGCACTCTACATCAAGAAAAGTGCTACAAAAGGAACAAAGAAAAAATTTCAAATCAAATACCAACTAAGATTTACACAAACACTAAAAGAAACGTAAACATTAAAAGAATAAAATCTTTAAAAATATCTTTTTACACTTCTGATTTTCAATGCAGGGCCAAAAAAAAAAAAAAAAGCTACAGACAATATTTTGAACCTACAACAGATTTAGATCTGCCTAAAACAAATTTAAGTACAGAGAGGGAGAGAGTGTTTTCAGATGACTGGCTAAAGGAAACCTGATTGGAGCGGGGGAAGAAACTCAATCAGACTCAAAAAGTGCGAAGCAAACACCTGAAAACTCCAAAATAGCTTGTACTTTCTTCAGAACTCAGATAACCTCATCTGTGGCATGTATGTAATTATCTTGTCGTGTTTTATAATACTACCATGGCAACAGACACTGCTTCACTGCTTCTGCGGCTGAAAAAAAAAGAAATGATGATAAATATATATATATATAAAAAAAAGTTAAAACTTAATTTAGACCACTTTGTTGTTAATAACAGAGAAATTATGATATATTCGTGCGTTCAACCGAGTCCGTTTTGTGGATGAAATCACTTCCAGCAGAGGAAATTAAAAGAGGGCCTTTAATTAAAATGCATTGTCCAACAAGAGCAAAATATGACTCTTAAAGAATGATAGCAAGTGCTGCGCTTTCATCTCCATGTTAAATATTAATGCAGCATCGCAAGTCGGAAAACTCGGGTTCCATTAGACTGACCTGAGCCTCCCACTGCCTTCATTCATCCAAATTAGCATGAAGGTAAAAAAGTGCTAACTCGCAGACGCTTGAATGAAAGCACAATGGGATCCGCGCTAGCTCTGGCAACTGAAGATGAAAAAAAAATGGTTAAATATTTCTCAGTTCATTTATACGCTTTGATTGTCTGTGAAGTTCAAGTATGACGAAGAAAATTGCACATCGGTTCCCTCTTTCGCTAGCAAACTGGTACTTAAAGAAATCCTTCTGGGCATAAATTGGGCATAGATGTCCGCTGATGACGCCCTTGAATGAGATTCCTTCCCAACAGGAGGGATTCAGCCATATGAAATCCAAGAGCAACAGAAATATTCTTTCAAAATACACAGCTGGCTCAAATCCTGTTCTGGATTATTATAATTTGCTTATCCCCCAATAACGGTTGGGTTTAGGAGCGGATTTGGGTGCCTTCATTTTAAAAATCGCATATTTTTGTACGACTGAATTAGTACGAATTAGCCACTAAACTGACAAAACGTAAAAAGTTACGTTTCCTCAAGAGATCAGGCTGGAAATTCTTATATCTTACAAAATCATGTCATTCTATAATTTGTGTCATCACTTGTGACATACGATAACCAACTCTCAGGTCTGTTACTAACCAACCAATACTGTGCAAGCTGCTAAAGAGTTAGCCTAAACAAAATTGGCGAACATTTACTGCAGACAAACCAGTTTGGTATTTTTTTTTTTTTTTTTTTGCAGCTGAAGCTACTTTACTTTAAATGAACTTAACAAAAAGCATAAGGCATTAAGTCACTTGTAATATAACCAGTAATCATTGACGGTGGCAATTTGCTGGTCTTCATAATACTGGTTGTGTTGCTGTGATAACTGTAATATGCAGTATTTTTTTTAAGTGTTTTGTCAACAAAATTAAAAATCTCCAAGGTCCTCCAAGAGTCTTTTTACCATCTAATTTTCAATTGTCAATAAATGTAATGCCATTGTTGAACATTGCAATTATAAGCATTTTTTTCAATTCACTTTCAAATAATTTTGAAGTTAGGACAGCTGTCCTACAAAATTATGTCAAGTTGGAATGTTTCTGTAATAGCAACTTCCTTTGTTGTTAAGATACCATAACACAGAAAATGCTGCTGTAATAGCTTTTGTTCTAAGTGTAATCACATCTGAAACTGCCAAGGGTACCAATCAGATAGGAAATTTTAAAAGTTATCGTCTTTCTGTAATACACCACCTTGATGTAACCCTTTTGTTTTGATTTTTTTCTTTTATTTTTTATTTAAAACTTCCAACATTGTCTTTCCTCTAGCAAAAACCAATGTAAAGTGAGTGTCACATCATGTAGAAGGTACCATTCAAAACCTTCATGTCCAGCAGCATGAGTTTCTTATTAGGTCAATAAAGATAACAATAAATATAGTTATAATCTGTGCCTGATTGTTTTGAGGTCTCTTGATGCCCAAGAATAGTTGGTTTTAATTTCCAATTGCATCTTATGCATTACAATCTTTTGCAAATATGTTTTACAAAAGCAAATCTTAACTTGATTTGAGATTCCAACATGATCAAACGGCATTTCGTAACTTTTTGATTTAGTGACTAACTCGTATGATCTCATTTGTACAATTTAGTATGATTAGCCTATGCCCCAATGACAGTTGGGTTTAGGGCTGGAAATTCTTATATTTTACCAAATCATATCATTGTGTCATTTTTTTTCAATTGTGTCATTTGACAATCCACTCTCAGGACTGTTACCAAGCAACCAATACTGTGCAAGCTACTAATGAGTTAGCCTAAACAAAACTGCCGATTTTTAATGTAGACCAACCAGATCGGGACTTTTTGCAAGAGAAGTTACTTTACTTTAAAAATACCTTGCACAAAAAGTATAAGGCATAAAGTCACTTGTGATATAACTGGTAGCACTTGGCAGTAAACCTTTGTTGGTCTCCACAATGCTGCTTGTATTGCTGTGCTAACTGTAATTTGTTGCTTAGCCGTCTGTAATTACTTATAAGTGTTTTGTCATCAAAATGCAAAATCTACAGGGTACTCCAAGAGTCGTTCTACCATTTAACATCTCTGTTCTTCAATTTCAATTGTCATGCTTTCAAATAACTTTGAAGTTAGGACAGCTGTCGGGTCGCCCTTAAGAATTATCTGTCAAGTTAGAATGTTTCTGTAATAGCACCTTCCTTTGTTGTTAAGATACCATAACACACTTAAGAAATGCTGTTCCGTAATAGCTTTTGTTCTACATGTAATCCCATCTGAAATTGCCATGGTTACCAATCAGATAGGATAAGATTTTAAAGTTAGCATCTTTCTGTAATACACCACCTTGATGTAATCCTTTTGTTTTTGTTTTTTATTTAAAACTTCCAACATTGTCTTTCCTCTAGCAAAAACTCATGTAAAGTGTGTCGCATGTCTCATCATGTGGAAGGTAGTATTCAAAACCTTCATTTCCAGCGACATAACTTTCTTAATAGGGCAGATAACATTAAATATAGCGACCTATCTGCCAATTCTGGTTTGGTGGCTAATATATAGTGTGATTTTGTTATGGGAATAGTTATTTAAAAGTTGGCGTATTCTCTGATGCAATTTATGCATTTATATCTGTCGTTGTATCAGAATTGAGGTGTAACCTGCGTCTGAATGTTTTGGAGGTCTCTTGATGCTTAGGGATACTTTGTTTTCCTGTACAATTCCATCACATGCATAGCCATTTATGTAGCCCATTCAAAGTATACTCAACCACTCTATTTTTTTTTTAATTCAATCACAGAGTGCGGACATTCAGCATATACTTTAGAGTGCTTTTAACAATTGGCTCAATTAATCCTCTTGTCCCAAACAAAACAAATGTCTAAACAAGCCAAAATGTGCTTCAAGTGTACCTGTGTGTGCTTCAAAATTGCTACCGTGAGAGCACATTTAAAAGTATCCAGAGAACTTCTATATTCTCTTCTTTTCTCTAAGTACTTAGAGACCGCTTGGATCCAGACAGACGTAGACGACACGTGGTGGCGAGCTGCATTCACCCACCGTACAAATTTATCGAGCTTAAATGTCACAAGCAGACGGTTGCCCTTCTCAACCCCTGCGGAACCCTGTCACGAGTGTTGTAAAGAACACAAGAGCCTGGGGAGGCTATTAGAGTTGAAATCAGCCCCCCGGTGAAGGAATTATGCCCCAATAATACCAGAAAAAGCGGGAACAAGCAGACAAATGAGTGACCGTGGGAGCATCTGGGCTGTGAGGAAGGGGGGCTGGAGGCAGACAAGCTCAGTGATGTTCTCGACAATGATGCAGATGATCTAAGGGAGGATCACAATCAGTGGTTGGTTTGTTCCAGTTTTCGAGAATCCTTGGACGAACCACCAGAGTCTGGCTGGAGTAGACCAAAGTCAGATATGAGATGACAGAGGGCCTTTGTTTTTCAACAGAATGCAGACTTCGCTTCAGATTTGCCTCCTCATAATTAGCGTGTTGTAATTACAAGAAGGCTCTTTTAATAGCCTGTGTTGTGCGACGCGAGAATGCGGGTTGGCTCGGTGCACACTGGGTCATAAACCGCTCTCTAATCAGCAGCTATAACTCTGTTGCCCGGCAACCAGAAGTGCTCCAACATCTCCATGCAGCAACTGTTTACATTTCAGAGCAGTGTTTGGTGCTGACTGCACATGATCTTGAGAGGAACTTTTATATGTATTCCTCTCGATCTACAGGGAAACAGCGTGAAATAAAAATGTGCTATGAAAGCATGCAAGAGGAATCATGGGACCTGTTTCTACATGCAAGTAAACAGTTGCGTAATATACAACTCTTTGTTTGTTGTAAGGGTTTACCAAGAAGTCTCTGCTTGGAAATGAAATACCAGGGATATTTCAACCTAATACTGGGAAGTAAATCCACGTTTTTCGTCTGGGCCTTTATTATTTGACAATGATCATTAACATAATAATATAATATCAGACCCCCTAGATTTTCAAGATTTTTGTGATTCTTTGCAATAAAAATGGTGGTAAAGATTTTGTGGTGCTAATTCCCAGAATTCCGGACAATTTTGCGATAAAAAATATATATTAAAAAAATGTATTTATCGCTAAGAGTTAAGCCAAGTCATTTATCGATTTGATGTACATCACCTTCAATTCAGTCACATCCGGCAGTCGTCATCCTTGAACAAATCTCCATCATTGTAAGTTGCTTAATATTCTGTCCGTTCCACTGCTCTGTTTGTCAGATGTTTGCTTGAACACTTTCTTTTGCAGTCTGACGCACATCAAATGCACAAAATGCCTGAATTGTGCTAACCGATGTCTAATCGTGTCTTTGCAATGACTTCACAATGTATGTAATGTAATGTATGCAACATCTGTAAGTCTTTTAAAACAATTAATTGTTAACTTAAATAAATATAACTTGATTATATGATTTGAAACTTGATGTTTTATGAGATTTACATTTTATGTGATTATTTTGCGTATAAATTAAAAACTTTGCAGGACCGCAAAAATGTTGACTTTTTGTTGATTTTGCATTAGAGTCAGCTATCGTGGAATCACAAAAAACTAGGGAGTCTGGTAAGGTAAGGTAAAACTTGTATTGTCCCAGTAATATGATATTCTATATATATATATATATATATATATATATATATATATATATATATATATATATATATATATATATATATATATATATATATGACTTTCATATATGACAGCATTAGGTTTGGGTAATGTCAACCAATTTGGCTATGTACAATGTCTAACATGAAACATCGTAATGGATGATGGCATGGTCGTCGTAGGCGGCAGTGAATTAATTATTCATGAAAATTGAATAAACTCATAACAGATTAATTGTTTGTAGCCTACTGTTTCAGCTACCTGACACGCATGCTTTTTGTTTTACCCATAACCAAATCATAAATAAATAAAAGTTGCACACAAATTACCACCTGCCAATCACTTTTTCTGTGGGACTTCCTGGCATGAATAGGCAGAGTGATCAGTGTCGTTATAATGTCATCGACAGACTTGGTTGGTAAGAAAAGGTGCACAACCAACAGGAACCAACCAACAGTATCTGAGGCTTTCGCTAAAATTACTAAGTACAAGCGTGAAAGTGAAAATTGAAGAAGTACACTGATGCTGTGACGCGTTACTCAATAGATTAAAAAGACAGAAGAGTCATTAGATAGAGACAAGGTTAATTGAATATCATGTTTATCAACTTTGAGACGCGATCCAGCAGTACATCCTCGACAGACTAGCATCATCTATCGACCCAACCCTAGACAGAATGACATGTGAGAACATGACATGGCAAACGACAAAAAAGTTGACAATCAAAAACTCAAAATAATTTCTCGAAGTCTAAACTCCGGAAGGCAAAATCCTGTAATGTACTTGTTCATTAAATCACCCAGTCTCCTTGGTTTTTTTAACTCAGCTTAACAGCCGCTGGACCATTATTCTACACCACTGGACCTCTATTTTATTCCTTTCATTAGACAGCAATAACATTGAAAAGATGGATGAAAGAGAGAGACAGAAAAAAAACACCTTTTTTAATAAAACCTGACTTCTGTACTGCTGTAAAGTTTCTAAACTTGCCTCCAGACAAAACTAACATCTAACTTATCTCCATCCACCAACAAGGGACCAATAAAAGTAAAATAAACCATTCTCAATGCAAAGCATCAACAGTCCCTGGCTGAGGAGAAAACAGAGGTCACCAAGATAAAGAATCACTGTCCTTGGCTTTCCTTACAGTTGCCTAATGGTCTAAAGGGTTAATTATCTTCATTACCCAATGTGGCTTTGAAATTCAAGTATGGACACACCCAAGAACCAGCATTGATAATCTTCAAGAACAATACATCTGTCCAGTTCATGGGTAGTGATTGTGTTTTCTCTACACCAACACATTAACATCAGGGTGGCCTCGTGTTGTTGACCCCCTCCAGACAGCAGCAGGGCCAGAGAGCAGAGGACTGGGGCACAACAAACCAAACTTGTCGTCTTTGATTCACTGCCAGTGAGTCAGTGAGTCAATCCGACCCACTGGGAAAGCGACAGCACAGGAAATAAGGGTCAAACTGTGCTTTCCTCAAGGTGTCAGAGCAAAACATGCCACGCTTTGTTTACAGAGAGGTGACACTGTGGCAGAGGGGTGCACAAGTGAGTGTGCATATACGAGCGCTTGCGTGTATATCCAAGGGAGTGTAAACAAGCAAGATGGACTTTTTAAGCCAAGTGTAGGTTCAATCTGAACGGAAGATCTATGAATGCACATTTCAGATTGGTCGGTATTTTCATGGGGGCTGGAATCTGATAATGCTGCCTTTGAAAGAAAGATGTGGCTATATGTTTTGGGACTTTGTGCGATATTTTGTAGGTCTGAGAGACTGAGATGCGAGAGGGATGAAAAAAAAAGATAGATTTGACAAGGAAGACAGAAACACGCTCCTTGCAGCCTTAGGCAGTAGATCATATTGCTATCAGCACGGGGCTGTTCTCACTCTCTCGCCAAATGAGGGATAGAGGACAGAAGAAACAGCTGGCGGGAGTGTTGTTTGTCCACCAGGGCCCTTGGTTTCTGTGGGCCTTTTTGGCCATAATGAAAATGAAGAGAGAGATTGAGATCAGGGGCGAAGAGGATTTCATCAATCACAGCTTAGTGGGGAGAGGAGAACAAAACTGATAGCACCAGAGACATAGCCCTGTGGCACCCCCTGAGCTACACACTCATTCCTGCGCCTTTTGTCCAGCTCCCACTGATTTTTGGAGGACTTGTTCATTTGTTTTGCCTGAGATAATGCAACATGACAAAAGATTTGTGTACTCTCTTTGCTCACATATACTCTGGATGACAGGTACGGGCCTTAGCTTCAGGAGCTCAAGGCATGCTGGGCAGAAAAGAGATGATATTTGTTACCGGAATGGAACAAGATATCTGGAATAGTAAGTAATGAATTTCTGCTTGACATATGTAGGCTGGACACATATGAATTTCTGATTGTGACTGAGTGAAGACTGAAGTTCTGTTCTAGCCCTACTTCTACTTTTGGCATTATCTTATAAGGCAGATATCTGGAAGATGTGATCCGCTCCGGGGCTGGCCTTAAAGACAAAAAGTTTCTGCATAGAAGTTTAAAGTAGCTTAACATGAAAGCTTATTGTTTCGAAGGCAAATAATTAAATAGCCAACTTGAGTTTTGCAAAAATGGCCACAGTAGATGTGGATGGGTTTATAGTAGCATTCTGGTGCTGATTTGGCCAAAAAGAAGGTATCCCAAGAGAAAGCCAATGCTTGCTGTCGTAGGGCATACTCCCCGTAAGTACAGTGGGAAGCTGTGTTTTGTACTCACACTACAAGTGTACCGCACCAAAGCCTGACCGCACCATGCTTTTGCACACCTCTTCCAACCGGGCCAGGGCCGGCCAACTGAACAGCGCCTTGGCCCGATTCGGAGTACTCACACTTGTCAAACGAACTGGGAAATGCGACTGGGCATGGTTCGGATAGCATAGTGTGAGTACACCCTTAGACTTTCTACCAGAACAGAACCAATTATGCTTAAAATGCTGCCTTGGTGGTTTGGAACAGATTCTGAGACTGAACAAGTAAATCTAGATTTCAACCAAACTTACCTTCTCTTTCCTCTGTCTTGCGCTTTCCTCTGCAGACACCAGAGTCTTGTAGTAGGAGCTTCTCTCTGCAGTGAAGTGAACCTTAGATAGGGCATTTTCCACCAGAGCCACAGACAGATTCACGCCCTCAATGTGAAGCCAGCCAATGAAGTTCCCTGCTTTATCCATGCTCTCCACTTCCACTTCCACCTGAGAGAGAGAGAGAGAGAGAGAGAAAGCAAAAGAGTGAGTTAATGTACTGTATCTGGGATTAGCTGAGATTCCATTACTGTGGCGGCAGAGAAAGAGACTTTGTTTTAAATAGACAGATCACTGGAGGAGACTGAGCTATCTATTGATCGTCCAGACGGCTCGTTCTTCAGGCAACTCGGGGGGCCTTCAGCATACCCCCTACTCATCTCATATACTCGCGAGCACACATCCTGTCACTGACATCACTGCTGGGCACGTCTTTCTCGCACAATTAAACGTGAGGTCGGGATTCAGCCTGGCGCTAACTTTAGCCTGACATTCTCAATTAAAGCGGTGACACCAAGGGAACACGCACCACTAATATATTACATTTGTCTCCAAGCATTGAGGCTGTTTATTAGCCAGTGATCAAAGACGGCAGGCAAGGACAAAAAGAGTGCATTTCAAAGAAAGACAGGACGACGGGATAAAGGGATAAAAAGGGGGAAAACAGTGAGTCATTTAAATATTCGCCAATTACTATAGGAAAATACGCAAGGATGACTACTCTAACTGCTTTTAAACACCCTAAAATTCTGAAGAAAATTACACTCTGCGTGACGCATTAAGATTTTGAAGAAGTCTTTGTGCAGTGGCTTTCAGCTAATCTAAAAGCTCTAATCAAAGCAACTTTACAATGTCTGGTGATTTAGACGGCTACACTGAACTCAGATGCTTAAACTAGGTTTTACAAACAAAATGATCCGAGGGTTTTGCAAGTGAGTGGCTTCCAAAGAGTAGCAATGAAATGTACTCAGAATTATTTGTGGTTGTCAAGTGTTGTTTGCTGGTCAAGTATTATGTCTTCGGTAAGGTGTTTGGGGTGGACTAAGCCATTATAACAGCATTTTTGGATGGTCATAAATCAAGGCAAGAGGGTTGCTAAACTGTTTTGGGTGTTTTCAACATGTTAAAAGCCTGTTAGCTTCCATCTATGATCCCTAGACAGCCTCAAGAACGCTTCCACCGTCTTATTTTCCAATTTAACTGCATACGTCTCAATCAGCTCTGTGAATTTAAGCAGAATTCATTGGTTTGGCACTAAGGCAGCAAACTTGAATACTAAATTCCACCAGCTAAAAATCGG
This sequence comes from Danio rerio, assembly GCF_052040795.2. NCBI lineage: Eukaryota > Metazoa > Chordata > Actinopteri > Cypriniformes > Danionidae > Danio > Danio rerio. The sequence continues at coordinate 20,053,032 of NC_141024.2, forward strand.
CACCCCCAAATAATCGGTCTCATTGATTGCAATCCTTTAGGAAACCAACATCCATATTGTGTAGGAGAGTGTTGCTGAAATGGGTTTGTGAGAAACGGGCAGGTGTTTCGAAAAGACACTCCAGGAGTCAAACGATTAAGAGTGCGGTTGTTCAGCCAGGAAGCCCCTTGGGAAATCTGCTGGGAATTACTTCGGAGGCAGAGGCTGCATACGCAGGGAGAGTAAAAGCTTTTTAATGAGGGCATAATCGGCACTTTGATTAAACACAAGAATGACAACCAACCTCACATTATGGGGACAAACAACTACCCTCCCACTCTGGCTCTGCTTGGTAGCAAACTAATGCTCTACACGAAAAAAAGGTAATGGCTCCGGCCGGGTTTACGCTCAGAATGTTCCGGTAATCTGGGTTGGCCTTAGCCAGAGGGCTAAATGTATTAGGTCTCGCATAGCCAGCTTTACGCGCCCAGTGTACTTTGTTGTTGGAACACAGAGTGCAGAGTTAATCAAAGTGAACCAGTCTAGTAAACAGGTTCTCATTAACAATGACCTGATGATTTAAAAATTTTTTTTTTTATGAAATGATTCTAATTTGTTGTAGGGCACTGCCAAGATGGTGCTTATAACTTGCTACGGGGTTCAGGGTGGTTTTAGCATGTTTCTGTGAGGTCGAAACATGCACTTGGTGGCTGCTAAGTGGATGCTTACCATTAACAGTCTGCTTCCAAACTTCAGTTGCATTCTATCCGTAATATACATCCTTTCCCTCCCATTTTAGACACAATTTTTGATACTGTTATGCACAGATGAGGAGTGTCTCAGATAAACATTGCAGACTAGGTGGCTCTGCACTACCCTCCCACATTATATAATCAAGTCTTAAGATGAGAGCGGTGTCTACTTCAATGTCAGACAAGGGGGCTTCAGACAAGATTTGGCAGCACACGCTGCAAGGAAGTCCACAACTTTCTCTTTAGTGTCTGTTAACCTGTCCTCCAGCAACTACACAATTCTCATCTTTCAACATCACATAATGCATTTTCAGACTTCTCTAAAAAGAACCATCAGACACCCAATACAGTAGATGCAAGACTGTATATCATCCTTAGATTTTTATCAGTCAGTGGTTTACATAATTAAAATGAAGTACATATCCATTTAAATATAACTGTGGACTGCAATAAAAACAACTTAAAATATTTACAATCATGTCTAAATGACAGAAATCTAGAATTTAGTTTAACACCATTAAAAAACAAAAAAACAAACTGATTGCTAAATTTTCCCAGCATATAAACTGAAGTGTGATGGTAGTAAATCACCTAACGTTATTTTTGTTTCTACCCAGTTTAGGTCATTTTTAATGTTAAAGTTTTTTAACGTTGCACTTGTGCTAAGTTGAATCTCTGAGGCTTAAAGTTGTTTATGAGGGAAGAGAGATTGAGTTAGAGAGAAAAGCATATGGCCTTTATCTTTGCAAATAGATTTAAAATCTCCTGATTATCCAAATACAAGGTCAAACGCAATGCACTCGGTCTGCAATTCGGAGAAAACGCCAACGCTTCATGTAAGCCTTAATAAAGCAATATACAATTACATGAGTTTAATCTGAATGACCCCAAAACCCGAAGATTAATATCTTTGCCGTATTCTTTCCTGGCGCAACACCATGACTCATACACAATAACAACACGGGTAAACAGAGAAATGAGTCAGTGCGATTATTGTACAGAAGAAAATCTTTCCACATGGATCATATAAGATACATCTCGTTTGTTATTTAAACGCCCATACTGAGGACCCCAGCTTCCGCTCCTCCAGCACAGCAGATAACAATGTTTACAGTACTAATTTACCATCATAACGGCTGATAGACTGCACTACCTAATAGACTGAATCAGCCATGCTGAAGGATTGCTTGGTTAGTGTGATGTTACAGTTATAATTAACAAGGGATGTTTAACCCCACTTGTGTTCAACTATTTGCAGTTTTTTATGATAAACATGGCTGCACTGGGTTAGCAGTGACATTTAAAATGTCACATTTAAAAACAAAGAGCCATTTTCTCAGTATTTGACCAAAATCACACCTCCAAAGAGAACTACACGAGTCCTAAAGCCCTACCATAGGCAACAGACGTGATGAGCAGGAATTTCATCACATTACACAACAGTCAAGATGGACATGCTAGCAGCTATTAGCTAAAAATATGTATTTCAGTGTGAAGATGTGAAAAACACTTCAGTAAAATCTCACACAAACTCAATATTCAAGACCCTAAAGTGTAACTGGGTGTGCGACTGAATGTAGGTGGATGTCTGGGAGAGCTGAGGCCACGTGTTTACTGAGTGCCCACACTGATCAGCGCATTAACCACATAGACGCTCGTCCCACACAGAAATAAGAACACACACCAGCCCTGTAAGGGCAGGCGGAGTCTCAGATAGCCAGCCCAGATGGCTCCCAGTGGAGGTTTCCAGAGCCACTATGGCTCCCTGTGGATGGAGCGTTTGAGCCAACATGGCTCCCGCTGGATCACAAATGGCTTCTGAAAGTGTGAAAAACGCCGCACAGAGGAGAAACATTAAAACGGAGAGAGATTGATTTCCAGCGCTGCTTGCTTTTAGTGGGAAAATGGGCCCTGCCCACTTTAGATGAGTCACGGTGAAGGATGATATCTTAAAGAAAGGATGAACAGACAAATAAATCTACATTCGTTTAAAGCTTCAACCTGGTTAACCTTTCCTGAGAGCATCTCTACAAATGATATACAGATTTCCCCAACAGTAAACATACTCTGGGAATAATATACACACTCACTGGACCCTTCACACACGCTTCTCTCGCTTTTAATCACTAGAAAGCCCTTCACAGACTTTAAATCTTGTTTTATGGCATGGACCAATTATAGTGGGTCTCTCTCTCTCTCGCTCTGTGACTCAAAGCCTAGCATGTTAAAGACATGACTGTACTACTGTAAATCTTATTGAAATTAAGAAACATGTAGGATTTAGTCCTAATTTGCGACATTAATTTACATATATAAGCAGCGCATGTCTCTTATTTCATTAAAAAATAACACCTTATTATAAATAATTGCCAAGTGGGTAATGGGAACTGAAATCTATCAATCAATCAAATACTTTTATTAAAGAGCTTCTGATGACAAACCAACAAATGGCATTTTTGTGAGGTCTAACAATAATAATAAATTATAAAATTATCACCTTTATTATCACTACGAGTACAATAACTATATATACACAATGAAAATCCCCTAGTCCATGCATTTTATTAAGAAACTATAATAGCCGTTTAACTTAACAGATGTAGTAGGAATGAGAATAAACACAGCTCACTTCAAGCTGAAATCAGCATAGCAGAAACCCAGTGTTGACAACAGCGAAAAGTGTGCGTGAAACATCAACACAAACAGTAAAATATTAAAACTGCTTTGTGCTGTCCGTGCAAGGCATCTGTATAACAAACAAGCTCCTCGCACTCAACTAAATGTTTCATAAACACTTCATTTATTGGCACACTCAGTGAGTTTACTGGCATGGCTCGTGCGTATCCTTGTGTTTTGTGGAGAGTACAACATGCCGTATTATTTATGTGAGTATGTGTGTGTGTGTGTGTGTGTGTGATGGTCGATGAAGGTGAACTTTCCCAGGTGTGCAGTAGCTTGGCTCACACATCACAAAGCTCATGGGGTGAGAGGTGGAGAATGTGTGTATCTGTGCGTGCGTGTATTGATTAAGCTTCAGGGCACATGCATCAGTGTCACAGTCATGCTGTCTGAACACAATCTCTCAAACACGGGATCCATTATGAGAACCAAAAACACACCAGGCCCATCGCGCACATACACACACTCTTGCATAGCTATCCCCTTGCGAGTACATTCAATGACCCAACAGGCATGTGTCCATTTCAAATTTGGGGGTAAGTTTTCAAAATGTCAATAAAACTACTTTAAAAAGACAGTCTAGATTAACAGAGTTATGCGAGTGTAAGCTAGCGAAGTACTCTGCAAGTAAGCCTCACCCATTTAGCCTCAAAAGGTGCTCTAGTGACAGACTCTAGCAGCCATAGTCTTTAGCCTCCTTGTTAGAGCAACCGACTCCCATGCAAAGAATCGCCGGTTCACCAGCTCAGACCAGGTTTGGTGCAGCAAGACTGGTGGGTTACACATAGGGGTTCGTCCGGGATGGGAGTGAGGTTTAGGGGGGTTAGTGTAACTGAGGCCAGCTAGCAATGTACTATGCAGGTAAACCTCACCCCTCTGGCCTCAAAAGGTGCTATAGCTACAGACGCTAGTGGCCATGGTCTTTAGCCTCCTTGTTTAGAGCAACAAACTCCCATGCAAAGAATCGCTAGTTCAATACCAACTCAGACCAGGTTGGGTGCAGTAGGACTGGTAAGTTACACATTGATAAAGCAAAAAATCTTGGAGAAAGACATATGTGGGATGACTATATTTTTTGCAGCCAGCGCTCTAGCCATTATATTTTAATAGAAGACTATATTTGCGAATGACTGCAAATGCATTTTTGCCATGGCATGTCAAAGCATTTATCCGTCATGTTTGCTTTTAAAGTCTTAGTAAATGGTGGCCTTGCTCTTTTGCTTGTAATCTAACATTACTGTTTATTATTTATTTATTTGTTGTTTTATCAGTTTAGGAAGGAACTCAGTTTTATCTTGGGTGTACACATACTGCACACAATTTGACAAGATTCCAGTGACATATCTTAACCCTTTAAGGGGCACACTGTATGTGAATGACGAATAACCTAAACGTTCAAATACCTGCAAAAATGTGTCAAAACGTAGCTCGTAGTGATTGTTTACATTAACATTCGTTTTTAATGTAGTAATAAATGAACATATAAAGTCGAGAATGAGACATCATGTGAAAGTTAATCTATAAATTGTTTTTATTAAAGCGACAGTGTTCTATTTTCCCGCTGTTGACTTTTTTTAGAATTACATGCAACAAAAAAAGACAAGCACCAAGTCACTCACTGATCTTGACTGAAGGAATGTTGTAGCTTTAATAAGAATTAAATCTAGTTAAATTCTTACAGTGAAGCCTAAAGCACTGTTTGTTTCATTTGTATATTTTTAATCTTCCTTAGTTTTCCTTTCCATAATTGAGAACTTTTTTGTTTGTTTGTTTTTTACTTTCCCCATTGTTCTTTAGTATTAAGAATGTGAAATTTTAATAATATTTTAAATATTTTTATACTTTTTGATTATATAGCCCACTGATAATAGTTTTAAATAATCGGGATTACAATTATGTGATTATGATTTGTCCCATAATTGAGCAAACCTGGAGTGCACACACACATGAATCTCCAATTGCCACTCTTTAACTGATAACCGACACAACAAACTCTCCAGCCACCATTAAAACTGCCATCCATTTCAACTTGAAATGTAAAATTAAAATTCACACCATCTCTCTTGAGCTCCTTTCATCCAAATTGTCTAAATTATGGATCATTTAAAAATGGATAAAGTAGATATCTTAAACTCTGTGAAAGCAACTGCAATCAGGACAGACATTTTCAACAGTCGAGTTGAGAATGAAGGAGATTCAAGCGTGAGGAAAATATATTAATACATCTGAAAACTACCATGAACTTCAGGAATTAAGGTCAAGCAGCAATTTATTAATTATTCCTTATTAATTTATTAATTTACCTTTTCCATATTGACTACTTTATTCAATCCATTTGAATATTTAATTATTTTAACATTGCTTTGTCTAGCTGTGGCTATTACAATGATAATATGTACATACACTGCAAACCTAACAGTAAAAATCCCTAAATTAAATAAGTTTCAGTTACACTTTTTAAAAAGTTACTTTGATTCAATGAAAAAGAGTTATGGTAACTCATAACTTTACTATATTAAGCAGGGCTCTAATAGAATGCGTTATGAATGAATAATTGATATATTTTTTGTGTAAACTTAACTCTAAAAATCAGGACCAACAAAATAAAGTGTTACTATTTATTTTAGGCTAAATGTAGAAACAAAAACATATTTTATGAGAAAATAGTCTGGTAAACACCTATGATGTCTATTAGTGAACCATAGGGATGGTCAAATGTATATTTATATTACCTACTATTGTAATTATTAACTTTATTATTATAAAGTGAACTATTTTTGAGTAGTAAAGGGTTGATTCCCTCCCATGCATTTTGTTTTGACATCCTTCCGGGGAATAAAGCATTAAATAGGGAGGTCAATCCCCCCAAACCCACCTGTAATTCGCACCCTGTGTGTATGTAATTCTGCTTTCCCTTTAATGTGGTGCACGTTTATTCATTGTTTATTAATGCATAAAAAAATGCATTAAACATGATGAGATGAAGATATGATGAAAGAATGATGTACAAACCATTCGAATGTGACCTTGATATAACAAAAAGAAGAGAGGAAAAAAAAAGAAAGTTAAAATCTGGGACAGAAAAGTGCCTGTAGTTGCAAAAACAGCAGAATGCAGAACACACGCTATTGACCAGAGCAGTGTGTGTGTGTGTGTGTGTGTGTCTCAAACGGTGACAGCTTTCCCATTCAGGGAGGAAATTGCCTCATCGGTGGTGGGATTGTCTGTAGTTCCAGCTGTGTGTTGTGTTAACACTATTATTACATTTGTTGACAGCACTGCAGCGAGGCTCCTCTATGTGAACACTGCCGTGAGGACAAAACTGCGTGTGTGTTTGGGTGACTGACTTTATAATTACAGCTGACAAGCATTTTTTTAAAATAATTACATCTGACAAACAGCATAAAAAGCAAACATGCATGTTGCAAGACCCTCAGACTAAGAGGAAAAGCTTTAACCAGTCACCGCACACCTCGCATGCGGAAGCGCAATCATGACTAAACTACAGTATTATAGTATTAATAGGAGGTTAAACTGCTCAGAGTTCAGAGGTGGCACTTAACCTTGTGTATCCATGGCAACGACGGCAAATTATGGCGCCGTGTGGTGCCATCTGTGAGGTAAGTGCATAACAGGAAGGACAGTCAGCCAGAACAGGAAGCAGATACACCAGATGGCCACCATGGTACAGTTTGCAGTATTAAGTGCTTGAGATGCTCTGAAATACGGCATATGATGGCACCTGGACCAACACAAACTCCAATATTTCATTTAAAAAAGGATGTCAGAGAACATATCTATTTATATTTTGGTTGTTTAGAAAACGTTCCATCCTATAGTAACGACCGGAAACTTGCGCACCTACTACTAACATTTAATCACGCTATAATAATGATAATAATAATAATAATAATAATGATGATGATGATAATAATAAAACTATTATTATTAACATCATCATCATCGTTGATATTATTAAGAATATAAATGATGATAATGATGAATGATGATTAGGTAGTGATCATTTTATTACTATTATTATTATTATTATTAAGAATAATAATCGCTTGTTAAGTTGTGACATAATGATTACATGTATAGCGGTTGTATTTAGTGTATTTTTATTATTACCATTTGTCTCCGCATACGAAAAATAAGCCGCTTCAATTGATGTCAACTTACGAGCGGATTAATATTAAAAACAATAACAATGATACACACAAACAAAAGCTTTATTGTCAGGCTTACATCTGATTTTTTCTTGCATAACAGCAAGTTTAATAAAAAAAAAATAATAATAACAATATAATAATAATAATAATATTAGCAGTCTGCACAATTAAAATGTAAAATGCATCAAAATGCATGCGTCTTGTCATTATGAATTATTATCCCAATTAAGTTATTAATATTTCTATTAAACATTACAATAAAGATCTGTAAGAGATCACTTTGGGCTGACCTCTGGGTGTTTCTACAGGTTTATACAGAAATGTATACAGATATAGATCTTAGGGTGAGTAAATAATGGTGCAATTTAGATTTGAGTAATCTATCCCTTTAAAAAAATAAAACAAGCTCCTCAACAGGATATGCATTACATAAAATTTGTTTCTATCAGTAGTTTTAACAACTATCCTTTAACAACTACTAGACCATTTCAATATTGTCATGTCATTGCTCCATGAACATTTCCTGCTTGCTATCAAACTATTTCTTAACTAAAGAGGCAAATCAATCATATCTTAATGTTAAAACAGCTATAATAACATTATCAATATGGCTCTTTTTGGATTCTGGGAAGCTATAGAAATAAAAAACGGTTTGTTGGGACCATTGATTTTGTTTACATCCCTTAAAATAGTCTATATTCACAGCAAAAGGGAACAATATTACTCAAATGTCTATCCAAAAAATGCAAATTAGAATCCATTATGCTTAGAGCATTTAGAGAGGAAGACAAAACTGCAGTACACTATAATAAACTGTTAAGGCGCATTATTGTGGACGAAGTTATTGTAATTGTTTTGATATATAGTATTGTTAAAGTCTTTGTTGTTGAAATGAACAGGCATTTATACAGGTGAAAAACCTACTGTACAGTATAAGCTTTTAAAACACTACACTGTAAGCAATGTCGGGTTTCACAATTAATTTGCGTTGGGAGAACATGAAGGAATAAAGTTAACTTACTAATTTTGACCAATTTAAGCAAATTGAAAATAAATAAAAATATGATTGCCACCCCAAAAACCTCAAGTATTATGTGGTTTCCGTTTAATTTAAATAAGTAGTTTGTACAAACAGCAAAATACCTTCTTTTTGAGTAATTAGTAAAAATTCTGGCATGTAATGTTGACTAAAACATTCTCTGTAAATAAAAAAAAGCACTCATGCCATAAGATTAACTAAAACCACCAGCACAACAGTTAAAGCCCCCAGAGGCATCAGGGTAAATCCATAAAATGGATCAGCCCCTACCAAATAAATGATGGATCGAAACTATAATGGTGGAGGATCTACTTCGGAGGCAAAATATACAGTTAATGGACCTTTTAATCAAAAGAAAGCCCCCTCATAAAACAGTAGCCAAACAGAGTAATACTACAGCAGTGAAGATTAAACAGGGAAGAAGCTGCTTCTTTAAACACGGCTTAAATCAATGGCTCAATCTAAAGCCGATGTGTGCACGAGTCCATTGATTGAGAGCGAGAGATCTGTTAAACCTCTGAAAAAAAAGGATGGCAGAATTAATACATCAGCCAGAGCCCTATAGGCACATCCGCCCATCCGACTAGCAGGAAACTGGCAGAAAATGTTTGATTTTTTATTTTTTTTTACCATAGGTTCAAACTGATAGAGGACTGCAGTTCAAGAGGGAGCAGTCCAGTAATGCATTCTCTATGTGTGTGTGTGTCTGGACGTCTAAGAGTCCACGATTCACGGATTTAGTGCTGACCGGAAAGGTCCAGCTCTGCACTATATAAAAGCATGAGTGTTTTAGCAGGACAGTCAATGAGAGAGAAGCAACAGTAAAGCGCATACATGAAGAAAGATAAGAGTTAATAAAATTTGATAGGGTCAAGGGTCAGTTGTAAACTGGATGAATAAAAGTGTGTAATTAAATTAAACTGGTAAAGTTACAGGGACAAAAACCAACAAAAACACTAAATGACCACTTCCTTTTTTTTCCATTAAGATGCAAATGTCTAGGATCATAATTTATATATTTATATATAATGTATATAAAGTTTAAATTACTTATTCCTTTTAAAAGGTCTTCCAAAGACAGCTAGTTCAAAATTATGCAGTTTTGTAGTTAACAGATCATCAGTGTGACGTCTGTGTATTAGATGATTCACACATCTGACAATGTGCGTGTGTCTGTTTGATGGACTGGCCTTCAAAACCTATGCATCAATGCAGCAAACGCATCCAAAAAGAATATTTAAAACACACTGCTTGAGATCTGCACTTTGGACCAGAAGCTTATACATCACCATTGCCATTAAAAGAAAAAAAAATCCCATTGATATCCTTACTTATAGTATTTAAATGACAACGAATATTTAAACAACAGAACTTAAGAAGTCAATAGTTAGAAGGTAAATGGAAGATTTTGTCAAGTTATAACTTATCAATTAAATACCTAAATGACAAACTGGGAGGAAAAGAGGGGCTGATTTTGTTCAGTGAGCAAAAAGAAACTGCAAAAATCCTCAAAAGAGACAAACAAGTGGAAAAATAGCTGGAAACAGGGGAGAAAAATATGGAAATCGCACCAGTTTTGAGTGCAGATGTTGGTGGCAAAGTTAAAGTATCACTCAAATGGTGTCCATTTAAAAGTCTGTAAGCGCAGCTGCATTTTGAACAGTTCGCATTAAGCAGCTTTAAAACTACACGCATAAATCCTCTCTGACACACACTGATGCAAACACTTAGCGAATCGTGCAAGTTTGAAATTATGCGAATGCGGCACTTGCTCTGCTAAGAGCATTTCTATGCTTGCATGTGCACGCAAATCCCACTGGTTTGTATTTGCACGTGTGCATTTGCTTAAGAGCGAGCGTATGGAGGTTTTTAAAGGCATATGAAGCCTTTATTCTAATGCCTCCCATGGCCTCTGTGGGAACAGGTCAATATTTAGTCGATGGGACTCGTGGAGCTGCGGTGGTCGCCTCTAAATGACCTACATGGCTTTATGGAGCAATCAATTCTGAAAGAACCCACCGACGCAAGCTCTGCTAGTCCGTTTCATGGTAAAGATAAGAGATGGAACATCTAAAGCATCTTCTCAAGCTGGTAAAGTTCCTCTAGGGGCACATCCCAAAACAGCATTTTAAGAAGAATGAAATCTACGATTATGCCAGTCTGCTTATCTGGTCAATATTAAATCCATATGATTGACCAGCACTGTGGATGATCACAGCACAGTTCCACACGGTCAGAGGAGAGGACTATGATAGCAAGAGTCCACACAGGACTGGTCCTCAACAGATCTCAGTTTCTAGGTTGAACACATCTAGCACCACTGTAGAAGGACACTGAACTCTGACAAAGTTGTCCACTTCTGACTAGACTGCAGAAATTCCTTTTCATTGATTTTACATCGCAGAACATAGAAGAACTGAGCCTCCCCAGCTGAGCATGTCCCAAAGTTTAATCTCAATTTACATTAGTTTGTGATTTTTTGGTTCCTTGTCACTCTCACCGTTGGTTTGCATTGAAGTTTGTGGAGTGAATCAAACACTATAGATAAGGGGTGCCCAAACTCAGTCCTGGAGGCCCGGTGTCCTGCATAGTTTAGCTTCAACTGTCTTCAACACACCTGCCTGGAATTTTCTAATATACCTAGAAAGAGCTTGATTAGCTGGTTCAGGTGTGTCTAATTGGGGTTGGAACTAAAATTTGCAGGACACCAGCCCTCCAGGATCAAGTTTGGACAACCCAGCTATAGATCTACAAAGACTGTTCACTCACACTAATATGAATAGGAAAAGTGTAATGTTCAGTATGGCCACCATAACGAAGGAATCCTGCCTTCTGGTCGAAATATCCAACTGACAATCTTAGCCTTTGGGGGAAGGGTCTGTACAGATTCAATTGCTCATTACGGCAACCCCTGTCGTTGCTCAACTACTCACTGGACGTGTTGACTTTGACAAGGGAACTGACTTAAAAACTACATTTCATGTCCTTCCAGTGTCTCTCTTCAGTTCTTCTCCCGGTGTTTGTAATCATGTCCTCTGCTTACCATGGAAAATGACTATAGAGGAGATTGGAATCAAAACCTCTGAGCATGACCAATAGCTAATGCGAAATGAAAATAGCACGTCTTAAATGCAATTAGTGCTTAAGCTACAACAATAATGGAACTGTCACGTCTGATTTTATTCTGTATTTGAAATATGTAATTTAATTGTGAGTGCTTAAAGTTTGAGGTTTCAGGAATTCCCCATTCATTTAGATTGGACTTCAGTTAAAATGAACTGCCCAGGGTGTTGCAAACATAGCTACCAAGTGAACAGACTTTCCTTGAAAGAAACTTTGAGTGAATCAAATTAGTTAATGACGAATTGGTTTGAATTAAACTGAATCATCAATAAACTAAATAGAAGAAATCCAGGATTCTGTGTGAAAGAATGTAAATAATGAACTGAACAGGTTTGAACCGGTTGATAAACAGTCGTTATTGACAATATGTTGACTTTTTAACCTAAACTAATTTTAAAGAAAACTTGAGGAAAGCTGGATCGTTCGTGTTTGCACCTCGATGATGACACTGTTTTATGAACAATCAATTGAATCCATTTTATCTTTCTGCATTGTTGCTTGGTACGGTAATCTGAGTTTGTCAAATAAGAACAGGTTGAGTAGCCTTCTGAAGGTGGCAGGCAAGATAATCGGTTTTACCAAACTGGTCCACTGGCAGTTTACCATAATTATGTTTTAAAGTGAGCTCAGGGTATGCTATGCACCTCGGATCAGCCATTGTACTCTGTGTTTCAGCTGCTGCCATCAGGACGTCATTTTAGAGTTCCTTTTTGTAGGACAAACAGAATCAGAAATTCTTTTATAACGGTAGCCATTAGGTCATTAAAGGAGTCCAGCGGGGAGGGAGATTCACCTAAAAAAATGATGTATTGCATGTTGTGTGGTAATATTTTGTCAATTTGTACATGAAACTTCACCTGTGTTACGGCATCTTGCTGCAATTTTAGTTTCCCTAAACGGCATAATAAAAATGAGACCGAGTCTGAAACTTCCAACCTGATTTCTGATAATTGCCTGTAGTTAGCCAAGCTGTTTTAACACAATTTGCATTGTTCAACAAATAAGTGACTTGACTATATTAGAAACTCAGAAGAACCCTTTAGACAAGTCCGGCAGATCCCATCTGAAATGATCCAGCCAGGAGAGACACATAAGGTCACACGTCATAATAAAAGTGTTTCCTTCATATCCTCTCTAAAGCCGGTCAATCTCCACACGGCACATAACAAAGAGCAGCAGGGGAAGGCGCAGAAATCAATACCCCTGATCTCTCTCCACAGGGGTATGTGCACTGCTCTCTTCACGTCAGCCTATGAACAGCAAACGCTATTGGCTGAGGAGCGCAGTCATGTGACTCATGCAAATCACTCTCGTAGCTATGGTTTCGGCTCAAGCTGAGGTGATCAAAGGGGAAAGAACAACCCGTGGTGTGAAAGACAATGTTAACAGGAGCAGCGGATAAATATTTAAATGATTCTTCGTTGGACCACTTGGGGATAATGAATGAACGGGTGCATGAGAAGGCAAAGAGCGTAAATGGAGACATCCGATTGGCTGAAGGGATGCCAGCGGAAGCCAGAACGATTGAGTGAGCTTCTGGATGGACTCTAACAGCCTGGTTGTTAAAATCAATGGCGGCAATAACTGCAATCCATCTCTTTCACAGCTGCCTCAGTGCCCTGATCGATGTGTATTGAGCTACATCTGTAATATTGCTAATATTAGACATTATTTCCTTTCCTAAGATCAAACCTTGGTTTGATGAATCAAGAATGAATATGTAGAAATTTTTAATGGATGTTTTGACATTTGCAAAGATTCACAGAAATACAAAGAAACGACGGTATAATTTACTTAGCAAAAAGTCAATAAGATTTAAGACATTGCAATAAAAATTAGATTTTTTGTTGTGTTTTTAGTAAGGAGTCAGGGTGGCTGAATTGTACTAGATTTTATAACAGATTACAGTTTTTAAAAAGTCAAATGTGAATAAAACATTCACATAATATACTATTTTAATGTATTTAATTAAATAAACCACCCTAAGGAGCATCTATTTATATAAAAAATAAACAAATTCTTGATAAACTTGTCTTCCAAAATGCTTAGCAATTATTTAATTTTACTAAAAGTGATTTAATAAGTCAACTCAAGTTAAATTATACTGATTTTAAAACACACAGGCCAATAAAATGGTCACATTTTATTGACAGTAAAATTTTATTGACAGTGAAAGCGAGTCATGAAGTGCCATATTGCCATGACAGCACAGCAACACTATTGCAAGTAGGAGTAATATAGTAGGAGCAGGAATTATATAGAAATGTCCTGTCTGCACCCTGAGTAGCTTTGCTTTTACGGAGAGCATGTATATGTGTACATGACCAGAATATCCAGAGAGCAACTTTGACGACAGCACAACTGCGCTGCTCTTTTGCTTGGGTCTGCACAGCAACAAACACCTTTACCCGGCACAAGCCATTGAAATGTATGGATGTCACAACTCGGTGCGTTCTGCATTCTGGTGCAAGGGCTGCTTCACACTGCGCAGTAACTATGGCTGGAGAGAGTCTGAAGCCAGCATGCTAAACAAATACAATAATTCTTGATCATTTTTTTCTTTGAAAATGGTACTTTCAGCTTTTCAGTGCATCCCTAGTAATTTGTGTGGATAAAGAGCCGAATTTCTGACGAATTACCAAAAAGTCAAAGTAACTTAACAAATATAGGGATGAGAAATTATTTGAAACCGAATATTATTCCAAATAACAGTAGATTCACATTAAAAATATAGGCATCAATCACAGACATATCACATGGAAGCATTTAAAGCCTATATTTGGGTCAAAGTAATCTGGACACATAAAAAAACAAAACAAAAGGGAAGCACTTCAAGGTTTTCAGAATAAGTGATTGCTCGAAAAATCTGTAAAAGTTCAGGCCATGCCATTTTAAACTCCATTTGCCATGTAGTTGTATTAGAAAATGCTACAAGGTGGACTGTATGCTAACCTTACAGTTGACTACAAAAAAGAAAATTAAATAAATTCAGCAAAACAAACAGACGAAACGGTGAAAATTGAAAAATCAGGCAGACATTTCTTATTGAGCGCAGCAGTTATTTGGCTTTTCCCGAGTGCATTGGAGGGAGGGGTGACGGGAAGCGGCAGGCAATCATGGAAGGCGCATCACCATTTATCTAGAGCCCCTTTTTCCCACCAACACTCAGAATGATGTGCCAACCGGTGTCATTCAAAGGGCCATTTCTGCCCGTCCCGCTCTGACAGCCGAATGAGAATGGGGCAGAACAACAGAGAACAAGGGATTGGAGGAGGAGGACTGGGGCTTAAGAATCGCATGCCATTTTTCAGTGTCAGTGGTTAAGTTGGAGTCGAACCTCCGAGGCATAGAGCGATAAGCAGAAAAGACCTGCCACAAAGACAAAGGGAAATATAGAATTTATAATATTGTTAAATTGTAAAATTATATATAAAAAATATTTATTTTTTTTAATGACAAAGCAGTGGCTTAAGGCCTTGATATCCTTAGAGCAATATTAAACTGACGCAATGTCATTCAGAATAAAATGAGGCCAAGAAAGCACCAATGGCTTGTAATGTTGCATTCACACCAGACAGAGACAAAGCGTCAAGCGTGATTAATTTACATGTTAAGCCAATGCAAAGACATGAATAGACACACTGCTGCGAATGAAGTGGCGTATTTTGTGTGATGGACAAGCTTTATTTTTTTTTCTGCCTTTAAACAATTTAGTTAATATTACAATGGAAAAAATGGATTCTCTCAAATTATTTAAGAAAACTGATTTGACGTTGTAGTTGGTACACTTGTTTTGCCATTTAAAAGACTCTAGTGCTGTGCAACTATTAATACATTTCTGTCATGAAAATTGTGTCTCTAGAATGTTGGAATTCTTAATTGTGCATTTCTAATTAAGATTTATTCGAAACTATAAAGTTACTTTGGATTATTAATTCAGTAAATTATGTAAATGATTATGTACTGTAATCCATATACATTTAAAATGTAAATTGTTACTCATGTGGATAAAAAAGTTTGAGTTATTATCAAGTTATTTCATCCGTTCTTGTAGCTGTCTCATATACATGTTGTGAAAAATGGTAAAAAAAAAAATACATACCCAACGAAAAAAAAAAAAATATATATATATATATATAGAAGAAACTACATGAAATGGTCCTCCCAAGAGTAAAGGGTCTGACTCAAAACCAGACACCGAAGCACATATATCTTGTACAAAGCAATTGACCAAATTAATGAGCTGGAATATGCCAGTGAATTTCCATTTGTCTCGGAATGGCCTTTGGCCCTGTGATATATTCAGGGAATCTGCTCTCCATTTTTACAACAACTCATTTTTCGCATTTCTAATAGCATATATGTGCCAAAAAAAGAGGAGATGGTGTAGAACCACAGCAATCAAGACAAGAGTATATCATAAAAAAACTCATTTTACATCTAAAGCCAGAATCTAAATAGACCAGCACCAGGCAAGTCATTACCATTCAATAGGTATTGACTCCTAAAGGACAAAAAGCTCTTAAGAGATGTTGTGCAACATTTCAAATGTCAGTCTATTCAATACTTGACTATTGCAGAGCTGTGAACACCCAGGACTGTGAATGGTGTCTGGAGTGAGAGACGGTGAAGAAGGAAAAAAAGACGACTGACAGGTTCATAGTCTCATCTTTACTCTCTAATCAAATATGCCTGGGATGCAGTGGACAAATGCAATTATAGAGAGACTGTCTCTCAGCCTGGGTGAGTTTTATGTAAGTGTTGTCCACTTGACCCAAGTTCGCTTGAGGTCTCAGTCTGGACCAGAAATAACGAATGGGAACATCATCTACTTTATACCCAAACACAAACATAATATGGTACATGTAGTTGCATTGTGCTCCTTGTAGTGAGGTTGGTTGCATGAATTTTCTATACAGGTAGTCATGTTGAGTAAAATTAAATGATGAGAGTTTACAGCTGCTATAACTTCAAGGAAAATAAGATGCTTAGCAAGACACTAAAATGTTTAAAAAAAAAAGAACATCTAAGCATTCAAAGAGTTCTGATGTAGAAAAATGAAGAAAACTATGATGTCACAGCAAGAAGGTTGCTGATTCAAGCCTCAGCTGGGTCAGTTGGCGTTTGTGTAGAGTTTGCATATTCTCCCTGTGTTCGCGGGGGTTTCCCCCAAAAGTCCAAAGACATGCGCTATAGGTAAATTGGGTAGGTTAGATTGTCCATAGTCTATGTGTGTGAATGTGTATGAATGTTTACCACTGATGAGTTGCAGCTGAAAGGGCATCCGCTGTGTAAAACATATGCTGGATAAGTTGGAGGGTCATTCCGCTGTGTTGACCCTAGATAAATAAAGGGACTAAGCCGAAAAAAATGAATGAATGAATAATATTATATATGCTTCCTACAGGATTAAAACAGTTGCAGTGGTAGCTGGAGTTTTTACCTAGAGCACAAAAATAGTGAACTACTGTACATGCGACAAACAATGTGATTTTTAACTATATTTTTATTTATTATGACACCGTTACACTGTTGCTTTTCAATGGGTTAAAGTTTTTAAAAAGGCTGTTGAAATATAAAAAGAAATCCACTATTTCTCTTACGTTTATGCTATTTAGGGTGTAAGTGCACCCACTAACAGGTAAAATCTTTCACACAGCAAATATACAGCTGTAATACAGCAAATGAGAAAAAAATTATAAAAAATAAAAAATAAAATTAGAAGAAATATTTCTAAACAAATAAAGTAATTGCAAGAATAAAAGGTGTAGATTTAAATAAGGCAAACTAGTTGATTAACCATTTCTAATGGTGTACATATTTATTATGTACATAATATTTAGCAACCAGTATACATGTCATTTTGTCCTCTCAGAGTATATAGAACAGTTTTTCAAAGTCGTTTATTAAATGTTTTTTTTTTTATTTTTCTCTTGCTCAATCTCAGGGCTGTACGCACGCAGTCAGCCATGAAGCAAAGCAAAAATAGGGAAAAATAAAAAAATACTATAAAAACGCATACAATTAACAGCAACTTTAAGCAAAAGCCAAATCCCAGACATTTTAGGAGATTTAGGGTGCTTTCACACACGGTCCGAATTCCTGGTCTGAACCCAAGTTTAATTGCCCCCCTTCAGCTGGATTGTGTTCACACAGTCTTTTTTTTCCCTTCCGAACCCCAATACGCTTGCTTCATCAAGCTGCTGTTATGTGTACAGTTGTTGGCTACGAAAGCACCAAAAGCTCCAAAATGGAGACGTCCAAACATCGCGGTCATTCTGCTTTTATTTAATCTTTTGGTTTTATTACCAAAACTAAAATACAAAGAGCCACTTGCGTCTATCTGCTGTAAAAACGTGCAGAACATTGCGTGAAGTCGTTTTTGGTGGAGACAAGCAGACATTATCAACTGTCAGTCCCACTACTGTCAGTCCCACTTGTTCCCAAGATAGGTGATACACAGTCATACACACAAATGAACGCTATAAAAACTAAAGTTTGCTGTACAGTTGGTTGATCGTCAGAGCATGTGAGACTGTCTGTTGGAGTGCTGATAGTTTACATGCACAGAGAATGATCGGTACGAAATGATTTTACACTGGTTAAACAATCACAGTTTTTTTGGCTATGTGCTAGGTGGATGCAAAATAAATAAACAAACATAAGTGTAAAAGGATGATAATGGTAAAAAAAAACAAAAAACAAACAAACATTGTGACCAAATATACTTGGGTGGCCTTTAATATACCTGGGTGGCCTGCCCAAGTAAAGTCACTAAATGGCAAGCACTGTAATATAGTAACAAATGTCCTCGGATTGTGCTACTGTAATAAGGAAAACAGAAATTGTAATAAAACATTGGAATGGCTAATGCAAATTTGCAATATTTAAACAAACAAAGTATGATAAACTGAGGAAAACAATAAGCTAGACATTCAGAATGTTCCTAGAACCATTGTAAATAACACTCTCGGAATATTGTTATTGCCTCTCTAATGCTAAGTAAGCACAACACTACAGTAATACTTGCAATGTATGCTAGCTATTTGTGTCTGCAGTTATGTTCCTAAATATGTTCCCAGCCTTCGTTTTATAGCTTTCCTCTGCAGGCAGACCATAAAGTACTTAAATGCAGCCGGAAATGACTAAATGACCAAATCTCAAGGACTACCTGTCAGTCAGTAACAAGTTTGAACAGCAAAAAAAAAAATGAAAAGAAAAAAGAAAAAAATCCCAAAACTCTCCTTGATAGAATCTAAATGATTGACTTCTTGTCAAAGCCAAGGCTGTACCTCCAAATGGCTTCATAATGAGACAGAGGCAGCACAAAGAGCGATGAAGGAGAAACGCTCGACTCCTTTCTCTTAAATCCCCTTTCTTTTTAAGACTCCGGGACGCACAGATGCTGCTAATCAGCCAGAAAGAGGCAGTCTGCTTGAACATAGACACATTCTGACTCTCAAATCGTGGAAAGAAGAACAGATAAAGTCAAAGACCGGGAGGACAGGATAGAGGAGAAAGACAGAGATCCAATACTTTAATTAGGGCTGCACGATATTGCGTTTCAGTACTGATATCGCGATGTGTGCATCTGTAATAGTCAAATCACAGCATGTAAAATGTTTAGTCGGGCAGTTACAGTGCAGTTATTTTCTATATAGAGTTATTCAATCCATCTGGTCATATTGGATGACTATCACAATACAATTAAATAATGTGATGTCAGATTTTTCCAATAACATACACCCCTAACTGAAATAAAATCAAACACTTTTATAAGTTGTTTATAGTGCTATGTTGTGTTATTCAGGAGAAAACAGGGTTTAACTGTGATTGAGTCAGAATTACCCTTCTTAGAATCTTGCACGGGACGCACGATAAGAAAAAAGCAAATGTGAGAGGGAAAAGCGAGTGGGAAGGGGTTTGATCAGACATCTGAAGCAGAATATGAGATGTGCCGGTGGAAAAACCTGCCATGAAGCGAAGGCCCCGTCAGCGTTTATGCCAGCAGCTTTGAGAGTTGTATGCTTATTGGTAAGCAGGAGAAGCGCTGAGTGGTCGTGGTTACGTAACATTGCACCAACGTTATCAAGGTTTATGCAATCGCGGGTCACTGGTGTGTGCTGAAGACGTCGAGCAACCTTTTGTTGTTCATTTCATACGGTGCACATTGCTTTCTAGAGCGGTCACAAATTGAGCAGTCACAACAACGGAATCAAACTGTAGATCATATATAATGCTTTGAATCAAATACTGTTAAAGGGATAGCTCACCCAAATATGACAACTCACCCTGCTCTTGTTCCAAATGTTGCATGGTGTTTTGAATGCATGGTTGTGTTTGGTTTCTTTTCTTCTCTTTCTGTAACGCGTTTCTCAGCTAGGTGTGGAGAGGAGGTTAATTAATTGCACCTGCAGCTCGTTGCCCTGCAAGCTTAAAAGATGATCAGTTGCAAGCCGCATTGAAGCTTGCTTCCAGAGTGTGGTTTATCTCCTGCCTGGTTGTGTTGTGATTATTGTCGCTGTTGTGGTAAACTAATTGAAGTTAAAATCTGTTGTAAAGCATTTGAAACCGCTTAAACTCTGCTTTTGAAACTTAACTTTGTGTTTGGCAGCCATTTTATTTATAAAACCTTTTATCTCTTACGTTCAGTTAAGGAAATAGCGTACATTTCTGTTGTTAATTCAATATTACTTTGTCAGTTTAGACAGTTTTACTCCCTAACAAAATGGAGTGCACTTCTGCTTGCTGTTTTGGACTTCCCCCACCTGAAGTCTACCGTTGCTTCACCGTTTTTGTTTCATCATTTTACATCTTTGTTAATAAATTCTTTAACTGAATTTGGTGTGTTGTTGTGAAGGCAGGGAACTTATCCACAACTCCCCCCAACCAATTAAAATGCTCACTGTCACTCTTACTCTTAGACATTCAACATCAGGGACGCAACACAAACTGTTAAGAGGTTGTTGGGTTTTTTCTGTTGAAAATGTTTTTAAAAAAGCTGAAAATCTGTAACCACTGACTTCCATTGTAGAACAAAAGAAATATTATGCAAATCAATGCTTTCCAAACACTTCAAAATATCTTATTTTGTGTTCAACAGAACAAAATACTCAAAGTACAATCATCAAAGAAAGATTTTAATCACTTATAAATATGTAGAGAAAGTTGCAATGTGAAGTCAACAAGCAGCAATCAAAATGAAGTGTAACAAATCCGTGAGACTTTTACTTTATTGAAAGACACCAAAGTTGTATTTATTTACTTTTGTATTTGGCTTTTTGACTATTGATTAGCTTATCTTTGGACTACCATATAGTAAAATGACACTAACATGGTATTGAGTATTGAAATTCGATGCTCAGTGAGACGGATTATACAGTAGATAATGGAACACGAAACACAAAAGTAACTAAAATCTGCTCAAATGCTGTGCTGATATGGTATTTGCAATATTTTTAAACACTAAAGTATTGCTTTAACTTTCCATTAAGAAATAAATAGAAAAAAATGGTAAACAAGATATTCTTCATGGTTTAGTAGTAGTATCACTCCGGAATTTAAAGGGGTAGTTCACCTAAAATTTTGAATTCTGTAAACGCAAAAGATTATATTTTGAAGTAAGTTGACCTCCAAAGTATTTGTGTTTCCTACTGCTGAAGTCAATGTTTGCAGGTTTTTAGCTTTAAAAAAAATGTTCATTTGTGATCAGCACAACCTCATTAAACCTCATGAAGGAGAGTAAACAGTGATCAAATTACAACAAGGCTAACTCGGTTAGCTGAGTTTAGTTGCAGCTGAATTTTAGCTTAAAGTGTGGTAAAACAATGGTCCATTAGTTAATGTATTTATTAACATGATTAAACATTAAGTTAAATAACATTAGTTTATGTTAAATCAGGGTGAATTAACTAATGTTTACAAACACAATTTTTTAATTTTAATAACACATTAGTAAATGTTGAACTAAAGGCTCCTACACACCTTTTCGTTTGCGTTTATCGTTAGTGTTTTACGAGACGTTTTTTCCATATTCAAACCCAAGCAATTTTCACTGGCGTCAAGCAAAAGAGTATGCAAAATCACTCCTTGACGTTAGATGGTGCTACACAACTTTAAGCTTCTGACACCCCGCTTATAACAAAGAAGAAGAGGAGGAGAGGAAGTTCACACGCTTGCTGTTAAAATTACTGGTGACTCGAAAAAGCATGGATGGTTCAAGCAGCAGCTCCAGCTCTCGCGATGAAGAAAGGATTATTGTTTCCAGTGCAATAAGCAACTAAACGTTCATATCATCTTCAATGTGCGCTCGCAATGACAGTTTTGCGCTTAAGCGCCTCCAAGTGCTGTTTACTGTAACTTTAGCAGCTCCATGCATGTGAACAAAAGTGCTGATCTGAAAGGTGGAAAAGGAGCATGAGGCGTTTTTTTGTTAATGCCTTTTTTTTGCGCCTGGCGTTTTGCATGTTGGTGTACACAATCACACTGATGGCCTTTATTTAGTCACGAGGCGTTAAACGTCGACGGAAAACGCGAGCACTAAACGTCTCGGTGTGCACAGGCCTTAAGATTAATAAGTGCTTTACAACAATATTCATACCTAATGTTAGTAAGTTTATTAACATTGACCAATAGACTATTATTCTAAAGTGTCACCATCAGTTTTAACGATACCTAATTGCTGTGATCTAATAAAATTAATTGTAATTATCAAGAACTTTTTACTTGTGTCGTATTTTCTGTGGTCATGTTTTTATTTTACAAGAAGCTGGTTAACTAGTTAACAAATAGAAAATAAGAACACAAAATAAATGTACAACAAATTTTATTAAATTGGTTTCAATTAGACTGAAGTAAGAGAAAGTTTTAGTAATTAGTGATTATTTATTTTAAGATATTGAATATTAATTTATTTGTAACTATTTTAAGCTGCATTTATACTTGCAGTATAATATAAAATAAGAATTAAGCTTACTTAAACTTATTGTGATTAAGTCAAATTAATCACTTAACTTTTTATTATTTCTGAAATCAAAAAAAGATTGAACTTGTTTAGAAACTGCTTCTTAATTTAGAAGTTTAATTATACGTTCGGTCCTTGTTGACTTCTGTCTATTATAAAATCAAACTCAACTAAATGTTCTTTGAATTGTTCACAAAAACTATGGGAAATCAAAAGTTATTATTACAAGGCATCACTAAACAATAATAAAAAAAACAACAACTTTGCAATGTTTAGTTTAAAAAGTAGGCAAAGTATTAGGCAAAATTTCAAACTCACAACTCACCCTTCAATAACAAAAAAAAAACGAGTCTTCTAGACAGCAGCAAAACAGTTATGTGAAGCTGCTTTTAGACACGCAAGACAAACTCTGATAATTACATGGCTGCATGCTTTCTGACAACTGCATAGACATATTATTCAAAATTTACAATTATAAGCCCTGATGACTATCGAAAGTGTTCGCCCTCAGACAGGCTTGACAGGTAAACCGTGGGTGTTTTTTCATTCTGCATTTAGTTTGTGTCTGACTCTTTTAATGTATTTTTTTAAAATCTATAGATGTGGCCGACCTGAGAATGCCTGACTTACAGCGTTTACACTGAAAAAGTAGTATTTTACAATCAAAAAGCTCTCAGCATTGACACATTGTTAAATCAATAGCTTATAATTTTTTGTTATCTGCATCTTTCTACCTGCTGCAAGTAAGACAGTGGGGAAATATGCTCTAGTTTCATGCTATTCTCTCTCAGGTCTTATAAAGGGTCTTATATAAAGCTTTCAGCTGGGGGCCATGGAGCTGCTCTTGTGCGTTGAGAGAGTGTGTGTTTGTGTGAGTGTCTGTGTGTGTGACGTAGGCCTTGTCGTCAGCAGCTCTGGGGATGAGTGGAGTTTACACTTTTACTCCTCCACTTTCAGCCCCTTCCCTCTTTCAGTTTTCCCTGTTCCTGCCTGATGTTCTGTTGAAAAAGAGAGCGAACACACACTGCCTGCAGACAAGGCTTTCACCAGAGAGAGAGAGAGAGAGAGAGAGAGAGAGACAGAGAGAGACACAGAGAGAGAGACAGAGAGATATCTGTATGACCTGTATATGGCACTGCAAAATGCATCTGAAAAAAGGTCTAGAATATGCAAGACAAGCATAATAATAATAATAATAATAATAATAATAATAATAATAATAATAATTATTATTATTATTATTATTATTATTATTATTATTATTATTATTATTAAGTAGTAGTAGTTGTATTAATAGTAAATAATAATAATAATAATATTAATAATAATAATGTTAATAATAATAATAATAATAATAATAGCAATGACAACTATTAATATTACTAGTAATAATACTTTATCATATATTATTTATGTTTGTTGTAATTATTAGTAATAATAATAATAATAATAATAATAATAATAATAATGACAACTATTATTATTATTATTACTAGTAGTAGTAGTACTCTATCAAATATTATTTATTTTTGTTATTGATAAAAACAACAACAACAACATTTATTATTATTATTATTTTATTATTATTATTATTATTATTATTATTACCAATTTTACAAAAATAAATATTATTTTATAAAGTATTACTTCTATTAATAATAAGTACTAGTAGTAATACTTTAATAATAAATTAACATTATTATTATCATTATTATTGTTGTTGTTGTTGTTGTTGTTGTTGTTATTATTATTATTATTATTATTATTTATTATCACTGTTATTAAATAGTATTGTTATTATTGTTATTAAATAGCAGTATTTTATTAATTTTTTTGTATTAATGGTAATACCAGTAAATATGATGTTATAAATAATAATAATAATAATAATAATAATAATAATAATAAAAATGACATTAGTAGTAGTAGTATTAGTAGTAATAGTAGTAGTAGTAGTAGTATAAAAGCACCCCCGTTTGTCCTTTTTTCAAATTTATTTAGCAGAATAAGTGTACAAAAGCAAATTATATTACTATTATCATCTTCATAACTATTATTAATAATGATATAATAATTGCCACGTCTTGCTTCACTTTTTTAAAATAAATTTTGCAGAAAAGGTGTACAAAAGCAAATTATATTATCATCATCATCATCATCATCATCATCATCATCACTATTAATAATAATAATAATAATAATAATAATAATAATAATAATATTGCCACAGCTTGGTTGTCTTTTTTCAAATTATTTTTGCAGAAGAGGTGTAAATTATTATAATAATAAAATAATGTATTGTTGTATAATATAATGACCCTTTTCAAATTAATATTTGCTGTTATTTACACTTCAAGCTTTTCTGGTATTTTCAATAAAAAGGTTCTGCACTAAATCACTATTATTTGTATTATTGTTATTATTATTATTATTACTACATTTACATTGTCATTTAGCAGACGCTTTTATCCAAAGCAACTTACAAATGAGGATTTACACAGCTATAAGAGCAACAATAAAAAATACAAGTGTTGTTGGCAAGTTTCAGGTATGTAAAGTGTAAGAAGCAAAACCGTGAAAAAAAAAAATTTTAGCCGTGGAGCCAGTGGGGCAATTGCAGATTAGGAAGGAAAGTGGAGACTAAATAATTGAGTTTTTAGTCGTTTCTTGAAGACGGCGAGTGACTCTGCCATTCTGATGCAATTAGGCAGTTCATTCCACCAACTGGGCAGATTGAATGCGAGAGTTCGGGAAAGTGTTTACTTCCCTCGTTGGGATGGAACCACGAGGCGACATTCATTCACAGAACGCAAGTTTCTGGAGGGCACATAAATCTGCAGAAGTGAGAGCAGATAAGGAGCAAAGCCAGAAGTCGCTTTGTAAGCAAACATCAGAGCTTTGAATTTGATGCGAGCAGCAACTGGCAGCCAGTGCAAATGGATGAGTAGCGGAGTGACTTGTGCTCTTTTAGGTTCATTAAAGACCACTCATGCTGCTGCGTTCTGAAGCATCTAAAGAGGTTATTACTAGTAGTAGTAGTAGTAGTGGTAGTAGTACTACTACTACTAGTAGTATCTTAATTATCATAATTACTTATAAATGTTGTTGTGGTTGTGGTTATTGGTACCTAACGCATTTTTGCAGAAGTACAAAAGCAAATTATTAATATTAATTTAATTATTATAATTATCAATTATAGATATGACCATCGTTGCCTTCCTGTTCAATTTACAACAATTAGCAGTAAAAACTTTAAATGCTAGTATGCTAGTATATCTTAGTAAATGCATCTTTCACCCACAACTAAAAATGTGGAGTAGAGAAGCCACTAAGCGTAATTCTGCAGGAATCTCCTGCTATAGGGATCAGTTTAGACAAACATGATGTCGTATGACAGCACACGTGTCTGAGAGTGTGGGCCAGGGGCTCATACGTTTCTTCATATAATATTTAAAACGGCTCTACTCTGCAGCTCTGTCAGACTGAGTGATGCCTATATGGCTCGAAAAAGAGGATAAAAAAAGGAAAATAAATACAGCACGGCACTCAGAGTGCATGAAGGACACTGATCTGGCCCTCAGCGCGAGCGTGTCAATTTTAAAACAAGATCCTCTTAAAGCACTATATTATGCAGAAACCACACAAGAGCAGAGGAGAACTATTGCTCAATTACAGCATGTCAAAACCTTACTGATTAAACATGTATTAACATTTTTTAACAGAATATATTACAATTATTAAATATTTTAACAGCTACAAAAATGTCCATCTATTTGTCTATCTATCCATCCATCCATCCATCCATCCATCCATCCATCCATCCATCCATCATAATTGTATCTAATTAATTATACATTTATTTAATGAAAACAATTTAAATTATTATTATAAAAAATATTAATTTAAACAATTAAGTCAAAATGAAAAGTAATTATAAACTAAAAATTAAACTCTAAACATAAATAAATGTAAATAAACTAAACAATAATAAATGTGTTACGAGTACCAAAAATACAAAAATGTAAATATGTACTTATAAATATATTTTAGAACAATTTCTAATATTTTTCACGATATAAAGTAGGACTTCATACAGGTTTATATAGATGCCTTTTCCATTTCAGAATGGGGGATCTTTAAAATAAAAAATATAAACTATGACAAGACCAAAAAAAACGCAATTAAATAATTTTAATTAATATTTAAACTATTAATTATTAATAATAAATTATGCATATATTATTTACAGATTATATATTATTTACAACAAATAAATAAAAAAACAAAGTAGTAATAAAAGAATATTAATGAGACCCCTAGTTCACTGAATGTGACGCAGTCAACAAAACGTCGCAAATTTTTTGCAATCCTGCAGAATTCTTGATTTAAACTCAAAAGTTCACAAAAAAATCTTATAACATGAGATTCTAAACATCAAATTCCAAACCACATAATCAAAATATATTTACTTCAGTTTGCAATAAATTGTTCTACATGACTTATAGACGTTGCATACGCAGCGCACGTGATGTTTTTGAGTGTCTCTCAAAAAATGATGGGTCACCTGTGCCCTCACAATCATTACATTACATGGAGAGGGGGCGGTGGAGTTTTTAGCTTGTGCAGTAAGCAGACGCGGATGAAGCGCGAGTGATTTCCATGTGAAATCATAGCAAAGATGAGATAGACATCTTGAGGCGCGAATTGTTTTGTGCGTTTGATACGCTTTAGACTGCAAAAAAAAAAAAAAAAAAAAGTTGGAGCAAATGGAGCAATGGAACAGACAGGAGATGAGATTGGTTCAAGGGTGACAGCCGCTAGACGTGACAGTGCTTTATATGTATGGTTGGTATTACGATGAGCGATAAATCGATACATTATTTCATTTAACTCTTTCTCAGCACTTAACATGAGAAAATGCTTCCATGCCATTGACGAGTTTTATGGCAATCCGTGTTTTAGGTGTATTACGGTAGAGGAAGCCCTATTGCATGTCCTATGTGTGACATGTCAGATGCTCCTGGGGGAGTGAAATCTGAGAAAAAGTAAGATGGTGGATAAAAATAAGAGTTATACAACCTTCCTTTGCCTCAATCCCTACTGTTTTAGTTCTTGTCTTGACAAGAGACTAATAAAAAGAAGCTTTATTTTTATTATTTGTGTCAATGTGTCAGATTGCACACCTAACATAGTAGGCTACCTAATACAGTAAATACATATATATAGAGAGATTTTTTTTTTAAGTCGGTAAAAAAAAAAAAAAACACCAAAAATTGTGAAAAACTAGGGGTCTGATAAATATAAGTCAATGTAGGAGGACAACATAACACTTAAAAATGCTGAGTTCCACAAAATCAATTTGAAAAGAATTAAGTTAAATAAGTCATTTTTTACAATTTTAAGTCGATTAAACAAACCAATTACGTTGTTCCCTAAATAAACTCAATAATTGTGTTTCAGGTCATTTTAAATAAGTAGTCATAACTATTTTTTTTGAGTGTTACAGAACTATATTTTGGAACAATTTAAAATATTTTTTTCATGCTATAAAGTAAGTCTTCATAAACAAGATCTCTATATAGAAGTCTTTTCCATTTCAGGACTAGGCATCCTCACGAGGATGATCATATTTGGCAGTCCATTGCAAAGCCCTGCATTACTACAAAGTAAAGGTTTTATAAATATAACATATTCAAATATTTCATTCAAGTCTTATGAGTCCCAAAAGAATAAACTAGAAACAACAGTATCCTTTAACTTCCCCCTTTAAAATGATAAGTTATTATTAAAACTGATAACATCTTCTCCCCCACAGTATTCACTTTAAAAAATTTATAATAATAAAAAATAAATATATAATTCATTTCTTTCCTTCTTGTTTGCAAAAACAAGACCACGCATGGATTTTTAAATCTGTAAGCATGATTAAAAATAAATAATAAATAATTAAGTACTCATACTGTCACACACACACACACACACACGCATGTATAAATAAAAGAGGATTTTAAGAATGAGGTCTGTAACAAATCTGCTTGCATTAGCAGAGCTTTAAATGGAAAAACAGAAAGGGGCATCACTTGTATTTAACCCTCAAATGCACTACTTTTTCCCCTTTTGTTTCCTTCACACCACGTCAAAGCGCTCATGTTGTTGGAAGGTTTGCGAACATAGCTGAACTCCGGCCGGAGCGAGGAATGGCCGCTGTTTTATTGAGCTGGGCTTAGAATGCATTCACCTGAGGGAAATCCCGCACTGCACCACAACACAAAACACATTTAAGAAAGGTCACAACCCACCGTTTAAGGGGATTTATTCTGGAGTTTTCCAGCATATTCCCTAGGACCCCATCGGCCCCCCGCTTTTGCAGCTGCGCAACAGCATGAGTTAAACCTAGCATTAACATAATTCTGTAGACACACTTATTAAAAGTCAAGACTCTGGCCAATTATGTAACATGCGCCCCACATTCTATATGCAGCGAGTCACTTATGTCAGAAATACAGATGCTAATATGAGGGGTTCTACTGAGACCCTGTTTTAAGACATGACATTAAGAAGTGTTCAGTTTAAATGCATCATACACAATGATTTACTGTGGTACCAAAACTACACTCTCAGAAATAAAAAGTAAAAGAGCTGTCACTGTGGTGGTACCTTTTCAAAAAGTAGACATTTGTACTTAAAGGGTGCATATTGGTAGCTCAATGGTATGTATTAGTACACTTTTGTACTTTGTATGTACTAATATGTACCCTTGAGGTTTTATTAAGGACACTAAAGTTACAAACATGCACCTTTTAAAAAGGTACCACCCCAGTGACCATTGTACCATTGTTTCTGATTGTAGGGGTTGTGACCCTAACAAAGGATCAAAGATTTATGAGGGTCTCTATAGTTTGAGTGTTACAAATAAAACCGATACCAATTTGATAATAAAGCAAACTATTCACCTGAGGTAATTACCTTCCAGCATTAGGAAGATTTCAGCATTTCCGTTTCTCTACAAACACCACCTACTGTCAGAAAAAGGATTTGCATTTTTATTAAGATCGCCTGTAGCTTTTGTTCACACAAAAGCTTAAGTTAGAGCTTTTATGCACTTTTGCAAATTTGAACATCGGAAATCTTAGTAGACCATGCTTTTTTCATAAAGTTGAACCAATTTACCCAATTGTTCATTTAAAATCTGAAAATCACTGGTAATTTATTGCATATGTTTGAAAACAAACAGCACATCGATAATTAACAGAACTATATATGAATTTATACTTTAAGTTCACCAAATAAAAAATGAAATAGGTCAAATACTTAAAGCATAAATATATAGTGGTAATTTTTAGACTAAATTAGCTGTGTAGGGGAACTTAAGTATTTTATTGTTTGTTCCACATCACTTAAGTGATTTTCAGAGATTTTATGAAGGCAGCACATTATATATTTTTCCAGCCATAACAAAAGAAATGGAGTACTTTTAAAGTGTACAAAAACAGAAATAGACAGACAGATCAACAGATTTTGCCGACTCTGATAGCTGCATATGTAGTCTATATTCCAAATGCTGTAAGCTTGTGCTAAAACAAGTGAGAGAACATTTGCTTTTACCTTTTTCGCCTTCAAATTAAACTTGAGATTACAAACAGTAAGATTTGAAGCTCTTCTGGCCCGTATGTTTCAAACACCAATATCATGTAATGTTTAAGAATGAGAATAGTAGGTCTTTAGAGGCAGTTTGAATCCATTTGACCACAATCTGAGTATGCATTTGTTTTAGTTTTTTTTTTTTTTTTTTTTTTTTTTGTTTCATACTGTTCAGCCTTTTTTTTATGTGGTGTTCACCAGGGATTTATTTTAGCCCCTATTCTTTTTTCCTTCTATATACTTCCGCTGGGTTCTATTTTTAAAAAAACATGGTCTGTCTTTCCACTGTATGACACTCAAATTTACCTGCCACCAATACTGAGTTCAATTGGGTTGGAGACAAGCATGTCTTGCTTGTTGGATGTGAAAGCCTGGTTGTCTTTGAACTTTCTAGATTGTATTGAGAATAAAACTGAAATAATTGTGTTTGGCCCATCAAATTCTTCTAGGACACCAACAGTAAATCTTGGTATATCAAGCTTTTTTGTGAAGTCTTTAAAATAAATCTGGGTATTATCTTTCTATCTTAAGATTGAAACCGATAAATGCAGTGGTCAAATCCTGCTTTTTTTTAGCTTTGACTCTTAGAAACAGTCAAACCTATTCAAAAACTGAAAAATATAATTAATGCTTTTATTACTTCTATGTTGGACTACCGTAACTCACTACATTTTGGGATTAATCAGACAACTCTATCCCGTTTACAGTTAGTTCAAAATGCTGCTGCAAAGCTTTTAACCGGTACAAAATACATGACCACATTACACCAGTCATATGCTCTTTACGACCGTGTCACTTTAAAATTCTTCTCTTGGTTTTTAAAATCACTAAATGGTTTGGCTCCTTCCTATCTGTCAGACCTATTGACTGAACAAAAGCCTGGTTGGTCTCTTCGGTCATCAAAACAGAGATTATTATGCATTCCTAATGCTGAGATCAGACTGCATGATTTTCAAAGTAGTCGTGTCACGGATGTTTTTTACACTGCATGACTATCTGGGCTAGCATTGTCACTGCTTTGTTTACACTGCAAGATGGATCAGCGACAGGGAGTTCAACACTGCATGACTTTACAAAAGGAGAATCGGTGGCAACTTTAGCTGTAGGTGATCGCTGATGTTATTTTTAGTCAAAACTCTTTTCACACAGCGTGATTTGAATCGACGACTGCTTCAGATATTTAGCATGCCAAATATCTTTGATAGTGCACATTGTGTGATTGTTACTCACTTGAACGAGCACCGATTTGCCTGTGATCTCCAGCATTTGTTGGGAATTTCTCAAAACCTGTCGGTCTGCAGTCTAAACTCAGCATAAGTCGAGACTGAAATGCAGCGGTGACCGTGCTTTCGCAGTAGCTGGTCCTACATTGTGGAATGCTCTTGCCCCCTTTGTTAGATCTATATCATCTCTGTCTGTTTTTTAAATCTAGGTTGAAAACGTACCTTTTCAATTTGGTATCTTATTCTTGAGAATTGATTGTTTTAGCTATAATTTCATAACTTTCTCTTTGCGATTTATGTTGTGCAGCACATTGGTCAATCTTTGGTTGTGTTTAATAGTGCTATATAAATAAAATTGACAGTTTATATCTGTTTTAGTGTCCTCTACTTGGGATCAGATCAATGAAAACACAAAACACCAGGTGTAAACAGGGCCTAAGTGTAAAGCAAAAGCTCGTCTCTTTAAGTGGAGGACCTATATTTTTCCACCACTGTAAAAGCTCACCTTGATTTGCCTTTTCCGAGTGGATATAATTTCCCATGCATTAGATTACCAGACCCTTATTACCTCTGCCTTTAGGCCTGTGCGGCTTTCTCTCGCTCCCTTCACATCCAGAAAAGGCTGTGGGCATATTGTTCGTTTAAATCCAACAGACCTCAATCTTCCTGTAACTCTACAGCTTAATGGTGCCATTGGAATATATTAGGCTCCATTATGTACCCCAATATAAAGCACTTGTGAAAGATTGCACCAAAATCTCGTTGCTCGGAGCCTCTGAACTTCTGGCGGCGGCAATAGTGGGAATCTGACTAGCGGTGCCGATGGGATGGCCTTTTGCTGACCTCATATAAGAGTTTTGACCAATGAGAGCGAAATCTAATAACAATCAATGCTCGCTGTGCATGAGGTAAGAATCCTATTTGACATCTGACTTAAGTGAGATCTGCAGTTTATGGGACAAACCTGACATATTTGGGAACAATCATGTTCTGGTGATTTTAAAGAAGACAAGAGTTCCAACCAAACGTTTTTTCCCTTTTAATATTCCGTTTACTCTGATGTTTCTGCAGTGAAGACTGTTGTTGTGAATTCTGCTACTTATACTTGTCACCAAGGTAACGTTATCTAGCTGGGTGGCAAAGACGAAGCAGTCTTAAAACTGCACAAACATTTGTTGAAAGCTGTACATGAAACAACACTTTTAAATGACATTTAGATTGTACAAACATAACCACACACAACTTGACATATATGAAGATGCATACAATGGTAAAAATGTGATTTTTGAAAGTTAAATAAAGATAGAAAAAACAACAGTGGTTAGAACAATAAGAGGGTATGTTATAGAATGGCAGACAGATACCATTAGATAAAATGACAGATAGGCTGAATGATAATATAAACAACTGACAAATAAAATAGACGACTGACCAACAGAACGAACAAACAGTCAAATAGAACCAATTAGAACCAATTAAGGACTGATTAAGGACATAAAAAACAAAGAAGGGCTATAAGATATATAGTTTGAGCATCAATATAGCAATGTGTGCATCTAAAATAGTCACGTCGCAGGATTAGATTTCTCAGTAAAGATAAAAAGATAAAAGTAATATTAAATATTATTACCTTAAAACATTAATGTTATTTTACATTCGATCGTTCAATTTCTGTACTTAATTACTGCTTGCTTATTTAAATATATTATATTTTATGCAAATGCACTGCGTGAAAAAAGACTTAGTCTTTTCCAATAAAATATCGCAATGCCAGATTTTTCCAACATCGTGCAGCCCTACAAACAAGTAACCAATAGATAAAATAAACAAATAACTAATAGACAGAACAAATAAACAACCAATAAAAGGAATAAAAAATGAATGCAAGATACATGTATAACAAATGAATGACCAACCAATAGAGAGCACATAGATAGACAAAGTACGACTGATAGATAGAACAAACAATAAACAGAATGACCAATAAAACTTTTGTCTGGTAGATAGAAGGACCGAACTATAAATAGAAAGAATGAACAGGAACAAACTGGAACGAAAGGGACGAACGGAACGAAACGAAAACAAAACGAACGAAATGAAGGAAACGGAAGAAACAACCAAAACTAATGAAACAAACAGAACAAAATGAACAGCCTCAAAATAGAAAGAATAAGTGACTGATAGATAGAACAAACAAACAACTGATCGATCGATAAAACAAACCACCAAAAGATGGAAACAAACAATCTGAAAAAAACGACAGAAGGAACGGCCAATTTATAGAATGACTGCACATCCAATAAATAAAACAATTTAATGACCAATAGATAAACAACTGACAAAATAATAGATGGATGGTAGACATGGAGAACAACAGAATGTAAGAAAAACAAAAATGATAAAGGATAAGTAAACAATAAACATTGTCTATATACTATTTATTTATATTATATAAAATCTTGCAATACAACAAAATACATTTTTCGTCGGCCAGAAGAAACTAATTCCTTATTGCCGAACTGAAATAGAGACACTATCCTCACTTGTGAGTTACTCACAAGTTTGAGTGGGTGGGATTTATTTGCACTATGGGATTCAATTTGAGAGAAGATGGATGGGATTGCCTGATTGTGAGCTAGTGTGTATGTGCGCGCAGGGGCAGAAAGAAGACCTTGCTCCATCCTCTCTAGCTGTTTAGTCAGAGAGGTTTAAAGCCCCTCAGTAAAGCATGGCCAGTTATTCACGGAGCCCCACGCACTCTCAGAAAGAGGCTTTTACAGATGCTGGGTGGCATGACAGCTCAGTGAAAATGAGCCCTGAATGTTCTAGAATGCAAAGCAAGTCTGGCCAATCACCATGCTGCTAAGCCCTGCCTGATTTGAGAATTATTTTTAAATGACCTTTTAATACATTCCTGAAAAGGTTGGTGACTGAACTTCTTATGATGTTTATAAAGACAAATTATGATGCAAATCAACGGAATTGCTATTTTATGACACATGTAAGGTTGCTATTATTGTAGCATGAAGAACATGGTTGAAGAACATGTAAGCTTGGGCTAGATTATTTGAAGGTGATTTTTGAAAGTGTATTTTGTCAGTAAAGGCAGTTTTAGCTCCAATCCCAATTCTATCTTTTTACCCTTACCACTTCAAAATGTACCCATAACAATGCATTTACAATGTGGCCATATTTATCTAAACACACAAAAACAACATTAACATTATACCAGACACTGTAAAAAAATGCTCATTCTATGTGCAGTCATACTGCCATTGTAGATGGTGTATTCTGGGAAATTTTTGTACCCCTTGGTTAAGGGTGGTCCTGAAAAATCTCAGTTTCAAGGGCTGTCTAGTCCTTCCCCTTCGCTCTACACTTTTAATTTAAAGACAACTGCGACATCCCTAAACCTTCATGTAAACGTGCAAAATGAGGTGTAGGGGTAAGTGGAAGGACTAAGAAGTAGAATTGGGCCTTAGTGTAACTCCAGCATGAGATTCAGATGAAGGTGCATTTACGTCACCGAATAGTCAAATCGAAGTCATTTGTCATGTCTCAGTATTACGACTGTATGTTTTAAATGTTGCATATGAAAATACCACATTTGAAAAGTTATTTTTTTTCTACAACAATTACTTTATTCGTGTCTTTGAAATAAATCTTGCTCTGAAATAATTCAGCATTCATGTGATTGTTACCCTGAACAGAATGAAATCAAATTATAAATCTTCTGTTTATAATGCATCCCTATAGTAATTTTCTGGGCTAATTCATATTTGGAGTTTACACACAAGAAAACACCCTTGCTTCCTACTGAACACACAACCGTGCTTCCCATACAAAATGTGCATGACAGTTGCAGGTATGATCATGTTAACAAATTCATTTCGATTACTCCCGCAGCACTTAGCCTGCCAGACTTGGTTATGCTACAGAAAACCTACTGATCTTAAAGGTAATGTGATGTTTAAGCGAAGGTCATTCTCTATCATCCAACAAACAATTCACTAACACTGCAGTTTGGCACTCACTATGTGATGACATAGTTTTACCCTCAATTTCAGTGTGTATGTTAATGGAAAAAAAGGAGTCCATTTAACATGCAGTTAAATGAGGACTCTCCTTTGCTAATGAATACACTATATCAGGCCTCAAGAACCACCAGAGAACTCAAAATTTAACTCTGTGCTGTATATCTCATTAAAAAGTGAGTCAGTCAATTTGACGTGAGAAACCTTCAACATATCCACAGAGGTGCGTCAGCTGTCAGTTAAGATAAGTTTGGAGCAAAACAACACGCTATTCTGAAACAAGAAATGTGATCACTCATGATGATTGCTGGAAAAGCAAGTTTATAACTGACAGATGAAATCTGTAGGAATGTGCATTTATAAGAGGGCGTCAGGTCAGTGCCTTCTGCTTTTAAAACTGCAATCCAGATTAGATTAGAGAGTTCAACTCGAACTAGATTCATGAACAAATTTTTTCATATATAGTCTCAATAAATTGGACTCATTGCAATGGTTAACAAATCAAACATTTCTATGTCACTCATAAATGTGCAGAATAGTGTTTTTTTTTAACAATTGACAGTAAGTAATGTGTATGGCGCATTTATTGTGTATGGCTATACACCCAAAGCGCTTCACAATTATGAGGGGGGTCTCTCCACACCACCACATCTGTGCAGCATCCACTCGGATAATCCGACAGCAGCCACAGGACAATGGCGTAAGTGCACTTATCACACACCAGCTATAGATAGAGTGGAGAGACAGTTGTGGAGTCAATTCGGTGGATGAATGGGAGGCCATGATGGGTAAGGGCCGATGAAAGAAATTTGGCCAGGACACCGGAGTTACACCCCGACTCTTTACGAGAAATGCCATAGGATTTTTACCACAGAGAGTCAGGACCTCAGATTAACGTCTTATCCGAAAGATGGTGCTCACTGACAGCTTTAGTCTACCATGTATTTTAAATCAGCAACGTCTTTATTATTGTCTTTCGACTCTTTAGAACAGTCACACAAGTTGAGAAAACAACAGAGCAAATAAATAAGTGGAATTTTAATTTGAGTGAACCGTCTCTTTATTTTAACTGCATAAGCTTTTAATCCGGGCTGGAACATTCTAACACACATAGAGAGGTTTAATGAAGGTCATTAGTTTGCAAACAATAGCCATTACAAGAGTGCTGGAGCAGGAGGCAGGAGGGATGACATTTTCTCCATCTCTTCGGAGTGGATTGTCTCGAGCTCAGCCAATCCATCACAGGAAAAAAAAAACAACTAAGACAAATATCATTAACCATCCACTGGCCCTCAAATATTACATTACAGACAGTTAAAATAAAGTGGGGAGGATTGTGAGAAGACGACAAAGACCACTGAGAACAAAACCAAAAAACCGGAACAGAATAGAGAGAATGAAACAAGCAAAGACAGGAGATAGTAAAATTATACATAAACATCTAAATTGTTGAACGTGTTTTCCAACAGCTGTTCAGAGTTTGACTATCACGTGAATGATAGTGGATAGAGAGCCCAGGTTAGTGTAACAACTAATCTCCTCTAGAATAAATTCCTGGAAATTGAAATGGAATTGAAAGCAAGCATCTGTTCATCCCACCTCAAGGTCATCAAGGTCACTGGTAATTTCACCTGGCCTAAGCAGATTGATTCAGAGTCATGAAGGAAAATAATAACAGTAAATTATTAAAATATAATGCAGTGGAGAAGTAGGTGGAGAAATTAAAAAGAGAAATGGTATAATCTTAAAAATCTGCATTAAAAAGACTCATGCAAGCCTAAATACTTGCAAAGCAGGACAACTGTAAACATAGGGTATTTTTTTGCAATTGATTGGACACTGAAAATCCCAAAGTCTGTCTGATTTACCCAATAATG
This sequence comes from Danio rerio, assembly GCF_052040795.2. Lineage (NCBI taxonomy): Eukaryota > Metazoa > Chordata > Actinopteri > Cypriniformes > Danionidae > Danio > Danio rerio. The sequence continues at coordinate 20,090,514 of NC_141024.2, forward strand.
CATTTCCAGAAATGTACAACAACTTTCATATTTATGTTAAATGTGAAAGCGTCTCCAGGGCACAGCTAGATTTATGGAAATGAATCAATGAAATCAGGTCATGCATTCCGTGCTGCTTCACGTATTTATTTTTAAAGTGGGTTAAATGTAGCTGAATGCCACATTTCCTATGCGAAGGTTTCCCACCTTTTTCCAACATTTGCTGTGAAGGATTTTAGATACTGATTTTACAGTACAATACATCAGTAGGGTAGTATTGGTCCTCTCTAGCGAATTGGACAAGGGAAGCAGGCTGACCTACATGCAGCAGACCCTATATCCCAGATAGACTGGCAAACCCTGAGGCTACCATCCTGCCCTCACTCGCCCACTTACTGACAAGACCCAACCCGCCAAAGTGGGTCGCTGGTGCCGATACATAGCAGACCTCTCCCTGCGTCCCTCAGCCCGGGGCGAGTATAGCTGGCAAGCTTTGCCCTCTCCGCCTGCATAAAATCATTCCAAAAGGCCCGAAGTTTAGAAGGAGGGGGAGTCATCGTCCCCACTATATGCATGGTGTTCTGGGTCAACGTCACAGCGAAAGAGTGGAATGGCCCAAATGATGGTGGAGGCCTGCCAATGGCCACCCACAATCTCACACTAAGAGGTGTAGTCCACAGACACAAACAAATATACATTACACATTCTAGCACGCATAGGTCATAATTCACAAGAGGGTTAGCCCGTGGGTCACATGTGTGGATGGATTTGAATAATGTCCCCAGACACTTGTCGCTTTACGCAACGGGGTCACAAATCCCTCAAAGTGCCCTACTTAGTTTCAAGGCGTCACCACAAGCTATGGGTGTCATTCACAAAGACATTCACAATCACACTCTCGCTGTCACACATACACAGTGGCGTGTCAAAATGCCAGCCATCGGTTGCCTGGGGTGCCGTGCTGTTTAGCACTGCTGTTCAATTCTATGACATCTGCTGTTACAAGCGTGAGATGCAACCTTTCTGCAAGCACCTCTTTAAAGTACCTTTCACCTGCTGGCTAACATTGGGTGAAAGCCAACATGCCCAAGGTTTGAGAGAGTGATTACAAGGCAAAGCTTTAAAAGAGCAGTGCTTAGCAGCTCTCTCTGTAGAGGAAATGCTTTAAAATGGTGAGCCCTATTCTCTTAGAGGGAGGACCATCTTAGCTTCCTATGCATGACAGGGGAGATATTTTAATCTTGGAAGGGAGGATAAAAGAGAGGGAGAAAGTGAGAGTGTCACACCATTGGCCCAGCTTTGCACAGTACAGAGACTCCCTCTGCTGCATCCAGAGGAAGCTTAATCCATCTGAAGAGAGCAATAGCCTTTGGCAGCACACATGCTGAGCTGTCCAGCACCCCTCCCATAACTCCCTGTGGGCTAAAAGCACCAGCCGTCCAGTAGGAGCACTCGTTTACACCAGGTACAGTCAACAAAGTAGTCTCGGTGACCAAACGTATGATCAGACAATGCAAATCACACTACCACACCACATCAACTTGAGAGAAGGCAGACTGTGTATGGGGGAAGTGAGGGTTGAAAGGTATTAAGAGAGTCCCAGGGGGGAGTGTGGAGGACAAAGTAGAATCATTCATCAATTGGACCGTGCTTATCTGAGAAACAGAAACAATCGGCTCCAACAACCATAAACAGATCTACAAAATACAAGAATCTTGAAGAGAGAATGGGAAAAAAGATGGGAAAGGGAGGGGGGGTGTGAAAGAAAGAGAGAGAGGGGGGGGGTCGAGAAGAAAATAGTGGGAGCAGGGAGAGAGAGAAGTAGAGAGCACACAAGAGAAAGAGAGAGAGAGAGGAGGGGGCGGACACAGATGAGCTAACGTACTAAAACCAATGCATCAAACCAATGCACTGCTTGGAGTGTGATGCGTCAGCATACATTCACGTTTTCATTAAAGGACGAAAAGAAGAGCAGGCATGCAAGTCTGCGTCCCGGGTGCCTGCTACTGCACCACAAAACGCAACGAAAACACCGGTGCATAGCGGTAGGAAGAAGGACTAACCCGGGGCAAAAAAGGTTAAAAATAAAAAGCATAGAAAGGAGGGCACAAGAAAAGATGTTGCCATGGGGAGCCACTTTTCCCTTGCCTCAGCGCTCGTCCACCAGCTTGAGCCGGACAGCTGTGCCGCTGACAAAGCTGAGAGCTCCTACTTTGCACTGAGCTCAGGGCACTGCAGCGCTATACGGATACTTCTCTGATCGACACAACGTCACACGGAGGGGGGCGGGGGGAGAAACGCTCTCCCTTCTCTTTTTTCTCTCATTCTAGGGAGTGAGAGAGCGCTCGAAAGCAAGAGAGAGCGAAGGAGAACGAGGCAGATAGAGAGCGATCTCTCTCCAGTGAATGAGCCTTCCTATGGAGCTGTCTCTGCGCTGGTACACCTTCACTGGCTCTTACGATCAACTTCTTACAGAAAAAAAATTAAGGATTACTGGGAAGCGTATATAAAGAACCCTACAGCCTTCTCTGCATGCGAGCGTGCGGGTACAGAGATGGAAAGCGGAGCTACTTAAGGAAAGAAATGCGCTAATGACCGCAGTGTCAGTCTTTTCAGCTGGACAAGGTGCTGACAAATCGAGCGGACAAAATGTACTGAGAGGGGGACGGACAAAGTAAAGTGAGTGGAAAGATTGAAGACGCACTTTTATTATTCTTAAAACAAAAGCATAGAACATTTGAAAAGACTGGATTTTTCATTCTTATTCCTCTCTTTCCCCCCCTCTAACTACCCCTCCCTTTTTCCTCCCCCTACTCTGGTTTAGCATGTGTGAGCGGTCCTCTATGGAGACATGGGCATTTAGTAGCAACGTCAAGCGGAGGTATCCAAGGACAAGCATCTGTGGATAGTGCGAGCGCGAGCACTTTTATAGGAGCCAAACTGGATTGGTACTGTAGCCTAAAGCTCTGAGGCCCTGCAGAGCCACTACACATCTCCTCGGATGCTCCTTTGTGGATTTATTAGGGGCCATTTTGGCATTCATCTCTTGTTTTCTGACAAATGAAAGAGACGGCTTTGCTAATCATGGGAATATAGGAATTTGAGGGAAAAAATCTGTTTTGTGATTGCAAAAATTGGACGTGTAAAACCTTTGAGGTAGGTGTTGAGCCTTTCCAAACATTTTTATCCATAAAATATATCCCCCCTTTTACTTTATTCATTATTCCTTGGCCTTTCACTTCTCCTTCGTTACTCAAATACTTGTGACACAACGTTTAGTCTCCAGTTCAGTAAATGGAAAAACAATCTAGAGTGTTGTTTAACCCAGGGTAGGGCTTCATTAGTCAGAGGTGAACCCCTCCCCTTCCCCCGCTTACTACCCCCCACCCCAACCACCATCATCACCCCACGCCCCCCCAGACGATGCTGAATTATGAATGTGCCACATCATGAGTCTCCTGGGGCGGGTAGCTGTGCGTCGAGCCAGGAAAGCCGCCCTGCTCTGTGTCCTGTTCCTCATGGTTCAAGCGTGCGTGGAGGTGGTGGCCGCGGCCGGGCCCCAGGGTTGCCCGACTGATTGCTCCTGCAACAACCAGCTCAGCAAGGTGGTGTGCACCAGACGTGGGCTCACTCGTGTGCCCCCAGGCATACCCAGCACCACCCGGCACCTAAACCTGATGGAAAACGCCATCGAGTCTGTGCAGGTCGACTCATTCCGCAACCTCCATCACCTAGAAGTGTTACAGCTGGGCCGCAATGCTATCAGACAGATTGAAGTAGGTGCCTTCAGTGGGTTAACCAATCTCAATACTCTGGAACTATTTGATAACAGATTGACTGTGGTGCCAAGTGGGGCGTTTGAGTATCTGTCCAAGCTGAGAGAGCTGTGGCTGAGAAATAACCCCATTGAAAGCATCCCATCGTATGCATTTAACAGAGTGCCATCGCTGATGAGACTGGATCTGGGTGAACTGAGAAAACTGGAATACATCTCTGATGGGGCCTTTGAAGGTCTAGTTAACCTCAAGTATCTCAACCTGGGGATGTGCAACATTCGAGGGGAGATGCCCAACTTCACACCTCTCGTTGGGCTGGAGGAGCTGGAAATCTCTGAGAACCTCTTTCCCGAAATCAAACCAGGTTCATTCAGAGGACTGTCTTCACTCAAAAAGTTATGGATCATGAACTCTCAAATAGGGCTAATTGAGCGAAATGCCTTTGATGACCTGGCCTCTTTGGTGGAGCTGAATTTGGCCCACAACAATTTAAGCTCACTGCCCCATGACCTCTATACACCACTGAAATACCTGGTGGAACTTCACCTCCACCACAACCCCTGGAACTGTGGCTGTGATTCACTTTGGTTAGCACGTTGGCTGCGAGAGTACATACCCACCAACTCAACATGCTGTGGGCGTTGCCATTCCCCTGCACACATGAGAGGCCGCCAGTTGGTCGAGCTGGATCGGGGTGACACCGGTGCAATGCAGTGCTCCGCCCCCTTCATCGCAGATGCCCCAAGAGACCTGAATATTTCAGCTGAACGTGTGGCAGAACTGAAGTGTCGAACAGCCGCCATGTCTGCTGTACGATGGCTCCTACCAAACGGGACAATTCTAACTCATGCATCAAGTCACCCACGGTTAACAGTGCTAAATGATGGGACTTTGAATTTTTCAAATGTACTTGCAGGTGACACAGGCATGTACACCTGCATGGTGTCCAATGCGGCTGGGAATTCCAATGCTTCAGCCTATCTAAATGTAAGTGCGGCTGAGCTTAACACGTCAAACCTCAGTTACTTCACCACAGTCACAGTGGAGGTGCTGAGCCCCACATCTGAAATGCCCAAGCCCAAAACCACCACAACCACAGCAGGTGCCAGCACCACCACCACAGCATCGCCTTCAGTCTTTCAGCCAGTTTTTATCTCAACCCCAACAGTCCTGCTTCAGAGCACAGACACTCCACCAAGTCGTCCATCTGTTATACCTGGCTCGAAAGTAACAACAGGAAAGCCGCCCAATCCAGCCAGTACCAGTCTGGATGAGGTGATGAAGACAACAAAGATCATTATCGGTTGTTTTGTGGCAGTAACCTTGCTAGCAGCAATCATGCTAATTGTATTTTATAAACTACGAAAGAGGCATCAACAGAGGAGCACAGTTGCTTCAGCCAGAACTGTGGAGATTATTCCGGTAGATGAAGAACTGCCCCCATCGGCTTCTGCTGCCAATATTGCAGATGAGGGGCAACTTTCTCTACCAGAAATAAGGAATCATAACAGTATTTACAAAGCGGACTACACCCACAAGTTTGACTACGGCTACAAACCAAAACTAGAATACAGTACCCATAAGCCCAAGCAAGATTTCAGCATCCATCAACCCAAATCGGACTACAATACTTACAAACCTAAAGCAGACTATATGTACCAACCAACTCTGGAATACAGCTCTCAGAAACTCACGGATTATTCACACAAGTCCTTGCCGGATTACCACGTACACAAAAAACCGGAACAAAGCCCATACAAACATGGATATGGCACCCACAAACCGGACTACAAATCTCATACGCCTAAACCAGACTTCAGTCCGTTCAAAACAGAGTACGGTGTTCCGAAATCAAAAACTGACTACAGTATGCCCAAGCCCAAACCTGATTACAGCCCCTTCAAGACAGACAGCTTTTTCAAACCTGACTACATTGCTTTCAAGGCAGAGTACAGCCCTCTCAAAGCGGAATATGTCAGTCGTGACTTCAGCCCTCACAAGTATAAAAAGGATTACAGTCCTCATAATGTGGACTACAGCCCACATAAGATGGACTACAGCACTATGAAGCCCAAATATAACACCTACAAGCCACCAGGCCACAGTGCCAAATGGACAGAAAGCAACAGCATTGGAAATTCTCTGCCTCGAACCATGCCCAGCGCTATCACAGCTTCTCCTGAAGCCCTTGTTATAAAAACTCACACCAAGGAGAAAGTACAAGAGACTCAGATATAGCCTGGTCCTCAACAAATCAGAACCTCAGTGAAAATGACCCTCTCGCCCCCCTTATAAGCCCACCATCACCCCAGCATAAAAACATGCAATAGAATGCACAAGAGAAAAAAAAGACAGGAGCTACTTTTTTTTGTACAGAGTGCAATTCCTAAAGACTGATTCTTGTTGTACATGCTTATAAATAAATATATATGGAAAAACAAACTACCATGGGCTGGTAATAGAGAAGCAGATTATATAAAAAAATAAATTGAAACTATTTTCTAACTTATAACTCCTATTTAAAAGATGAGTTGTTTTAAGATGCTGTGCTGGATTTAAGAAACGAGGATAGTCTTGTTTAAAAAGGGCATTCTGTGTGATTTCTAAACAACGCTACAGAGAATGCAGTGAAAATTTCAACAGCAACAACAGAAAAAACAACATTTATACTGAAAAGTCTTTCTTTTAAAACATAAAAGATAAAGGTCAATGTTGATCTTTGCAGGTTTATCTTGTAAAAGCACCATGAATTTGTACTGTGCCAAATGTTACAAATGCAATAAAAGGATTTTTGGAAGAAAAGAAAAAAAAAAAGGACCACCGTTTAGCTTTTTTTTCCCCCCCGTCTCTTGATGTACTGTTGCGATCAGCCAAATGCTTTAGACACTGCAGTAGGACTCACTGCAGTTCTGCTTTAACCCTCAGAGTGCTGGGTGCCGCTCAAGTCTAAAAGGCTGGGCAGGGGCTGCTTTTCTCGCTTTTCGTTATTCTTTTGTATGCTTTCCAGCGCTGCAGTGGATTAACTGAGCTTATATAATTTATTTGTGAACTGATTTTCCATCACAAGAGACGGTTGGTTAAAAAAAATAAATAAATACATTTTAAAAAAGACATTCCACTATCTTATTTCCCAAATTCTGCTGTTACTGTGAGGTACAAATGACTGGGAGGTTGTAGAACAATTTTGTATGGCTGTTTAAGCAATTTCTGCCTGCAAATGGCTTCAAAAGACACTGAAAAAGACAGGGGTCTAAACAAAAAAGCTGGTCTGCCTTTGCTTTTAGCACATTCGAGCAGTTTGTTCAAAGCTTAAGCAATTTGAGTAAGGCATCCACTTCTTTTTAACCCCATGTATTTCTACTAGAGCTGAAATAATTGTTAATAAACCATGACATTTTGATATTCTCTAAACCGACATTTAGATTTTCTTTTATTAAATCACTGTGTGTTTCCAACACGCATTTATGAGCCAATGCATGAGACTCTGACAGGCGGTGAGCCATCAAAAACCAAGCGTCTTCTGTATGCTCAGAAGAGGTGCGTCATGACATATTGCACAGACTTGTAAGCTTTGACTGCGACATGTACATTATTGCATTCCTCTCATCCGTTCAGAGAGGCTTGTTTGACTGTCAGCAAGTGTTTTCTACCTTGAATAATTGAATTGCGCGAATAAGAAATAACGGGTGATAGAAAAGAATTAGGCCGCAAATTGATGGCGTATTAAAGGATGATAAACAATAATGCATGTTTGCATTGCTGAGCATATTGACTTGAGTGCATACAGGCTGCCTGGGAGATTAGAGCTGATTACATGATAATTGATCCAGCTCGCACAGACACACACCCTTCACAAAGTTGGGACATCTGGACACAGCGAGACAACTGTATGCCTAGCACGCACTGTACTAGCAAGCACACACACCAAACAAAAATGATTGTGGCTGTAGGCTGTGCAGCGCCCCAGTTAAGACCAGTCCCGTACTGTTTGTGTCTGTGCTTTTTTTTTTAATAAGTCAATAGTATTTTTCGTATACAGGTCTTTGTTAGTGATTCTGGCTCTCTTTCTTAAAAAAACGTCTTGGAAAAAAACTGTAAATCACTTCAAACTACATATGACAATCATTTAACTGATGCAACAGATAAAAGCAATACCTAAAAAAGTTTTAAATCATGAAATTCCATCATCACTGGGGGAAATACATTTTAGTCTCTAAAAGATCTACCAAAATCTACCAAAACTTAAATTCACAGCATTGGTTAAGCATCAGATCATTCAAACTTTACTCTGTGCAATTGTCATGGATATGAAAAGCACCCTCTTATCACAACACGCTTCACAACTTATAACCCTTGTTCCAGTGTCTTCACAAACAACGTCGGTGTTGCTGCAATAACTTTAAAAACTGCAATTACAGCCAGTGATCGGCGCGTTTATGCAGCCGAACGTCACAACTATAATTGCCAGTCTGGGTTTTAATGGAGCATTGTATAGGGCTGAAGTGGATCCTTGAGCAAGCAGCATGTAAGAGCAGGGAAAAAAAAGAGAATAAAAGGGATGATGGCACATTCTGCCACAGGGTTTGAGGACCCTTCATGCTCTTCAGCCCACCGGCGAGAGAAAGCGACCCCTATTCATGGAACTAGGATGCAGTGTGGCTCATGATGCGGACATTTACAAAAGATTATCTGGCCAAATAACAGGAAACGATAAAGAGGATGCTGTTAAGAAATGACACAGAAGAGTGGTGGAGGGTTTAGGTTGCACACGAGTGCTTTCAACATATGATTGTATAAAAATATACATCAAATACAAATCCGACTGCAAAGGACTAGGAGGAGCAAATGTGCAGCCGTATGATGGAGAGGGGTTTTAGAGTGAAAGCATGAGACAAGACTGCCAGCTAGAGCTTGAAGAGAGGAAGGTTACGGCTCTGATGATTGGGTTGCACTGGAGAAGGTGTATGAAGTGGGAATGGGTGTTGATAAACTAAACTAAATATGGGATGTAGGTAGTGGGGTCAATGATAGACATCCCTGAAATGAAGGAAGAGGGGGATGAGAAACCTGGCCTATACCTCGAAGGGAGGGTATGACATCATTGCGTGCTTCTATTATGCTGGAATGTTTTGCTGTATGGGTTCATTACAAGTGCTTTAAAGGGTCATTAACAGTTTATTTCTGTCACCCCACACATAAACGATGCATTTTATTTATTAGGGCTATTAAAGGTGATAGACTGCGATATCTCCAAGACAGATAAACAGCTGAAATATAGCCTTTTTTAGCAGTTACCAAGATCCACTTGATATAATTTAAATTGCACTTCCAGTTCTATAAATTATTCCTAATTCCTAAAACAAAAACTTTAAGAAATAGTTTACCCAAAACTGAAAATAATTTACTCACCCTTCATTTGTCAAAAACCACTTTTTGTTTCTCTTGGAATGTTGGAAACCAGCACCACTTCTATGGTATTTGCTTTACTTATTGAAGTCAATAGTAGCAGGTTTCAAACACTTTTCTAAATGTTTTCTGTGCTCAACAGATAAAAAAGAAACTCAAAGGCATGGAACCACTAGAGCAAGGGTACCCAAACTTCGTATGAAGGGCCAAAATCTAAATATCATAGAGGGCAGTGGGCCGAAAATGAATATACTAAACTATATTACATCAAAGTTGCCATGGGTAATTTTCTAGTTAATTTCATAACATTTATAAATAAATAGAAAACTTTACTTTCAATCATCTTAACTAATGCAGTACAACTTTAATTACAATGTATTGCAATAAGAACAGGTTAACAGTTTAGTTTAGTGCTGTATACACTAGTCAAGCAGAATCTGCCTTGCCTTGATTCACTCAAAGTCTCTGCATTGTCTTCTATTTGTCAGTTGGCAGTATGTACATTTAAATTGAAACATGTAATTTCAATTAGCTTTATTGTAGCTTAAACAATAAAACAAACCAATAAAAAGTTACATAAAATGTGAATACAACCATCCAACACCATTCGCATCATTCCCCCTCTCTTCTCAGATGGGATGGTGGGCAAAATCAAAGGTTACCATGTGCCAACTTTGGCCTGCAGGCCCTAGTTTGGGCATCTCTGCACTAGAGGATGAGTAGATGGTCAACTTTGATTTTTGGGAGAACTATCCCTTAAAATAGGGCTGCACGATATTGGAAAAGGCTGATTTTGCGATATTTTATTTTTCTGCAATAAATATTTTGATATGAATACAATTTCACAAGATGGTTTAAATAGCTCTATTTAACGGTTTTCTGTGGAGTCTAAAAGTATTCGGGTACAAGAGTAATCACATATATATAATATATATATTTTTTTTTTACTCCAAATATCCAAACATTTCTTAAACTAAGTAATAATATTGTTTAGATTTACCCATCAGAAGAAATAAGTGAAGAGTTTTTTTTTTTTTTAGCTTGTTTTATGAAAATTATCTGCCAGTGGGTTGTGTGAAATAATCTTGTTTTCGCTTTGAAATGTAGATATTTGGGCTAAGAAAGATGCAAGTAGGTTTTATTTATTTATTTATTTATTTTTAGCATAAATCATAACATGCCCATATAAACACAGTGATTATACACAATTCTGTAGCTCCGGGTCAACTATAAATTAGACTGGATATTGCCTATCTTTGCGAAATGACTACTGTAGATGCGCACATTGCGCTATTGATGCTGAAACTTTATATATATTGTGCAGAACGTATTATAAAGTAACTTCGAAATATCTCAAATTTTAAATAAAACATTTTAACTGTAGTACAATTTTTTTTAAAGTCATTTCATTACATTTAAATGTACTCTTGCCTTTTTAATAAGGAGGCAAATGGAAATCATTGCCATTATTGGATAAAGTTTTATAACAAAAACAAAAACTTCTTTGCAAAGTGACTTTTGCATATGCGCACATTGCGATTTCGATGCTGGAACAATATATTGTACAGCCCTACCTTAAATACATTAAATGTTTGCTAAAAGAAAAGCATTTAAAACTTCAGTCCAAGTCCAATAAGTAACACAGAGGCTAATAAACCATCCAATGTAAATTAAATACAAAAGCAAAACAAAATAGAGCCAGCATTTCATTAACCCTGCAAGCCTCGAGTTCAACGTAACACCAAATTGTAAACTAAAAGTGTTAGATTGACTAACAGAAGCAACATAATAGTTAAACATTTTGTTGGACTGCTGAGACTGTGCTAAAAAGTTAAGAATAAATTTAAATTAAAATATGTAAAACGTCTATGCATTTGATCAGCCCATGCATTTACTAGGAATCAAACTCATGACCTTGGTTGGCATTGCTAACATTCCCCTAGTAACAGGAACATAACTGCTACTTACTGCTAACTTCTAACAGATAGTTAGCATATATAATCCACCTTGTGCATTCGTCTGCTGTGGTTTAAATGGTAATGTTTGTACCTTCTTACTTTTTTTTTGCAAAACAGCCCTTTTACAAAAAGCTAACAGAGCGTTTGTCATTGTCTGACCTTCTCGTTGGCATTCCCACGAGAGCTTCTGAACAGATGTTAACTGGCTGCACTTCTGTCTGAGCCTCGGTTCTGGTCGGAAATAAAAGAAGTGGCTTTATGACGGCCACAGAGGCCTCCGAAATGAAAGACAGCGCCGTTAATCACCGTTTTGTTAGGTTTTGTTCTATCCGTACCCTTGCCCATAAACGCTGAGAAGAGGGTGCAATTACCCATGAAGTAAACACAGGAAAGAGCAGTGCTGGGGTACCAAGTCACCCGTCATTAATTCAGATGCCACCGTCTACGGTTAATGGCCGGTGCACAGATTCCCTCTCACCATTTGTTAACCTCAGAGCTGGCATACTGAAAGTGCCCGAGCACTTAAAAAGAGTAAACACAAAGGCGCAGCTACTCAGTTTCTTCACAGAGTTGCAAATCAAGGAACTCTCTGCACAAATAATACTCACTTCACATAAAGATCGCTATAAAATCATTATTTACGCCTGAAGACTAAAAAAAAAAAAACACAAAGCTAGGATTCTCAATAGACAATGCAAGTAGTAAAACTGTCAGCGTGCACACACCAGCACAGCCCTTAGTGAGTGTTTAAAGTAGAATTCTATCTGAGGTTTATAGGCCCCTCTCCATAACACATTTGCATATCTCGTCGGTGCCATTTCACATGCCTCTGGTGTCGTATGAGTTTCTTGGGGGGGTAGCTGGTGCCAGCCTGTTCCATTTTAACGTCATGCAAATGGAAGCAGTGCAAGGAAGAATTGTGCCCTTTTCGTCCTCTACATGTTTAAAACACGACCCAGAGGGCATGTGCTTCAGATGCAGGATGCTGGGTTGAGCGCAAACACTGCAGCAAAACGACTCCATTTGGTGCACTTTGCATTTTCTTCATGATGCCTGACAAACATGTGACTTCAATAGGGGGAAATAAACAATGTAGCTGTGCAAGACGGTAGTTCTCAAACCGCCTCTGATTTGCTATGGCAAAGAGGCACATGGCTTCCAGGAAAAAAAAGGAAGGAGATAGGGAGGGGGGGAATGTGGGCCATTTGGATTGCTGTTTGTAGTGTTTACATATTACTTTAATGATCTTACATTGCTGCAAAAGGTCCGTCTTTAAATACAGATTAAGCAGCTAGACTACCATGACAATCTTTGTCATTCTTCTACCCGCACGCTGTGCTTGAAAATATATTGTTTTAAAGATCAATGATTGAGTATGCATTAAATGGTGGGGTATTAACAAGGGTGGTGCATTGTGGGATTTGTAGGTCATTAAAAGCTACTTTTTCCTATTATTTATAGTCACCATTTAGAAAGCCATTGAACGGTGTATAATTGCTTAAATGTAAACGCAGTATTCAAGGTGATGGATTCAAATCCAATATATTAAGATACAGTGAGAGCAGTTATGCAATTCTAAGACGGTTTTATGAGCAGGCAGGCAGTCCCTGGGTTTTAATAGACCAACATAAACACTTTTGAAAAATAGAGCGAGAGAAAAATGAAAATGCGCACTCTAAATGAGATTGTTTAAGAAACACAAAGAAGTATTCGCATATCTTTATGAAGTCTTAACAATGAGGCTCCATTAAAATGCAGTCTCTGATGGAGGGGACGGCGAAACCACAAAACAATTCAGAATGTAACCAACAAAAAGTGTTTATATGGCCGATATGCTGAGCGCAGCAAAACTCATTTTATGCTGCTGTCATTCAAAACTCAATCTTTTATAAACAGACAATCCAGAACCATATTCAATCAACATAAATGGACCAAGAGTTGAGACAATAGCTGCATTCTAAATGTTCGACTGCAATATACTGCACTTGCTTACAAACAGGCTGTTATTAAAGTGTGTGCTACGAGTTTGAAAGCCTTTGGTTCAGTATGCAAATCAGTTTTAACATCTGTCATATTGGCACCATCACATGACCTCACACATATTTAGAAATATAAATATACATATTCAAAATTTGTACTTTTAGAGATTTGTACCTTGTCACTGAAGTTCCCTAAAGGCTTATTGCATTGACACATTTGGTGTGAAAGATCACTAAATTACTAATCCGAATTTCTCAAACATTACATGACCACACCAATCGAACATGACTCATTGTCAAAAAAACAAGTGTCGACCAATGATAACAGATGTTAAAAAGACGTACACTACTTCCGATCCTTCAAATTCCAACAAATGAATGCTGCCATTGGGTGGCGTCTGCCAGCTTAACATTGTACCTTATCTACCCCAAAGAGATGCACAACAATAGCTTTGGGTTACATTACGTACCCTTGAGGTACTACAAACGGTTTAGGAGATTTTGGTCTTTCCTCACTCAAGCAGATAGCAATTGTGCTGTATTCCTATTGACCAAAAACCCCTTGGGTGTTGCAAATATGAGTGTGAAGTAAACCAATGTTGCTTCTGGTGATCGACAGACACTGTAACGTCTGTTCAAGATGTTTGAGTTCATCTCTTTGCCCATAGCACTAAGAATGGGCTTCCTCCAGCAACCCTGCAGGGAAAACAGGAAACATAGTTGGTGCATTGCATCAGTATTACCAGGAAATAAAAGTTCAGAGATGATGCTCAGAGTACCTCTAAATAAAAAAAAAAGTCACAAAAAAACAAATACCTAGTGTTTTCAAAAAAGGAACTACATTTTTTAAAACTACCAACAGGGGGCGCCTCTTTGGGATGCAGATCAGCACTAGCTTGTTTACATTCACCTGCGACATGCTAATTAAAGGAAAGTGCAGCAAAGTAGTAGGTATGCTGACATGAGGCACGTCTCTGAAACAGGTCGTATTTCAGAACGCTCTGAAAGGCACACGCTCTAATCAGCGAGCATTGCCCTTAAGGATGCGGCACACAAACGCAGCCCAAGGCAGACTGACATTTCCTGGCTGATAGAGGTTAGCACCTGCTAAATCAGCTCAGGTGACAGCATGCCGAGCGGCGGCGGCTTCGTTTCTAGATGCGAGCACTGATGCCAAGACCGCTGGATACATAGAGTAGATTAATACAGCTGTAAATCTAAGTCAGCATCCCAGAGGCTTCTGGGAAATGGAAAAGATGCACTTGATGCATAGGCTATGCCAGAAAGGGGTCATGCTAAAGCTATTTTCCATTTCATAAAGAGGCTAGGATGCTAAAACTCTGAACACAAACTTGGCTTGCCGTGCACCTGTGCTAGCTCAAATCCCACGGTGCTCCTGCCGAACATAAACATCAAGAGCTTAGCCCCCAGGCCCGTGGCGCAAGACGTGCCCGGTGCCAGATTTTGCGTGCAGCGCTGGCAGACGGCGCAAGTTTTTTTTGTGCGCAAGACGCTCGGATAATGTCGAGACTCTTGCTGGCATGCAGCAGGGGTGAATAGAGCAGCCCCGGCACATGGCTCACCTCCCAATTCCACTGGCATGAGCCACGTTACTGTGTCTAGATCATGACAAACACAGCCATTAGCAGGCCATTGGAAGTGAAGGAAAGATAAAGCCACAGAGGCAAATGTACCTGTGGGGACAAACACAAAGCACAGGAAGCTTACTGCATCACTTTAAAGAGGTGGGCAAGACGACGACGGCCAACTTCCAGCCGCTTCCTGGCACAAGAATGTGCTCAAGAAAAGCAATAAAGAGAAAGAACAGTGATGGTGTTCCTCTGGCCAAACGTTATACCTAGCGAGCAACCTGCTGTCAGCGTGCACTCTGCAGTTAAGACGGCTTTCTCTGAACCTCCCTGCTCAGGCGTGAAAAAGCTCCATTTCAGAGTTCTGGCTGGCGGAGCCACAAATGCACACGCTCCTAATGCTCTCATTAGTGTAATTGAGCAAAAATGTCAGCATAGCTGCAGCTATTTCCATTTTCTTTTTTAAGTTGTGCAGAACTCATTTATAGGCACAGACTGGAACACAAATGATGAGAAGACTCTCAGAAGCGCGGACATGTTTTTCTTGCAAACACATTTGTGTGAAACCTGTGTTCTTTGTGGAGCGTTTGAAAAGGCAGATGCTTACGCCATTAATACTTGTATTATTATTGCGCGTTACAGCGCTAACAGACTCATCCAAACGTTAGCACAAGCAGAACAGAGAAGTATTTGGATTGGATTAACAACCGTTATGATCCAGACCATATGGTATCTCTTTTTTGCCAATTACCCTTGATAGCTTTGCCTTTTGCACCATCAGTCAATAGTGCTGCTAGAAGTTTATGGCTGCAAGTATCAGAAAGTAATGTGTAATGTTGGGTTAGCCATCTTGTTAATGTGACTTTGCACAGCTCTTGCTCTGCCTAAAGGGAGAGCTATGAGACCATTATGAGCTCTGATACACACTTATTCAGGACAACGGTAATTGAACAATCGCCTGTGACGAACTTACCGTCTACAATACGTTAACAAATCCACACTGCCCTACACATTCAACAACAAATACAAACGCATGAACTCAATTTATACACAAGGTAAGGTGTTGTTATACCAAGAGCCAGGATTTCTACTGAGAACCCTCAAGGATACGAAACAACAGTCCTAATAGTCTACAGCTAAAAACCTTTCAATAACTGTGTCTGCGCATGTGATTCAATTTCTAGGACATCTTTTTCAGGAACGTCACTAATGTTAGACCCTGAATAAAGAGATAAATCGATCTTCTCATTTTCTCCACTATTAGGGTAAATTCCAACATGATTTCAGGGTCTGTAGATGGATTCTGTCCTGCTTGCCCTTCCTCTTGAGCTGTACGGGGTGGGGGAATCGCTCAGAGGAAGATTAGGCCCTTGCCTCTGGGTTTTCAGGGTGTCCTGTCTGCCGGAAGAGGTCAGGCATTGTGCTGGAGTAAGCTACTGCAGGATTACACTCCCAGAGCTGATTCCTGAGGATAGAAAGGCCCCGGAGCCCCACAGCAGGGGACTAGAACTTCACATATGCATAACACACCTGAAACGAAACACGCTCACGTCATTTTGTACACACTCTAATTAGCTAGAAAAGTCGGAATACCCATGAGCGAACACACACAAGGAGTTAAGAGACTGCCGGAATGAAGGAGAGGAAAAGGGATGGGAGACAGGATCAAAGGAGAGGAGGAGGAGTTGCAGAGCGAAACGAGGAGAGAATGCAATGGTGTTGATCAAACACGGGAGGGGAAGAGGAAGGCTGGCTTGAGGAAATCTGTGTGTGATGACAGCTGTCGAGTGTGAATGGGCCAAAGTAGAAACCGGGATGAGGCTCCCATGGCAACCAACAACCTGATTGTCATGGGAACCATTCAATTCAATGCTAGAAGCACCTATAAAACTTCCACCTTTGGCTGTTCATCGCATAAACGCATTTACACACATAAACAAGCATTAGCCCAACAGCTCTTTAGTGGATAATGGCCCCTTCACACACAACGGCACCTTTCAGAAAGACATAATATCTCAATTCTCCTCAAAACGAGGAGGAATCGCCACAGGTTTTCACACTCAACCACTGAAGGAGGTGAATAAAACTCCTAACCACAATAACACGGCTCGATATCATTGATTAAAAGATTACGCCAGCGCTGCATGAGCGCGAGCCACTGAAAGAGAACGACAGTGAGATGGAGAGGACGGAAATGGTGAGGGGCGTTATATCAACGCGGCTGTGCTGTTTAATTCCCTCAGCAATTACGACAATTATCACTCTGTTCTGTCATTCCATCTGAGGCTCGAGCTAAAGACTGTCTTGAAAGAGCCGGAGAGGAGTGAGGGACAGAGCACAATAAAGCTGCAATGTGTGTGTGTGTGTGTGTGTGTGTGTGTGTGTGTTTGTGTGTGACCCGACTCAGTAAAGTCATGTCATAAAACAGCGGGCACACAACATGGCCGCCTGTATTACCACACTGAATCAGTTTAGAGGCCTTATAAAACACGTATGACCGGCTACAGGGCCAAGGGGTGAGGGCAGGAGCATGAACGAGGACTAACTAAATCTCTTTCCATCTCAAGGCCACTTCACTTTAGGAAGTTGTTCAAAGCCGTTCCTCAGAAAGAGGTCATGAGGACAACAGGGTTACAGAAACACTATACAAATCTGTCCACTATGTTAGAACGGTTTTAAGCAAGTTTGGAAAAGAGCAAATACCTGAAAAGAAAATACCAAATTAAGTTCAAATTTATTTATTAATTTAATTTAATTATTATGATCATCATCATTATTAGTATACTGACAGCTCTCATTTTATATTTTAATACTATTAATATACTATATATAGTTTTATTATACTATAATATAATTATACTATTATAATTTTTGGACATACTATGACTATTTTAGAGCAGAACACACACTATCGTTCATGTTTATAGCTTGCAGTATTTGATTTGTTTATTTAATTTAGCCTTTCTTTGAGAAAAAAACAAAATGTTTTGTTCATGCATGAACCAGATCCAAAATTGTAGACATTTCTTTTAAACGTTCGATCCTCATCACGAAGTCAGCTTATTAGATCGATTTAAGAAAAATCATGCGACACTGAATAGATACCACATTACAAACTCATGATTAGACATTATTTCACAAATCACATTAAATTAAAATATATTGTAATTACATAATATCAATTGGTCACAATATTATTGTTTTCAGTGTAGATTTGATCAAATGAATGCAGCCTTCATTAGCAGTGTTTTCATCTTTGAAATAAATAAATAAAAACATTTATCATTTCAATATTTTTTTCTTCAAATGTCTAAAACAAATTTTTTAGACCCCTTATTTTTCTGAATGTGAAACCATATAGTTAAAGTCAGAATTATTAGCCCCCTTTGATTTTTTTTTCTCTCACTTTATTAAATATTTCCCAAATGACAGCAGGGAAATTTTCACAGTTTGTCTAATAATATTTTTTTCCTTCCAGGGAAAGTCTTATTTGTTTTATTTAGGTTATAATAAAATCAGTTTTTAATAAAAAAAAAAAAAAAAAACTATTTTAAGGGCAAAAGTATTTGCCCCTTTAAGCAATATATTTGTTTTCGATAATCTACAGAACAAACCATTGTTACACAATAACTTGCCTAGATGCTAAATTAACCTAGTTAATGAAACCTAGGCATTTAAGCCGTTAAATGTCACAAGAAGTGTCTTAAAAATATCTAGCAAAATATTATTTACTGTCATCATCGCAAAGATAAAATAAAACATTTATTAGAAGCGAGTTATTAAAACTATTGCGTTTAGAAATGTGTTGAAAAAAAGCTTCTCCGTTAAACAGAAATTGGGCAAAAAATAAACAGGGGGGCTAATAATTCTGACTTCAACTGTATATGCTGAGGACTGTGCATAAACCAAACAGCCCTTATAGGAAGTTTAAGGGGGAATTGTATTTGGGTCACGGTGACATTACTGGGGTAAAGAAAGACAAGCAATGAAAAACGGATCACAATGAAAGGTGTTCTCGTGGCCTCTTTAATAAAAAAAGACAAAAGCTGTGCCACGTGAATGTGAGTATATGGAGTGGGGTTCTCTTGGAAGGGCATTTCCTCTTTTTGGAAGGACACAGAGGGATTTGACTGCTGGCACCTGGAAATAATAAAGGAGAAAAGAGGACAGGTCTACACGCTGCCACTAGAGTTTAACTGAACGCTAAGGAGTATCGTAACACTAATTATTATTAATTTAACCATCACACCAAGGCCTCGAAATATAAACAAAACCAAATCAGCGTGCATACCAATGCAAAACTATAAGTCTGTTTATCACAAGTGCATGTGCTGGAGATTTAAATCATTACAGCAAAATAAATAGACCGGTTGTTTGTGATTTTACCATTTATCGACTGAAAATAAGTGAATATCAATGATATTAGATTAGATTCAACTTCATTTTCATTACACATGTATAAGTACAGGGCAATGAAATGCAGTTTAGATCTAACCAGGAGTGCAATAGGTATATATAGGTATAAGTTACAAAATGCAGTCATGAAAAAACTATGGTAATATTTACAGATGGATGTACATTCAACATTATATAGAGGTTGTATTAGCTATGAACAGAGATTTACAATAGATGAATATATTTACAGGGTTGCTATTAATAATCAGAGGTATGCAGATAGATAAACATAATTATTATTTATTATTATTATTATTATTATATTAATTATTTATTATTACTATTATTATTATTATTATTATTATTGTTGTTGTTATTATTATTATTATTATTATTATTATTATGGTTAAAAATTCTTCTATTATTTTTATTTGTATGTTTTTAGAAGAATTTATTTATCACCATTATAGTCAGAGTCAAAACTGAGTCAAATCAAAACTGACCTTATTCATATTGTATATAGCAATTCCAATAAATAAATGATGGTTAAAATGGAAAGAAAAAATAGGCAGCAAGGATTTATTTTTTTATTTTTTTACACAGCAGTCCCAAAATAAATGCCAATTCCACTCTTTCTATCGTTCTAACCTATAGGCTTTTCCCTCATGTCAGAATGAAATAATGTAACAATCTAATTTAACTAATTTGGTTGGTTATTTTATATACATACTATGGCTAAAAACACAATATACAAAACAATATTGCGAAAGAAATCCTCACGATATCATGTTTCATATCATTTGATATAGACATGTTTTTTTTAAACAATACATTAAGGAATGTTAGGGTTTTTGTTAATTAACCACTTTTTAATTTACTAAAGCAAATAGTCAAAAACGCAAAAACAAAATACTTAAAAGATCTGATCTCTTTATAATAAAATAAACAAGTATTAAAGAGACTCTTAAACTTGATAAATAAATTGTTACAAAGTGTGTGTGCAACGGTAAAGCGTAAATGCTGAACAATCAAAGCAAATTTTAAGGTGTGAATAATAATGATACAGTAAACCTCAAACTGTCAACAAAACAAATTATGATAATCAAGTCTGAGCTTTCAAATAAAGGAACCAGCTATCATTATTCAAATACATATTGCAATATTATTTAAAGTTGCATTACCCACTATGCTAAAAAAAATCTTTCACATGGGGAGCTAGTGGCTAGGATGCACAAGAAAAGAAACCAAAAAGCCACTCTGGTGACATCCTTACATCCTTTTTACCATTTACAATCTACTCACCGCTGCTAGCCACCACACTTATTTTCACGTGTTGTTATTCTGGCCTAAAGTGACAAGCACTTGCGCAAGGTTTCTTTTAAAATTTAAAATGGACTTTGCGCTCGTGCTCCATTAGCATCTCTTGAAACTAGGTGACCACCAATTGTTTTCTCAGAAAGTGACAAATGGACAAACCATTGTTGTAGCTCACGGCATTCCTTAAAATTTAGATGTTTAACTAGGTGCGGCTGGAAAATGTATGCGATTCACGTGCACAACATGTGTGCGTCGCTCCCAAATGCGCAAGTCGCACGCCTCCATTGAAAATGTCAAACTTACACCCTAAGCTTATTGGCATTGCTTCCAAGGCGTGCAACATTTTAATAAAACTTTAGCGATTCGTACCGAAACTACATAGCAAATGTTTTATTGATCGATATTGACAATGGTGTTCGGTTAATAAATATCATTACCAATTGTAATCGCCCAGCCTTAATATGTACATATGCAAATATGTTTTGTATAAATATATACATCAATTTGACTGAAAATAACATGAAACAGTAGCACTTGTGTTTAATATGCATTCTATGAATATAAAATCATATGCTAATTTAATTTGCTATGGACACCAAAATCATCCTTCTCCCATATAAATATGTATAAAAATGGAAAACCTGTCAGCAGGACACTTGACCTTTAGACTTGACATTTTGATTAAAGAGCCTATGTGTTGGTATTTACTCTTACATTCCCTCTTGATAAAAAGCATCTAACGTGGTGTTCCATTTTCAATTTGAAATTAATACAAAGAAAGTAAAAGGTTTATGAATGTATCGATATGCTGACCACACTTTAAAGCAACAACAAAAAACTAAAAAGTAAATAAATATACATAAAAGTAAACAAAATAGATTTAGGAAACTAGGGTCAAGTTACATTGCTTTTATATGTATTTGCGATGGAGAACCACGATCAAGACATGCAGTCCTACACCTTCATCCAGCACGAACATGAACACCATTGAGTGTTTTTTTCTTGCAACAGGGGCTTCAGCGAAAGCCACCAGTGTCTCATTTGCACGGCCGGCAGCCTTAGGACACACAGCTCCCTCCATGGAAGGGGTAATGACAGCATTTTAATTTGCTTCTATTTTAGCAGGAAAAAAATAGCTGGGAGGCTAATTGTGTGCACAGTGCGTTGAGTTTAGGCTCAGAGGAGGTCTGTGTGCCCTCTGCAGGAAACGTTCACCTCAACTCACACTGACATGAGCGCTGCCGTCAAACTGCATCTCCACGCTGATGAAGGTGTACGGAAAAAGATGGTTTTCGGCATGTGATCATACCGGTAAGTTTCATACACATGCTAAAAGATCAAGAATGTGTAAAATGCTTGCAAAACACAGAGTCTAATAATATGACCCTCAAAGCTGTTTTCATTCATACATTTGCATCCAAACAAATACATATTTTTTTTAATAAAAGGATTAAAGTATTACTAGATAAAAGTAGTCTCCTTAAAAAAAAAAAGCTTTTTTTTTTTTTATATTTATTTAAAATGTTATTTATGTATTTGATGAAAACACTGGAAACAAACATTCAAGCCTTACAAACTAAAAATAATATTAATAACATAAATCAATATTAATAATAATAATAATAATAACAACAACATTAATTATTATTATTATTATTATTATTATTATTATTATTTTGTACATTTAAACATAATATTTTTATTTTATTTTATTACATTTTTTTATTATTTAAAAATATATATATATTTACTAATTTAGTGAAAAATTGAAATTCAAACATTCAGGCCTTACAAAAATATAATAATAATAATAATAATAATAATAAATAATAATAATACATTTAGATATTTAAACATATATAAAAATGATCACTTTTGTATACTTTATTTATACATTTAAAATGTTATTTATTTATTTATTTATTTATTTATTTATTTATTTATTTATTTATTTATTTATCAGTTTGTTTATTTACTTAAAACACTTGAATTCAAATATCCAGGCATTACAACTAAAATAATAATAATAATAATAATAATAATAATAATAATAATAATAATAATAATAATAATAATAATAATAATAATACAATAATTTTATCAATTGAAAACTATATAAAATATTTTTATTATTTATTAGGATTTTTATATATTTAAAAATATTTATTTATTTGTTTGTTTGTTTGTTTGTTGAAAACAGTCAAATTCAAACATTCAGGCCTTACTAACTAACTAACTAACTAATGAAATAAGTACATAAATATAAAAATAAATAAGCTATATAAAATATTTTTTAATTATTACTTTATTATTTTTCATATATTTTTAAAAAATTGTTTATTTGTTTGTCCATGATTCACACTAGCCTACGAAAAACCGCATTCGGTGTAAAAATAGTAACACCAACATAAATCATCAGACATATTTAGAGCTAGAGCCATTTGATGTCAAATTATAATTATTCTACAAATGTCAACAAAAGGGTTTCAATTAATTGAAATATCCCTAAATTTAGCATGTTCACCAATTCAATATATTTCAAAAACTGTCAGAATATACAGGAATATGTACATTTAAAAATATTTGTCAGGCTAAATGACAAAAGAATATCATTGTATCCATATTCTGACATTATTTGCATTAACAACTAAACAAAAAATGCCATAAATATGACATAAAAAATAACAATATGCTTTCTATGTACATAAAAGGGTTTTGTACGTTTAATTTGATGCAGACTCTAAAATGAGAAGTCAAACAAACACAAAAACACACTACAGCAGTAAATAATATAATTGGGCAAAGATAAATAAGGGGGTTGTGAACAAAAAAACAAGCAAAGCAAAAAGATAAATGAGAAGCGGTGAGCAAGAATTTAAGCTTTATTATAAAAGTGCTCCATTCAAAAGATGACAAAATGTCAGAAAGAGAGAGACTGAATCGTTCTCTTTTTAGTCTCTCTCTCTCTCTCTCTCTCTCTCTCTCTCATCTAGTCACTTAGCAACAAACTAGCGACTTAAAAACCCCTTGCAAGCTCCTCATACAGTGAACACAGCACCAGTGGATGAAGAGACAAACAAAAGCAAGAAAAGAGAGGGGTGGACGGACAGTTGGACAAAATATGCACTTAACAATGAGTTCATTCACACCAGGGAAGACTTGTGTCTAAAACTTTCAGACTGTGGCATTGAGGACTGGGTTAGATGAAGAAAGATGAACAACACAAACACAACAAAAGCTCTTTGGAAAAAAGAAAAAAAGAATAAGAGAAGTTGTGCAAAAGATTGGGAGACAGCAGACAAAATGACTACAGACTGAAGCAGAAATGGGTTTGAAATGCAGAAAACACACTGGGATTCACACATCCAGGTCTTACAAACTGTATGAAGAGGAAAAAAAACATCAACAAAGCACTCTGTTCTGCTATTATCCTTTGATTCGGCTTCATCTTTGATATAACTTTCAAATAAACCAAAATCCAGGTGCACTGTACAAGGCATTTTGTCTTAAAAGGCCTACTTTTAAGGCATTTTCATAGCATTTTCTTCTCCACCCAATTACTGTAGATCTTTATGGTACAAATGAACTATTTTTAAGTTATAAAAACAAAAGTTGCAATTTGATGTTTCACAAAGTTTAACAACATAATTCCTCGTAATTCCTCATAGATCAGAACAAATGTTGTTTTTACACTCTAAAAAAAAGCTTGTTTCTACAATTCCTTTGTTGTCTCAACATAAATCGATCAAGTTTGCATAATTATTTTAAAATTATTTGAATTATTTATACAGATTTAAGTGGATTGGGCCTAAAACAATTAAAATTGTCCCTAAAAAACAATTTCGGCTTATTTTAAGTACACTTCAACAAGCAACATTTATTTATTTATTTTTATTTTACACTAGGCAATGCTGGGTAAATTGGGTAAAATAAGAACTAACCCAAATATTGGGTTAAATTTGGTCCTATTAATTTAAAATAAATAAAAAGTCAACAATAATAATTTAATAATAAAAAATATAGGTCAGGTTAGAATCCCCAGCAGTAAAGAAATGGAGAACTTCAAAGCAAATGTTACTGTAAGGAAAGTATTTAAATGCTATTTTTAAATAAAAAAGTTTTAATGAGATTAGGTTTGTTGGTGATTGTATGAGTGTTAATGTCCAGACTGGATAGTTACAGTATACATGAACAATTGAAAATTAAGACCTGAAAAACGATGCAAGACCTACAACGCATCTGAGTAGATTTAAGACTAAACTAAGGCCTAACAGTTAGCTTCTGAGACTTAAGATCCCACGCAAACCCTGTATTGCAGATGCACACATTTTAATATCGATGCAAAAACAATATATTGTGCAGCCTGTGACAACCCCAGTATTCAAGTGTGGATGTAGCAGGTACTGATTGGGTGCCTGCTTACTCACCACTTGGTTTAAATCATATAAAAAAAGAGTGATGTACTGGCTTTTAGAGGATGGTGTGGCTATTTGAACGTCCTTATGTCGAGACCTTCTCTTTCATTGTTTAAACTTAGGGATTCGTTTGCATTATTTATGTGTGGTTAAAGTTATCTTCTTTATTTATCCCTAGACATTTGTTTGCACATTTGTTAGCTTTATATATAATAAATGAGTTGCATATATATTTCTTTTTGTTGTCTGAGCTATTTTATGTTGCGACTCAAATGAGGGGGTCATAACAAGTCCTAGTTCCCAGTAATGCATAAGTTGTGAATTACAAAGTGGAATATAATAACCTGACCATTCTTCCGAATCTGATTTCAATTTTAAATAATGAAATCAGAAATATACATTCCTGTTTCCCAAGTTAAATGGTTTTGGAACAACAAGCTACAGACTATTTGTTTTCGACTTTAACAACCTCTTGAAACAATATTTTGATGGCGTCTGATATCAGATCAGTGGGACCTTTTGATATATGCTTTCAGATTCAATTTCACCAATCTTAAAGCCTAAAATCCTGCAGAGCGCTGAAATGACTGCATTTATTAATCTAAAAATAACGATGTGCCTTTATAAAAGACTTAGTCAGACCTCGCTAAAAGAGCGGCGGTAGAGAAAAGATCAAACAAATCTAAAATCATAGAGTGGAACCAAAGAGAAACGAGACCAAATCTCATCTTATGAACTCGCTTTCATCGCATTAATACTTAAAACTCATGACAGCAGGACAAACACAGCACAAATCTGAAAAGCCCATGACTGCTGTACTTCAAATATGTATGAATGGCCACACTGGGCCCAAACAACAGGCCACAGGCAGACTTTTATGAGGATGTGTGTGGCCAGGATTAATCTCTAATGTGACTCTAGGGCTATATACATTGTGTTTTTATCAGTTAGTGAACGATACAACAAATTGAAAGTGTATATGCAATTAATCAATGTAATGGCATTTGTTATAAACAACATAGGTTGAGTATGTAAGCAAATAAAAATCATGCTGAATTTAATAAGCTTTATATAAAAAAAGTACCGTTCAAAAATAAATGTAATTGTTTTCATGATATTTTAATCAACCAAAAGTTGCTTGACAAACAAAAGTTTGCAGAACAACAGATTATGACATTATGAGACAAACAAAAATACTAAATCTTTAGTTTACACATTTAAGAGAAGATCTTACATGAGTGTACTTCCATTTGTGTGGATTTACAATATGCTTTTGACGAAATCAATTTATCTTCTTATGATTCATTGCTTAAGCTTTGATTATGGTACACAAAATTATCTTATTGACCTAAACTGCAGAAAATGTTACTTCACATATTTTAATCCACATTTTACAGTTTGTTTATTGTAAATGTTTAGAGGACACAAATATTTCAATTTAATTAAATCGCAAAAGGATTATGAAGTACAATAGGTAACACATTGAGAAGTAGTGAGAAGAAGCCAGATTACAGTAAGTGTGTTAATATTAGTTTTAAAAACACATTTTAATTTTAATAATTATTAACTTAAACAATAAAATTATAAAGATCTGTTATCAGAAAAAGACATTAAATACACTGTAAAACTCAACAGTCAACTTTAACAAATGAAATGAGTGTCGGTAACTCGAAATTGACTAAGTTAATTCTACACATTTTAAAAGAGTTTTGAACTCAGTGTTGAAGGTAATGAGTTACCTTCAACTTAAATGGAGTAAATTCACAGTGCTCATAGATTTTTTTTTTAATTCAAATGGTTTGTAGAAATCGGTTTCCTCAAACGGTTTAAGTTGCCTTAACCTATTACGTTTTATAGTACTCAGTTGGTTTGAGTTCTCTTTTTTATAAGCTTTTACTGTGCTCAAATTGCTTCGTTTACTCAAATAAATTAAGTTCACTGTACTCATTAGGATTAGTTTTTGAATTTAAATGGTTTGTTGCAATTGGTTTCCTTAAATGGTTTGAGTTACCTTAACTTTTGGTGGTTTACAGTGTACATTATTAGACAATTACATGACTTAAAATTTTGTAGTTTTTATTGAGAGTTTATTTAAATGAGCTAAAGTTAACTATTGGAGCATTATTGCATAATATACAATAGTCCTATTAACAGAGAATTACATCAATATTTTAGCAAGTAAACACACCTTCTCTTTCAACACTGTGTGGCTGTGTCCAAAAAATGCATACTTCCATACTATAAAGTTTGCTAAAAGCGGTACGCAAGCCGAGTGGTACGTCTGAATTCATAGAACCCGAAAATCAGTATGTGAGAAGTACCCGGATGACCTACTACTTCCGACGAGAATCTCAAGTGTGGATGCGATGCACGCTGGGCTATCCCATGATGCCCCACGAGAGAATTCATGAATGGGAGTTAAGCGACGGAACTCACGTGGGGAGGTCAAGTGATCATGACAAAATGGCGGATGTAATATATCCGAAATCCATTCATACTGCTCACATTCATACTATAAAGAATGTACACAATCGTGTAGTAAATTCAAATTCAAATAAAGTACCTACTCAAGTAGTAGGCAATTTTGGATGTAGCTAGTGTTGTGATTCGTCTACACTGACTAAAACAGTCTACTTTCAGGGGTCTAAACTATAGAGTAGTGTGCTTCACCAGACATAACGGCAGCAAAAGTTCTGCGTTTCAAAACAAGAATGCACGAGTGTAAACGCAGCCTAGCACACGCTCTCTCCCAGAGGAGCTCAGCCGCCCAGAGTGTGTCCTGCCTGTCAAACACACCATTAATTATTCAGAGAGAGAGAGAGAGAGAGAAAGACAGAGATAAAAAGAGAGAGAGAGATATCGTGGGATCCACTGATCAGCAACAGTGAACAAATGAGAGCGAGCGAGAGACATGGAAATGGAGATGATCTTAAGTAATGATGTTGGGATGTGCGGCTTATGTAATGGCAGAACGCCATGCTGTGGGTTGTATGGGTGTTTGCCAAAGCGTTGCTGTGCCGTTGCTTACAGGCATGAGTCAAAAAGGTCCACATCAAAGCCTCTGTAGTATTTTTTTGGGGAAGAGCTGCAGCAGCAGTCGTTTGTTAGGTCCTAATTAAATTAGGATGCCACGTTTACACTCACGGCGATGTTTTTATTTCCCACATACTGCAAAGCAAGACGGTAAAATCAATAAACGGTGTGTTTTGGTTTATCTTGTCACACACAAATTGAAAAAGTAACAGCCAATTAGAAAAAACAAAATGCTTAATTTAAAAGAGAGTTATTCCCAAAAGCAGCAAAATAAAGAAAAGTAAATAATAATAATAATAATAATAATAATAATAATAATAATAACAACAATAAATGTTAATTAGAAAAAACTATAATAATAATAAAATAAATAAATAGATAATAATTATTATTATTATTATTATTATTATTATTATTATTATTGTTTTTATAATTAACATTTGTTATTATTATTATTATTATTATTAATGATTTACTATTATAATGATTCATTTTTAAAATGTAATTTTTAATTAACACTAATTTGTATTATTATTATTTTTATTATTTATTTTATAATGTTATTTCTAATTTATATTTTTTTAAATAATATTCAAAATAATTTGAATAACAATAATCATAATAATACCCAAGTAATAATAATAAATACAATAACAATAAGTATAATATCTACCTAATAAGAATTACAAAAACAACAAATATTACTATTATTGCACAAACTATAATAAAAATAATAAGTTGCTGATCACCCCACAACTAGATGAAGTTTGACTAACGATCTTTGGTCTATGAACATGGAGTAACTACATTTGAATGTCAAAGCATTAGATGACATAATAAATGCTCAAATACCGACACACAAAAAACAAACACTTAAACGGTAAGATTTATTTATTTATATGTTTCACCAACTCACAAACCATGTAAATGAGTAACACAAAACGTACAGAGATGCACTCAGACAGAGACACTAGGGAGGTGTCTGTGTGTGTGTGTTTGTGTAAGACGTAGCGGTTTTGAACAAAAAGGTCATTTGTTGAGTTTGGATGATCAGTGAGAGGCAGCTGGAGCAGCACACATAAGGATGAGTCATGACTCTCTCTTTTTCCCTTTCATTCTCGATGTCTCTCTACCTTTTGAGCCTCTGCATGAGTTCCCGTCAATAGTCTCATTTCCAAACAGATTTAGCAAACGACAATAAAAACAACACCAACAACAACAACAATAATTATTATTACTAAATAATTCTTATAAGTGCAAATATTATTATTGATAACTATTATTACTTATATTGCTATTATTATTTATGCTATAGAATGTATTGCAACAGACAGCAATCAAATTATTTATATTTACTTTCACAACAATATTATTAATCCGTAAGTGAGCCATCCATATCAAAAGTCTTCACAAATAAATAAAAGCTCTGAAATAATATTATAAAATATGTATACTTATACAGCAGTCCCTTCTGGTTCTCGAATCTGATTGGCTGATAGCCATGCGATATTCTGCAATAACAGCACTCTTACAGCCTCTTCACTCCTCTGTATTACCCACATGTGTGACAGCAGATCAAAAGACTCACTACAGCTTGACAAATGTTGAAGCTGTTAGACAACATACTGTACTTTTGAGGCTTTTTTAGTCGAGAATGTAGTCGTTTAGACTGTTGTGCCACAAGATGGCGACAGTGACTGTATAACAAGTCCTTAGGGAAGAACAGCTCAACTTGTATTTCCGTATATCAAACTACAGCTGATCAAATCATTATAAAACAGGTAAGTGGCATTCTAAATCTCTCTCTTCCGTAAGTTGCAGTGCTGTATTCATACCATATCTGCTAATGTTTGCTTTGGCTTTTTGGGGTTCATTAGCGTGATCTCCCAATTGCAACAGCGAAATACTGCGAAAAAATCTGTAGATTGATGGCATTTCATGCTGTTCAGCCTTAAGATCTTAAAACTTGCACAAAATACCCAGTTTTGTCGTCACTTTAGACATTACGCAAGAGAATCATTCAAATACTAGCTCTAAATTGAAGTTTGTAATATAGCAATGGTTTCTGCTGTTCTGACATCAGCTGCAGATGTGAATGAAAGGCGGAAGAAAGTAGTTCCTCGTTCAAAAGGAGAGTTGAGACTCTCCGTGTTTGATTTTCTTTTCTATATATACATAATTTTGCCTTTGAAGTGTTGTATGAATGCAATATCACACTTGCAGCAGTGCGATATGGCTGCAGCCTCGTGCCAACGCACTCCTCCCACCAGTGCTAATATGCAGCCATATCGCCGCTATGCGTGTAATATTGCTCAAATACAGTTTATTCTGGATGAGAAAAAAAAATAAAGAAAAATAATTGAATATACACTGATACGGCTGCACGATATACATAATATCATCAGAAATGATCAGCCTTATAAAGTCTGTCTGATCACCTCAGGTTAGTTAATCGGACACTTTTATAGATAAATGTATGTATTGTTCAACTAAATGAAAGCACAGACAGTCGCAGATGACGTTCAGTGTTTCTGCCGCAGCTTGCTATGTGTGTTTAAGGAAATCCAAAGCCTACAGTCTTAATTCCACTTGGTGAAAACCTCAAAAGCAGGAGGTGTGTGAGTGTGTGCGTGTAGAAGGAATGCCAGTTTAATTACGTTCTTCAGATCATGAGAGATTAGAGGCAGATTGAGAGACCAACAACTTTTAGGGGTAATACAAACACAACCGCTTTCCAGAACACACACAGATGAGTGTATAGAGAACAGGACGGAAAGAGGAAGACAAAAAAACAAAAAAAAAACATGAGAAATAAACAAAAGCACTGATGTTGTATGTGCTCCTGAAATACTGCACAGATTAGTCAGTTTTGTTCGTGGGATACAAGGTCGATTCTTTAATTACTTAGTATCCAAACAATTCACCTAGGTATTCCGATGTGTTTTATAAAGAATGATGAAATTTGGCATTCACATTTCAGAACGTCTGTTTTATACTTGCCCTTGTGGATGCATTATTGATGGTGTGAACGTTTCATTTTGGTTAGTTAATGATCAGGGCTTGACAATAAGGACGGCCTGATGTCTAGGGTCAGTTTGAGAGATGATTGTGATGGTAGATAGGATTAGTAGTTGCTCGATCTGCTTAGTTCTGGCTCATCACTAGGCCCAGACAGATTTTCAAATCCATTATTGAGTCTACTTATTTAGTTGTTTGTAAATATATATTTATTCAGTAAAAAAATGATTTCAATAATATTATTGACTAATATAAAAATGTTCACATGATTTACTTACAATTCAGTTTGTAAAGTAATAATTTCTGTCTTTTAGTAGATACAGTATATTGTAGCGATATTATAAGAGAGACTTGCTTTGTTTACCAAATAAATGGATCTAATGGGATTTGCATTGTAAACATTGGACAAAAGTTTTAAAGTATTATTTTTTTATTTAACATATTAAGTTAAGTTACTATACTCCCAAAATTATTCCGCATAAATCGACAGATTTTTTACAATATTCTGCGCAGAAACGGTAAAAAAAAAATGTTTGCAGATTCTGTCTGGCCCTACTCATCACTGAAGTTTATCTTATCTGCCTGTGAATGTTTGTCAATATGTGTGGAAAAAAATGAGATCTTATAAACAAGAAACGGCATGACAGAAGTAACAGTTTAGACAATAGTTGCTTTTTGATTAAAAGATAAATGGACAAATGGTTTTTAAATGTCAATAGTTTTTAAAGAAATTCTACTGAATAAAAAGTTCATGAATACTACTTTATTTGGCTTGTTTTGACGCAACTAAGTATGTGGCTAAGACCTAACTACTTTGATTTATTTTTTAGTGTGGTGTCAGGGAAAAGTTTGGCAGGGCAAGTAAGGCAAGTGCATGAACGGTTAATGGAAATGCCAAGATGCACATAAACTATGAATTAACGTATGTGCATAGTTAAGTAGTGCATAATTAAGTAGGATAAACTTTGTATTCAATGAAAAAAAATAAGATTGAAACATTTTTACCAAACAAATTCCAGTATGTGCATTGAAAAAAGGTCATGGTATTTTGTTATGAGATCATGTGATGATAAAAATGTGTGTGAATGGACAAACCAACAGGCTGAGCACATTGTAAAACATCAAAAACGTTGTTTTGGTCATTCCGGTCATTCCAAAACACCTTAACCATTTCAGAATTAGTGTTATTATATATTAAGTAATAACCTTAATTAAAGGCACATCATCTTCATTGTATTGTCTTCTGAGGCAAAAGTAATTTAAATAAAGAAAAGATTCACTCAGCTTCTCCTACCGCAGCAAATTCCGTTTTTTTGTTGTTGATATTAGGCAACAGTTAATCAGGAAGTGATGATTTTGTGCTCTTCGACCCACTGGATGGAACGGCTGCTTTTTTCGCGTGTCTTTTATGTGATATTCCAGTTTTGCACATACATTTCATTCACATCTTTGGAAGGAAACAGCTACTGATTCTTGCAACGCCATGCTTTTTCATTGGCATACAAATAGTTATAAAAACCTAATACATCTGTGTTAATAAAAACCAACTTATATTAAATATTTTTTAATTATTATATTTTCATTAATATATTTTTTATTAGATTTTTCACACAGACACACACCAGAACATGCTTTTTATGCTGTTTAATTAAATGAATAAAAAGCTGAAGCAGCTATGGAAAGGTCATGGATTAGAATTCTTGTTTTAAGATGATTATTATATTATGCATATGCAAACATTATTACTGCATATTTAGTTACTTAGAGCGTTCTTTGCAGGGCAGCATCATTTAATCAAACTTAAAAATATGCTTATAAATAACAGTCAGACACTTTCAACCACATTTCTATCCTACGAAATTGAGCATGTGTAATCTAGAAATGACTACATATCATATTTGTCATATTTCCAACTTTCCATAATTTGTAAATACAAAAAAATTATAATTTTCACAGCTGAGATGCCTATATTCTTAAATCCTTAAAATAATGCATCTATTTTGCTTGTGGAGTTTTATAGTTTTTTTTTTTCGTTGGCTGTCCTAAACACATCAAACTCTAAACCATACCGAAACTGTGAACCTAAAACCAAACCATAAGCAATCTGTATTGTTGTACCCAAAGTCAGTACGTTTACATGGACACCAATACTGTGATTGTAGTATGATTACCATTGTAATTACGTCTACCATGTAAACAGAGATCTTTTGATTCGACTCAAGTCATCATTGAACTAAACAAAAATTGAATTAAGACATATGGAGTATGCAAATTTTAGTTGCATTATTGAAGTGAAGTACAGAAATGTAAAC
This sequence comes from Danio rerio, assembly GCF_052040795.2. Classification (NCBI taxonomy): domain Eukaryota; kingdom Metazoa; phylum Chordata; class Actinopteri; order Cypriniformes; family Danionidae; genus Danio; species Danio rerio. The sequence continues at coordinate 20,123,691 of NC_141024.2, forward strand.
ACCTATTACTGTTTTGTGGTACTTTTCACAACATTTCGCGACAGGATGTTGTCAGGCATTTAAAAACAAACAAATGAGAATGGCTTCAAGCAAGACAGCACATTTTTGGTGCAAGCGGGAAATGATAACTATTATGAGAGAGAGAAGAGTTTTGAGTTCATTTCCATATCAGATTCTCTGGTTCTGTCATGGCAAAAAAAAACAAAAAAAAAACAGATGTATTCAAAAGTTTACCACAATTTATAAATATCACTTTTCTATAATTCTAAAATGTTTTAACAATAAAAGGTCATCAACAGCAATAAATATAAATAATAATAATAAAAAAATAATATGTAAGATAAAAATCTAAAACGGTTTAAGCTTTTTTTGATAATAATAAAAGAATTCAAATGTAAAAATATTTAATTTAAGGTCTCTCCAGATAAAAATCATCGTCTGATAATGACAATGCTGAGAATTCTCCCAGCAGTCCTTACTGCGTACTCTAATCTAGTACTTTAGAGTTTGCCAAGGGGCCATGAATGAAGTGTATGAAATAGCAGAGGTGGCCTGTTGCCTGAGAATTTGTATCCGTCGTCTGTTTGCATGCATAGTGTGAGAAATTAGCTGCAGTTTAACTTGTCGCAAAATTAAAAACGATGCCCAAAATCACATATGATGCCATGACAAACACGAACTTTTGTTTCATAAAACGCTAGAGAAAACAAGCATTGTATAGTTACACAACAACGTTAAAGTACAAACGAAATCAAAACTAACCAAGTTTTGTATAGAACAACTCATCTGTGCATGTCATTAAAAAAAGTTCCTTTTTTTCAGCTAAATAGTCAAATTATGTACGATTTAGGTATTTGGCGTGGCTAACATACTTAACCCAGCCCCTCCAACTGTAAGTTGACAACAAACAGAAATGGTGAGGTGCCTGTTAGGTTGTAAAAACTCTTAAGAACTTATTTCCCGATCTTTCAGAATTAAATGCCTACTTTACTGTATCCAATCAGCATCCAGTAGAAAAAACAAGCACCGTCCACTGTTTTATTTGATATTCCGTTTCTCTAGTGTATCACAATATGGAAAAAAAATTTATATGGTCTTTAATCTAACTATGTACTATAACATGCAAAACGGGACTATGAAAGGAGCACTCATGTAAACACCTTAATCTTATTTTTGTCTTATTCAGATTAAGGCAAATAATTTGATTACTGATGTCTATGTAAACGTAGTCAGTGTCAACACACTTCCCACTTTCCTGAGTAGACGGCAGCCTACTTTTTCCCACAAGAACTTCTATTGCCCGTAACAAGCATGGCTTTTGTTTCAATGCGGGGGCGATGGAGGTCATTAGGACTTTCTTTTCTTATGTTTCCGGCTTCCGGTACTCTCTTTTGTAATTCTCAGCAGTGTCCAGTCCCTTAGCAAAGCCCAGGTTCAAGTCAGGCTCTTAAAAAAAGCTCCTCTCATTAAGCCCGAGCGCACCGCCAACCTCATTCACACAACATTAATGGAAACGGCACCCGCGCGGCGTCAAGCACCCTCAGGAGAAGGTAAGAATAGTGTGTGAATTCCTCATAAAGCGTCTGAACCATCATATCCGCAGTTCCTCAATTTCTATGTAATTCCTGTGACCGCTATTCAAAGAGGGTAACCGAAACATCCAGATAGCCAAGAGCTCTGAATATAGCAAAAAGTCTCTCAAGTGAAGTAAGACAGCAGTTAGGAGACAGAGCAAGAAGAGAACGGACAGATAGTTGTCACGAAATGACCGGCGAGACCAAAACATCACAGGAGCTGTCATGTCAAACGCACCAAATGGAAAAGTCTAGAAGAGTAAAGCGACAGGAAGCGAGTGTAAATGACAGGAGCTTTACCTCTCTCTGAAGAACCAGTTCTTTGGTGAACAGCATAGCTTCTTCACTGTATGGCTCTGCCACCTGCATCCCACCTGGCATGTTACGAGACCCTCGGGGACACTCGATTCCTGCACACAAACAAAATATGGTTGTGGTACAAGCTTTGATGGAAAAAAAAAAAAAAAGATTGGCATGTCTTCAGTGTTTTAGTTGAATTTTAGTTTAAGGTTTTGGATAAAGTACTTGTAACTGCTTTAAAATGTAATCGTGTTGCTTTGATAGTAATTTTATAATAAAAAAAGATAAATAAAAAAATATAAAACTATATATATATATATATATATATATATATATATATATATATATATATATATATATATATATATATATATATATATATATATATTAATCATAAAAAATAAATAAATAAATGTTATATAACAAAATAATAATAATAAAAATATAAAAAAATAACTATCATAAAAATAGAAAATAAATATTATAGAAAATAAAACATTTTAAAATAAAATCATATAAAATATAAAATAAAAAAAAATAATATATATATATATATATATATATATATATATATATATAATAGTAATTTAAAAATAAATTAATGAAAAAACATGTATAAAATTAATATTATATGAAATAATATAAAAAATAAATGAATATAAAATCTAAAAAAAACTAAGTAAAAACTAAAATAAAATAAAAAAATATATATAAAATAAAATAATAATAAAATTAAAATATACATATAAAAAACATTTGTGCTTTGGCATTAAATAAAAACTCTGAAATCTGCATGTGCCGTAGTGTTTAATCTTTCTTTTATTTGTGCCTTTTAAAACTAACATAAATGTAAATTTAAGAAGAAAGATGACATTTAAGATGCAAATAAAGGACATTTAAGAGAACAAATGACAGTAATTCAATGCTAGGCTTGGAGCAAACACACAATCAACATTTTTCCCTGGAAAGCGCTGCTATATTATAGTATACAATAATCAGCTTTTCATTTATTGTGATGAAATATGCATAAGTATATAAATATGTAATTTGCAACACTTGTAAAGTGATTGAAATTTCTGAAAATGTACCTGGAATGAGTTTAAAAACTGCAAAATTTGACTTTGGAAAAAAGTGTAAGAACCCTGACATCTACAGTTCAGGAATCTCATGTACGAAGACTTGCGTTGAAATCATACTAAAACATTGCATACTCACAAAGCTGTAAATGTGCATACGCAGTAAAAAATTCTGATGTATGAAACACTACGTACGCAGGATCCCACGCATATTCTCTTTGTACATCCGAATTAACATGAAACTAAGTGCACGTGCACGAGCGCAAAACCCCTCCTTGCCTCCTCCACCGTATAAATACTTTAACAAAACCAAACAAAAAAGTAATGGCAAAATCAAGCAAAAAGAGAAACTTAGAAAAGAATGTGAATAGGAGGTGCTCCTATTGGAGGTAGACCAGAGAAAAACGATGTTATTTGCAAGTTTGTCCTCCAAAATTAATAACAGGAAAAAAAAAAAATAGTGGAAGAGTTTAGCTAATGCGGTTAACACAGTTGGGTCTGAACATCGCACTGTGAGTGAATTAAAAAAGAAATGGTCCGATGTAAAGGTGTAAAATTTTGTAGTGTCTATTTAGGCTAAGTGCAAATAGTGCACCTCGTTGGAATGAGCTAGTTGAGTGATTCCCCCCCATCACCGTTTGATTGACAAGAGACAACATAACTAAAGAGAGCGGCAAAAAGCAGCGTGAGTGGTGTAGCTCGTAAAGAGCATGGCAACATGTTTTTACACGTTCGATCAAAATGAACGATCGATCGATCAGGCTCAATTTGAATCCAGCGTCTGATGAACTCATTCTTCTTTCCCCCACTACATATAAGATTTTGCCTACTCTTCATCACGAGGAAAACAGGTAGGAATCATTAATAATTGTGTCTATTATGTTAAGTGCATTTGAGCATCACATATTATTTGCACATTTATTAAATGGTAATGTTTCCAATTCACGTATGCAAAATCCTCTTCAGATGGCACCCTTATAGTAATGTGCATGCAGTCGATCGCTCCGATTTCATAGGGAAAACCGACAATTGTTGCAAATTGCATTTTAATGTTTGGCTTGTGAACTGCATGGTATAGAAACCTTCTATACCTGCTAGACATGCGGATGATCCCGTCCCATACAGCTGCCATTGCACGGCTCAAAGATACTTTGTAGTGTGCAATTTGACAAAAATGTCTCTAGGAATCGCCAATGGAAATAAAACAAACACACACAAGAAATGCACGTACGCCAGGCATGAAGTTGACGTGGACCAACGCATATTCTCATGTTCATTTTATTGTTAGTAAATCCTAACACGAGCGTGAAATCTGGCTTACGCAATGTTTTTGTGCGTACGCAGCGTTGATACATGAGGCACCATTTCTCTTTGTTCACTTGGATTGAACCATAAATTAAAACTTAAACATTTGATTCATTTTGTCAGTTTTCTTTTTAGTCTACCTTGGGATACCCATCATGAAGTAACCAGATATTATGCTAGCCCCAGTTTGAAACTCCAAATCAACTTCTAAACTATAAAACTTTCCTTATGTTGTAATCATGATCTCAGAATATAATTGTCGCTTTAATCATCTAGCTTGAATAGCATCATTACCTGCATGATTGTACTGCCCAAGAACTGCACATTTCTGCAATGCAGACATTTCTTTGACATAATAACCTCTGATAACTACATTACTTTCAACTGTAAAGCAGAATCACAGATGCTTTGTGAAAATGCTTTGTGAAATGCTTTCATGAAAAGTGCAAGTCTGTACAAATAACCTTTCATTGATTTGTTTGCTCTGCATTCAAATTGACATCAAGTCCAAACCTAAAGATACACACACAAAAAAATACAGAACGTTTTATTTTCACATAAATCCTACATATTTGCACATATACCCTTGTGGTTTTTGGTTTTATTTTTAATATTTATGTGCAACATTGATTATTAAAACAACCTATACATTTAATTAAAAGTGTAACAACAACATAAAAATTTAAACACGATTACAATGCTCTCATGATCACCAACGATCTAGTAGCTGCAGATCGCTTAAGGAATACAAACCCACCATTTATGGACTACAAGACCCAGTCATGCAACACACACAACTGGGTCCTGATCCTGACTGATTGCAAACACACAGCTAATGCTGCTCAAGTAATGATTACACACACACACACACACACACACAAACACACACACACAAACACACACACACACACACACAAAAATATATACGGCTCACTTTGAGACACTCATTGCTGAGGTTTGTTATCGGTTTTAGTGACATTAGAACGCGTTTCCTTTGTCTTGCTTTACCGTGTTTTTGATCCTTGCCTTGTTTATTTGTTTAATCCTGTTTGCTGCCTGCCTTTGACCATCAGTCTGCCAATTGACTACGATTCTGAATTGCCTGTATACATCTGTTTTCCCCTGTGTTGACCACTGCTGGCCTGACCACGCTAATAAACCTGCATGTGGATCCTCTGTTGTCATTGTCAATCCATTGTTACAGATGCTTACCACTGATGTAAAGCAACAGGATTCGTAATACAGAGCTTCTTTTATACAAGAGTGATATTTCTGTATTTAAAAGGTATAAATCAACCAAAAAAAGTCCATTCCATCTTCATGTACTACATTATATAATGCTGTATTAATTAATTTTGCATTTTAACCAACAGTAGGCATACGTATTAAAGTATAACTGTTTTTTTTAGAATAAGAATACAAACAAATAAGAAATAATACTAATACTAAACTATTGAGCATACAATAGAGATAATGTATCAAGATGCATATCGAATCGTGACTTGTGTATCCTTATGGTGCGTTTACACCAGACTTGAATGAAGCATCAATGCAAAGACTCAATAGACATCCCGCGGCAATATTCACACCAATGAGCCAGCGCTGATAACGCGATTCTCACAATTTCCTTACGAACAGATACTCACTTAATAAAATCCATGGCAGTCATTTAGCAACAAAACTGGAATCACCGGGAAGACAGAAGCCCCACCCATGATACGAATCAGTGTCTATTGTCTTTGTGAATTTAACGCGCAAATCAAGCAAATTTGACACGCAAATGAAGCAAATTTGACTGCAAATTCATCTAATTTGACCCACGAATGAAGCTAATTTGATGCACGAATGACGCTAGTAATCTTAATGTCCATTTGACTATTTATGCGCTAATAATGTGATTCGTGGAAGCCGCGTCTCGTGTGAACACCCCATTACACCTCTATATTCATTATAACAGTAAATGTCTGTTGTTAACTACACATTTATTGTGTCATTGTTAACAACTGCGATTTTTTCACGTTCCACTATATTTATAAAGTTTAGACCGTATTTACCAGAAAATAATAACATTTGAAAATTGTATTGATGAGAAGATTAAAAAAAGTGTATATGGCACGTAAGTCCCAATTCATAATTTAATTTCAAAATAATTTTGCTTATTTAACGTCAACTTCATTACATAACTTATTAGTGGTCCCTCGCTATAACGCGATTCACCTTTAGCAGTCTCAGTTTTGCAGATTTATTTATTTTTTTTCAATTTGAATCAAATAATTTTTTATTTTTATTTTATTTTTTGCAGCCCATTGTGTTCTTCATCCTGATTGGGTGTAGACCATTGTCAATCAATCTCCTCTATGTCTCCTGTACAGTGCAGAATGCGTTCAAGCTTACCAAATTAACATAAATCACCGATTGCTAGCAGTGTGAGTTCCAACATGGATGCAAAAAGGGTTGTAACTGTCTGCAGCAAGACCCCCGCAAAGGGGGTGACACATCGGATGCACTGCGCCACGTATTGCGCCATGCATTTTATGAATTGTAAACATGTTTGCTTCTGACAACAGATTTGGATCTTTGGTTTTATTCTATAACACTGAACTTTTTTCTACAAAAGTTTGATCTTTGAGTTTTAAATGAGGGAAACCTGTGAAAATGTGACAATGCTGAGAAAAGTTTATAAAGTGTGTAGTAAGGGGTATTACAACCTTAAAACATCTATAATAATTGTAAAAAAAAATATAGCTGACTACTTCGCAGATTTCACCTATCACATGTATTTTTATATCGTAACTCTCGTGAAAAACAAGGGACCACTGCATTTGAAAGCACATTGAAATGAGAGAATTTCCTGTATTATCATTGTCTATGTATGGAACTTTCACTTTTACAATGGTAAACAACTATGCCTTGGCACTAAATTTATTTATTAATTACATTTTTGGACTAAAGTAACCAACCAAGTCACCAAAGATTCATGTTTTGTTTATAGTCAAGTGTGTTTCGCAAAGCTCCCTCTTGTAAGTGTTGCCAAGTCCACTTATTATAAGCATCCTTGGGCTTGGCTCATAAAGTTTATGGTGATGGAGTTTATGGAGCTGTGAAAGCAGGCAGATGCAATTTGTGATATATATATATATATATTTTTTTTTTTTGTCTTATTTGCAGTGCAAGTATTTTTGATTTATTTAGGTTTATTACAGACTTGTTCTTCAGTTCCATTTCCTACCAATATCTGGCAACACTAACAAGTGAAGATATGCCCCATATTAGAAAAGAAAAATCTTCCTCCAATTATGATACAAGCATTCTCGGAAGTTCATTTCCTTTACAGAATGCTGTTTGACTTGCATTTTACAGAGCAGATTTATATAACCTTTTTTTTTTTTTTTTACTTAAACACAATATTTGAGTAATGGAACTTAAGGATCCAGCTATTGGAGAGCGAGGGTGAAAAAAACGCTAGTAATGCAAAAACATGTAAAACCACTCCAGATAATAATTGACTACTACCTTTGTCGCACAATGGTCTCTAAAACATAATAAACCATCTCCTTTTATTAACACACATACAAAATCCTAAAACCTAAAACGCAGCACAGCAAACCTTGGCTTTGTATATTAGCCTTACCAGTTGATAATATAATTCTGTACTGAATAAACAATGAAAACACACTTACAAAAAACATTAAGATCTCAGTACAAGAAGCAATCTTACTATTATAATAGAAATCCCCCTCTCATACCCTAAAATAACGAAAGACGCAACTACAATAACTAGTCAATCAACATTATCCAGTTCTGAGAAAAGGAAAGAGAATCCACTGAAACAACTCAATTATCTGGTAATTGTCAGTAAATAGTCCCAAAATTAGCATTTAAATTGCTCCGGGCGTCCGATCTGCTCAAAGGCAGAACACAATTTCTGACAATAACAGGAGTGTTTTTCCGAGACGGACGTTTGTAAACTGGATGAAGAGCACATGAGAGGGACACTAGATGAGAAACGAGCCTGAAAAAAATAAACGAATCCGTCTCTCAGTCTCGAGTGAGCGAAGTCTTAAAAACGGCACTTTTGCAGGCTCTTAGTGGAATGACGTTTTATATACTTTCAATAACACCGCCCTATCAGGCCTTGAACTCTTTGTTAAAGAAATCCGTTTATACAAAGATCTGCAAATAAACACATTATCTACAGAGCGACGGTTATAGGCATTCATCAAAACAGCGTTCGAAAAATGAGAACGTGTGATGAAATTGCAGCCTTGGGAAGAGAAATATTTGAAATCCTATTTGTAAAAAAAAAAGTTCCAAGGTTATGATAAAAATGTCTCACTTTTTTTTCCTTCTGATTCCTCACAGCTCTCAATGAAAGGAGCTGTGTGTATAAGTGATTTTCTCTCATACAGACGTAATGACTTCTAACAGCCGACGCCTCCTTTCGTGCCCCTGAAAAAAAAAATGGCATTTCACCACAGGGCACGAGGCTTCAATACGCACCGCGAACAAAACACTCCAGTTCAACCTGTTCAACCCTGACTTCCTCAATTAGAATGGAACGATCAAACAATTGTTGGCCTTGCTGATTCAGACGCGTCACGTTGTGCACACAGACATCCGTTGCAAGGAAATGTTTGGAGGTTATTTGATCTGTGTATTAAGATGAATGTATTTACTTTGACAACACAAATACATATGTAAGCCGAGTCTGTGTTTGAACCTGTTCCATGATCAATGTGTGCCAATTAGGCTGACTGTGATCATTCTAGACCAGATGTGTCAATACAAAATAGTTTAAGACTAAAGAGTAAAGTAAACAAATAACCCGTTCACCAGAATTCCCTTGGATCCAGTACATTAAAAAGAAATGAATGGGAAAATGACTAATAAAAATTTGAAAAAGCTTTCAGATTATTGTTCATTGATGAGGCAAAACTGAAGCATCAAGCAGTAAAAAAACGTAACAAAAAGTGCCTGGTTTAAAAGTGACATATGCATTATATACTTTATACATTTTTATATAATTAACAATACAAAATAGGCCTGCAAATAATTTTCGACAGCAGTAAATTTGGTTCTGGGCCAGATGTGCCAATACAAAAGTGTTTGTAGGACTAAAGAGTAAAGTAAACAAATAGCCTGTTCATTAGATACAGTACATTAAAAATAAATAAATGGGAAATCGACTATTAAAATTAAAAATCTGCAAATTTAATAAAGCAAAAAAAAAAAAAAAATTATAGAATATTAATTCATTTTACATTAAAAAGAATGCTAGTCAAAAATTCATAGCAGTGTCAAAAAGTGAAGCACAATATGAAATGCACATTTTTAGGATCAAAGAGCTTTCAGATACATCTACATACAGCAAAACTGATACATCCAAGTAAAAACTATAACAAAAAGTGCCTGGTTTAAGTGACGCGTGATATGCTTTACATTTTTATAAATAATTAACAACACAAATTAGGAGTGCAAATTCATTTTCCACAGCAGTTAATCTGGCTCTAGATCAGATGTGTCAATACAAAGGTGTTCAAGACAAAAGAAAAATGTAAACAAATAACCCGTTCCCCAGAATTCCCTTGGATAAAGTACAAAAAAAAAAAAAAGAAATGAATGGCAATATGACAATTAAAAATAAAACTCTACATATTAGATCGGCAAAAACAAATAAATGACATAATACCAATTATTTTATATTAAAACGGCTGCTACTGAGGAGTTTATGGCAAATACAACAAGCACAATATGAAAAACATATAGAATGTATCTTTAAAATGAAAATGCATTCAGATATAATGTTGATGTAATGTAATGACAATGACAAAAATTTCCTGGTTTAAAAGTGACATGCTTGTTGCACTGTATATACAATTATCAATACACAATAGGCCTACAAAATGCATCTAATATAATTGCATAATAACTCAAGTGACAACATTGGAGTTTCTTTCAACCGAGAAATAAAATAAAATAAACAAATCTCTTATAAACTCAACTCACTCTTATAACTAAATATCATAACTTAACCAGTCACTAAAGAACCCACAAGGCAAAATCTACAAGTGCATGTGAAGTGTAATCCAAAGCAATTTATCTTTTTTCCCAAAATCCCCATAGTCGTCCTTGGAAAGGACTCCGAAAAAGTAGTTCAGGGTGCTAGCAAGAGGTAAAATATGGGCTTCTGCTGAGATATTTAAACAAGCGGAAGATCAGAAAGCACCTAGGTATTCCTCCACCACAATTACAGCCAGCAGAATATTCAGCGTCTTCTCTGAGGAGACAGCAGCAGAGCTCCTGCAGAGAACTAACACACAAACTCACTGGCACTCTCCTTTTCTGGTGAAAGATCTCCGTTCTTCACAGGAGACGTACAGAACTAAAGAATGGAGGAGAAAGGGTTTGTATCCAATCGACTGAGGGTTGACAAAAGTAGCACTACTCTGGAAGCAGGTTGATAATTATAACATCAGTCGTTCTGCAGTACTCGTAGTACCTAGCAGGCTGTCTTGTTAACCCTTCACAACTTCAAAAGTCCCATGTGAAGATTTTTCTGCTCCCCAAAAATGCACTCATTTGATCAGAAATACTGAAAAACTGTAATTTTGGGAAATTAATATTATAATTTGTAAAAAAAAAAAAAAAAAAAAAAAAGATGTTAAAAATGTTAAGATATCTCATATTAAAATGTATTCATCTGAAAGCAAAGCTGAAACTACACTAGTCTCATGATTCCCCAGAAATAATAAGGATGTTCACTTATCTTTCTAAAAATGTGAATAGGAGACATTTTTCCCTTCAATTTCAACGCTTTGCATTTAAAATCCTATGTTATTTGTTACTGTTAAAACTAATCTCTCAGAGGATGACAAACTGACAAATCATTACCCTAGCGCTGATACCAGTTTTATTTATGGAGAAAATTAAAAAGCACAGCAGTGCTAGGATGTGCTGCAATTGTTTGAGGTAATTAGTCCACCGTTATTACTGTTAAGTGAATATTCCATACAAAGTATGAAGTTGATTGGTAAGTTCTAGTCACATGATTTGCAGCATTCTGAAATTTGAGATACTTTTAACTAGGTGTGCCTGGAAAACATCAGCATGTCATGTGTTGGAAACATTAAACTTGTGCGTGCATAAACTGCACCTACTATGGCGATTTAGTACTGTAAAGACATTTGTTTATTTTTAAAAAAGAATTACATATATAAAATGATCATCAAAACAGATGATGCATAATTTTTTTGGAAACAATCTTTTGGGAAGGTTTGATGAATAGAAAGTTCTAAATAACATCGCATTTGAAATATAAAGGTTAAGTAAAACTGGAAATGTCATTAGTTGCATGAGTTGATTTTTTTTCCCCAGAAAAATAAAACCTAAATGGCAAACATTAATAAATAAATGGATAAATGCAATGCAGCATAATACAAGTTTACATTTGCAATGAAGTCTATCAGCATTATTATATGCTTGGCATTATTCTCACCTGTATCTCTGTGATACCCACAAAAAAACAAGAAACCACCACTTTAAATCACTATTCTTTATTGATTTATTCATTACTACTGACTGTTTAATTACTTGCATAAAATAACTTATGCCCTTCTACTCGACAGAAATATACCTGATGGCTAAATGCCATTGTTCCAATTTCATTTGTTCATATTTATGAGCGGAAGCCTAAAAGTGTACCATTTATTTCTGCTCCTGAGAATCCTGACATTTCATTGGAATTGGTTCCAGGGATGCCAGGTCTATGTTAACCCACTCAATTGCTATTAAATCAAGATCATGCAGTCAAATCAGGGGTTTATCTAGATTGAAATTGCTACATAGGATTCATGGAGTTTAAACTGCATTTTATTTGTTTTTTATTATTAATATTTTTGTGTGTGTGGTTCACCTTTGGCTAAAATGGTGCACATATTCCATATTGGTGGAAATATTCCAGAAATTCTATGACTCATGGAAATCCTACACCAATTACAACTGTCGGCCTGATATAATGAAACTATGGATTGTGATAACAGGGTTTCTGCAGGTTCCATTAAGTTAAATCTAAGACTTCTTAAAGTCTCTTTTAAGACCCTTAAGAATTAAATTTTATACTTACACAAGGTTAAGATTTTTTTTTCCTAATGGCCTGGTATTATCGTGAGTAATCGAAAAAAAAATTGTTTCGTTTTTTCTCCCCGGTTTAGGGAATTTCATTTGGGGTGTTTTGCTGTAAAAATGTCTAACAGCTGTTGTGAATTGCATCTCTTTGCAATAAAAACCTTAAATATATATATATAAAAAGTTATTGAGATAGTTTATTGTTGGTCATTGGATGGATGTTCTGGAATTTTCAGGCCAAAAATGTAGGTTTTGAAATGCAAGACAATTAGACTTTAGCGGACACCCTGTATAATAAGTCATGGATTATTTCTGCTTGTTGATCCACACCAAATCATGAGCAATTAGGGAGTCGAGAACCATAAGATTACTTACATTTTAGTGCCTACGGTCTGATCTCTATCAAATATTGCTTGTTAGTTTACAAGTATGTCACATGTGCTTCCTGAAGTTTTCAATTTGAGCGAATTGTGTGCAATTCAACCTAATTCTTTCAAATATTAAGAGTTATCAGTATCAGGCTTAAAGTTCCACCAGTCCAAATTACTTATGTTCCCACTTTGGTGTTAACTTTTACATTAAATAAATTCAGAGGCAGCATATCACTCAAAAAACAAGCTATCAACATTTCAACCATCTACTAAACCAGTGTTTCTCAACCATGATCCTGGAGGACCACGAGCTCTGCACATTTTTCAAGTCTCCTTAAACACACCTGTTTCAGATCCTCGGCTCAATAGCAGAGAATGAACGTCTTGCAATGAGCGTAACAGGCAAAGGAGAAATCCAAAACATGCAGTGTTGGTGGTCCTCCAGGAATGTGGTTGAGAAACGCTGCACTAAACAATACCTCTGCAAGAAGATGGAGTTTAATAAACCTAGTTAAACTCACACTAAAAATCCAATATCACCAGCATCTCTCAAAAATACCTGCAAAATCTACACATGGCTAGCACTTCTGCATCCAAAACCCAATTCTGACAGCTCCATGTTTTATGCAAGGATCGAAGACAACTTATCGACATAGAACTGCTTTTTTTTTAGACTAGGTTAAGAGTGTTTTGTCAGAATGATATTTTCTGACAATCTCTCCTGATCTAATATACAGTAAAACATCAAATTGCATCATAACTTGCTCCCTGTTACCATCACACACACACACGCACAGCGAGAGGAAGATCCGGAACATTCTGTTACAGAAGCCGCTGCCGGCTGCTCCTGTGGAGGCAGAGACGGAAAATGAAGAGAAGACAAGAGGAGATTTAAACGAGGACGGCTGAAGACAGGAACACTGTGTCTAATAACTTCAAGTGAGGTCGTAATAAAGGCCTGACAGTTGTAGGCAGCTGTCTGTGTGTGTCTGCAGAGGGGCTTTCAACTGCGGGGATTTTCTCAACCGAAGCGATTCACACTGGGAATGGCACAAATTCCACTGCTGTTCACTGCTGCTTTTGGCTTGTGTTACATCTGTCCGTTTCTGATGCCTTTTCTGGGCATACATTAAGCATTGATGGGTACTGGATATTTTTATACATCAGATACACTTGCAGGTGGACTCTGTTTAGATGGTAACTAACCCCTGAACAATGAGTTACTACTTAAACTACTTCAGCCAGTGTTGCCAGATATAGCTGACTTTTTCCAACCCAAAAGCGGTCCTAAACCTGCCCAAACGCACAAAAAAAAAAAAAAAAACTAAAATCACCCAAAATATAATTAGTATTTTTATTTAATTTTAATTTATTTAAAATCAAAAATCAACCTAGTTTCTTAAACTGTCATCATTTTTAACCATACAGCAACCAACACCAGCAGTCACAGAACCACAACATAACCGGATTACATTGAAACACTGCCCCCTCTCACCCACACACTGCACTTAATGTGTAGATTACACTACCTATTGGAGTATGTTTTACTTTCATAATGGGGCATTTCGTTCGTCCCATTTGATATTTTAAATTCTTTCGAACATAATTAGGTGCTGCTTGTCAATCAGACAATGCTTCTATGTTTGTTCTTGCTGTCAATTACGGAAAAAAACGATCGATAAAAGTGTCATGATAAACTGTAGTGTCACTGCAGGCACACGCAAAGGGGAGTCAAATTTGTCCAGGGAGTCTGATTCTGATACAAATTACCTTTACCTCCTCTCTTGCGGGTGGGCCCACGTGGTTTGCGATATGCTTTGATCACTACTAATTGAATGGAGTAGGAGCACCATGTTTTGTTAAACAAGTTGCAATAATTTATATATTTATATTTTCAACAAACTGCTATAAAAATTCTGTTCCACTGAATGAAAGAACACGTTCACCCGTGTTTTGTATAAAAACAAAACAATATGTATGCCATGAAAGTAATTTAATAATATTTTAAAATCAGAATATGTTCTGTAAATCAAATGTCAAATATTTGATAATTATATATTGTAAAAATAAATGATCATGATTAAGCAGTGCACATTCTAATGTATGGGGAAATTATTATTCATCTTAAGACATCATAAGACTTTCATCAGGGTTTCCACTCTGATGCCATTTCAAGGACCTTCAAGGACTTTTTAAATATTTATTTATATTTTAAATCGAGCACCTTTGTAATTCACACCCGCAGCATATACGGCACAATGAAAGTCCTTCCTGTACTTGATATTTACATTAAAATGTCAATGATGATGTTTTTGAGTTTCATATTTATGTTGTCAAATGCTGCCCTTTTTAAACAACCATTTTAAAGACGCATTCAAAAAAACTTTCCTTCAATTAGTTGACTTCAATCCTAGCAATAATCAAATGCGGTTTCATTATTTGTCATACTTCACGTAAGATTGAAATTAAAAATCTTTAAATGAAGAATTTTTTTGATTTTTCGTTCAGTTTTTGAAAGTAGCACAGAACAATTGTTGAAATAACACTATACTTTAAGTTCAAGCACTTCCAAGAACCTATGTTTGTTTTTAAAGTACTTTCTAGGCCTTGAATTTATATGTCTGAAAATCAAGCACTTTCAAGTAGCGTGGGAACCCCGTTTCATTGTATGCCTAAAAATCCCTTTACCATTTTTTTTTTTTTACACAAAAGGTTTTAAAATTTAGATCAGTATTAGTCTAACCAAGAATTGGACAAAAAAAATGCTCAAGAAATGTCAATAGGAAAAAAAAAACAAAGCCACCAACATGCAAAAAAATTGTGAGTGACTCCAAAAATGTCCATTTTATGGATGTGTAAACTATGAGATGGAGGGCGAAACTAATGAAAAGAATCTAAACAAAAGGCAAAACGACAATTATTAAAATGAACGTAGAGTTCCCACACTTTCTGACCAATGAATTATTCATGACTGCATGAGCTTATTTTTTCCCCCCTCCCCTCTTCTTTGCTGCAGATAGACTACGGGGCTTTTCAGATACAAAATATTTAACCCTGGGTCATTCTGAATCCAGTATAAACAGAAGTACTCATATGAAAATACACAAGCTGGCTTGAACATGGAGAAACCATATAGTTGCAATTATAGTGCGCATTTATCGTCTTAATGTTTCAGTCAAACATCTCATATCGCCATGCTATTCAACTGGATTCAGCACACTGCAATATTCTCAGTATCTGTTGGATTTCACATTTCTAGTACAAATCTAAAATAAAACTTTACATCTACAAAGATTTGAAGTCCGTTTTCTTCAGTTGAGTACATTATAATAAACCACCTGTGACCAACCCCCCCTCTACAACTGCACCAGACACTGTTTACTTTTTGCAATTCTTAGTGTGCTTTATGCAGAGTTTGACAAACCAACTGGAGACACACTCTCTCCTCCTCTCCATATGCACCAGACATCTTCTTAAAGGTCCCATGAAATTAAGTTTTTAGATGTTAGTATCAGTATTGATAAAGTTTTCTATAAGCTGGTGTTCTCCAAAACAGTAATCAATCAAATGCTTTCGATTATCTGATATTCCCCGCCCGATTCTCATTAGCTTTTCATGTTATAAACTTGAGCTCAACCGCTCTGACTGGTAGAGCTGTGATGAAAAGAAATTATTTGTTGTTTTTACAAGGGGGAAAAGCTACACTATGTCCCACCCTCTCTTTGTTTTTCGTTTGAGATTACATCAGACATCAAATAAAAATATATTTCAAAGCACTTAACAGGACCTTTAAAAGGACTCTATGCTGTTTGGAATACACTGCAATTTTGAGTGTGCTCAGGTGAGTGGACATGACTAACCAACTGTAAAACACATTCCTTTCAAAAAATAAAAAAATAAATAAATTTTAGGATTATGTAAATACATATAATCTTTAGGGAAAATACTATGTTTAGTAAGATTAAGAATTAAGTTAAAAATTTGAAAAAATATATATTCTTGAGAAATAAGTTTTTTTAAGTATTTAACCAATAAAGACACACATTTAATAAATATATATTTATTTTTCTTTCCATTTCTTTTTTTAGTTTGGAGAATAATTAAATAAATAATTAAATAAAAGGAAGGACAATCTGTAGATATCACTCAATATCAGAGATGAACAAACTATGGCCCAGGGGCCAAAGTTATCCCATGTTAACTTTTGATTTGGCCTCACACCCAATTTGAGAATGGGTTATGTATAGATTATCATTTCAAATTTAAAGTTTTGTATTATTGTTAAGCAACAAAAAAATAGCTATCTGAAATTAAATGTGTCAATTTAAATGGTATAAATTAATCAGATTTAGTTTTTTATATTATAAAATACGAAATTACCCATGGCAAATTTAATGTAAAAAAGTTTGATAATTACCTTTGGCCCATGGCTATCAATGATATTTACATTTTTGGCTGTTCATAAAAAAAGGTTTGGGCACCCCTGCTCTAGATGACTGGCAGTCAGTAATGGCTAAGAATAGTAGTGTCAGTGTATATCTATTATTAATATATATTTATATATTAAATATTTATATATGTTAAAAAGACACCTTTCTTCCCTCCCAAATAATCCTTCACTTTTTCCGGAAATGCATGTTTTCACAACAAACGTTTACTGTTCATCGTCTTTATACACAATTCAATTCTCCAATAGGAAAATGTCGGAGCTCTGCACTCTTTCTCCATCGATGAAAAGAGAGATGCATGACTGAAGCCAGCCAAGGCCGGGTCCATAAAAGCAGAAGCTTTGGCACTAAAGACAAAAGAAACGCAGAAAATGCAGCGCTCTGTAAAAGCACTCCGAGGCCTTCAATGGCCCAAGCATACAGAGAGAATGCTGCATGTTAGGAATACAACAAAATACCCTACTACTTTTCCTCAAGAGAATCACCAACAAAGTGCAGCACTCAGACAAGACACCCTTTTGGCTGAAAACAGATGACACACTCTTAGCTATAGCGTTATGCTCTATAGTGTGATGTACGGAGCGATGCCCTTCATCGTGACAATAACGCCAATCCATCAACACTGCCAAAACAATGACAGCACAAGCTTTGAGTGAAAACTGTTTGATTCTGAGTGTGTGTGCGTGTGTGTGAGAGATTCTGTCTCCTCCAATGAAAATGTCTGGACTTACATAACCAAGCACAGTTTAGAGTTCGGAAACCAATTTTTCACTATGCTCACCCACATGAGAGGGAGAGAGAAAGAAGGATAGTTCACATTTGATCGTGAAATACTTTGAGATTTGTTTTTTAACATTGTGTTCAAACATATTTACAGTATTTGTTCCAAAGGGTCATTACATTTTTTGTTGTAGTTTTTGAAAGTTATGCTTACTAAATGAAGAGAGGTCTGGATGCGGACTTGGTACAGTTGCAAAATGAGCTGCATGCAATGCGTTTTACTGCCTACACCTAGGCAAAGCAAGTTTATTTATATAGCACTTTTCATACACAATGGTATTTCAAAGTGTTTTATATAAAGAATAAAAAACAAGACTAAAAGAATTATAAATAATTAAAACATAAAATGTATCTGTAATGTATTGAGGTCCTAGGCCATTTAGTGATTTATAGACTAGAATAATAAGTTAAAATCTATTTTAAATGTAATTGGGAGCCCGTGTAAAGATCTGAGGACAGGTGTGACATGCTCTGACTTTCTGGTTCTGATCAGAATCTTGGCAGCAGCGTTTTGGATAAGCTGCAACTGTCTGACTATGTTTCTGGGGAGGCCAGTGAGGAGACCATTAAAGTAATCCATCCTGCTGCTGATAAAAGCATGAGCAAGTTTCACATTTCACATTTTCACATTTTAGGTGCTTTATTGGCATGACAAATAACTGTACATTCGTATTGCCAAAGCAGTGCAGCGTCGCTGCGTACAGACAAGACAGTGTACAAAGGGCAGTAGTGCAAACAAATATGAACATAAAATATAATATAGAAATAAAAAGTTATATAGAATAATATAGTAATATAATATAGAAATAAAAAGTTTCTCTAAGTCCTCATTGGAAACAAAGCATCTAATTCCTGCAATGTTTTTGAGATGGTGGTTTGCTGATTTAGTTACTGCTTTGACATGGCTATTGAACTTCAGATCTGACTCCAGAATAACACCAAGATTCTTGAACTTATTTTTTTGTAGTTTGACCCTTTGAGGCAAGGCACTGTATGCATTCACCTTTAGGACCTCATCCCTGTTCCCATATGCAATGACTTCAGTTTTCTATTTCTTAAACTGAAGAATGCTTTGGTACATGCAACTGTTTATGTCATCAATGCATTGACAGATGGTTTCAATGGGGCTGTAGTCATTTGGCAATAAGACTACATAGATCTGTGTTATCAGCATTGCTGTGGTAGGAAATAACACCTGACCCCACCCCTAACCCTCACAGTGAGATCACTTGCTCTATTTAGTGCAAGTCTATATCCAGATACTATAGTTTATTTTGGGAAAAAATGGAAAACTATTATTGACATTACCAATAACTGTTTATAATACATTTATTTACTTATTTTTATATATGATTTTCACACATTCATAAAATGTTCTTTTTTTTTTTTTTTTACAATTTTAAACATTGATGATCAGTGTTGACTATTGTCAAGATTAGCATAAAGTTTACTTTAACTTTTTTTTACATAAACTATAATAACTGAAATAGGAAGTCAAATAAAATAACATTTAAAAATGGAACTTATTTGCAACATTTTAAATGAACTCAATTATTATTAAAGTATTATTTATTAGCAACACAAAACCTTAACATTAGAATAATATTATTAACACTATAAATAAGCTGTAGTTAAACAAATCGTTTAATTTGGCAATAAATGCTCTTTCACTTTCCATAATATACAAGCAAAAGGCTGTTTATAGTTGCCCAACCAACCAAATTTTTTAATTCAATTTATCTTCATTTCTATAGCACTTTTACAAAAAAGACTGTGTCAAAGTAGCTTAACACAGATCAAGTCAATGGAAGCTGTGTTCAGGGCTGAAGTTCAGTTTGGTTCAGTTCAGTGTGGTTTAAATTCAAACAATGAAGAGCAAATCTATCGATGCACAGCTCCACAAATACCAAACCAAGCAAGCCAGTGACAACAGTGGCAAGGAAAAAAACTTCACCACTTGACAAAAAGTGAAGGAAAACCAAGAGAGAAACCAGGCTCAGTTGGGCAGGTCAATTTCCTCCGATTCAAATCATTATTAACCTACAAATCAAAACAGTGGTTGCAAGAATCTCCAATTCATGATAATAAGAAAACTTTTTAGGCTTTAATGAAAATAAGAGTAAAACAAAATGAAAATAGAGTAAGAAACCAAATAAACTGATGCTTTTTTGCAAACTTTTTTAAATGCACACAAACCATTAGACCATGGGCACGATGAAAAATGTCTCAAAATAAGAACTAAATTAAATTCTGAAGTAAAGTCTACTGACATTTAAAAAGGAAAAAGTTCTTTATTAAAGTCCTGCCCACCCAGTGTATCTGACCAGAAAATACGTCAATGGAAGCATCTCTCCTCTAAAAGCTCCTTCATAAAAGTAACTCGATATATATTCCACTATGACTTGGAAAATCTTTTTTTTTTTTGTTCCCTCCAAATATGAAAAGAAGCATTACTGAAACCAACTAAGGGCTCATCCTGAAAGTAGGATCTTCGCCGCTAAAGATTGAAAAACCCCACATAATGCAAGACCGATGCATTAGATGACAATAACAAATGGAACTTCATACCAGACTAGAACTTCAATACCCTAAAAGGGCACCACACAGGGATTAAAGTGAAAAAAATTCTTGTGACTGAACTTTTTTCAGGCCAAGCCATATTCCTAAAACCAAAATTTTATTTAAATAGCCGAGACCAATAGCGTTTTAAGGGGAGATTAAACCGCTTTAATGTTGCCAGTTTGCATATTTTAAAAGCTATCTTTGAAAAATATATAACTTGACAAATAATCAACCATCTACCACACATCTTTTCAGTGCATGTTTTTATTTATCTTATAACACCAAATGTTTGGTGAAACTCATATTAACAGAAAAAAAGTAATAGCACCACCATTAAATTCAAAATAGAGCTTTTTCAAAAAGTGTTTTTTTCAGTGCATATTTTTATTTATCTTATAACACCAAACAATGTTTTGTGAAACTCCTAATAATGAACAGAAAAAAAGTAATAGCATCACCATTAAATTCCAAAAAGTGCTTTTTCAAAAAGTGTATTTTCAGTGCATGTTTTATGTATCTTATAACACCAAACAATGTTTTGTGAAACTCCTAATAATGAACAGAAAAAAAGTAATAGCATCACCATTAAATTCCAAAAAGTGCTTTTTCAAAAAGTGTATTTTCAGTGCATGTTTTATGTATCTTATAACACCAAACAATGTTTTGTGAAACTATTAATAATTAACAGCAAAAAAAAAGTAACAGCACCACCACTAAATTCCAAAAAGTGCTTTTCTTGTCCAAATGCCTCTAGAGTGCTTTTCACTTTTTCTGCTTTTTGGCTGTAAAACCATATTCCTGAAGCTTGGCTACACCTGAAACCCGTTTTAGTGTTTGACTAGCTACATGTGCAGGAGTGGCTCCAGGAGAGGTGGAGGAGGTGGAGGCTGTAGCAGCAGATTTACCTTTAACTCCAGCAGTGGAGGAGGTGGAGGCTGTAGCAGCAGATTTACCTTTAACTCCAGCAGTGGAGGAGGTGGAGGCTGTAGCAGCAGATTTACCTTTAACTTCAGCAGTGGAGGAGGTGGAGGCTGTAGCAGCAGATTTACCTTTAACTCCAGCAGTGGAGGAGGTGGAGGCTGTAGCAGCAGCTATTCGTTTAACTCCCAGGGTGGAAGAGGTGGGGGCTTTAGCACAAACATAAGAGGTGGAACCTTTCTTTACTTTTCTAACCCTAACTTCTGAGAGAACCTTCACAGCTTCCCTCAGTTTCCTTTCCTTTTGATTGTCAAGGTTCACCTTCTTTTTCTTCAGATGATTTTGGTATGTCTCATAAGAAGACAGGCAAAATCTCCTTAATGCAGGGGTAATTTGCATTTTAGATGCAGTTTTGCCCATTACCTTCATGTTGGACTTGAGAATGGCTAAACCTTCATAAGTCTCAATGTTCAGCCTAACCCTGTCTTTCTCAATTATATCATCCATCATGTTAAATGATCCTTCTACAAGAGGGCCAGTGAACAATGACAGAAGAGCCTTTACCAACTTCCCTAAGATGGGGAACCTCGTTCCTCCTCCTGTCATCTTCATGGCAAAAATCTTACTCCACCAGTCAACATCGATTCGTGCATTGTTCTCCTCAAAGCATTTGGCCTGTGCTCCTAGATCTGTATTAATCTGGTAGGCTCGAACCTCTTCATCCAGTTGACCCAACTCTTCTGACTTCACAGCATTTGGCAAGGCCTTGGCCAAGGTGTTGAATGCACCTTGGACTGATTCGTGGAGAATCAATGATGGTGTCAACGCAGATAAAGAGGTGATGATGATGTTGTTGAGGGGCAGGTTTTTCAGGAGGAATGTTGCTGCCTTTATGTAGCCTTCTCTGAGAGAACTGTAGAGCTTCTGCACCCAGGGCTTCTTTTCCACTCTAGCCTTGTTTAAGGCAAAGAAGCTGAATCTTCCCACAGACAACCTTTTGTCAGTGTACTGCAGGTCTCTCTGGTGAACATTAAGCTTCAACAAGCCATTTGCACTCAAAGGGATAGTTTCAGGCTTCATAAATTTGGAGAGAAGTTCCCTAACCAGCAGTAGCATTTCAGCATGCAGCACATGAATCATGGGCTTTTCATGTTGCAACTTCTTCAGGAACACCTGGAAAGTTGGAAGTACACCTAAAAATCACAATAGAACCAGATTAGAAATGGGTCTGTATATTTTATTCATTGATTAATTATCACATTCATAGCAATGTAACATACTCTTCTTAGAACATTACAACCCTTTAATATTATTTTCTAGATTTGTTATTTCCATTTGTATTATTCAATTGTCTAGTTTAAATTACATCAGTCCTGACATGTTTTAAATCTGGTTAATAAGTCCGTAACTTTGTTTTTGAAAACTGCTGTATAAATAGTTTATTATTAGTAGTAGTAGTATTAACCAAAGTGATCTGATTAACAGTGATCTAAAAACTATTTATAGTTAACTCAGATTCCATTCAAGGATTCCAAGAAAAATAAGCATATAATAAATATAGCAATAAAGGGATTTCAATAAATAAGAAATCTCTGTACTTTTCTTAACACTTAAAGTGAATAAAAAGTGAACATACCTCGATACAAATCAATAATGGTTGTGAGCTTGTCGAACTCGGAAAAAAGCATACAGATGCGTGTCTTTCGTTTTTTGTTGACATCACTTCCTATCCTCGCAGATTTTGCTATTTGCTGTTGCAGACATATTATCCTGGCCTTCTCATCAGATGTAACTGCATGCTTATCAAGAAGCTGGTTCAGGAGCCATCTGCATCACAAAATTATAATATACAAATAAGGATTAAGGAGAAAAAATAGACAATGCTATTTCTAATTGCCAATACTTCAACAGTCATGACATAATTTTTGAGTTTACAGGTCAAGACTCATCCTTTTTTCTATATAAAGATTATTTAATAATTTGATAGCATCTGGAATAAAGCTGAGCTTCACTGTTCTAACATATTTAACCCTTTGAGTCACTGTATCTATAACTTTATATACATAACCTGATTGATCACTGAGGCATCGCCACCCCTTGGTTTAGATTTGTTATGTAAAAAAATCCAGTAAATGTCTGCATCTTTAAATATTATTAATAACAAAAAAGTGAGTGTGTATATATATATATGTGTGTGTGTGTGTGTGTTTATTTATATTACTTTTTTAGGACCAAATGTCCCCTCATGGATAGTAATACCGGGGATTTTTGATGTTGTGGGGCCCTTTTTGTGGGCCCCACGTGGGAAATAAAAGGGGAAGGGGATAGAATATACAGTTTAAACAGTAAAAAATACATTATGCCTATGGAAGGGCCCCACAAAGATATCACCATAGACCTGTGCGTGTGTGTGTTTTATTAAAGATCCAAAAAAAGCCTACTAGTACAGAAATAAGATGATACAAAAATAGAAGTACCTGTGTTTGTGTTGATCATGAGAAGACAGGACGCTGTAGAAGTGCACGGTCAATGGATCCATAAGGTCCCGTATTCTGTTGCACACATCTAACATTTGCAGGAACCTGCTGCTGATGGGACGTATTAGGCTCTTATTCTCCAAATGAAGTAAGGACTGGAACTCAGAAAAAATTTCTTTCTGTTTGGGTGATTTTTCAATGTCATAGTATACATCAGAGCAAAATTGTTCCACAAATCCCTGGAAAGTATTTAAAAGGGCCTTGGCTGCATTCGAGACCATATGGACAGTGTCTCCGCTGACATCCAGCAATGATGGATTTTCTCTTCTGACTAGTGTCTCTACTCCAGACTTTTTCCCTCTCATCACACTGCAGTTATCCAACAGTATACCAACAACCTGATTCCAGTTCAGGCTATATGACTGGAGAATATCTGTCAATGTGTTTGTGATTGATAAGGCATCTGCGATATTCAGTTTCCTCGAGGCTAGATGCTGGGTTGCCACTTTTCCCACATCTTCATCATAGTACCGAACAAGAACATTCAGAATCCTGTCCATGTTTCCATCTGTTGCCTCATCTACATTTAATGAGAACATCTTCGTTTTCAGCTTAGATGACAATTCGGACTTCCAATAAGCAGCAATACCATGTGTGCACAAGTAGGAGGCATGTGCATTAGACATTGACAATCTTGAAAGTGCACTCTTGTCTTTGACAACTGACTGCATCAAATTAACTAGCGGTTGTGAGATTGTGAACGACAGGTCATGCTCCGCTATGAAAGAACATACGCGCACTTTTACATCGCACACACGGTCGGCCATAGATGCATGAATCTCCGTTGTGGTACTTGTCGCACCAGGCAGGGAGCAAGTGTACTGTAGAGCACGAACGGCGGCATTGTGACTGGCTTCTGACTGATGGCGAGCTAGCACTTTTTTGCCATTACTGCCATATTGAAGTTTCCTGTGGCATACTGTGCAAAGACACGTACCTGGTTGTTTAATTTTTTTTGCCCACGAACTAAAAGGCTTGCCATTCTCCCCAATTTCGCTAAGCCAAGCCCATCTCCATTTATTTTTTACACTTTTTTCGATCTCCGAAACATCGGAGCCTTCCTGCATTATAAATGGGTCCATGCTATCTTAAATATAAATAACTTACCTCAGCCGTAGCCTGACATGTACTTCTCTGAAACTATACCAAAACCCGGAGTGGATCCATAGCGGAGTGATGCTAAAACGCTTAGAGTGGAGAGAGGAACGTGCATTTGCTCCACTCCAGGCTTTGATCACAAAATTTTTTTCCTCCTCAGCAGGCTGAATACACTTCTTTTCTTAATTTAAGACCTATTCAAACTAAAATTAAGACATTTATTACACTATTTGAGAAATGCCTATATTTACAGCATTAAAATTAGGAAAAGAGCATGAAAAAAAATTAAGAACAAGCGGAACACTGTAATTGACGGAAATCCGTCAATGACTCGCTCCAATTGACGGAAATCCGTCGTAACGACGGAGAACTTTAATCCCTGACCACAGCTCAATGCACCGAGATCAATTTCTCAAAGTCATCAAAAGCAGCAAACTCCAGCAAGTACCCTTACTCATGATACACGACCGCGGGCCGGCCTGCTCCAGAGCACCTGAGCTTTGAGCAGCTCATCAAAGTCACATCAGGACCAGAGACATCCTGAAGAGGGAAGATCCCCCCCGCTGATGCCCCATCTCACATACACCTCTGCTGAACACACACCCTTCTTTGATGTCGGCTTCAATTCTCACCTCCCTTTTTCTTTTGCAAGTGAGGACGGCATCTTCCATCTTTGGCGCTCTTTTCTCGTGCTCTTTATAGTGCGGCAGGAAGGAAGGACACTGTTGGGGAGTGGGGGTTGCGGGGGGTGTACTGTGTTTTAAAATCAAAATAAGTGAACTTTTCTTATGATCAGTGCTCAGGAGGCCAAGGAGAGGAGAGAAGCACACCTCAGGACACAGAACACAGACTTGAGCAGCTGCCCGTTAATACACACACACACACACACACACACACACACACACACACACACAAGCACGCGCAAAACTGCAGACTGACTTTGCACCGTAACCCACAAGTATTTGGACTTAAATATAAAATGTACCATCTGAAAGAAAGTAAGTTTGTGAAAAATCTCTTGCACACACCGTAGCTGCATTTATTTGAAGAAATTACACAGAAAATGGTTATTTATATATAAGAATTGAAAGTATTGAAATACAATTTTAAAAGTTAAGCTAATACAAATTGTTTAGTTTAACGTGGTTTAGTTTAAAAATTAACCAAATGAGACAAAAAAAAAAAATGGTATAACTAAAAACTTGAACAAAACGAAAAGTGGCTAAAACTTTAACGTCCACATGAATCGGAAGTTGCCAAGAATTATTTCAGTATGTTGATGTTAGGACTGCGTTGTTTTGCGTTTCTGTGTGTTTGATTTTGATTTCTAGATTGGGGGCCTGCCTTCAGCGCACCTGATGCTGGTCAGCGCCCTTATTTAAGCCACGCCAGAGAGCTTGTGGGGGCTGCTGTCCATTCACTTGGCAGTTGGCCGGAGCTGAGCTCCAATTTGGGCATTATGCTTTGTTTCGCATCCACACACTATCACTGACAACATTTACCACATCCATACACTTGCATTTCACACTGATTGAACATGCTGATACTGATATTTTGATTATATAATTTAAATCGAGTTAAATAAATCTTCTATTTGATTATACTTCTCCTTGTTGTCTCCCTTACTATGTTACATCCCTGAGCCAGGTGTAACAGTTGATGTACTTACAATTAAAACAGAACACTGAGTAGGGGGCAAGGTTATCTTTTCGTGCATCATTCTCTTGTAGCATTCTAACTGTCAGAGGGGCATGTCAAGTGTATTGTCGCTGAAGTTGTCAAACTGGCGTTAACAGAAAAGGACCACAACTTCAGCAGACTTTAAATAAATGTTAGCAAGACAATGTGTGCAAGCGAAATAAATTGTAAATTGATGATTTCACAACGACTTTAACATTCTATAAGTCTGAAGGTTTTATCATGTGAAATGTTTTGTGACTAAGGTCCGATTTACATTTCCACATTACCTTTGCTACACCCTGATGCACAAAACGACGTAGAATGCAAGATCTTTGATTGTTCAACTCTGTACCTGTGACAAGTGTGGGTGGAACAGAGAGTTGTGGGAGTGAAGCGAGGCCAACAACGGTGCAAACATTTATCAAGTCTTGAATCTATCGATGAAAAATTTCTAGGCCAAAATCAAAAAATTCTGGACTGAACTTGGCCAAAAATGAAACCAAAAATGCTTTGTGATGATCAAATAATGCTTTATTAAATATAATCTTGTATGACACAAATTAAATTTAATTATACTGATTAAAAACAAAATCAATTTAATAAAATAAACCACATTTATTGACTATGAACAAGTCGATAGTTGTCATTTTAGCAGCATTACCATGATGGCATAGAAGCGCTTATGCAAGCAGTATGCTGCAACATGAAAAAAATCCAGTCAGTGTGTGTTATTTGAGCAGAGCTTTTCCTGCGAGCATGTAACCCTCACATGTGTAAACTAGGACAACGGAAGACTGGAGAAAGAATGGTTGTCTAGTCTGAATACTTGTGATGTTGTGAGTCATTCTGATGGACAGGTTAGTATTTGCCATGAACAACTTGAAAACATGGATTCATCCGGTTTTGAATCAACAATTCAGGCTGCTGGTGGTGTAATGGTGTGGGAAACATTTTCTTGGAATGCTTTAGGCTCCTTAGTACCAATTGAGCATTGTTTAAATGCAAAAGCATTCACACCATGCTAATCCCTTTAAGACCACAGTGAAACCTTCATTTGATGCTACTTCCAGCAGAATACTGTGCCATGTCACAAAGCTCAAATTATCTCAAACTGGATTCACTAAACTCAGATGTCCTCCATACCTCAATCCAACAGAGAACATTTGGGATGTGCTGGAATGGGAAATTCACACTATGAATGCACAGTAGACAAACCTCCAACGATACCATGTCAATTCTCTGAGAAATGCCTCCAGCACATTGTTAAATCAATGACAAAATAAAGAGACTTTTTAAAGGAATAATTCAACCAAAACAAAAATTACACCAATGTTTACTTAACCTGGACTTGTTCAAAACCAGTTTGAGCTTCCTTTTTGTCCCCTGTTGAACACAATGGGCTCTAACACACCCGTCGAAATAAGGTACAAGAAGTGTTTGGTGCGATTTGTTGGTATTCTCAGACAAGCGCAACCCTAATATTCACATTTGGCTTCAAGCTATTTAAATAGCACATATATTTGTGCCACTTCAAAAAAGGAGGTGTGTTAAGGCGCAATGTTGGCACGTTACTATTTTAAGAAACTGAAATATATTGCGCCACTGACCAACTGTGAAAGCTGATCTAAGACGCCAGTATTTAGTTTTGGAGATGTATGCGTCACTATATGGAGCATAGGAATAGGACATGTATTTGGATATAACTTGACCACATTTTGACCACATTTCATTATTATTATTATTATTATTAATATTCATTATATTATCATTCCTTTGCTGGAAAATAGAACTGAATTTAGAAATAGTTTTGAAACAAATCTTTGCGCTTACACAAAATTAAAGAGGTAGGCTGATGGATGTCTTCAGTGAAGTGTGTACAACACATTATAGTGCGCTTCCTTATCTATGAAAGTAAAGGAGTAAAAGTAAAAAGGTAAAGTAAAAGATAAAGTAAAAAAGCTGATTGGAGGATGCTCATCACCCTCGTGCAGTTTGTCTGTTTAACCGCTTTCTTGTTAGTAAAGTGTTCAGTTTTTCCACTTACAAAGTCCACCATATAAATAGCAAATGCGTCATGGCTCAACACAACTGACTTTTAAATGTAAAGTGAGATGAAACTCTGATTGGTTTAATACACGTTATGCTCAAAACACACCAATAACTCATTAAGAGAATAGGCACAATTCTGTTATACCATGTGCCGGGGCGCAGAGCGTATTAGCAAAAGTGGATTCGGACACGCCCTTAATGCTTTAGGGCCATGCGCTTTAGATTTTGCACCTAAATCACTAAAATAGAGCCCAATATCTTGAGGAACGTTCAAAGCATAAACCACTGACATTGATAGTTGGAAAAAACAACCACCATGGAAATCAATGTTGGCAGGTTTCCAGCATGCTTAAGAATATCTTTGTTTGGAACAAGTTCAAAGGTGTGTAAATGATGACAGAATTGTCATATTTGGGTAAACTATCCCTTTAACGCAGAGGTAGGTCCAACTTGTTAACATGTGTACCTAATAAAGTGTCCTGTGAGTGTACATTAAAAATTCACGTCCAGTTGTTATTTTTCACATGATGTTGCACCAACACGTCAGGCTTGCTTCGACATCTGTTGAACTGCCACAATACAGTAAGCCGCAATGATATCATTGGTCCTGCAGGAAAAGCTGCATTTAAATTGGAAAGGGAGCGGAAAAAAATAAGAAAGCGAGCAATGAAGCATTTCTGCCCTTTTAATACGGTAACCTTTGCCGGCGCGCCTGTGGGTGGAGAGGCTTTCACCATAGCAACACTAATAGGGAAGTGTGTGCTGTAATGGAGGGTTGAGTGACAGAAAGCACGCCTGTCTCTCTCTGCTTCTCTTCGGCGGGGCTTTGGCATTGTCTGACCTTTCAACCACTGAAGGCAGAGGGTCCCTGCTGATTGGACGGCTGCGTTCTGTGGTCTAATTTAGTACTGAGCTCATTCATGCAACAATCATGTAGAGGAACTGTCTGTCTGTATGGACACGCATTCACACACACACAAACCCATGACCAATTTAATGACGAGATGTTGGCAAAGATATCCCTTTGTGCGCACTTTAATTAGACATATACAAAAGGCAGGTCTACTGTAGGTTCTCATTAAATGTTTTTTTTTTTTTTTTGAGAGAGAGAGACAATTACTGTAAATTAAACAGAAGGATAACCATTTTCGCTCATGCTAGTTCGCTTCTTCAGCTTTGAGAAAATGTAAATCCCAATTAATCAAAATATAAAACATTGTATTGTTCAACAAAATGTGATTAAATGACTCTTTGAAGTTTTAGGGATTTTGCCTACCTGATCCCAAAACATGAAATAACGTAACCCAAAGGAAAAATTAAACTACACCTATTGCAATGTTGTACCTTTTAAAAGCACTGGTAAAATCATTGCTAAATTGTGCATGTATTCCAAGTCTAAGAAACATAATTTAAATTTAAGCAATCGATTAAGTGCCATTTTCAGTAAAGTGTTAGCATTAGCCCCTTTCACACATATAGACCTTTTGCGGAACTTACCGGAAAGGGATCATGTGTGAACAGGCCCTTTTTAAAAATACTGCAAGTTTTCCCCCCCACAATGTCGACGAAACATTGTTCTGCACATTCAAAAACACCTGCGGAAGCACCCACAGCCCAAAAAAAAAAAAAAAGAAAGTAACTTCTGGACCTGCTAAAGGAAGCTAGAAGTTATGCAGCTGTAGGGCACCATTTTAGAATAAATAAATGAAGATCAATGGACCATTTCCACTGAGCCGCATGGTACTGTAAGCTTATGGCAGTTTCCACTGTCAAAAGGTACCAAAATCAAACCGTACCACCTTTTGGGTACCCTCTCTAAAGTGTACATGGCACAACAAAAGGCCAAAAGGTGGAGCCAGACACACAGCTGAACACTACTGGATTACAGACAATCGTTACCAGCCCGTGCACATGCCAGGAAAATGAAAACAAACGAAGGCTCCATTTTTAATACAAAGCCATAACATTACATTGTAATAATACATATACATATAATAATGAGCCATGGTCGACCCAAGCTCAAACAAACCTTGTCGTCATCATAATGACGAGACACAAAGCCAAAAAGAACAAAATCTGCTGTCCTGTTTTTGTTTTACAAGGCCCTCTAAAAGTGCAAGCAGTTACACTCTCACTCGCCGCGCATCTATATTTGACATAATGAACTAGAGCTGATGATTAAAATGTACGCATGATTATTCAAGTGCTTCTGACATCTGATCCTTTCAGAAATGGACAAACAGGAGAGTAAAGCACGAAACAAAGGAGAAGCTCAAAATAATTATTCTTTCAGCAACTTAAAGCATGAACAACCATTTTAAACTATTATTATCACCTTTTGGACTATTGTGAACAAACCCGAAATGATGGAAATACTTTCCAACAAGATGTTACATGTGCTGGTGAAGATTAAAGATGTAGATGAGAAGATTGGTAAACTCTTGGCAGGTGACCCGTACTGAACCCTACCACTCAATGGAAATGGGCCACAACAGGTTTTAATCTTTGGTTTCGTTCTTTAATACTGGATGTATTTTTCTACGAAGGTTTGAACTTTGAGAGTGTTTAAATAAGAGAGAAAAGTGTAAAAATGTTAATGCCTGTCTAAGAAAAGTGTATAAAGTGTATAGTGAGGGGGTTTTACAGCCTTAAACATCTATAATAATTGTTTAAAAAAAAAATAATAAAGCTGACTACTTTAATTTCACCTATTGCAGGTTATTATTAGAATGTAACTCCCGTGAATAACGAGACTAGCATCT
This sequence comes from Danio rerio, assembly GCF_052040795.2. Classification (NCBI taxonomy): domain Eukaryota; kingdom Metazoa; phylum Chordata; class Actinopteri; order Cypriniformes; family Danionidae; genus Danio; species Danio rerio. Next base: position 20,155,275 of record NC_141024.2, read on the forward strand.
AGTAAATAACTAGTAAAATATTATATAAGATCAAGACAACAGAAAATAGTAATTAGAAATTAGTTTTTAAAACTAAAAACATTGAGGGAAAAAAAATCTCAATTAAACATCATTCGGTTAATATTTGGAAAATTATTTTATTGTAGAGCTAATAAATTCACCTTGAATATACAGAACACATCAGCGAATATCGTACGAAAACTAAAATTTGTGAAAAGGCAAATAAAATTTAACAGATATACTTTTCTGAAGGTCCAAAAGTTCAAAAGTGCAAAAACAGAGAAATAAACCTAGTCTATAAAATCTAAACCTTTACCCTGTTGCCTTACACAATTACAAGATCTAATTAGTCAACCATAAAATCATAAAAAGAACTTGCAGGTAACCAAACACAATTTGCACTGGTGAGTTTATGGTGTTCTGCCCCCTGTGCTGTAACTCAATAACCTCTCGAACTGCTGAATCATTTTCATTTGCACCGTAGCTCATTTCACAGCCCCTGGTGCTGCTGTCACTTTTTTCCCCTCTTTCTGACACCAAAATGGCTTTCACAGACACTCAATTGCTAGAAACCTGAAACATCAGAAAGAACAGCACCAGGAGACCAGATCCCCAAGTACCTGTGATTGTGAAAGAGAAACATTTCCGATAGGAACCAAAAACCTGAATGACTTTTAAAGCCCCTTCTGCACCAAACCTCACAGCGTATATTACCAAATCACATAATGGATAAAAAACAATGAGGCACATGCAAGAAATGATTTACACAAGAAGGATAATTTTAGAAAATACACAGAGAGATGAAGGTTTTCTTGTTTGAAATCCCTCATAAGGAGGAAACCAGAAAAAAAAAATAATTACAAAAAGGAACAAATGGAGGAAAGAAAACACAAAAAACACTCTCAGGAGCAAATGACCAAATTAATTGAAATATCTCCAATGACGATATGCACAATTAAGCACGGTGGGGGCGGAGGGTGTTTGTTCTCCACTGGGGGAAGTTGAGACAAATAATGGAAGGATGGAGGGATGCTGAAATAGATGGGCGTCTCTCGTCTCTGTTTTCAGGGTGAATAATTAGACCGGATGGTGAGAGAACAGAAATAAACTCCTCAGAAATAACAGGAATCAGTCAGCGATGGCTTTTTCGGAGCGATGTGGAAAAAAAGGTTGAGGTCGGGTTTGGGAGGACACTGCTGTCCATCAAGGAAGAAATTGAGCGACCGCAAGAAAGCGACGGTCTCTTTATGTAGTCTAATGAAGCCTGAATGTTCATGCACAGACCCTTGCGATCTTCCCATGTTTGAAATTCAAGCAAATGGTCAAAAATATTTATGTTCTTCGTGGGTCAAAAAAAAGTTAACCCTCACCCTAACCCAACTGGAGATGTTAAATGTGTTTTTAACATGTAGAATGGGGATTCAGTAGTTAACCTAAGGAGGTAATAGTGTGATATGAAAAACATATGTAGGAACACTTGAGCATAAGAAATAAACGGGTGTTATATAGTAATTACATATACATTTGAGGGTTTTATTTGAAATGTTCAGGTGCAAATTACTAATCTTACACACTAAAATTCCTTAACATTAAAACAAGGCTAAATACAAATTGAATTTATGGAAACGTTTTTTTTTTTTTGTTGTTGTCGTTAATAAAAGCTGCAACTGGTGTATCCAATAGCAATATAGTCAAATAGTCTTTACTAAACTAACAGGTTAATCTGATAAACTATTTTATAGTTACCAACTATAATAAGGCAGTAATTCTTCAAAATAGGTAATAAAATCAGTCACTGAGGCTAGATAACGCGGTTTAATATATTTTCTCTATTTCCACCTGTGGATACTCATCCCAAAGCCTCTAGATTTTGGCCTCTAGCGCCATTGTTGTGATCCAAGACCTGTGAAGAGATGATGCTAACCATCGAGGAACTCAAGGACAACACATTCGAAAAGATGATGCCAACCATCGGGGACAACTTGTACAAAGAGATGAAGAGATGATTCCAACCAATGAAAGTGTTTTTTGACCTTGCATGCATATCAGCCTGTTGTTGGTGACCCCAAAACCAAAATATGAACCTTTTTCAAGCAAATATTTAGTTGACTCAAAATAACAAACAACAATCAATCCATCAAATGAAAGGATTTACATCCGGTCTCTCAAGATACTTTAAAGACAAAATACCTGGTTGGTTTTATTAAGTCTACATCATGCTCATGTGACACCACAGTTTACTTGCATTAATTTTAAAAGGTGTACATTTTTATTATTTGACATTTTTGAGTTATTTAATTAATGTATATAACTAATAATCTATAAATAAACACAAAATCTGAACATGCTCAAATTTGCTAGTGAGAATGGCAATTGGCTATATGTGGAGCGCTGGTAAAAGGTGAAAAGTCGCAGATGGTCCAGCACCACCTCTGACGTGCACCAGTGCTTCCTTTACATTCCACATGTGCACATATATGCCCAACACACAGAAACACAGGGGGAAGAACAGATGCTGTGTAGTAAGACCTCACAGCCAGCAAGCATGACACTTAACCTTGCATCAGATTGAGCTCTTCAGATCCCCGTCTTGCCTTTGGGGGGGTCAAAGGCATAGACAAAACGCCTGCACAAAGACTAGCTTTCCAGACCTGCCAGAAACCACCGGCCTCCACAGGTCAGAAAAGGAGGACAGAAGCTATTCAATCTTAAAACACCACAAGCAGAGCATCCTGAGGAGACAGAAATGCCTGCTACAAAAAGCATCTCACCATCAAGCCTTATGCAGGGGAATGCGAGGACACACTTGATGTTTTTATGAATTATTAAAGAGGAATAGTTTACAAAACAATAAAAAAGTCTGTCATTTACTTACCGCCTTGTCCTTTAAAACCCGAGAATCTTTAATCCATGGTACACAAAAGTCAATTGTGTGCAGAATTTCTGTGCTGTTTGTTTGTGCTTTTTGTTGGCAAAATTGGTAATTTTTCAGCCATTCAATGGGTTTAAATTAGAGATGGCTGGTATGGGCACAATATTTTCTGTTATTCATTCTGATAACGAGTTCAGAGACAATAACTTTCGTATCCACAGAGACAAAAACGTCCTCCATCTTTAGAGAGAAGTTTTATCTTTCATTTTTACACTAAATAGGTGTTGTGAGCCACATGTAATGTAATACCGGTTTCATTCGTACGGGAAGCTAGAGGGCTTATGCCCACGTGCATAAGCTCTAAATATGTCTCGCTAAAGTTAAGACATTTAACAACCATAGCGGCAGAGTAAAAAAAATAAATTATAAAAAAAGCATTTATACCTCTACTGAACTAAAAAACTAGGATTCCTTTCTAATTCTGTGAAACTAAACCACGTATAAATACTGCAGAGTAAAGGTCTGTATTGCCGCAGCTGTACTGTGGGAGCCACAGGACCCAACCAGATTTCTTGCACACTGGAATAAATTGCCGGAATTAAATGTGTTGGCAGTCTGTAACTCTGTTGTAATTTGAGCAGGAGCAGGTGGTCTAGCAATATAGCGTTCCCGAGTCCCAACATTATTTCTAGGAGTTGCACCGACTAGTTGACTTTAATGCTTTGCTGTAATGCTTTTTGACTGACGTCGACTAGTCGCGTGTTTTTTGACCTGAACTACATGGCAGCTTTACACTAAGGTGGTTCACTGAATAAAACTGCCCTCCGATTATTTAAAGTAATTTATAAAATGTTATTTTTCTTATGTCAGCATCAAAGACGTGAACTTTGTGAACTTTAAATCGTCCGACAGATGCCAGTTAGGCCGCTCCGTGCATATACCCTTGAGCAAATGCTAGCCAATCATGTTTATGCAACTCTGGCAAAGTAATGTGATTGGCTGTTGCCCTTTGCGAAGCGTAGACGCAGACATATTCTATGAATGAACTGCGAAGCGTGCAGAAACTGTTAAGTGCGCAGCTGCGGAGGAGTGACAAACTTCACAGTTTGCGTAAATATCACCCCAGGTGTACATGGTGTAGATGTGCAGTGAGGAGATGTCTAATAACTAAGATAAGCCAGTAACTGCGAAAAGCACCCATCTTGAGCAGGATTTTGAGCAGCTTTCTAGCACGCACCATCATAGTGGTAAAAGATGCGCATGACGAAGTCTCTGACAGTTTAATGTGGCTTAACGTTATATTGTAGCCTTTGTCTTTCGTGCGTTGTTAAGAATATTTTTCATATGAATCTGTGTGCTAAGGATGTATGCATTTTTTTCTGCACTAAAATATGTGTTATTGTTACATTCTTACTAGAACCTGCAGTGATCAATGTGTTGTCTGCATTTATTTAGCAGTAAAATTAGCCCTGGTGCTAATGTTGCATTATTAACGAAATGAAAGTGTTGATAGTGCATTTATTTTGTACTAAAATTAGCTATTGGTATTGTTGCATTGCAATGGCAATGTGTTATGAGCTGTCAAACAGCATGTGTATATATTTCCAACAAATAAATCGCAAATTGTGGCATCTTGTAATTAATTGATGACATCACCAGGGACTAGTAGACGTCCACTCGACTTCGGGAACATAAAAGTCAACATCCAAAAATCTAAATTCGTTCAACCCCTAGTTATTTTGTAACAGCATATCTGTAAATTTCCTCTTTCCTCTTGAGCAACGGTACAGCTAGTGCTGAACGTATGGACCAGTGCTTTCTACACATGCTTTTTTTCCGCAGTCTATGTGTGAATCATCTGCATAACAGACCTGAGAGCTGGCTTTACCAACATGTAGCAAAGTGAAGATGTGCAGTCCTTTAGCTTGCTTCAGAAAATTGTCGGTTTACTGTTAGGAAGGCAAGTCCAATATATGGGAGTCTTTTTCATGTGCATAACTTTAAAAAAAATAAATAAATAACTTTGTGAGATGCGATAATGACTCAAAATTTAGCCTTTAGCAGGTTTAAGGCGGTTCATATCTCATCACAGTGGCAAAAAAACTAACATTTAGCCTACAATCCTACAGGTTTATCTGTCATCTCTCTCTTTTGGTAGTACTCGTAGTAAATGTGAGATTTTGCAAATCAGATCAAAATTTAGCAGGAACAGTCAGGTAGAAAATTATTCTAAGTGGGAGGGGTGAACAAAGACTGAATATACAGCAGGAGCAGTTGGGTGCGGAATAAAATCTCACGGCAGCGGGAAAAAAAAACAGTCCCGTGCAGACCTCTACAGCAGAGTTACTTGGAGGAGGAACATGGAAGAGCTCTGGAAACTTAAAAGGAGGGGAGGTGATGGTTGAAAATGAGAGAGGACCAGGCCTTGAATACGTTTTGTTTGGTTTCTGTTTAGGTGGAAACTATCCGTGAGGGGGCCTTTACTTTCATTATTAAAATTATGGAAATTTCATCGGTTTTCTGGTTCCTTTCTGCTGGCTAAAAAGCCATATACCTTATTAGTTCCAAAAACGAAAAAGAGATTTCTAAATTGTGTCATGAAGGAAATTGAGGAAGAGTTAAGGCACTGTCACACTCATTTTCACCCCAAAGACTTCCATTCATATTCAAACAAATGTGTTAAACAGGAAACTGAAGGTTGAAACAATTTGCTGCGTTTCAAAATTCAAACATGGTGAACTCTGATCTGCGAATATGACTAGAAGATGGAAACATGACCTCTTTGTACAGAAATGTTAAATAAGGAGCAATCACTTGTTTTATCAGTGTTGCATAATCATGTTTTATTCCGCTCCTTTTCATAACACCTCATCAAACATATGGTCCTGCCGTACACTTACTTTTTTAGTCTTATAGTAAAGCCATATGTTCTAGTTCCTGGTCGTACATGCAAACTCCAACCTTATCAACGCAGGAAATGTAAGAGAATTTTATTTATATCGCAAGTTATATAGAATATAGTGAGGACTTTTGTGCTTTTTAGAGATTCTCATTTTCAATATATGATGAGAGCAGCTTAAACTTCTCTATTGTTCAACCAAAGAGAAAACACACAACAGCATATGGATGAAAACATGACTGGATTTTCATTTTCTAGCCCAAGTGAACAAAAAGCATTAGAGCGGTGGCGCAACAGCGGTCAGCTGCCACATTGTGGTGGTTATGTGGTCACAGATGGTGGTATAGTTGACAGGCCGAGGCCGGCTGACACTTACCAGCGAGCAAGAAGGTGATGAGACACGTCTCTTTGGGCATGTAGAGCTTGAGTCTGGAGCCACTGAACACGTACTCCACCACAGCCTCCGAGCGGCCCGCTCTCTGCAGGAATGGGAAAAACTGTTTCGCCTTCTGTGTCTCCTGTCGAAAGAAAAGAGAAAACAGTCATTTAATTCATTTTCAAATAAATAAAAAAAAGAATTTCAGCTCATACAAAAAAAAAACTATTGTCAGCATGTCTATTTGTTCGTTTTGTTTTTTGCATGTACGTTTATTTATTTACACTAGTTTCACTTATTTATGCTTTAGTTTCACATGTTTACACTTGTTTATTACGAATCTTAACTTCGATTTGGTTCACAATTTGAAACTTTTGTTTAACATTTACACTTGCTTTTTTATTTGTCCTTGTTTTACAAAGCTTCAGTTGTCTCACACATTTAAACGTATATTTTAAGTTTGAACTTTCTTGTTTTTCAGTTTTGTTTTACACATCTTTAATATGGATAGGGTTAGCTCACCAAAAAAATTTACATTACCTCATTTTTTAGATATTGTGCATAATCAGCTTCCATAGTAGGAATTTGATTTAATTAATATGAAAATAAATACTGCTTGGTTTTATATATTTACACACAGTTTTCAGCTCATACAAAATTTAAAACGTCAGCATGTGCTTTTTTTTCCCCCCCGACATATTTAGCTTTATTGCTTGTGTTAAAAATCACTCATTTAGGTTTTTGATCCATTTCACACATCTTCACTTCGGTTTGTTTCACACTTTTATACTTTTGTTTGACATTTACACTAGCTTTTTTCTTGCTTTACAGAACTTGAGTTTTGTTTCACCCATTTAAACTGTATGTTTTAAGTTTAAACATTCTTGTTGTTCAGTTTCACACATTTTAAAGATATAATTCACCCAAAAGTTCATTATTAATTAATTTGTATAACAAACATATTGTGAAGAACGCTGGTTACTGGCACCAATCAACTTCCATAGTAAGAATTTAATTTAATTAATACTAACATAAATCCTGCTTGGTTTTATACGTTTACACACATTTTCCAGCTCATGCTAAAAGAAAAATGTCTGCATGTACGTCTATTTCTTCTACATATTTCGCTTTTTTGCTTGAAACTTTTACATGTATTTGATTGTTAGTTGCATTTACTCTGTGTTAATAATAATCACTCATATAGGCTTTCGTTTCACAGATTTACACATGTTTATTTCACACATCTTTACTTCAGAGTGCTTCACACATTTAAACTTTTGTTTAACATTTACACTTGCTTGTTTATTTGTCTTTATTTAGAGTTTGACACATTTAAACTTTTGTTTTAGGTTTAAATTTTCTGGCTGTTCAGTTGGCATTTCACACATCTTTAGTTTGCGTCACACATTTAAAACAGATAGTTCACCCAAAAATAAAAATCACTTCAAGCAGACATTGTGATAAATGCTGGTTGCTGGCATCGATCATCCTACATAGAATTTTAATTTAATATGAAAATAAATACTGCTTTTAAAAAAAAATTTTTATTTACATATTTACCTTTTTGCTTGAAACTTTTACAAGTACTTGCTTGCTGCATTTACTCCATGTTAACAATAATCACTCATTCATTGTTTTGTTTCACACATTTAAACTTGTTTATTTCACACATCTTCCACTTTGTTTTGTTTCACACTTTAACTTTTGTTTGATATTTACACTTGCTTGCTTATTTACTTCTTATTTTAGAGCTTGAGTTTTGTTTCACATATTTAAACTTATGTTTTAGGTTTAAACAACTTTCTGGTTGTTCAAATAAGAGCTTGCATCACATTTTAAAGGGATAGTTCACCCAAAAACGTCCTCATAAATTTGTATAAAGAAGACAATGTGAATATTGCTGGGTGATCGACGTCCATAATAGGAAAAAACATTATATAGGTCACCAACATTTGTCAAAACATCTTCTTTAGTGTTCAACAAAGAAAATCCTATAGGTATTGCACAAGTGAAGGGTGTGAAAACTATCCCTTGAATTTTTGAACAACATGTGGACATGATTGCCATCCATTTTTGTTTCTTTCACGCATTTACATTTCCCTCATTTACGCTTGTTTGTTGTTCACCTTTGTTTACACCAAAGCGAGTTCACTCGACGGTCATATTTGCATTGCCTCCAGGCGCCAATTTTGCCCACACAAGGCCAATCCCTCTCTCTTTTCATGGGAGAAAATTGAAATTCTTCAAATGCCCCGACTCGGCTAGGTTTCTTTACATTCATTTAGATACGTCTCACTTGTAATTCAGCCGTGGACTGAAAAAGGACAGGCCAAGTGGAGGATAACAGAGTTAGCGATAGCGTGAGCCATCATTGTGAGAAGGGCAGCTCTATTTCAAGAGTGTTCTGGCCAAGGCTGTACTTTTAGAAGTGAGATTGCCCATCTCGTGGCTTGACAGCTGAGGTTTCGGTGTGTAACAGAGACACTTCACATTTCACTTTAAATATCGCTGCTTCCTGTGACTCAGAACACCAGGGCCGCCCACTGGAGCTGGAAATACAGCCGTAAAGAACAAGAAAAACCAAAAGAAAGAGGAAGAAAAAAAAAACAAACGCATCCAAAGATAAATGGTCCTCTCAGAGCAACGACACAGTCCCAATCCAAACGACATTACTCTGACTGTCAGTCATATAACGAGGAAATCTTGTTTCTGGATGAGAAATGAGAATGTTAGCGTTTGAGAGTGACACGGCCCTTTTTCTTTCACTCTAAACGCCGCCTACACAAACCCGGGTATAAATAACATCCTGAAAAAAGAAAAATAAAGTTGGTAGACAGCTGCCATAGACTTCATTAAAAGCGGAGAGGCTAATTCATAAACTCAGAGATGAGAGAATGAAAAAGAGGTGAACACGAAGTCAGCGGCGGTTGAACATCAGTCGCTTCACAGGCCTGTCAAGCAGCAAAATGACATTTTACAAGCAAAGTAAAATGTAATCTTCATTTGGGTTGAGGCGCACAAACGGGATTCGCCTAAAAACAACTTCAGAGCTACAAGCGTGATGACTTTATGGGTGGAAAGCCTATTTTTAGAGGGGCGTTCATTAATTTACTGGGCAGAGCCGTAATGCAGCAATAAATCAGCTGTCATAGGGCCAAGCTTTAACATCAAGGATTCGGAGAGAGGATTCTGGGATATAGGAGATATTGGCAAAGCCGTTCATAATTTCAAATACACTGTAATGGGTCAAGCTGGGGAAAAAGACAGATTTATTTGATTTATTTTAGTATTTTCATCATATTTAATTTGAGTATGTGGAATGATTTTAATGTTGAATTGAATATTGAAATACATGTCATATATGGTGAGGCTTTACAATAAGATTGAACTAGTTAATGTTAATGGATTTACTAACATAACCAAACAATATTTACAACAACATTTACAATATAATATTTACTACAGTGTTGGATTCATGTTAGTATACATTAGTTAATGAAAATTGTTCATTGTTAGTTCATGGTGCGTTAACTAATGTTAACAAGCATGACTTTAATTGTTATTAATGCATTAATAAATGTTGAACTAGGATTAATAAATGCTGTACAAGTTGTGTTTATAAATAGTTCATGTTAGTAAATGCATTACCTAATGAAACCTTATTCTAAAGTGTGACTCATACTTTTAATGAAATATTTCAATATGATTTAAAAATGTGTTCAATTTATGTGCTCTGATTAGTAGTTGAAAACAATGACTAATTAGACCACATTTAAAGTGAAGATCACGTTGGTCAATATCAAAACAATTCAGAGAGTTAATATTTTATGTATTCAAATAGGCCAAAACAAAACATGCACACGGATAAACAAAATATCAAATTATTTACTGATATAGCTTATTTTCTAACATTTAATTTAATAGCATTATAATTTGACTAATTTATGTATAAATAAGCTAAAATATCAGACAAATATGTGTGGATTTGTTTGTATTTGTATTATTTGACTTTTATTAAGGATAAATATTTTGTCAAATAAGTTTTCTTCTAAATATTAAAAGAAAAACTAGTAAACGTATGCCAAGTAATAATAATAATTATTATTATTTTTATTTGTATTATTATGTTTAATAACTTTATTCAAGACAGTGAAACCAGCATGCATGTTATACCAGCGTATGAATGGCTAAGAATTTATTTCTCTCATTCATTTCTTTCTTTCTCTCATTCATTCATTTTCCTTCAGCTTAGACTTTAGGTCGCCACAGGGGAATGAACCGCCAATTATTCCAGCATACGTTTCATGCAACGGATGCCCTTCCAGCTGCAACCCAGTACTGGGAAAAGATCTTTCAATCAGAATAGTTCAATACATTAATTCACTCATTTTTTCCGGCTTAGTCCCTTTGTTAATCAGCTGTCGTCACAGCGGAATGAACCGCCAACTTATTCAGCACATTTTACACAGCGGATGTGGGGGGAAAAACACCCGCGAACACAAGGAGAACAAGCAAATTCCACACAGAAATGCCAACTGACCCAGCCGAGACTCGAACCAGTGAATTTCTTGCTGTGAGGCGAAAGTGCTAACCACTGCGCCACCGCATCTCCTATCAATGCATTCAACTTAACCAAATAGTTTATTGTCACACTAAAAACGCCTGTTATTTTAATACGAGTTCACTGTGATGAGTTGTTTTAATGAATACTTAAAAAGTTGCATTATTGATTTTAATCAGTCTTTTAATCAGTCAATATTTCATAAGGGAGCAATATTGACATCTAAAACGCCTAAATTAATTTAAACATAAAAAACAAAACAAAAATCCAATGTAGGATTAGTTATTCCCAACACCCACTTACCCCTGAAATGTCCGCCACTCTATGAATGGGCACTTCTTTCTTGCTGTGAAGTCCTTTGCCATTCTTGATCGCCCTGCAATGATTCAAAAGCATAGTTACAATCGAAATCTTCACAAATCCCTACAAAAAAAAAAAAAAAAAAAAGGAAATTGAACCATTTCTATCCAGGCCTGAGAAACCAACCCTTAAACAAACCCACCCATTCATCCATCCATCCATCCCTCATGCCACAAAAGAGCCAACAAATCACATTTATGGGGCAGCGGCACCCCAACATTACACATGGGAATGGATACGGTGTCTTTTGTGTGTGTCTGAGTGCTCGATCAGTGTAATAGTGGTTTGCTGAGTTGTGACGCCTGCAGATTACAGTAGATACAGGAGGTATGAGGGACGCGTCTTTGGCCTCTTTAAGGCAGATGTATCTGCGGCTGAAGCCTCTCTGGGGTCCAATCATGTTCAGTGAAAAAGAGAGGAAAGGAGCTCGTCCTGAGGTTTATTTCTCAGAGGATGTAGGGTAACGACCAGCAATCTTGGCTAAAAATAAATTTGAGGCCTGCAAACCGCCCATCTCCGCCAACTCCACGGGGAAGCATTACCTAGAGAAAGTGAAGGACAAGAAAATGGAGGAAATGCATGTGTGTGTGTTTGTGTGTGTGTCAGTGTGAACGCATGAGAGCAGTAGCGAAAGTAGATAATAGAAATAAAAGCGGAATCTTGCTAATTAGAAGATACTGGCAAAGCAGTTTTAATGAACTTATTTAAAGGTTCTACTGATTATACCTAGGTATAGCTGAATAATAAAACTTCAGCACATGAAAATGACAACGTCAGCCTCAAACACCATTGTTTTCTCATTCTCATGCAAATCCATAGTCAGAACGCTAAATTTGGGATTTACAGATGTATTATTCAGCGCCCCATGAGGAGGCATAAGGTGCATTTAATTCTATCTGTTGAAGGTCTTCCATGTAAATTATGACACATTTGTTTGTAACAAGGCATCAAACACATGAGAATTAGTGTTTAATGCACATTTATGCATTGTGTCATATCACTTAGCTCTTACTGTGCTTTCCTTTTGTGAAGTAACGCCATTAAACATTATAAAGAGCTTGTTAAGTCCTGCCTGTGTTTTCGTGTACGTTAAAGCTTCAAAATACAATTCAAATACATGTATGTCAGCTCATTTTGCTGAATATAATTAGAATGTCTCCTAAATTTTATCCACAACAAAACAGGAATAAATTAGGTTAATCCGGAGACATACAGATAGCTTACTCACTCCTTCTAGCTAAAATAAACCTCTTCACCACTTTGAAAAGAATGTCATTTAACATGGAATCGAATCAAATATTTTGGCAACTGAAGCACAAATGGTTTTCAGGTCATATTCATATTCATGATTGTTGTTCCAAATATGGTCAAAACCCGAGCTTTTCATTCTAGGGCTAATCCCTGTGGTATTAAATGAGTAGGGGTGTCAAAGTTATTGTTTCTTCGATGCACTGCGAAGCAGACATGGACAATTTGATATCGGTTCAGTATTAGATCATAACTGGTTATACCATTCTGTCATTTATCTGCTATGTGCTATGTCGCAGTAGAATAAATTGGCAAAGGAGTCAAGGGCGAGAAATTAAAATGCTCATTCATAAATCAATTATTTGTAGCCTACCAATTCAACTACCTGACCCGCATGGTCTTGGTTTTACCCATAACCAAATCATAAATAAATAAAACATGAATAGACAGTGATCAGTGTTGTTTTGATGGCGTCGACAAACTTGGTTGGTAAAAACCTGATCGATTCAAAGGACCTAAGAGTCATTAGATGGAGACAAAATTAATAAAATATCATGTTTAACAACTATAGTGAGACGCGATCAGGCCGTACATCCTTGATAAAATGTATGCAGTGCAATGCTTCCTGGGGTTTTGAGCTATAAGCACCCGCTGACTGCCTGGAGCTCAGACTTGTGCATGTGCTTTAGCGCATACCAGAAGTGACGTGCGTTTTCAGCGGTACAGTGTGGACAGAGATCTTTTCAGAAAAGCTAGATGAAACGGCATTGTGGACAAGGATCATTTTCATTCTAAAATGCTATTTTAAAACTAAGGCATATAAGCGCATATAAACTGTAACCACAGCTGTTCTTCCTGCATCACTTATCTAAGAACAGCGCTGATAGTTTCACAGTCAATCGCTGCCCTTTCTGTTGAGCAAGTGAAGACAACGACCAATCATAGGGGTGTAAGAACTCACTCGACAGCGCACAAAAGGCAAATAGGATAACATTTACATTACTTTATTTGCTATAAATGTTCATGTTGTCTTCTGTGCATGTATGCGAGTTTTGTTTGATGTGTTCAAAAAGAGTGTTTCTTTGAGCAGGTAAAACTAAATTTATAGTTCATATATTTACGTGCTTTATTAAAGGGCAAAATTGTATTACAAATAATACAGAAATATAAATATATTTATGGATTTTAATTAAAACAAATTTATGTGTTTTGAAGAAAAAAAATTCTAGTTGTCTATGTAAAGCATCGTCAATGCATCGTGATGCCCCAAGATATCGAATTGATGACATGATGATCGTAACCTAACTGTGAGTCACACCCCTATAAATAAACATAAAACTTTTGCCTATATATTTTCTGCATTTACCTAAGCCACATACCTACAATGTACATACCAAAGAACTATTTGGTGAGGCACCTTTTGTTTGAAAGGCTACATGCAAAGGAATGTCACAGTCTTGAATATTGATGGTGATTGAGAGAACAATGACCTTCTCCTAATGGGCCCATTAGAATGGAATGTGACAGCAGTAAATAAAGAGATGTTGGTTTGTTTGTAGTTCAAAAGAAAAATACATGTAAAAAGTAAAAATAAAAGTTGAGGCCTGCAAACCTCCAATCTCCGCTAGGTCCACTGGGAAGCATAACCCGGTGAAGGCAAAGCACAAGGAAACGGCGGAGACGTGTGTGTATGAATGTGAAAGTGAAGAATAGAAATGGAAAAGGAGGAGCGGCAGATAAGAAGTCTTTTCTCTCGAGAGTCGCCACATCTATCGCCGGTCAGGAGATCCAAATCTCTCTCTGTGCAATAAACCACCCTTGAAACCTGTGCGCCGCAAATCTATATAATTATATTCGTCGACAAAGAATAAAAGAGTCGTGCTTTAGTGCTGGTGCTTGAGGTATGAGCTCGGGGACTGATATTGGGCCCCATGAAATGAAAGCTAACCAGACAGGCTTTGACTTACTGCGAACAACAAAATGGCTCCATTTCACAGTCTGCTTCTTCCTTGGTGAACGGGAATATGGCTACGTCCGCCCGCTGGCGGTTTTATTTCAGTGTTGTGACTTACCTCGCCTCTGCTGCCAGGAGCTCGTCGTAATGAGAAGATCTTTGATCGTCATCTTGGCGGTATCTGATCACTGTGGCAAGACCTTTGCTGACCAGTGCCTCGGCGATGTTTCTACAGACAGAGCAAAACAGAATCGGTTGTTTCCACAGTCTGACTATAATATACATATATAACGAATACAGGGGTCATACTGTACAAAAATGCAATTGATTTGTGTCGAGACAACATGAAGGAATTAAGTTAACTTATTAGCTTTTACAAATGCAAGCGGATTAAACATAACACAATTAAGTTGTCCTAAAAAAAAAAAAAACTCAAAAATTGTGTTGTTTCAGCTTATTTTAAATTAGTTTGAACAAATAGCAAACAATATTGAGTGCATTAAGATTGTACTTTATTTTAGCAATTAATAAAATTGTTTACAAAGGGCACACAATTATGACTAAGTGTAAAAGATAGTCAATATGTTCTTGTAATCTTGTAAAAATAATTTCAATGATATTAAAAAGAAATGCTTATTAACCACAATGTAAACCATTATTTACAGTATGCTGGGTTCACGACAAAGGCAAAATTAGGTATCACTGTGATAATGACATACAACGTAATTTCCTAATTTATTTAATAATATTTCAAAATAAATAGAAAACATTGCTTTATATTAACAAATACAGCATTTTTTATTTGTTTATCTGTATAATGAACTGAACAAAAACATCTCTTTAATAACAGAATAAAGTTACACGAGTTTTTGCCTTGATTTGCTCACCGATGTCTTCTGCATAGTCTCAATAAACAAACAAACAGACAAAAAAGGCAACGTCAAATTAGACATGACAATCTCTTTTAAAGGCATTCTCCCCAACTCTCTTCATCATTCTCACTCTACTCTCAGATAGGATGGTGGGCCTAATCAAAGGTTTTAATGGGGCAACTTTGGCCTGTAAGCCCTACTTAGGGCATCTTTGAATTAGAGCAAAAAATTAACTCGGGTGAAAAACATCCCATGAGATTTGTTTTGCTCCACGTTTGGTGTGGACCCACAATTACTCCTTTAACCAATATTTTCTATTGGTGTTCACATTTATCTCTATACATACTCCATCAGACAACTTATAAACCATTTGTTTGCAAAAAATATTTAAGTTGTTAACGGATCATGACGTGTTGTTCCCAATAGATTTGATACATTCTATTAGTCAACATAATCATAAAATTAGAGTTGTAAAATGTATAATTCCTTTCAAATTTATATTTCCTTTTTAAAAATATAATTTAGATGTGATTTTAGGCTATTTTATGGTTACTAGCAAACATTTATAGTATTCTGATTGATTGAGGTAATGGTTTAAAAGTAATTATAGCAAATAAGATACAAAACAGAAAATTTTAACAAAGTAATTATCAAAATACTACTAATAATAAGTTTTAGACAACCACTGTCACCATATGATTAAATGATTTTAAAAATCTAGATATAATTAATCCATATAATTTCACAACATTACTAAAACACACACAACCATGGTTAGAAAGAGGAGACTGAAGGTATTTTTTTTTCTCTTTATCTTTGTGTAACACTGAATAAGGCCTAATTTGAAGAACAGATCCATAACTGATGACAAAAAGCAGGACCGGTGCCCTGCAAGCAAAGCGACAAATGCATTTCTCATTGCCATTTGTCAACAAAGATATTGCCTTTAGTGAAGAGCTCACTCTTTTTCTATTGCACAGCACAGTAAACACACAAAAGAATCATTCTGTCAAGCTTTGGTTAGTAAAACCAAGTCCAAAAACATGAATGAAAAAAGCAAACAAGGCTTTTTATTTTGGTGCCTATTTTGGAGTCATAGGGAGAAAGGTAAACAGTTTGTGCTAGCACTCAATGTGGCTTTGATTACAGAAAAACACTGGCTCAAAACCAAAAAACACAAAGTGAAAAGTTAATAGCAGTGGCTTTTTAGGTCACGCAATCAAACCAACAAAAACCGAAGAGCAACAAAACAAAAATATTGCGATCAATGATAAACATACTTTCTATGTCAGACCTTCCCCTCCATGCTCCCAAAAATCAAACACTGAAAAAAAAAAGCCCCATTGCATCAGGCAGACAGACTGTCAGTGCTGTCATAAATTTTTACAGATCTACGATCAGTTCAGCCTGCTGAAATATTTATGACGCGATGGGGGAAAAACCTGGAAAGAGCTGATTCCGAATCAGCGAAGAGTCGAGATGCGGCAAAAGCAGCCGAGCCCTCAGGCGATGTGACCACCTGTTACCCACACTGCTCTAATGCCAAGCACTGGGGCACGGTTGGGTAATCACAGCCTGAGGCGCAGTACCACCCCAGACTCGCTTACCCTAACAAGGGACAGTCTGCGAGATCACACATCCACATCACATGGGTGAACAAGAATCATTTCAATTCATGGAAGAGTCATAAAGGGTAATAAAGCATATGCATGTCCTGATTCTGAAACTGAGAAGATTGTTAGATGGGCTCTGGGAACGTGCCAATTTCGTTCAGCATTCTGTATATATTTGTTTTATATAATATTATTATTCCTTTGAAATTTTTATCCCCATTTTTTTCTTTTTAAAAAACCTTTTTAAATTTAAAACCTAAATTTAAAAGTAATTATTCTGTGAGAAGAATCAATCTGAATAATTAATGAATGGACTGAATTGAATTTGTTTCAACAAATGACTCGATTTAGTGGTTTGACACAATAGAGGACAAAATCTGACAAATCAATGACTTAAAACTTAATATTTTCATAATTTCAATAAACATTTATCCATGAGTTACATTGCCATCAAAATTGAAGCATAAAAGTTTAATTAATTTAATTTTACATATTTATTTATGATGAAAATGTACAAATGTAACTTTTTCTATTCAGTAAGAAGTCAAACTGACATTTGAGTCATGTTAAGTATATATTAGTGAAATGTCTGGCACGAAACTAAGTTCGCGCAGGTTGATTGGGTCACCTGATCTGCTCCTGCGTCATTAACTACATGGTGCAGGGCATTGGTTGCTGTCACCTCGGCAGCCAATGAGCTTGCTCCACATCAGCTTAAAAGCTTCATGTCATTCTATGCCGTATAAACTGCGGCACGTTTTCGAAGACCCTCCTCTACATTAGCCCCACCTGTGTTCAGATCTGCTACAGGGGTTACATATGTGTTATGTTTGCAGAAGTAGTGTGTTATATTCCAGTTGCAGCAGCAGCATAGCAGATTTATACCACCAAGACCAAATATATCAACATTGCCATATGCATATTCATTACAATACTAAATCCCGAGAGTGTTAATGACAGAAATCTCTTTCAAGGAATTTTTGCACATTAAAAAAAAAGTTTCAGAATTAAAAGACTTGGATTTACTAAACGTGTGTTTGTTAATATGGCATTTGTTTTCCATCAACAAACTATTCCAAGTTTCAATTTAAAAATGTCATTTAGTGCATTCTGGAAATGGCAATTTGGTCAGAATTATAAATGTTTTGAGTTATTTAACCAAATGTTTACTATATTCACAATCACACACTTAGGCCCAACCCTAATATTATGTTTGTCCCCCTAACTCTTTCCCTTGGCCCTTGAAACAGAGTGTGAAGGGCTTCAGCTTTTACCTCTGGGAAATGGTACAGCACAACAACAACCGCACACGTCATCATCTCATCGCGATCTCTTACTTGTTCTTATTCTCCTTGTTAATCCAGTTGCGTTATTTTTTTAGTATTTATCTTCAGGAAATCACTGAAGGCAACGATATCATGTTACCAAAACGATATAATGTGGCAATAAGCTCATAACTGTACCGTGCATTTACACAGTGGCCATATTCATCTATGTAAACATTAACATTACAGCAGACACTGTAAAAAGCTCATTACCAGCCGCTAGACTTTTCCGACAAGGTATTCGAGTGTCATCAGATGTGAAGGTATGTTGTGAGACAGCTATATTATTATTATGGATAATAGATTATAGTTTTTTTTTTGTGTTTTATTTTTTTAAAGCAGGACAGTAAAACATGAACAGCGTTATGATATATTAAAACATGTGCTTGTTTGTTGTCAAAACTCATAATAATGACAAAAAATACAAATTTGTGCGTCTCCTGACATCCTTGTGCAGCCATGCTGCTGTTGTAGATGGTTTTATTCTGGGAAACTTTTGTACCCCTTGGTTTCGAGTGTTGTCCTTAAAAATCCCTTTCCCTTACCCCTATGCCTTCCAGCTAAAGAGAATTGGAAAACCCCAACCCTTTCTAGTGAACAGGTAAAACGAGGGGTAGGGGTAAGGGGAACAGCTAAGGGGTAGAATTGGATTGGGCCTTACAAACAAATTAATTTTAAAGTTTGAGCACTAAATCATTAAAGTAATAATGTGACATGATAATGAAAGACTGCTAAAATTCTATATTAGACAATATAAACAAAACCCAAGTCGGAGAAGAAAGTTCTTAATGAGTCAATGAGCACAGTAATTTGATAACTGGCTAGTGTACTTACATTCCTCCAATGGTGACTGTAGCACAGGTGCGCTCTGGGAAAGCCGGGACGCCCATTTCCATGGCATTGGTGGCAGCTCTGATGTAATCAACTGTGACATTAACCTGCAGAGATATACAAAGCAAACTGGTTTAAAGTCAATGTACAGGGCAAAGAAACAAGGTCTACACACACACACACACACACACACACACACACACACACACACAATATATACCATCAAAGGCTGTCAGGGCCTCGGCGGCTATGGAGATAAATTGACCACTGAAGCCACATGTGAGGACACGGAGAACTGCACTGTAACCCTGTTTTATGATGTCGCATTAAACATGACAGAATTACGCCAAGAAAGAGCAACACATCAAACTCTGAATTTGATATCTTTGTACAGGATTGCAAATCAAGCGAAAAGCTGGCTGTAAAGGCGAAAAAATGGATTACAGGCCTTTCAGGGTGGACAAATTGTGTTAGGGCATCTAGTGAGGGGTTTGGTGTGTGTGTGCGCGCACGAGCGTGTGTGTGTGTACACAAGCATGACTGTGGGCTACTTTCCAAGGTCACCCTGAGTCAGTGTGAATCATGTCAGGCTAGACCATAGATCTCCCCAGAGGAAGCCGGACCAAACATGGAAACTGTTTATCACCAAGCTAGGAAGAGGCGGGCAGCGGTAACTATCCGCTTGGTAGGTTTAACGTCACGCGTCGCAGTTTCTGGGTCCAAATGCTCTATCAGATGCCAAATGCAAACAACAAATGGTACAAAAATAAGCTCACAGTGTGCTGTACTACTATTGAAAAATTATGATCGTAATGTTTATATCCAAGTCTAATCTCAGATGGACAGACAGTGACTCATCTTTTATAGATCACAAAGATTGATATCTGAGATGCAGCAAGTGCAGAGACTACTGAGAACACCATGATAAAATAGTTGCTTTAATGTGTGATGTGACAAAAGAACACCACTTTTTTCAAAATAGACTCAACTAGAGTTAAATGGTTGAATTTGACCATTTTTGAGTCCATTCAATTGTTATTTGAGTCTGATGGAGCACTATTAGCATAGCTTAGCATAGATTCTTAAATCAGATTAGATCGTTAGGATTAAAGCTGGACTCTTCTGTAGTTATTACATCGTGTAATAAGACCAACAGAAAATTAAATAAAAAATGGCATAATGACTTTGTTTACGGTATAAGGAATGTTGCTGCTGTACCATGGCTGCAGCAGGTGCAATGATATTTTGCAGCACTTGAAAATGGAAGTGAATTTACTTTTGTATCCTGGTTCAAATGCATATCGTTCATGACTTGGACCAAAGTACATGGTTGCAAGGCACGCTGCTTGTGCAAGCAGGTGGTCACGTTGGTTTTATTGAGGCAAGTTCATTTTCATATGCAGTGAAATATCATTGAGCCTGTTGCAGCCATGGTACAGCAAAGTTCCTTGACAATTAAGTCGGAATAATAGTATAGTTCTTAATCATATCGACCTAGAAAATGAAAATACAGAAGGGTCAAGCTTTAAATAGGAATTGGTCTTTGGTCATTTTTGAGCAAGATACTAATGGTCTATTGGAGGGTCGATGTCTTGGGTTGCGTCTGAAATTGCATACTTTCATACTATATAATACGCTAAAAACAGTATCCAAGCAGAGTAGTGTGTCCGAATACATAGAATTCGAAAAACACTATGTGAGAAGTACCCAAATAACCTACTACTTCTGGCGAGATTCTGAAATGCGCATCGTATGGATGCTACGCTATCCCATGATGCCCCTTGAGATTAATTCATGAATGAGAGTGAAGCCATGCAACTCGGGTGAGTTGGTCACGTGATGACAAAATGACGGATATAGTATGTCCGAGTTCCATTCATACAGTGTAGAATGTACTTTTGTAATGGCCGAGTGGTACATTTAAACTCAAATGCAATACCTACTAAATAGTAGGCAGTTTTGGACACAGAATTACATATTTTAGTTCCAACCTCAATTAAACGCCCAAGCAGGTGTGTTGAAGGAAGTTGGAACTAAACAATGCAGGCCAAGACCGGGCAACCCTGGTCTAATCTGATTCAATGATATATGGCAGGGGTGTCCAAACTTGGGCCTAGAGGGTCGATGTCCTGAAGTTTAGGTCCAACTTCCTCAAACACACCTGCCTGGTATACCTAGGAGGAGTTGATTAGCTGGTTCAGATCTGTTCAATTGGAGTTGGAACTAAAATATGCAAGACACCAGCCCTCCAGGACTGAGTTTGGACACCACTGATATATGGCAAGGTAAAAGTGCTCCTGCCAGAACTTGAAATCTACTGGATGCTTAACATTTGGGAAGTTTGTAAAATGAGACTATTTTCCAAAAAAAAGTGTAGTGTTGCTTTAAGAGTTCTTAAAGCAGTTTTTGAATTTAAATTATTGAATTAATTTTGTCATAAATTGAGCTGATTCCACTTGCTGTAAGCAGGGAAGAGAAAGAAGAGGATAACTAAACCGGAATGTTTCACACCAAACTGCTCCAGGTTAAGAAATCGACTCCATTTGTGTCAAGCTCTCTCTGAGGTCATCGGATCATCCCGGAGGGGGCATCGCATTTGGTGTCTTCTTGTTAGCTTTGAGCAAATAAAGGCGGCGCTTTGAGATATTCAGAGATAGGAGCTTGTGATCCGGCCAATTCCGTTCAATCAGTCCTGAGCAAACAGAGGGTTGGAAGCTAATCTGAAATAGTAAGCCGGATCTCCCATCTGTCTTGACACGCAGGGGGGGAAGATCAGTCATTAATCGGGATGGCACCAATAACAACTCAAGGACGAAGACTTCACCTGACTGACTACCACACTCACGATTCCTCTGGGATTGTGAGGATTGATTGCGTCCTGTTCCAGAATGTAGGATTATAATGCATTACTGTATGTGTGTGTAAAGTTGAAGTAATGTGGCAAAACACTCCCACTCTGATCTGGAGGTCCTAATCCAGAGGGTAATGAGAATAAACCATATGTCCAGAAAAAAAAATCTATTTTAAGCAATGGGGAACTTAAGTCACTTTGTAACTTGGAACTGTTAAGTTGACTACGATTATGTATATAATTCATTATTTCCTAAAAAAATATTAAGGCAACAGATTTTTTTTTTTTCAACTAATCACTTTTTACTGAGAAAATAGAGCACATTTCTACTGACTCTAATGTTAAATTGGCCAACTTTATAGCAGAAAAAAGGTGTTTACATCCTGGTACAAAAAACAATTTTGGTGTATATAGATAATATTACCCTTTATGACAACTTTGAGGTGGTTCTTTTTTTATTTTATAACTGATCTGCTTAGTTTTTATTACGTTATTTTATGTCTGCACATAACCTCAGCTGATTCCGGCTGATTAGCCACTGAACTCTGCATATATATCATATTTTTGTTTTGTTTTATGTGGCTTTACACAGTCAGTTGCCTTTTGGAATTATTTTCAACAATTATCAGACTATATGGCACACTGTGTGCACTTAATTGTGTTCACAAACCGTTCAAGTGGCCTCCGTGATAAACTAATATACACCACATTTATAATACTATTTGTTTTATTTAGGATCATTTATCATTTGTAGATTTCTTAAAAACTTAAATGCACTCCAGAATCTGACATATTGATTAACTGTAGGCTATAGAGCAGTCATCTAAAATGTCATCTGTCGTACAATGTTATGCCTGGATTTCATAAAAAGCCCTGCATTTACTAACACAGAGAATATTTAAAGTATTTGGAAGTAATTTGCATATTCCTCCTGTAGAAAAACGTCATAAAAACAATGTTTAAAAACACTTTATTGAGATACCATACAACCAAGCACAAGTGGTCAGAACACAAACGCAGAGTCGCAAGTAATGAAGTATTAAGCTGTTATCCCAAAGAAAAGCCCGTCTAAGCAAAATGATAGCAGGCATCTGTAGCTTCGCTCAAGCTCTTCCTTTTTTCCCTTTTTATGTAACCCCCAGTTGGCGTGATGCATGTGTGTGTGTGTGTATTTAATATCCTGACCCACCCTAACCCTGGGGGGGGGGGGGGGGGTCATTCTTGTTCTAACATGCAATATCAGTCATTCATTCCCAAGTTACACCTCTATCGTTTACCAATTTCAACAATTAAGAAAAAAAAAGCAAAAGTTAGAAGCAGAATTCTAACATGGCGAAAGGTGAGAAAGTTGCATGATTAAATTCCTAATGTAGTACGTCTCTATTTCAAGAATTCAATCCATTTATCCTCCAATTCATTTGCCACAAAATGACAATGTAACTCAGTCTAACGGACATAATGGAAGTTCATTAGGTGGGGGGAATCCTGTGGACACTCATTTTCTTCCCCCTGGAGTTTAGTGCTTCATCAACAAATAAACCACAAAATGATTGCATTTTCATCCCCTCTTCTTCTGCTCTCTCTCCAGTTCCCTCTCTGAAAAGCAGAGACAGCTCTGCACCATTGGGCAGGAGTAATGAGCTTGGTTGAACGACAACATGCCCTTCTTAAGAAACAAAAAGTGCCAATGATTCCCACTCGTTCAGAGGAGCAAAAGTGCTTATGAAGAAAGAGAAAATGAGCGAACGCAAGAAAAGAAAGCAAGGGCTCATTTGGGAAGCAGACGACAGATTAAATGGGCTTTAGGAGTCGTGTTTGAATAGGAAGATCTGACTGAAGGACAACAGCAATAGAGGGCTTTTTTGAGAAGCCCAGAGAGAACCAGGAGGAAGACAGAAATGGTGCTAATGGCGAAGCATCCATCAAGACGGAGACAGATCCGCTGAAATGTCTCAGGAAAACACAAAGAGACTGGTGCACGTTGTGCAGTAAGAATGCTTTCCCACTTGTTTTGACTGCTTTGTCCAGAGAGGAGATGGATTCCACCCCCTCCCCTGCTGGACTGTTTACACATTGTACTTTTGGGTCCAAATGGTGGAATGGTTGAATCATCGACATGAGTACCGCTGAGGGTAACTAGATGAGTCAGAAAGATAAGATGCCAGCTTCACTGTTCCTGATTTTATAAGTATGAATTCACCAGCATTTTGAAACACCAAATTTATTCATCAAAACATAAAACACTTATGTTTGTCTCCTAAGAATGTATTAACAGAAATGCAAAGAAATATGAACTGCAGTTCATCTGAAAATGAGTTGGCATGTGACCAAGCACATAAAGATGCAAAATTATGACAGAATGCAAAAAAAAAAACTGAAAACTGCTTAATTAATGACATACACCAGCTTGTTGGATCACCAAATCTAAACATCCTATCATAGAAACATGCATGTTTACCTCCTAAGATTGTATTGACAGAAACGTAAAGTATGTGAACTGCAGTTTATCTGAAAAGGAGTTGGTATGTGACCAAGCATGTAAAGATGCAAAATGATGATACAATGCAGTAAAATCGCAATAACAAATATTGATAACAGCTTAAATGGTTAAATGACATTCAGAATCCACTGTCACCGAATTACCGAATAAATGCCTTTTAGTCTGCTTCAAAAAAAATAAAAGCAACCAAGTCATATTAATAAACAAATCAGGGATATTATTAGTCAAATGACAAGTATTAAACTAGTGACTTAAAATAAACATTAACTGATTAAGAAAAATATATTTAAACAGCCTTATTTTAACCACTAGGTATGATTAAAATGTCTTAAGTACTAAAATAAAAACAATCAATAATTAATTTATATGCTTTTAAAATGATAAAAAAACTAGCTTCATTCAACTGCAATACCACGGATAAAACAATTCTCAATTATTTATGATTGTTATGATCACCATTACCATGTGCATTAACAACATCAGTAACCACAATAAAAAATATATATAATAATATATATATTATAGCACACTAGCTTAACTACATTTCTCAGTAGCGTGGTGGTAGAGTCTCTACTTTCTAAATCAAATAGCTTTTCAGTAGTGAAGCTATTTTCTAGTCAAGTAGTAGAGTAGCGTTCACATAAGCTACTTTTACCGATTGCAGATCAATAAATAACAGCACCGACATTCATGGAGCTGTGAAACCGGTGTCTAGCCGATGAAAGTATATCCATATGATGGCGAGAATGACGATTTCTTCTTCTTTCTGTTTTTCTTCCTGGTTGATAACAAACTTTTAGGTGCATTACTGACACCTTTCCCTCTGGTCAGTGACATTGCAAACCAATTAGTTCAATTCCGATGCTGTGCTCAAAAAAATACTTTAGTAATTTATAGTAAGTACTGTAATGAACACAATAGTTTGTTATATATATATAGTTTCAAGCGTTCACACTTAGATAATGCTCGACTATAAGCAGGTTTAGCATGCAATAGAAGAGCCCAAGGTTCCCGCCTGGTCAGTGAGCATTAGAAGGAATACGAGATAAGACATTGAGAAACATATCATAACAACATAAAAAACTAAACAAGACATTCATTTACAAACTGGTTGAGGAGAAAGGATTAAATAAATTAGGCTGACTTTCCTCCGGCTTTGCTCCTGATTTATCAGGGGTCGCCACAGCAGAATGAACAGCCTTATGTGAACTCATGAACACCCAAAAAAAAAAAGGGAAGCTTTTACACCAACCCAACTTAGATCACACACACAGACACCAGTCCACTCTAAATGCACCAGTGTGAAAGCATCCTAAGCGTACATGTGTATCTCTGAGACGCGCACAGCCAAACCTGCTCTCTGCAAGCTTAAGTCCCTGTGAGTGGAGTCTAATGCGGTGACGGAAGGTGTAGTCAGGAAACTCTGTAATACATATTTCATGGATTAAAAGTGAGCTGCTAGTCTCATACGCCACTGTAATTCCCTCTAAACCAGAAGCAGAAGTGGGAAGAAAATATGAATGAAGTCTGCACGGCTCTGCCGCGACTGCATCTGCATGCAGAAGATCAACGTGTAAACTCAGCACGTTCGCTCTCTGATACAAATCAAAAAACTAATAAACAAAACAACACTTATTGAATATACCCGCATAAACACAGACATCAAATGCTTGACACTGACATTCCACTCAGTCACTGCTTCTTGTTCACACCTCACACACACACAAATGCTCACACCCACATAACAGGAGGCACTTTGAGCGGGCAGGATTATCCAAACGTGCTCTTTCCTGATAAGTGGATTAATGCAACATTTTCATTTGACTTTTTCGCTGAGGCAGAGACCCTCTACAGAGGCGCTACTTAGAAAGTTAGCCAAATCTAGCTTTGGATTATGTCACCGGGAAGTTCTGTTTCAATACCGAGGAGAAAACGCACTTCTCCGCAGATTTTCCTCCATTACCCAGTGCTGGTGAATGGCATACATTCTCTCCCATGTTCAAAAGAAGAGAACAAGATCTGAAATGGACGCCATGCTGCAGAGTTTTGCCGTTTCAGAGCGCCGACTCGCCGAGCAGCTTCTCTGCTTCATTACCTTTCATCTTCTCTCAGTGATTACATCGTTGAACTGTGATATTGATCGTACACTCGCAGATGCATAAGAGTTGACCTTCAACCTCTTGAAGGACCTCATAGTTGAGATGCGACAAGACTGCGATCAACAATCAAGCCATTGACTGTCTTTTTCAGTGAGAGAGATCAGTCTGATTTGTTGGTCGGTTTAGCAAAAGAAGAATCAAGTATAATGGAAACAAGTCGAAAGCAATCAAAGTTGACAAGATGGTAGGAGCAGAAGTCTGTTCTAACGTCATCTCACCTTACCCAAGCATCCCAATGTGCAAATGCTTCCATAAAGAATGCATGTAAAAAAGGTAGTGATGTAAAAGGTTGCAAGCACTGCTTTGTGTATGGTTTATATATGCTATTTTTTGTTGTCCTTGCTTTAAGGAATCCAGACCATTTAAATCTGCTTATAAAGACAATTAAAGGGTTAGGTTCACCCAAAAAGAAAAAAAAAATTGTTATTAATTACTCATCCCTCCTGTTGTTCCAAACCTGAGACCTTGGTCCATCTTCGGAAATACCAATCAGATACTTTAAATGAAATCGGAGAGCTCCTTTATCTTCCATAGTCAAAGTTCTCAATACGTTCAAATATTATAAATATTATGATGGTCTTAGCCTGGTGAAGAGCAGTGCCTGGTTTTCTCTAAACGTAATGCCTGGCATTCACTCCAAAGATTTAAATTTAAGTCTCATTGGACCAGAAAATCAAATTTTTTTTTCTATTGGATTAAGAGTCCTTCAGATGCCTTTTGGCAAATTCCAGGCGGGGAGTAGCTTCCGTCTAGCCACTCTACCATAAAGGCCTGATTGGTGGATTTCTGCACAGATGGTTGTCC
Organism: Danio rerio; assembly: GCF_052040795.2. Lineage (NCBI taxonomy): Eukaryota > Metazoa > Chordata > Actinopteri > Cypriniformes > Danionidae > Danio > Danio rerio. The sequence goes on from NC_141024.2 coordinate 20,182,500, forward strand.
TTCTGTAAGGTTCTCCTCTCTCCCCACAGAAAAACGCTGGAGCTCAGAGTGACCATCAGGTTATTGATCACCTCCCTGACTAAGGCCTTTCTCCCCCGATCACTCAGCTTAGATGGCCGGCCAGCTCTAGGAAAAGTCCTGGTCCACTTACAGATGATAGAGACCACTGTGCTCATTAGAACTTTCAGAGCAGCAGAATTTTTTTGTAACCTTCCCCAGCCTTGTGCCTCCTGTCTCAGAGGTCTACAGATAATTCCTTTGTCTTCATGCTTGGTTTGTGCTTTGACATTTACTGTCAACCCTGGGACCTTATATAAACAGCTTATCTTTTACATTGTTTCACAAAAGACATTGTCTTTTATGCGAAGCTGCTTTGACACTATCTACATTGTAAAAGCGCTATACAAATAAAGGTGAATTGAATTGAAATTGAACATTGTCATTATCGGGTATTGTGTGTAGAATTTTGAGAAAATAAATTAATTGAATCCATTTTGGAATAAGGCTGGAACAAAAAAAAATTAGGAAAAAGTGAAGCGCTATTAATACTTTGCGGATGCACTGTACATCCTCAAAACACCCCATATTAATTGGGGTTCAATTGGAATATTTACAAAATATATATCTACAAAATAGATATATTTACAAAATATATATCTACAAAAATACTTGTGCGCACTTAAAACAATTCATTTGAAGTCTAGAAAGGCACTAAAATATCCTCAAAACATATCATATTGCCTTTGGTGGTTCAGTCAGTAAATTTTCAATCTACAAAAACAATAACTTTATTCAACAGTTTCTTCTCCTCAGTGTCAGTATATTGTGCACCGTTTGTATAGACCAAATATGAGCTGCATAGGCTTACTCTGTTTGAAACAAAACAAAAGGTGCATCCTAGGTAATAAATCAACAGAAGACCAAGAATGATATGCACAATTCTTTTCAGGTGCACAATATACTGACACTGAGGAGAAGAATCTTTTGAATGAAGTCATTATTTTTGTTTAATACGATTATGATGTTTGGAAGGACATGAGGTTAGGGAATTAATAATTTATATTTTTGGATGTACAAACAATTAAATTCCTTAGAGGCAAAGCAAGCATGTGCTAGTTTGTGCCGAGACGGTGTCTATGTGTGGAGACAACAAGCTTTCAAACTCTTTTCAATTAAAATGGCTCATCATAATGGACTTGTCAGAAAGCAACTGTGCATAGCCATGCCTCCTTTTTTAAAGTTTGCTTTTCAGACCATCTAAACTGAAACAGGACACTATTGTTTCCAATTAAAAGAGTTCTTTGGCATTTTCAAAACACTGTTTTCATTGATGCCAGGCAGTAGTCTAGCAAACGAAGCGAAAATCACATTAGTGCAAACAGCACCTAAGTCACTACCATTTCCTATTGTGCTGGATTAGACCCTGCTAAGAAGCAGAATTTATTCTTCCAATTGCTGGTCCTATAGAAATCTACTTGTTCTCTGTACCTGTGGTGTACACATAACAAAAGTAAGGTATTTTTTGCTAATAGTTCTAAGAACTGTGGGGGGGGGGAAAGGTTGCCTGGTGAAGAAGTCCTTACTTCTCTGTTCATATTTTAGGCTATGTTGTGGTTAACCATATGGTCTGGTTCATCCACTTGCAGAAACATAAAATAGTTGACCTTCGACCTCTTCAAGGACACCACCCACATTAGAGTGACAAAAGATGGACACAACCTCGACAAATCCATTAGAATCAGCTTAATGTTTCCCTGCTAAAGCCATGTATCTACCACAGTATTTTTTTTCAATTTGTTTCAATGGGAGTGTTTTATTGGGAGTTTTATTAAAACGTCAGCAGTGTGACAAGTAGCTGAGCTTCTATTTCATTCCACTCATTCTCTCAATCCTTATAAAAGGAGAATACAACCTGAAATAGACGCCACACTAAAGATCTCTCCCGTTCCAGAGCAACAACTCGCTGGGGTTTGGAGGAGCATCTCTACCTCGTTTCCTTTCATCTTCTCTTACTGATTGTGTCGTTGAACTCCGATATTGATCACACGCACTCACTGATATAGAAGAATTTACCTACGACCCCTTCCAAGACCTCTTTTAACGCCATGTTGGAGTGGCAGAAGACGGATGAATCGGAATCAGCCAAAAGCTCCTAAAGTAAAGTCTGGAAACAAAATCCAGGTACTACTTGCCCCTTGTGAACAGCTTGGATGATGCTTGTAGAGAACGAATGGCATTTTAAATGCCAAAAGAAGGCTCCGGGCATAAAATCATGCCTTCTGCCCTGATCTGGCAGATATGAGCCATTAGATTTGTACTTTTTCAGCAACAAAGCAATCAGTCAGTAATGATGGCCGTTTCATATTATTAAAACATTCTTACTGCAGATTTGATCAGATTCTCCTGTAAACAGTTTGGAACTTAAATTGTTAACAGTTGTTGCCAGGGTAGCAGGGGATATGCTAAAATATGCCTTGGTGCAAGGCCTCAACTTCACACCACATCGTGTCCTAGCAACAACTAAAGGAAAGCAACAACCGCCTATTAATGGCTGCGTGCATTTCACTCAAAAGTGCAATCAAAATTCATCGCAGTGGTGCAGTATTCACAATCAATATGCATTTCAACAAACACTGATGAAACATCCACATTTGTTCCATCACATTATTGAATATCTGGTTTGTACAGTTTCTTCCAAAACCCCAGAACAGTTAGAGGAATATTAAGATGCCACTTTTGACTCTGAAGATTGAAGATGATTAATTCCATACACTACTAATTTAAGTTCCAAGCACTTCTGTGACACTTAATGAGCTAAAATTGGATCCTCAAGCTGATTGCCGCACTCCAATCTTCTTGAACTGGATAACTTCGGAATGAATTCAAACATTCCCACACTGTTTGCATTAATATGCAAACAGACATCTTATCACGCGGAGCGTTGTATAAATCCAGTTATCTGTTGACTACCGCTGAGTGCATTGAGAGGAAATGCAAAAATCGCATCTTTCCATTTCCAATCTCTAGTGTCAAAATATTCAGATGATTCCAGGTCAGTGAACCAGACTTCTGGAAAATGAAGATGCAATAAAATATTGGGTTTCCAAGAGCCGGCTTACGTTCATACAAGGATAATATAAAGCTGCGTTGGTAATCCACACGTCTGGTGATCTTTATGAGAAAATGTCTGTGTGTGAGGAAAAGTGCTGTCATATTTCTTTGGTGTTAAATCAAATGGGCCTTGCAGGCTGGCATTTCATTATTCTGCACATAAACACTGAATTGTTTTGGTGAGAAAAGGCTTGAACAGACAATAAAAGTGCAGCTATACAAAAAAAAAGTGCCCATTATACTTTAACGAGTCCCAATATGACCATTTTCATAACATTTCACACTGGTTTATACCCTGCTGCCCCAATTAAAACTGCAACAACATCAGATGGAAGTGACAAGTGATGGAAACACTTCATATTTTACATGAACTTCTAAAAAATGTTTTAAATCAACCCACATTCTTTCTCCAAACATATTCCTGCTCTCTCTGTGAGCAATTCAGGAGTTATTCAGAGCACATTAATATAACTTTGTCAATCTATAAAAATACTGCAGTTCAGTTCATTTAAAATCTATGAATAAAATTATGTACTATATATTTTCCCTAAACATATAAAGTCACGGTTTTATCACTTGAAAATGTAATGTATATCCCAAAGCAATGTTTGATGCAATTTAGGGCTGCACAATGTTAGAAAAATTGGACATTGCGATATTTTGTTTTGCTACGACATATATACACAATTGATACGAATACAATTTCACCAGATAGCTTCAATAGCTCTTTTAGGAACAAAATTAATTAATTTAGACTAATTTAGGATTGTTCTGGAAGATTATTGGGAAGCTAGAAGTGAAATATTTTATTTCACATTACTCAGGAACAGAATCATCAAATGTACACTGACTGTACAGCTAGATGTAGTTACTTATACAAATCAAACACTGTATAGTCTTATAATGTATAAATAATTCAATAAATACATCTTTATTAGTTACAAACAGTACAATTTTGTGTGCCCGAATAATTCAAGGTCTCTGCTAACAGTAACAGGCCTTAAAACATCTTTAAATGATGAACTTTGACTCCATTGTATCAGGATTCTGCCACTCCGGTGTTGTTAATTCTTGTTTTGGTCCAAACACTAGTCCTGTCATGTCTTGTATGTTATGCTCGGCTTGAGTTTTCTTGGGTCGAGCACTCATATTTTCCATCATTGTTGGTCTTTGTCAATGTATGAGTGCTGTCTTGGCTGGGCTCAGACCATGCATGCTCCCGCTTCATGCGCTTGTGTGAGGTTTGGGCTGCGTGCTCTCGTCGTGGTGTTCGTGTTTGATTTGTTTGCAGCATGCTGTTTCATTCTCAGCGTCTCAGTCTAGTTGATTTTGGTTGGCGCTGAGATGAAACATGCACATTGCATGTGAAAGTGCACGGTAAGTGCTTTTATTAATCATGTGCTCGTGTCTTACGTTCAGTCTCGAGTCACTGTGGTGTTTTGCATGTGATTCAGGTTTACACACATTTAACGAGTTCTCTCATTGGCTGCAAGTTCTAGTCCTGTTTTCTCTTGAACACATGGCTTGTATTGTCTCCTTGTGTCATGTGCTCTCCTGTCTATCGTCTAGTCTGACCCTCCTTGTTAACCCATAAGTTTATTCAGTTCACCTGTTTGTTTGTTTGTTAATTCTTTCTGCTTAAACCTCCCTCTTGTCTGATGTCCTGTGCCAGTTCATCATATGTCATCATCCAGTTTAATCGAGTCTTGTCCTGTCCAGCCCTGATTCCCACAAGCCTTCCCAGTCGAATTTGTTTATTTGTTAATGTTTTCCCACTTGAGGTGTTTTTTTGTCACTTTTTGCTTTATTTGAATGATTAATAAACACCCATTTTAGTTCTGCATTTGAGTCCTCATCCTTTCCTGAAACATGACCCATTATGGTTAAACTTTTCGGTGACTCCAAAAATTGTGTGTGCTCTGATCAGTGGCTCCTGCTCAACTATAATCCCAACATATAACTCAGCATTGCACTTCCTGTGATGTGACTATTGCGCATGTGCACATAGTGATATCGATGCTGAAACGATTGATTGTGCAGCCCTAAAGCAATTAATAGAAGAAGAAAAAAAACAAGGATAAAATAATTTGGGTATAAAATAAATATTGTTTATAAGAAATTGACACTATGATCCCAGATTTTTTTTTAAATTTATATCATATACAAATAAACTTTCTGAATAGTAAAAAGATTTGAAGTTAGAGAGAAGAAACATGTGATCATAACATGATATTAATTGGTTCTAGTTTGTAATAACATTAGAGACAGAGGGGGGATAAAATTAAATATTACTTGGATGATACTCAACTAACTTAACCAGGGGCGTAGATTTGCTCTTGACATTAGTGGGGACCTATGATTCTACGCAGTTATATTTCATGACTTCAACAACCATGGTGAACATATTTATGTAAACATCAACATTTCTCAAGCCAAAGCACAGCGCTTTGCTTATTCTTTGTATTTCCTTCAAAAAAAAGAAGAAAAAAAAAAAAGACTCAAGGTCTGTGTGGTCAATGTGCACAGTATCTCCAAACAGAACACTGAAACTAACAGAAGGAAAACAACACCGCATACATATGCAACAGACAGAAAAACAAGAACATGTTTCTACATAAATGATTATAAATGCATAATATTTGCAGAATCTCTCACCTTCTTGCCAATGAGCTTCTTCCTCAAGAATTCGCGTGCCTCAAACATGTAAGGAATGTCATAGAGTGGACGGAAACGCTTGTCCTTGTCCTTGTTCTTCTCCTGTGGAGCCAAAAGACAAAAGAAAGAGACAGAGAAAAGTCAATATCGCATAACAAATGAGAAATAGCCTTCCGTCCCAAACAGGTACAACATTTAATCACTTCCTCCAAGTCTCATATGACTTCCTTCCAAAATGAGCTTCCTGCCTTCCCCTTCACCATCTCTTTCCAATTTTACCATTCTCTTAAAACCTAATATCCTTCCTCTCCCATGCTAATGTGTCAGGATTGGTGGATGACATGTTTCATTGTCTGGATGTCTTAGTGTGCCAAGCATGTGAATACACAAGCTATACGAGACGCTCTCACTGCCACACACACTGATATTCTCAGAATAGAAGCTCATTTACATTTTTCATAAGAAAGCAAAAAAGGTTGTTATTTTTCAGGAGAAACGCCAAAAAATACGCTGATTCTCAGTGTGCTCAATATTCCAGCCTTCCATATGGCAGCTGAGGCCATGACAGTATGAGTTAACACACAATGCCCCATTCAGAGCAATTCATTCTAATGGCTAGTTTCTACTCAGCGGTAGGGTTCAGTACAGTACACATTTACTTTCAACTGTTAGAAGTTCAAGTTCATTTATTTATAAAGCACATTTAAAAACGGTCACAAGACTGAACAGTGCTGTACACTGTAAAACTCAAGTCAACTTTATCAAATGAAATGAGGGTAGTTAACTCAAAATTGACTGGAAGTTAATTCTAATCTTTTGAAAAGAGTTTTGAACTCTGGTAATTAAATACCTCATTACTTCAACTTAAATGGAGTAAGTTCACAATACTTGTAAAGATCAGTTTAACTCAAATGGTTTGTAGCAATTGGCAGCAAAACACAAACCGTTCAACCGTTGAAACCGTTCAAAAAAGGCACTACTCTTCACAAAAAACATGTGACAGTGATGTAGCAACCAAACAATAAAAGTCAAGGAACACAAGACGCCAGCTGTAATTTCGCAAACATAATATTCATAATATTTGCAAAAGATTGGTTAATATACATTTATTATAATATACAAGATTTATATTAACAAAAGTTAAATTCAATTTCTAAGTTTAAAATTAAAACACATGGTCTTAAGAATGACATAGCATTATTTATCATTTAAGGCATTTCTAATTGGTGTTTAAGTGTTACGATGCTTGTGAAGTCGTGACACATAGAATACTCTTTCCAAGTCCAAGCCACTACTCGTTTAAACTAAGAAAAATTTGTTTACGACCACTTTTTAGTCCGATCATACATTAAAGTGAATTTTATTTAAAATCATAGTGTACACATCAGTTCCTGGACTTGCTGTACACAGACACCAATATTTTAACAATTTATAAAAAAATGTATCACTTTCTGGCCCTCAAAATATTAGGCATGGATATATACACATATTGGGATAGTGATTTGAAAGCATTACACCGCTTTGTAAATGTTTAATATAGTCATTTGTTGAATCTCCCCATATAATTTGATAGAGCGATTGAACCCGGAAGCTGCTTTGCGTGACGTAACACTTTACAAGCAGTTATCACACCCCTACTCAGGAAACACATCCCATTCACTTCAAGTGCATTGGGGAAAAAACCCACCAGTAAATTTATCAAAATATCTCCTTTCATGTTGCACAAAACAAGAGGCAGATTAAATGACAACCGCGGTTTTTCAACAGCTACTGAAATTTTGGAGATAGGCTCGTTCCAGCCTCCAGTGCTTGAAGCTTGACTGAAATGCAAACAATAGCAGAAATCTAGAAAAAGCCTACTAACAACAAAGCTAGGATGAGGCATAGCTAGTAGGAGAGACTGGACCGTTAACCCCTAGGACCAACTCTCACAGCGAATAAAAGCATATTGACTTAAAAAGCACAAATCTCAGCGATTTTAAATCCTCACGCTCTGATTCCAGCGAGCATTTATCTGTGCTGCAAATAACTCGCTTAAAACCACAGCATCTTCACCCACGTGGTCTGATATTTGGTACAAAATAAAACCATATCGACCACCCACTTCTAAGAGTGAGACTTTGCATTTAATATGCCAAGACATCTCTTCTGATGAAGGAGCTTTCGGGAGGGCTAAAGAACTGTGCCGACTGAATATAATACACACAGAAACCCCTGACGGTGAAAGAGAGGACAACCCATTTTCAGCCCGACTATAAATATCCACGGCAATTCCTTTCCCCCGAGCAAGAAAAGCAGAGGGAGGCCGTGCAGTCTTGCATTAGAGTGTGTGTTTTGTGTGCAAGTGTAGGTAAGAGTGCGCGTTCAGGGCTTTGCTAGTCGATCATGGCTGGCAGCAAGCACGTTACATGCACAAATGCAGAAATGTGTGCTTTGTTTCGAACACAAGGAGGCTGATTTTGGATGACATTTAAGCTGTGTGATGAGGTGTCAACGTACTAACTGAGGTTATAGTCATCATACATCAGTGATTGAACATTCAAAATTAAGAAGCAAATGACCCTGAAAGTCTTAATCAATGAATAAAATCAATATTTTCACCTCATTACGCCCACTAGACAGCTGTTGAATAGTGAAATCAGTAGAAAAAGCAGCTTCATTTTGCAGTGCAAACTGGACCGTACAAGACTTGTGCAATAATCGGTCAGTTATAGATGAAAAACAATCGAAATATTCGATGAAAAAAAAAATCATAAGAAGTTTCAATAGGGAATATTGACAAACTGAACTATAGTAGTGAACATTTGAAGTGGATCAAAACATTCCGTCAAAGTCCTAAAACTATTCAACATCCATTCTTGTCTCCTTTCATTTGATCCAAATCAAAAGTTAAAAATTGAAATGCTGCCATTTATTCATATTTGTCAGTATTTTTTTCTTTCTGAATGGGTATATTTGTGGAAATAGCCAAAAATACATTGTGTAAGTTAAACATATTGGTTTTTAGTTTATGCCAAAAAATCTTTACAATATTAAGATAATCTTTTATGAAGAAATGTCCTACTCCAAGTATAAAAACTCACTTTTTTTTGTTAGTAGGCCTGTCATTATATTTAGATCTACGATATACTGTACCAAAATTTAGTGTCAAACAATATTATTGTCATTTTTTGTCACTCATAATATAAGAATGACAATATGAGGGTAGAAAAGTTTAGTTAGATTTAAGAGTTTACAGATTTCTTGTTTATGCAGTTGGTATATATTTGATGTCAACTTTGCTGATAGGACTTTTCATATACATTTATAGATTTGTATATTATCTGGAAAATGCAATAAAAATATTAAATATTAAAAAGGATGGCAATATAATAATCTTTGATAATCATTTTAATAGTTAGGAATTGGAACCTGAATGTGAAACCCTATATCCTATACAAATAACAAATAAGTGAAAGGTAACAAAAACTAGAAACATTTTAAACTAAATACAATAATACTTTAGAGTAAATACTACAGTGTTTTTATTGACACCCCCAAGATATGCAATCAGCTAAAATGTTGCCAACATTGGTTTTTATGTATGGGCGATATACATTGCATCACCAAAAATGATTGAGGTAGTGTTCATGCGTTGTGTGATAAGTCAATATATTGATTGTGACAGGCCTTATCCATTGCTAAACACTCAATCTAGACAACATCTAGACAATATTTAGTTGCTATAGCTTCAGATTCCAGACCTTTAAATAGTTTTCATTCCAAACAATGAATATCAATCGAAGGCTTATTTATTTCATATTGCTCAAATCTCAATTATAAAATTACTCTTTCAGCTGATTTTGTGATTCATGGTAACATTTGTGTACATCAAATATGGTTTGATTACTAACAAAAGGTACATTTTTAAACTATGGTTTATGTGCTACATTTATACACCAAAACAAATGCACCGTAAAAAATAAAATAAAATAAAATTATTACTATTATTATTATTATTATTCCAAGCACATGGTCATGTGCACATATAATCCAAGCACATGGTCATGTTTTTTTCAGAAAGCATAATACATGAACAACTACAGCAGTCTGTGCTTTGTTTTGAATACAAGGAGGCTGAATTTGGATGATATCTGACTTTTTGGGATAAGGTTAACATACCAAGTGAAGCTTTAGTTCCAAAACACTATATATCAAAGATAAAACATTCAGAATTAAGAAACAAATGACCCTGAATGAATGAATTCAATATTTTCATCCCGTTATGTTCACTAGACAGCTGCTGAATAGTGAAATCAGCAAACGACAAAAAACATTCTGTGTAGATTGTTGGGATAAGACTCTGTCATTGTATTGAGCAAATCAAGTGTGTTCTGCGAAGAAGCGGCAGGATGGCTACTGAACCGTGTGAGGAGAAATGAGGATTTCTGCGCCTGGCTGACATGCCGATGTTTGCCTCTTACTGCCTTTTAAAAATGACGGTTTGGGAACATGCAATGAAACAAGAACGCTTTCATTTTGCAAAGGCTAACAGGATGGAACAAGAACAAGCTAAGCAAAGCAATCATATGTTGCAGCGATAAGGGGAAAAACTGACAAGCTGAGCTCCTATTATTTTATCATATTTGTGTTGTTCCAAATCTGGGAAGACACTTTCATAGAGACTTGTTTTTTTTTCTCTCCTCAAAATGTTGATAGTTATTAAAAAAAACTTTGGTAATATTATACTCTACCTTTTTTAAAAGGGAATGATATTTAAAAATTGTGGTAAAGAGCAAACTTGATCTTAACCTGATTAAGAGTCATTTCCAAAAACATGACTGTCAAAAGTCCTATTCGCATATATGATAAACACTGCCTGAGAAACTCTATTCATTTGAAATAATTACAGAGGTTGTCAGTGATCGTAATCCTGTGCGAATCAGTCATGTCGATAATGTTAAGTAAATTTAAGTAACTTTTCCCCTCCAAATGACCTACAATGTTTGCAAACACGCACTGTAAAACCCAACAGTTAACTTTATCAAATGAAATCAGTGTAGTTAACTCAAAATTGACTGAAAGTTAATTCTACTCATTTAAAGAGTTTTGAACTCAGTGTTGAAGGTGAGTTAATAAAATACCTCAATACTTCAACTTAAATGGAGTAAGTTCACAGTACTCGTAAAGATCAGTTCAACTCAAATGGCTTGTTACAATTGGTTTACTCAAACAGTTTGAGTTGTCATAACTTATTGGGTTTTATAGTACTCAGTTAGTTTGAGTCCTCTTCATTTATCAGGTTTTACTTTACACAAATTGCTTCATTTACTAGATTAAGTTCACAGTACGCATTAGGATTAGTTTTTGAATTAAACGGCAATCTGTTCGAGTTACCTTAACTTTTTGGGTTTTACAGTGGAGTGGTACTGTGATATTAGACCCGTGCAAAACAACATCTATGTGATTAGGCCAGGATTTGGCTGGAATGCACATCAATTTGCATCCTGTGTGCCTTTATCCAAATTTCACAAAGATTGGAGGGCGTTTTGGAATATTTTGGTAGAGAAACCCGAAAACCATCAGAAGAGCAAAAACTAAAATAATCATTAGATAGATGAGTATAAGACTGTCTTGCTGAATTTTTTTGCTTCAACTTCTGTTAAACTTCTGCAAGAAATGTACTTAAACATATGTTTGACTGCAGTTTCTAGGAAAAATTAACTCTATTAGTAGTACGACATTGGCATTTTTGCTTTTTTTCAAGGACATATTACTGACAATAAAGGGTTATTTTTATTCAATTCAATGCACAAAACTAATTAAAATCCTCAAAAGTATTTAATGTCGTCTATGATTTGTGATCCAATACGTTTGCCTCGCATATCTATTTCCGTACAGACAACTTTTCAGGTATAGTCAGTTTGCTCAGCAAGTCACTTTGTACAATGTAAATGTGATGCAGATACATTCATATTTATAAAAAAAGCAATAATACTTTTCTGCTTTAGGAACTAGTTGAACATTCCTGAATGTTACTTGTCAGTTTTAGGTACTGTAGAGTCCCAGTAGCTTGTAAAATATGCATTTTGAATGGCATAGAAAACGGAGTCATGTGTTTGGACCGAAATCAAAGTGAATGAAATCATTTGGTTGAAATAGATCCCTTGTTTTCTCTTCAAACATATGAGCTAGCTTGATGTTGAACACACCTCAGCTTCTCTCACTTCAAATCTCTCTCTCTTGCTCACATACATAGATTTCTTTGTCTTGCACCTATATGCACCGCTCACATTTTCATTCCTGCTTCTCTCTCTCTTTTTCTCATTAGCCAATCTCATTATCTTCAGGTGATAAATGGCCCAAGGATTGGATGTGACTCTGAAGCAGAGAGAGGGAGAGAGAGTGAAGTTTTGAAGTTCTGGCCACCACCAGTCCTAAGCTCTCATAGGAGCTCCTCAAATCGCAGAAACATCCAATCATACGTAAACACTGGAAAGGAAGATGTCTTCTGTCTAGCATAGTAAGTCCAATAAACACACTGAATGGATATTTAAGCCCAAAATTAGATGGTCAGCTCATTTTATTACTTTTTTTTCTGCAGAGGTTAAGCATTTTAACATTTAAAAATATCTGGTTTTGTGTTTATTTTAGGGATGTCCAGATCCGGTTACTGTATTGGAAATTGGGCCTGATCACAGTTTCATACTCGATCAGAATATACAGATTATGCGCTGAATATATATATATATATATATATATATATATATATATATATATATATATATATATATATATATATATATATATATATATATATATATATATGTATATATAAATGCCGGCATAATAAAACAGCTTGATTCGGAAAGCGCGAGTATGTCTGCAGTCTGAAGGTATTATAAAGTTGATGACGACAACACTGCCACAGCAAACTGACATATGTAAACTTGAGATTGTCTGTCAGGTATTTTAAGCTGAGATGCTATATGTTTTTATATCAGATTTTTTTTTTTATATATTTATTGTTGCACTAAATTCCAAAACTGAAGAATTAATGTTATTTATTCCTTGGTTTTTCAAGCTACAGCACAGAAGTGTTTTTTTTTTTTTTAAACAGTTGTTGAATGTTAAAATAGGGTAAATTAAAGAAACAAAAGGCAAAAAAACCTGATCGGAACATTCCTAATTTATTTGTGTGTGGGTGTAGGGCTGCACGATACTGGAAAAACCTGACATTAGGATCTTTTGTTTTTCTGCAATAAATATTGCAATATAAATAATTTCACCAGATGACTTGAAAATTGCTATTTGAATTTATTAAATTAATTGAGTGGAATGATTCTGTAGGGAAGTCAATGATTCATAAAAATGTAATATAAAAACTAATTAAAGATAAAGACAATTGTAAAAGATAATTGTAAAAAAAAAAAAAATGTAAACAGTTTTTTAGGGTTTTCGGGACAGTCAAATAGTATTCAGGTTCAAAATTTGAATAATCAAAATGTAAAAGAACACAGCAAATGTCTTTCCTGTATAAATAATTCAATAAATGTATTCTTTGTTAAAGTTACAAATGGCCTGAATACTTTTAACACTGTCAGACCTAAAAACACATGCAAATGAAAAACTTTTACTCTTATTATAGTTAAACTCTCCAATACACAATTCTTATGCGTCTATTTTTCCTGGTCAATTATAATCAGAACTCCTATACTCCGATTATTGCTGATGTGCACACAGCAATATTGATGCTGAAAAGATGTATTATGTAGCCCTGATGTGGGGTTAATAAGTTACTTAAAAGTTCTAAATATGTATTTTAATTTATATATATATATATATATATATATATATATATATATATATATATATATATATACACACACACACTTTTCTGCTGAGTAGCATCAGCTAAAAATATTTAAGAAACAAGTGTAACTAAAAATTATTTTTTTTTGCTGAACTAACCTCTTCAATAGCCAAACATTGATTTACCACTTGATCTGTTCATGTAAAAAAGTGCCTTTTCTGAATGACTATGCTGCTTAATTGTTTTGAAAGATATGCAAGTCTTTAAAAATTGCAATCAGAGGGAAGATTAGAAGAGTTCATAAAAAAATTAAAAGGAATCCCTTTTTAAAAGGGGGGAAAAGCATGAAAGAAAAAGCGGAGTCAAAGCTCCATTTTCCATTAAATTTGTTTACCTTGATGTTTTAAAATGTCATTTAGCACTTGTAAATTGTTAATTAAGCATACCCTTTTCAGATTTCTATTTGATTGCCATTAACGCCAGATATTATTCAGGGAATGTCACTAGAGTGAAAGATTTATTGTTCATTTTAGGCCGTTTGAAAACTGAGGAGTGACATTTTATTTACTAAGTAACTGAATGCAGCAATTTTTGGCTTTAAATCCAGGTAAAAGGAAGTGAAATTGATTTCACGCATTAATCATATGTTTAAAGCAATTTTAGTTTTTTGATCACGCTGTGCAGAGCAGCTGATGCATTTTTAGTGGCGACCGAAAGCACAAACTCCATTAAATGCAACAATTCAGCTCTTTTATTCGACTACTACATCCACCCAGTGAACAAAACACTGAAACAAGTCTAAATTCAATCATTTAAACATTCTTAATCTCCAAGTAATGACCTTGAGTGATGTCAAAAAGGATTAATGAATGGTGCATGTGAAGAGCATAGCAGAGGTGAAAACCTTTCAGCCTCTTGTACAAGTGTGCATAATTCTCCCATGACAGCTGGAATGAGGTATTATGACCCTCAGCATCAGTCACAGGAGTCGCAATGAGCAATTTCAACTCATAGCTGCATCACAGATGCCTTAGAAATACAATCAGCATTTAAGACAAACATTACAATGGCCGCTTAAAATAAATCAGCAGTGACGAACAACAGTGACGCAAAGAGAAAAGGAGAAATTGAGAAACAGAGGCAGAGGCAAAAAGAACAATTAATTTTATCTTTAGAAGAATGGGGACATAAAGATACTTTTTTGTAGAGGAAATAAAGCCTCTTATTGCTGATTACTCTGAATAAAAACAGCAGCAATATTAGGGATATTTAAAATGTAACATTTTGAATTATTTTATTGATTATTTAAAAATGATTTAGCTTTGCTTAATGTGGTAAAGGTCATTTTAGCCGCCATAACTCCAGTCACACGATCTTATTTTTTTTTTCCAAATGATAATAAGATAACTAATTTATTTGGATTGTAGCATTAATCATTTTAAATAGTTCCAGTTTTGAAGCATTGGCAACAAAATGGAAGCCTGTAACAAAGAATATATGACTTTCTGCTTAAAAGGTACAGGGATGAAATATTGCCTTTTTAATGGGTTCCAATGGGGACATTTTTGTTCTAAAACTTCTGGAGAGGAACTTTTTTTGTGCAGTGTAAAATAGAGTTATGAATAGAAATAAGGGGGAGAAACAAAATTAAAACACACATTTTTGCCAAAACATATGCTATTTGAAATGACAAACTACTCAAAAAATAAATATATAACGTGAAATGATAACTCTCAATTTCCCTTGAACGCAAAGGTCCGCAAATATCGGTAAGCTGCTTTAATTTTTTACAAAGAAAATGTTGGTACAGAGGTGGAAACCCCCTCATGATCTCTCTGTTAAGCACTGGTCGCATTCACTATTGGAAATACTGTACCTAGTCATTCGCACGAACCAAACGTACTAAACTGGACATTTTGACGGTGTGGAAAATTTATATATGCTACATCAAAGAAATCTAGACACTTAACCCCCATTTGATACTATGAAAGTTAAATTTAAAGAGCACCTATTTTACCACTTTTTCAAGATTTAAGACAAGTCTTTGTCTCTCTAAATTAGGTCCGTAAAGTTTCAGCTCAAAACACCCATCAGATTATTCATTATGACTTTCAGAATATTGAAACTTTCAGCTCTGAACAATATGTAGCAGTTTTTGTTGCCTGTGCATTTAATGCTATTTCTCCCCGCCCACCGTTTCCACATGCCTGTCAGAGTGTGCCTGGATCTCCGCCTCGGCTGCGTCAGATAAACAGCACAGTGACAGACAAAGAAAAGCAGATCTCATGTAACGTTTGTGAGAAATACTACAACTTTCCACTACAACTATACTACAACTACAACTTTCCTAATGATTATTTGATGTATTTGTTGTGGAGTTAATTCAAGCCTTTCTGCAATGATGAGTCATACACAATGTCGTTACAAAGTTCACGCACAAACACAGACAGCGTGCACGCTTTCCACTGTTTTTACATGGCAAATATGACAGGATACACATTAATATCCACTGCTGTATGGATATCCGTTCTGTTAATATACAAAATAAACCTGATTTACAACCACAAACCGGGATGGAAGTATTATTTTATAACTGTACTGACATGCAGCTGTGGTGATAAAGACGGTAAACATGCTTTGTGCATGTCCTGTCTAGTTGATATGATTATACACGTTACTAGGGAGACTTGCTAATAAACGACTGTCAATCAATTCTGTGGGCGGGGAAACCACATTCCTACATCATGTTGCAGTGGGCCTCAAAATGGGAAGGATTTGGATCCTATTTTAACTTCAGGAAATTTCAAAAAGAGACTTACTGTTTTCATATCACCCCAATATGACTGTGGACACTATACCAACCATACCCGCCAACATTCGGATCAGAAAATTCGGGCGATTTTCCCACATGGGGACTCTACTAAAAAGCTGATAAGTGGGAGGGGGGTCACAAAAGGGGAGATGGGTCTGAAATACGGGAGACTCCTGGGAAAAACGGGAGTGTTGGAAGGTATGATACCAACACAGTTCTGTCCAAACAGCTTACAAAAGATGATTTTCATCATAGATGCCCTTTTATTTAACTTGTACACTTTCTTGGTCCACACTTATCCTGGGTTTTCTGATGTGCATATAGTGGGGTGGGGGCATAGGAGATATATAGAGGGTAATAGCTGTTAAAAGTATTTTCTAATCTGATTGTAAACATTTTTTAATTAATTGTGGAAATAAAAACTGAAATACAAATAAATAAATAAAGATGCCAAAAATCTTAATAAAAAATGCACAAAGGGTTCCTTCAATTCTTTTTTTCCCCCCATACATGTTTTGAAACGTGTACCACTTCATATCTGACCTTGCTCTAGGGCACACATGTGAGAGTCACGCTTAACTTGTATTGAACCCCGAACATTCCATAAAAAAAATAATAAAATTCCAGTTTACAACATACATGGGTCATTACTCTCAAATGATTGGAAGGAAGTTTGCTAGAATTCCAAGAGTCAAGTGATCCTGAGGCAAACCAGAGTCAAAAAAAAAATAAATCCTGACCAACCATGTGTGAGATGAGCCATGGAACCATACAGTGACCCCAGACAAAGGCCACAGGACACACGCACACACAAAACACACATACACAAGCCTTCAGCATGCAAGCACAGCTGAAACACACACACACACATTGTGGCACGAGTGGAAATGCATGCAGAAATCAAACTCGCACACACTCGAGCGCAAACATACTGAGCAAGGTGACAGCAAATGACACGGAAGAGTCATTCAGTGACCGATGCATTGCATTCTGCTATTTCTGTAGGGAAGACAGGGGTATGGCAGCATCCGTTTTAAACCCAGATGTCAACATTTCCCCTGCAGTCTCCTCACACACACATACAGTGGGAGTGAGGATGACTCATTGAGCTGCTCTGACAAAACTCCTCCCCCTCCACATCCTTATGAGTGCTCCTAAAACGGCTGACACCACCACGCAGCTGGAAATAGCCCGCCATGGCGCAAAAATAAGCCTCCATCTGGCCAAGAGGGGGGGTGAATGAGGAAAAGAAATTAGGCATGACACATGAAGTCACGTTTCTCTCTAAAGGATGGTTTACCCAGTCAAAAGTGATGACAACAATGCCAAAACACTACTGGTGCAGAATAGTAAACACGCACCTTTATTTAGAGATGCGGCGTAACAAATATTTAGGACGATATTAATAGATGATATGCAAGCCAATAAAAACAAAAGTTGATTTTTGTTCTGAGGGAGATTACTAAAATAACATGCAAACAAGTGCAGTGTTTATCTGTACAAAACAAGCAAACTGCAAAGAAACACTACCTGAATTAGCTACCTGACAAAAGTCTTGTCGCCTATCCAAGTTGTAGGAACAACAAATAATAACTTGATTTCTAGTTGATCATTTTGTATCAGAAGTGGCTTATATGACAGGCAAAGGTCTCTGGATTACACGTATTTTATCAAATAAAATATGATCATGTCTTTATTTTGAATTATTTAATTATGACAGTAAGGTCTGACTTTGCTTAGGCAAAAGTCTTGTCACAGAAATAATGTACAGAATAAAATATAAAATGACTCCCATGAGCTTGGAGGACTGCATCCATACATGTCTGCAATTACTCGAATAACTGATTTATAAAGTCATCTGGAATGGCAAAGAAAGTGTCATTGAGTTCATCAAAATTCTTTGGATTCATCTTCCACAAGTCCTCCTCCTCCTCCTCCATCTCACCTCAAACATGCTCAATAATACTCATGTCTTGTGACTGAGCTGGCCAATCCTGGAGCACCTTGACCTACTTAACTTTCAGGAACTTTGATGTGGAGTCTGAAGTATGAAAAAGAGCTCTATCCTATATATCTATATGAATAATTTGCCCTCTGCTGTGGTTTGTAATGTAATGGGCGGCACAAATGTCTTGATACCTCAGACTGTTAATGTTGCCATCCAGTCTGCAAATCTCTCACACACCCCAATTGTAATGTAACCCCAAACCATGATTTTTCCTTACCAAACTTGACTGATTCCTATGAGAATAGTAGGTCCAAGTGGCTTCTGCCACTTTTCCAAATGATCAACCAGAAGTTATTATTTGTTGCTCTTACAACTGGGATCAACGACAAGACTTTTGTCAGATAGTGTAGATCTTTTCAAAAAATCCTTGACAAACAGCAATTCTGAAGTTCACTTTTTTTTAGGATAAAAAAAAACACATGTGGAAGGCAAGGCACCAATCAAAACCTTCATGGCCAGCAGTATACAACAAAAGTGGCAAAAACGATTCATAAATTGTCGGCGCAATAACCTAGTGATTAGCACGCTAACATATGGTGCAGTAGCACCTCAGTGCGTCCCAAGTTCAAATCCCGGCTTGAGGACATTTCCCGTCCCTACCCCCTCTCTCTCTACCCACTTTGCTTCCTGTCTGAAATACTATTCTATCTACTTAATAAAGGCAAAAAGGCCAAAATAATTCTAAAAATAAATAAATAAATAAAAAACAATCCATAAATTATCGGCAGACATCAACAACATAAAAAAAAATTATCAGTAACATCAGTTTTGCATAAGGAACATTTTCGAACTCTGAATGCAAATATTAAATGTATAACCTAACATTTGTTTGCAAAATACACAAATCTATACTAGATTTTATTTATAATACATGACACTCAGCTAGAACGCGGGTGGTTTATGTTGGTTTTGGGTTGATGGGGTCAATCTGAACTAAAGCGTTCAAATAGTCTAAAAGAATTAATCTGCTTGATTTTGGTTGGAAAATAATGCTAGCAAAAATGCAGCAGTCTCAAATTATATTCTTTACCCTTTTCCAGGGTTTCAATCTCCGTGATCTCTAAGCCAATCTCTGTGAACCATCTCACAGAATAAGCTTAGTTCCAACCCCAATCAAGCAGACCTCAAGTTCTTCAGGATCACAGGATAGCTACAGGCAAGTGAATTTGTTCAGAGTTGAGATAAAACTCTATGAACTTGGACACTGGATACTTGCCCCTCACAATCACAAGGGGCATCTGCATAACTGCTTCTCATTTACTCTGTGTGGAGTAACGTGAAGTGCTTAAAAGTGGGTTTGTCAAATTGCGTTCGGTCTGTTGCTCACGACAGAAGTTGAAAAACTTTATCAATGTTTATTTAGATACCAGGGCTCATACCGAAGGGACCAACCCTAAAAGAAGATTGCAGAGGGAGTTGATGAATGTAGTATGTGTAGTGCTATGTGACTGGCTGTTGTCACTATGGCAATTGTAGCAGTGTGAAGTTTCAGACACCGCATCAGTCAAGCGTCAATGATGTAAAATGGGGTGTTATTGTCCAGTTCCTGCTCAATAAGGTCAATCTTCCGCAGATCGTAGCTCCAAAACACCCATCTAGAAGTTTAAAGTGAGTGTGAAGATCATGATCAACTGGTCTACGGGTGTTAAAATGGTGGTAGCAAAACTCTGCAGGACAGAGCCCCTCCAGGAACAACCCTGCAATATATCCTCAATCTAGAGCAGAGTTGATCCCATCTGGCCCTCAAGATGCACTTTCCTACAGAATCGAGCTCTAACCCTAATCAAATACCACAGAAATTCCTAATCAAGGTCTTTAGGATAACTCCATAAAGTTACAGGCAGGTGGGTTTGGTTGGAGCTGGAGTAAAACTACAAAGATTGATGGATCTCAAGGCCAAAGCTGAGAAGTTCTGATATACTTTTTAGAGCATCAATTATTCTGTCTGGTTATACTATCTGCTACGTAAGAAAATCTGTCAATTAAGTGCTAAAAGTCTCCAACGATTCACAATTCATTTTTGGCATCTAAAGTGCATTTTTCTCTTATAAAACAACAAGTTTACAAATAGGAACAACTTAGAATTTTAAAAAATCCAAATGTTTATGTTTGATCCCTTTGGACCACCATTCCACCAGCAGCAGCTAACAGTAATTAAGCAGCCACAGGAAGGAAAAACGTGGTCCCCAGCACTACGCGACAAGAGCGTGAGAGATAAAGAGAAACACAGGGCAGCAGCTGTCAGAGTTCATCTTCGTGTTGGTCAACACATCTGGCCCTAAATCCCCCCAAAGTCCTCACAGCAAGAGAGGGAGAGAGAGAGAACAGTACAGACAAACACACACGGAGATCCCCGGGCTGGCCTGAGGTCAGGTTTGTCTCTTTGAGTTGAAGTGTTTGTATGGCATGGCACAGGGACAACAGTTTCACGCCCTGCTCTGAACTGAGGAGGAGAGAGTGTTTAAATCAGGACAAGAAGAAGCGTGAGAGAGAGATGCTTAGAAAGAAGGTAGAACTGTCACAGCGTGACAAGAGTCGTGATAGGATAATGCGACAAGCAAGAAAAGCTAAAAATGTTAATGTGAGTCTTTGTCCTCACCAAGCAGTAAGTAACAGGACATTGCCTTGACTATTTGTTTCAACTAGACACTCTCTGTATTATACTAAACATGTTTCATTGCCTGTTAGACACCACAGAGGTGGTATTTCATAGATGTGAATGTTGAAAAGACAAAAGGTTTCGGATGGTTTTATGTGGGTTGATTTAAGACTTTAATAACAATTAAAGGAAAAAATGTAAAGATATAAAAAAAATATTAAATAAAAATTTTGCAACTTGAAAATTTCTTATTTTTAAATCACTCGAGTATGGAAATAATACATTTTATTTCCGTTTATAAGCCAAGATGTTTAACAGTTTGACAGTCGCCTATTTCAATCGAGCAGGTTTATTCTAGTAAAACTGCCTTAGTTATGTTAATATAATTCTAATTTTAAAAATTGCTCCATGTCTCTAATTTACATCAATCACTGAACAGCTTCGTACATCACTGTCCGATGGCACCACTAGCTTGTACAGTTCATGTTGTGAAATTCAAAAGTGAAAGTCGTAATTTTGCATATTAGTTGTAGCGGAATAGTTACAGGACTACACATCATTGTTTATTTATACTAGTGTTGTCACGATACTGGAATTCGATTCCATTTGGTGATGAAATTAAAAATGTCCATTTCCCGTTAACATTTGAGCGAATTCTTAAACAGTGATGATTTGACTGTTTACTAAGTCTAACTACAGAAACAGGAACACTGGAGCGTTTTAATGCCATCAAGATCAGTCGATTCAGAGGATTGTTTGTATGGCTTATAAACAGACCAGCTGATCTTCGCGGCTTTATACACTCCAGTGTCCCTGTATGAGTTTACGAGCAGTAAACAGTGGTGAGTTTGGTGAACTGATGACCTTCGCAGCCAATCACTATCATTTTTGTTGATCATGTGAACACAATGGCAAAACAGTGCTGTGTAAGAACATACTCAACAGCGCTCAAATGTTAGCGTGAACGTTAGTATGGACGCTTTAAAATTTCAGTACTGATTGGTATTGAACTTCAGTATTGTGACAGATTATTAAACACGGTAAAAAAACTAAAGGCGCCACTGATGATGACAAACATCCTCACTGCAGAAAATGTGCTTCACTTTAAAATTATGGCGAAGAATAGCAGATCAAATGGCAAGTTTCATTTCAGTTCTTTTAATGCTTGAAAGTTTGTCCTGCCATTTTTTTCTAGCTAAAAGTAGAAAATCTTACTTGATGATTAAAAAACAACAACAAATACAATATGAAAGGTTTTAAAAAGGCAATAAACACAGTCTTCTTCTAATTTGTGTTATGACAACATGGAGTTCAATTACTTGGTGTTTACAAATTTAAATGAATTGAACATAAAACAATTAAGTTGTCTTCCCACAAAAAAACTCAAGAATTGTGTTGTGCTCATTTTAAATGAGTAGTTTGAACTAACAGCAAAAGCCATTTTTTGAGTGTGTGTAACAAGCAAGCTTCATAAGCAGAAAGTTGCGCAGTGCTACCTTGTGTAGTAGGATATTTCATCTTTTAATTATGCACCATCTAACATCAATGATTAATTTTTCACGGTCATCTTGCTCATTGCTAATGAAAATCACTTGGGTATGAATGCTAAAAGCATCTTAAACAATAATAAGAACACATTTCCAGGTGTGCACAAGCCTTACACAAATGGACACTGGATTTTTCTTGCAGCGACTTAAGCAAAGCCTTGCATTGGTCCTCGGAATTCCTGAGATGTACCATCCTTGTTAAAAAACAATAGTTTCAAAGTGTTCCTTTTGCATCAACTGGTTGAGTCAAGGTTTAGAGTTTAAACAATTTAAAAGAAATGCACACAGAAAACTTGCATAAAATATGCATCATTATGCAAATCAAACAGAGCAAAGACTGAATTGCAGTTGCGGTCGCATTTACTGGAATGATACCATCCAGTCATTTCAATGATTGGATGTTTATATTAAAGCAAAATTCCCCACACAGATTCCGCATGGTGATCATGCTACTTTTCTGCATTAACGGTTTCTGCATTACACCGCTTCATGCATTGCTACATAAACAAAAGACATTTCTTTTTACTGAATGCAAATCCTGAAAGATGCACATAATGCAACTGTAAACAGGCATGTTGAAATGTCAAACCCCTAATTTTGCCTATTTATGAGTGTAAGCTGGCAGAGTGCTCATTATGTGCGTGTGCACATACAGAAAGAAACCCATTACCAAGAGCCATTTTGATAAACGCAATCAAAAGAGTAACTGAAAAAAATGTTTGCAGCTGTTCTGAAACCATTGTACAGCTGCTGTTTGAATGTATGCCATTTAAATTAATTACGACGTCAATTTAAAAAGTTGCTGCGTGCTAAACTACTGCTGTCCAGAATCGATTAGCTTGATGAAAAGATTAACTGAGATCTTGTTAGTTACATAAAGCATTGTGTCAAGGTTAATGTAGCATTAGATTAGGAAAAACTAAATATAGCTAGCCACCCCTTTTTCGATTGGAAATGAATTACTTTTAAACGACTATTGACATGTTAATGGGGTGAACAAAAAAACATGATCATAATCAAATTGAACCCTTCTTTGTTCCAACCTTGCAACTCTGCATAAAAAAACTGAACCTGATCTCCGGCAGGTCCCTTAGAACCGAGGCTGAACAGATACTATAAGTGGCATTTAATGGATTGGAATGCATACGATCTTTTATTTAGACCACAGAAGTAAGAGATCAGAGGTCGGATTTGACATGCCAACATCATTATTGATGAAACCTCATATTCAAGGGCAGCCCGACCTCGATGACTGTAAAGCTTCAATACGGGTACAACTTTGCACACTGCTTTCGCACGCTCTCTCTCTCACCCTCTTCAAAGAGTGCAGCCGAGCAGGGAAAACATACTGCAAGAACATCTGGTGCAGAGATGCGCTACAGAAGATACAGTCAGTAAACGGAACAGGAGTGCAGGTTTCAAAGGGGGAAGTACCTAAAGCACATCAATGCCTTTACAACAGGGCTGTGCCCGGAAAAAAAAAACCCATTTCAGACAATATAAAAGGCAGAAGTCACTGACTGACTTGAGCGAGGCAGCTGCCATAGGTGTCAGACACATGCAAGCAACCAAACACTGCCGGATGGTCACCATGGAATTATGATAATTACATCACACTGCCTGATACACAAGCTCCCTGCCATCTGATCCACCTTCTGTAGCATGGAGAGACTGTAATAAAATGGGATTTACATTTTCGGAGAAAAATATAAGTGGTTCTTTTGCCTTTGCAGAACACTACATTATACAAGATGGTTGCGGATGGTTTGCAGGTCGTTGTTCTTTGTTTATGGGGTTGATGTCTTTGAAGGGATTTTCACTAGAAATTACAATTCCAACAGATAAAACACGCTCATGACATAAAAAAACAATATTGATTTACACTTCCACTGTTTGTGTATGTGAAAACAACACTAAAGCAGAAAAATTTCCTTAATTTTTGAATGAAAACTTACATTTCTAAGTGCCAATCAAATTCAATTAAAGTCTGAATTAAATGGAATTAAAATTAAATTAAATTAAGATTGTCCTTTTTTCCTTGATCATAACATGCATCCATTTTAAAAGGCTTCAAAAATGAGTTGTTGTGCATGGATTCGTTATTTGGAAACCGATTAGATCATTGGAAGATGAACAAAATGGAGGAAGATTTGAAAGACAGTTTGCACTCATTTGTGAAGGATTACCGTCCACCAGAATTACCCTCTGATGGATTTTTTTTTTTCAAATGCTCATTGATTTAGAAGGAATTAATTTTTAAAAGACAGGATGGTATTGCATTTGTTGCCTACTGAGGGACCCGCACTAAAGATATTCCATGTAACCAGAAGTTACCAGAAAAAAAGTCATTTTGAGGGGGAAGGGAGTATGGCTGGGCGATTTGGCCTAAAATTAAATTTCTCAATTAATTAAACTCAACTACGATTAATGCATGTTATTAATTTTTTTACATTTTTTTTTTGGCACCCATAGTTTACGGACAGGTTTTGTACAGTAAATATGGCAACATATGAAAAGTGAGAGATTTTTTAATAAAGGGTGCATTACTTGATTTTAGAATAACTGAAGGAAACGTATAGCATCTACTAACCATGGTTATTTATTGACCATAAAAGTTAAAAAAACGAAATTAAAACACCCATAGCCTAAAACAGTCACTTTCTTATAAAAAAGTGAAAATTATCAACTTTTATTAAAAAAAAAAAAAAATGTAAATGTTAAAAAATAAGCAGCATCTCTTCTAAATGAAATAACTTGTATATCCTCTTGCATATCCTGTAAATAATATTTTAAACACATGCCTTGCATGTCGTCATGCATTTATTCCTCTGAATGCTGTTTGTATTGCTCTGCAATAATGCTTCCGAAACGCTAGCTGGCAGGGGTTGTTCCCCTGTGTCGAGTTTCTTTGCGAGTGATAAGTTTTTTTTCTGAATGCTACCTTAAGTAGCTAAAACTCACTTATTCTGAAGCAGGAATCGGCAGTCGTGCAACAACTTTAATCAGAAGTTAAACACAAAACAAAAGTTTCCATCTGGAGCTCCTTCACTGAACCAAGACAATTGTAAACACTTGCTCCAACAGGCTTGCTCTGCCCACACTCGTCAACACTACCAAACCGACCATCACAAAGTCTGCACTACATGTTGTTGAAATGTGTAACTACACTTTTTGAGGGGTGCACGTCAGCATTGGCCCCGGCGAGGGGTCTGTACCCATGCAAAAACTGCACCGGACCATATAAGTGTGCTCGACAGAGAAATATTAACAGAGCGGGGTCACTCGAGTCCACACGTGGTAGGGATAGTCGTATGGGGGGGGATAATAAAAATTCGATCTGGAAAGTTTCTTGATTATAGGTTGTAGATTTCGATTCTTTTTCGATTAATCGCCCAGCCCTAGGAAGGAGAGTTATTGGTTTTGATTAAAGATTACAAAAAAATATAGTGCACAGATACATCGTTTATAACAAACACTTAACTACTAAATACATACAAAAAGAGTAAATTGATTTTATGTCAACTTTTAGCAAATGCTTAAATCTAAAAAGTCTGAAATGGAACAAGCGTCATCTCATTAAAATGGCCAACACTGGGGGAAAAAAAAAGAAGAAGAATCCAAAAGATCAGTTTGCCGTCTCTGTCTAAATCAAGCTTTCAGGCTTATCTTTCGAGAAAGTCCAACATTTTTTAAAAGCTCTTCAGTTCGTCTCATGCTTCCGAAGCACGTAAGAGATCTAAATACATCCGTAATCTTTATTGTTTTGTAATCATCTCTGATCTGATTAAAGCCATCTTTAAGCTGCCAGGATAGAAACACGCTGTGATCGTAATGCTCTCCGCAGCCCCGTATCCATAGATACAGACCCACAGCTCGGCATTCCAGCTCTGTTTACATGTGCATGACAAATTGCCACTCTCCGAAAAGCCTCCTTTAAAAAATAATCACAAACTTCATTAAAGATTTCAAACATCTATCAAAAGTACAAGACCATGAAAAGTACAAGCCTATTGTGCGTGCTACTGCGGTGCGCTGGTATTTAAAGCCCTCCTTAATAAACTACAATGTCTAATTTGCTAAATCAACACTGAGGCTAATTCTTATTTTTTTTTTAACCAACATGCTGAATCATCGACTCTCATTACAGGAGTTCAGGGGTCAGGAAGAGTCTGGCTAATTGCAGAGCAATCTTCCCATTTCAATTCTAGCCGCTTTTAATTTAACATACAGCTTTCTGATACACACAAACACACACACACACACACATTTAGACAAGACAAAGCTCCCATTACACACCAGCTCTCATTAATGATCATAATGGGCGTGAATAAGAACAGACAAGCGCATTTCTGAGTGTTTCAAAACTGCGATAACTGTGTGTGCGCACAGGCGGCCGCACAAAATGATGTTTCCATATTAATTTGTTAACATCTAGCAAACCAAAGCGAGCATTTGAGAATTGCACTGGATTGAGTGGACGCGTATGACGTTAATAGATGAGAAAGAGAGATTCGGCGAGAGCGTGTGCTCATTACGGGAGTAGATCTATAGGGCTTTTGGCTGCAGTGCAGCACTGGTGTGTCAGAGCGAGCGAGCGGAGGGGAGGAGGGCCGGTGGGCTTCCGTCTCTCTAGCTCCCCCTGGTGCCCAATAAAGCCGCCGCTCTTGAGATCACAGTGTGAAAGATGCATGAAGGGAGGAGATCTGCGCTTTTAAGAGATGGAGGAGAGGGGGGAAAACCTTCACATCAGCACTTTGCAAACAGTGTAACAGACAGCCGGCACCCTGTGGACTCAGTAATGGCCTCAGTGACAGGGAGATCCAAGGACAGACGTGCATTAACTCGTACCTCGCCTTCGAGCCTCGGGGGTCTGATGCTGGACAGGTGGATGGTCTTATATTCCCCAGAGTTCAGCTTCACCACGATGGCATCTGCGTTCACGACCTGCATCACCTGTAAAGAAGAGGAAGAAAATAAATGTAGCAATGCAGAGACAGATGGAAAGGTCATCCTGTTAGCGATCTACATTTTGGCATAAGGTGATTTTATTTGGTCATGAAATATGCAAGAATCAATGACATGTGATGAGACTAATCTTCAACCTAGGCATTGGCCGGTATAAGATTCTAACGGTATAATAACAGTATGAAAATATCATGGTTCCACGGTATTATGATTACTACTCTGAAATAAATTCTTTTTAAATGTCCCCCTTTGAACATATTATATGATATAAATAATATATCAATATGATGTTGTACCCCAACATCATAGGAACGTTGCATTTCGTTTGGAATTGGAAAATTATGTTGACATCAGAATCCAACATCAAACCAACGTACAACCTAAAATCAACGTCTAATGATGTTATAGTTTGACAATGATAGACCTCATAGTGGTAACGTCCACATAGACGTTGGATTTTGGTTGCCAAACCTGATGAATCAATATCAGTATTTGATGTCAATGTGAAACTGGTTTAAGTTGTTGGCTCGACATTACATTTGGGTAAGTTTCCAATACAACCTAAAATCAGCCAAATATCAACATCCAATGATGTTACAGTTCAATGCTGAGGACATTACTACTATGAAATCTATCAGATGTTGGATTTTGGTTGCCATACCTGACGAATAAATGTCAGTTTTTGACATCAATATGACGTTGGTTTAGGATGTTGGATTTTGATCACTTTCCAACACAACCTAAAATCATTCAAATATATTTTTTATTATATCTTGGTGTACATATTTGAAACTTTGTGCGAGACTCATGCTGATATACATTGTTAACTGACAATTAATTGTTTAAGGACAAAAAACAACTAGTAGGTTTTCAAAATGTTTGATTGTAAACTCTAAAAAGCAACAGTTCCATAGTACTTTTTGAAGTCCCCCTAAAAATATTTCTGTAAGCTATTGTGCTCCAAAACAATGACAAAATTCCCATTTTGAAGAAAAATAAAGCATACACATTCACTGTCTCAAATAAAGATCCACAATCACCAGGCTCTTTTGGCTATTCTTAAAAAGTTGAAGAGCATATCAATAAGACCTACCCTTACATTTGAAATTAAATATCTAGAAAATTGCACATTTAAAGACACTTCCTTTACATTTACAGGACCCTTACATTAATCCTATTTGTAATGCCATACCTACAACAATCCACTCTACATTTGAACAGCACTAAAAAAAAATTACAACTTCAAAAGAAACTATTCAGACTCAAACTTCCCACAATCAACAGAGTTTCATGACCATAAATGTTTTTTGATATATTTCAGACTGGTTTATTCGTCCAATATTTACTAGCTATGCTAATATTCAGGCCTCGATTTGAGTGAGTAGATGTTGGAAAGAGAACAAGAAGTCACTGCTCCACTTGGAACACAGGACATCAACAAGGGAGAAAAAACAAGCGTAACCCAATTAAGTCTTTCTTCTCGATACTCTACTCTAAATCTTACAGAAGCAATCATTACCTGGTCTCCATTGCATCCCTAAGAACCACGAAAACAGAACTGAAGCTATTTGTGACATTTAATTTTTTGGTACACATTTAACACATACTAGCTTCTATTTACGAAATATAAATATGATATCAATTCAGACTTGCAATGCCAACATCACTGAAATAATTGAAATTGAGGGTTCCACTTTAAGTTTGAGATCTGTCACCTGCAGCAACCAGATCTCCATTTGTACACCATCAACAGATTCTTAACCTTTAAACGGGTTTGTTCGTGCAATGTTTATCAGCCAGCCTAATATTCAGCCTTCATGACGAATGAGTAGGTGTTGGGAAAAATAAGTTGCCACCAGGAACCACTTGGAACACAGAAACAACAACAACAACATCTAAAGGAGCATAACCAAATTCAACTTTTATTCTTTATACCCATGGAATGAAGACTTTAACATAAGCAGACATAACCTGATCTCCATAGGGTCCCTTAGAACCAAGGAGATAGAAACTGATGCCATTTGCGACATTTATTGTTTTGGTACACATTTATCACATATTAGATTTTATTTACTACAATGAAATATTATATCAGATCAGTCTTGCAGTGCCGATATCAATTCTTTCAAATTATTTGAAATTAAGGGCTCCACTTCAGCAGACCTTTAAGTTCATGCCATTTAAGATCCCCCACCTATAGCAATCAGATCTCCATTTGTACACTTTCAACAGATAATTAACCTTTAAAAGGGTTTTTTCGTGCAATAGGTTACAACCAGCCTAATATTTATGAATCCTCAATACCATAAAATGCAAGTATTTTTCAGAATCTGATCTCCGTCAGGCCCCTTAGAACCAAGGAGACAGAATCATTGCTATTTGTGACAGTTAATGGTTCGGTACCCATCTAATATTTAGGCCTCATGTCTTACGAGTAGGTGTTGAATAAAAAAAAAACAAGAGGTGGCCACTAAGTCACTGCTCCACTTTAAACACAGGAAAGATTCACTTGTTGCCAGAGAAACGTTACTGTACCCTGCGCTACCAAAGCAAACAGCTGCAAACAAAACGCTTCTCCTACTCTCCGTTCTCAAAAGAACAGCCCTCCTCTCATCCTACCACCATTACTGCACCATTTCACTCATGCAAGACAATGAAAGCGAGCCGACGGAGAACACAAAGGAGCTGAGAGAAAGAGAGGGCGGGAACGGTCCATCATTTGCGTTAGAAGAAAAGGGACAGGAAGGGGATTAAATCAAGCACTTAGAAGTGTGACAGAGCATTTGTTTAGCAACAGATCTACTACTACTACAAAAAATAAATAAATATATAACCAACACAGATATGCCGCCAACAAAGAGAAAGAGTTGTTACCTTTTATATTCAATTATTATTTAAAAAAAAATGGAGACAATGGCTTTTAAACACGAGTTTCTAAAATGCCTTGAATTATTATTAAAATATAACATAGTTTGAAAAATACACCATACATGGATCTATCTAACTATAATTTTATTCATAAATAGCTTTATTTGTTTATTTTTTTATTTTTTTACCTATTTGTTTATTTAGATAGCTTTATGTGTGTGTGTGTGTGTGTGTGTGTGTGTGTGTGTGTGTGTATATATATATATATATATATATATATATATATATATATATATATATCTTTATTTAGATCATTTTATTTATTTATATAGATTTATTCATTTACTTATTTGTACAAGGCTTTATTTATTTATTTATGGATATGGATATTTATTTATTTAAAGACAACTATTCAAAGAGCTTTATTTTTTGTAGATAGCTTTATTTATTGATTTATTTATTTATTGAGGGCTTTATTTATTTAAAGAAATATTTATTTATTTATTTATTTATTTAAAGAAAAAATTTGTAATTTATTTAAAGACAGCTTTATTTATTTATTCAAGTGATATAACATTCATGGCAAAATTGTGCAGCTCTTCAATCACCACTCATCTTGAGCTTGTTAAGCATCATATATAAAACAAATAAAAGAAATGTAAAAAAAAAAAAAAAAATGGCATATTAAAGTTCCTGGTCTGTTGTATTTATATACCACTTAACAAAACAAATAACTTTTTTTACCCGAGTCTAAAGGTAAAAAAACAAAAAAAACATTTTATTTAGAATCACTTAGGAAAGTATCAAACAAAATGCAAGTGATTTGAAGAGGCTCCCGAGGCTAAAACTGGCATCTGCCACCTATGAATCCAGATTTTGTGACAGAATCATGTTTCATTACACTGTAGATGTACATGTACAGTTGCCATGAATTGTATGTGTGTGGACCATCTGCTCAAAACGACAAATGTCACAGAAGCTCTGATGTTCAGAATCACATCGGAGTATATTATATCCCAAGACATCTTACATGATCATCAGCCCCCATTATTTAATAGAGGAGTCAGTGATGTGGAAGATGACAGGCATTTGTACGGGTCTGGGTAATGGATCAGACATAATCAAACCTGAACAGCAGAGAAATGCCTCAGAAAAAAACAAATACTATCAGATCGGAGCAAATGAAGACTAAACTATAGTTTTCAGAATCACATAAAGAGAAAGAGAGGAGAATGAGCAGAATTACACAGCAGACTTACAAATCTTCGGGTTTTGAATGCAAAAATCAAAGCAAGACTGCAGGTGAATAGGTTAAAAAAAACAGAACTTGTTACCATACTTTCCCGGTTTACACGTTTTCGAAAAATGACATGCTTAAGCATTTATGGGGTGAGAAACCATAAACGTTTACTTCATTTACATTGATTACAATATAACTTATTTAATTTATGTTTGTTTGTCATAAAAGTTTAAAGGTCTTGTAATAACCCCCAGTGACACTCCAGGTTTTCCCAAATGAGTATTTAAATGGAGTTAAATAAGCAAATGAGTGATTGTTTAATTTAATACGCACTTATTTGCATACATTTAAAGCAAAAAAAAATCTGAACACTATGCATGAAATTGGATTTAAAATATTGATTTAATTTGTCATTTTACAATTAAACATTTTTACAGAGGACATTTGGGTTTTTCTATCACTCCATAACTCAGAAAACATTGTGAACAGCCAGGAAAAAAAAAGTACAATAAAATACTTTAAAATAGAATCAGATCTGATTAAAAGTTAGTTTGGTGCATGTAAATACTGCTACACTGGAGATATATACAGATGTTAAAACTTCAATATGTTCCCTCTGCCGTTGTCCTTGCCGTCATGGCAGTAAATGTGCCTTTTTACCTCTGGATGGCGCTTTTACCTGACTTTGTCAGCTAAAACATCAACACGCAATTTTCAGCTTTGACTTTTCACAATACTAGATAGGACAATACTGTATTGGCCCATTTTCGCTGAACAGTGTGGTCTGTTTTACGGCCGTATCCACTGTCAAAAGGTACCAAAAAGCGAACAGTACCGTACCACATTTTGGGTACTCTTCCGAAAGGGTACCTAACACAACAAAAGGGTACCAAAAGGGCGGAGCCGGAAGCGCAGCTGAACGCTATTGGTTTACAGAAATACGCCACTAGCCTGTGCACAAGCAGCAGAATGAAAACAAAGGAGGATCCTTTTAGAAACGGACAAACGCAAAAGTGATGCGTGAAAAAACAAAGGAGAAGCCAGAAAAAACAGAGCAAATGATCGTTTCAGCTATTTAAGCATGAACAAACTGCAGTTTGATTAATACCATCACCTTTTGGACTTTTATATACTTGGGAGGATGGAATTACTTTCAAACAAGAGGTTGCTGCTAGCAAAGATTAAAAGTACAGATGAGAGGTTACTGTGGGCTATATGTTGCGTGTTGTTTTTGACCCCAAATAAGGACTAAATGTATGGTGCATGTAGCTTATCTGTAATTGGTAACATATCGGAGACTGTATGTATGCGTTTTTACATGTTGTATTTATTTATTTATTTTATATAATTGCAGACGTTAAAGTAGGCCATTCATTGATCTGCAGTTATAATGAAATCATGTTCAAAGAAAGGTTAGTAATGAACATTTATACACAAGTATTTATGTGTATGAAGCCTCTGTTTTGTGAGAGGTGCTTCTCATATGATATGCGAACGACTCGTACAGCTTTACTTTGACATTTCCTCGATCGAGAATAACATCGACCGAAACTTTGTTGTGCTTTTTTGGCAGTGGAAATGCAAGCCTGATAAAGGTGACCCACACCGCACCACTCAGTGGGAACGGGCCATAAGTGTATCTCATGCAATGGTGCTGTATGTGACGGGTTCAACTAAAATATAATTTTGTTTGGTTGTTTTGGTTTTCTTAGTAATAAACATGCTTTTACACTATACTGTGTGTTTTAGAAAAGATGTCTACAATACATGGCGAGAAGCATAGCACTAGGCTTCAAATATTAAGCACGTATAAGAATTAAGTTCTTTAGCCTTTCTAGTGCTCTATTAAATTGGGGTAGAAAGAATGTTCGATTTCTAAATCCTTTAGTTTTATTTAGAATATGAAAAAAATCTCAAAATATGCAAACAAATAAATAAATTAAACGGATTGTAATGGCATTCATTATATCACAGAACAAGTCACGTTTA
This sequence comes from Danio rerio, assembly GCF_052040795.2. NCBI lineage: Eukaryota > Metazoa > Chordata > Actinopteri > Cypriniformes > Danionidae > Danio > Danio rerio. The sequence goes on from NC_141024.2 coordinate 20,216,086, forward strand.
ATAAAAGCTATGCAAATTCTCATTCTCAAAGTCTCATTCTGAACAAATAAATGTTTTCATAATGGAAAAAGGAAAGCAGATGCTCAAGACATAATCTTTAAAATTATGACCTATTAAAAAATGAGCAAATATATGACAGATGTTTGTGATACATTACAGTAAAGCATTAATTAAACCCTTATTTTCCACAGAGCGAAACAAATCATCATCGCACAGTTGGTAGTGGAGTAGTGGACGGGCACAAACAAAAATATTGATATTTATTCACTGGGATAAACCCCTTGAGATGTACCATCTCGTTTTCAAGGGGGTCCCACTATTACAATCACATAATAACACCAAATGACAAAACAAAACATAACTTACACATCCAATAAACATAACATAAAAAAAAGTCATTATATTATCAGATGAAACCTACAGACTCAAACTGATAAAATGTGCACATTAACAAACACTAAGAACAATCCAAAACTCTCAAAAATCTCACAATTAACATTTACAGGAATAAACCATTTTAACTGCAGTGTATTGCCTTAAGCAGATCATCAGAAATATTGGGCTGAGTGATATGGATCTCCATGTAGGTGTGTGTGCTTGTGCACTCCTAGACACACACTGTTTCAAATCAACAAGGTCGCCAATGCAAATCAGTGGTGTATTTGTCTATGTGGTCGTGTGGCTGAGCAGATCTGGGAACAGTGAGCAGAACATTGTGCCGTTTCATTAGCAGGCACACATGCAAGGCACTTCACCGCAAGCTGCCAACAGGGATCTAAAGCTCAGATCCATGACTCACTCTGATACTGCAGACCAATGAACACCACAGGGAGCCACTGCCACCTAAAGACTACCATTGGAACTACAGCAAAAGCACACTAGAAGGCAGGAGAAAAATACTTGAAGATTTTGGTAAAAATGATTTTGAATACGCATATAATTGAATTTCCACTGTGTATTATATGTACTGGAGTTTTGCTAATTATTCCATATTGGTACATGTTTAACGTCAATGTGAAACAAATTAAAGAAAGCATAACTTTGGTTAAAGTATAGGGTACTTTCAGCACTTTATGGTCATCGATTTTATTCATATTATTAGGAAGTCTTATGTACTTTCGCAGAGTAAAAATGTACCATTTCATGTTTTCATTACATAATTGCATGCATTTTAATAGTACTTAATCCATTTTAAAACTTTAAGGCAAACCTATTGTCTGTCACTTTGCAAACTAATGCATCCTTGCTAAAAATAAAAATAAATACAATAAATAAGTAAATGAATGGATATTTAAATGCTATTTTAAAAAAATGTAAATGTTATTTTAAAAGACAGTACTGTACACTATTCAATTGACATAAGAGCCAACTTCGATTAGGAAAGAGTACCATGGTAATATAATAATACACATCCAAAACATATGCGACACCTAATGAAATTGGAGAAAAGTGCTTGCTTATTTAACTTTGAACACAAATAAACATGAAACTGCCCAACAATATACACTTAATAGTATTACTATTTATTTATTTATTTATTTATTTATTTATTTATTTTTGTTAGTATTCTTCTATAGTTTTTATTTTTGTTATTGTAAATTTTTTCTTACTCTATTATAGTTTATTATTTTGTTATTGTTTATTACTTTTTCTTATTTTATTAGTTTATTATTTTTGATTGTTTACAGTAATATTATTATTATTATTGTTAAGTATTATTATTGTTTTTATTCTTATTCTTATAGTTTATTATTGTTATAGTTTATAATTATTATTATTATTATTATTATTATTAACTGTAATTGTTACTCGTATTATAGTTTATTATTTTTTGTTACAGTTTATATTATTATCATTATCATTATTATTATTATTATTATTATTATTGTTGTTGTTGTTAGTTATTATTAGTGTTTTATTATTTTTTATTGTTTATTGTTTTTGTTATGGTTTATTATTATTATTATTATTATCATCATCATCATCATCATTATTATATTAATATTAATATATATTTATTAGTGATAAAAACAACAAGAACAACAACAACAGAGTATTATCTGTTATAATATTATACAAATAAAGGACCAGAAAAGCAAACCAATTACAACAGCCAAACCTATATGCCAGGACATAAAAAGAGCTTACAAATACTTGCCATTCTGCCTTTGTCAGTAGTTTTTTCTGTTGAGTCTCACACACCCTACACACACACACATGCACGCGCGCACAAAATTTCAAAGTATATCTTCTTTCTCTCCCGGCTCAGAGAGATCTGAGGCAAGCTAAAGCTCGTATAAATGTTTTATTCTTCACTTCTGGTATTTTCTGACTCAGGCAAAAACACACTTTTGTGTCTGCGGATTTTTGAAACTAATTCTGTAAGCAGATTGCAGTGCAACACCTTTACATAACCAAAGGCCAAATATGAATATTTTAAAGGTCTTGAAGTTCAGTGAAACATCCTTACTTTAAGGAGAATGAAGAAACTTTCTGCAAAAGCACAGCTGCTGACTTGCGAGAGAGAGCGAACAATGTCAACATATCAATTAAGCCGCAGCCGTTTAAGTTAACAAAGTTCACTGATGTGGTTTTATCAGCGGTTACCGCAAAAAGAAAAAAAAAACTACCAAATATGACATGAAACTGCAGTTATAGCCAGGTTTTATCAGTATAATGTGATCCATTTACAGCTGAATCTAAATTGTCAATTATGTAACTCAAATTAATCCGAAAAACCGTATGATAACATAGAATTATTATTATAATTGCGTTTTATTCTAATTCTACAATAGTTTATTTTTTTGTTTCTATATATTAATAGGATTAATAGGATAATTATCATTAGTAGTAGTAGTAGTGTCATAATAACAATAACAACAATAATAATAATAAATAGTTGTTTATTCTTATTATTATTATTGTTGTTTTTTATTATCATTTTTATTAAAGTTTTTTTTTTTGTTATCGTTTAATATTATTATTTATAGTTAGGTGGTAACTTGTTTTATCAGCAGTTACGGCAAAAAGAAAGAAAAAAAAAACTACCAAATAACATGAAACTGCAGCCATAGCCAAGTTTATCAGCATAATGAGATCCAATTCACAGGCTGAATCTAAATTGTCGTAATTAACATATCTCAGACAGTTCTTTCTATTATAGTGTATTAAAATGTTATGACAAGAGAACATGGGTTGCTCTACAAATATATATTTTTATTATGGAAAGCATAAAAGCAAAAAAAGTACACATACTAAAAAATACTGAAGTTTTTTTTTTTTATATATATATTTTTTATTTAGCCCACTCCACAATATACACATTACTATCTGACTAGTGTGTCCTCTACTGTATGCTAAAAAGTTAATAATGGTCCAACATTCTTGACCATTATCAACAATAAAGCCTAAAACAAAGATTAGTATATTGTAAACTGGTTCAAATATTCTTTTCCAGTTATCAAAGAATTCATTTGGTATTTCATTTTAGTTTTGCAACTATTAAATTGTTGTAAATTCAAAATTGTAATATATACATCAGTGTAAAACCTATGAATGGTGAAAAAATATATTCTGTAATATTATTCTTCAAAATATCTTATCCTGTGTTCAACAAAAGAAAGAACTTCACAAACACTTTGGAATCATTTGAGTAATCGGCAAGTAAGTTCTTATTTTTGAGTGAACTACCCCGATACGATTTTAGTTATCTGCCATCTTGTAATCACGTAACTAAAACGCTCAACTAAACGTGCTGTTCGGCAACAACAAACCGCCGTTCAGATGTTTTTCAAACTCGCTGTGAGTAAATGGAGACCTTCTAACTTATCATTGCCTTGTGTATTGTAGGCCGAGGACACCAAAGCAGGTCTTCAGCTGTTATTTAGCAGGAGAGCTTGAAGGCTGTAGCTGAACAGAAGCGTTGAGACGACCCAAGGCTGACTCGACACAGTATGCAAAATCAAATGAAACACCTGAGACCCGAAAGGCCCGTCTCGCTGACAGACACAATAGAGAACAAGGCGTCTGGGAGACAAGCGTGTCAAGTGCAGTCAGCGCTTTTAAGAGATTCTTCAGAAGGAGTTTTGAAGAAGCGACGGCCATTGTTATGTTGGGATTCAGCTGGTAAGAATTGTTGAGTTGTGCTGGTGTGAAAGCATTGATATGAACTCTGTCGACTTCTTATGTTATTTTCAGATGTTCTAAGGGAAACAGGACTGTGTTTGGACATCAAGAGTATGACCAGAGCGGCAAACAGCTGATTCCAAATCAACAGGTTTCAGTGACCATTAAAAATGTTTTTAAAGATTTCTGAACTACAACAGTAGAAATTAGAGGTCTAATAGTTCACTGCAAAATTATAAACAAATAAAAAACAGGGCTCAAATTTGACCTTTTTACTTTGTAACACCGGTGCTCCTAACTTTACTAGGTACTAGGCACACCAGCCGAAATTTAGTTGCACACACCAATTATGTGCTCCGCTGCTACAAGTTTTATATTAACCGATTTATCGCATTTGAAATCAACAGTAATCAAAACTAACAAATAAAAAAAAAAGATATCTGTATGCGCCCACCGGCCCTGCATGCACTGCCTAAATGAGATGAACGATACTGCATTAACAACAATAAGTGTGCTGTTCTCACGGGTGGTGTCTGATATTGCATAGATGACGCTGACATTTGTTGTCATATCAGGATGCATGATTCAGGCTAAAATGAAAATCGTTTTATTTTTTTTATTTTTTTTGCTTAAATTCAAGATCATGATTTTCTCATGATTCTGTAGATGTAAAATAAAGGTGTCAATAAATGCGAGTAGGCTATTATTGTTATTTCTCAAATATATGGTAAAACCACAAAAATATTGGGACTACAGGATGTGTAGGTCTACTGTTGTTTAAAAAGCTACATTTTGTATAGACTTGGAAAGCTGGACTTGAATAAACAAACTAAATTTGTCCTGGTCGCTAATGCACAAAGTGATGACATCAGAAAACAACTATTCATAACTCTGAAGTTGAATTATTTTGTTTGAGAAAAAAACTTGTTTTCTGTCATTGATAAAATTATTAGACCTTTTTTTCACTAAAATGAAGTGAGTCATGAAGTGATGTTTGTCATCGTCAGATTCCCTCATTATGCATTATATTCAAGTTATATAGGCTAGTTATACTAACACTGTCAATCAATTATTCTCATCAACAACATTATGAAAGAAAAAAACATATTAAATCCTTGTCGTAATCATAACTCTAACGTGATATGATCATTTAAAAGGGTGTACTTTTGGTTTCACTTTCAGTGCGCTCATGCCATTACTGCTAAAGTTCTGTTTACTAAACTCGACCACATTAGCTGGCGAAAGCATTCTCTCTAAAATAAACACACAGCTCATGGTCAGCTCACATCATTATATGAAGACAAAAATAACATTTTTGGGTGAAATATACCTTATACAGCATGTGACGTATTCAATTCAAGTGCTTTTAAGCACTTTCAAGAAGCGTGGGAACGTTGATTTTATTTAAAATAGAATTGATTATTTGCATTCAAGTTGGTTTCATTTGCTTTAAAATAAATCGGAATGATGTCAGTTTCATGATTTAAACGCTATGAAGTAATATATAGCAATAACAGAACATTTATAGAAAGCTAAACTAAAAGATCAATGACACATTCATAAAGATCAGTATTAAAATAAGCAGTTCTTGAAAATTAATATTTGCATTTCTGTGAGTATAACTGAATGTTAAAACATCACTGAGTTACTTTTTATGATTACATAATAATAATAACAACAACAACATTAAATTATAATGATAACATACATTTTTAACATTACTTGCTTTGAAATTAAAATGTCAAATTGGTCTTTGATGTCTAAGGGTGCTTTCACATCTGTAAATCGCTTCATTTGGTCCGGACCAAGCACAATAAATGATACATTGTTGCATTCTCTGCCGTCTTTGGGTCGTTTTCACACCACACTGCTGGCTTTGGTCTGAACCAGTTGAAACGAACCAAAATGCAGTCATCTGACAAAATCCACATCTCTCATTGGCCAGATGTTGTTAAATATATTTCCTAAACTGCTTATTGATTGGTCAGAATTCATGTGCGGGAAAATGCCAGTGAACTCCCGCAGGTAAACAAAACTTATTACTCTGGAGGGACGACTGCGCTGGCTGATTGTACCCCTGCTTTAGACAAACTATACATTATGAAAATGAAGCGCGGCCGCAGCTGGAAGATAGTGTTTAATGCATCGCTCGTCACTTTATGAGGAGCCGTGAATTAATTTACCTAAACTGCAACATGGTTATCTCGCGGAAATATTACCAACGATCCATCAGGTAATGTTTTCCCATTTCTATCCTGTTGGTAAAGCGCGGTCAACAAATATTTTTCCTCCCTATCCCATAATGCACAGCGCATCGGCCTACGGCAGCTGAATTAGTCCAAAACTCGCAGTACTTTTTGCAGTTGGACCTGTTTTAGTACGCATCATATTCTCACCACAAACGAACCGCTCCAGGGTTCGTTTGAAAGCATACCGAGACCACCTCTTCAAGCAGGTCTCGGTACGCTTATTTGGTCCGCTTCTGGTGCGCACTCGAGTGCGATTGCTGCATTCTCACTTGCCCAAACGAACCGTACCAAAAGGGGAAACAAACTCTAGTGCGATTCAATTGACTAAATAAGGCAGGTGTGAAAGCAACCTAACAGAAGTAGCAACAGAATTTATTCAATATAGGGACATTCATTCTAATGTACATCCTAATCATAATGTGTCATTGTATTAAAATAATAATTTCAATCAATATCTGAGTCGAAAAAAGCATCACGTCACTGACTTTTGCTTCTCTGTTCTGTGGTGTGCTTTAATCTGAAACTTTCAACCAAACACTCACCTTTGCAACAAACTGTCTGTCCTTCTGGTCCAGATTGGCTGTGGGAGCAACATAGTCCTTCCAAATTCTCACTTTACGCTCTTTTGCTGATCTGCAGGGTTTTAAAGAGAGCGAAAGACGGCATTTCACCAAAATGAAAAACTGCATATGTGCACAATAAAATTAAAAACACAAACTCATGTGCTCCAATCATATTTGCTTGTGATTGTGTTTAATGCTTCATTAAATCAGCGGGTGAAGATCGTGGCCTGTGTTTTGAATGGCTGTGTTTTGTAAACTTTTGTGCTGAAACGTGAATCGCAGTTTAAGAGAGTCTAATGTATGGCTGATAGATAAAAATACTATGATATAGATGATGATATTGTATGATTTCTGTAAATTTAATCGATTTAATAGTTTAGATACACTGAGCACATAAATAGGATTGTTTTGAAGCATATATTCAAATCTATTAGTTCGTGCACAGTAAAAAAAAAACACACAATTCATGCTGGTTGTCCCAACACAAATTAATTATGCCATCTTAACAAATGTAAGTGGCTTAAACGTAAAACAATAAAGTTGTTCCATAAAAAAATTGTGTCGTTTTAACTCATTTTAAATAGGCAGCTTGAACAAGCAGCAAAATCATTTAGTTTGAGTGTATGTGATCATATTTCTCATTTTATTTAGAACTTTAGTGCTAACATTTATGTAGAAATATTAAATATTAATGAAATACAAAAACTAATTTACAAAACTAAACAAAATATTATGGATTAAAGAGATAATTCTAAGATGCTGTTATTCATGTTTCTGACTGGCTTGTAATATTGCACTCACGTACATTATGAAAAAGTATTACAATAAACAACGTATTTTGGGACACTAAATCAAGGGTAGAGCATATGAAACAGATTTTTATATATTTTGTTTATATGATATATAGACACATTGCACAGCCCTACTCTGAATTGTCTGATCCAGCAATGTATTTGAACAAGTGTCTGACTGTGAAATACTGACCGCTCTGCTGCTCTGAGCTTCTCTGCACCCTGAGTGTAAACAGCCATGGACCAGTCAACACAGCGAGCAAAGCCCTCCTTCAGCAGCAGCTCCGTGATGTTTCCGTTCTGTAATGACCCACACACAAACATTTTGTTAGCAAAGAATGGGGTAAAAAAGGGGAAAGGCAGAAAGTGCGCTGAAAAACTTTTTCTAAGGTTAAAATTTGTGCAACTTTGATGATAATATTATGATAAAATGATAATAAATAATAATAAATAATAATTATTATTATTATTATTATTATTATTATTATTATTATTACTATGATAATAATGGTTTCTGAAAGATTTTGGATCATTTTTCGAAACTTTTGATTGTATTATTATCAGCTGGTAACTAATAATTTTGAAAATATCAATGAGTACCTTTAAATTGTTTGTACAATTTTTCAAGTATTATTAGCTTATTTATAGAATAACCAGTAACAACAAAGAATTTAAAGAATTATATTATTAAAACCAATAAAATGCATAGCTGCTTGAAACAATGCTACTACTACTACTACTACTAATAATAATAATAATAAAAACAGTTAGTGGTGGTGATGATGATGATGATGATGATGATAATAATTATAAAATTTTAGTTGAGGAATTAATTAAATTTATTTCAACTTTAATTAAAAAAAATATAACAAATGAAAAATAAAAAAAGGTAAAATATCACTTCGAAATGCTACTGCTACTAAAATTAACAGTGACTACTACTACTACTACTACTGTTGTTGTTGTTATTGCTACTTCATAAATTTATATTAATGACATTATTTAATAAATAATGTCATTATTAATTTTTATCATTATTATGATTATTATTAAAAACTTTATTTTATGGAACCAATTTATATTTTATATTTCATGGAGTTTCTAAAAAATATTTTTGTTAAAAATGAACTGATCTCTCTGAAAACTCTTGAATAATCTTCAATTATATTGAAAAATAAAAGCAAGGTTTTTGATTACTCAAATTTATTTAAACATCAAAATGGAGTTTAGTCTTAAAAAAATCAATACAAAAATATAAATAAATTGGGGAGAAAATAAATAAATCAATAAATCAATCAATAAATAAATAAATAAAGCATATTTCATAGGACTGGCATTATCAAACAGCACTAAGGTTAATGTGCATCATTTTGATTAAGCAAAATCATATTGTGTGAAAGGTAACACATTGTGTTTGACATAAATCAACAATGACTATGACATGAGGCTTTATACCTACACAACTGATGTTTCACTGTCGATTAATTATATTTAATAAAGAATTTAATTTACCATCAACAGGCCTGTTCAACAAAAAAACTTGCACAGTATATTAGTGTACGGTTGAATTACTGAATGCGGCCTAAGCGTTTACGGCATTATTCACACTACAGATGCCAAAAGTACTAGTATTTTGGTCAATTTCTATAAGTTCAGTTGAATGATATTTACATTGGTGATCTATTTTTATTCTGTTGTACAGCTCGTAACGCTTAGTTCTTAATGCTGGAACTCAGTGTTCACTTGTCTTGAATAATTGCTCCAGGAGTGCATCTTTTCCTTTAATTAGTTTTGACAGTCACTGCAGTCTGTGAGCTAAAAGTTACATTTCTATGATGGCTAAAAACTTTGAATGCAATTAGATATGACATTTAGAAAAAGGTATGTTTTTTTTTTAAACAAAAAAAAAAAAAAAATCAAAGGGAAAACTATATGAAATCACAAATGCTGTTTAACGAAGATTTTTAAAATACTTTTTTTTTTTTTAAACCAAATAGATTTCAGAACTAAATTCTATTAACCAATTATTTTACTTTGCCATGATGACCGTACATAATATTTTACAGGATACTAGTATTTAGCTTAAAGTGCAAGGCAAGGCAGGTTAATTAGGCAAGTCATTGGAGAACAGTGATTTGTTCTGTAGCCAATCGAGAAATAATTTCTTAAGGGGGCTTATAATATTAAACAAAACAAATCAGCTTTTATTCCAGCCAAACTAAAAAAAATTTTTTACTGAGATTAAAATATATATATATATATTATTTATTTATTTTTTTAATCTCAGTAAAAAAAATTTTTTAGTTTGGCTGGAATAAAAGCTGATTTGTTTTGTTTAATATTATAAGCCCCCTTAAGAAATTATTTTTCGATTGGCTACAGAACAAATATATATACACACACATTTACTGCAAAAATGTAAAACATCACTTGGGCAATTATTTTTTTTAAAAAAGCATAAAAATTTTATAGGAGGATAATATTTTTGCCTTCAACTGCATGCGTGTATATACACATATATAAATAACTTTCACTGTGGTTTTTGGTCATCACTGTAAGTTATACTAAAGAAACTTAAACCCAAATTCATTATACTTAGAAGCATAAAATTTAAGCTACATTAAAAAAAAAAAAGACAATCATATCAATAAACACCAAATAAGAGTCCCTGTTATTATGAATATTTCACCAATGACATTTAGTAGCAATCGAGTGTATAGTGTTTTTTGTTTTATTTTTCATAATATCAATAAGTTTGGATATTGATTTAATACTTTATAATCATATAATATTAAATGAGTGATATTTAGGCACAAATTTGTCTAATTGTGCTTTATTGAAAACCATTTTAAACAAAAATTTATGAAATATTTTAAGTCATTATAAGTATGTATTTGCATCAAAAATAAGTACTATGTACATAGTGTTTATCAGAGGTGGGACCAAGTCATTGTTTGGCAAGTCACAAGTAAGTCTCAATTCATTGCCCTCAAGTCCCGAGTCAAGTCCCGAGTCAAGACAGGCAAGTCCCGAGTCAAGTCCCGAGTCAAAGGCAACAAGTCTCAAGTCAAGTCCAAAGTCCTGCAGTTTGATTTTCGAGTCTTTTCGAGTCTTTTTAACAGAAAAATAAAATATATACAGATTAGGTATGGTTGTAAGATCTGTATTAATTAAACAAACCTTTTTTTATGAAAGAACATTGCTCAGATATATAAAAATACAAATGCAATTTTCTGAAAAAGTACTGAACAGTGCTGCGTCTCGTCTCCACAGCATAATGCACAAGAACGAGTTCCACCAAAAAAAGACTCCATTTTGCCTCACATCACACAGAAATTGCAGGTCTCCTGCTGTCTAATTCATTAAGTTTAGTTGTGCTATATTATGTCTTCGGTGATCAACTTGTGATTAACCAAAATTACATAACCTCAATGTGGTAGCAGTAGACCAACTCCTGTATATGCTGCAAAGTTAAATTGAGTGAAATTGGAATTTTGTCAATTGAATCTCGTGTGTGCTAAAATGGTAGCACATATTGTTAATGAAGTAGGCTACTTCATACAAACAATAAATTTGTTTTCTTCACATAACGTTGAAGAGCTTTGCTCTCTACCTTGTGTGATGCTCGTGCACGGATTTCCTCTGTTTGTGGACAAAACTGATTGCGAGTTCTCAAATTTTCTCTCGCTCTCAAATATGCACTGCTCACACACAAATTTTCTTGAGCGCTCTCAGAGATTATATGCAAACTCACAATTTGTGTCGTGTTCCCTCTTCCTTTCATGCTTTTTGATATGATTCATATTGCTGCACTGTTTAATAACAATAACCAAAATACTAAAATAGACTTACATATTAAATGTTTAATCTAATAAACCATAACATTTTTGGTTGTTTTATATGATGAGATATTTTCAGTTTCAAACACTTAAAGACAGAGAATAGACCAGTGGTGCCCCCCTGAAAATTTGCTTAAGGGGGGCCAGAAGAGGCCAGCTACGTCAGTGGCACCAATCAATCCACAATAATTTAGTGGCTGCTATTTATTTATTGAAATATTGCATTTTATTGCATTTATGTAAGTAGATTTAAATAAATAATGTCAACAGCAAAATCATATCGGGTTGGCCACAGGGGTGGCTAGAGTTTACACAGGGGTAACACCCCTTGTAAAGGGGTTTACACCACTATAAGGCACCTCTGGAATAGATGTTGGATGTAAAGAATACATTTTATTTTAAAAGCATTTAAACAAAAACTAATGCAAGCAGAAATGTAACTGTGATAAAAATAAGGAAACACTTGATAAGGTATTATAGCCTACTGTACTCTTCACTCTTCAAATAAATCTCACTATCAATCTCATTTTATCATGGCAGCTAAAATAAAGTAAACTAGTGTTTGCTGGCTTCCACTTTGCTGATGAGATTGTGGAGGACATTTTCCATGTCATCCTCTTCATTTTGAGGAAAGCTGTGCCACAGGGCCCCTGAACACGTATATTGGCATGTACTGTGTTTTGAACAGTAGCCTACTACAGTAAAGAACTTCAATTGATCAGTTGTGGTAATACTATAGTTGCTATGGTAACACAAGTGTAATATAAACAAATTACCCAGTGCTGTATTATTTTACAATATAGGGTATTTTATACTACAAATCACTACACTTTACTGTAGTAAAACTACACTTTGTATTATTTTATCTGTTCACTATTGGTAATACTACTGTATTATGAAGCATTAATTAACAAGTCGTAAATAATACTAGCCTAAAACATAAGTATAATACAAGTATACAACAAGTATAATACTCAAAAACACTAGAATTTATTAAAGAATTTACCTTAACCTTTTAGTTTTTTGTGTATTGTTAATAAATAGTAAAGCAAGAAAGAAACCATATCAACATTCTTGGAATAACCCTTCGCTAAGCCTCGCCCTCCTTAGTTACTGTTGCTACGCCTGTCAAGCTTTCATGCCTGGCACATCTATTACAGTGTGTATGCGCTGGTGTCAGACATTCCCAAGGATTTAATTAGTCATTTTTGGCAAACAGGTGAGATATCTGAGAAAGCCAGACAAAAGAGGACTGCAGTATACATTACAGGGGTATATTCACAACATAATAGCAACTGATTAGAAAATAATTTTATCAAAATTGAAGCAAGGTTAGCTTAGCCACCTCATACGCTGAACATTCAACAGCATAGTTCATGCACAGCAGGAGAGGTGAAATTATAAAATAATCTAATAACCTAAGAAACTGATGGATTGTGCCGAATATTAGCATCATTGACCCATAACAGTGTACAGTACCTATTACTGTCAGCATGTTTGTGTGCTCTTTATCCAGTTTTTATTCAAATTTGCAGTTAAGTGGAAGAAAAAAAATTGAAATGCACAATCATTAAAGTATAAATAACAGAAGTGAACAAATAGATTTTTCCTACCAGCAAATATTAGTGTATGTATTTATATGCGTTACAATAGCGAGGGTTTAAACTAAGCAGTGCTCACAGGGTTCAACGCTAAGGATTTTTTCTACTGGCCCGATAGGGCCAGTGGTTCTGATTTTTACTTGCCCTGCCCAAATTTTCACTGGCCCCACCAAAAAAAAAAAAAAGAAGTTAATCGCTATTTGAATGTGCGTGTGTGTGTGTGTGTGTGTGTGTGTGTGCACCCCTGTTTATTTTTTTCCCCAATTTCTATTTAACAGAGAACAGATTTTCTCAGCACATTTCTAAACATAATAGTTTTAATAACTCATCTCTAATAACTGATTTATTTTATCTTTGTCATGATGGCTGGAAATAATATTTTACTAGATATTCTTCAAGACACTTCTATACAGCTTAAAGAGACATTTATAGGCTTAACTAGGGTAATTAGGTTAACTAGGCAGGTTAGGGTAATTAGGCTAGTTATTGTATAATGATGGTTTGTTCTGTAGACAGTCTGAAAAACAATTAGCTTAAGAGGCTAATAAATTTTACCTTAAAATGGTTAAAAAATGTTTTTATTCAAGCCAAAATAAAACAAATAAGATTTTGTTCAGAGGAAAAAATATTATCAGACAAAATATCAACATTTCTTTGCTTTGTTAAACATCATTTAGGAAATATTTTAAAAAGAAAAAACAAAAAACAAAAGGGGGCTAATAAATCTGTATATATATTTACGGTAATTTTTAAAATGTTTAAGGAAAACTATTCAGTTCATCAAGGCTATATTTATAAATGTAAAAAGGTGTAATTGTTAAATATTTATTAAAATTTTAAATAACTGCTTTGTTATTGTATTTAGTTTCAAATAAAATAATTACTCCAGACATTATTGATTTTATAACTATTACCATTTATAAATATAATAATAATTAATATTAGTGATTTCTGAAGGATCATGTGACTGGAGTAATGAAGCTGAAATCTCATCTTTAAAATCACTGGAATAAATGAATAAATTAAATGATAAACTACTTTTGAACAGTTATTTTATAGTGCAACATTTCACAATTTGTATTTATGATGAAATAATTGCAGCCCTGGTGAGCAGAAGAAGCTTGTTTTAACATATTTAATCACACTGACCCCAAACTTTTGTGTATTGTGTATAGAATATTTTATAAGTGAAAATGTGCACTTTAATTTTAACAACCCACAGACATCGTCACCAAATACAAATCGAGGTCAGACTTTCTCATATATACAGAGCCTCATTTCAATTGTCAGGTTTTGTAGAAATCGATCAATTGAATTAATCAATCTATTAAAGAAACGTTGACTATAATTCTGTATTTTAGGCTTAAATTATAGAGAGACATAGCAGATGAACCGAGACTGCATCAGATCAATGTAAATCTTTCTTTCGAGCTGTCAGTGCGGAAATGAACAAAACAACAGGCCTAATACAACATAGGCCTATTATACGATTAAAATATGGAAAAATTAACACATAGTAATTTCGGTCAATTTTCCTGACGGATAAACCGAGATCAGGCTGGATAAACAGCTCTCGGTAATATTTCAGCATGCTTTCACTTTCGCATTTACCGGTAAGAATGACATCTCGCCCTGCTCATCATTCCCTCTTCATATAGCCGTATATATGGCTATTACACAATCATAATACACTGTGATATAGCCTGGGTCGTTAGTTCGTTGCATTGTTTTGTTTTCTTGTTTTTCTACAATCGATATACGCTCAATAGGAGAGAGACCGTCTCATTCAGGCGATCTTGGACTGATTGATTTGGCGCGGAAGCGAGCGCAACTGCTGGATATATGCTAAAAAAACGCGCTAACGGGTGAAACGAGACAGATTCCGAAACAAACGTCTATGTGTGAAAGCACCGTAAGATTGTATTTGCACACAATTGACAGACAGTCGCAGCACGCAGCTCTGGCAGGCAAAAAGGCAGCAGCTGGCCCGATCGAGCCAGTAACATTTTGTACACTGGCCCGAGTGTCTCGCACGCTGGCCCCGGGCCATCGGGCAGTCCTTATTGTCGAGCCCTGGCTCATAATATCGAGTGGAAAAAAAGAAAAAGACCGCTGGAAAGCATAACCTGCTTTGTTTTTTTTTATTTTTTTTATAAGAAACACAGTTTAGATCTGTTTAGGATAAGAGGAGTGTGAGTTATTGCCACCTATCATTGAATGTGAATATAGAAAACAAAACCAACTTAGCTTAACTCCTTTACCGCCCCTCACACAGCTTGATCCACGCTGGCATTTCTCCTCTTGGGCTTTGGTTTTGAAAAGGGAAAAAATCCCACCACCCAGTCCAAACTTTTAGTATAGCGGGTGTCAGATTTTCACAATCCAATTGCGCAACGATTTGGCTTGTTTCCCTCGCTCGAAAGCTTGACAGAGCCTCTGCCCGTAGCTACGATTGGTAAGCCGCGATTGGTGGGTGGCGGTTTTTGGGCGTGGCTGAGCGAAGGGTCAGTTTAAAAGGAGGATCCCGTGAGAGCAAAAGCACTAAAGGTATGAGACGCCATCGTAAACAAAAGTCAAGCGAACGCAAAGAGACTGAATGCACGAGAGAGAGAGAGAGAGAGGTGTATGTTGTATGTGTGAGAGAGAGAGTGTGAGAGAGAGAGAGTGTGAGAGAGAGAGAGAGAGAGAGAGAGAGAGCGAGTATTGGCACGCGAGTATTGGCTCGATCTCAAGTTCAAATTCAAATTCTCTCTGCGTTCGCTTGACTTTTGTCCACTCCGGCGCCTCATAGTAGTCACGTTGGATACTGTCGAATCAAAACAATCTACCGTGCTTCGATTGGACGTCATGCCGAAAGCGCGCATGCTCACACACACGTGCGCGCGTGCTGTCACACACACGCGCGCATAAACGGGGAGAGAGAGAGAGCGGTCCATGTCAACATACTTTTTTATCGTTGGGCTTTCCATGGGAAGCAGCAAGTCTTTACAAGTCAATAGGGGCAAGTCCTAGTCAAAGTCCAAGTCATTTATGTTCAAGTCCAAGTCGAGTTGCAAGTCTTTTTATATTTTGTCAAGTCGAGTCTAAAGTCATCAAATTCATGACTCGAGTCTGACTCGAGTCCAAGTCACATGACTCGAGTCCACACCTCTGGTGTTTATATTGTCAGGGTTTCTGCAGGTTTTTTCAAGTCAAATTTAAGACATTAACAACCTTTTAAGACCAATATGAGTGAAATTTTAGACTAAAACAGGGCTAAACACTAAGGATTTTTTCTAATGGGCTGGTTGCTTCTGTAAACAGTTTTATTAATGGGAGATCATTTAAAGAGATTTGTTGATTTAGTTTTTGATAAGGGAATTTAATTTGGTAAAAATGTCAGCTGAATTGTTTCTTTTTGCAAAAAAAACAAAACAACACTTAAATATAGCCAAAAAAAAAGTTTTTAAGATGGATTATTGGTGATTGGGTGTCAGCCAGATAGAGTAGCTTTACTTGGAAATAGGAAAATTAGGACCGGTTTGAAGTGATTCAAGACATACAGCACTATTTTTCAGGCAATTTAAGACTTTAAGGCCTAAATATTTCTTTTTAAAATTGAAGACATTAAGACTTATTAAAACCCTGTGGACACCCTGTGTTGTATTGCAGAGGATTTATTGGGCTATTAAGCTGGGTTAAGGTGTAAATGGTCAACAGTGTAATTAGAGATGTAATTACAGATATTACAGATGCAATTACATGCAAATAACTGTAAAATATAGGAACAATGTATGCACATGCATGCATATAATAAATGCACTGTACCAAATGATTAATTTAAATGTATATACACAGTTACTATGACTTAAAGAGCAAGCAAAAGAAGCATTGGAAGAAATATTCAACAAGCTGAAATGCTTTATGCTCTGGTTGATGAATCTGAAAGTTGTCTGAGGATGTAGAGTATGGGGTATTCATACCGGATGCAAGATGGTTCCCAGAATGACCTGGTTTGGACAGGACTCCAAAATGATCTGCACATCTCGCTGAAGAAGTCGAGACTCGGTGAAGAACTTTGCCTCTGCTGCGAAGGGCTCAGGGGTCTCGCTGCCATCTGCCTCCCGCTTAAACGTAGGGCTCTAGAGACAAAGATGTTCAAGTGCATTTCAGAAAACATGACTTTTCTGTAACCTAACGGGACACACTCAGAAAAAAAAAAAACACACAAAAAAACTTTACAAATGTACACAAACCCTGTGGAAGTGAAAACTAGCTCTAAAAATGTAAGTTGTAAATAAATAGCCAAAATTAGTTTCTCAAATAATAATAAAAATAATAATAATAATGATAATAATAATAACAATAAAACCTAATTTAAGAAATGATTACTTCTAATTGTGTCGTTAATGTAGATTATAATGTTATTTTTGTTCAATTTGCTTATCTGAAAATAAACTTAAGTTTCAAATATTTAAATTATTAGGAAGTGCTTTTTTAATAGGGCTGAGAGACACCGCAAAAAAAAAATATATATATATATCCTAATATCATATTGCATATCATGCGATATCAATAATTATTAAATATTAAAAAAATAATAATAAAATTTAGGAATATTAGGATTTTTTAAACCACTTTATTTTATTTTACCAACATTACTAAGGCAAATAGTTTTAATAGATAAAAACAAAAATATTTAAAAATAAACAAGAGTTAGAATAAGTGAATAAGTGTTAAATAAACTTGATAAATAAAAAGAAACTTTACTGTTTGCCATTGAGTTTCTCATAACAAGGCTACCATCAACGGTTTTCTCAGAGGATGACAAACAGACAAACCATTGCTCCGATGCAAGTTTATGGAGAAAAGTAAAAAGCGCTGCCGTGTTTTTGTGTGCTGTGTTTGTCTGAGGTAATTAGTCTGCCGTGATTACTTAAATGTCCATATTCCATACAAAGTGTGAAGTAGATTGATTAGTTTTACTTAGTCGCGATGTGTTTGCGGCATTTGGAAAAGTTAAAATGTATTTCAACTAGGTTTACCTGGAAAATTTGCGTGCGTCACGTGTGCGCCGCTTGCACACTATGTGCACGTAGTGCAAGTCGCACGCCTCCATTGGAAGTGACTAGCCTTTTGGCATCGGCATTCCAAAATGCGTTCTGAGCTGCCACATTTTAATAAAACTATAGCCTTCATAGCGAAACTTTATGCTGAACTTTTATTATCGTTATTGACAATGGTGTTCTGCCAATAAATAGATACCGATTTTATCGCCAGGCCTATTTTTGATTACTGAAATTATGCTTATTGTTGTTATTGTTATTATTATTACTACTACTACTAATACCATTACTTTATTATTATTAATAATAATAACAACAATAATAATAAATGTTTATCCATTGTATTTAATTAATTTAGGAAGCTTATATAGTACATTTTACTTTTATTTCTGTATATATTGTATAAACAGTTTTATAATTGTAATAAAGTTGTCAAAATGAATATGTTTTAAAATCTAAGGCTCTACATTTGATCTCGGAGTGTTCATGTCCATTTCAGGCAACATATAATTTCCGTAAATCCACAGGGACCCACTAAGAATCAACCCCCAGAAAACACAATTACAATCTATTACAATGTACACAAACCCTGAAGAGGCACTGAATGGAAAGCCTAGTTTCTAGCACTAACACACTTAATTGAGCGCAGATATGGAGTTGGGTTTTTTTCATGATTAGTGAGATGAGGCGGTAAGATGGTCTACTGAATTCATGAAACCGAGTTGGTGCAGGGAAACCTAAAGGGAACCTCTTAGGGCTTCCCATCAAGAGATACGTGGAGAAGAACTAATGAGAAACTGAGAAAGCCTGAAAATATTGGTCTCAGGGGCTCTGCTGAATGAAATTGGGTTTTTTGGTATTCATGGAGATGTATGGAGAGTATCTGAAGCTCACCTTGATTCCAGACAGCATGACTGTCACCAGATAGTAGTCGGGCAGAAGTAGTGCTCGAACCATGCAGCCATCGCGCACATGCTCGATAATAGCTGTAAAAAATAGGCAAAAAGACAGTGTTCGTTTTGATTAGTTTCTGATGTTGCTTCACACAAAGAGAAAATACATTTGCTTTTAAAGGTGCCGTGAAGTGCTTTGAAGTGCATTTTTATTCGATGTTTAAAGTAATCTCAACTGATACAAAAATAAAAGGGCGGAATATAGAGTCGCTCAACCCCATGAAAAGCCTTGCTAACCCTGATGAGAGTCTTGAACAACAAGGACAGGGCATGTCAGATACTACAGAGCATTTGACTGGTCAAGATTTGATGAAAAGAAATAATAATTTAGGCAGAAGAGACAAACTACAAGCTTTACATGTTTTAAATCTTCTTAAAACTCTTGTCCTTGTTTTGACCCACGCTAGCTTATAGATAACCTTAAGATGAACAATACCAATACTTGCATCTAAAAAACATTTTCATTTCACTGGACAAGTTTGTTTAATGTCACTTTACAAGCTGTTCACTTTCTCACTTGACCAAAAACTACAGTCAAACACCCTGCAAAAAATATTTTAGCTGTTTGTTCAAACTGCTTAATCAAAATTAGCTGATTCAACACAATTTTTGAGATTTTGTGGGGGTGAAAGAAAGAGAAAGAAAGAAAGAAAGAAAGGAAGGAAGGAAGGAAGGAAGGAAGGAAGGAAGGAAGGAAGGAAGGAAGGAAGGAAGGAAGGAAGGAAGGAAGGAAGGAAGGAAGGAAGGAAGGAAGGAAGGAAGGAAGGAAGGAAGGAAGGAAGGAAGGAAGGAAGGAAGGAAGGAAGGAAGGAAGGAAGGAAGGAAAGAAAGAAAGAAAGAAAGAAAGAAAGAAAGAAAGAAAGAAAGAAAGAAAGAAAGAAAGAAAGAAAAGAAAGACAGAAAGAAAGAAAAAAAGACAGAAAGAGAACAAACAAAAATTTTAGATTTAATCTAATTCTGCTCATAATTTTTTTTTTATAAAATGTTATTTATTTTTGTATGTCTTACTAATAGATTTTTTCCACCCATGGTTTAATTAATATGATTCTGTTGCGAACACTACATTTGACAAAAAAGGGCTGTAAATTAATGGTTATGATTACATTTTACATAATAGATTAAAATGTTAAAGCTGTATTAATACACTTAATGAGATACCATATGCAATGATAAATCTGCAGCCATTAGGAATCCAGAAAAAAGAAATTTAACTGTGACAACAGAATTTATGGGATAATAAAATGGATTTGAGAAAAAGAACTGAACATTACTTTGTGGGATTTTTTTTTAAAAGTCTAACAAACAAATAGAAAGCATTTCCTTTCATATTGAAACAACATCATGATAAAAACCAATTTGCAATAAAATAAATGATACCAGAATACAAGACAAAACCTCTCTGCCTCCCAAAGTGTTGTGCAGTCGCTTTCAATCAGTTTATTAAATATTTGATCAATAAAAACAATTTAAAAAAGAAATAAATAAACATTACTTTTGAAATGTAGTGTACTTTATTTAATTTTTTTCTATTTTTGTGGTTCCTTTTTTGACATTTTAAGCCTGATTTATACTTCTCTGTCAAGCGCACGTTTATGCTCCGCCGCAGCCTGCCGGTGGACACATAGCCCTCGCTCACGTTGACGCGCACCTCTCAATAAAATGTAACTACATGTCACACAACTACAATGCAACGACGCATAGCGCAAGCTCTGTGATTGGTCAGCTTGGTAGCACTGACGGGTGTGGGTGGGACCAAGAGCCGCGCAAACTCGTTGGAGCGAGTGTTTACAAATTTCAAATCCCGTGAAGGAGGTCTAGATGGAAAGTTTTGTTTTGTGTTTACCTTATGATAAAAGCTGTTGCACGTCTCATGGTTCCCGCCTCAAATTGAGCGAGTTTGAGCTACTTCTACATTAAGGTAGCATTCAGAAAAAAACAAAACACCAGCGAAGAAACTCGACACAGAGGAACATAAGAACCTCACTGCCAGCTAGCATTTCGGAAGTGTAATTGCAGAGCAACACAAACTGCATGCAGAAGTATAAACGTACGGCTAAGTGCAAGGCATGCGTCCTGGGTCACGCAGATCACTCCACACAGAAGTATAACCAAGGCTTTATGAGGAACAAAACAGTAGAAAATTGCTACTCACCACTGTTTGATCTTATGAAAAAGGCACAGACTAATGCCTAATGAACTGAAGCATAATGGGACTCTTTTTTCAACAGTCTCAATACTTCAAACCCAGAACATTCAGCATGTAATTTGATTCAAACTTTGGATTTTAAGTTTCTACAAACCCAAACTGTCAACCCACTTCACAGAGTTCAAGCGGTGTCGCAGCACGTGGGCAGCCGGCAGCAAGTAAACAGGCCTTGTTTTTTCAATTTCTCATGGTGCTTTGCTGCTGAAGAGAACAACAAATTGGCGCGTTTAAAACTCACTTGGCATTGCTGCATGGCGAGGGCTGTGAAATTATTCTTTGAGAAGGTGAAACGCGACCACGCTGGTATAGGTCATGTGGCCAAGTGTGTTTAAATTCAATATTAGCAACGACGTTGCAACTTTGACTTCTGATTAGCATCTAATAAGCTTGTTAGCGAAGAGGGGATACGGGGCACATTTCTATAGCATTTAATGACTCAGTTGTTCATTTGCGTCGCGCTGGTTTGCCCTCTGATGGAGGTTAACTCTCATCAGGGTTAGCATTCAGTTTAAATAGGAGAAATGAGCTGTGTGGAGAGCTGTGAAGAGACAGAGAGAGAGAGAGAGAGAGAGAGAGAGAGAGAGAAAAAAAACAGGCTTCTGGAAGAAGAGTGAGACACTATACTGTGAGAATGCGTTTTAATGAGTATCATTTCAATGATTAACCATAACTTAGGGGCATTCTATATAGAACCCATGCAGAAAAACACTCATGATACTGTGGGGTCTCAATGTATGGCTTTTTTAGTGTGTGTTTTGTTTTTTGGACACCAAATATAGCTGCGCAATTAATATTTAAAATAATGCTTTAAACGCCAATGGAATCTTATTTCTAGTTGATCAAAATATGTCCACTAAACAGCATTTCATACTCATTTCTGTGACACAAAGTGAAAAAGATGATGATTTAATTGCCATTTCACATGCTATGGCTATGTCATGGCAAAAAAAGAGATTAAATTTACAACATTTTTATGAATATTACTTTTCTATATCTATAGACAAGATAAAAATACATAATGATGATAATATACAAGATAAAAATATAAAACAGATTAAAGGTTTACTTTTAATAAAATATGTACAATTTTAGAAGGATTTACATGTAAAAATATTTCATTTAAAGTCTCTCAAAATAAAAATTGTTTTCTGACAACATTAAAAATATGATGTTCCACAAAGAATATGTTTAGTTTCTGTTGCAATATTGACATTTTAGGGGTTCTTCTCCTTTGAGTAAATGTTAATAAGTGAGTCTTGTGCGTTCAATACCGCATCTTCTGTAAACAATCTCATTTCTTGAGTTAAAAAAAGTGGATCTTCTTCTTCATACGCTGCAGCGCATGCAAGAGTGTGTGTATGTGGTCACGTGATGTGTGTTTTCAGCGGAGTAGTGTAGTTTCTTTTCAGAAATGCTAGGTGAAACGCCAGTGAGGACGCGGGTCGTTTTCATTCAAAAATGCTGTTTTAAAGTAAAACGTATTAGTGTAAACAAATTGTGAAGAAGACATGACTGCATTTATAAAACAACAATAATTTTTCTCCACATAACTGTAAAAACCTTGTGAAGTGACTTTCAGATCAGTTCTGGAGATTAAATTAATGTGTAAAAATTATTCATTCATTCATTAATTTTCTTATCGGCTTAGTCCCTTAATTAATCTGGGGTCGCCACAGCGGAATGAACCGCCAACTTATCCAGCAAGTTTTTACGCAGCAGATGCCCTTCCAGCCGCAACTCATCTCTAGTAAATGTAAAAATTAGTATTGTGTATTATAGAGCTTAAAAAATTTACTATATAGCTTAAAATATGTATGTTTAGGTTTCTTTATTCAAAAATGTTGCTTTTTTTAATGAAACCTGCATTCCAGTGATAATAAAACATGAACTTAAAATAAAATGCATAAAAAATAAAATTAAAAAAACTGAAAGAGGCTTGGTTCTTTATTTTGATATAAAACATGATCTATTACTGCTAGAAAGTACTGTGAATATCATAAAAAAGCTGGTGGTAGCTGTCAACTTAAAGGAAAAAAAAAGCTGGCAGAGGAAGAGTTTAAAACGCCACATGCGTCAGTAAACACAACCCCAAACAATAGAGATGATTACTTAAGCATTTGAGAACAAGAGCACAAAATGTAATCAACAAAGTGTAGCGCATCCTACCGTTGACTGGTTTCTGATGCAGGGAGTCCACGAAGTTGCGAGGGTTCTCGATGGTGTACTTGAGATCTCGAATGGTGTGCGAGCCTCCACCCTCAGACCACAGGCCCTTTTTAGAAGACTTGGCTTGATCCTCCAAATCACACAGTCTGACCTGCTCAGGACTGAAACACACAACAAAAATCAATCAAATATCAAATTACATGGCGCAAAGCTTACCGCAAGAGTTCAGAGAGCTAAAAATAAAACCAAATCTTTCCTCTGAGGACTTGAAATGCGTTGCGCTGCAGACGTTAAGGTGTCTCTCTCAGAGCTGCCCCCTTTCACAAACCTTGATAAGCTCTTCAAATGAGTTTGTTCATTATCAAAAGCCAACACATGTTTCAATTAAATCCTCTGTTGTTCTAAAAGCCATCATTATCTTTAAGGGGAATTAGCCAGTCTGACCACGGCACATACTCGTCAGATTTTTTTAATAAGGCTCTATCAGTTTAAGCGGCGCTGGACTTCATAATGAACTGATTTAAAGAGAAGAGACTAACTGAAAGACTTTTTTGTGGGGATAAAATATGGATGGTGAAAGTCCTTATTTTACCAGTGCGTATGTATCAGCTCCTCTAAACTATGGGAGTTTGGATGGTATAATGGCAGAGATTGTATATTTAAATACAACGCATATGACAATGATTTAATCTTCAGTGTTTTATTGAAACTAGATGAAGAGACAAGATTCAAAGAGTTTTTTAGATTCATGTCAGTTGTGCCGCATATGGAATTTGTAATTGTTTTTTCTTTTTAGTGAAAATATTTTAAAGCTCTGAATGGATGAAAAACAAGGACATGGACAACCAATGCCATCATTTCTGCAGCGTTGTGAAAGAATATCATCTATTGTTTTTTACACAATGGATGTATGTTTGCTAAACTTTTGACATTGCCTTAAAGTCTGGTCAATGCAGTCTATTCTAGCCATATACAGCTTAAGTCAGAATTTTTAGCCCACCTGTATATTTTCCCCAATTTCTGTTTGATGTAAAGTTCAATAAATATGAATGTTTTTCTTGAGTGAATAATCCTACATTTTGCTTATGCCAATTTTAATAGCTAGATCAAAACATATTACAAAATAACAGCTCCATAATTTAATGAAAGCGGAAAAAACACTTAATTTTACTATTTTTACAATTTACTTTTAATATCCATTGAATTTAACCAAATAAATAAATAAATATGAATATATACAGTTGAAAATTTTCAAATATTTCCTAAAAGATGTTTCACAGGATTTCCTATAATGTATTTTTTCTTCTGGAGAAAGTACGGTGACGGAGAGAGCTTAATGTGCTGCAATTGAAGAAAAACACAAGCAATTATAAAAACGGCAGTAAATCAAGCAAAGATCCTCATTGGTTTGACAGCACACCTGCTCCTCACAAACATTATTATTATTTTTCTTATTACAACAACAACAAAACCAACGCAAACAAATGAAAAAAATTCGTTGCATTTTCTCACAATGCAAACAATTTACGAAAACACAATGCATTCTCACAACACTTGCAAAAACAGAACGCAATGGAAATGTTTTAAGTGGACCCAAAAACGTGATATTTATATATATATATATATATATATATATATATATATATATATATATATATATATATATATATATATATATATATATATATATAGTCTGTTTGTTTTTTTATTTAATTTATTTAACATTCTGATTCCAAAGAATAGAGGGGGCTAACAATTGAGGTGGGCTAATAATTCTGACTTCAACTGCATATAATACATGTTATTATTACTAAAATGGACTCCAAATAAATGAATAAAACCTAATTTTTATGAACAATACCCATTAGAGTCAGTAAACATTGTGCTCAGTATATAGAGAACACCTAATGCACAAACATTAACCTTTTTTCCTAACATACCAAAAGATTAGCCACAGGATGAATGTTACTCTTGTTATTAAATGTTATGTTAGGATGTTAACTGTTATTAAAAAACCCACTAGTGTGTTAACAGACAAGGCTAATAGCGTAAATGTCAAAGAAAAGTGGCATATGCCTACTAAATGACAAGCCCAGACCTCCAATTATCTAAGCCCTTTATCAATTTTAACTATTGGGAAATAAGGGGCTGCCAAATCTCAGCAGCCATCTCGAGCCGTCTTTATCTTGTAAAGTTTTAGTTTTCCTTCATCTTTTCAAAAGAGAGCGGGAGTTGGGCATCTTTCCCAGCCTGAAGGTGCCTAATTGAGAGCTGGTGGGCAGAGAGGGACCCAGGTTTAAAACACCACTTCCTTTGGAGATTATGATAGCCGATGCAGTGGGCTGTGATGGGCCACAGCATGCCCGGCTAATGAGAAGGCAGTTCTGGGGATGCAGAGAGACCAGCGGGGCTCACACCACCATCTCCTGCAGGGAAAATGAGCCTAAAGCAAACCGATTCCACTGGCAATTGTTCAGGGCCATTTCACAGAGCTGCCCCGCGTACGCATCATTAAGTCCCAAAAGCTTAGGACAATATTACGCTGCTGCAAGACAGTGGGGGAAAAGGGCGGATGGATGGGATGCGTCATGAGCAAATACGACCAGAAGAGGGAGTGAGAGATCAAATGGTGAAAAATCGGAAGCAATTACATCTGATAATGTCTTTACATTCAATAAAGACCAAGAATGCCCCCTGCAGGAGGAATCGTGCATTTATTATTCAAATATTTATGTTTAAATGCCTTGACAACAGTATTGGCTATATTTATTAGTAATAAATATTCAATTTACAATCATTAGTTTGTAAATGATTAATTGTAAATGAATTTACAATCATTAGTTAAACATGGATTATACAATGGAAAAAAACAATTCATTGGATTCACTCTTTCTTTTAAGGCAAGTGCTTTATATAGGCTGAATTTAAACCAATTAAATGTAGTAATGTTCAACTTAATTTGTTTGTTTATTTTCAGGCCATTTAAATGGTTTGCAACCACTTACCTTAAAAAAAGGTTAAGTAAACCCAATGAATTTTATTTTGTGTGTACTAGTGTAAAAAAAAATAAACAAATAAATAAATAAAAACATACAGAAACATTTAACAATACTGCTAATACAAAGTCAAATAATAATTCAATTTAATCAATTATAAATATTGAAAAATTTATACGGAAGACACCTATTTAAACACTTCAATAAAAATAGGTCCTGTAAATAAATCTATTTTTCATCTTATACATGTATAATCTGGTCATGTCCATTTTGAAAATAGTGTTTATTTATTTATTTATTTATTTATTTCGATGTCAACAGCATTGGCTATATTCATGGCAAAGTTGGTTATAAATATTCAATATATAATTTACAATCATAACGGTTTCTTAAAACATAGTTTATATAAAAAAAAACTAAAAAAATAACAAAGATCATATATGATCTTTCAATTTGATCAATGACAAATATTCTAAAACTCCTCCAAAGACACCTTTTTAAACATTTCCCTTAAAATATTTCCTAAATAAAAATGTTTGCTAAGATTTTAAAATATACATCCTATTGAACTATTATTTGTTGTCAAATATTCTTACCCAGTCACAAACTTGTATCTCTTCCTCTTTCAATAAATATGAATGTCTTGAGTGGATAATTCTAGATCTTGTTTATATAACCTGGTCAAGTCTAGTATCGAAATGAATAATGCGTTTGTTTATTTATTTATCTTTTTTCTTATTGCCATATCAACAGCATTGGCTATATTCATGGCAAAGTTGGCAATAAATATTCATTATACAATTTACAATCATAAAAAGGTTACATTTAAAAAAATAAATAAATAAAAAATAACACTGGTGTAAAGGTCATATAAGATCTTTCAATTTGATCAATGATAAATATTCTAAAACTCCTCTAGAAGACATTTTAAACATTTCCCTTTAAATATTTCCTGAATAAAACGTTCTCAAAACG
Organism: Danio rerio; assembly: GCF_052040795.2. NCBI lineage: Eukaryota > Metazoa > Chordata > Actinopteri > Cypriniformes > Danionidae > Danio > Danio rerio. The sequence continues at coordinate 20,243,595 of NC_141024.2, forward strand.
TTCTTAAAAATATACATAATTTTAACTATTTAATTTGGTCAAAATGTTCCTGCACAAGTCACAAATTTATATCTCTTCCTGGATATGAATGTGTCTTAAGTTGATAATTCTACATCTTGTTTATACAAGTGTTCAGGTATATTTTCAAAACGGATAATGCATTACTTTCTTTATTTATTGCCATATAAACAGCACTGGCTTTATTCATGGCAAAGTTGGCAATAAATATTCATTATATAATTTACAATCATAACTGTTTCTTAAACATAGTTTAAATATAAAACAAACATAGATAACACTGATTTAAAGTTGATCAAGGACAAATATTCTAAAACGTCATCTAATTTAATTTTAAAATACACATCCTATTAAACTGAATATACATCCAATTAAAACTATTTAACAATGTTTTATTGTCAAAATATTCTTACACAAGTCACATATTGGTATCTCTTCATCTTTAAATGTATACGAGTATGTAAATAGCCGATTCTACATCTTGTATATGTAAATCTTGATCACGCCTATTTTAAAATTGCTTATTGATTTGATTTTATAACAATAAAACCACTGTGCCCACAAATGACCTCAGCTGAAGAGGAAAACACAGGCTGCATTGTGAGGGATTTGACAATAAGTGCAAGAACCATAGTGACACCAATTCAGGGAGAAAAAAAATAAAAGCAATGTAGGGTTCTTACTTGTTTCCTCTGATGCCTTCTCTGCGAACCATAGCAAGACCCTCAGCCACCAGGGATTCGGCAATATTTTCTCCTGATGTGTCTTTGGAGAGATCGAACCCAGATGAGATGCATTACAATAACAACTCCACAGTAAACACATCAGAACAAAAGCAGATGCTAATGGATTTGTTAAAACAGCAGAATGCAGGGGTAGCAGTCATCGCTCACCTTTTCCCAGGTAAACCATGCCATATTCTCTGCCTTGAGGAGTTTTATTCTCCACAGTGAAGCAGACTTCTTTGCCGATTACCTTCTTGCGCATAAACTCTCGTGCCTGGAAAGCCCATGGCTGCCAAGAAACACACACACACAAAAGCTATTTAAAGCCATTCAGCATCAGAGGATGTACATTAGACACTAAAAACAGCTCATATTCACGATTGTGGGAAGAAAAAGGATACTTAAAAAGTGCATAAATCACCTTGTATAAAAAATTTAACATTAGATGCAATTGCTGTGAATTTATTCAAGCATTAAGTTGGATGCAAATTCCAATTATTTGAAAAGTATAAACTCATAAACACTCATCTTAGCCAAACTGCTTTTTGTTTCTTGCAATAATATACTCTTTGTTCAAGGGTTGCTAAGTAACATTTCCTTTAATTTTGTCAAAGCAGAAATTCTGCAGGTTTCATCAAGACTGATTTAAGACTTTCTAAGCACATTATGAATGTGATTTTAGACTTACAAGGGGCTAAACACTAAAGATTTTTGGCAATGACCCGGTTGGACCAATGGAATTTAAAAAAAAAATAGTTATTTCTTAACCACATATTTTAATGTTTCAAAACAAGAAAGCTCTAATTGTATATACTTTTTTCAACAATGTTTAATGACAAGTTTAACATTGTTAAAGGTACATTTCTTATAAAGAAAACTACAAAAATAATATAAAAATAAAAATATATTAGTTTGCTTAGTTTAAATTAATTCCGTATAACTCCTATTCAATCTAAAGCATTTTTGTTTTAAACCTTAAGTTTCATACCCATTTATAAATATTATGTCCACTCACACAGTCTTCTGTAAATAGTTTTTGTGTAAATTGAAGTTTAGGTAAAGGGATATATTGCTGTTATTATCATGAGGAATAGAGCAATTGTTTAGTTTCAGTTCATGTTTAGGTTTCTTCTCCTGATTAGGTAATTCAATAAAAAGAAATTGCTGTAAAATATCTACCAATCGTTGTAAAAAACACCCCTTTGCAAGAAAAAGTGTGAAGAATGGATACTCTACGTACATGCATACATAGATAAATAATATAAAGTCAAAAAAAGTGACATCATAGTGAGTAATATGCATGGCTGATAATTTAATTAGCTTAATTTACCTGTACACAGATGATAGATAGATAGATAGATAGATAGATAGATAGATAGATAGATAGATAGACAGACAGACAGATAGATAGACAGATAGATAGACAAACAGAGGTTTCGGCCCAATTGGGTAACATTACTTCGACATCTTTTAAAATTAAGATATGCATGGCTGATAATTTAATTAGCTTAATTTACCTGTACACAGATGATAGATAGATAGATAGATAGATAGATAGATAGATAGATAGATAGATAGATAGATAGATAGATAGATAGATAGATAGATAGATAGATAGATAGATAGATAGATAGATAGATAGATAGATAGATAGATAGATAGATAGATAGATAGATAGATAGATAGATAGATAGATAGATAGATAGATAGATAGATAGATAGATAGATAGATAGATAGATAGATAGATAGACAGACAGACAGATAGATAGACAGATAGATAGACAAACAGAGGTTTCGGCCCAATTGGGTAACATTACTTCGACATCTTTTAAAATTAAGATCCGTTTTGATTTAAGACATACAACACCGTATTTCTGTGAATTTAAGACTTTAAGGCCTAAAACACAATTTGTTTTTGAAATTTAAGCCTTTTTAAGACCCCGTGAACACCCTGTCAAAGTGTCCTATTTTTAGCAAGACTTCATTCATGCGACTAAAAATATAGTAAAAACAGTAACACTAATCTATATCTTTTTAATGCGCTTTCAATTTGGTTATACACTAAACAGTAATGTTGTAGCTGAATTTTCAACCTCTTTACTACAGGTGTCACATGATCATTTGGAAATTATTTTAATATGCTTTATTAAATGATATTATTAATCTTTAAAGCAATTGTGCTGCTTAATATATTGGCAGCAACTGTACAAAGCCCACTGGAATCCAAAATTGCTTTATAAATAAAAACGACTGTATTTGAAATTATCTTTTGAAGTTGCACGTCTATAGTTTACTTTAGATCAGAGAAGCCCATAGTAACCTTTGATTTGGCCCGCCATCCCCTCTGAAAACAGAGGAAGTATTATGGGCATGGTTTGGATAGTCATTTCAAATCAAATGTAACCTTTTGTTTGTTTGTTTGTTTTATTGTTAAAAGCTAGCTGAAATTAAATGTTTCCATTAAAATGGTGAAAACTAATCAGATTTAGATTAAATGTTCATACTGTCACCCGACAGATAGAGGACAAATCTAGACAAAGGCAGATTCTGCATGACTAGTGTATTTATCATTGGACTCCATTGTGTTATAAAAGTGATGGTTTATGTTTTATTGCAATAAGTTATCATTTTAAATGTTATACTGCATTAGTTAATATGATTTAAAGTAATGTTTACTTTTAAATCTTATCAAATTAATTAGGAAATTACCCATGGCACCTTCTATGTAATATAATTTGGTATATTTACCTCCAGCCCACTCTCAATGATATTGTATATCAATATATCTTGGCTAGATAAAAATAATAATAATAATAATAATAATTTCTTTAAAAAACTTGTATAAATGCATAGATTTTTAAAGGGATGGTTCACACAAAATTAAAAAGTACTCTCTATTCACCCACCCTCAAGTAGTTATTTCTCCTGTTGAACACAAAAGATGATATTTTGAAGAAAGCTGAAAACCTGTAACCTTTAATATCCATAGTATTTAATATTACCTTCTATGAAAGTCAATGGTTACATGTTTACAGCTTTTTTCAAAATATCTTCTTTTGCAATCAACAGAAGAAACATGCACATGAAAGTCTGAAACGAATAAAGGGAAAGTAAAAGACTTTTATGCAAAAAGAATTATGCAAAAAGGCTTTTAACATTGGGGTTGTGTAATATTGACAGAAGATTTGTATAGTACAGGCATTTCATGGTAAAACATAACACTAAAATAGTCATTAAAACTTACCATATATTATAGAAAGCCAGTAAAAATTGTAGGTAACAAGTCTGAATTCACAGTACCCACAAAAAAGTATGCAAAAATCACCCGGATGACCTGCTTCCTCTGGTAATATGCTTAAGTGTATGTACTTTACAATCAAACTTACTATTAACACTATCCCATGAGGTAATTGGAGGAATTGTTAAAAATAATTAGCTGTTAGGTCCCATGATAATAACATGGTCACATCCAGATTACTCTCATACTATACTGCATGTACTTTCTTTAACTGGTCACAAAGTAATGTGATTTTGAAATATTTACATTGGCAAATAAAAAAAGTAAAGAAAAAGACATTATAACAACATTACACAATCACTACACAGGTTATTACACAAGTCACTTAACATGAGCTTGGAGCTTCCTATGATTACAGTTGAAGTGTCATTGAATGTCTTGGAACCATTGCTTTCTATGCAGAACGAGAGAGCTCCAGGATTTCTTCTAAAATATATTAATTTTGTGTTCTGAGGATGTTATCAGGAGTATGAAACTACATGAGGGTGAGTAATTAATAAGAGAATTTTCATTTTTAACTATATTATAAACTAGCTAATCACTTATTCACTGTGAGATTAATTTCCAAGAAAGTTTGAAACTTTGAGACACACAGACACACACTAAAAAAGACTTCAGTGAACAAAAAGTGAACACTTTGGCCTAGGATTTTAAAATATTACAAAACGCAAGCAAAATATAACAAAAAATACCTCATGAATGAACATGTTTTTGTTCCTTTAAAAAAAAAAAAAATCAATGAACAGACAAAGCAACTCTGCAGAATGGAAGAGTACCTCATCTGGTGTGTCCTTGGTGTCTGGCTGACCCTGAATTGCACGACGGGCTAGAGCTCCGGCTCTTATGTTACTCAGGTTGATCTGTCGTTCTGGAGGAGGTCCACCTCGTGGCTGACCTCGAACAATGATAGCACAACCCGATAACACCTGCCAGGAAAAAATTTAAAATAGTGAGTTTGCTCGTTTGCGTTTATGCCATGCCAGCTTTTCACTGTCGAGAAAACAATATGGAACTGAAATAAAAACGTTTTTATAGCACATTTTAATGCTATATCAACAGCATTGGCTATATTTATGGCAACATTGGTAATAAATATTCAGTAAAATATATAAAATCATAAAGGTTTATTTATAAACATGCATTATAGTAAAAACACGCAGATACCAACAAAACTGACAAGATATTACTGCTTTCAGGAGACCTTTTAAACAGTTCCCTAGAAGTATTTTCTGAATTAAACATGCTCTAACATCATCTGAAAAAAAATATCTTCTAAAATACTAAATAATATATAATAAATATGCTGTATAGTCAAAATATTTGTACACAAGTCCCTCAGAAGTCAGTTTCTCTTGCTTTTCAAAAGACATAACAAGAAATAAAACCAATACAACTTAATAAAAGCATACTTCATAGATTGTTTCATAGAATTTTGACAGAAAACACTGTAGAATCTTCTAGTTTAAAAAAAACCTGTCATCCCGAAAGCATAAACAATCTGATCCCTCTAGTTGGAAATTGATTTGATTTCAAATCAATGTGAGAGCTTGCATAACATTTCATAAACACTCTCCATCATTCCACTCACGTCAGTAATGACGAGAGGAAAGCTGTAACTGTATAGCATAGGCAGTGCGTGATACAAACATTCAATCTGCAAGTCAAACAACGAATAAACACCCCGATTCAGGCCACAATTCCTTTAGGACCTGTTTGTTTGTGTTTGGCCAACAGTTAAAGAACCGTTAACCAAAGATAACATCAGGAAAACAATCCCTTCTGTGTTAATCACAGCATGATGCTTTCAAAGCACCTAAATAAATACAACTGGAGGGCAGACCCAGGTCTTAGATGAAGTGTGTATTCACATTAGCATCTGAATTGTTATTTGTTCTCCATTTACAGAAGTGATGTTTACAAGCCTCATCGTGATTGTGTTTAGCCTTAAGAAACTGAAGTTACAGACATGTGCGTGTGGCTTATCCAATCAGATGTCGGATAAGTGGTGTTCCTCCAAACATGAGACAAATCTGTGCACTACTAATTAAATGATAACGATGATTCTGTGGCGGGGTTTTTTGGACGCAAACGCTTATTTCTGATAGTACTGATTCAAACGCAAAACCACATGACACAAACGGCGATCATTATCAGAAATGATTGTGTAACTTGTTCTTCTGGGCTTTATTTTCACTTATTAAACATCTAATAAAACAAGGAAGTTGAAGCTAAACAGGGAAGAGATTTTTTTTTATCCAGAAAGGCTCTGAAACCAGAGCTCCAACCTAATTGCTGAGTGTATAGAACGATAGACTGGCCTCCCTCACCACAGCCTGGGTCGGAAAATACACAGAAACCACCAAAAATCCACCACTCTTCGAATTCAGAAAACTTGGGAAGTACTTTGCCGATTTTAAACGTTTTTAAAGGATCAAAGCCAATTAAAACATTGACAAAACTACATTAATTCATTTAGAACAAGTTATTATGGTAATCATTTAACCAAAGTGTCAAAAATAAACTTATTTTCTTTCATTGATGTGTTACATTTGCGGTTATGCGGATTAAATTAACTGAATAGAATGAATGACATAAACTGGATATTATGTATATTAATAATGAATTCACATAAGATAATTACAGACACATTCGTTTTACAACAAACAAAATGCTTGGAGGATTAATGTTGAGTAAAATGTAAAAGAAAGTAAAATAATATACATGTTTTACACATTCTAATGGTGAAATATATTCTAGTATTTATAAAGTGAACAGAGGTATGTTTGAAACGTGTTTGACAATATTTATTCTAATTATTTCACTGCATCCCAATAATTCATAACATCTCTTTTCTTCTACACTATAATTATAATAGCATATATACATAATATAAATATAATATACAATGGATTCAGTGGAAACTAATCCCAGGATATTTTAAGTCAGTTTTATCAATACAAAGAGAGTTATAACAACAACTGGAAATATTAACATTACTAAACTTGATCATTTGAAAAATTAAGCTTAATAAAGACCATTGCAGTTTGTTTACTTATCTTCAACCTCATGGTACTGTCTGTCATGAGTGTCTTCACGGACAAATCATGCTTTACTGAAGAACTACGTGTCAGTTTCTCATTTCTCTGCTACCTTTCGGTCACCAGGGCAGATAAAGTAAACAGTCCAAAACTGTGGAGACTCGCATGATTATGGGGTCCTGATGAAGCGGTTCACTGAGTCTATAACAACGCAGAAACTGAGCCGAGTCTTGGCACTGAAGCGGTTCCTCGATCGCATGAACACGTGAGACTGACAGATTGACAAATCTGAACTTTGAACTTAAGGTCAAATAAAAGTAAAGCAACACATTCATGTATGTGATTCAAGATTATAACAATGACATTTGATTTATGAATGAGCAGTTGTTTTGAAAGAATCTTTTAGTGATTCATTTTTAAGGAGTGCAGAAATTCAGATTTTTATTCAAAGCCCTCAAAAGTAACGTTGAGTACAGTTTTGTAAATTATTACAAAACTTGTGAGAATCTTGTGATTCGTTGCTTTATAACTACTGTACAAATGTATATTTTCATCTAAATATAATTCTCTGTATGTCAAAATGATTCACATTTTCATGTAGGAAACGTTCAATAAATCGGTTGAACGAGTGAACGATTCAGTAGACTTCCTTGTAACCAACAAAACGCTCATGTAGCGCCACCTATTGGAGTTCATCTACTCAGTAAACAAATCTTTAGGTGAACCGAGTCACTAGCCTGAATCGAAATCACGCAAACCCGCAAATCTGCGCATATCGCTTGTTGTGCAAGTTTACAGTAATTAAGTATATACGTTGGAAAAGTTAAAAAAAGCCCTACTTTTATAGAAGACAGCTGTTTAACATACTACCAAAAGTTTGCTATTAAATCGGAACCCCTCTATAAATATGAAGTTATGGCTGCAAAATTCATGCTGAAGTACAAGTCAAGTACATGAGAATGTTTAGCGTCATTGTCAAGACATAAACAACATCAAAATGTTTAGGGAAACTGGATATAACGTTGCATAACATGTCCATCTGGATCACAGCTGAAGAGCGCTCAACTTCTCCCAATCTCTGCACTTAATTCATGGCAACAACTCAAAAGATTCGCCAAAACTCAAGAGCACTACAACAAAACTAGTACGCTTGATGATGCAAGCCTGACACGAAAGAACTGAACTTTTGGAGACCCTGTGATCACAGAAGTAGTGAGTTAGCGAGCCCCCCAGACCAGCACTTATGCCCCGTGTGTTTTCCTACCATCTTCACTATTCCCCTCTGCAGCTGCGGGGCTGACGCTTGGCTGGACTGAACTTGTGCCGGTACCGCAGATGCCATGGCCGCTGGGATGAATGAGTATTCCGTTAGGGAGGGAAAAGAGAGAGAGAGGTAAAGGAGCCGGGAGAGTCCTACGAGACGTCTCTACTGAGAGCCGAGGAAGGGAAGAGAGACTGAGCACGACTGATCACGCTTTGCTTAACCGGAAGCACAGCGCGTGAATGTACACGTCGAAATGTTGCACTTCCTCGGTCAGAGCGTCACCCGCGCACGCTGAATGGGGCGATCTGGCTGTGACGTCGGAGCGAGAGTGATGATATCCGGCGAGTGGGGAGGTGCGACACGTCAGCACAGATTTTAAAAAATCTTGTGCACATATTCACAGCACAAGCACAACAGTTTGGTCTTGAATTTAGTTGGTTTGTTTATGATTAGTGCTTTTGTTTATAGTTGTTTTCTTTATATATTTTGTGTAACGTTACAACATGGATGCAGGCTACTACTGGAGATCTAATCATGGGTGCTCAAACTTCCAAAGAATTATAAGTAAATAAATAAATTATAGGGAAAACAAATAAATCAATGAATGGCTTGATGAACTAAGTGCGAATATGTGTGCTTTATTTATTCCTTTCTGCATTTGTTTGAACTTTGTACCTGAATTTATTATGATTTTTTTATGTTCTCCATGGGGGGATTAACTGCTAAAATGAAAGTTAATTTTTATTTCCCCCCTTTCAAACATTTGTTCATTCTTGAATGTAGTTTCCTGTTTACTTTTCCTCAGGTCAACGTGGTAATGAGAGGGTGTCAATCATTAGAAGGCGGTGTTTACGCCATCATTGGTTAATCATTAGAAAAAAATTGCATTCTTTAATTTTTTTGTTTATTTTATTTATTTATTTTTATTTTTTATTTTTTGTATTTTTTTTGTCTTGCTTCTGACGATTGGCCGCACTATTAATTATTTTTATATTTATTTATGCTGGAATTTGTGGATTTTATAAATAAATTGTATTTATTTAGGCCTATTTTCATTTTTGTTTATTAATTGTGTTATTTATGCAGGACTTTGTGGCTTTATTTACTCATTTATTTATATATTTGCGTATTTATTTATTATTTATAAAGGTTTCGTCACCATACATCAATATTAAGCTATGGTTATAGTATTATTGTACACATCCTTATTTACACTAAATAAATAAATACATGCATAAATATATATATGGACCAAACGTGCAAAAACAATAAATAAATACGCAAATAAGTAAATAAATGAGTAAATAAATCCATAATTCCCATGCATAAATAAAACAATAAATAAATAAATATGCAAATAAATAGATAAATAAAAATCCACAAAATCCTGTATAAATAAATGCATAATTAATTAATAATGCAGGCTGATAATTAAATAAATTACACCAATGTTGGAGGATATGGAAGACGAAACCTGCAAAAACAAAAAAATAAATAAATATGCAAATATATAAATAAATGAGTAAATAAACCCATCAATTTTTTTTGCATAAAAAAATAATAAGTAAATAAATATACAAATAAATAAATAAATAAATGTATATACAAATCCACAAATGCCTGTATAAATAAATAAATAATTAATTAATAGTGCAGGCAGGTAAATAATTAAATAAATAAAATACATGGATGTTGGGGGGGTAAAACAATGCTATGTTGACCTGAGGAAAAGTAAATAGAACTACGTTGAAGATATTAATGAATGTTTGAAAGGGGGAAAAATAAACTTTTAGTTTAGCAGTTTATAATTCCTCCAACATTCATGTTACTCTTTTAATTATTTACCTGCCTGCACTATTATTTATTTAAATATTTATTCATGCAAGAATTTGTGATTTATTTTTATATACATTTATTTATTTGCATATGTATTATTTTATTTATGCGTGAATTTATGGACTTACTTACTCATTAATTTATATATTTGCGTATTTATTGTTTTTGCAGGTTTCGTCCTCCATATTATGGATGCACCAAAACAAGCAATCAATCAATAAAAAAAAAGTAAAATAAATAAATGAATACATTTCTGAAATATTGAAACGAAATGAAAGCCCATAATATGTTTGTTATTTTTATATATATTTTCCTCTATTTTAATATTCCTGTAACTTCCTCGATTTATGCTGTCTTAATAAACTTTGTGTGTTTGTTTATTATTGTATGTTTATTGTAATTATTATTTTTTTATTTTGCTTTTTGCTTTGATTTAATTGATCGAATTGATTATTGTCTTTGTGCAGAAACTCGAAAATCATAAGACTTGATTATTTACATGCAATTCAATTCACGCCACGAAATGCTTATAATGACCACTAGATGACGCTATTTCACAAATATTAAATATTGCCAACATTGAGCTTCTCTGATCCACGACTAAAACTTATGTGTGTGTGACATTTGATTGAGTGTCTTTTTTACTATTAAGTAGACTGAACTTATGTTAAAAGAGCCGTTATATGCATTAGAAGAATCATTCTGCTGGAACAAATAAGTAAAAAAATTGCAAGCTGCCACCCAGTGAATTAACGTTGTTCTTAGTGTTTAATTTTTATCTAATACAAATCAGGTGAACTGAATATTCACTCACGTCCATAACCATACTAGCCTATAGCTTACACTCAACAACAACAACAAAAATATCGTTAGGTTTGTTCAAAAAACTTATTTTAAATAATCTAAAACAACACAATTCTCGAGATTTTTGGATGGAAAACTTAATTTCTTCATGTTCGGTTCACTTACATTTGTTAAGTTAACTTAAACTATTTGTGTTGGGATAACATGAATACTATGTGTGGAACCCTGTAAAAGCATGTAAAACCATTTTACAGTGTATAATTCACCCGTTTGGATTTATTATTCAAGTTACAAGTTTTTTAAAAATAGTCCGATTTTCTTTATGTGAAAAGTCAATTGCATTTTTGAATGGAGATTTAAAATAGTCGAATAAAAATAATCAGATCAGGCATTATATAGTCAATACACGCTGTCCGTCACATAAACCTGAAAAATGTGCTCAATATCCTAACATGACTGCTATAATACTGACATTTAAGGTGTACTGTGTACGAAATTAAATCTAGGCCTGTGGTTTTCTATTGTTTTGTTCCCAAATAAAAAAACGCAGATGCATTCTAGAAATGCTGGGTACAAAAGTAACGTCTGAAAGTATGCTAGGTATTATCCTATAGCTATATGTGATTATGTGATGTGGAGTAACTAGGCCTACCTTTTAGCACAATTACGTCTGACTCAAATCTGGGGTGAAAAGGAGATCAGATCTGCATGCATTCTTACATGGACACGTAAGTGCTCTGTTTTATTTTCCAAGGCACTTATAAACGACTAGTGAGCAAATTAGGCTAAACCCAAAAAGAAAGATTTAAATGATCATAAAAATGAATGACATACAAATAGGCTATATCACACTACAGCTGTCCTCACAGGTTAAGATCTATGTACATTTTTGTTATGGACATCGGAATTGTGCATACACGTTTGCGCGTTTGGAGAGCTCAGTGTGCACATTTACGCAGGAGCACAATAAGAGTTAAAGTGCTGTGATTCAGAGTTCAGAACGCAAAGATTGATCGTTTAAGAGGCTTTTTTTGGATTTCCGATGCCACAAGATTTCCTCATATATCAAAATCGATTATAAACGTAGTTTACGTTTGAAACATTCCCAAAGTGCCCGAAAGATTTGCGCACTGATGCGTCACTTATTACCCAATTTTTAAAGCATTTAATCATTTTATTTACTCATTTCGTTTATATAAACGAGCAAAAACAACTTAAAGTGCTTTAAGGTGATAAATACATATACTATTCGTCTCTTCATCCCGTTGGCAAGGTGACGATGGCGTTCAAAGCGGTCGTCGGGTTTATATGCGGAGCGTCCAGTCCTGCAGATATTACTATGCTGTACGGGGTGGTTAATATGTAATTTGCACCATATGGCATTTTAAAAACCAACCTTATTTCCACAATCTTCGATCTGTGTGGATTTACCTAATGATGCCCAATTAGTCATTGAGCAGGACCAAGGATGAGGCTTGTGTGGATACTCTCTCGCTAATATTTGCTCTCCAAATATTTCCTTTGAAACGTTTACAACACATTTTATCTGCTGGCCAGACAAGGGACATCTGGGAGGGTTTTCAGCTCGCTATTTTTTATAAATAAAACCACAATTGGTTCACATTTGCCCCTCGGACTCTATTTGTTCATGCTTGAAAGAAAATGTAATAAAAGGGGCACCATGATGGATTTATGATTTATCAAAAGCACTTTACCATATGGCAGTCGTCTTTGGAGCAGGTTTTCAAATGTTTGCTTTAAAACAACTAAATCTGATTAACATGTAGCGAGGAAGGATGAAAGATGCGCCAGTCACGTGACCGCCGGACAGCCTCAGCCTCCAATCTCCAGTTCTACACAATCACGGTGCTCGTGGCCTCATGAAAGACTTTAATGTTTTCTAATGTTTCTTTGGAAGCTGACTGATTTCATATGTGAGCCTGTATACCACTCCCAAATTCACAACCTGCTAGGACCTGTTCAGAGCTTTGTGGTGCTGAAATGAAGCTCAAACTTGCTGCACTATTCGTTTTGGAAAGGGTGATCGTTCAAAACTCATTTATTATGCACGGTTTGTTAACTGAACTCAAATTCTCTATAGGTTAAATTAAAAAATCTCCATTACCTTCACAGAATGTTAACTCCATGTGCACAGGGAGCCTATTGAAACCGTTATATCATCCTCTTAGTGTGCACATAGTGTGCGAAATACACAGGAAATTTTTTGTCCGACTTCTGAAGTGAATGGATTTTTTCACGTAGGTCTTAATAAGATGCAAATCTTTTTAATCCAAATACATTTGTATGAATTATCTAAGTTTTTTAGAGCCACTGCCACAGTGCGTCAATCCAAAAGTTATTTTCAAATGAATAACTATTATTAAGGGGTTGGAAAGCGCACAGACATCATTCAGCTGAGCATCGCATGTAGTCATGATGGTACGTCTATAGTTATATCTTTACCTATGTGGACAGCCGCCTCTACGTCATCTTGATAAGGACTCTGGGTTATATATAAGAAGTGCGCGCGGGCGTCGGTGACTGCGGGCCACGCGCAGCGACGCATCTCCTTCAAGAAGAACATCTTAGACGTAAGATAATGACCTCACTTTTACACATTCGTTTTGTTTTTATTCTTGTGTTTAAATACAAGAATATGTATTTAATTTAAATGTTTACTAGACTATGATTCTGGTATTTTTCAAGGCTACCGGGTGCCCTTTAAGATGTGCGAAGAAAACTCTGATCAGGGAAATGAAGGTTGGCATTTGTTAATTCCATTACAGTTCCTAATTGCTGTAAATATAAAGATATAGTTTACAATAAAGAGACATTTTAATCCCCATTTACTGTCTGTCATGTGGTTCAAATCTAGTTTGAGCTTATTTGTATGTTTAACACAAACGATGGTCATTCAAAGAATAATGAGATGTTGGCGTCCATGGCAGGTAAACAAATAAATATTGTAGTGGCTACTGGTTTCCAACATTCTTCAAAATATCCTACTCTGTTCAACAGAAGAAAAACCTGTGGGGGGTAAAGGATGACAGGATGTTAAATTTTAATTGAATTATCCAAAATCAAAGAGGTGCAATATAGATCATTTGTTATTTCACCTTACATTGTTGCTTCTCTGATTTACAGATTGGGTTAAATTGGAACTTTTAAAATTCATAAAATCAAGTTAAATGAAAGTGATGCTAGTCTTAAACTTTTTTTTAGAGTATCTACACTTTAAATAACTTATGAAGACATTGAGTTGAAACTCTTTTTTTAAATGATGAATAAAATCAAAGTGATGCCAAACTTATAATCCGTTGTTTATTTCAGCTTAAAAGGGTAATTTAATGGCATAAGTGAGTCCATAGAATCAATTGAATTTTTGCCTTTCACAAAAAGATCCTTAAACCTAATGCCTTAACGAAAAATATTATTTAGATAATTAAAATGTTCCTCATACTCACAAATAAATGGTTATTTCATTACATTTAATTAATTTAATTTAATTAATACATTTAATTAATTAATTAATTGTTATTTAATTAACATTTAAAGGTTCCTTAATGAAATAAAAAAGAGCTTTTATTAGGAGTGTACCACTTATACTATAATCATTTATTTAACTGATAAAGAGATTGAGTAAAATCTTAAATAATTTAAATTAAAAATAAACAAATAATAAAAATAAATAAATAAATAAACCATAACACCAATTATTTCTAGGATGTTCAGCCAATTCTGCATGTAATACATGCGCAAACCTCCCAGCAATGAGATTTCTGTATATTTTTCAGGAGAAGGGAGTGTAAATCAGCTGGGTGGTGTGTTTCTGAACGGACGTCCTCTGCCTGTCTACAAGCGCAGACTGATGATTGAGCTGGCGACTGAGGGAATGAGACCATGTGAGATCTCCAGAATACTGAAGGTAAACTTCTCACCTTTACCCAGTGTTCCTGGTGATATCTATCCTCGAGTAACCATGTACTCCGGCAGGTCTCCAACGGCTGTGTTAGTAAGATCCTGGGCAGATTTCAACGCACAGGAGCCATTGGCCCTAAAGCAGTTGGAGGAAGCAGACCCAGACTCTTGACTCCTGAAGTCATCTCCATCATAGTTCAGCACAAGAGACAAAACCCCACACTGTTCGCCTGGGAGATCCGGCAAAAGCTGGCAACAGAGAGAGCATGCAGAGGAGATCAAGTGCCAAGTGTAGGCTACAAATTCTTTTATTTATGTATAGATAATGGATGGTCAGCAGTGATAGAGAGAGTACTGAAAAATCACACTTAGATAAAAGTACGATTACTTGCCCGAAAATGTAGTGCAAGTAGAGTCTCTGGGACAATGTGTGTAAAGATTTTGGACATCTACCTGGACACTTTTAACGTTTCCAAACAGTTTGCTTTAATTATTAATCGCCCATGTCTTGTTGTAGTTCATTACGATGCGATTTATCTTCTACGTGTGATTTGATTAGACAGGAATCACAGGACTAAAGAAAAAATTTAGTAGTGACTGCTTGTTGAAGGAAATTGGTGGAGTTAAAGTACCAAAACTAAAAATGTACTCAAGGGAAAGTCAAAGTACACATTTTAAAAGCTACTTAGTAAATTAAAATTTATGAGAAAATTTTTGAGTATAGTTTGAGTATTTGTAATTTGTTGCTTTACACCACTGGGGATGGTTTACTTCGAAAACATACCTGTTGTCATCATTTTCCCATTATTTATTCGTGTATGATTTTCTTTCTGCTGTGGAAAGGACATTTCTCAGTATAGATGTTAAAAGTCAATGATAAACAAAGTTAAAAAGAAAAATGATTGTCAATTGTAACCAAAAAACTTAAATTCCTACTTGAAAATATATCCTTATTGTAGATTTTGGAAAATGTTAGATTACTGCCCTTGAAACAGTTTATGAATGGCTTTTTAATTCAATGTCAGCAGGTGTCTTCCATTAACCGGATACTCAAGAAGATCCATCAAGATGAGGACATTGCATATCCAAACGAAAAACACTATCACACAGGTAATCTCTCTTATTCAAAATTCAAGTGCTTTTTACCGGCCTGTAGCCAGCCTGGTAAAAGTGGTGGTTCTTTTTTCTCTTTTTGCAGTTATAGATCTCAATTTCTATTTATTTGTGAGATTTAAATATGGCATTTTAGTGACATTTTTAGCACTGATTTTAGCTGAATTACATAAAGCTTGTCGGATGGTAAAATACAAATTTATTTCATCATATATCATTATTCAAAAAGGTAAGGGTTCACACTCATCAAGTAATTGCTTTTATTTCTACATTCTTTGGGCGATTCAAAAAAACCAACGTTTCAGCACAATGCCTTCCTCAGTGTGTGTCATATATCATTATAAAAATAGGAATCTGGTAAAGTTTTAAATTAAAAAACTATGGTCTATTGTCATTTTTTTGACAAATAACAAACTAGCTGGCACATTAAACTTTCCTCAATCAAAATTTGGCCATTTCAATAAACAATAATTAAAACATAATAATAATAATAATAATAATAATAATAATAACAATAATAATAATAATAATACAGTAGCAAAAGATGGCTTCACTTACATCAGACCCCCCCCCCCAGGACCCTTCCTGAGCATACAACAAACACCACAGCCACATTTGAACAGGGCTCCCAGGACAAAAGCACTAGTCCAGACTAAAGACAATGTAAGGATGCTAGACTTTTGCGCTGTGTACAGGTGTAGTAACGAGCAAACAAAGAAAACAAAACATGGAAGCATAACATTTTATGGGTAAGATTTCGTTTTTGTATGTTACGAAATTTTGTGCTAAACAAGTAACGATATTGATGATGCTACAGTCATACAGTGTAGTGATCCTGTGCAGTCTTACTGCACTGACCATAAGCCAAAGTAACACCAACTTGCAATAAATACTAGGCTTATGCTAGTTTTGTTGAAAAAAATCTGCAAACAATGTAAATGAAATATGACAACAAGACGCTGCGGTGCCAGAAACTTGTATTATTGTCGGCTAAGTGAAGTACCGGCTAGTTTTTGAAGTAACATATAAGGGTGCATGATAACATAACAGTGTCTGCGCCTCAATGTGCATACAGTCCACCCTAAATAACTGAATATTACAAATGTTATATACCATTTAGATCAGAAAGGTGGATCTGCACAATGAGATGCAGGGATATCGATGGTTCACAGGAGTCATTCATAACAGAGATTCATTCACAAACGTATCGCCCCCTCCGTTAGAATTAAACTGAAAGCAGGAGAGGGGGTGTGTTTCAGGACATTGATTAGATCAAATTTAACAGGGAGGGTGGATAATACATTTCCATGCACATAAACACGCACTTTGTTGGCAATGCCCGTGCCGTCACCTATCCATCGATGTTAAAAAGTGATGTAAAATTATAATTTTTGTAATTTAAAAAAATATTTGCATACAGACCACCGGCAAAACGTCTGATTGTAAATATATGTATAAATGTTTACCTATCTATGGCTCTGGATGGCCAGTCCTCCACTGCACCTTGGTGGCGGATTACCGTCTCACAGTTGAACGATGCAAAAATATGTGATATGTTTGCCGCGAACATATGAATTTGTCTCATTCGCGTCTTTCAGAAAGTTTACAGTCACCTGATACTGCGTTTTCATGTCGACAAACAGCGAAATTGCGTAGTGTAAAGTGCAGTTTTGAAAATACCCATGTTCGTGTGGACAGGACCTAATAAATAAAGACTCATCTGGTACTTCAAGTCGTCATGATCGTCAGTAAACACGTTCACTTCTATATTTATATGTTTGGCTGTTTGGTGCCATCTTGTGATGGAATTAATACGCTGGTTAGTGTATGCTCCATTCTGCTGTTTTCATTTCTGTCAGCTTTGCATTTAAGATTTATTTAACTATTACGGCTCAGGACATTGTTTTGTGTCAAATTTTTACGTTTTTTGACAAGTAGCCATGTGATAAGCAGGATAAAGTACATCTAGGTGGCTGTTTTTGATAACATTTCTTAGTCTTGTACTTACCTCTCTCCTTCACTTCCTGTCACTCAAGAACAACTGAATGTACAGAGCCATTTTCAGCAACAAATGAACACAAACTTGCCAAGAACTGCTCATCGAAGCAGAACCGCATTCACAGCAGATCAGAGCGGGAGATTAGAGAAAGGTGATTCAGCCACTTCAATCTCTCATAGTCAGTTCTGTGTTGACAAAAAGACATTATAACATCTCTTCTGATTTCTGATCAATCAGAGTTTACCTGTGGGCTTTATCCAGATCTGCTGACCAGAGAAAAGCTCGCAGAGGAGACAAACCTTTCACAGGACACTATCAAGGCAATTAAGATTTAAAAGTTAAAATGGTTGAACATTAGTCAAATGAAAAACAAATACATATCTGACTTGATTTTGATGTTTTGTTTGAAGGTTTGGTTCTCTAATCGTAGAGCGAGGATGAGGAGGGAGCGAAAGTTTGAACACAATGACTGTGGTAAGTGCTAATCTCTTGTTTTCTTAACAGAAGCACATTGACTGTATTATTAATGATGCATTCTTTGTAGGTATAGCTAGGCCAGGGTTTTTGGGAAACTGCAGGAATGCTTTGATTTCTCTGTCATCGACCGCTGGCTGCTCATTGGATGATTACAGAGCTCATCACGCACCATCTGCTTTTCCATTGGCCGCTCAAAGAGACAGAAACACTTTTCCATTGGCTCATTTGAACTCAAATGCTGTGTCGTCATGTTCATTTGATCAAACAGAGAGTTTGATGCCGATGTGTCACCATGGCAATGAAGAATTGGCTTACCGATTGGTATCACCGAACATAGATGAAAGGATCCTACTGGCTAATGGCACACAGTGGATGAATCATAAAACCTTGACTGGACAAAATATTCCAATGTTTTGAATTCCAAAGAAGAACATTGAGGTTATGGGCAGTAGAGGGCGGCAAAGGAAAGAAATTGCAGCATTTGCTGCGGAAGGTGATTTACTTTTAGACAATATTATCTCTTTCTTGCTTCATGAACAATGCTAACAAAAATTTTGATTGTATTTCTATGTTAAATGTTGTTATTTTTATTAAATGGACTAGAAACGTAAAAGCTGTCTGACTTATTTATCCAGATGAAAATGACTGTATTAGAAAATAAGAGATACAATGAGAAATAGGAAAGAAACCTATGCTGTAATCAATCAATCAATCAATCAATCAATCAATCAATCAATCAATCAATCAATCAATCAATCAATCAATCAATCAATCAATCAATCAATCAATCAATCAATCAATCAATCAATCAATCTGTTGTTGATTTTTGTCCAATACAGTGACATATTAATCAATAATAAAATTTGAATTATAAATTAAATAATAAATAATATTAAATATTTAAAACTGACAATGTGCACAAATATATTATTAATGCATGAAATATATTAACAATAATATATGAGTTTTAGAATGTATTTAACACTTTTTACTGTAAGATTTGATTCATTAATGGTATTAGGTAACGCACTCACAATATATTATACTTCTAGAACATTTAATATTAGTTCTTATGATACAGACAATATTCATTATTTATAGGCCTACATTTAAATACATGAATAAAAACTTAACAATAAATGTGTATTTTTATTAAATACTTCTAACATAACTACATATGTCATAAGTTGAAGTTAGTGAATGCATTAATTTTACAAATAAAAAAAAAAGAATTAAGTGTTTTCATTTATTATGTTTTATTTAATCTCAGAAAACAAACTCATATACATTTTCCTTAAGAACACGTACGGAAAACTTAAAAAGCAGCAATTGAGCAACGAAAGTTACTGATTAAATAAATTAACTTACTGACCCTTTTCTAATTCTTTACTGACATACTGACGTACTGATTCTTTCACGTAAGAGCTAATGCAGATATTGTAACCTTACGGATTCGAGACTTCCGGTCTTATTCACTTCCATTGTGTTTCAACCAGTTCATTATTCTGCTTGATGTGGCAATCTGGTATAAACTGGTTCTTATTATATCATTTACTATTTTTGTGTATAGTTATAAACACATTTATAGTTTATATATAGTTTATTGTATTGTTTATAGCTGTTTCCCTCATATGAAAATTTCCAAAAAGAAAAAAGAACTTACTTCTACATTACAGAATAAGCTCAATAGGTGTTCTTCAGAAAGAAGATTTGCTGAAGAATATCAATGTGCAGGAATTGGGGGGGAAATGCCAATTATGTGACTATATGGACATGGCTGGTAGTACAGAGAATGGTGTGAAAAAGAAAAAATAAGAAAATTATTAGCAGTGCTGTGGGTGAAAATGCTTTTTTAAATCAGAGGTCATCACCAAAGTCAACCAATAGAAAGACAAACTCAAATAACCACTTATTACAACTGTGGTCTGCAGAAAAGCACATCAAACCTTGAAACAGATGAGCTACAGCAGCAGAAGAAGAAAACACCAGACTTCTGTCAACTGAAAATACATAGCAAACGAAAGAAAAAGTGGACAATAGTAGATTGGAAAAGATTTCCTGTTTTGATGAGAGTCTTGGAGGGTTACGATATGGTATAAGCATAAAAAACATGGATCTTCATCAGCTCTTGCAAGTTACTAGCACAGCGTATCTAGTAAAGTGGCTGGTAAGTGTGTAATGTCATTTATTCATTCATTCATTCATTTTCTTTTCAGCTTAGTCCCTTTATTAATCAGGGGTCGCCACAGCGGAATGAACCACCATCTTATCCAGCTAATGTTTTACACAGCGGATGATCTTCCAGCTGCAACCCATCACTGGGAAACACCCATACACTCTCATTCTCACACTCACACATACACCATGGACAATTTAGCTCACCTATAAATCACCTATAGCACATCTATGGACTGTGGGGGAAACCGGAGCACCCAAAGGAAACCCACACCAACACAGGAAGAACATGCAAACTCCACACAGATACACCAACTGACCCAGCCGAGGCTCGAACCAGCAACCTTCTTGCTGTTAAGCGATCATCCTACCCACTGCGCAACCATGACGCCTGAGAGTAATGTCATGCATATTAAATACAGTATAATATATTGCGCTCTCTCTCTCTTTCTCTCTCTCTCTCTCTCTCTCTCAGACCACCTCTGTCAGCTCAGGTTGTTCTGGTAAGAAATCTCTCCTGTGAGCTTTGGCTGGGACTCGCATACTTCTACACGGTAAGTGAACAAGATCAACACTTGGACACAAACCAGAATGCTTCAAGCACTAGCAGGGAGTCTGGACAACACTGACAAACATGCAGAGGTCAAACTAACAGGCTTATTTCTAATATAAATGCAATTAATCTAAAGATCTTACTGTTTATTTCCAACTTTTTACCACAAGTGTACTTCGTTAAGCCTAAAGTAGATACACTTGGAATTTTAACCCTATGTAATATCGAATGCATGCAACTTGACTTAAGTATATATATTTTTTACACTGTTGAATTCACAGCCTCTTATAGCGTACTCTGTTTGATAGCTTGGATGAAAGATTGAACTTTTTCCAGTGCGTATAGCAGTTATGAGTGATAAAACGGTCATAAATTTGTTCAGACAAAATATGTGGTTATCATTGAATTATTATGCGCTCTTCAATGATGACATGTATTGTTTTTAACATCTTAAATAGTTTGATTGTGTTTTTTTCAATTGTAAAACAGCCATGTTCAATGTTGCCACCTTCTGGACATAATAAGTACATATGAGTTGTTTGTAGGAATTCATTGATTCATTCATTTTCATTCGGCTTGGTCCCTTAATTATCAGAGGTCGCCACAGTGGAATGAACCACCATCTATTCCAGCATATCTTTTATGCAGTGGATGCCCTTCCAGTCACAAGCCAGTACTCGGAAAGTTCGAAGAAATTTTTAGTTTTTAAAAAATGGTTGGCACATGTACAATATAAACATAGTATTTCATTGACAAAATCATGCACACTGTATGTGGCCCCTTATATATAAACAAAAATGGAATGCTTTGTTGGGCTTTCAATAGTGTGCGCACAGCTTGCACATGTACTTTGATTGTTTTCACACTATTTATTTTGTACACAAGGCAGCAACACTCAACCTGGCTATTGTTTTAATCGAGAAAAACAACAACAGAGGACAAAAAAAAGACAAATCTAAAACAAAGTTTTAATGTTGTCACCTTGTGGGCAAAATAATATGCAAAAAATAAAGTGCATGAGCACGCTGGACAAAATGTTGTACACGCTTACTCTATGTGCAGATGAAATTCGCTAAAATGAAAAATACTTGTTTATCTGCCATGTCATCACTGAACCAGGCTATTGTTTCACAGCTGTTATAGAAACGACAACAACAAACAAAGGCTGAGTCTGGAATTGCATACTTCAATACCATATAGTGTGTTAAAATAGTATGTGAGCTGAGTAGTATGTCTGAATTCGAAGTATTCGAAAAACAGTATGCGAAAGGACCAGCAAGATTCTGAAGTGTGCATCCAATTAATGCTACACTATCCCATGATGCCACGCGGGAAAATGCATGAATGGGAGTGAAGAGACGCAACTGACACGGTTAAGTCACGGCTGGAACACCGCCCTGGGTAGGTGTCTAGGGGGCATCTAAAGCAGATGCCCGAGCCACCTCAGCTGACTTCTCTCGATGTGGAAGAGCAGCGGCTCTACTCCGAGCTCCTCCCGGGTAACATACTACTCACATTTATACCGTAGTACATGTAGTATCTGCGAAGTAAATTTAAATTAAAATGTAGAACATATTCGAGTAGCGGGTGATTTCGGACGCAGTCTGACTTCTCATTTCATTAAAAAATGCCTCAGTGTAGCCTCCTAGTGGACAAATTAATTTGTTAAAATATTCAAAACACATGTGGGCACACATACACGTACACTTAAAAACCAAAGTATACTTTGGGGTCATAAAGATCAAGCACATAAGCACATCTATAAAGAAAATATGTAACACTAAAATGCGCAAAAATAAATAAAAGATTTAAACCAGCCTTTACACAAGTGTTAACAAATCACTCAAGCAGAAAAACGACTGAATGATTAGTGTGCTATGGAAATGTGGTTTTACTGTACATTGGAGTCTTCCAAACGATCAGACATTTGGTGTCTGTTCTAGTGGTTTTCAACTCTTGTCCTCTGGGACTCCGCGACTGCATAATTTGTTCCAGCTTGCACTAACACATCTGATTCAACAATAATCAGCCGCCGCTGGATTAATTGAATCAGGTGTATTAGTTTAACCTCACATGGTGGTGAAAATCCATCAAGAAGCTGGAACTCAAACTTGCGTATTCATGAGAGAATCTGGGCCATGATTGCTTCAACATATACTGTCCGTCTGCTCCCGTTTTACTGAAGTTACTGCTTTGTAAACTCAGTTCACTTTTCAACAGTTTGATCTCTGACTTTTGACCTCTGCTGATTTAAGGGCCCTGAAGGAAACAGGAAACTATTGGTTTGGGTCTGTGTGACCTTTTCTTTTTCTCACACGTTCTTTTCTATCGCCCGTAAGAGGGGTTTGTAATCATCAGCTATGGGTCGTTTGAACACAACCTGCTGAAAGCGAACTGACACGCATTTAGTGGATTGAAACATCAGAACAGAGCAAATGGAAACCATCAGGCTGTGGGTCACAGTGTCAAAATGCTAGTATTAATGATTAGCCACTTATTATCGGTGTTTAGTATCCACTTTTTATTTTTCTGGTTATGGTTTAGCAATCTTATGTGCTTTTGATTTTTTTTTATTCACGTTTCTATTCAGCTTGTTTTGATTATAGTTCCGTTTAGTGTAAATAGTTAATAGTTAATTTAAAATGCAACATTTAATATTATTTAGCAAAAGTTTTGAACATTTATTTTTAATTTCAGTTTGAACAAATACCATGGACTATTTTAACACTCTAGGCACAAAGTCCAAAGCGCATGGCACAAGCAGGCATGTTTGAATCCACTGTTTGTATTTTAAGGACGGAAAATTTGCTCTGCACCCTGGCGCATGGTATAACAGGGTTGTGCGTATTCTCTTTATGGGTGTTATGGGTGTGTTTTGACTTTTGAGAATAAACCAATCAGAGTCTCATCTCACATTCCCCTTAAGAGTCAATTGTGTCGCGCCATAGCGCATTTGCTATTTACATGGCAGACTTTGAAAGTGTAAAAACTGAATGCTTCACTAGCGAGAAAACAGTTATACAGACTATCTGCAGCACATAGATAAAGAAGAAGCTCCGACCTCTTTTGAAAAAACACAATCTCATTTGAATTTAAAGCACAGTTGCACAAGTAGGATCAAAGCCTAAAAGGGGCAAATTCAAAAAAGTTATAAAACATTATTTGTGTGGTGTTTTGAGCTAAAACTTCACATACACACTCTAGGGACATTAAAGACTTATTTTACATATTGTAATAAGGGGTATAATAGGTCCCCTTTAAACCTTATCAACATTATTAAGTACAAGCTGAGTGACTGATATTTGTTAGTTTGGCTATTTTATTGTTATGATCTGAGGTAAACTATCTGCTGCCACTTTCAGAATGGCAATAAACGTCTTGTAAATGGGTATTCAAACTCACATTTGTGGCCTTTAACACTGAATAAAGCTTATAATCAGCACCTGAGGTGATCATTGTCATAGCAGTTTATGCTGTTGTTCAGATGCAACGATGCAAACTGTTTTTAAAACAGAACATGTCGCTGTAACAGATAGTTAGGGAAAATATGTACATTTTATCACAAGTCGGAGTGTCAGGTGTAGTTAGAACATGGTGTAAACTAACACAATTCTGACGTTTGTTAGTTTTTTTGTTAGCATTAATGAACTAAAAGTTACGAATTCATTTTCAAAAGCGTTGTGTTTCTCAAACACGTTCCATGTGGACCACCAGCTCTGCACATTTGCCATGTCTCCATAACCAAACACACCTGATTCAGATCATCAGCTCATTAGCAGACTGAAAGACCTGTAATGGGTGTGACAGACAAGGAAGACATCCAAAACATGCAGTGCTGGTGGTCCTCCAGGAATATGGTTGAGGAACACTGGTTTAAAAGGAACTGCAAAACTACAAACGTCCAAAAATGTATTTTTAACGATTTAATTATTTACAAATAAAAAAAAAACAAAATGTCACAGATGTATTTACATACATTTTTAAAAGTTGAAAATACAAAACAGTCCTAAAAATAATGTCAAAAATAACAGCAGCCTAGATATTCAATAAAACGACCAATGAGGGCAGCAGCGCAAAGAGGAATTACATTAACTGCGAAAATCAATAAAACGCCACAAAAACAGGCACTTTTCTGTATACACACAGCGAACACAACATTTAAATCAAAATACATTCTTGTACTTGTAAAAACCTTGTAAAAACCCTGCCTGTGCGTTACTCTATTCAGTACTGCAGTTTGATGAAGTATCTTTGCACTCATGGCTAAACTTGTTCTTAAAAGACCCTCCGCATGTGTGGCTTTTAAACCTTCAGGGAGTCGTCTTTGAGTCGAAGCGCTCTGTTATGACCCAATATTTTCCTTCAAAGACATATCATCCGTTTGTTTTGTTTACAAATGTTATGATTCAAATCTGCACGCCAGATTAAACACAATAAACACTACTGGAGGATGAAATGCCACGGCTCGGGTCCATCTATAAAAGGTATAAATAAATACCGCGTATAAAATTTCGACAGATATATATATAAATTACACCATGTGAAAGAAAAGACCTCCAAATGTTTGTAATTTCAGATCTATAAGACCTACAGAGTGACATTTTAGCACACTCTTTAGAGTGCAGTACATAAAAAAAGAAAACAGCCCCAAAGGAGCCACAAAATCTCTCCAAACTGGAGTAAGGCAAGGTGCGAAACGTTAGACCATCACCGAAACATTCTGGAAGTGTCTGATAATGCCCCAGATAGGCGTTTATAAACCAACGGCAGCGCATATTGCGGTTTGCAATCTGATTTCTTTAGTAACCAATGTTAAAAAAGGTGTTTTGGAAACAGTAATACTGAATCTAGTCCTTAAAAGCACTGTAAAATTCAGCAAGCTGCAAAAAACAAAAACCGAAAATGTCGTCTTCAAGTAATTCCAGGGAATGACATTAAGAACAACATCTGCTTTCACATGGATGAACGCCACAGTTCATTCATCATCTGTCCTTGATTTCTCACCAGCCACAACAATCTCCTAAAAAAAGTTCCGATGTTGTCATTTCCTTCATTTGTTCACAAACACATCGATAATCTTGCACCTTTTCTGTACCAGTGGTTATTATGCAACATCTATACACCAAAGCAAACTTTAGCCTCCAAAATGTTTGAATGCTAATCGTCCTTCACGATGTAGATGCTAAACCATTTAGTCTTATTTACCACATATGGAGATCTAGTAACTTATTTCCATGTCTGAATAGTACTTGAAGACCTTGCGGATCCATTCAGAGTAGAAGGCCACGTTGACGAAGACAGCAGGACGTCTCGCTACTGCACAACCACGGCCGTTGATGCTGACGCCAACTATCACTTTGCTCTCTCCTTCCTGGCACACCAAAGGGCCACCGTAGTCTTTCTGCAAGAGGGAAACCAATAATTATTTTTTTTAATCAGGTGATAAAAAATGCTATACGAATATTTATTTAAAAAGGCTTAAAATATACTTGAGTAACAGGAAAAAAACTACAGCATTTAACTTCAGAATTTAAAATAAAAGATTTTTCTTTAATCATAATGAGTTATACTCTAACACAATATTCATTTAGTACTCAAAGTAAGGTTTAATTGATTGTCAAAGTAATTTGACAGATATTATAATATGTTATTGCCAAATCTTAATTATTATCTATAAATTATTTCAGTACTGGATTTTATTTGCATTCAAACATTCTGCTGATACACTAAACAAACATATTTTAAACAGATAATGGACATACGGCTATGGAAAAAACATTAACAGACCACTTAAAAATTCTCAGTTTCTCTGTATTTACTGGATATTTTTAGCTATGGGTTTACGTAAAATGTCTTATAATTTTTTTCCCCAAATTTGAAGTACAAATATTGTCATTGAGTTCTTCTTCCCACAGAAACTGTCAGTTGGTCCTAAAATAATTTTTTTAATCATTTTTGTGATTGAAAATCAAGTTTATTCCAACAAATGCTGAAAATACATTTATAAACATTACAGCAGTTATTTTATGCAAAAATAAAGTTAAAAAAGCAGCTTAAAAAGCAGTTTACAGTGTAAAACAAAAACATAAACTATGAACTGTAAATCCAAAGAAACTGATGATTGGTTCTTGCAAGTTAAGCACTTAAAATTAATTGCGTGTTTACTATATGTAATGGAAGAAAATATATGTAAAATGTATTTGGTACTATTTTAAGCAGTAAAAATACTGTTTATTCTTCAAGAATTACTATAATTGTGTATTTTATATATATATATATATATATATATATATATATATATATATATATATATATATATATATATTATACAATACATTAATTATCAATTTGAACTTGAAATGTAATGGAGTACAGTTCCACAAAACGAATACTTAAAGAATAGTAACATTTACTCATCATTTCCTCTCCCTAAAATGAATCCAAACTTTTATGAGTTTCTCTATTCTTTTAAACACAAAAGCAGATATTTTGAAGAATGCTGAAAACCCGGTAGCCATTAACTTTCATAATAAAAAATATATTAAAATGGAAGTCAATGGATACTGGCTTATTTATAAAAATATTTTCCTTTCTGTTCAACATAAGTAAGAAACTCAAGCAGGCTCAAACAAGTAGAGATAGTTTTTGGGCGAATTAGCTCTAAATTCAGAAATCAGGTACCTCAAATTACTCTAGTATTTTGCACCCTTAATAAAATCCACAATCATGGAACAAAACTGAAACTCCTGAGAGAAATGGATGTGACTTGTACCTCACAAACGCCCTGATCTCTCTTGCCTCCAGCACAGATTTTGGTCTCGGTGATGGGCAGGATGCCATTGTGGCTTTGTGAACACCTCTTGTTGCTGACAATTGGAAGTCCCACCATCTTCAGACTGCCCTCGTGTCCTGTGCCTAACAGAGAGGAAAGAGAGTCAGCTTTTAAGGAAATGTAATGGTCTGGAAACTCAACTTATCAATCTTAAATAACAACTCAGACTCTTGATTTGCATAAAGCGCCTTAACATGTGTTTATTACGTATAAAATATACACATAAATATAATATTATCAACCCATATTCACAAAATCAATCTGGAAGAATAGAATAGAATAGTACCTTTAGTGTCTCCCCATCCATACATGAGACACAGAGTGCCTTCTGCAACAGCACAGCCAGCGACCGGAAGCTGAACAGTTCGCACATGCTCAGAGAGAGGGGCAGGCCTGGGCATAAGACTATGAGTTACCATCAGGATGGCTGGCTGGATGAGAAGATGAATGGGCAGATGGATAATCGCACTTACGTTGTGAGTTTGAGCAGGGCCAAGTTGGATCCCTCGGGCCCGCAGACCACATGTGCGATTCGGAGAGCCTGCGTGCCGGCGGATGCATTGAGATGAAGAAGCCCCACCTGCACGGTGTACTCGGAGAGGTCAGGAACGCTGAGGAACGTGCAAAAAAACATCATATATAAGCATAAATGTCAAACGCAGAAGTTCCACGACAACTAAAGTATGAAATTATCTGAGCAGAATGGTGATAAGTCATTTGAGCTTTTTCGAAAATACAGTCAAGCCAAAAACTGCTCAAAACTGTTCAGCGATTCCCACAGTATCACATTTTATGAGCTATAGTTTAGAAATTAGTAATAAAGTATTATAAAACTTACAGATTCATCTTGATAATGTCAGATAAATCATTTATTTTCTTGTCGGCTTAGTCCCTTTATTAATCTGAGGTCTAAAAATAATTCATAAATAAATAAATAAATAAATAAATATATATATATATATATATATATATATATATAGTTGAAGTCAGAATTATTAGCCCCCGTTTATTTTTTTCCCCAGTTTCTGTTTAACGGAGAGAAGATTTTTTTCAACACATTTCCAATCATAATAGTTTTAATAACTAATTTTTAATCTGTTTTATTTTATCTTTGCTATGATGACAGTAAACAATGTTTTACTATATAATTTTCAAGACACTTTTACACAGCTTGAAGTGACATTTAAAGGCTTAACTAGGTTATTTAGGTTAACTAGGCAGGTTTGGGTAATTAGGCAAGTCATTGTATAAGGATGGTTTGTTCTGTAGACTATTGGGGAAAAAATTGCCTAAAGGGGCAAATAATTTTGTCCTTAAAATGGTGTTTAAAAAATTAAAAACTGCTTTTATTCTAGTCGAAATAAAACAAATAAGATTTTCTCCAGAAGAAAAAAATATTATCAGTAACACTGTGAAAATTTCCTTGCTCTGTTACACATCATTTGGAAAATATAAAAAATCATATATATCAAATATAATATCATTTATATATTTGTAGGTTCACCCTTAGCCTCAGAGTAAGACAAAGCAAACTTGTTTTGTGGATTTTAAAGGTGTCTAATAGATATCCAAACATACATGTGCTGGCTAATTCAAAGCTAAATTTGGTCAGTAAAAATCTAGACATATAGCAATAGGTTGTTGCTAGATTAGAGAGGGATGCGGCCGGAAGTTAACAAGAATTATTTATATTATTTATTAAATTTCCCATTTATTGTACTTTATTAATGTCTATTCCCACCTCAACCCTAAACCCAACCATCACAGTACTGTAAAAATGTATTGTTATATGGCGTCATAATGAATGCTACTATAATTGATGTACATATCACCCTTCCGGTCAGCCGTGTATCCGATCAATAGACATATAACAATAGTCCAAAAATAGACTAGTCATCAAATAAGCAGGAATGAATGAGGGTATGAATGATGTAGACAATCTCCATATTTTCTGGCAAAAATAATACCTTTCTGTAATGAAGTTTTGTTGGAAATAGAAAAGATTTTAGAATACAAATACCAAAAGACTTTATTACAAATTATTATTTATATATTAATATATAAATATATTAAGTGTGGCTGGCAAAAAGAGGATTACCAGGTATTGGTATGAGCATGGCAGACCCTCGATTGATGATTTGATAGAAATAGTGAACGAAATAAGCAATATGGAAGAATTGGCATTTATTTTGAGACTTAAATTGGACTTACTTCTACAACATTGGGAGAAATAGATTGATTATAGCAGTTTTAACAACTGTTGAATGCATTGAATCTGGAACAATGTAAAGCCCCAATGTTAAGTCTTTTACTAATTTATTATTATTATTATTGTATTTATTATTTCACATGGAATATTTGAAAATTGTATACTTTTAAATGTAAAATGTTCTGTTGTAAATTTTTTAAAAGTTGTCAATAAATTAAAGTAATAAAAATAAAAGCATCCATGAATGAATGAGTACAAATGTGAATTCTGTCTTATATCTAGCTGTTTCCATGTGTTTATTGCCTCATTACAAACATAGCCATGTTTTTTTTTCCTCTTTACACAAAAATGTGGCAAATTTCACAATATACATGTTACACTAACAAAATATTTAAATAGAATTTAGGCCTCTAATCTGTATATCCTGCATTTTGCATTTTGGCAAGCTGTAACCAGATGACACTCCATGGTCATAAATGGCTGCCAACTTTACACAACTGCTTACTCTTGATTAAAGCTTGTCCCATTTTCAGAATAAGAGTCCCACATAAATATAAAGTATAATACAAGCTTAGATAAACTTAGAATGACTACACATGTGAAGTCTGTCTTATATTTAGCTATTTCCATGTGTTTGTTGCCTCATTACAAACATACACATGTTTTTGCCTCATTACAAATATATGTGGTTAATTTCACAATACACACGTTAAACTAACATAAGATACATTTAAACAGTACTTTAGAGTACTCTAATCTGCCTCTAATCTGTATATCCTGCATTTTACATTCTGGCAAGCTGTGAACAGATGACACTCCATGGTCATAATGGCTGCCTACTTTACAGAACTTTTTACTCTACCTTAAAGCTTATCCAATTTCCAAAATAAAAGTCACACATAGCTAGTAAGTACATGCAAAGTCTGTCTAATCTGTCTATTTGACATTTTTGGACTATTGTTAGATGTCTATTAGATTTTTAGTGAAAGCCCAAATTTAAACTTGTTTTAGCCAAAATGTCTATGTTTGGATGTCTATTAGATGTTTTTAAACACTTCAAAAAATGTATGCTCATCTGCTGCTGAACCAGATTCATGCAAGCCTGAACTTCAATACTTTTTCCAGTCTCTCTGCAGCAACTTCTTCATTTCCAGTTGTTTTTTAGTCCACTGTTTGAAGAACTTTTACACATATGTCAAGGTTTACTTTATTTTGCTATCCTCACTTGCATAAATGAACTACGGTGACCTACACCCACTCGTAAAAAAATATCAAAAATTGTGTCGGAATAATTTCTTGGTTTGACTGTATCTAATGTGGATCACAGGCAAAGCAGATAAACATGAGATATATAAGTTGGAGAGCGTCCCTGGTAAAGTCATCTCCACTTCGGATCAAGGCAGAGAGGTCAGTACTAGCATCCAGTCCGCGTCTTCATGCAAAGCACAAGATAGCTGAACCCACCAGGGAGCGGATCTGGGGAATGTAGAGATGATCTAAAAGCCAGACACGCTCACTTTCGTTCTCCTCCTGTCCCCCTTTTTCCCCTCAAACTAAACAGAGCCAGCAGGTTTTCACTCAAGTGCCACTGAAGCAGATCCACAGGCGTATATCATGCAGCCGAACACCGAGGCTAAACAGATGCACCACTGACAGAGCGGAGAGCCATCAGTCACAGTTTGAGCGGATCTGTCACTGCTCTCTCTTAAACCGGAAACTCGGGATCCGCACGTCTCGTAGAAAACATCAACTGACAGATGGGAACACAAGGCCGGGATGAGCCAGAATCAAGCACGCCCAAGTAAATGAGGGCAGCCCAAATGTGGTTTGCATTGACAAGAGAGCACGGCTAAATGATAGGGAATGGAAGATGGATTACCAGGTGGAGAAGCACTGTTGATCAGTGAGAACCCATTCTTCTCTGATGAGAGAGCCACCGCACCAGTGTCTGTTCCTGCAGGAGGAGAATCAGAATGTGTTGTTAAGGCCACAGGAATTAGCATATTCCTAGGTAATTCATGTTATCCATTAAAGGGATGGTTCACCCAAAAACTTTTACTAATTTATTATTCCTTCAAATGTTCCAAACTTGTTGGACTTTCTGCTTCTGTTGAACACAATAGAAGATATTCTGAAGAAAGCTGAAAACCTGTAATCATTAACTTCCATTATCTTTTCCTATTATGGATATCAATGGTTTTCTTCTTTTAATTATTTTCTTTTGTGAAAAAACAAAAATGTTTCATTTTTGGGTGAACTATCTCTTAATATAGACCAAATATGCTGGATCTATATATTAGTTTAACAAAAAAGGCAATGGTCAACAAATATAAACAATATTTCAGTGTTTTAAACAAGTTGTAAACATTAAACCATCTTCTCCAAAACTATAAACAGGAATTTGGTGTAATGAAGTCCAGCTAATAAGAGTTTGAGGAAATCTCATTCCTCAGTCCAAGCAACTGGCACTAAAGCCAACAATCTTGCTGGAAATGCTGGAGGGAGATTGCATTGGTGCTGTGACCCAAATAGATGTGAAATTAAGTGTAACAAAGGCCTACTAGTAAGAGCTGTGTGGGTAAAACTCACTTCCCTGGTCTCAGGAGATGTACTGACAATTAAAGTTGTTAGCATCTTTTTCTTACATTAGAGATTGTTAGTGCGTCCACTTCCCACACACTGGAGATGCTGAGTTAAATCCAGCTTAAATCCTCTTTACTTGTTTCAAGAAGCACACAAGGACAGTATTGGTGTCCTTGTCTGGCTACCTCCAATGCAAGAAATGCTGGTTTAAATCTAGCTTGGAGCAAACAACTAAAGTCTTTAGCACCCTTGTTAGTGTACATGTCCCCTAGTGTATGTTTGAAATACTGGGTAAAATCTTACTCAGAGTAAAATGTACACGCAACATCAGCATATAAAATCCAAATAAGTATCTGAAAGAAATAGTTGTGCCCTGTTCAATTCAGATATCTACAACCTTAAAAAGTGACCCCTCAAAGTCCAAATGAACTGTTATTTCACCATATTGATTTACTTACAAACAGAAACTGAATATTAAGTAGGGGGCGGAGCTTTCTTTATGTGCTTCATTCTCTTAAAGCAAACAGTAAAAGAGGCTTGATTAAGATTATTTTGGTCAAACTAATGTCAACAGAGAATAAATGCCACTCCAAATGCGAAAGCAAATGGTCAGACTTTGATTGAAGATTACCAAAACAAACTCTTTTTTTTTCTCAGTTAAAGCATGGATGTTCATCTAAAGAATAACAATGTATGCCAGCTAAATAAATATTGCCAATTTTGATTTCACAAATAATTTAAAAATCAGTTTTGTTGGTATAAATATTCAGTTCCATCATGAAACTCTAGTTGAATCTAGATAAATGTCTTTTACATGCAGCAATCACTTACCATTGGCACAAGTTAATTGGCCCCCACCAATTTTTATTCCTTGCTCAAAATTAATGAGTTGATTTATTATTTTATGCACAATTAAAATCTTGCAATTTACCTTTTTTAACCCTCCACCTCCTCCAGCTCCACATGTCTAGCTCTGACTGTTGTTATGATTGAAATGAACATACTTATGTATCTTAAAATTTATATTATGTGGTAATGTCAAATACTAATTTTCAGTTTTGAT